>NC_136072.1:705250377-706450377 GCF_964261635.1 Lissotriton helveticus
GAAGCGGGGAGGGCTACCACTTTCCTAAAGAAATTGTTTTCCGCTACCATCAGATCTGTGACCCCTTCGAACCCCCACAGTTCAGAGCCATAAAGTGCTGCCGGAAGAATCTGTCCCTCATAGATGGCCATGACTGGAGAGACCGGTTTACTACTTGATTCCCGGAGCTCCTTCAACGTCACCCCAGATACTCTACGATGACTAAGTAGCATTTTGGAAAGATGATCCTTCCAGGTCATACGGCTGTTTATCCGGACTCCTAGATAGTCAAAGGATGTGACCAGCTCGAGGGGGGCATTATTAAGCACAAAGTGATTTTAAAATCTTTTTGAGGGGGCAAAAGCCATCAATTTAGTTTTCGATGTATTGATGGTTAAGCCTCGGGAGGTGCAGAAGGAGCTAAACCGATTCAAAAGTTTTTGTAAGCCCACCGGGGATTTAGAAATTAGTAGGGTGTCATCCGCGAAGAGAAGTGTGGGGATTCTCTCCCCCGCCAGGGATGGGGCATCCGTCTCTTCCCCCTTCAGATGGTCCACCACTCCATTCACGAATAGGGAGAAGAGGGTCGGAGCCATAACACAACCCTGACGTACTCCTCTCCGCACAGGGATCCTATCTGTTAGTTGACCCTGGGATCCCCATCTAACCCTCGCATAATTCCCCTCGTGCAGCTTCACGATTAGGTTCAGAAGACTGCTGGGAAAACCCATCTCTCCAAGTATTTGCCAAAGTTTTGCACGAGGGACCAGGTCGAACGCAGTCTTGAGATCTATGAAGGCCATATACAAACTGCCTTTCTTGATGGTAACCGCCTTCCAATAGATTGCAAAAAAACGAAAGACCTGGTCCATCGTGCCAACCTTCCTTCTGAACCCCGCTTGTAAGTGGG
Organism: Lissotriton helveticus; assembly: GCF_964261635.1. NCBI lineage: Eukaryota > Metazoa > Chordata > Amphibia > Caudata > Salamandridae > Lissotriton > Lissotriton helveticus. The sequence continues at coordinate 705,251,267 of NC_136072.1, forward strand.
AGAGGATACTAGCCTCCTCTATCCAGTCGCCAACTCTTGAGATGATGACCCTGCCGACCACTTTCTGGATGATGTCTATCAGACTGATAGGTCTGTAGTTCGCAGGGTCATCTCTTGCCCCCTTCTTATACACGGTGACTACCTCGGCCCCTTTCCAGGAGTCAGGTACCTGGTGTCCCCTCATGATCAGATTCATTATTCTAGCAATTAGTTTAGCCCAGGCCTCTGGCTCCGCCATCAACAAATCTCCAGGGATCCCATCCTGCCCGGCGGCTTTCTTAGGGGTTAGATGTCTAATCGCCATCATTACTTCTGAGGACGAAAATAACAGAGCATTGTCCTCTAGATGGACCCCTTCACCCATACCATTCACCCCAAGTCTAGGTGTTTCCTCTAAGTCGCCGTATAGGGATGAAAAATGAGTAAACCATTGCTGACTAGTTATATGAGCAGCCAATGGTTGCGATTTTCTCTGCCTTGTTTTATTAATCAAATCCCAAAAGAGGTTCGGGTTCCTACTGCTCACAGCCGTGGAGAGTTCCTGCCAGTGCCGTTCCTCCCACTCCCGTTTGGCCAGTGATAGTGCTTTCAGATAATCCTTCCTGGCCGCTCTAACCAGTAAAGGGTCCCCTGAAAGCAGGGCTCTTGTCAGATTTATATATATATACACACATATATATATATATATATATATATACACACACACATATATATTACCTACTGGCAGTCGCCAGTAGGTATATATAGTTAGGATTTTTTTTAATAGGGATTTCTGAAAATTCTATGTTGAATAACTTTGGCGTTGATGGACGGAATTGGCTGAAATTTTCAGGAAAATGGCACATTTTGTTTCTGAGCGACCACCCGGAAAGTTTGAGGGGGTTACGTCAAGCGGGGGCCGAGAAAAAAGGGGGGTCCCAAAACGTGTTTTTAACATTGAGTTTTCCATAGGGCGGTTGGATTCACTTTTAGCTCGAACGGCTGAATGGATTTCCACAAAACTTGGCAAAATTGTAGGGACTGGTAGCCCGATGTGCCTTTGCTATGTCTCAAGATATATGCTCCAGTGGTTTTTACGAAAATTAACTTTAAAAAATATATATTGGGCTACATTGGGCTATATATATGTTAGAGCCCAAATGTAGCCCAATGTAGCCCAAAGATGGCCACCAGAGACAAAAAAAACCAAATGTAGCCCAAATATCAGCCAGATGTAGCCCAACTATAGCCCAATGACAGAATGTCCCAGAGTGTTCTAAAGAACAACTAGAACGCTAACAGTCTTACTTATGACAAAAGTATGGCACACCTGAAGTCATCTTGATTGGAATAAAGTGGTAACACTTAATACATTTAATTTGAAAAGGAACAAAATGAGGGGTTTCATTTTGCCATAGAAATGTCGCCAGTAGGTATATATAGTTAGGATGTTTTTGAATAGGGATTTCTGAAAATTCTATGTTGAATAACTTTGGCATTGATGGACGGAATTGGCTGAAATTTTCGGGAAAATGGCACATTTTGTTTCTGAGCGTCCCCTGAAAGTTTGGGGGGGGGAGGGGTTTCGTCAAGCGGGGGCCGAGAAAAAAGGGGGGTCCCAAAATGTGTTTTTAACATTGAGTTTTCCATAGGGCGGTTGGACTCACTTTTAGCTCGAACGGCTGAATGGATTTTCTATGAAACTTGGCAAAATTGTAGACTGTTTGCCCGATGTGCCTTTGCTAGGTCTCAAGATATGTGCTCCAGTGGATTTTGAGAAATTAACGTTCAAAAAAATATATATATCTGTGACAGCGTCCCGGTTGTTGTGTTGTGTGGGTGATGTAAGTACCAACATGTAGGTACCAATGAAGAGTCTAAAATTCAATGTACACCGTCTCCTCTGTAGATATTTTGTATGTTCTAATATGGGTTATTTAAATGTAAATATGTGGAAAAACACTTCATGCTTTAAAGCAATTGTATTTTTGAACTGATTGTTCTTTCCTCTTAGTCCTCCTCTTTGTTTTTTCCCCCCCACACTCTTCTTCAGCATGATAGTTGATAAATTAGTTCCCTCAAAAAATTTATATACATAAAAAAATTATATTAAATACATATAAAATATATTTTTCCTTTAAAAGAAGAATACATTTTACAGCTTTTGATATTTGCTATTAAAAAACCATTGAAATTCACTGAAAAAACCATAGGTTATAGACCATATATAGTTAGGAATAGGCATTTACAAAACCTTGAATATTCACTGAAAAACCATAGGTTATAGACCATATATAGTTAGGAATTAGCATTTACAAAACCTTATTTTACTCACACAAAACCATTGAAATTCGCATATATAGTTAGTTGCACTAACTATATATCGCGCACCCGCAATCCACTGCTGATCATGTCACATATTACATCATTCATGACATGGTCAGTGACATCACTGATGACATCACTGATGACATCTCTGATGACATCACTGATGACATCACTGATGACATCACTGATGACAACATCCAGTGACTGTATGTTTCTGTAAAGTTAAAATATGTCTTACATATTGAAGAATGAGTGGATGTATAAGTGTCTGGATGAAGGATTTAGTAGGTGCATGACTGACTGTATGAGTGAGTGATTAAATGTGTCTCACTGAGTGCATGGGTTAGTGACTAAACTGTCTTAATTTGTGCATCATTATGTCTGTTGTTCTGTAAACTGCTGCATGTGTTGATCAGTAGCTATATGAGTAACTATATGGGTTATTGATTGGTTGCCCAAGTATTTGTATGGGAGACTGAGTGTGTGTGTGGGTGGCTGGGAGGTGTATGACTCTGTGCATAGATGTGTGAGCAGTTGATTCACTAGATGTATGGGTTCAAAAGTGCATGTGGAAACAGCTGTATGGGCGGTTGACTGTGTGCATGAGTGTATTGGTGAGTGAATGGATATCTCAGTGCTACATGTCAAAGTAAGTACATATGTAAAACACAGTACATGTGAGAGTTGACATATATAAATAACTGTGCATAAGAGCCAGTGAATGTGTGAGTGGCTGTATGGATCATTGTGAACTTGTATCAGGGATTGTATAAGAGAGTAAATATGGGTTAGTATATGTTTGAATAAGTAAGGTGTGTATAACTGTATAGTTGAGGAAATGGAGGTGTGATTGATTCTTTGCATGACTGACTAGGTGTGTGAGTAACTCCATGGATGAGTGACAGTCTGTGAGTGTCTGTTTACACTGAGTGTATCTAAGGTTATATTAGAGTCTGAAGAGGTTCATCGTATTATCACATGAATGATGTCATCAGTGATGTGATCAGTAATGTCAAATGAGATGTCATTTGAGATGTCATCAGTGATGTCATCAGTGATGTCATCAGTGATGTCATCAGTGATGTAATTTGAGATGTCATCAGTGTTGTCATCAGTGATGTCATTTGAGATGTCATCAGTGATGTCATCAGTGATGTCATCAGTGATGTCACTGACCATGTCATGAATGATGTAATATGTGACATGATCAGCAGTGGATTGCGGGTGCGCGATATATAGTTAGTGCAACTAACTATATATGCGAATTTCAATGGTTTTGTGTGAGTAAAATAAGGTTTTGTAAATGCTAATTCCTAACTATATATGGTCTATAACCTATGGTTTTTCAGTGAATTTTCAAGGTTTTGTAAATGCTTATTCCTAACTATATATGGTCTATAACCTATGGTTTTTTCAGTGAATATATATATATATATATATATATATTACCTACTGGCGGTCGCCAGTAGGTATATATAGTTAGGATTTTTTCTCTATGGGTTTTTTGAAAATTCTATGTCTAATAACTTTGCCGTTTGTGGACGGAATTGGCTGAAATTTTCAGGAAAATGGCACATTTTGTTTCTGAGCAGCCTTTGAAAATTTGGGGGGGGTTCGTCAAGGGGGGGCCGAGAAAAAAGGGGGGTCCCAAAACGCGTTTTTCCCATGTTAATTTCCATAGGGCGGTTGGCCTCACTTTTAGCCCGAACGGCTGAATGGATTTGCACGAAACTTGGCAAAATTGTAGGGACTGGTAGCCCGATGTGCCTTTTGTAGGTCTCAATATATGTGCTCCAGTGGATTTTGAGAAATTAACGTTTAAAAAAAGATATATATCTGTAAGCGCGGACCAGGCAGCGGTCTGGTTCGCGGACTTTTCGCGCAACGGAGCTTTGTGAAGCGAAGCTGATTGGTTCTCCGGCGTCTGTCAACATTCCAAACAGTCCGTAGCGGCCGCCATCTTGTCTCTCGGTAGGATCGAGAGACAAGAGGAGGTCAAAACAAAGGGGGAAATAACTATAAGGGGGCATAGTAGATCCTCGCTGACCCCCTAGGTTTGATGTGGAGGTTTTAAAAGGGCCCCGCGGGGCAAAAAAAAAACAAAATAATAATAATCGAACGGCTGAATGGATTTGCACGAAACTTGGCAAAATATTAGGGACTGGTAGCCCGATGTGCCTTTGCTAGGTCTCAATATATGTGCTCCAGTGGATTTTGAGAAATTAACGTTGAAAAAAAGATATATATCTGTAACAGCGCTCCGCTTCGCGTACTTTTCGCGTTACGGAGCTTTGCGAAGCTGATTGGTTCTCCGGCGTCTGTCAACATTCCAAACAGTCCGTAGCGGCCGCCATCTTGTCCCTCGGTAGGATTGAGAGACAAGAGGAGGCCAAAGCGAAGGGGGAAATGACCATAAGGGGGCATAGTAGATCATTCCTGACCTCTTAGGTTTGATGTACCATTTTGCCAAGTTTGGTGTAATTCCGTTCAGCCATTCAGGCTGTAGACGTATGTAAATGTCCTATGGAAAATTGCATGGGGAAAACACATTTGAAAGTGTTGAAATTTAGAACCAATTAAAATGTTACTTTGGTTTTGTATTTGTGTGTGATGAAAGTTAATTGGTTATGTATATATGTCAAATGAGAGGAAACCACAGCCATTTTGTGATACTACTGTCTGAGGTACATTTGTGAGGAATTTTTGGTGGTGAATTTCTGGTGTTTGATTTACACAGTACTAACACTTCTGCTACTTTTAAAAAGGTGAGTTGTTAATTTGTAAGGGGAACTATGTTGTACACTTGAAGATAATTTGAAAAATGTTTTCTGTTATTTATTTGCAGTCCTTCTGTTATACTAAATACTTGATGAAGTTAGTTTTATATTATGTATTACTAAAAACGATAAATGAAAGTGATTATTTTTTTCTGCAATTTACAGCAAGCAATTTCAAAATAAAATGGCTCACAATGAAGAGACCGTGGCAATTTCTTTTGAATTGTCCACTACATTGATTGAAATTGAGAGCACCAATAATGAAATATTGTCACAAGGAGGACATGACTTGTATGATTCCATTAGATTGATTGAAATGGACAGCACCAAGAATGAAATATTGTCACAAGGAGATGACTTGAATGATTCCACTACATTGATTGAAATTGAGAGCACCAATAATGAAATATTGTCACAAGGAGGAGATGGCTTGTATGATTCCATTAGATTGATTGAAATGGACAGCACCAATAATGAAATATTGTCACAAGGAGGAGATGACTTGAATGATTCCACTACATTGATTGAAATTGAGAGCACCAATAATGAAATATTGTCACGAGGAGATGACTTGAATGATTCCACTACATTGATTGAAATGGACAGCACCAATAATGAAATATTGTCAGAAGGAGGAGATGACTTGAATGATTTTTTTGATCAATCTCTTGATGGCGAATTTATCGAGTGTTTGGAGACCATAGAGTTACAAGAATCATCATTGCAGACTTTTAATGAGGAGATTCCAGATGAGATGATTGAAGAGGAAATTACTGATGAGGACATGTTACTAGTTGTTTCAAATTTAGAAAATTCTGAAGAATAAATTTATATTTAGAAATCAAAAATTGTTTGAGACATTATTTATTTTTATTTTTAATTTATGAGGTTGTAGCGAAGTGATTGTAGTATAAAATGAGACTTATAGTATAGAGTGCAACATTTTTATGTTACATGGTAAGTTTACTCATATTTACTTCCCTTCTGCCACTATATTATCTCCAATGTGTATTTGACATGTCTTCTTCATCTCCGGCCTCCTTTCTCTCACTGTGTGTCTCCGATGCATCTTATCGCTGGTATTTTGTGTAATTACAGAAGAGAGTAAAATAAAATAGTTCGGAACGTGAAAAGGGGGCAAAGTAGAGTACTCCTCACCCCCTAGGCCTTTTTAGGCGGTCCCAAAAGGATCAGTTTCTGCTTTCCTGAGAGATTATGGTATGAGTTCCATATACCACAATAACTTGCATTACAACATGCAAGATATCTATCTCCTATTACCAACTTTTGGAGATATTCGCGCTAAGCGCGAATATCTCCAAAAAGTAACACCTGCCCTGAGCAGTTCTTAGCCATGTTATCCAATGGGAGGTGGATAACATGGCTAAGAGTATTAGCTCGGTAATGCATGAATATCGCTGAGTTTTTAGCGATATTCATGCATTGCGGCCGTTTATTATCGCATTTGCGATAAACCTTGATAATAGTAAGGTTTATCTTCGATAATTTCTGACGATGCTTAGTGGTAAAAAATTGGTTGGTAAGCATCGTTAGCGATAAATATCGCTTAACTTTGGTAATATGCCCCAACGTCTGTTAACGTTCGATTCGAAGGAAATGAGGAAGTGTTGAAAAACATTGTCTGCGCCATCTTGCCTTTTTTGAAATGCCACACTTTTGTCGTGCACGGCAGCCATTTTAGATGTCTTGACCAGACCCACTCTCTGCACGCTGTCGATTCGTAGCATGGCTCCTCACCCTCGTAAGCATCTCCCCCAGGCACTGGTCACCACCGCTCTCTGTCTTATGCATGGGCAATAAACCTTCCCCCATCTGCGCTGCTCTTCCCTGAGAATCACACCCTGTGCCCGCCCGACACCTCCCTTTCGCCCTATTCACTACCGCACCCTCTGACACTCCTCTTCCTCTGTGTCCGAATGTCCAGGCCGGTCCTAGGCTATCAGCTAGCCCTGCAGATGTAGTTTATGGCCCCAGCTGTAAAGAATCACCCCTCTTCAAAGGAGTTATAGTAGATCAAGGCCCACACCCGATGTGATCCGTCACAGCACACGCGTTCCTACTATCTGAAAACCATCCTGTATTGTGATTGGGGAGGGGACCGAGCCTGAAGCGGAAGATTCCAGGAATGACTCTTTGTACATCAAAGTTTTTACAATTATGTGTCACATTAAAAATATATAGCACTCCAACAAAGTAGTAGGAATATAAAACTTTAATAACATATAAATATATACAACAAAACAAAAACAGTAAAAACATTTAAACAACGAAGAGACCGTGGCAATTTCTTTTTAATTATCCAATAGATTTATTGAAATTGACAGCACCAATAATGAAATATTCTTGTCAGTAGCGGTCTGTTGTGCGAATAGTTCCAAGGCAGCAGAACGCGCTGAAATCTAGATGGCACGAAAGTGATGTCTAGTAAGTTGCCGCCCAGCAAAAAACGGCGTGGGGCGCCGCGGGGGTGAGTGAGTCCAGTAGGCACCACAGCTATTCTTACCGGCATTGCAGAATTACTGCTGGGGACAATGCCTGTGCTGTAGCAGGGTCACAGCAGAAACAAAAAGGATTCTGTTGAAGATGTTGTTGGTTTTCAATTTGAAAACAGTTCTGGTGTCAACTGCTATGCTAATGTAGTGGTTAATGTTTTGTTTTCTCTAGAAAATGTAAAAGAGGGGGAGGCAGTCCAAAGTTCCGTTAAAAGGGCAAAGGAAAGGATCGGTGGTTTGAACTATCAGTCAAAAAGGGGAGGGGGTGCAATAATTTTTCCTACCGGGTCACACTGTGCTTTCACCGGAAGTAAGGTCTGCAGGATTGTAGTAATTCAAAGTGAGGCTGGCGCCAGCATGGGAGCGCCGACGTCCCGCGGATACAGTTTCGTCACTCCACGGGCGATCATGGCAGTCATTCCCCATCGGGGGTCGGAGACTCCCGCGGCTCCTCTAGAATCTTCAAGGTCGTGGAGGACTACGGTGGTGGAGTCAACCAGTGACCGGGCCATTTCTTTATGTTGGGCCCGCTCTTGCCAGGTCGACCGCCATTTTGAGAGTTCGGCAGCTACCGGCGATCGCGGGGTCACATGAGCGGACGGGCTCCACCCTGCCGGGCGAGACGTTGCAGCATGGCCACAGTGGAAGAACCGTTATCTAGGTCGTTCCGAAACTGTGCAGCACTGTAGTTGTTAGGATGCCACCGCCTGGAGCGCTGAGGGTGCAGCTGGGAAGCCTCCACCTGGGGAGGCGGGAGAGGCCTGTTCGCACCGTCTCTCCCTCCCAGTGCACCCCACGGCGTCTCGCTTGAGATTTGTTATGGCCGGACCAGGCGATGAGGACGAGGGGGGGGTCGGAGGCATGTGCAAGACATCCCCCTCCAGTGTTGTCGCAGCCATTATAAAAGAAAGAAGTGTCCCGTCCGTCTTCGGGCCGGGCTTCCGGTGGATGTCGGCCGGACGCCCCTGGCTCTGGCCCCATGAACGGGTTTCTTGGTTTATCGGCTGCAGCCGGATCCCGTCGGCCTCGGCCCCCCGACCGTTGGTGGTCGGACAGGAAGAGCATGTGGCGGGACTACCTGCAACTCTCAAGGGCCACCGCGGCCGGACTGGGAGAGAGAGGGGAGGGTCGAGGAGACATTCCCCCCCCCTGCAACTGTTCAGCGTTGTAAAGGCAATCCCCTGGCCGGGTCCCGCTGGTCTCGGCCTCTCCTCCGGCTACACCCTACGTTAGGATCTCCTGGCCGAGGCGTGGCAGCAGGACCTGCCTTATATGGGCTGCTCCCGGCTGGGCGTAGCCGGAACCCTGCCCCACCTTGGAAGTTTCCAGAGTGGGGGTGGATGTTCTACTGACTTGCATTTTCCCTAGTCTATCGATTTTTTTGGCGTGGCAGGCGGTGGGACAGCGAGGGGTGATTTGGTTTCTCTTACTGTTTTTCTGGTCTCTCACCACTGGCATATTTTAACGTTTTCTTGTTTCTAGGACATTAATAGGTTTTATCATTACGTTATGTTATCGTTTCTTTGTTCGTTGTTTAATAAAAGTTCATGTTCATCAGTGGCCTACTGATTTTCGTTTTCCTATTTTTTTCTTTCCAGGTTGTTTCATGGTAAAGTTTCTGTTAACAGGATACAGTGATCACTTCGTTATTATTGCATATGTCCTTTTCACTAGGGGTGCTCTCTGGTCGGGCCAGATGACGTATCTCTAGTAAATGGTCCGGGTGAAAAAGGTGCATCAATCAGTGGGGAGTAGATAGGCATGACAGATTACAACGGGGGAGAACGGTCCGCATTACGTACCCTTTCACTACTTGCAAAGATTTTCCTACGTTTATTTGCAAACAGGGAATACCTCCAAAAAGAACTAATTCCCAAACAGTCAATGTTCGGACAATCAATCAATCAATGAGGAATGAAATAGGTACGACGTGTTAAAGGCTTGCGTTACCTACCCTTCACTATCTGCAAAGGGAGATAGAATATTCCTATTCTTCCTCGTTTGCAGGTAGAGAAGATCGTTAAGAGAATTAACTTCGAACAATTCAATGCTCGATTGAAACAATCAACAAGGGGTACTGTGAACACAAATGAACGCCGCTTATATACATACGCATTGCTATTTTCAACAGGTTGTTCCTAATGTTTCTATTTTAGCGAGGTCAAAAGAGATCCCATTAGTGGCCTACTGATTTTGCTCGATTCCTTTTGTTTTTTTACACGATTTTTCGCTATCTGCAAAGACTAAACAGAGTATTGCGACTCTGTGCTTGTTTGTAAATAGAGAATGAACCAAAGAGAACAATCAATCAAATGGAGAGAGAAGCAGGCACGACGGATTACAAAGGGGGAAAGGGCTGCGTTAACTACCCTTCACTATCTGCAAAGAGAGAGTACTCCTAATAGAAATGAGGGGTGGGGGGCAGCAATCAAAGCAGATCAGTGTGCATAAACACGAAAAAAAAAATTCTTACCACGTACTTGACATTCGACAGCTTATGATATTTGCTATTAAAAAACCATTGAAATTCACTGAAAAAACCATAGGTTATAGACCATATATAGTTAGGAATTAGCATTTACAAAACCTTGAAAATTCACTGAAAAAACCATAGGTTATAGACCATATATAGTTAGGAATTAGCATTTAAAAAACCTTATTTTACTCACACAAAACCATTGAAATTCCATATATAGTTAGTTGCACTAACTATATATTGCGCACCCGCAATCCACTGCTGATGATGTCACATATTACATCATTCATGACATGGTCAGTGACATCACTGATGACATCACTGATGACATCTCAAATGACATCACTGATGACATCACTGATGACAACATCCAGTGACTATGTTTCTGTAAAGTTAAAATATGTCTTACATATTGAAGAATGAGTGGATGTATAAGTGTCTGGACGAAGGATTTAGTAGGTGCATGACTGAATGTATGAGTGAGTGATTAAATGTGTCTCACTGAGTGCATGGGTTAGTGACTAAACTGTCTTAATTTGTGCATCATTATGTCTGTTGTTCTGTAAACTGCTGCATGTGTTGATCAGTAGCTATATGAGTAACTATATGGGTTATTGATTGATTGCCCAAGTATTTGCATGGGAGACTGAGTGTGTGTGTGGCTGGATGGGAGGTGTGTGACTCTGTACAGATCAATGTGTACTTGTATCAATGATTGTATAAGAGAGTAAGTATGTGTTAGTATATGGTTGAAAACGTAAGGTGCTCTATGTTTAACTGTATAGAGTAGAAAATGGAAGTGTGATTGATTCTTTACAGGACTGACTAGGTGTGTGAGTAACTCCATGGATGAGTGGCAGAGTGTGAGTGTCTGTATAGGTGTATGAGTGCATATGATTGTGTTGTAAACATGAGTGATTGTATGTATGAATGATTGTATGGGTGAATGAGTGAATGTGTGTGTAGACGTAGGAATCAGTGAGTACGTATGTAGTAACTAGTATTGGTGTGTCAATGGTTTCAAAAATTATACTCTGTTTTTAACACTGGGTGAAACAGAGGTTATATTAAAATGTGAGGAGATGCATTGTATTGTCACATGAATGATATCATCAGTGATGTGATCATTGATGTCAAGTGAGATGTCATCAGTGATGTCATTTGAGATGTCATCAGTGATGTCATCAGTGATGTCACTGACCATGTCATGAATGATGTAATATGTGACATCATCAGCAGTGGATTGCGGGTGCGCAATATATAGTTAGTGCAACTAACTATATATGGAATTTCAATGGTTTTGTGTGAGTAAAATAAGGTTTTTTAAATGCTAATTCCTAACTATATATGGTCTATAACCTATGGTTTTTTCAGTGAATTTTCAAGGTTTTGTAAATGCTAATTCCTAACTATATATGGTCTATAACCTATGGTTTTTTCAGTGAATATATATATATATATATATATATCTCCGAGCTGAAGGGCAATTGGTGTGAACATTAAAAGCACGGCAGTCCTTGCCGTGGGAGAGGAGCACCATTTCCGAAGGTCGAGTTGCAGACCGGAAGGTATGTGGCTTGGAAAGGCTTGGAATGCAAACTGTCTTCGTTCCTCAAGCGTGCAGTCCCATGGCACGAACAACTTGCAGTCTCTGGATCCTACCTGCTATAGGATGAACAATGCTCTTAAAGGACACAGTCACAATGAGCCTACTTTAGGTTTTTTATGTAAAGATCACCATCGGAACAACAAGTACCAGCATGCCATCAGGCATTTTCTGGGGTGCCACGCCCACTGAGGGCGGAGTTGTCAACCAAATAAAGATTGAAATCAAGACAACACTGGTGAGTCGTCATTGTCCCTGTGCAGTAGCCCATGAAGATCCTACCTACTATAGGATGAACAATGCTCTTAAAGGACACAGTCACAATGAGCCCACTATAGGTTTTTTATGTAAAGATCACCATCGGAACCACAAGTACCAGCATGCCATCAGGCATTTTCTGGGGTGCCACGCCCACTGAGGGCGGAGTTGTCAACCAAATAAAGATTAAAATCAAGACAACACTGGTGAGTCGTCATTGTCCCTGTGCAGTAGCCCATGAAGAAGAGGCGTTTGCCTCGAAACGCATCGGCAATAAGGATTTGTGAAATGGATCCAAAAAACTGCAAGCAGCCTCGAGGTGCAGACCGGAGGGTAGGGACTGCTCTGTGTGCCCTCTCCGAGCTGAAGGGCAATTGGTGTGAACATTAAAAGCACGGCAGTCCTTGCCGTGGGAGAGGAGCACCATTTCCGAAGGTCGAGTTGCAGACCGGAAGGTATGTGGCTTGGAATGCAAACTGTCTTCGTTCCTCAAGCGTGCAGTCCCATGGCACAAACAACTTGCAGTCTATGGATCCTACCTACTATAGGATGAACAATGCTCTTAAAGGACACAGTCACAATGAGCCTACTATAGGTTTTTTATGTAAAGATCACCATCGGAACCACAAGTACCAGCATGCCATCAGGCATTTTCTGGGGTGCCACGCCCACTGAGGGCGGAGTTGTCAACCAAATAAAGATTAAAATCAAGACAACACTGGTGAGTCGTCATTGTCCCGGTGCAGTAGCCCATGAAGAAGAGGCGTTTGCCTCGAAACGCGTCGGCAATAAGGATTTGTGAAATGGATCCAAAAAACTGCAAGCAGCCTCGAGGTGCAGACCGGATGGTAGGGACTGATATAGATATATATATATATATATATATATATATATATATCTATATTACCTACTGGCGATAGCCAGTAGGTATATATAGTTAGGATTTTTTCCCTATGGGATTTTTGAAAATTCTATGTCGAATAACTTTGGCGTTTGAGGACAGAATTGGCTGAAATTTTCAGGAAAATGGAACATTTTGTTTCTGAGCAGCCCCTGGAAATTTGGGGGGGTTTCGTCAAGGGGGGGCCGAGAAAAAAGGGGGGTCCCAAAACGTGCTTTTCCCATGCAATTTTCCATAGGGTGGTTGGCCTCACTTTTAGCCCGAACGGCTGAATGGATTTACACCAAACTTGGCAAAATTGTAGGGACTGGTAGCCCGATGTGCCTTTGCTATGTCTCAAGATATATGCTCCAGTGGTTTTTACGAAAATTAACTTTGAAAAATATATATTGGGCTACATTGGGCTATATATATGTTGGAGCCCAAATGTAGCCCAATGTAGCCCAATGTAGCCCAAAGATGGCCACCAGAGCCAAAAAAAAACAAATGTAGCCCAAATATCAGCCAGATGTAGCCCAACTATAGCCCAATGACAGAATGTCCCAGAGTGTTCTAAAGAACAACTGGAGTGCTAACAGTCCTACTTATTACAAAGGTATGGCACACCTGAAGCCATCTTGATTGGAATAAAGTGGTAACTCTTAAAACATTTAATTTAAAAAGGAGCAAAATGAGGGGGTTCATTTTGCCATAGAAAGTATGATTAGCGAATATATGACGAAATCCCGCATACCATCAGTCCGCATACCATCAGTCCGCAAAAAAAAATCCTGCATGTACTATTAGGCCGCAAATTAAAATAACGAAAACTTTTAGAACGAATATGCCTTTAGCATACACTAAACAACTAAACTACCCTAAACCCTAAAACACTACCCCCAGCATGACCCTACACTACACAAACACTACAACACTACCCTAAACCCTAAAACACTACCCCCAGCATGACCCTACACTACGCAAACACTACCCTAAACCCTAAAACACTACCCTCAGCATGACCCTACACTACGCAAACACTACAACACTACCCAAAACCCTAAAACACTACACCCCAGCATGACCCTACACTACGCAAACACTACAACACTACCCTAAACCCTAAAACACTACCCCCAGCATGACCCTACACTACGCAAACACTACAACACAACCCTAAACCCTAAAACACTACCCCCAGCATGACCCTACACTACGCAAACACTACAACACTACCCTAAACCCTAAAACACTACCCCCAGCATGACCCTACACTACGCAAACACTACAACACTACCCTAAACCCTAAAACACTACACCCCAGCATGACCCTACACTACGCAAACACTACAACACTACCCAAAACCCTAAAACACTACACCCCAGCATGATCCTACACTACGCAAACACTACAACACTACCCTAAACCCTAAAACACTACCCCCAGCATGACCCCACACTACGCAAACACTACAACACAACCCTAAACCCTAAAACACTACCCCCAGCATGACCCTACACTGCGCAAACACTACAACACTACCCTTAACCCTAAAACACTACCCCCAGCATGACCCTACACTACGCAAACACTACAACACAACCCTAAACCCTAAAACACTACCCCCAGCATGACCCTACACTACGCAAACACTACAACACTACCCTAAACCCTAAGACACTAGCCCCAGCATGACCCTACACTACGCAAACACTACACCACTACCCAAAACCCTAAAACACTAGCCCCAGCATGACCCTACACTACGCAAACACTACAACACTACCCTAAACCCTAAAACACTACCCCCAGCATGACCCTACACTACGCAAACACAACAACACTACCCTAAACCCTAAAACACTACCCCCAGCATGACCCTACACTGCGCAAACACTACAACACTACCCAAAACCCTAAAACACTACACCCCAGCATGACCCTACACTGCGCAAACACTACAACACTACCCTAATCCCTAAAACACTACCACCAGCATTACCCTACACTACGCAAACACTACAACACTACCCTAAACCCTAAAACACTACCCCCAGCATGACCCTACACTACGCAAACACTACAACACTACCCAAAACCCTAAAACACTACCCCCAGCATGACCCTACACTACGCAAACACTACAACACTACCCAAAACCCTAAAACACTACCCCCCAGCATGACCCTACACTACCCAAACACTACAACACTACCCAAAACCCTAAAACACTACCCCCAGCATGACCCTACACTACGCAAACACTACAACACAACCCTAAACCCTAAAACACTACACCCCAGCATGACCCTACACTACGCAAACACTACAACACTACCCTTAACCCTAAAACACTACCCCCAGCATGACCCTACACTACGCAAACACTACAACACAACCCTAAACCCTAAAACACTACCCCCAGCATGACCCTACACTACGCAAACACTACAACACTACCCTAAACCCTAAAACACTAGCCCCAGCATGACCCTACACTACGCAAACACTACACCACTACCCAAAACCCTAAAACACTAGCCCCAGCATGACCCTACACTACGCAAACACTACAACACAACCCTAAACCCTAAAACACTACCCCCAGCATGACCCTACACTACGCAAACACTACAACACAACCCTAAACCCTAAACACTACCCCCAGCATGACCCTACACGAAACAACCACCACAACTCTACACTACACTAACACAACACTACACTACACAACACTACACTACACAATAACTAACCCACAAAAAAATTAACACAAACCCACTTACCTCTCTCGTCATCGTGGTTTTCACAACGCAAATGCATTTACCATACATGCCTTTAAAACGTAATTCTTTGTAAAGGCATGCGTGATTAATGCACATGCGTTTTGAAAAAATGCGGGATAATGGTATGCGAGGTCAATGACCTTGCGGGATAATGGTATGCGGACTGAAAGTCCGCGGGATAAAAAATGCGGGAAAATGGCTGCAAACCATGATTAGCAGCAGACTTCCCTGGTGAGCACTAGCTTTACTACAGTGATCTAATGAGCAACTAGAGTGCTAACATTCAGAATTTATGGCAAATGTGTGACACATCTGAATGCCTTCTTGATAGAACCAAAGTAAACAAGCATTGAAAATGCAATAGATCTCGCCCTCGTTTAAGTTAAAGCCATTCTGTTTGTAATGAGGTGGCTTTTTAGCTTTGCTTTTATTAGTGTTTTTAAAACTTTCATGTAAATAACATGCATGTGTATGCATATATGTATATGTATGCATGCATTTATATTTATATAGATATGCAGATTATATATGTTTATATATGTATATTACCTACTGGCGATAGCCAGTGGGTATATATAGTTAGGATTTTTTCTCTATTGGGATTTCTGAAAATTCTATGTCTAACAACTTTGGCGTTTGTGGACGGAATTGGCTGAAATTTTCAGGAAAATGGCACATTTTGTTCATGAGCAGCCCCTGAAAATTTGGGTTTCGTCAAGGGGGGGCCAAGAAAAAAGGGGGGTCCCAAACGCGTTTTTCCCATTCATTTTTCCATAGGGCGGTTGGACTCACTTTTAGCTCGAATGGCTGAATGGATTTACATGAAACTTGGCAAAATTGTAGATATGGTTTGCCCTACGTGCCTTTGCTATGTCTCAATATATGTGCTCCAGTGGATTTTGAGAAATTAACGTTTAAAAAAATATATATATCTGTGACAGCGCTCCGGTTAGCGCCCCGGTTCGCGTACCTGACGCGTAACGGAACTTCGCGAAGCGAAGCTGATTGGCTCTCCGGTGTCTGTCAACATTCTAAACAGTCCGGAGCGGCCGCCATCTTGTCTCTCGGTAGGATCGAGAGACAAGATGTGGTGAAAAACGAAGGGGGAAATGAAGGAAAGGGGGCAAGGTAGACCCCTCCTGACCCCCTAGGATTGATGAGTGGGATATTAAAGTCCCCCGCGGGGCAAAAAAAATAAAAAAATTGTTGCGATTTTTCGCGGTAGAGGCGCTTCCCGGTACGCGAACCGGGCAGCTAACCGGCAGCGTAACGGGAGTCCGCCATCTTGTGTTTTTGGAGCGTCCGGTTCGCGTACCGGGTAGCGTCCCGGTAAGCGTAACAAGGGGAAAACCAAGAGAAACAGTAAAAAAAAAATTAAGGGAATAGATTTCCAGCAAACTTGGCAAAATTGTAGGGACTGTTTGTTTGATGTGCCTTTGCAAGGCCTCAAGATATGTGCACGTGTGGATTTTGTCTAATTAAGGTAAAAAAATATATATATATATCTGTAAGCGTGCTCCGGCACGCTTACGTTACGGGTTTTGTTTGCGCTGCAGAGCCGATACGTCACGGTTATGCAACGCGTCATGAGGCGTCTCAAGTGGCTACGTGATACGTCACGTAATAAAGAATATATTTTACAGCTATAGATATTAGCTTTTAAAAAACCAATGAAATTCACTGAAAAAACCATAGGTTATAGACCATATATAGTTAGGAATTTGCATTTACAAAACCTTGAAAATTCACTGAAAAAACCATAGGTTAGAGACCATATATAGTTAGCTGGACATTTTATTGACATAAAACCAATGAAATTCCATATATAGTTAGTTGCACTAACTATATATCGCGCACCCGCAATCCACTGCTGATGATGTCACATATTACATCATTCATGACATGGTCAGTGACATCACTGATGACATCACTGATGACATCTCAAATGACATCACTGATGACATCACTGATGACATCTCAAATGACATCACTGATGACATCATGACACACCAATACCAGTTACTACATACGCACTCACTGATTCCTACGTCTACACACACATTCACTCATTCACCCATACAATCACTCATACATACAGTCACTCATTATTACAACACTATCATATGCACTCATACACCTATGCAGACACTCGCACACTGCCACTCATCCATGGAGTTACTCACACACCTAGTCAGTCCTGTAAAGAATCAATCACACTTCCATTTCCTCATCTATACAGTTAAACACAGAACACCATACTTCAGTGACATCACTGATGACATCACTGATGACATCTCAAATGACATCACTAATGACATCTCAAATGACATCACTGATGACATCATGACACACCAATACCAGTTACTACATACGCACTCACTGATTCCTACGTCTACACACACATTCACTCATTCACCCATACAATCACTCATACATACAGTCACTCATTATTACAACACTATCATATGCACTCATACACCTAGTCAGTCCTGTGAAGAATCAATCACACTTCGATTTCCTCATCTATACAGTTAAACACAGAACACCATACTTTTTCACACATATACTAACACATACTTACTCTCTTATACAATCACTGATACAAGTACACATTGATATGCACAGAGTCACACACCTCCCAGCCAGCCACACACACACTCAGTCTTCCATACATCCACTCATTCTTCAATATGTAAAACATATTTAAACTTTACAAAAACACACAGACACTAGATGATGTCATCAGTGATGTCATCAGTGATGTCATCAGTGATGTCATCAGTGATGTCACTGACCATGTCATGAATGATGTAATATGTGACATCATCAGCAGTGGATTGCGGGTGCGCGATATATAGTTAGTGCAACTAACTATATATGGAATTTCATTGGTTTTATGTCAATAAAATGTCCAGCTAACTATATATGGTCTCTAACCTATGGTTTTTTCAGTGAATATATATATATATATATATATATATATATATATATGTATATATATATATATCTCCTACTGGCGATAGCCAGTAGGTATATATAGTTAGGATTGTTTTCCATAGGGAAATCGCAACATTCTATTGGGAATAACATTGGCGCCGGTTGAGGAATCTTCCTGAAATTTTCCTTAACTTTGCCTCGCGGCGCTCCGCTCCTTCCCTGGAAGTTTGGGGGGGATTCGTCAAGCGGGGGCCGAGATAAAAGGGGGGTCCCAAAACGTGTTTTCCCCATGTTAATTTCCATAGGGCGGTTGGACTCACTTTTAGCCCGAACGGCTGAATGGTTTTCCACCAAACTTGGCAAAATTGTAGGGACTGGTAGCCCGATGTGCCTTTGCTATGTCTCAAGATATGTGCTCCAGTGGTTTTTACGAAAATTAACTTTGAAAAAATATATATTGGGCTACATTGGGCTATATATATGTTAGAGCCCAAATGTAGCCCAGTGTAGCCTAATGTAGCCCAATGTAGCCCAAAGATGGCCACCAGAGACAAAAAAAACAAATGTAGCCCAAATATCAGCCAGATGTAGCCCAACTATAGCCCAATGACAGAATGTCCCAGAGTGTTCTAAAGAACAACTAGAGCGCTAACAGTTACTTATGACAAAAGTATGGCACACCTGAAGTCATCTTGATTGGAATAAAGTGTTAACACTTAAAACATTTAATTTGCAAAGGAACAAAATGAGGGGGTTCATTTTGCCATAGAAATTATGATTAGTGCTGAAGAAAGAAAAATTAGGGCACATTTTGAGTGACTTCTCAAATCCTCTTATATTTCATTAAAACAATTCTGATATGCAGTCTCCCAAGATGGCCACCAGAGACAAAAGAGCCCAAATGTAGCCCAAATATCAGCCAGATGTAGCCCAACTATAGCCCAATGACAGAATGTCCCAGAGTGTTCTAAAGAACAACTAGAGCGCTAACAGTTACTTATGACAAAAGTATGGCACACCTGAAGTCATCTTGATTGGAATAAAGTGGTAACACTTAATACATTTAATTTGAAAAGGAACAAATTGAGGGGTTTCATTTTGCCATAGAAATTGTATTGTATTACCTACTGGCGATAGCAAGTAGGTATATATAGTTAGGATTGTTTTCCATAGGGAAATCGCAACATTCTATCGGGAATAACTTTGGCGCCGGTTGAGGAATCTTCCTGAAATTTTCCTTAACTTTGCCTCGCGGCGCTCTGCTCCTTCCTTGAAAGTTTGGGGGGGATTCGTCAAGCGGGGGCCGAGATAAAAGGGGGGTCCCAAAACGTGTTTTCCCCATGTATATTTCGCACAACCGCAATCCACTGCTGATGATGTCACATATTAGATCATTCATGACATGGTCAGTGACATCACTGATGACATCTCAAATGACATCACTGATGACATCACTGATGACATCATCCAGTGAATGTGGTTTGCTTCGTTATTTAAATATGCATTATATATATAGCAATTTACATTGAAGAATGAGTGGATATATATAAATAAATATTTGGATGGAGGATTTAGTAGCAGGGTAATTGACTGTTTACTTGACCAATTTATAATGTCTCACTAAATATAGTGGATAGTGACTAAACTGTGTGAATATCGGTATCACTTTGTCAGTTGTTGTGTAAACTGATTCTACAGTTGGTTACTACCTATGTGAAAGTCTATATTAGTTATTGATTAGTTAACTGAGTATTTGTATGGGTGTGTGAAAGTGTGTGTGGTTCAGTGGGGGCTGTGTGACTGTCCAAAGTTGTGTGAATAGTTGATTCAGTAGATATATGAAGTTAAAACTACATGTTCTAACAGTTTGGGTGAGGGAATCTCTTTATGGATGTGGTGATGAGCAAATATATTTCTCAAAGGTACAGGTCCAACAAACTAAAAATAAAAGGCAGTGTGTCAGTTGTTGTATATAAATAAGTATACATAAGACACAATGATTGTGTGAGTGACTGTATGGATAACTGTATACTTGTAATAATGATTTTATAATTCACTAAGTATGACTTACTATCTAAATGAATAGAAGAAGTGGTGTTTGTATAAGTGTTTTGCTAAGTAAATATGTAAGTATGATCCATTGTTTGCATAAGTGAGTAGGATGACTTCATATGTGAATAGGATGCGTGCTGTTGTTTAATGTCGATATAGATGTATAAGTATTTTTGATAGTGTTCTATTGTTCATTGACAGCATGTATGAGTGAATCCATAGGTAAGTGATTAGATGTGTGTATACATCTATGAATCACTGAGTGGATTTTTAGATACTTGTATTGCTGTGACAATGGATTTAAATATGATACTCTGTATTTTACGAACAGTGATGAAAAATTGTAATAGTGTATGAAAAGGGGTATGTGATTGTCACGTGGATGATGTCATCAGTGATGTCATTTGAGATGTCATCAGTGATGTCACTGACCATGTTATGAATGATCTAATATGTGACATCATCAGCAGTGGATTGCGGGTGCGCGAAATATAGTTAGTACAACTAACTATATAGGAGCAATTTCATTGGTTTTGTATGAGTAGTAAAATGTCCAGCTAACTATAACACCACTAAAACTTATAGTTTTTTGAGTGAATTTCAAAGGTTTTTAAAAAACTAAATCCTAACTATATAACTCCTGAAACCTATTGTTTTTTCAGTGAATTTCAAAGGTTTTTTTTAAATGCTAATTCCTAACTATATAAGGCCTGAAACCTATGGTTTTTTCAGTGAATTTCAAAGGTTTTTTAAATGCTAATTCCTAACTATACAAGGCCTGAAACCTATGGTTTTTTCAGTGAATTTCAAAGGTTTTTTAAATGCTAATTCCTAACTATATAAGGCCTGAAACCTATGGTTTTTTCAGTGAATTTCAAAGGTTTTTTAAATGCTAATTCCTAACTATATAAGGCCTGAAACCTATGGTTTTTTCAGTGTTTAAAAAAAAAAATGGATTGGTTAACTGGCTTATTAAGAGTATCTTAGTGAATACATATATTAGCGAGTAATGTTTAAATATTTAAATATATGCATGAGTGATGTAATATGTGACGTCATCAGCAGTGCATTGCAGACGTGCAAGTTATAGTGAGTCCAACTAACTATAACGTGGGAATTTCAATGGTTTTATGCGAGTAAAATTTCCAGCTAACTATAACTGGTGTGAAACCTATGGTTTTTTCAGTGAATTTCAAAGGTTTTTTAAATGCTAATTCCTAACTATAACTGGTGTGTAACCTATGGTTTTTTCAGTGAATAAATATATATATATATATATATATATATATATATATATATATATATATATATATATATATATATATATATATATATATATATATATATAAAATTTCTATGGCAAAATGAAACCCCTCAATTTGTTCCTTTTCAAATTAAATGTATTAAGTGTTACCACTTTATTCCAATCAAGATGACTTCAGGTGTGCCATACTTTTGTCATAATTAAGACTGTTAGGAACACTCTGGGACATTCTGTCATTGGGCTATAGGTGGGCTACATCTGGCTGATATTTGGGCCTCATTTGGGCTCTTTTGTCTCTGGTGGCCATCTTGGGAGACTGCATATCAGAATTTTTTTAATGAAATTTAAGTGGTTTTGAGAAGTCACTCAAAATGTGCCCTAATTTTTCTTTCTTCAGCACTAATCATAATTTCTATGGCAAAATGAACCCCCTCATTTTGTTCCTTTGCAAATTAAATGTTTTATGTGTTAACACTTTATTCCAATCAAGATGACTTCAGGTGTGCCATATTTTTGGCATAAGTAAGACTGTCAGCGCTCTAGTTATTCTTTAGAACACTCTGGGACATTCTGTCATTGGGCTATAGTTGGGCTACACCTGGCTGATATTTGGGCTACATTTGTTTTTTTTTGTCTCTGGTGGCCATCTTTGGGCTACATTGGGCTACATTTGGGCTCTAACATATATATAGCCCAATGTAGCCCAATATATATTTTTTCAAAGTTAATTTTCGTAAAAACCACTGGAGCACATATCTTGAGACATAGCAAAGGCACATCGGGCTACCAGTCCCTACAATTTTGTCAAGTTTGGTGGAAAACCATTCAGCCGTTCGGGCTAAAAGTGAGTCCAACCGCCCTATGGAAATTAACATGGGGAAAACACGTTTTGGGACCCCCCTTTTATCTCGGCCCCCGCTTGACGAATCCCCCCCCAACTTCCAGGGAAGGAGCGGAGCGCCGCGAGGCAAAGTTAAGGAAAATTTCAGGAAGATTCCTCACCCGGCGCCAAAGTTATTCCCAATAGAATGTTGCAATCTCCCTATGGAAAACAATTATATATATATATATATATATATATATATATATATATATATATATATATATATATATATATATATATATATATATATATATATATATATATATATATATATATATATATATCTTTCACTCCGTTCGACGCTGCTGCATCTCCGTCACACTGCCAGAACTGAAAAAACGGATAAGTCAGACCCAAATTCGGTGCAAAATCAGTGATTTATTCCGTAAAGCAGAATAGCACCCAGCAAGCCCGCATGCCACGTTTCGCCTCTAGCCAGAGGCTTGATCACATGATATATATACATATATATATATACACATATATATATATATATATATATATACACATATACATACATATACATATACATACATATATATATACATATACATATATATACATACATATATACATATACATATATATACATACATACATATACATATACATACATATATATATATATATATATATATATGTCATTTGGTGTTCAGATTACTATCTAGTTGTAATGGATATTGAATCTCTTTACACTAGCATCAATCATTGTCATGGTATCAGTGCCACCAAACATTTTCTTGAGAATCGTTATCTGTCTATGAGAGAACATAAAAACATGTTGTTAGAAATCATTGAAGTATGCCTTACCACCAATTTTTTCCAATGTAATAATGAGGTTTACCTGCAGCTGTGTGGTGTGGCAATGGGTTTGTGCTTCTCCCCCAGCTATTCATATTTACATGTAGGATGGTGGGAGAAGCATGTCCTCAGAACCACTCACCGGCGCTGGTGGAACCTCATAGCATACTATTGGCATTACATTGATGTTGTGTGTCTCATATGGAAGGGGTCTAAGGATGAAGCCTTGAAATGCATTGATGACATCAATGTAAACAATTTAAATCTCAGGTTTACTGCCACCATTGACAAATCCATGGTTGAATGTTTGGATGTATTATTATATGTTGATGGAGGTGTCCTACAGACCATGTTGCATAGGAAATCTACTGCCGGAAATTCAATTCTTCATCCCACAGTACACATCCTAGGCACCTGATCAATAGCATTCCTTATGGGGAGTTCATCCATATACGTCGTATTTGTAGTTCTGAACCAATATCCAGAAAGTGTCAGATGGAGGCATTCCAAAGATTTCTGAACAGAGGCTATACTAAAAACCAACTGACTATTGCTTTAAACAAAGATAATGCCAGACAAAGGGAGACTCTACTTCAGCCTAAGTCTGATAAAAAGATTGACATAACTGTTTCTGATAATAATGTCTATTCGGCTTATAACTACTTTTAATACTCAGGAGCAGGCAATCAGTATAATTATTTATTTTGAATGGCCTATTGTTTTAACTTACAACATTCTGGGACCAATCCTGCCAAATTTGCCAGCCATTACTTTTAGACGGTCTCCCTCTATGAGGGACGCCTTAGTAAAATCCATGCCAGAGGTAAATGCTAAAAGTACTTAGCTTATGAAAACTGTTTTTTAAGTGTAGTTCTTGCCTAGCTTGTACATTTGCTAAAAATTGCACTCACTACACTATAGCTTTTAGTGATCAGAAAATTGTTATTCAGGAACACCTAACATGCCGTTCAGAAAATGCAATTTACAAACTGAAGTGCACTTGCAATTTAGAACATATAGGCAGCACGAAGCTCCCGGTTCACAAGGGCATCCTTCAGCATGTTAGGGCAATTGTCAATTCCGATCATTACCATCCAGTGGCGAGACACTTCAGGTCAGTTCACGACAATAAACTTAAAGACCTGGAGTACACAGTCTTGGGATCTGTCCCCAACAGAAGACAAAAGGAATCCCAATTTATTTTAGCTCTTGACACAAGAGTCCCTAATGGCCTGATTATAAACGAAAATCTTCATAATTTTCTGTAGTCTCTCTAGTTGAGCCCTCCACTTTTGTGTACATATACTGTGGCTTTTAATAGATCAGGATAATGATAAAGTCTATCACTGTTTTGATGTCATTTTTACTTTGTACTATATTAGCTCTGATATGTGACTGTAGGCACATTTGCACTTTAGGATTGCTTAGGCTTAAGCAATCCAGGAGTTCTCTCTTCTCTGCTGCTAATATGAATATTTGTTTGTTGCACATTACACACTTTTTTGCACAGCACTATTTTGCACAGATCAGACATTTGGAAATTTTTGTCTCTTTCCTACATACATTGGATTTTTGTAAATAAGGCATTTTAACTATTTATTGTGGTCTCTTATTAGCAGATATTTTCGTTTTTAACATCAGTGGTGTTATCTTCAGAAATATATTAATTATTTATTGACATGATCGTATGAAATCTGTATTTGCACCCTATATATTGAATGTCTCTGATATTGTTTGTTGATTGATAACCATGCACACAGGTGCTGCTCCAATACTTCGGAAATGCTGCTTAGTATAAATATATGCGTTGAAATTGCCTTCTCACAACGAGTACTTTGAATGTGTTGCAATGTATTGGTATATGACGATGCTGCTCAATTTCAGGCAGATATGGCTATGATAATGTTATTTTTGCACTATGCAACTATTTAATCTGTCAGCTGTTATTTGCACTATATTTCATTGCATTTTGCACAGCAAGTAATTTCTGACCTGATTATAGTAATAATATGTCAGCAAATGGTACAATTTTATACGCTATGTATTTATTACTTGAGCTGCTATATGCATTCTGCACTTTAAGTACCATGGTATTTCGCGTACATCAGTTGCAAAAGTCTGTTGTCTAGTTTCATTGTACAGCAATCGGTTAGCCTATTTTCTATGGCTAATAGTGCACACTATTCACTGTAAATACGTCTTTGTAATGGAGACGCATCATGTGATCAAGCTCCGAGGAGGAGCGAAACGCGCCATGGAGGACAATGGTCCATGTAATTACATGCAGAAATAAATTTGCACTGCATACCCATTAAATTGGTGTGGAAGTCCGTAATTTCCTTTGGAGAAGCTGTGAGGTCCGAGCCTGTTTGGTGCCGCTCCATGAATTGGGGCGGACAGGATGATTATATATATATATATATATATATATATATATATATATATATATGAAGAATTGTGACTTCTGATAAAGTGGAGATCCATGTGCTCTTACCGCGTTGACTGAACTTTGGGTTATTTCTAACTATGTGAAGGGGTTACTTAAAGGAACGTGGTACAACGTGCCCTAAGAACATTTGCCCATCCTGCTATTGTTTTGTTACCATGAGATTCCATCGGTGTAGCGGTCGATGTGCTGGCTCCTCTCGCCTCCTGTTACTCTGCGAGAAAGAAACCTTCTGCACCCTGGTTTTCGGAGCCTCTTAGGCTCATGAGACAAGGGTGCAGGAAGCAAGAAAGGCTGTGGTGAACAAGTTGGAATCCGAAGGAGAGGGATAAACATAAGTTACTCCTCAAGGAGTACAAGCTGGAGATTATCAGAGTTAAGCAAGAGTACTTTGCTAACCTGACTATGACTCTATCCTCTCCCAGAGATCTCTTTAAAATAGTGGACTCGCTCTGCACGTTACAGACTCAGGACCCTGTTTCAGGCTCCCAAGAATTCTGTGACAAGATCGCTGGATTCTTCCATTCGAAGATTGCGGATATCTACCAGAATCTTGAAGCACAAAGATCTGTTACCCCTCCCCCTCCTGTTCCCCTTCCTTTGCTCCTGAAGGAAGTCTCTCCCATCACCCCCAAGAGTTTGGTTGAGTTCCCGCCTCTATCCTATCAGGAGCTTGACCTGCTTTTAAGTAAGACAAGGTCGGGATCCCCACTGGATCCATGTCCCCTTAAAGTCCTGAAGGAATGTAGAGACTCCCTGCTCCCTTTTCTACTTGACATCATGAATAGGGCCATGAGAGAGGGCACTTTTCCATCTGAATGGAAAAATGCGGTAGTCAAGCCTCTGCTAAAGAAACCAACTCTTGATCCAGAGGTGCTCAAGAACTATCGCCCCATTTCTTTGCTCCCAGCACCTGCTAAGATGTTGGAGACGTATCTCAACCAACATCTGGCGGCATTTCTTGACTCCTCGGATCTTTTGGACCAATCCCAGCATGGCTTTAGGAAGCACCACAGTGCCGAGTCTGCCCTGATGGTCGTACTGAACAACATCTGTATGGAGGTAGACCAGGGACATTCCACCGTCCTGGTCCTTCTAGATCTCACGGCCGCCTTTGACACCCTGTCCCCCTCGGTGCTAACATCTCGCCTGAGGGAGATAGGGGTGGAAGGAGCGGCCCTGAGTCTGTTGGCCTCCTTTCTCGACCAGAGGGTACAGAGGGTGAAGCTGGGAGACTTTCTATCTCCATCCCTACCTGTGCAATGTGGGGTCCCCCAGGGGTCGGCATTAAGTCCGACCCTGTTTAACATCTATGTGACCCCACTTGCCAAGTTGGTTAGATCTTTTGGGATGGAGGTAGTCTCCTATGCAGATGACACGCAGATCTTGGTGTCCTTATCTCACCCTGATGGCTCGTCCCCGTGCAACTTTAGGAACTGCATGCAAGCAGTGTCACAATGGATGATTTACAATTCATTAAAGTTGAACGGTGAGAAAACGGAGATCTTGGTGTTCGGCCCCAACAATAACATCTGGTCACCTGAATGGTGGCCGCCCTCGCTGGGGTCTTGTCCTACCCCTACGGAGTCAGCGTGAAATTTGGGAGTAATGATTGAACCGGCCCTCTCCATGACTTTGCAGGTAAACAGAACTGTCGCTACCTGCTGGGGGATCATCAAAATACTCAGGAAAATAAAACATTACCTGTCCCCCCAGGCGCGGAAACAAGTGGTGGTAGCACTTGTCGCTTCGCGACTCGATTATTGTAATGCCCTATACATTGGCATGAATAAGAGCCTAACACAGCGTCTTCAGACCGCCCAAAATGCGGCGGCCAAATTCGTTCTGGACGCACCCAGACTAGCGTCCTCAACAACTGCTAGGAAAGCCTTACATTGGCTTCCTATAGAAGCGAGGATCACCTTTAAGGTGCTCTGCCTGACTCATAGTGCACTCTCCGGCAATGGTCCTGGAGAAGTCAAGAAACTGCTGGCCCCCTATGTCTCGGGCAGACTCCTGCGTTCCTCCTCAAAGAATCTGCTTGTGGTACCTCGTTTCCGTAAGAGCAGATGGGGCGGTAGGGCCTTTTCCACAATCGCCCCAAAGCTGTGGAATATTCTTCCAGATGAAATTAAAATTCAGCCCTCTGCTCTGCGTTTCCGGAAAGCACTAAAAACCTGGCTGTTTGCGAGGGCGTACTTGTAGTTTTGTTCTATTTGCTTTCTGGATTTTCTGTTAGGCGCCTTGATGCCTTCGGGCTAAGTCGCGCGTTATAAGATTCATTTCATTTCATTTCAGATTCCCAGCTTGATGAAGGTGAAAGGTTCATGCATGTGAATCAATGAACGTTCCAAAGCTGGAGACGATGCAACTGTAAGTGGGTGATAAATTGATGAATATTCTGTTATCTGTGATTGGCAAATTGATTATGGTGAACTGTTGTTGTTAAATTAAACGAGGGTTAAAAATGATGTTTTCTGAATTATTGGTTCGCAGTGGTCACAAATGGCTACACAATAGTTTACCTCACTCCGTAAGGAAAAAGAAAGACTAGGGTTTATCAATTTTAAAACAAATTGGTTGCGTTTAAGGCATTATAGTAAACTCATAAATTGTGCAATGATGAGATCATTTTTTATTTAATCACTTAGTTTAACAAACTCTTCTATTGCCGTAGACATTTTAGTGCTTTTGTTTTTCGCCATAGCCATCATTACTATTGACCTTGGTCAGGCAACTTACATTAACCTGTTCGAGTCTGCATGTGCAGCATACAAGCCTTGTTGAAACCGTTCCTCTAGGACAGACCATTTTGTTGCACAATAATCCTAAAAGACAACAAGCTAAGTGTCATTAAAGCTGCACCTTCAAACCTATTCTAATTGACATAGAGCAAAACAATGCAGGTCAAAAAGCTCTGTTTGGGTGAAGAATGAAACAGTATTCATTGTTCACCACCATCAATGGACATGCACTCAATATAATTCTTTAATAAGACACATATTCAACCAAACATTCAAAAAACAAGTTAAGCACAATACTGGCATTACAACTCTAAAAATGAGGGTACAGAAAACATTAGTTGCTCTATTTCGAAATAACATAACTTATCTAATGAGCAGTGTTTTGAGTTCGATGGGGATAATGATGGTCTTGTCTCTTTAATTGGTAACGAGTATCTTATGCCATTTGTAAAATAATATTTCGGTTTTAAAAAGCAGTAAATACTAAAGCTGCAGTGCAATTCAGAATGGCAAAATGAAACGTATATGTAATGTGTGATATCTGGTTGTATCAAATTAACATTAGGCCAATTAGATTTAAATAAGATGTCAGGTAGGATTGTGTACCATGAGCAAGAGTCAACAAATACTTTGGTAGAAATTCCATCAATAGTGATATTACATGAAGGAAATTTCCTTACTTTAGGTTCCTTAGTTATGCACATTATGGTATTCACATCAAATTCACAATCACTTGAACCTTCATGTTCTTGATCTTGAACTAAACTGACTCTCTTTGTTGCTGATCTGCAAACTTTTGAAAAATGCCCTTTTTTTTCACATCTTGAACATACTTTGTCCAGTGCCGGACATAATTTTGAATTCCCTAGATGGTAACTACTACCACATCTAAAACAGTACATATTGTATGTTCTTGAGTCTGCTCTTTGCCACGTATTCATCCTTTGATCAGGTCTTTGCCACATATTTGTTCTCTGATCAGGTTTTTGCCATCTATTTCTGTATTCATTTTTAAACTGGTTATCATTCCTTGTATTACTAGTTTTCCCATATTTTCCTGAATCTTTAAATTTCTCATTTTCTTTATTTATAATTAGAATATCAGGTTTACTGTTGCTCTGTGAACGAATTTCATCTACAAATTTTTCAGAATGTTCTATTGACTTTGCAATTTCAATTGCTGCATTCAAGGTCATATCAGAAGTTGTCCATAGTCTTTGTTGTATCTTTTTGTTATTAGTACACATAAGAATCTGATCTCTTAAAACTTGATCGTAATTTATATGTTCGAAATCACATGTGACTGCTAATGCTCTCAATGTAGATACATAGTTATCAATAGACTCATCTGTTTGTTGTTTTCTTGAGTAAAATTTAAATCTTTCCATGACCATATTAATTTTTTTTCCATATCTAATAGCGAATTGTTTAGTAGCAATCTGATATACATTCAAATTAGAAGTGTCACTTAAAGGAGGTAGATTTTTAAATTCTTTAAGTGCTATTCCACCAAGACAGTGCTTTAATAAAGCTAATTTCCTTTCTGCTGTACAATCTTCTTCCTCTAAAACTTCCACATATGCTAAAAACATAGGTTCCCAAATGTCCCATTCAATAGGAGGATCGCCCTTACTGGCTAAAAATGAAGGAGGGGGTTGAATCCCAGTCATAGTTAATGAATAAACGATTTAAACAGTGAATGTAAATAAATATTTTACAATTGATATGTTTGTGACTCACAACTGTGTGTGCGAATCACAGAAGTCACTTACTGTTAATTTCCTTCTTGTAAATACTCCTCAAGGCAGATATATTCCACTTGTTCACAATCCTCAAGTCAATTGAAGGAATAAAGTGTTTCTTTTTTTTTTTTCTTTTTTTTTTTAAAAAACGATGATACCAAACAGTAACCAATAGAAGAAGCTCTTATAAATCTTCTTTTGTATTATCCAATGAGAAACATTATGAAGCATCCAATAGAAAATGCCAATGTAAAAATTTCCGAGTGAAACAACCAATGGGAACGTTTTGTGGAAAAAGAATGAAATTCTTCTGACAATGTACTCGTTGCACGCATGGAAACGTGTTCCTGATCGTCGCCAGTGTAATGTAAGCCAAGGAAACTCTCCAGAATAACAATGAAAACGAAATCCAATTAAATCGGTAAGCAGATCCTTTAATGTGCAGCCAGATGATCAGCGTACAATTTGAATGCCGTTTAACCGCTCGGCAATCCTATTTAAGAAACACATTCACATTCAAGCAACAACACAGACACGCGACACTAACCTTCATGCTCGCTACTACATTCAAAGAACAACATACAGACACGTGGCATAAATCTACATACACACCGCACGCGAACACAACGCGTGACATACACACATTCAAACCATTACACGATGCTTATTGTTTGTGAATGACGCGCGTGCGTTCCCGCGCGTCATTTCAAACAATAACCATATACTACAGTATATTTTCCTAAAATGTTAACTCCATCTCTTGGAAATTCCCACTGAACAAATAAACATTACTTTTTGACAACCAGCCACTAGCAGAAAGAAAGAACAAAACCACCCAAAATTTAATTGAGTAACTAAACAGCAATTAGAATATGCATGGAAGTAAAATAAAACAAGCATTTACAATGCAATGGTCTCGGCATCATTAAAGGTAGAGCTATTGGCATTGCTCATGACATTTTTTTTTTCTTTAAATCATAAATAAATGGCATTGTCATTTACATTGTCAATACACACCACTCTGCACTCAACTGCACTCACCTGCACTGCACTCAACTGCACTCACCTGCACTGCACTCAACTGCACTCACCAGCACTGCACTGCACTCACCTGCACTGCACTCAACTGCACTGCACTGCACTCAACTGCACTCACCTGCACTGCACTGCACTCAACTGCACTCACCTGCACTGCACTCACCTGCACTGCACTGCACTCACCTGCACTGCACTGCACTCACCTGCACTGCACTGCACTCACCTCTACTGCACTCACCTGCACTGCACTCACCTGCACTGCACTCACCTGCACTGCACTGCACTGCACTCACCTGCACTGCACTCACCTGCACTGCACTCACCTGCACTCACCTGCACTGCACTCACCTGCACTGCACTCACTTGCACTGCACTGCACTCACCTGCACTGCACTCACTTGCACTGCACTGCACTCACCTGCACTGCACTCACCTGCACTGCACTCACCTGCACTGCACTCACCTGCACTGCACTGCACTCACCTGCACTGCACTGAACTCACCTGCACTGCACTGCACTCACCTGCACTGCACTGAACTCACCTGCACTGCACTGCACTCACCTGCACTGCACTGCACTCACCTGCACTGCACTCACCTGCACTGCACTCACCTGCACTGCACTGCACTGCACTCACCTGCACTGCACTCACCTGCACTGCACTCACCTGCACTGCACGCACTGCATTCGCCTGCACTGCACTCACCTGCACTGCACTGCACTCACCTGCACTGCACTCACCTGCACTGCACTCACCTGCACTGCACTCACCTGCACTGCACTCACCTGCACTGCACTCACCTGCACTGCACTGCACTCACCTGCACTGCACTGCACTCACCTGCACTGCACTCACCTGCACTGCACTCACCTGCACTGCACTCACCTGCACTGCACTGCACTCACCTGCACTGCACTGCACTCACCTGCACTGCACTGCACTCACCTGCACTGCACTGCACTCACCTGCACTGCACTGCACTCACCTGCACTGCACTCACCTGCACTCCACTGCACTCACCTGCACTGCACTGCACTGCACTCACCTGCACTGCACTCACCTGCACTGCACTCACCTGCACTGCACTCACCTGCACTGCACTCACCTGCACTGCACTCACCTGCACTGCACTGCACTCACCTGCACTGCACTCGCTTGCACTGCACTCGCCTGCACTGCACTCACCTGCACTGCACTCACCTGCACTGCACTCACCTGCACTGCACTCACCTGCACTGCACTCACCTGCACTGCACTCACCTGCACTGCACTGCACTCACCTGCACTGCACTGCACTCACCTGCACTGCACTGCACTCACCTGCACTGCACTGCACTGCACTGCACACACCTGCACTGCACACACCTGCACTGCACTGCACTCTGCACTCACTACTCTGCACTCACTACTCTGCACTCTGCACTCACTACTCTGCACTCTGCACTCACTACTCTGCACTCTGCACTCACTACTCTGCACTCACTACTCTGCACTCACTACTCTGCACTCACTACTCTGCACTCACTACTCTGCACTCACTACTCTGCACTCACTACTCTGCACTCACTACTCTGCACTCACTACTCTGCACTCTGCACTCTGCACTCACCACTCTGCACTCACTACTCTGCACTCTGCACTCACCACTCTGCACTCACTACTCACTACTCTGCACTCACTACTCTGCACTCACTCTCACTACTCTGCACTCACTCTCACTACTCTGCACTCACTCTCACTACTCTGCACTCACTCTCACTACTCTGCACTCACTCTCACTACTCTGCACTCACTCTCACTACTCTGCACTCACTCTCACTACTCTGCACTCACTACTCTGAACTCACTACTCTGCACTCACTACTCTGCACTCACTACTCTGCACTCACTACTCTGCACTCACTACTCTGCACTCACTACTCTGCACTCACTACTCTGCACTCACTACTCTGCACTCACTACTCTGCATTCTGCACTCACTACTCTGCATTCTGCACTCACTACTCTGCACTCACTACTCTGCATTCTGCACTCACTACTCTGCACTCACTACTCTGCACACTCACTCTGCACTCACTACTCTGCACACACTCTGCACACTCTCTCTGCCCACTCACTCTGCACCCACTACTCTGCACTCACTACTCTGCACTCACTACTCTGCACTCACTACTCTGCACTCACTACTCTGCACTCACTACTCTGCACTCACTACTCTGCACTCACTACTCTGCACTCACTACTCACTACTCTGCACTCACTACTCACTACTCTGCACTCACTACTCTGCACTCACTACTCACTACTCTGCACTCACTACTCTGCACTCACTACTCTGCACTCACTACTCTGCACTCACTACTCTGCACTCACTACTCTGCACTCACTACTCACTACTCTGCACTCACTACTCTGCACTCACTACTCTGCACTCACTACTCTGCACTCACTCTCACTACTCTGCACTCACTCTCACTACTCTGCACTCACTCTCACTACTCTGCACTCACTCTCACTACTCTGCACTCACTACTCTGCACTCACTACTCTGCACTCACTACTCTGCACTCACTACTCTGCACTCACTACTCTGCACTCACTACTCACTACTCTGCACTCACTACTCTGCACTCACTACTCTGCACTCACTACTCTGCACTCACTACTCTGCACTCACTACTCTGCACTCACTACTCTGCACTCACTACTCTGCACTCACTACTCTGCACTCACTACTCTGCACTCACTACTCTGCACTCACTACTCACTACTCTGCACTCACTACTCACTACTCTGCACTCACTACTCTGCACTCACTAATCACTACTCTGCACTCACTACTCACTACTCTGCACTCACTACTCACTACTCTGCACTCACTACTCACTACTCTGCACCCACTACTCACTACTCTGCACTCTGCACTCACTACTCTGCGCACTCACGACTCTGCGCACTCACTACTCTGCGCACACTCCTCTGCACTCACTCCTCTGCACTCACTACTCTGCACACTCACTCTGCACTCACTACTCTGCACACACTCTGCACACTCTCTCTGCCCACTCACTCTGCACCCACTACTCTGCACCCACTACTCTGCACTCACTACTCTGCACTCACTACTCTGCACTCACTACTCTGCACTCACTACTCTGCACTCACTACTCTGCACTCACTACTCTGCACTCACTACTCTGCACTCACTACTCTGCACTCACTACTCTGCACTCACTACTCTGCACTCACTACTCTGCACTCTGCACACTCACTCTGCACTGTGCACACCACTGATATCATGGAATCTTCCACCACACTATCTAAAACTCTATAGTCCGAAGCATAATAGGCACAGAACCAAAAGAAGGGTAGATTGCTTAAAATAATCGTATTGTATTTATGAGAAGCAAAAGCGAGACTGTGAAATGTGCTGAATATCAGTTTGTTACGAATCAACAGAGTGGAGTTAGAGAACCAAGAAATAGTCATTTAGAATCCGGGTTAGAAGGAGTAGTAATCACAAGCTGAGGATCAACGGGCGCGAAACAGCGTGGTGGGCGCGCAGGAGACGCAGCGTGAGCGTGCACATCATCTGAAGATCGCCGGAGAAGACACCGAGTCTGCCTGCTGCCATGACTGACCCGCTGCGGAGGGAAAGAGCCCGGTGAGTGGGGGTAGAGGGGGGGGGCGGCAGAGAGGGAGTGGGCAGAGAGGGAGGGTGTGTGTGTGTGTGTGTGTGTGCGTGCGTGTGTCTGTCTGTGTGTGTGTCTGGTGTGTGCCTGCCTGCCTGCCTTTGTGTGTGCGCGTCCACAGACCCTGGTCGGCTCGTGCACCGCTCTGTACTTCCTTGCGAGCTTACTCGGCGACAATAGTTCTCGTTACCGAGACCTAAAAATAATCCTTGCACTTGTATGTCAATAGATGTGACATTTTCCAATTTTTTGCGCGTTGTGAATGGCACTAGAGCACTAATGACCAGGTAGAACTACTTGCTAACCACATTCTTGAGTGCAACTAATATGTGATTTGAAGGATAGAACCTCAGATTAAATTACCAGCAAATATTAACATGTACAAAATTCAAAACCTTAGGTGAGTAGGCTAGAAATCTTGCAATAGCCATTGTGTAATGGCTGGCCTTATGATATTTACACAAGTTAACGAGGCAACTAAAACTATACCCTTCAGCAATAAAGTAGTAAGCATAACTTTTCAACTGATTCACTGCCTAATGATTTTACTACATCAATCTTCAAATATGGTAAGGTTAAAGATTTCCAAAACCTCTTGTCAGATAATCAGTAAAGAGATGAAAACGAGAAAGGATCAGATTGTAGATCTATCCTCGAACAAGTTATGTACTTTCCGGGGCCACATGAATAAAAGCATGTTTCTTATAAATGTCTGCAGTTTATACTATGCTGCAGTCCTAAAAGATTTAAGAATTAATAGTTTACAATAAACGAAATGTTACATACCCAACCATACTTAAAGACAAGACAAACAAAAAACAAGTTGCACCAAGGTTTCATATGTTACATCAATTACGAACATCCCCAAAGCAAGGGCCCCATCAACATATTCCATATGTGCGAAAATGCAGAATTCGGGAATTATAAATTAAGGATATAAATGAAGACTGCATGCAGACACTGACTAGGGTGACTCAAGCATCAAATGCATAGATTATTCTATACTTTTTAAAGAGTGTATTAAATAATTTCAAATACTCACTTTTGCAGCCTTAGTAAATTTGGCTGCATTGTAATCACCTCCCATGCGCAATACATCTTCAGTACAATAAAAGAACTCTGAGAAACCATAGAACTCGCTGTTCTCATACAGCACTGGGGGCTGGTAGACTCCATTTAATGATGTTTGTGTTTCAGTGGTCCTGTTCATGAATGGCTGAATAACCTCCCGACATTGGCTGAAGTCTCCAGTACCCCGTAGGTACATGGTCTCCCCATTGAGCTTGATTTTATTTTCTGCATCCAAGGGCAGGCATGGGTCTAGGTAGGGGATGTCAAAAGACTTGCCAACTTGCTTCGCCAGCAATCTGCATGGAAGAAGGACAGTAAAAATTACTTCTACAAAACAAACACTAACATTGCTTTGGGAAGAAACGTGTTGATACTATCCTATGTCCGAATTTACTCATTGTCTATCAAGCTATTAGAAGGGGTACTCTGCATTGTAAAAATCCAACAAACAGTATTAGAGGTCTGGGCAGATATTCTTTATAGAGTAGTATAAGGAAACATTGTTTTTTATAAACAGTCCAGATAATAAATTGATGTGACTGTGTTACAAGACCCACAAAAACTACTGCCTTATTCGAGAATACAAAGTTATACTCACTAGCAATCATTAGAACTAACTAACAAAAGTCATGGACCTTAAAACATATTTGTATGTCTTGGTGGGTGAATAACTAATAGAATAAGCATGTCACCATTTAAAGCTCTCCACCAATACAAATACTAACAATAATTTCAGAACTGGATTTGGGAAGCCAACACTTTGTTTTAATTGCACAAAAAATAAGTATGCTCACTTTGTGAAATCACACAATATATTGCTTAATACAGGGGATCTTTGGGTGATATGAAGGAAAGTGCACATTTTCAGAAGCTTGTTTACCTGCGCCCTGTAAAGCTTTTTCATGACTGAACTGTGTTTACAATTGCACACACACAACATACCAATGATTTCTTTTATTTAAGTATGTACTTCGACACACACACATTTAATTTTTTCAAACTCACTCTGTGACCTTGCAGGTTTAAACTATATAGCAGTAACAGTGGAGTTAGAGCATTTTTTATATATCACAGGAGAAAGAACATTTTAACAGCATGCAACATGGTTGCAGTAAATTGACATGTTTTTGAGTGTTGTCACAGTTTGGTTACCACGTATATAACGGTCAGATATTATTATAAGGCTTATGCTGCAAGGCAGGTATTATAAGGTTAATATTGCAAGGACGTTGCATTGTGTCTAGTTTAAAAAGTTATCGGAAACAGAACGCCAAAAGGCAGCATAGCTAAGACACCATCTCTAAGATAGCCTAGCTCCCACAACCAAGTCAGCCTTCCCCAGAGACCACCAAGAAAACATGGGCTGATCACAAATTGCTTCATAAACAATACCAAAGAAGTTGTTCCAGGAGAATAGCCAAGGCTATTTATCCACCAACACCTGAACTGTACCAATATCCCCAGTATAACTAACTACCTTCAATAGTACTATGTGTGGTATTGCACTAAGTGTGTGGGTAAAGTACCTATTTATCCAACACTAAACGTTGACTGGACATTGAGTTATTGATTTCAAATGGTTGAATTATTGTGCACTGAGTTTTGACCTCACACGACCTGCCAGAGTAATGTTTCTGCTGCTCTACTTCACCCCCCAGAGGGTAAGTGCTATATGGAACTACTTGGTGCTTATTTTAGGATTCAATAGTAAAACCACCAGTGGTAAAAGTCTTTGATCGCACAATCTGAGTCCAGTAACCCCAATCTGCCCTTGGACACTTGAAAAAGTCCCCCCAGTCATTTATGCGCATTTGTATACAAATGTATAGAGAGAAGGAGCCCATAAAGGACTAATCAGAGTTTCTGTGACCTGCTTACCAAGGCCATCTTCCCCAGGTGGACACCATTAAATCCTGGCCTTCAAATCATATTATCAAAACAATAGCTGAATCAGTCAATAAATGTAGCACAGTTGTCTAGGTGTTCTCTTCATTACTATGTGATTGAACATTTCTGTTAATTGACGCTCACACATTTTCTGGTGCACTTAAATCCTTTGCACTTATGGAGCACCGGTGAAATTCCTTTGCTGACTTTTAGTAGATGCTTTCTTATTTTGCAATCTAAACATTACTAACCACTAAAAAAATACAAACTCACACCACCAATCACCAACTATATTATGTGCTTGCCCAAGTTGAGTCCCACAGTGTGGCCTAGATAAGCAACAAAGATAAAGTTGTACTCTACCGGTTTCTCTGCATTGTGTTGGTAAAAATGTATTCTTCATATCTCTGTCTTGCAGCATTGCCACCGAAGCCTAAGAACGTAGCCACATAAACCCGGTAGACATGCTCTGTCTGATGGGCATCACAGCCTAGGTTAAACTCAGCAAGCAGATTTTTTGCCACTTCTTCCTGTAGTAACCAAAAGATAAGCAGATGTTACAAAACAATGTAACAGGCACACTCCATTCCTTCATAACACTCGATCCTTATCGGCCAAATATGCCTGTAATTTATATTTCAACCCCTTTCTGGAGTGCATTAATAAAATCTATATGTGCAAAATGTCCATTCTCCACCTAAGACTATTATTGTTAACTCCAGGCTTGTGCAGTCAATAGACTGTGATCGGTTACTTTAGGACAGGTTAAAATGTTCCTAAGAATATTAAAGAAAGGAACATAATACAAAGCATGGTCCTTAGATTAAAAAGCACATTTTACCAAGAAATCTGTATCAGCTAGCAAAATGTTTTTCATTTGACTGTGCGTTGGTATTCAGACAGCTTCCTGCCATGTCTCACAGTTCAGTAATAACATGATACTGGAAGGGAACTGGACAAGTGGCAGTAAAAATATGTGACAAAAGCAAATGTCACACAATGCTTTTAGGCCATACATGCCAAAATAGTTTAATTCAGTTTTTTAATTTGTAAGTGAATATGATGAGATGTTAAGTTTGCAGTTTCAGGACATGATAATCTTTAAAAAAAATAAAGTGAATGGGTTCGATTGCAGACAACTGAAAAAAGGAGGCATAACTGCAAAAGGGATTGCAACTATTAAATTATCACTTCACTTCTCCTTATGAAAAAAGTGATCTCAATTGAATGAAAAGTGCTTGAATCTTTGGTACTCTTAGTTGTAATATGCTGAAATGGCATCTGAGCTGCTTCTGTGTGCAGCCACTTTTCTGGTGATTTAGCATTTCTGAAAGGAGTTCAGTATACAACAGGCATAGAGAATGGTGTTTTGTCAATGTCCAGGGTTTCATTAATCTTGCTTGGGGCAAAATCTGCCTGCGAGACTGATTCTTAACATTGCAACCTGGTTTTAATAATTCTCAAAATTTTTAATGCACCAATATGCGTATGAGTATGACTTATCTTCGCATTTGTGTAATATGTTGCTGCAGACTTTTAGTATGTATTTATAGTATTATTACGGCAATGGCCTTTTAATAATCTTAGTTGGTCCTTGTTCACGAGAACAATTTAGATTTTTCACAGCCTACTGGGCAGAAAATCTGGATTTTATTAAAGACACGGAGGCTAAGATTATGCAATCTCCTTTATTGCTTAGCTCACAGCAGCAACCATGAAAGGTTCTAGAACTATAATAAACATTCCAGATAGGTATATAGTCCATGTGCACATAGTGGTCTTCCTTCTTTGTGCAGCGAACAAGATAACTTATACAAATAACTTAAAGAACATTGAAGGAATAAACTTGAAGCCATAGAACTTGAAGACATCGCAGCAAGCTTGTGGAGAAATTAATCTGCAAAATAGAAATA
This sequence comes from Lissotriton helveticus, assembly GCF_964261635.1. Classification (NCBI taxonomy): domain Eukaryota; kingdom Metazoa; phylum Chordata; class Amphibia; order Caudata; family Salamandridae; genus Lissotriton; species Lissotriton helveticus. Next base: position 705,291,343 of record NC_136072.1, read on the forward strand.
ACAAGGATAAGAGAAAAAAAATCACATCCCAGGGTGGGAGCAAAAGAGGTGGGATAATCTTAGCCTCCGTGTCTTTAATAAAATCCAGTTTTTCTGCCCAGCAGGCTGTGAAAAATCTAAATTTTATGGCATGACACGGAGGTCAATATTATGCAAGTTCAAAGTGTGTTCAAAACATTATCAATTACATTTGATACAGGTTTAAAAGTAACATCTTTTGAAAATACATTCGTTCGACCAATCCGCAGCCCTAAGGATATCTTGCAGGCCACCCCCCAAAATAAAAGCCTTTGAAGCTGAAGCACCTCTAAGAGAATGAGCGCCAAAAATTGAAACATCGATCCCAGCTTCTTTCATGACGTCCTTAACCCATCTAGCTAAGGTGGGAGAGGAAACTGCTCTATGAGGATACTTATGGGAAATGATCAGTTGATCTACAGAACCTCTTAGACCTAAAGTCCTTCTCTCATACTCCAACAGGCAACGCACCACACACAAGATTTCATTCTGAGGGAAAAAGGGATAAAAAAAACAGATGTTGACATAGTTTTAGTCCGTCTTTTAATGAAAAAGCAAACACCTTCAGGTTGAAAAGCCCTACTAGAGAGATCTAAGGCCTTTACGTCTGAAGTACGTCTGAAGGAAACGAGGCACAGTAAAACAGTCAATTTATAGGACAGTTTTTTTAAAGAGAGAGAAGAGTTCTCGCCCCAAGAGGAAACAAGTCTGAGAACATCTCTCACGTCCCAGAGAGCAGAGTACTTAGGTTGAGGAGGATTTAAAACACGCATACTCCTCATAAGTTTTTTGGTCAAAAGGTTTTGGCCTACGGAGGTACCATCTTGCAAGCAGTGACCTGCTGCAATTGCCGATCTATAAACGTTAACGGTACGATAAGCTAGACCCGAAGCGAAAATTTCTGTCAAGAAATTAATAACTTGAACTACATCAGCTGAAATGGGATCGTAACCCCGAAGGCACCAGCAAACCCATTTACGCCAAGCCCATCTATAGGCTTTTCTGGTACCAGGGGCCCATGATTCTGACATGAGTCTGAAAGCGCCCTCCGAAAGTCCTGGGATCTGCCACTGTCTCCTGAAATCTTCCAGGCCATCAGACCCAGGATGCCCTGAAGAACTAGTGGGTGGCACTCCCCGTGAGGTCCTGTCAGTAATTCCTCGAAAGTGGGGATGAGGATTGGAAAATCCACACTCATTTCTAGAAGGATGGGGAACCATGCCTGAGATTTCCAGAGAGGGATTATTACTACTACAGATTCTCTGTTCTTCCGTATCTGAACGAGGAGGCGTGGGAGCATTGCAAAAGGTGGGAATGCATAGGGTCTCAGACCAAGCCAGTTCTGAAAAAATGCGTCTATTCCCAAGGCCAGAGGGTCCGGCCTCCAGCTGAAAAACTTGGGTAGTTGAGAATTGAGACGGTCCGCAAAAAGGTCTATTCCGAAGGGATCCCAGCGAGATTGAATCGCAAGAAAAACTTTCCTGTCTAGTCTCCAGTTGCTTGAATCTACAAAGTTCCTGGAGAACTAGTCTGCTACCCCATTGTTCAGCCCCGGAATATGTTCGGCAAGAACCGAGATGCATTTGTTGAGGCAGTAAGTCCCAAAACTCTTGCCCAAGTCCGAGAGGCCTTTCGAATGAGGGCCTCCCATTTTGTTCACGTATCTCACTGCGGATACATTGTCCATAAGAAGCATGACTGAGCATTTCATCAGGTCTTTGGTGAAGCTCTGGATAGCAAAGGATCCCGCCAGAAGTTCCAGGCAGTTGATGTGCAGGTTCTTCTCCTGTGGGGTCCAAAGTCCCCCTGTTGAGGAATTGCCGCACGTTGCGCCCCAACCCTCTAGGCTCGCGTCCGAGTGAATAACTAGGTCCGGTTCTTCTCCGAAGATTGCTCTGCCGTTCCAGGCTTCTGCATTCTTCAACCACCAAATTATCTCTTTCCTGGAATCTGTGTCCAGGCAAACCATTTGAGAATAAGATGAATTTACCCTGAGGGCCTTGGCCTTGAGTCTCTGTAGTGCCTGATAATGTAGGGGACCCGGATATATCGCTTAGATAGTTGAGGACAGTAGGCCCAGTATTCTTGCTAAGGACTTTAGAGGAAAGGTGCAAATTTTTAGTGCTTTCCTTAGTACTTTTCTGAGTTTCCTGAGCTTGTCTCCGGGCAGTTTCAATTCCACTTGGAGAGTATCCACCGAAAAACCCAAGAACTGAGTGACCTGGGTTGGAGACGTAGAGGATTTCTTTGTGTTTATCACAAAACCTAGGTGTTCCAGAAGATTTATTGCGAGGGTAGTGTGTTGTGAAGCGACTTCTCTGGATTAGGCCATTATCAAGATGTCGTCTAAGTATAGAATTAGTCTGACCCCTTTGTTTCTTAACCATCCTGCTATCGGGTGGAGTACCTTGGTGAAGCACCAAGGGGCCAATGAGAGACCGAATGGGAGGCTGCAAAACTGCCAAAGTTTGCCCTCCCAGAAGAATTGGAGGAATTTCTGGTGAGGGGGCCAGATCGGGATTGTAAGATACGCGTCTTTGACATCCAGGCGAGTAAGCCAGTCGCCCTTTCTCAATACATCTCTGAGAAGGTGAATTCCCTCCATTTTGAAATGGCGGTAGATAACCCACTGGTTTAGCTCTTTGAGATTTATGACGGGTCTCATTTTTTTGTCTTTCTTCTATACCAGAAAGACGTTGCTGACAAAGCCAATCTCTTCTCCCTCCCGAATTGCACCCTTTAAAAAAAGGTCTTTGACTTCTTGGGATACTAAAGCGGAGTCTTTCTGTGAGAAACGTATTTCTTGTGGGAGAGTTCTTTGGACAGGAGAGTCGATAAACTCTATTTTGTATCCCCTCACGGTGTCTAGTACCCAAGGGTCCTGACTCACCATAGTCCAGTTCCCAGAGAAAAGGGCTAGTCTCCCGCCCACCTTTATAGGGGTATCTGAAAGGTCTTTGGAGGTTCTTACCGGTAGAGAAGCTTCTTCCTCTCCTTTCACCTCTGAAGCCTCTTCCTCTGAACCTTTGTCTCTGGGGAAAGAAGGATGACTGGTACCCATATCCGGACTGAAAGGATCTTCCTCCACGTCCTCCAAAGGGTCTTGATGAAGAATTTCCACGGCCGGGGAATCGACCCCGCATCCTCCCGGCCCGTGAAAAAACTCAGTTATTAAAAACCCTCTTGATATCTTTTTGGGACTTCTGGATGGAGTTAAAAGCTCCCACGTACTTTGCCATTTCCTTGATAAAGTCTTCTCCGAAGAGAAGGCCTTGAGATGATGCACCCCCTTCTTTTGTGGCAAGTTCGGTCAATTTCGGGTCGATCTTTAAGAGTACGCTCTTACGTCTTTCATTAGAAAGTGCGGTATTCGCGTTGCCTAGGAGGCAGATCGCCCTTTGTGCCCATTGGGGCAGTTCTCTTGGGTCGATGGGAGTATCAGATACATCAATCAATCAAGCATGCCATTTGTATAGCGCACTACTCACCCGGGAGGGTCTCAAGGCGCTTGGGGGGAGGGGTATACTACTGCTCAAGCAGCCAGGTCTTGAGTTGTTTCCTGAAGGCGAGATGGTCCTGGGTCAGCTGAAGGTGGATGGGGAGGGAGTTCCAAGTCTTGGCAGCCAGGTAAGAGAAGGATCTTCCTCCGGCGGTGGCTCTACGGATGCGTGGTACGGCGGCGAGGCTGGTGGACCGTAGCTGGCGGGTGGGCGTGTAGAAGGTCAGGCGGTCGTTGAGGTACTTGGGGCCCAGGTCGTGGAGAGACTTGTGTGCGTGGGTGAGGAGCCGGAACGTGATCCTCTTGTCGACGGGGAGCCAGTGCAGGTTCCTCAGGTGGCTGGAGATGTGGCTGCGTCGGGGGACATCCAGGATGAGTCGGGCGGAGGCGTTCTGGATGCGCTGGAGTCTTTTCTGTAGCTTGGCTGTGGTTCCGGCGTAGAGGGCGTTTCCGTAGTCCAGTCGGCTGGTGACGAGTGCCTGGGTGACAGTCTTCCTGGTCTCGGTCGGGATCCAGCGGAAGATCTTGCGAAGCATATGCAGGGTGTTGAAGCACGATGAGGAGACGGCGTTGACTTGTCTGGTCATCGAGAGGGAGGGGTCCAGGATGATACGCTCCTTCCGCCAGCTCGAACATTTTAGTGAGTGGACCCGTGATGTCTAGCAGCCTGTCCTGGCAGGATTTCAGGCCCTTATCTAGTCCCCTCCTGGGATCCTTGCCCGTCTTGGCAATGAAAGCCACCACTTTACTATCTAGTTCAGGGGTCAAAGCAATTTTGTCAGGAAGGGAGGGTCGGGGAAATTCGGATCTCAGGCGAGCCCTTACTTCTTTTGGCATTTCTTTACGGAACCAAAAGGAAAGATATTCGCCAATATGTTGTGACAGGGTCCATTCTGGCGAGAGGGGGTGTTTAATAAGTAGAGGGTCGAACATGTGTTCCCCAAAGGGGTCAAGTATTCCCATTCTGGACCCAGAGGCCTCAGATGCCTCACCCAAACTCTCTCTGATTTCACCTTCTTCTTCATCTGAGTTAAAGTCTAAGGAATAAGAAAGGTTTATCTCGTCTTGCGATCCATCGTCACTATCGATGGGAATAGGAAGGTTTGGGCCTTTAGACTGCCCATCCCGTGTGCCCGAGGCATCATTATTGTCACCGCCAGAGTGTGAGTTCAGTAGACCAGAGTTGGAGCTCTTAGACTTTTTGGCACCATCAGTAGGGTTATTGTAAATTTGCCTTTTTCTCTGGATAGAAATAGCCTTTGAAGAGTCCCCTTGAGCTCTTTTTTGTTGCCAACCTGGTTTTGCGAGTAATTCTAATTTTTTATGTATGGTCTCGTCCAAATACCCCATCACTTTGTCCAGGGCTTTGTTAATAAGTCCCTCTAATTTGTCTTCCATAGTGGAGCTTGAAGGATCTGAAGCCATGGTAAAAGAGTAGATGTGTTAGTTGTGGTAGGTAAAAGCTAACTGTCAGAAACAGGAAAGTTGGTGACAAAATGGAGGTGAGTAGTCATGGAAACAAACTCAGATGCCAAGTGGCTTTCCTTTAATGTAAGATAGTCCTTACTCTGTTTCCCAGGTTGTTAATTATGTTCTTGTTCTTTTATAATGTACTTTCCTCTAAAAGAAAAGTAGTCCTATCTCTATTTCCATGTACTGAAGGGTCTTTGTCGCTAGTTCTCTAAAATCAGTGAGGCTCCTAGAGCGTTTGTCTTTTCTCCTTTTTTTTTTATTGGGAAGAAGAACGAGCGTTACAGAAGATTACAGAAGATTAGGTGTGCGGAGATGATCAGCGTGGTAAGCGCGTGTTTCTACTTTGTTTTTAGCCCGTGTATTCATGCCGGTAAAAGTGATCGTGGATCGCGTCTCCATGGAAACCCATCGCGGCCCTGTCACGCAGCAGAAGGGGCCGCGCTGTCATGGAGACGCGTGCAGCAGAGTTGGAAGTACGGGGCCGGCGTTCAAATGACGCTTGTCCCGAGAAGTACGGGGCTGGCATTCAAACGACGCCGGTCCCGAGTGGTTTACTCCTTTGGCCTGAAGTGGCCAAGGGAGTAGAGAGATGACAAAATTTGGGAGCAGAGCTAGGAGCGGTTCCGCTCGTTACAGTAGTATTAGATAGATAGATAGATAATGAGCCCGCGATTGGGTGGACAAAAGGGTTATTCTAATCATGTAAATAAAGAACAGCACTCGAGAGAGAGGCAGAGAGGGCGGACATAGGAGGGTATTGAAAGGGACCCTGAAAATCGATTGAAGAGAGTGTCCAGGTAATAATCAGAAAATCTTAGATAAAATACCGTTTCAGAGGGGGGCGTGGCTTGGACGGCGTTGGAAATGGCCGCCTAGCTCGTTCGCTGCGATGCAGGAGAGCGGACCTTCAGCCCTAAAGGACGAAATATCGTAGCCACGATAGTGGGAGTGGAAGGATTTCCCTCCAGACTGCCTGGAGCACTCTCGGTGTAACTTTGTACACTCAGCACCCAACGGAAACACCCATACCGCAACCCGACAACCCACGAGAAGTGATGTGCGGAGGTTCGGCGCTAAGGGACACCCACCACGTGGCGTAAGACGGAATCCGCCAGGGAATCAGCGGAAGCGCACACGGCAAGGAGGTGAGCCCAGATGTTTGCGCACAGTGTCGGCTGAATATCGGCAGCATTTGTAGCCCTTCAGAGTGAACGCTTCAGATTTTTCCGCCCCGGAGCCCGGCAGCTCGCCTGACTTAAAGATGGCCGCCCGCTACCTAACTCGCGCCTAGAGCGCTGGAAAAAATAACGTCCCACTGCCAATAAGAAGCGTTTTACCTTGCAAAAACGAAGTGGCTGCCCTACACCCTCAAAATAAAGCCCCACAGGAAAGGGGATATCTCCCCCCATCAGCGACTGGCCTGTAAATTGAACATGATCATTACCAATAGCGCCTGACTTAAAAATGGCGTCCGTTTGTGTTCATTTTGTCATTTTCCGGCGCGAAAGTTTGAGGATTATAGGAAATATATGAAAGGTTGATGGAAAAGCTTGTCTTCTACAGCCTAAAGCTATGAAATACTGAACTCTACCACATACACACGCATGGCACTACCTTTTCTCAACACTGCTACGTCTACAATTGTTCTGGTGAAAGGAGCCATAATTCTGGTGTAAACACTCTGTTAAACTCTGTTAAGCTCTGTTAAAGCCTCTGTGCCATTCTGAGATGTACTAGCCTACCTCACAACGCAACAGGTAGCCAAAGCCCTAAAGCAAAAGATTGAGCCCTCCTCGGGAAGCCACCGACAGCATCAGCCAGTACCCCATTACCTCACAGACCTTCTGGTAGTACGGAAACGAAACCCCTCAACATGGCGGACAGAGACGAGAAGAAGAACGCAAAAAAAGTAAAACCGGCACCCTCTCTGTCAGATTCCCCCATCAAGGCAAAGTCAGACGTCAACAGTACCCTAGAAGTGATCCTGATAAAACTGGCAGAAGTACACGATCTAGCAAAATCAACCAAATCCAATACTGACGCTATGCAATTGGAGCTCACTGCAATTAGAGCCGACATGAGCTCGGTCCACAAAAGCATAGATGAAGCGGAGCAAAGGATTAGCGACTTGGAAGATAAGACCAAAAATGCCTCCGCATCCATGCGGCAAATTCAGGGATCAACGGACCAGCTCAGACGCCAGGTATCAGAGTTGGAAGACAGAAACAGGAGGGGAAATGTGCGCATTTTTGGAATCCCGGAAAATGCAGAGAAAGACGCGAATTCCTGTGTGGACTTTTTAGAAGCTTGGATCCCGAAAATAACAGGGATTTCCTTCCACCACGAGTTTGAACTCGACAGAGCCCATAGGGTGCCGAGCTATATCCCTCATGGCTACAGAGGTCCGCGCCCACTGATCTGCAAACCATTAAGGCATCAACATACAGAAGCTATACTGCAGTTCGCGCGGCGAAACCATAAAATCACTTGGGAGGGCCACACTATAACTTTCACCCAAGACTACTCGAAAGACACGCTTGAAATCAGGAAGGGCTTCCTGGCACAAAGAGAAAGACTAAGATCGAAAGGAATTCAATACTCTTTCGCCGGCCCGGCGAAATTCAAAATCACCATTCAAGGCAAACCGAAATTCTTCACGAGCCCAAACGCATTAGCGCAATTCATTGGAGACTCCACTTCACAAAGCATGGACTTGTCAAACAACCCCTCGAATAAACGCTAGACAAACTCGTTAGAAAATGTTAACTCAGACTCTGGTCATGGCTGATCCCATCGTTCTATTCTCATACCTCAAACATGTTGTCTTATTAATACAGCGTCCAGGTTTTCCTCCTGGAATTGGTTAGACAAGCTAATACTTACCTTTTGGCAAAATCATTTCCTTGTAGACACTTCCATATTAGTTTCAAGTATCATTGTGTTCTGGTGTGTTTGTCGCCATCAGGTAAGACCACTCAGGGTACAGAGCCTTGATCACCCATGGTAAACTGACGTATTCATTGAACCTCCTATCACGATACTTAGCTCCTAGACCACAGCTCAATACACGTGTTAAGTTATGTTTTGTAAACCATTAATGGAACAAAATGTTTTGGGATATGATCCCTATCATTACTCCATATAGATCTTTAGGGATCACTCGAGAGAAAGATCATTCTCTGCAGAAAATCCTCTTCTGATTACCTTGTTTCAGAGCACGTCTGTTTTCACAAACCAATCCTGCACAGTATATACAAATGAACAGTCATGGAGTTACATCCTTTTAACTCCTACTTCTATCCAATGCACTTATAAGATATACTCTCTCAGGCAATTTTATGTCCTCCTTAAGGTTCACTGTATCACAACTTTCTGTGTACATGCTTATTATGTTTAGCTGAAACGGACTGTTACTTAACAAAGCGCCTTAAGCGCAGTAAGAACTTGATGTTACTGATGTTATTCCCTGTTATTTCTATCATTCTAAAACCTTCCTGCGTTGCAGATGAACGGCAATGCCGTCGCAGCTCCTAAGTTCTTTTGGAAGGGAAGGGGGGTGGGGAGGGAGGTGGGGAGAGCAGGGGGGAGGGAGGAAGGGGGGGGAGGGTAGGGGGGGAAAGGGGGAAAAAAAATTCTGGATTGTTTCAGCATGTGTTCAATGTTTATGGTTAATGATTCCACTCACCTTTTTAGCTTTAGAAGTAATGCTATCCGAGACCTTCCTTATAATTGACCACGGTAGCACATCAAACATGATCTCAAGACACGATAACTCAAGACACGATAATCCTGCGAAAGCCACTACAGATGAAACTCACGCGAGACAGAACCATACTAAGGGAACAAATCGTTCGCCCATACTTGTCATCCACTTAATATACTATAGCTTAATGTTCACGGCTCTACCACTTGATCAAGAGCGACGACCTAGCTATCAATGACCCACAATTCCTCTATCACGGAGGGCCTTAACATTGTCTCCTTTAATGTTAAAGGACTCAACCACCCAGTCAAGAGGAGGAAAGTTCTAGAATATTTGTCAAAATCCAAGGGTGACATCCTCCTCTTGCAGGAGACTAAATTATCGAAGGATGACGCTGAACTGATAAGTCAACATTGGATCTCACACACTCTTTGTTCGCCAGCAATTGGCAAAAAATGTGGAGTCCTCACCCTAATAGCTAAAAAATCCAACATCTCTGTAATATCGCACACTCAGGATCAGGATGGCCGCTTCATCATGGCTCACCTGCAAAGAAACGTTGACCATATCCACGTCATGAAAATTTACGGTCCCAACACTGACGACCCAGAATTCTGGGACTCATTGGCCCCGACCCTAGAATGTGTACCTCAGGGAGAATTACTGATAATGGGAGGCGACTTTAATTTACCCCTTGACCCTATAACGGACTGCCACTCTTCCTGTTCCTACCAACCGACCCGCTCACATACTAGTCTACACCGTCTATGCTCCAGATTCAACTTACACGACTCATGGAGACTCCAACACCCTGACGGCCGCGATTACACATTTTACTCACCTCCTCACAATTCCTACTCAAGGATAGATTATATCCTCGTCAATAGCCCCTTCACACACCTCATAGAGGAAACCAGCATTGCCCCTAAGTTGATTTCTGACCACTCGAGCATTCAGACCAAATTAGTGGGTTCCAGGTCCATTCTCCCCCCTAAAAGATGGTGGTTCAATGATGAAATATTTTCTGAACCAGAAAACAAGCAAAAGATTGAGAACGCCATCCGAGACTATCTCGCCTTAAATGACACCCATGACGCGGACATAGCAACTGTTTGGGAGGCGCTTAAGGCCACTCTGAGGGGTGTAATCATAGGAATTAGAGCTCATGCTAATAAAAAACTAAACAAGGATTTAACCACTCTAGAAGTCAACATTAAAAATCTAGAAGCCACTCATATTGCAAATCTCCAAAATCATATGATTTTAAACGAACTTACTAAGCTGAAGTATGAATACAACTCGATACTCAGCAAAAGAGCGGGGGTCTGGGTTAACAAGTTCAAGGCTCTTAGGACATGCGAAGGTAATAGAGCTGGTAAAGTCTTAGCGTCATACTTAAAACACAAACAAAAACAATTCAATATTGCCTCAGTCAAAGATAGTAATAATATCGTCCAAACAAAACAGGACCTAATCTTACATACCTTTAAATCATTCTATCAAGACCTGTATAAAAATAATTTGTGCTTTGACTCGGAAGAGTGTAATAAGTACCTAAACTCATTAGGCCTACCTAAACTCAATGACACGGATAATGCCACTCTGAATTCTCCGTTCACCCTACAAGAGGTAACAACATCTATTAAAACCCTTAAAGGTAACAAGGCACCTGGCCCTGACGGTTTCTCCGCCAGTTTCTACAAAGAACTAACAAACTCGCTGAGCCCGACTCTCTTAAAACTGTTTAAGTCCTTTAATGTAACGAAAGGAATAACAAAATCGATGAGTGAAGCCACCATTATAGTCATTCCTAAAGACGGCAAAGACCCACTGTTAACCAAAAACTACAGACCGATTTCCCTAATCAACTTAGACTGCAAGATATATGCAAAGATCCTAGCCACACGACTAAATTCGCAACTACCAAAACTAATTAGTACGTCGCAAGTAGGCTTCATGAAACAGCGCATGTCCAACGATAATACAAGACTACTCTGTCACGTCATTGAAAAAGCCAGACTGCTCGCAGACCCCGCAGTTGCTATTACTCTTGACGCAGAAAAGGCGTTCGACAGAGTGTCCTGGCTTTTCCTTAAGAGCTGTATGTCCGTCTTTAACCTTGGGGACACATTCATTAACTTGGTAATGGCCCTGTATCTCTCACCTACCGCACGCATTGCCATAAATGGATCATTATCAGACCCTTTCTCCCTTGAGCAGGGGACGAGGCAAGGCTGCCCCCTTTCCCCTTCGCTCTTCCTATTAGCAATGGAACCCCTAATAGCTAATATAAAAAACAACGAATCCATTAAAGGTGTGAAATTTGGGAATAAGTGCGTCAAACTTGCCGCCTATGCGGACGATATCCTGATTGTGACAGAATCACCAGATACCTCTATCCCTGCACTAATGTCCACCATTGACAGATACTCCACATACTCGGGATACAAGCTCAACCGGGATAAATCTGAGGTCAAACCACTCAATATTTTAACAGCCAAAGAGGTACTAGGGAACTCAGGGCTTTGCTGGCAAACAGAATTTGTGAAATACCTTGGAATTGAATTCGGCGACTCCCTTATGGAGACCCTCCAACGGAATGAAAAGTTAACCTTAAACAAAATCAAAACCCTTTTGGAGGGTTGGTCCCCTCGCTTCATTACGTGGTGGGGTAGAGTGGAGACCATCAAGATGATGATATCACCACTGGTTAATTATCTCCTATCTATGCTCCCTCTTACTCTTACGCCTGACTTCTACCACAAACTAGACATGACTATATCAAACTTCCTTTGGAAAGGGAAAAGAGCCAGAATCAGCATAAAAAAACTCCGCTTAGACAAAACCGCTGGTGGGGTCAACCTACCTGATTTCAAAAGATATGAAACCGCCTTTCTCGCCAAGCAGGGAGCCCATTGGCTCTCGCCTTCACCTGACTATACTCCAGTTTGGCTAGAAATTGAGAACGAGATTCTAGAGGGTATCTCCCCTAGCGCGGCCTTCTCTTCTAATTTGAATAGACTAACCCACTCCAAATCAATATTCCATAACACAAAATGTGCTCTTCTAAAATTCGACAGACTCCTGGAAAACAGCATTCGAGGATCACACTGGGAATCCTTATGGGACAACCGTAACATTTTATATAAAGGTAAACCCCTACACATTACATCATGGATCAAAAAAGGCATACTTTTTCCGTATCAGCTGTTTACGGGATCATACCCTGTCCCATTCGGTGACCTAAAAACCAAATACGACCTCGAACCAATTGAATTTTATAACTTCCTTAACGTAAAAACAGCACTGACCAAAGCCAAACTCTCCCGAACTACACCCTCCCTTCCTTCGTACCTAGCCAGGGTGAACAGGCTGGGACACCAGGTTTCTGCCCTCTATAAACTTAGTCGCCCTCAACATTCTAGCCTCATTACCCCAATTACACAATTCTGGGACAACCTTGCGTCCAAGCCTATTACAGAGATGGATTGGACCAATACATGGATATCCTGTATGAGACACAAAATCAGCCCCACACTTTCGCAAACAAAATACTGGCTCTTGCACAAGGCCTTCTGGACACCGGCGCGATTATTTGCACATAATATTACCACAGACGCCTTCTGCTGGAACTGCAAACACGCGGAGGGTGATCTATCTCATATTATCTTAGAGTGCGACTGCGTAACACAGTTTTGGGAGAAGATATTTGAATTTATATCAAAATTATTCCACATTACACCGATTAAGGAACTCCCCTATCTTGTTTTCGGATTCACCCAAGACCCTTCCCTTGAAATAGAAGATAGGGCCTTACTCGACCTCCTCCTCACGGGGGCGATCAAGACAGTCCTTAGTAACTGGAAAGATACCAATAAGGCCAACTTCTCAGGGTGGTTGAACTGGATTATCAGTCTACGCGGTGCAGATAACATCGCACTTCAACAGACGCCGTGGCGTCCCCCCACGAGAAAACTGTGGTCAACCCTTGATAATTACTTTACGACGCATAAGCCACCTTAAGATAGTCGACCACTGTTTTTGCTTCACAGGCACTAGCACTTGCATTCTCCCATCACCGTATCGCCTTTCATGGTACCCTTTACCGTGTAGCCAGTGATATACAATATCTGTCTCTAAATGCTTGATGAGTGTGCGATACATGTTCTGTTACCTCCGACGAGAGTTATTGGTTACCGTACTCTTGAATTTTCCATTGACTACTGTTGTAACGCATTATGTGGCGCTTTCAAACTGTACACTTCTGAACATAAATGTACTACTGGATCTAATTACTGTTTGTTACTGCTGAAACAACCAATAAAAACCTTTTTGAACAAAAAAAAAAAAAATACCGTTTCAGAAATATGAAGTTGCTGAAGGATTAGGGGAGGGGGAAGTGGGATCCACAAATATTAAAGAAAAAATCTCCCACAGCTCACAATATATACTATATACAACAGTCAAACAGACAAGAGTATAAAGGCAGAGAAGGTTACTTATCTTGTGAGCAGCAGCAACAAAGAAGGAAGACCACTACGTGCACATGGACTATATACCTATCTGGAATGTTTATTATAGTTCTAGAACCTTTCATTGTTGCTGCTGTGAGCTAAGCAATAAAGGAGATTGCATAATATTGGCCTCCGTGTCATGCCATAAAATTTAAAAAAAAATTGTGTGTGTAGCATGGTTTTGTGTATGCAATTAATGTTTTATCCTCTGGTGTTTAATTGCAATGGTTATTATTACCCATGCAAAAAAATTAACTTGAACATAGATAAAGTTTGGGCTAAACAAATATTGAAATTTCCAAGAAATTTGAAAGTCATATTCTAGTGCCAGACAGTAACATCTTAAGAAGCTATGGGTGTAATACTAAACCAACTGGTCTATATTACCCTTATGGTATATATGTCACAGTAGTTCAAGTGCACAAAGGGCACATCACTATCGCAACTGTTCATTAACCCAATATTTCTCATCACGTATTGATGTGCAAGTTCACACTGAATACTTAAAAATAAAACATATGAACAACTGTAGATTATTAGCCTTTCATGCTCAAGATACCAGACTGAATTATCTACGATGCCCAAAGTTGCTGACCAAATTTGACAATTATGGCCTCAAGTAGGAATACAAATAGTACCAAAGATTAATGGTTCAACAGAGAAAGGTTAATGCATGCATAGCGAGAAAGACGCAGGTGCACAAAACAAAATTATAGCACTTTATGGAAGCAGATATAGGAATCTTACGACAACTATGGCTATGTTAAAAATGGCGGGGGTAAAGTGGGCATTAATGGGATGAAATCTGTATATGTGCTGACAGGACCAACAGCTGACATTCCTGAAAGTTGTACTTTATCCTTTGTGTTACTATTGTCTGTGGAGATCCTGAAAGTTGATGGATAAAGCCTTAATGCTTTAAAACAAACATGTTTATACCTGTATGCACCATTATTTGAATTTGGAATTTTTTTTTTTTTGCAGAGTTTTATATAGCGCAAACTAGACCCGAACCGAATCAGGTATCAGAGCGCTTTACATATGTTCCAGTTACGTTACATGAGGACACACTTTCATTTTAGGCACGGGGAGATTAAGTGATTTGCCCAGAATCACAGGAGGTTTTGGCGTCGTTCCCGAGACTCGAACCCAGATCCCCAGGTCACAGGTCGAGCGTCCTAGCCGTTAGGCCAACTCCTCTCCCCTATTAAAACTGTTTGATTTTAATAAAGTCAAGGTGTAGGACAGTTGGGTAGAGCAACATGGAAACAATTCACAAAGCATGTAGTCAGACTTGCCTGTCGGCAAGAAAAGTGCTTAATGAGCCAATGAGCTTTTGTGTTAAGGAAAAGGGTGCAAAGCTTTTTCCACTTAATTAGTACATGGAAAAGATGTTGCACTCTTTTCCTAACAATAGAACTTACTAGCTCGCATTTTAAACAAAACAAAATGTTGTTCACAATTCGTCCAGAAATCCCTCAGAGACTACCAGATAGACACACCTACATGTGATTGCACACTTGCCTACAAAAGGGTCACTTACTGAACAGCATTTGGTGTAAATCAACAAAAGGGCATATGTCAAGCTGTATTCTTACAAAGAGTATTTGCGTTATCACGTTACACTTGCATAATGGAGAGCACAATATTGTGACGGGGGGTAATTCTGTCTATTCATGCAGAAAAAGTATACATCTAAACCTCTGGATAACAGATGATGGCAAAGCACTGGTGTGGGTGTGTCCGATTGGGAAGTCCTGAGAAAATGGATCTAGCGGTCATTATCTTGCATTGTGCTGCTTGCCTCTGTAACCCAAATAAGGACTTCCTTAAATATCCTGAAATGCGCTCATCAGAATTAACCCCATTCACGTTCTAAGTTGTTTGTGCTAATGCTCTGATACAGTTATAGTTTACTCAAAGGCATAACAGGAGTTGGGGCTGGAGGTTCTGATCCCAGCATGTGAACTTCCATCTTTGTGAAACTTACTAATTTTGGGAACTGTTCTCCAACGAAGGCTGGAATACATTGGAGGTACGCGCTTTAGAATTTAAAGTTTTGACCGTTAACCAGTTAGCTTGAAGAACAGTCAGAAATCATCCAGCTATAAATGATTGCTTTTGGGAATGTGGATTAGATTTATACTAAAATTAAATATATACTATTGAATAGGGGGGTTGATGGCTTACAAAAAGTGAGTCTAGCTCACTGCATTGGGTTTGGCCAATAGGGTATTACCTAAATCATTTTAAAGCTTAGTCGGATAATCCTCTGACAGATCACAGTTCAACAACAGAAAGTAGACAACATTAAAACTCTGCTTTGAGACCAACCTGAAATCTGTGGTGGATTTCCATCAGAAACCAAAAAGTGAAAGGCTCCTTAAATGTGTCACTATTTACATTTATTTCGTATACAGCCAGAGACATGACAGATGGAAAGAACTTTAGTGTGTATCATATTAATATAAAGAAGGATATGGAATTGAAGATTGTAAGCACCAAACAAGCACTAATTACAAAAGAAAAAATTAAAATTGCTTAGCTTCCAAGACTCCTTTTCAGGTCTTCTTTCGCCAAGGTATGAGAAATGGAGGGCCCCAGTAAGGACAACAATGATGCTCAGGAATGAAAAACGAAAAAGGATGGTTATGGGTTAAACAAAAACAAGAAGAAGGAAAGTGGTGCAGATAATAACCTGGTGTGAAGATGTAAAGCTTACAGTTTTAGGGACTTCGTATGCTATCTGAGTGGACACTCCGCCCATATCGAGTATCCCTGCCGTTCTTTTACGAAGGATGGTTTCCTTGTTATCACTGCCTGGGATATGAACCTCAACTACAGCGTCATCATCTGTAAAACAAAAGGCAACATTCAAGCCTCAAAAAAACAGACAGAATAAAAATGAGAATACAATGCAGGTTGAAAACAGTAAACTGTAAGGCATTCAAATGACCATAAAGGTTTCGCAGTACAAGTTGAACATGTTCTGGGTTTTTAACACACACACAGAAATGGTCTGCCCTCATGCTTGCATAAAACAGGCATTTTTGAAAAACATACAGAATTCCGAGTAGCTAGCTTTGTTAAATAGGGCTGTTTTCTAATAAGGCATCCCGATTTGTTCGCTTTCATCACTTCACTATATAAGCACTTTTCATCCCCAACTTAAAATATGAGTTACTTCGCAGTCAAAGTACTTTATCCTGCAGAAACTGAACATTTACCCAAATTAAAAAAGAGGACAAATGTTGAAGAACCTTAAAGAAAACATGCTGATAATTCCAACATACAAGCCGCTAGGAAGGGGAACTAGTATAATTAAAGAAGGATTGGCAATGCTAATATGTCAAGTTTTTAATTTGTTAAAGTATCATGCATTTGATGGGCAAAGGTGTGTGTGAATTTGAGAATGGGATTGACAGAGAACGAGTGTGAATGTAAATTAGCGGGTTAATAGGCATAGGAATGGTTAATATGGACAGTGAATGTGAGCAGACAGGTATGTAGAACAGCCACAAAGGATACAAATGAAAACGAAATCAACAGTCTCCACGAAGACTAAAAAGCCTTAACTATCTTCTAACCAGCTAGAGCAGGTTTTCTAGACATTGAATGATGTTGACAGTGTTACAAAGTTTGCACTGCTGTTGAAGAACTGCATTTTTGTTCTCAATCTAGAGTCAAGACAGCTAGCACATAGAAACTGAATTATTCCTAGGTAGAGTTCTCCAGGGGCTCTCCCACACTTAATTAGGGCGGCCTTTTGTGAAAAGAATTGTGTTGGATGCTAGCCCGTCTTCAAGGCCTCACCCCTCCAATTCTCTACCTCTACCGTTTTGGGTCATCTGCCAATGCACTTTGCAGCACTTAAAACTGTAAAACAAGTTATTGTTTTAGACTATTTGTTTAAAAGTGTGCTTTATAAAAAAAAAAACTAACTTAGGTGCTGACAGTATGAATCATTACCCCATAACCAATACATTATTGACTTAGAGCTGTGCAAGCTCGGTTTGTAAAGCTCCTGCCCTTTTCTCTGGTCACTAGGAATGTTTTTCTTGTGTGATACCATCATACACATCTGTCGTCTTTTAGGGCAACAATTCCTTTTCATGAGGCAATAATGGATTAATATAGGGTGATGTCAAGAGAGTAACTTAATAGAGGATAAGAAACGGCCCTAAACATTCTTTATAAAATGTATCTTATATAGTCACTTTAATATGAAATAGAAAATTGATAGCCTTTCTTTTTTTTTTTTATAACTGAAGGAGCATGCGGTTCAGTGGATTGTTAGTTGTAAGTTGTTGAATGCAGGAATTAATTAATGAGTGGATGAATACGTGGCTAAGTGAGTGCATCGGTGGTTAAGTGGGTGAGTAAACCTGTTTGGATGGATAAAAGGGTGAGTGACTGGGTACACGAAAACAAAAGGAGTTTTTGTATTGAAGAATGAGTGAGCAAAAGTAGTGAAAGGGAGTGAGCAGCATATTTCCACTGACATAATGTCACTTCGCCTGAAGTAGAGTGAAACAATGCTTGAAAATGAAACAAATATACACAAACAAATGAAATACAGACCTAATCTTAACGCTTTCAATGCAGGGATGTTTGTGCATCTCTGTGGAAGAGCTTTTTTCAGAAACATTGGTACTGAATTGTTTAAATGCATGTAACCCTTTGAGCTCTTTGTGTACCCATACAAAATATATATTTTTAAGCACCTTCATGGCATCGGTGCAAATTCTGCATCAAAATCTCATTGCAGCCTGAAGATACAATGACAAATGTGGAGATATTTTAATTCTGTTTTAACAAATCTGCTCTATATTTTGAGTAATAATCAAATGGACAAATTAATCAATGGAATGCTAACAAAGGCAATGTTCGCAATGACATCTAGAGTCTGGTAATACCACAAAATCAGGGTTTATGGTGCACTATTCATTTGATGACAGTTATCAAACTTTGGACTATACAGAAAGTTTAAAAAAACTAAACATTTTCTAATTCTCTACAACCTACCAAATCTATTGGTTTGTGCTACGTGTTCATTTCTCTAACTGACTGACCTGGAGAAAGTGCTAAACATGACAAAAGATTTATATAAAAAAAAAATCAAAACATGGTAAACTCCTCGTCACTTAAAGAGAGAGGGAGGCTGTGGTAGATGCTAGGTTTATGCTCCTGACAGTTAGGTAGCGAGACAAAAATTGAGCATTTCAAAGAAAACCTGCCTTTAGGGAATTAGATAGGATACAATGAGAGTTCGCTGTAACCCCTCCAGTCTCCATCATACAGGAACCTGTACATGTCAACCTCAATCCAAATATTTGTTCCTCTGGGACTCCTTACCGTGGGAGTATGAGATATGTATGTGTTTTCTATGGATATGAGATAGGCATATGCAATAAACTAGGTGCAGTGCATTTGGGAATTTTATAGAGCAACTGAAAGCCAAATGTTGTTACAGATACCTGTCGTTTGGTCGCAGGTATGGCCCCAGGGCTGTATGGCATCATATCAAAACCATTCTACTTCCCTCAGTCTGTTTAGTGACTTGAGGAATTGCGCTGAACAGTATTTTTTTTACAGATTTTTTTTCTCCATAATTTGGCAATTCCCTTCAGTCTTGTTTGCTTGGGAACATAGCCCTGCCAAGGCTTGATCCCAAGTTTTGTTCCTCTAGGTCTGCTGAGTGTGATGGTATCCGACATGTGTGGGTTCTATAAGAGTTCCAGGAGGCCACAGGCGAAAACTTTAAAGTGAAATACCACTTTCACAGTCACTGTCCTTCGGTCGTATCACCCCTGGGCTATAAGGAAGAATACTGCAAACATCAATTTTTTAACAGTTAAACATCCCTAAGGTTTACATTGCTGCAGATCTCCCTCGCCCTATAAGGCTATGCTAGACAACATGCTGAACATGACGTTTGTCAAAATTCTTTGCTATTTCTTTTCACAAACCAAAGTAAATTCCTTCACTTTTCCTCATGCAGGAGAATATACTTGGCAAGGTTTGATCCACATCAATGTTGCTCCTGGTTTTCTGTAGCTAGGGCTACCGGACTTGCAGGCTCTCAAAGGGTTTGAGTAGATATTCACAGACAGACATTCCCGATGGAAGCACTTCTCTAGAAGATTTCTATGGTATTTGGGTATGAGGTTGGCAGGCACCCAGGGAAACCTACCTACCCTAGACATTTAAAAAAGGTAGAGACAGTTGGAAGCAAGTACAATGTTACTGCTATGAATCCCGAAGTAAACAAAAAGTGACGGTAGAATGCTTGAATTAATTTCAGCCACTGGTAATTCCTTAGGAGGCACGCCAGTCCATCATTTGTTTTGCCCATAATTCCGCCTACGATTACATCCAGCCATATACAAATCAACCGTGGTCATGCTCCCAGAGGATCAGTCAAGCCGCATCCTCTCTGAACTGGAACACAAGCAACCCAATAACGAATTTAGCCTATTTGGCCCCTTCTGTCAGATGTAGCTTGCTTGTAGAAGCACAGTGAGCATGAGATCCAAATCTGGGCAAACCCGTCGCACTTAGGGTGTCGCAATGAATTAAACAAAAAGTGATGGGTGGAATGCTTGAATTAATCCCAGCCAATGGTAATTACTCGGGACGCATCCCAGTCCATCATTATTTTACATATCATGTCATCTCACCGTGCAATAGGACTCAAGCTATACGTCACGGACGAGACTGGGGTTGCTTGTGTTCCCATGTGCCTGGTCTAGTGGTTCAGACTGGACTGTTCCTAGTAGAGCAGGAGAAAAAATGGTTTTCACAAGGCAGGTGTCTGGCTGGAATGGCATAGTAGGCGAAAACAATGGTCTGGAATATGGCCCAAGGGATTGACAGTGACTGAGAGGAATCCAAGCATTCCTTCTATCACCTTTTTTTTTGTAGGAATCTGAGTAGGTTTGACAACCCAGAATGCCCTCTAATATCAAAGAATAGAGAGTAAAAAGAAATCAGTTTAGACACTTTTTGGTGACAAAAACTCCAGAACCTCCGGGCCATGGGAACATTTCCACAGGATCAAATTTCCTACAATTCTCCTCATGCAACTGCTACCTCACATAAATGTGGGTGGACCTACTTCACGAGACAGTAAAATGCGAAAACATTCACCTTGTGAAGACCACATTGTTAGTGCACAGTTGTGGCTTGTTTCCGTTCAATACAATACGTACACCCACATATATTAGGTACTGTATTTAATCACAGCACTGGGTGGTGGGATGTTTGTGGCTTCCTACAAATCCCAGGGCTTTCTGTCACAGAAATATGAGGGAATACTGTAATTTTAAACAATGTTTTACGTTTTAGAGCCAATGTAGATACGAAAATGTGGGGGCATCCACTCAAGCCACACCATCCAAAACTCCCCCTGTGTGTAGTTTTCGGAAAGCTCTGGGGTGTGGAGACGTTTGCGCTTGCCAGCTGTCCCCAGGCCAAATATGACCAATACCAACATTGCAAAATCCAAGATTCTTTCTTGCTCTTCCCATGGTTGTGTTCTTGGGCTGTTCCTGCCCTGGGCGAAAGAGCCAATCACGCTCGTTAGGCAGCCCAAAGGAGCTCCAGAAACTATTATTTTTCGAGCGGCATTTAAAATACATCAGAAAGCAAAACCATTATTGGTAAATCTTTTCTTGTTACTTTACACTTACCATCCTCTATGTGCTCGAATCTTCCCAAAACAAAGTTGATTCCAATCCATGCATACACACCTAAAAAAGAACATGTGATATGGAGAAATATTTACTTGCTTTATTATCACAAAGTCTGAACATGTTTGAAGTAAGAAGATACCAAAATTCAAGATCATTCTGATATTACTGGAAAATAAACATCTTTAAAAACTTTAACTAAGCATTTGTCTTTTAAATATTCAATAAATTAAGCATGAGTAGAATCACTAGAGTCGGGTATGCCTCATTTGCTGTCAGCCAGTTAGTGGCTGCACCTAAAGCACAAGTTACTTCTTGTGTAACGATATATCTGTAAGAGACATTAGTTAGTATTAGATTCCTTACCTTAGAATATCCCCAGGCGTCAGACTGGATCCGGAAATGTTTTGCGTAGCAGTACCCTTGCGCGTCGGTAGGCGTCGTCTGCGGCTCCGTGTCCGTCGTCGGGGTCGTGGGCTCTGTGATGACGTCGTCGGAGTACTTAAGACGCCGCCTCCGTGTGCTGACGTCAGTTCTTAGACACAGCTTTTCCGCGCCAGAAGTGCTGAGCCATGTTAAAAACCAACACTGGCGCCATTGAAACTAGGGCCCTGAAAGGGGATAACTATAACCCTAGATATCGGTTCACAGAACGGGGAGGATGGGTGGGTCGGTAAGGAATCTAATACTAACTAATGTCTCTTACAGATATATCGTTACACAAGTAGTAACTTGTGCATCTGAAAGAGACACGTTAGTATTAGATTCCTTACCTTAGAATAGATACCCCAGCAATACCAACCCCAGTGGTGGGTCTGCGAACCAATAATCACACCAGAAAGTCCTGGAGGACAGAACGGCCAAAGAAGCCATCCCTCCGGACTTGGCTGTCCAGGCAGTAGTGTCTTGCAAACGTGTGCAGCGATGCCCACGTAGCTGCCTGACAGATGTCTTGTAAGGGCAACTCCCCGGCCCAGGGCAGTTGTAGTCGCCGTGGATTGGGTGGAGTGAGCCCGCAATCCAACAGGGGCTCCTTTCTAGCCAAGGAGTAGCATGCCTGGATACACAAGATGATCCACCGGGAGATGGTCCTCTTGTGCACCGCTTTCCCCTTCTTAGCGCCCACGTAACCAACAAAGAGTTGGTCATCCACCCGGAACTGGCGTGTGCGATCCAAGTAAAATGAGAGCGCACGTTTTGGGTCCAGACGGTGGAGCTGCTCTTCCTCTTTAGAGGGATGCGGTGGCGGGAAGAAGGTTGGCAAGGTGATGGGACTGCCCGATGTGGAAGGCCGTGACAACCTTGGGCAGGAAAGATGGCTTAGTACGCAACACAACCTTGTCCGGATGGACAGAAAGGAAAGGAGGAGTACAAGAAAGAGCCTGGAGCTCACTCGCTCTCCTGGCAGAGGTGATGGCAACCAGGAAAGCAGTCTTCAGAGTAAGAAGGCTGAGAGGACAGTTGTGAAGTGGCTCAAAGGGAGCGCACATCAAAAACGTAAGAACCAGGTTCAAGTCCCACTGAGGCATCACAAACGGAACACGAGGGAATGTGTGTGTGATGCCCTTTAGAAATCTATTTACAACGGGGACTTGAACAAAGAAGGTTGATCAGGCAGCCTCAGAAAGGCTGAAAGGGCAGAAAGGTAGCCCTTGATAGTGCCCATAGCAGAGCCCTGCTGGGCAAGAGAAAGAAGGAAGAGAAGAACCTCAGAAAGAGGGGCAGCAAGAGGATCCACAGCCTTTGCTGTGCACCATGCCACAAATCTGTTCCACCTGCAGGCGTATACCGTTTTTGTGGAGGGACGCCTGGCTGCCAGAATGACGTTACATACTTCAGGAGGCAAGTCAAATGGCCCTAACTGCCGTCGCTCAATCTCCAAGCATGGAGGTGGAGACTGGACAGGTTCAGGTGAAGGACCGTCCCCTGCTGCTGCGACAGAAGGTCCTCCTGAAGAGGCAGATGAACCGGGGGATCGACTGACATACTGAGTAGCTCTGGATACCAGTACCTTCGAGCCCAGTCCGGAGCCACAAGGATGACTTGGGTCCGGTCGCGCTTGATCTTCTTCAGCACTCTGGGCAGAAGTGGTATAGGCGGAAAGGCGTATAACAGACCGCAACTCCACACGCGACGAAGAGCGTCGCCGAGCGAGTGCCGCCTTGGAAATTCCAACGCGCAGAACTGATGACATTGCGCGTTCTCTTCGGTGGCGAATAGATCTAACCAAGGCTCTCCTCATTGCTGAAAGAGGCCTTGCGCCACGTCCGAGTTCAGACACCATTCGTGATCCATCATGCACCGACGGCTGAGCTCGTCTGCCCTAGCGTTCAGAGATCCCGCCAGATGTTGAGCCACCAAGGTCACGCCCTGGCGTTCCAGCCATTGCCAGAGGCGCAGAGCCTCCTGGAAAAGGGTCCACGACCCCACCCCGCCCTGTTTGTTGCAGTACCACATGGCGGTGGTGTTGTCCATGAACACCTGCACTACACTCCCCCGGACAGAGGGGAGGAATGCCTTCAGTGCTAGACAAATCGCCCGTAACTCCAACAGGTTGATGTGGAGGCGGGCCTCCGCCGGAGACCAGAGGCCTCTGATCTCCGCCTCTCCCATGTGGCCTCCCCAGCCCTGGAGGGACGCGTCCGTCACAACTACGTGCTCCGGTTGGGGAAGGGAGAGGGATCTTCGGCTGACCCAATCGCGGTCCGTGAGCCACCACTGCAGCTGTCTCGCAGTGCCCTCCGAGATCAGGACGTGGTCGGACAGGTTGCCCTGATGCTGGGCCCACTGAAACTTCAGGTCCCACTGCAGAGCCCGCATCCGCCACCTGGCGTGATGCACCAGTATAATGCAGGAGGCCATCAGCCCCAGAAGCCACAGCGTCAACCTGACCGAGATCCGGGATAACGGCTGAAAGATGGGAATCAGAGCCTGAATATCCAGGACCCGCTGTTCGGGTGGATAAACCCGAAACCGAGTCGAGAACCGCTCTGATGAAGAGGAGCTTCTGGGAGGGGCACAGGTGTGACTTTGGCACATTGATGGAGAACCCCAGCTGGTGCAGGAGATCTGCCGTAGTCTGGAGGTGGCTGACGACTGTCTGGGGCGGGCCCGCCTTCAACAACCAGTCGGCGAGGTAGGGGAAGACTGAAACCCCTAACCTGCGCTGATGAGCTGCGACCACCGCCATCACCTTTGTGAACACCCATGGGGCGCTGGTAAGGCCGAAGGGGAGCACGGTATACTGAAAGTGCTCGTGGTCAACCGTGAACCACAGGTCGCGCCGGTGGGCCGGCAGGACGGGGATGTGAAAATAAGCGTCCTGCAAGTCCAACGCTACCATCCAGTCTCCTGGGTCCAGGGCAGCTAAGACCTGAGCCAGTGTCAGCATTTTGAACTTCTCCTTCCGGAGGAAGCCGTTGACGTTCCGTAGGTCCAAGATAGGGCGTAGGCCCCCTTTGCCCTTCTTGGGTACCAGAAAGTAGTGGGAGTAGCAACCACATCCTACTTCTGGCCCAGGAACGCGCTCGATGGCCCCCTTGGCCAAGAGGGCCGTAACTTCCTCCTGCAGAAGTCGCAAATGATCCCCGACACACGGTGGTGCTGCGGTGGCATGGCTGGAGGAGTCGCCTTGAAGGGGAGGGAGTAGCCCCTTCGGACGCTTTGCAGCACCCACCTGTCCGATGTGACAGTGCGCCAGTGGAGGTGGTGATGGCGAACCCTGCCCCCCACTGGCGTCACATGGGCCTGAAAGCACGGACTAGGAGGGTTTTGAGGCGGATGCTGCGGGGGAAGGTGTGGACTGACCTCGCCGTTGTCCCCGACCACCGGGACGGCGGTTCCCACGGCCGCCACCGCGTTGGGTATTACCTTGCGGAGCGTGGCTGGCAGCGCGTGTGGGTACACCTCTTCCGTGGCCACGAAAGGAGTGAAAGGCAGCCGATTGCTGGCGCGGGGCCGAGAGGCCCAAGGACTTGGCCGTAGCCCTGGAGTCCTTAAAGCGCTCAAGCGCATGGTCTGCCTTGTCGCCAAAGAGGCGACGGCCATCAAACGGCATGTCCATCAGTGAGTTTTGGACATCGGCCGAAAAGTTGGCGGACCTCAACCAGGGTGGCGTCTGACCGCCACCGTCGTTGCCATCGCTCTACCTAGTGAGTCGGTGGTATCCAGCCCACACCGGATAGAATATTTGGCTGCATCCCGGCCCTCCACAAGGGCTTGGCCGAGTTTGGCCCGTACCTCCAACGGACACTCTGGCAGCACTTCCGCAACCGTATCCCACAGAGAGTGGGTGTAGCGGCCCAAGAGGCATGCGGTATTGGAAGACCGCAATCCCAAATTAAGGGACGAGAAGATCTTTTTTCCGTACTGCTCGTACCTCTTGGATTCCCTGTCCGGCGGTGCCGACGGGAATGCGGTCTGGGAATTGGAGGCCTGGATGACCAGACTCTCGGGGGTGGGGTGGGTGGACAGGAAACATGGGTCGCCCGGGGCCGGGCGGTGGCGTCTAGCCACATTCCTATCTACGGGCGAACCCGTAGCGGGCTTGGACCAAGTGCCCAAAAGAACGTCGGCTAAGGCCTCGTTAAACGGCAGCAGAGGCTCGGCTGAGCATGACTGTGGCTTAAGGACCTCAGTGAGGAGGTTAGTCCTCACGGCCGCGACGGGGAGCTCAAGACCCAAGGCTTTGGCAGCCCTCATCAATACCACACTATAGGTTATGTTAAGGTTATGTTATGTTAAGGGGCATTTTTAAAGCGCTCTGTCACCGTGGGTTTCCTGGCGCTAGTCTGACACTGAAAGAGGAAAGGAGAGTTAACCGGAATGTGGGAAAAGCCAAGTTTTTAGGGATTTACGGAATTGGATAAGCGAATTAGAGAGTTTGAGTGAGAGAGGGAGAGAATTCCAGAGTGTGGGGGCAAGGAGAGCAAATCTCCGGCCACCCATTCTGCAAAGTTTAAAAGGAGGAACGACCAAAAGACGAAGGGTAGAGGATCTGAGATTACGTGAGGGGCAGTAGGGACTGATGAGGGATTTCAGGAAAACAGGGCAGGTGCCGATGAGAGATTTGAAAGTGAGGCAGCCGATTTTAAAGGCTGCCCTAGAGGAGATGGGAAGCCAGTGGAGTTTAGTGAGGAAGGGTTTGGCAGATTGCCATTTCGGGATCCCGCAGGCTAGTCTCGCCGCTTGGTTCTGGACGATCTGGAGTCTAGAAAGAAGGGCCTTAGGCAGCCCATGATAGAGTGAGTTCGAAAAATCCAAGCGGGAAAGGACAAGGGCCATGATGACTAAAATCAGGGCTTCAGGCGTCAGAAGGTAAGCCACCTTTCTAATCCTGCGCAGCTGGTACATGCAGGAGGAGACCACCGACCCTATTTGGGGTTTAAGAGATAACTCGGAGTCAATGATGACCCCGAGACTCTTTACTGAAGCCACGGGGGTGGGAGGAGGCCCGAGGTCACCTGGCCAGAAATGCGGGCCCCAGTGAATAGAGCTCTTGCCAGGAAGAAGGAGTTCCGTCTTCCCGGGATTGAGTTTGAGCTGGTTCTGGCTCATCCACTGAAGGATGTGGGTCATAACCGCCTGGAAGTTAGAGATAGCAGAAGAAGAGTCGAGAGGAAAGATGAATTGCAGGTCGTCAGCGTAGTTGAATACGGTGACGTCCCACTGCCTCAGAGAGAAGAGGAGAGGTTGAAGATATAGATTGAAAAGAAGAGGGGATAAGGAAGAGCCTTGGGGGACCCCGCAGAGTGAACACTCCCTAGGAGCCCTAAAAGTACCCAGGCTGAGAGTCTGAGACCTCCCAGACAGGAAGGATTTGACCCAAGTCAGCGCCAGGCCCTGGATGCCGGCCTGCTCGACACGGTGGAGTAGGATGTTATGATCCACCGTGTCGAAAGCGGCCGACAGATCTAAGAGAACCAAGGCCTGAGGGATGCCCCTGTCGACGCCAGCTCGGAGAGCGTCCAGTACGGCCAGAATTACTACCTCTGTAGAATGGCCGGGTCTAAAACCGGCCTGGTTGACTTCGAGGAAGTTGGAGCTTTCAATGAACTGCGAGAGACAGATGGTAACGTGGGCTTCCAGAATCTTGGCGAAATAGGGCAGAAGAGAGATAGGCCGGTAGTTCGCCAAGACCGCGGGGTCTGCTCCCGGTTTCTTCAGTAAAGGCACTAGGACGGCTGCCTTGAAGGAGTTAGGTACGGAGCCAGAAGAGAGAGAAGAATTCAGCAGAGAGAGAGTATTATCAGGGAGATGGAGACAGATGTCCCGTAGTATAGAAGGTGGGCAACAGTCATCCGGAGAACCAGATTTAACCCGGACGGCCAAGATGGCCAGCGATTTTGAATCTAGAGGGGGAAAGTGTGTGAAGGTGAGGGCGTTAGGAGGGGGACAAGTGAAATTAGCGCCAGGAACGGTGACCGGAATAGTGTCCTTGATCAAAATAATTTTCTCCAGAAAAAATGAACTGAGGGCATTACAAGATTCCTGAGTCGGAGCCTGGCTAGGGAGCGTCCTGGGGTCGGAAGAGAATTCTTCAAGCACTCTGAAGATCTCCTTAGATTTGCAGGGGGCGGAAAGGATCTTGTTAGAGACATAGGTAGTTTTGGCCATAGCAATGGCTTTTTTGTATTTGTTACGAGCAGTAACGTAGGTGTCTCTGCTCATGGAGCAGTAGGTTCTTCTCCACTTACGCTCCAGCTGGCGTAACTCCAGATGTTGGGTTTTTAGTTGATGGTCGAACCATTTGTGGGAGTTGCTATGCCGTGAGCGGGGAAACTTCGTAAGCGGGTCAAAGATGTTACTGGCAGACGTGAGCCAGTCAGAGATATTACCGTCTAGCTCGTCGATACAGATGTCGCTAGGGAGAGAGGGGCAGGAGCGGGACAGGTGAGAGAGAAATGCAGAGGAATCAACAGACCTCCACTTGCGGGCCACACCACCCTCTAGAGGGGGGGCTCTGATGTTATCACTGACCGAAATCGTAATATCGATCAGGAAGTGGTCAGACCACACACAAGGAGAGATCTGCGGACAAGAGGACTTCACCCCCAGGGTCCATATGTGGTCAAGAATATGGCCAGCGCTATGCGTGGGGAGATTGATAAGTTGGGTAAAATTAAGACTAGAAAGGGTCTCAAAAAGCTCGGTAGCGTGCGGCCCGGCATCTTTATGTTGGAACCAGTAGTTGAAATCGCCAAAGATGGCGACGCGAGAGGTGGATGTGATGAGATTGGCGAGCTGCTCAGTAAGGGAAGAGGGAAAGGAGGGCATAGGGGAGGGGGGGGCGGTAGAGAATTATAACCGTGACTGCACCTACCTCGGTTCCTAGGCTGAGGACCAAGTTATCCACTTCAGGGTGGATCAGGGAGGCGGTGGCAATAATTTTAAGGTTCTTACGTATGACGGCTGCCACCCCACCACCGGATCGACCCCCAGGGCGATTGGCATTCAGCAGATAATAATTAGGGGGTAATGCCGCCAGAATATCCGGAAGGGAGTCATCGGTTAGCCAAGTTTCGGAAAGCAGAAGGACATCCGGGTTCTCAACCGAAAGTAGGAGAAAGATGTCGGTTTGATGTTTTACAAGGGAACGAGTATTGAGATATAAAATCCGGATGTTAGGTTTGCTGAGGGTAGGTGAGATGTGAGGTCCCGATAGGGAAGGGGTGTTCCCTGTGAGTCCTAGAGCGGAGATAAGCGCTTTGACATCGGGCAGGAGGGAGTAAGAGTGACAATGTAGGCTCTTTAATGCACTGGAAGTGTAAGATGTCACAGCGGCAGAGTCCCTAGCCCCTGGGCCCGTCCGGCCGCGGACGGGCGCAGACGGGCTTAACTCTGGCGCAACTCGGCGCGCCTACGGCGCGCCCGCTGCGCTCGTCCGCTGCGCTGACGCATGTGGGACGTTTAAGTAGGCGGATGACGAGGGGGGTGGGCGGAGTCAGCAGGGCGGGTTGGGAAGTGAATTTTAAAAATTAAATCAAGTCACCCGCTCGTAGTCAGCGGGACGAGGGAGCTGAACTGCTTGTATTCAGCAAAAGAAGACAAAAGGTATTTAAAATTGGAATGCAGTGACAGCCTCGCGCAAGCCCTCTGCCACCGGGCTACGCGCAAACACTGAAGGAGAGGGGAGAGAAGCCTAAGTAGGCGGATGACGAGGGGGGTGGGCGGAGTCAGCAGGGCGGGTTGGGAAGTGAATTTTAAAAATTAAATCAAGTCACCCGCTCGTAGTCAGCGGGACGAGGGAGCTGAACTGCTTGTATTCAGCAAAAGAAGACAAAAGGTATTTAAAATTGGAATGCAGTGACAGCCTTGCGCAAGCCCTCTGCCACCGGGCTACGCGCAAACACTGAAGGAGAGGGGAGAGAAGCCTAAGTAGGCGGATGACGAGGGGGGTGGGCGGAGTCAGCAGGGCGGGTTGGGAAGTGAATTTTAAAAGTTAAATCAAGTCACCCGCTCGTAGTCAGCGGGACGAGGGAGCTGAACTGCTTGTATTCAGCAAAAGAAGACAAAAGGTATTTAAAATTGGAATGCAGTGACAGCCTTGCGCAAGCCCTCTGCCACCGGGCTACGCGCAAACACTGAAGGAGAGGGGAGAGAAGCCTAAGTAGGCGGATGACGAGGGGGGTGGGCGGAGTCAGCAGGGCGGGTTGGGAAGTGAATTTTAAAAGTTAAATCAAGTCACCCGCTCGTAGTCAGCGGGACGAGGGAGCTGAACTGCTTGTATTCAGCAAAAGAAGACAAAAGGTATTTAAAATTGGA
The DNA here is from genome assembly GCF_964261635.1 of Lissotriton helveticus. Taxonomy (NCBI): domain Eukaryota; kingdom Metazoa; phylum Chordata; class Amphibia; order Caudata; family Salamandridae; genus Lissotriton; species Lissotriton helveticus. Next base: position 705,321,004 of record NC_136072.1, read on the forward strand.
ATGCAGTGACAGCCTCGCGCAAGCCCTCTGCCACCGGGCTACGTGCAAACACTGAAGGAGAGGGGAGAGAAGCCTAAGTAGGCGGATGACGAGGGGGGTGGGCGGAGTCAGCAGGGCGGGTTGGGAAGTGAATTTTAAAAATTAAATCAAGTCACCCGCTCGTAGTCAGCGGGACGAGGGAGCTGAACTGCTTGTATTCAGCAAAAGAAGACAAAAGGTATTTAAAATTGGAATGCAGTGACAGCCTCGCGCAAGCCCTCTGCCACCGGGCTACGGGCTACGGTTGCCCCCTCCTCCGAAGCCACGGTAGGAGGCGAGACAAAACCAGTGTCAGGCGAAGTGTCTATACCACTGGCCTCCCCAAGTTCACCTGCCCAGTCCTCATGAGACTGGCATTCACGTGCCAGAGGGTCCTCAGACCCCTACCAATCCTCCTCATCACCCATCTCCTGGTAGTCAGGTTCAACAAAGGATGGGTCCGGTTCATGGAAAGTAAACTCTCCGAACGGCGTCATAATCGGAACCGGGTCGAGTTAGGTATTGGGGATGGCGCCGCCCGAGGACGGCGCCGGCGGTGACACCCGAGGGGACGGCGCCGGGGAGGTCGTTAAACCACCGGCGACGACCCGGATCCGGAACCGGATCCAGTGGGGCCCTGCGGCGCCGATCCCAAAGGCGCCTGCTGCGTCGGAGCCGAAGCGCCCACTGCGTCGGAGCCGGAGCCGCCAAACCGCTAGGACCCCCAGACGGGACCGCTGGGCCCGATGGCGCCGCGGAGCCCGTCGGAGGAGAGAGGGCCCTCATGGCCATGAGGAACCGCTCTATCTCCTCCGGCGTCGCGTTAGGCCCAGGGACCGAAGGGTATGAAGCTGGATGCGGCGCCTGCGACGGAGCCGCGTGGGCGGTGGCACCTGAACCCCCGGCCGCGTCGGGGGGGAGTCGGAAGAGCGATGACGTCTCTTCGACTTCTTGTGCTTACCTGACGACTTCCACCCAGAGGAGTGATGTCGACTCCCGGAACTATGATGGCTCCGCCCCCGCGACCGGTCCCTCGACCTCTGTCCGGACCGGGACCTCCCTTGGCGCGGGGGCGACTGCCGGAGCTCGAGCCGCTTACGGGACCGCTCCCGTCTAGCCTTCGAAGTCAGGGCCCGGCAGTCGGAACAGGCCTTGTCGTCGTGGTCGACGCCAAGACAGTGGAGACACCGACGGTGATGGTCCATCACCGACATCAGTCGGTCGCAATCCTCACAGGGCTTGAAACCAGGCATCCCTACCGGCACCGATTAGGAGTCGAAGACTCGAAAAAGGAGATCAAAAAGATCAAAAAGAGAGTTAGTCAAAAAGTGAGTAAGGTACCACTTTTTCCGGATCTGCGCTGCTGGTGCGGAAAAAAGAACCGACGTCAGCACGCGGAGGCGGCGTCTAAGTACTCCGACGACGTCATCACGGTGCCCACGACGGACGCGGAGCAGCAGACGACGCCTACCGACGCGCAAGGGTACTGCTACGCCAAAAATTTCCGGATCCAGTCTGACGCCTGGGGATATTCTAAGGTAAGGAATCTAATACTAACGTGTCTCTTTCAGATATAAGTGTTTTCCATTATTTAAATAGGACTAATGTATGTAAACTTTATAGTAACATTTGAACAATTTGTGAGTGTGTCTCTAATTGTTACCAATAAGTGCACATTTAAACTACACACTAGTGAAACCCAACAAGTTGAAAGGGCGTGGGAAAAATCACTGATGTCCTCGTATAGCATAATTTATTCAGTGAAAAATAGTCCAGTCATCACTGAATTAGAAAACATGTTGGGGTAATCAGGAGCATGACCCGTTTAGGGTCCTTGGAATATCTGAGTTATTATATCTTGAAAAAGGTGGTATCCATCTGGTAGGCAACTGAGATTTTACAAATTAAAACTGGTATAGGCTGCCATGTTTCATTTCTCTCTATAGTTGAACAACATTTTCAATAAAGGTAAATAGTGAAGAAAAAATATTCTGCACTTAGGTTTGGAACTTGGTTAAAACCAGCATAGCACATTCCACTGATCCAGTAAGATCACAGTTCTAGGAAGGTCTCTTGTGGAGCGTCTAGCGGTTGCACATACACTGAGTTCTTGCAGCCACTGCCTTTGTTTGCAATATGCTATACAGCTCCTTCTTGCAGAAATACATTCTTGGCTACCACAGTAGAATATAACAGTTAATTTAAATAATAAATTACATTACCTACCTTCCTGCTTGCCAGAAATTACCTCAGCATGGGAATCAGAAAACAGAAAATCGAAGTACAGAGGTATATCTGTGCGAAGATCTTCTAGTATCGCCTCCTGCTGACTGTGAAAAACATGAAATTACTATCCATTAACAAAATTAATGCTCTGATAACCTAATCGGTTCAAGTTCGCGCTATATAAAACTCTTAAAAAAAAAAAAAAAAAAAAAAAAAATGTACAAAATCAAAATAATACTGTTTAATATGTGCTTCGTTCCAATTTGGAGATTTCAATTGAAATTTGCTTTCAAGTTCTCTTAGCTGTTTGGATGCCCCCACTTCACCCAAGTGAAGTGGGGGCTAGTTCTAGAAGTGATGTCAACGTCTACTAAGTGGAGCACAATATAGTAATATGAGGTCAATGGCAAGACACGGGACTAGAAGCATTTAAGAAAATCACAAGAAATTCACGCACCCCTAGCCAAGCACACTCCCTCCCATAAGCATCCAACAGCATTTGGTAATATCGGATTTTCTAATGGTCACTCACCTGGGACATTAGCTGGAAGATTCGAAACAGACAACCAAATCATTGTCAGTGAAATTGCTCTCCCACCCTCGAGGCTCCACCATTAAGTGAGGCCTCCCCCGAGCACCTGCACTCTCGAGTCTTGGTGTTCGAGGCCCGCCTCCATCCGCAAGTTATACCCGCGCCTCATCCCTGGTGGTCTAGTGGACCTCTGTCTCCAGTCTCTCGCTCTGCTCTTCCTCTCCGTTTCACTCATTTTTACCCTCACTTCAATCTCTCCCTTTCACTCTTCTATCTTTTTCCTCCCCTTTTCTTGCACTTTTCTGCTTTATTCCACCTTCATTCCTCTCTTTTCCCTTTTCCGGCCGTTTTCCCCGCCACTGCTGCACCCGCGCCCCCTCCCCCCCAGTACGACCAGCACGACTGGCCCAATCCAGTTCCCCTCCCAGCTCCCGCCTACCAGCTGTCCAGCCTTCCCCGACCCCTACTTAATGGCGGCTGAAGGCGTGCCAAAGGCAAGCACGTCTACGCCCATCCGCGACCAGCACCAGGAACCCTGGACCTCTACACCGCCAACGCTACGACCCAGCAGCACTCCATGCACTCAACCCAGGCTGCAACAACAACTGCAAGCTTGCATCACCAGCCGACACCCACGGACCCTTCAGCTGTCACCGCTGCCGGCACACCTGCAGCACTGCCAGGAACATGGACCCAGCACAACCCGCCCGCAAGAAAACCGAAGACCCTACAATGCATCCTCCTCAACGTCAGATCACTCCACAAACACGTCACCGAAATCTGGGACCTCCTCAACAGCACCACCGCAGACATAGCATTCTTAAACGAAACTTAGACCAACACCACCTCTGGATCAGGCATCGCCATCGACATTCCCCAAGGATACAAGATCTCCAGGAAGGACCGTCCCACCCGCCCGGGAGGAGGAATCGCCATCGTCCACAAATCCACCCTCCGCCTGAGCACACTCCCCGACAAGCCCACAGACCTGATGAAACACCTGCACTTCAAGATACTGGCCAGCCCTACCAGCACCCTCCAGGGAACCCTCATCTACCAACCCCCTGGACCCCGTGGACCATTCGCCAACTCCATCATGGACATGATCTCCCTGCATGCCATCGCATCCACCAACTACACCCTGCTGGGGGACCTCAACTTTCACCTCGACAACCAACTAGACCCAAACACCAGATCCCTCCTGGACAACCTCCACAACATTGGACTTCGCCAGATCGTGACGGAACCCATGCACTCAGCAGGACACACCCTCGACCCCCTCTTCACAACAGGAAACTCCATCACTTTCAGCCACACCACCGAACTCCCGTGGACAGACCATTGATCCATTCACTTCACCTTCAGATCACCCACCATCAACAGACACCAGCACCTGTTCCCACGAAAAAACTGGACCAAAATCACCAACGATCAGCTCACCTCCTCACTCAGCAACTCCACCCAGACCAAAACGGAAGACGACTCCCCCAACACCGCCGCCCAAACTATACACAGATGGATCACCGACAGTGTCAACACCATAGTCCCCCTCAAGAAGAAAAACAATGCACACACCAAGAAGGCCAGATGGTTTACCCCCGAACTCTTAGAGTCCAGGTGCACCTGCCGCCGCCTCGAGAAGCCAACAACAACTTCAAATCCGCCACCACCGCCCACCACCAGTTCATCAGAAACACGAGGAAAACTGCAATTGAAGATAGAATCTCCACATAGGCACACAACAGCAAAGAACTCTGCAACATCATCAAGGAGTTCACCCAACACACCAGCGAGTCTACTGAAATTCCCCCTCACAAAACCTCTGCAACAAACTCGGCACCTTCTTCCACCGCAAAATCAAGAACATCTACGACAACTTCGACGAAGACAACCAACACACGGAACCCTCACCAGCCACCCCTGACACCCTGAAGCCAACAATTGACAGCTGGACAGCCCTCATCACCGAAGACACACTGAAGATGATGAAGTTAATCCACTCCGGGGCCCCCACGGACCCTTGCCCCTACCACATCTTTAACAGAGCCGCCAACACCATCGCTCCCATGCTTCGCCACACCATCAACTGCTCCCTGGCGAACGCCTCCTTCCCAGACGACTGGAAACACGCCGAGATAAACCCCCTCCTGAAGAAGCCCTCGGCGGACCTCACTGACCTCAAAAAACTAAAAAACCATCTCTCTGCTCCCATTCCCAGTGAAAGTCATTGAGAAAGCCATCAACAGCCAACTCGCCACCTTCATCAAAGATCATAACATCCTCGACCGGTCACAATTCGGCTTCAGAAAAAACCACTGCAGTGAAACCGGCTTCCTCGCCACAACAGACGACATCCGCTCCCTACTGGACAAAGGAGAAACAGTAGCCCTCATCCTCCTCGACCTCTCAGCGGCGTTCGACACAGTATCCCACAGCACCCTAATACGCAGACTCCACGACGCAGGTATCCGTGACAAGGCCCTCGACTGATCTACTCTTTCCTCTCCGGCAGAACGCAGCGGGTCAGACCCCCCCCTATCTTCTCTGACCCTACAACAGCCACCTGCGGAGTCCCCCAGGTGTCCTCCCTCAGCCCAACGCTCTTTAACGTCTACATGGCTCCTCTCGCCCCCATCGTCAGAACCTAGAGACTCAAAATTGTTTCATCCGTAGACGACACTCAACTCATCCCCTTCCTAGCCAACAAAGCCAACACAGCCAAACACAACTTCCATGAAGGCATGGAAGCTGTCACCAAATGGATGAAAACACTAACAAAACAGAAGTACTCATCATGGGCCCACACACCGATGCCTGGAACGACACCTGGAGGCCCCCCCGCCCTCGGTAGCCCACCCACCCCCACGGACCACGCACGCAACCTTGGAATCATCCTAGACTCTGAGCTCAAAATGTTATGTTATGTTATAGAATATTTTGTAGCGCGCTCTATTACTCACGAGTATCCTGGCGCAAAGGGGGAATGTGCGGAGAGCAGAGAGGAGGGCAGTGGAAGAGTTTAGAGGACTAGGTTAAACAGATGGGTTTTTAGGCCTTTCTTGAAGTGGACTATATTCTGCATTGTGCGGAGGTGGGGAGGGAGAGCATTCCAGGCTCTGGCTACCAAAACAGATATGGATTGACCGCCCAACCTGGCAAACTTAAATCTAGGAAGAACCATTCTGCATTGGTTGGCAGATCTGAGGCAGCGGTTGGGAATATAAAGAGCAAAACGTTTCCTCAAGTAGTCTGGTCCGAGCTCATGCGTCGCTCTGAATGGACCGCCAGATCAACTCCGTGACATCCTCCTACTTCCACATCCTCCGCAATCCTATGTAAGACCTTCAAATGGATGCCCCTCGAGCACAGAAAAACTGTCACCCAAGCCCTCGTCACCAGCAGACTCTACTACGCAACGCACTCTACGCCGGAATAAACAAAAACTTTACCCGTAAGCTACAAAGCATCCAGAATGCCGCCGCAAGACTGGTCCTCAACCTACCACGACACTGCCACATCTCCCAACTCCTGCGCACACTCCACTGGCTCCCCATCGAGGCTAGAATCACCTTCAAGACCCTCATTCATGCACACAAAGCCCTCCACAACACCGGACCAGCATACCTCAACCGCCAAATCAACCACCACGCACCCCAAACAACCCTACGATCTGCCCAGCTCTCCTATGCCGTGGTTCCCAGCACCAGAATGACCCGATCAGGAGGCTGCTCCTTCTCCTTCCTCGCAGCCAGAGCATGGACCGCCCTTCAGCTCCACCTCATGCAAACACTATCACTCCTCATCTTCACAAGAAACCTCAAAACCTGGCTCTTCGACAGACCCTCTCCTTGATGGACTGGTCCCTGCACCCCCCTCCTCCCCAGCGTCTTGAGATCCTTAAGGGTGAGTAGTCACGCTTAAACCCGTGATTGATCGATTGATTTAGTCACTAATCATTCTGATTTAACATTTGAATATTTTATCACTTCTGTAATTGTTCTTTACTCCAATCTGCCCTTCATTTTAAGTTGATCTAATTATGTTGTTTGGATGATATTTTAAAAGATTGATGATGTACTCATTTTTTTTTATAGAACAGCAGATGACTACTTTTATTTTATACATTCTCTTTTAACGTGAGATGAAGTATAAGAGGATTGATACGTATTTTTATGGTCTATATTTTAGTGCTATCGTATTTTGGTTGTGTACACTTTGATGGTTATCTATAACCGAATAAAGTATTACTACTGCTATAAGTTGTTCTAATTGTGTTCTATTAAATTACAATTGTAAATAGGAATTTACTCAAGGATTTAAAAATGTAAAGACTTAAATATACAATTGCAATGTTCTACTATTAAACTGATTTAGTTTTGTAATGATGATACTGAAATTCACAACAACGATTTCACATCAAATTGTAAAAATATACTAAGTTCCACTAGCTGCAATGAAGCTCATCTACCTCATGATCATCATAGTCTATTTATTTATACACCAGACAGGAAATAACTGACATTTCCGTGTGTCACTGGCTGCTTGACATGTGCTGCAGTTTTAAAAATGTGGGGCATATTACCAACGATTAGCGATATTTATCGCTAATGATGCTTAGCAACGAATTTTTTAACGCTAAGCATCGCCGGAAATTATAGCAGAGATACCTTGCTATTAGCAAGGTTTATCTCAGAAGGTGTAAAAATCCTCGCGCTAACTGCCAATGAGAGATTATCGCTGGAAAACCAACGATAATCTCTCGAAGTTTGGCGTTAGCTTGATGATAGGGGCTCATAAACTTAGCCATGATATCCACCTTCCATAGGATATCATGGCTAAGTCAGGAAAATACCAGGTGTAAAAAAAGCAGTGCTAACCGCAGTTAGCGCTGCTTTTTTTTATCACTAACAGGGTTAGCGAAATCCTTGATAATAGGAGAAATGTCGCTTAACAACATTTCTCCTATTATTTTTCTCTGGAACGCCCCCTTTGCATCTCATTAGAAATGCAAGGGGAAGCGTAGAGAAAAAGGGTCCTAACATGCGAATTTGCATGTTAGCACCCTGTTGCTAATAGGGAGATCATTTTATCTCCGCTTTCTTGGCTTTTAAAGCCAAAAAAGCAGAGATAAATCCCTTGATAATATGCCCCTGTGTTTTTTTTTAATGAAATCGGGAACTGTTTTTGTCGCAGCAGATAATTGTGGGAGTAAAGTGTAAGCAAATGTTTCCAATTCTATAGTCTTGTGAGGGACCCGCAGAACAAGGAGCATATTTCATATCAATGCACAAGTACCGTGTAGCTCTTGTTCGCCCTAAGTTGACAGGGTATGCCAAGACATGGGGCCCTTGCTCACTTTGCCATTGGATTTAAACTAGCCTAGCAGATTATGGGAATTACCCCGAAGGCAGTCCCAGGGTGCTTGGTTCTGAGCCAGGGGAGACCTGGCTTGGCAGTTTGGGCTAGACTGTTCCTATGAGGCACAGGGTCAAGACTGATTTGCATACGGTTTGGTCTGAACTGGGGTGGAAAAGTTAGCTAAAGAACGATGATGGATTCAACCCAGATCTGTGACTGGGGGTGAATGTCTGAAACGCTTCAGCGCTCTGTCCGTCATCTCCTTGTGTTTGCTCTTAGAGCTTTGGCACAAATCACTGCTCACAGGGCTTTGACTTTATCCATCCCTCACCATCTTCTGAAAATTACCCAAAATATTCTTTAAGGCCTGGCATCCCTTTTGCCACTACTCTATTAAACAATATAAATACAGAGGAGCAAACATCTCAAGTCCCGTGCTATCATCTATTTATTATATCATGCTGCCCACAGGTGGCATGACAGACTATTTAACATCTCAAAATTCGAATTAATCAGCATATTAAATCCTCTATGTCACACACTGATTCAAACACACCCAGCTCTTCTTTATTTTACATTGCATCAAATAAAAGGAAGTGATTTTTATATGCGTTTGTTAACTGTAACATGCAAGCCTGCCCTATATAGACTGCCTCGTTGCTTTCCTTCTTATAGCTAGTGCCACTCTGACCCCGAGAGGGTCACCCCCAAGTCTTGTGAGATTAAAAACAGAAGCTGCAATATCAAACATTCGGGCAGACTGCTTGGTTAATGACATAAAAATGAACAGAAAATTAACTTGTAGCTTGGTGTCTAGTGAGGTCCGCAAACAAATACTGGACCATAACTACATAAAAGGCTGTAGAAATATGAACGATGAAACATTCTTGAAGCTTCTGTGTACACCTGTGCTGCAGCAACAGAGAATGCTTTTACTGCCAGAGAGTAAGGATTATTTCACAGAGTAGCTTTCTGATTTAATGCACTTGATTGTATATCGATGGCCTGGGTGGAGGGATTCATCATCATCCTGCTGAAGGCAGGGTTAAAGTGGAAGCCGTGAGAAGAAATGCATATATACATTAAAAGGACAGGCAACAAAGCCCTGCAGCATTTTGAATAGCAGACTAAGCCGGTCTTAAACAAAAACATGTTTTTTATAAAGTGCTTAACATTAACGTGTTGCCATTTCGAATGATGCAAATTACCAGTTGTTAAAGTTTTACCAAACGTAATGGCAATCACGCTATCAATCTAACACTGATGAGTGGCAAAGTTGCTCTTGTCGGAATTCAAATCAATATCAGCAACAAAAGCCCAACTAACTCAGTCAGCTTGCTGGCTTAGTTAGTAATAACACCCCTCATTCAATTAACGGACGTCATAAAATATGTTCAAGCTCGGACTGGATCATTATATTTCCACCGTGGGCTATGATAACCAAGCAGCAGGTGTTGACCAACCATGATCACCCGTTTATTAAGTTTCTCTGGCAGACAATGGAAAAATAAAAATAAACTAGTCAATGACTCCATGGTCTTGCTGTTTGAAATAGCCCTACTGTCATTTGGCTTCTCTTTGGAAGAATCCCTGACACTTTCAAACTACAACTACAGAGTGATCAAGGTACAGTTGGGGCTTGATACAGAAGAAATTTCTGTTGACGAACTTGTGGTAGCTACGAAAGATGAGATGCCATACCTTGAAAAAGAAGAAAGGGGGAGATGCTGAATGCCGAGTAGTATGGCCACATTGGGCTAGGGCTCCTGCAATACTGAAGGGTTGCAGAACGGTGGCGCACACAAGTGACCTGAAAGTGAGAGAATGAGTGACCCAAACCCCTTGACGCCAATGAGAGAGGAAGTTGGGAAGAGCCAAAGGCCGCCTCCACCTCCCAGACCCTTGAGAACAGAAATGCAGCCTTCCAGCTTGGGGCAGACCCCCTACTCTCCAGCCTCCTTCCCCCACTCTCTGCTAAGATATTTACTCCCCCAGGAGACGCGCCTGAACCCTGTCGCCAGGATTAATATTGCCTTCAGGGACACTGCTGCAGACCTAGACTCTATTGGGTTTTCTTCACTCTCTGCGATGGACAGTTGTCCTGCTTCTACATCCTGCTTTATTGCACTGGACTTCGCCAGTGATGCGGGGTGTAGGCTGCTTGGAAGACTTCTGGGTCCTAATATTATGCTTGAAGGGTGATCCACCAGTGGTTTTGAAACTGGAATATTGCATTTTTGTTAGGGGCCATTTGGATTGAGCTGACTGGAAGAGAGGGGGTGCATTTCACTACAAACACACAATATTTCCTGGTGCTTTGTAACTGAACACGAGGACCTCTATTACAGATTGTTGGTCAAATGGACACTTGGCATTTGATCAGTGTGTGCTTGCTCCCATGTGGACTCCCTCTTCATTTGGTACACCGGGAGCCCTGCCGAAGACCATGCATGTGACCAGACTTTGGAGGTCACTAGCTGGAGATACCCCAGAGGAAAAAGGCAGCAGGGAGGCGCAGCAGGTGGTCATGATCTCAGGAGGAGTTGGATCACTGCAAAAATCCACAATCACCAGGGTAGTCAATCAGGCTGCAGTTACACCCTTATGTCACACAAGCCAAAGTCGAAACATGCCCAACAACTAACATTCTCAGGAACAGTGACTAGCAAGGAGAAGGAGAGGGTTCAAGCTGATGCAATGGCTGTATCAGAAGCAGCTGCAGTTTCGGAGTCTGCCTTGGCTGTATTGTTGAAAGAACTAGCAGATATTAAAATATTAATAGATAGTCATTGATGCCGTAACAGCAACTTCCGTAGACGTGCAATCCCTCTGAGGGGAAATTACTATATTCCAATCCAAATTGGAACAGAGGGTCATAGACTAGTAAACCGCCTGGGATAACAGACCTGGGCGGTGCCCTCAGATCTGGGAACTGCGTCAGAGGACAATTGACCTGGAGGACAGAATCCAGAGAGACCACACCCGCATTTCAGGAGTCCCAGAAAATATATATATATATATATATATAAACGAATTTATGTCTGTCTGTTTGTCCTTGACACATTACTACACCATTCATCCGATCAGTATGAAACTTTGGGAAGTTGTGGAGTACACTCCCGTGAAGGTTTCTGGCAAAAAAAAAGTTAAATAACGGCCCCCCCAGGACCCTCATAATCTTTCCAATACTGAACGTTTACAGTTTCCGGTGCGACTCGCTTTTGCAATGACCATCAACAAAGCAAAAAGGCAATCGCTGCAAGTGTGTGGTCTAGATTTGGAGAATCCGTGCTTCTCACATGGACAACTGTATGTGGCCAGCTCACGTGTCGGAAAACCTTCTGATTTATTCGTGTACGCACCAGACGGAAAACCAAAAAATACTGTTTATCCACAAGCACTCGAATAAATAAACAGAATTAAAATGTTTTGCAGATTAAAACGAATAAGTTTCAATAAAAATGGCACAATGTAAATTGAATGTTATCATAACAAGTTTCCTTAAACTTCCTTTCTTCTGAGATCGCAGCAACGCGCAACGGGTAAGCTAGTGCTCAATAAGATAATATGCTGCAGTGTCTTGGTACCCGGATTCTGAATCTACTGGGCATTAACTTTGACCCACCCCTGGAGTTTCAGGGAGCATACAGGTTCAGATCCTGAGTGTTGCTTTCCCAGGTCAACCACGGTAGAGCATTACTTGCTATTTGAGTCATCAACATGCCTGTCTCGTTCTTGCAACTACAAAAAATCATGGCCCATACATGTAAGAAAACAGCCAAGTGCGTTTCTTACCTGACTTTTCATTTGACTCTGACCTGAAATGGAAACACTTTTTGGCACAAAATACGGCCTCTTGGATATGGCAAAGATTCTTATTACAATGGATGGCCTTACGACCGAATATGATGAACCTGAGTATCCGGATCATCTACTGGACGGTTTGAAAAAGAATGATGATGCACGGATGGAGACTCTTGTATCTCTGAATGGCCTAACCAACTATATGAACAGGAAAAAATTGCATTTTATTATTGGTATTCGGAAACCGGATATATCGCTCTCTGAGCGATATATCCCACCTGACCAAATTAGAGTGTGATATACTACATAAGGAATGATTAAATGACCTGCAAAAGCAAATGATCCAACCCACTCCACAACATTTAGTCATTTGAAAATGGTTGTTACAATTCACTTGCCATACCGGTAGTCTCGCACTTGGATGGATGCAGATGGTAGATATATCTTTGTTAAGTTACAAGTTCCTCATTTTTGAGTCAGTGTATGCCACAGGTGGGGATGGCTTTGCTTTTTTATATAACTTAGCCAGATTGATTGTCTTCTTCATTGAGGCCAAGAAAGTAAATGGGGGGAATTGGAATATTACCCCGAACCCAGTTATCGATAGGTCAGGTACTCCTGACTCATGACATAATAAGGACCGCTATTTTTGCAACACTTAATCTCCGATTTTGCCCTGGTGGACTCCTGGAGACGGATGCACCCCAAAGACAGGGAATACACATTTACTTCTTGTGTACACATGACACATAACAGGATTAATTGTTTCCCGTTCATTTGTAATTACCTCCGACATGTGGTGGATGCTCAGTTCACTCCTAAGGAGTTTTGGACCATGAAATGGTGGTACTCAAACTGGAATGGAACATGATATACCCGCCCCCAGGTACTTGGTGTTTAACATGTCCAAGTTTAAAAACCCAGCAGATGTACTACATAGCTCAAATTGTTTTATTATTAGTAAGATTTGGTCACAAGCTTTCCATAACAATTTTAAAAGGATGTGCAAAACAATGTAATACTTAAAACAGTGAAGACTTATTTCTGGATTTTTTTTTCTGTTTGTGCACATAGTACGTTTCAAGTAATCCCCTGTAACCCCCAAAAAAGTGCTATTTATTACATGTACATAAAATACTTATTAGGTATGCATTTGGACCATCGTTTATAAACAATTTCACTGTATTAATCAGCACTTTTTTGTTAAAGCAGAGAGTCGGTGAAAGGAGGAATAGAGGTGGCTGAAGCAAAAGGCATGCTTATTGTTGAAAAATATTAAACTTCTGCAGAAATTTGACAGATAACTTATCAGGAGCATTGGATAGGTTATATTCAATACTACAGCAAAGTAGAAATTGCTATTGATAAACTGGTACCAAAGTTACAGAAGGATTTTAAATGTACTACTAATATCAGATTGTTTGCTTTAGGTATTTTCTGTCAGAGTCTGGGATTCACAATGAGTGAGGGATGGGATTCCAGCAAGTTACTAATGGAACGATTCATATAACTCTTTTTTTGCAATAGCTTCCTTTACGAGCAAGAGTACACTTTGGGAATCACAAAACTCGAATTTGCGATTGTAAATGAATTAATTTGAGGAAATCTCATCACAGAGGTGGGATGTGGGTGTTCCATGGTGGAGACATCAGCTAAAAGCAGAGAACACCTACAAATCTTGTGGTATGATTACAAATTAGGTGCATCAATAGTGTCATTTTACCTGCTTAAGTGAGCTTCAAAATTCAGCCAGTTTCAAGATTAATCACGTTTTAGTCCCTAGTTCCAAACTTAAACACGACACATGCTTAGAAGGTCATAAAGCACTTTCAAAGTACACAGGACACTATTTGCTTTAAAAATATTATTTACACTGGAGTATAAAACAAATGCCTGTTACCGGACTCATTGTTAATGGAACATATTTAACGCAGAACTGGGGCACTGAAAGCCACACAACATCAGACAATACTAAGCACTTTACAAGCAAAGGGCTGTAGTGAACCTCCACAACTAAAAATGAGCTACGTTCTGCTCTTTGAGAACTAGCAAGGTAAACATTTAAAGTGACTATTTCCATTTCCAAAAAGAGATTTATTATAGCGAAACATAGCTCTATACTTGTACTCCAGAAATGCCCAATAAGAAACCATGTAAAAAGACAAGTAATCCTTTGGAAAACAAATACTGAATTTTGATGATACATTTTCCTTTGTTTACATAACAATTTAAAGTATATCTTCTGCATCGAACAAGCCATTACTAGAAATTGTACATTGGGTGGCTCAATAACTTGGAAGAAAAGAGATTTGAATCACGGGAATACACGCAAAATAGGCATCTCGTATGTTTGTTAACTCAAGGAGTCTATAAACTATTGCTAACCGAGAACAGTCAGTATTTCGATCTCTTAAAAGCTCAACAAAAGCTGGTCACCTCAAAGACACACAAGACTAGTGTGATGTTCTGAACCTTCTTGTCAGCCACAGCTTCCAGGTTCTGGAATGCGGTGAAGGTTGCTTAGCATTGTTTAAACGTTTCAAGTCAGTTACTTTCAGCTTGCTGCTGGATGGGGTCTCTATGTTACTACTCTCTTCAATAAAGATCCTTCACACCATCTACCGCGTCTCTACTAATGTTTTGAGAAGGATGTACTTCCACATTTTGGCGACGATCTACCTGCGCAAAGATGACTGTTATGCTAAAGTTTATACTGCTGTTTTATTAGTGAAGGGGGAGGTGATGTGATGTTCTGTACCTTCTTGTCAGCCACAGCTTCCAGGTGCTGGAATGCGGTGAAGGTTGCTTAGCATTGTTTAAACGTTCAAGCCAGTTACTTTCAGCTTGCTGCTGGATGGGGTCTCTATTTTACTGCTCTCTTCAATAAAGATCATTCATACCATCTACCTCATTTCTACTGATGTTTTGAGAAGGACGTATTTCCACAAGTAGTCAAAATACGGATAAGTACTATTACAGAACTAAAGACAAAATTGAACTCTGGCTGAGTGCAGAAAGACAGCATTACCTTTCCGAAAGGATCCGGAGTCCTGCCGTGCAGAGGATGTACAATGGAGTTTCTTTGTGCTTGGCACTGGGGATATGGTAAGCAGCAAACTTCAGCAACGGATAAATGTAATCGCTTGCTTTGTCTGGAGTGTTTGCAATGTCGGAAATGCCTGAAAAAAATGAAACAAATATCACAATCACTAAGAAATCGAGCTTATCAGGTGTACTGCTCCCCCATGCCCTTGTTCGCTGATTGATTCAAATAGGCCCCAATTGAAAAGTCACAAGTCTGCTGTCCTAGCACATAATTAGGAGTGCGCCTTGTTGGATGTGGTAATTATCGCCCAAATAAAATACAAAACCAAGGTGCTCAGAATATCTACGGTGCGGTAAATTATCACTTGTTCCGACTTTATGGCGGAAATATAGCTTTAATTCTTATGCACAGGTTGTCACTTTTGATGAAAACTCACATGTATTACTGTCACATATGCGCAGGTTCGGCACTTGTTGCATAATTATAATAAAATATTAGGAAGCCCAGGACATAATAAGGATGTTTACGACCATGAGGCCACTTGCAGCCATATTTATATTAGGAACAACCAAAATAAGGTGAGAATATGTAAAACTGCGCCAGAAATACCAATAAGCAATAGAAAGACAAAATTATGTCAAGAACCTCAACAAATATGTCAAATATGGAACATTTTGCCAGGGCTAGATGAATTCTGCTCAGAGTGTCCATGATATGTACAGGATGGACCATCGTTATGCCAGGGAAAGCCAGAAAGGCACCAAGAATCCTAAGAAAATGTCAAAGAGCGGCAACATTTACATACAGCATAGCCAGAATGTGACCCAGAAAGCCCACAATATGTCAGGGATGGGCACATTTTATGCCAAGAACAGCCAGAGGCTGAAGAGAAAGCTGTTAACCATAGCACCCAGCCAAGTTGCATTGGGCATCTTCAAGACTCAAGAGACGAAGACCTGTCCACTGCTGGGCTCTGCATTCTGAGCATAAAGAAGCCTAGCACTGACACCGAGCAGGTCAAAGACTGCAGGAGGGAGCCCAGGATTGGCTGGCAGGAGAGCTTGGTACAGGTCAGTGCCATCTGGAGATAAAAAGACGTGAAGTGGAAAACCCCTGTCTCACTCACGTCATGCTCTCTTAAGAACTAACTGGTGTCTGCTCTTTACAATCATCCTTCCCCCCCCCCCCCCCACACACACACAGCATTACTTCCTTCCTCTAATTGCGATAGTGTTTAAAAAATACTGCAACAATGAGGAGACTGACAAAATGTAATTTGCTGGTAACATTTCATTCCCTATAAAAATCTAGAGGAGTATATTGTACGCAGCGGCTTTTCTAAGTTATGCATCCCGGCTTCTTGCATGCTATATGTTATATGTTATGACAATTAAATATTAAAGGGTTTGGAGGAGGCTTTCACACAGCTTTTCACTCACTTGGTCATTTTCTCCCATGCAAATATACCTGGTTACTGTTAACCATACACTAAACAGGGCAGCAGGTTCAAGTTCATCAGTTCTGAGCAGTGCTTTCTTTACCACTGCTCTGACCCTGGGAACTGTGTTAGATAGCAGCTGAAGTCTCAATGCACTCAATCACATGTAGCATTTTCACTCTTCAATTTCTACATCTCAATCTCTTTCCCTGTAGTTCTTTACCTCTGTGTAACTTCATATTGGTTTCTGCTGCCATATGTCTGTCCCATATTCTGCCTTTCTCGGTTTGTTCCCTCCTGTCACTCTCTCCCCTATTCTTTTCTCTCTCTCTCGGTTGCACATTTTGCCCTCTCTCCTCCTTCTTCTTGGGGTACTTCTTGCTTATGGCTCCATAACTTTTTTTTCACCACAAAAGGTAACCAAAAGGTATCCATGACTAAGCCAAAAAATCTCTCCTGATGTGAGACGGATGGCCATCAGGATTTTTTGGCTTCAGGCTGTTTTTTTTTTTAGATATTTTGTGATTATGCCCTACTCGAGGTGGTATTGATTCAATTACAGACCTGCCTACCCTAACAGTTTACGGATGAGACTGTAGAGTGTCCTCTTCCCTCTCTGCCATTGGAGCCTTCGGGCCCACATCTAATTTATGATTCCACCACTTTATTCAGGTGTCTACCCCAGTCCTGAAGAAGACCCCGGTGTAAGGAACCAATACACCTTACTATTTAATGGGGTCGAAACGTCGACTACAATTTAATTCCTGTACTGATTTTACTATACAATTGGGATAACAGCAAACGTGTTACTGTATCCGTGAAATTGTTTTCGTGGATACTTTGTGGCCTCATTGGCTAACGGACAGGTATTTCTTTAAAAGACATTGTGATTACTGGATGTACACTACCTTCTTTCACGATTCCCCAATCCTCACAACAAGCACTTCCTTTGAGCACTTTCCTACCCGGAGCACCCTTGTATATATGTATTCTTGCTGTATGATTAATCTATGCACTGATAAATAAGTGAAATGGACTTTCAGTTTGTTTTGTTTTTCAAATAATGACATGGGCGATGTGCTAATTGTTGATTAGGCTTTCCACAGTGACCACCTGTTTTGTTTTATCGCTACTGACCCAGGTCCGGTGTGCTATTTTTGGGTTTTCCCTTGTGAAGTGTAGCAGAGTAACAAAAGGCAGCACAATGCATTGTTATGATTTGTTTTGTTGAAAGCAACAGATACCCATTTGCATTGCTTTGTAAAATAATACCAAATATTTTGCATAGGATATACATGAGAAAAGCCACAAAAACATGATACAAAACCTTTGTAGGCCTGGTCCTTATTTATTTTAATGAAATCAAAGGCCACACCTAAAAGGTAGTCCACATTTCGACATGGGGGCAGATTTGATTTAGAAAAGGCCAGCAGTATAGGTGTTTGACATGGTATAGATGTCTGCATCCACCTGTGCTTGCTGCAGATAATTATTTTGGTGATAGCTTGGAAATAAACACCAACATACCCATCACTAGTGGATTAGATCAATGTTTCCCCCATGGGGCAAAAAAATAATTAATTCTTAAAAATAAAATCATTCCTCTGAGAAGGAGAGTGGGGTGGGGGGGGTTTAGGGTAGCCCACGGCTTGGGAGGGCTGACCCCCAACATGTGTCCGCCATTCATCATCTATGCTCATAAAATAAATATTTGTCCATGGGGGCGGGGGGTCTTTCCATATAACAGAAAGGAAAACTATGCTCAGAGCTCAAACCCCTCTTTATGCAGTGCGGACTATGCTTTTTTTCAATAGATCACATAAGGTTAGGTCCGTCCAAAAAACAGGAAGCTAGATGGCAGTTAAAGGTGACGATTAAATGGGGCCCCAGGGTCTCATATTAGGAAGAACACATCATGAACGTGACCAACTCCTCTCTTTAAAACCAAATCGCAGGTCTTGGTTTTGTGCGAGCTATTGGCTTTGTCAATGTCTTTTACCCATATTGTAGATTATCGTGGCTGCTTTGCAGCATGCTGAAAGTCTTATGATGCGAGAACAGGAATCTAAAAACAAAAATGGTATGGCAAGGCCAGTGCAACATAGTGCTTTTTTTCTAATGGCAGTTGGGGGTGGGTGGTAGCACAGACTACAGAAGGGTAAGAGATGGGAGGGAAGAGGTAACAAGTGCAACAGGAGATGTGGAGAGTGGGAGAGAAGATGCAACATTGAGAATTGGAGAGGGGGGATGGGAGGAAAGAGTCAACACTGACGAGAGGCTGGAGGGAAGAAGTAACACTGACAACAGGGTTGGTTGGTGTAGGAGGAAAGAAGAATCAGACAACAGGGGGTAGAGGAGGGAGGGAAGGAGCAACCAGGACTGTGCTAGCTAGAACAAAATAGTACCTCAACCACAGTGCCAGCAGCGGAAGGACCCCAATAAAGATTAAGCAATCAGTACTTGGTTCGTGCTCTAGACAAAAGAAAAGGAAGCAAAGCTGGCATGTGTGGGCTAATTTGGAGGCAGCAAATAAGCGTGACAATGAAGCTAACGAACGGTAAGCAAACGGCGAGCTTCAAGCTCCTTGCAGAAAACAATATCTCTTGCAAGTAAGAGCAGATGCGCTAGTGCATGAGCTGTCGCAGGCAAGACCTAAACATGATGGTGCTCAAAGCGGAAGGTGATGACAGGCTCAAAAGTTTCCCATATCTCATGTGCATTGATTGGTCTTGGGCTGACTGGGGGGCCCACTGAAGGAGTGAGGCCCTCCTGTGCCTCAGAGGCTGCAAGGGCTTGTGTTATACCACCAGTTCCAAGCAGTGTCATTTCTAGCTTTCTCAGAAGATTGGAAATCAGAGGAAGGACTGGTCCTAATGTACCCATGTACATGTACATTTTTAAAGAAAACCCATAGCATGTTCTTATATCTAAAAAAATGGGAATGTGAGGTTTTAAATGTCTTGGATAGAACTCATTTTATATAATACAGTTGATTGGAGATATGTGTTTTAAATGGGTCATTCCGGATATCGCTTTAAATGTTTATTAGTATTTGAATATAAAATTGCTGTTTATTAGTACTTCACAGAGTATTAAATTTCATCAACAACCTAGACCGTATTTATAGATATCTAGCCCAATGACGCAGTGTGTGGCTTCATTAGCATGGTTTTCACAACAGAGAGAGAGAGACACACAATCCCCCACAGAGTAGTCATTATTTTTATACTCTGGAGAATGGGGAGGAAAGAGAAAGTGCCTCAAACAAAAATAGAAACCTTTATTTTGAATGGTGTAGGGCAGTGTTTCTTAACCTTTGTACTTCTGTGGACTCCCACTGGTTAACTATCGGATGCCGGGACCACAGCCTTAACAATTTGTAGGATTGGAACCTGAGACAAATGCACAAAACTACAGCATCAAGTATACATAAAACAAATACAAATTATGAACTATTTTTTTTAATTCACAAACAAAAAACTACAAAAATCAAAACATTTATTTTAAAAGGCTGTTTGCAGCCTTTCAATTTTTTTATTTCTAAAATACAAAACAATATGCCAGACTCTAACTTATTACTTTGTCTTTTTGCTTCTAATGAATCCTCTCCTCCTGTTGGTGTATAATAGTGCTTCAATTGAGGTCACAAATCGTTCATGCTACTGTTTGTCGTAAAGTGTAATCAGGGGCGGGTGGTGTTAGTGGGCAAAAGGGGCGTTGCCCTGCCATCCTGTGCCTGAGCGGGAGAGGCAAGAAATGAATTTTAAAAAACCAAGCAGCCGAAAAGAAATTTCTACTTGCTGGCTGCTCTACTACTTTTAATGAGGCAGATGTAATAAACTGCAGATGTCCTGCTGCGAATGTGCCTGCCAGGGTGAGGTCCTCTTTCGACCTGCAGGCACAAGCTACAGCAGTGGCATCATGGCAGGGGGTGTGCCGAGTTAGAATGCCGTGGTTAAGGTTGTTTATCGGGCGTTTACAAAATAGCCCTGCGAGGAGTTGGCAGAACTCAATTCATTTCAATGGCAGGGGGCGGGACAGGCTGAGAGGGAGAAGGGAGTGTGGTGACGGTCTAGTTGTCCGTCACCCGGAAAGGGAAGCGGACAAACAGGAAGCGGAAGGCGGCCATATTGTCATAGGCGCCTACCGCTAGACAGACGCAGATTGTCTCCCGGCGCTCCGGGTATAGAATAAATAATCTTGCAATTCATTCCGGCCTGATGAGTGGTTCTTTCAACCCCACAATGGCGACGAGGACAGCGGGATAGCCCGCGCAGATTCGGCTCGGCGCCGCACAAGCCCGGAGCGCGGCAGAGGAGACGTGAGAGCATTGGCAAGGGCGCGAAAACGGGAATCGCCCCACCGTTCGAACTGAACACTCGTCCAAGGATTGCAAGGTGCAGGCAAGACCCTGTACCACTAGACAGTGTTTGCCTGAGCTCAAAAAGAAAAAAAAACAAAAAAAACAAGCACAAGCAAACCCAAGTTATTCAGGGCCAGTGTTTGCTTTTAGTGCGTCTAGAGTCGATAGAAAGCATAGTGCAACGGTGCGGTCCCCTTCCAGCAGTGTGGGCATAGGGAGGCACCCTGGCGGAGCAGCGGCCAGACGCGGCAGCTACCAGTTCAGCGAATCCAGCCAAAAGGGAAGCTCAGCGGGCATCGCTTGAACCCTCGACCAGGGAGAGTGGTGAGGACAGTGCCAGTGACCCCAGCGAAGGTGACCCTGCAGTACATCACACGCCGGGGAGTCCACCGGGTCGGAGGATCACCGTTCAAGCTCGTCGACGAGGTACTTCCAGGATGGCGACTCAGTCTTCCCTCACCCAATTGGTGCCGTTTCTGACAAAGAGCGGGGAACCGGAGATGAAATGGGAAGACTGGAAAAGGTATTTCCTAAATTATCTTGATGCCCTGGAGGAAGAAGGCGACGCTCAGTTCTCCAGCAAGAGACGAAAAAAAATACTTTTACACAACTTAGGTCCCGAGGGGATCAGGATCTACGACACCATCGTCAAAGGTGAGAGGGACACAGACATATTTAGTCACGCCATCGCAGACCTCGACGCCCACTATAGACCAGTCGTATGTGTCGCAATCGACAGATACAACTTCTTTCAAAGGACGCAAAAGGTTGCTGAAACGGTGGATGAGTATGTCGTGGCCCTGCAAAAGTTGGCCCTAACGTGCAAGTTTGACAGGCTGCATGACGAACTAATTAGAGACCAAATTATCATGCACACTACCAGCTCCCATGTCCAGGAAAAGCTTTGGGTAAACGGGGATGCTCCTCTCAAAGAGATATGGGCCATGGTGAAAAAGGCGGAAATGTCAAAACGTTGTGCGCAAGCGGCCAAGAAAGAGGCTGGAGGAACACAGACAGTATGCAGGATAATGGCACCGGCTAGAAGTGACCGGCCGAGGCAGAGAGATCCGCAGAGGAATCAAGATGGAAGACGATCCACCAACAACAACACCTTTACTCCGACAGATAACAGATCGAATAAGGGAAGTAAGCTGAGTTGTTACAGGTGCGGCAGCACCGGGCACATGGCAAATGACAAAGCATGCCCAGCATTCATAGCAAAGTGCTCCTACTGTAGCGTGTTCGGGCACTATGAGAAGGTGTGCCGCAGAAAACCCAAAGGAGCGGTGGTCAGGTATGTTGACCAGGAACGAAATGAAGAGGCAGAAGATCGAGAAGACGCAGAAGACCAGGAAGAGTTCTTATACATCGATGTCCAGGTGCTGGAAATGGAGGGAGAAGGTACAGACAAGCCCAGATTGAACATGCACATTGGAGGTATTCCACTGGAAATGATCGCTGACAGTGGAGCACCCATCTCCATAGTTCAACGACAAGTGTGGGAGGAAAAGTTTGCTACCAAGATCAAAGAGACACTACACCCGATGGATTTGAGACCAGTAACGTACACAGGGCAAAGAATTCCCATGTTGGGGTATTGTCCCCTCCTGTTCGAGGTCCGTGGTCGTCATGCAATGTGCAAGTTATACATCGCTGAAAAAAGGCCCCTCGGTGCTGAGCTGGAAGGACCAAGGAGCACTGGGAATACAACTCCACCCAGGAGGAATTGAAAAAATACTACTAATGGATATGGACAACAGAGATGACGAAGAGTCCTGGCAGAGAGCGTACCCCAAAGTATTCAATGGGCAAATCGGAGAGCTGGCGAAGTACACCCACATCATAAAGCTGAAGGAGGGAGCCACACCAGTAGTGCACAAAGTGAGAAACATTCCCTTCCGCAGCAGGGACGCGGTGCAATCCGAATTGGATAGGTTGGAGAGAGAGGGAGTGATCGGAGCCATAGAAAGTGCCGAATGGCTTTCTCCACTGGTGGTAGCCCAAAAGCCAAATGGCAAGGTGCGGCTGTGTGTCGACTTAAGAGAACTGAACAAAAACATTGTGATCGACAAATTTCCTCTACCGCGAATTAATGAGATGCTACCAAGGACATCAAGTGGTTTTCCACGATAGACTTGTCATCGGCCTACCACCAAGTAAAACTTCACTCCTCGTGCAGCCATCTCACGTCATTTATCACACCGTTCGGTTGCTATGAATTTGTGAGAATGCCTTTCGGACTTGCATCCGCAGCGGCTGTCTTTCAGAAACTTATGCACAGATTGCTGAAGGGTGTAGAGAATGTGCAGTTTTTCCAAGACGACATCTTAGTGATGGGAAAGACGAAACAAGACCACAACGAGAAGCTCCACGTCGTTCTACGGATATTACAGGAAAACGGCCTGACAGCGGAATGGAAAAAATGCAGGTTTGGGCTAACATCAGTCACGTACCTAGGGCACGAGGTGAGCGAACATGGGATACTGCCGAAAAAGGACAACATGAAATCGATTCAGGACGCTCCCACTCCTACCAAAAAGGAGGATGTTCGATCATTCCTGGGGATGGCCGAATATTACAGTAAGTTCATTCCTCACTTTGCCACGAAAACGCATCTCCAACGTCAACTCCTGAAGGAAAAGAACAAATTTGTATGGGGTCAAGAGGAACAAACTGAGTTCGAAGCACTGAAATAAGAAATGGGCTCTGCCATTCCCCTGAAAGGGTTCGACCCAAGTGCGGAATCCATCCTCACCACGGATGCCAGTGACCGAGGCTTAGGAGCCGTCCTTATGCAGAAATCAGCAAATGGGGACATCTCTACGGTCAGTTTCGCTTCAAGGTCGCTTGCACCCAACGAGGAGAAGTTCAGTGTGGTGGAGAAGGAGATGTTGGCAGTGGTCTGGGCGATGGAGCGCTTCAGACAGTACCTGTGGGGAGCGAAATTCTTGGTCCGAACAGACCATAAGCCGTTGGTCCGAGTGCTGACTTCAAGCGGCCATGCTCACGCAACACCCAGAATTGCAAAGATGACTCTTAGGCTGTTGGACTTCGTCTGCGAAGTGGAACACATCCCGGGACCGCAGAACAAAGTGGCGGACTTCCTGAGCAGAGCGGCAGCAATGGAAGCAGTGGATGTAAGAGAGACACAAAAGTGGGAAGGTTATGTAGTAGCCACCATTCAGGATACGGAGGAAGTGATCAGTGCCCAGGAGTGGGAAGAAGCATACCGAGAGGACGTAGACTTAGAAGCCATCAAAGGATACGTGGTCCATGGTTGGCCAGAGAAAAGACATCTCAGGGAAGAATTGAGAAAATTCTGGGAAGTGAGGGAAGAACTATCGTTGGCCGGCAACCCCATTTTCTTGCTCAGAGGCGACAAAGTGGTCCCTCCACAAGGCATAATAGAGCACCTGATGAAACTACTACACGAAGGACACCAGGGAATCACCAAGACAAAAGCCCTAGCCAGACAAGCGTATTGGTGGCCAGCCATTGATGCCCAGATTGAAAGACATGTCAGGAAGTGCGAGTCGTGCGCCAAAGCAGATAAAACACAGAACTTGTTGAGACCACCTTTAGGAAGATTTCCTGTTCCGGATGGACCATGGGAAATGATTTCTGTGGACATCATGGGCCCAGTTCTCAACAAAGAAGGTGCACAGAAGTACGCTGTAGTTCTAATAGACAAATATTCCAAATGGCCGGAGGTGGAGGTAATGGAAAATGTGGACACGGACGCAGTGATACGTTTCCTACGCACCACGTTCGTCAGAGAAGGCATCCCGAAAAGCATCACGTGTGACAATGGGCCGCAATTTACGTCAGCTAAATGGACCGCATTCACAGCTAGGAATGGCATAGAGGTGAACCACACGCCCATTTATCACCCGGCCGGAAACGGTCAAGTGGAAAGATTCAATAGGGTGATTATGGGCACCATTCAAGTGGCTATAAATGATGGTATGGACTGGGAGAAGGAATTGGAGAAAATGATCTGGGCCTACCGCATCACTCCAGGCAGCACAGGATACAGCCCATTTAAGGTATTGAGAGGAAGAGATGCCTTTACGAAGGACAACATGGCATGGAGGAAATTAGTGGTGCAAAGTAAGTGGTCACCAGCCATCGTCAGAAGGAACTTAGAGAAAGCCCAAGAAGTGTATACAAAGCACTATAACAAGAGACGCAACGTTCAGGGAGCAGAACTGGAAAAGGGAGATTGGGTGAGGGTTAAACTGGCAATCCTCAAGAAGAAAGGGGAGAGCAAGTTCTCACCACCATTGCAAGTACTGGAACCCTACACCCGGTCTGCCCTACTCAGTGATGGAAAAGTGTGGTCAATGGACAGGATGGCCAAGTGCAGCAAAATATTGAGTTGGGGAAATGACATGGATGAAGGAACTCAGCAAGTAAAAGAGGAAGGTGGAAGAGAAAGTGGCAGAAGGGAAATAGAGAATGTAGGAGAAGGAGGTCGGCAAGTGGAAGACAGCGATCGAGAATGTGGCATGAGTGAAGGGGGGAGAAGCGGATACGAAGCAGAAGGATACGAGGAAGTTCGAGACAGAGAAGGTGAAAGCAATGGGAGAAGAGAGGACAAGGAAGGACCAGGAGACGGAGGTGGAACTGAAGCAATGAGAACCAGAGTGGGAAGAGTGGTAAAGGTACCGGAGAAGTTTAAAGACTATGATATGGACTGGAAGTAAGGACTTTATTGATATTGTTGTTGTGGTTGCATAAAGGGGGGAGATGTGGTGACGGTCTAGTTGTCCGTCACCCGGAAAGGGAAGCGGACAAACAGGAAGCGGAAGGCGGCCATATTGTCATAGGCGCCTACCGCTAGACAGACGCAGATTGTCTCCCGGCGCTCCGGGTATAGAATAAATAATCTTGCAATTCATTCCGGCCTGATGAGTGGTTCTTTCAACCCCACAGGGAGTAGAGGGTGGCAAAAATTACCAGTCATCACGAGAGGGGGCGGGATGTAGGAGGGGTGCAGCTTGCTTCTCTCTTCATTCCTTTCCTCATATGTAGTGTGCTTTCACTTTTGAAAGCGTTATGCAGCTGAAGCTGAGCCATGTATAGTGTTTGTTACAGCGTAGGCTCAAAAGAATACAGGTGCCTATTTTCACTTTATATACTTAAAGTATATATATACTTAACTTTATATACTTAACTTTATGTGGATTTTTTATTTGTGTGCAGTAGAGCACCCATGTGGTGTTCAAGCAGAAATCAGGAGAGTTTGTAGTTAAACACAACCCAAAGGTATTGGCGCGTTACAGGAGCGCCCGGGCTACATTACTCTAGGTCCGATTGTTTAAGGCAACAGAAGGTTAAGTGAAATTGTAGCTTGAGGCGTCGGAAGCTCAGCCTGCTAACCCTTCGTTGGCTTCTTGTTTTGCACATGCAGGACTGACCATACATTTGCAGCACGCGCATATGTCATAAATTTGGTTTCTTGTGTAGCAGGTGCATGGCGTGATCGCCATTGCTGCTGCCTCGACTCAGATTAATATCTCTGAAGTTTTGATTTTTAGCTGACTTTACTAGTAAATTACAGCCTAAAGCTCGATTTTCAAAACAGAACCAACAATGTATTTTAAAAATTAGCTTGTGCATCTGACTAACAACCGCAGAACCTGGGTTTCCGTGTGTTATCCATCAGGCCTTTGCTTTCATAAGAATCCGAACCAGTTCCTGAAGTACAGATTAAATGTAAATCGGGGTTACTGAGCGGTTTACAGTTTATTTTAATGGTTGTGCTTCGATGGCTCGATGCTAAGACAGCTATGTGAGTCAATCAGGCGCGCAACACCCATTGGGCTCACCGGGCTTCAGCCCCCCCCCCCGTCGCCTCCTCTGCCCGGGCTAAGATGACACGCACTGAAATCATTAACTAACGCTGCACATCGGAGCCGAGAATGTGATTTTTATTATGCATTCTGAGAGGCCCAGCAGCCCGAGCAGACAGCCAGCCTCTGAACAGTTTCCTCGAGTGAACCCCCCTGCCCTGACCTCTTGTTTTCCTTTAGAGTGGCGCAGAGGTGAAATCCTTGCCTGAAGGCAGGGATTCACCTAAGCACTTGATGGGTTATAAGCATGGGGTGTGAAGTGCACTGCAGGGAGGAAGGCATGGCCAGTGCAGGTGACGCTTTTCTTTTGTATGGGAATTTCTGCTGGCGTCATAGCCCAGGGTGTGCTGTCTGTGCACTTGTAAGGATGTGTATTCCATACAAGTGCACAGACAGCAAACCCTGGGATAAGACACCAGCAGAAATTAATTTTCAAAGGAAAAGCATAACCTGCACTGCCATCCCTTTCACCCTGCTGTCTGTGCACTTGGATGGAATTCACATCCACCGCACTGCTCACCAGATAAATGGTGAACAGGGCCATGGATCTTTCTATTTTCGCATCCAAGTGCAGCAGCGAAGAAGCAGAGGGGACCCAGGCAAGGAGAATCCAGGAGACCTATCTACTCTGAGACCTTCGAGGGGCTGGATGCCAGGACGCAGTGCTGCTGATCAGCCCGACTCCACAGTATAGTATCAGAGGAGCAGTCAGAAGTTTTTTATGTAAGTTCCAGTAACTTTAATGCATTTTTCAGCACATCATTACCTTTTGGGGGTGCTAGTGGGTAACTTTAGAGTTCAGAGTGGGTGTGGGTTTTAGGGAGCCAGTGAGTAATTTTATGGTTCATGGTGGGTTACAAATTGGGGTGCCAGGGTTTAATTTTAGGGTTCTGAGCGGGTATGGGTTTTGGAGTTCCAGGGGGCAATTTTAGGGTTTAGGGTGGTTTTGGGGTGCCAGGGGTCATTTTAGGGTTCAGCGTGGGTATGTGTTTTGGTGTGCCAGGGGTAATTTTAGGGTTCAGGGAAGGTGTGGGTTTTGGGGTGTCAGCGGGCAATTTTAGGGTTCAGGGTGGGTATGGGTTATGGGGTGCCAGGGGAATTTATGGTTCAGCATGGGTATGGGTTTTTGGGTGCCAGAGGGTAATTTTAGGGTGTGGGGTGGGTATGGGTTTTGGGGTGCCAGGGGTGGGGGGGATACTTTTAGGGTTCAGGGTGGGTGTGGGTTTTGGGGTGCCATGGGATTAATTTTAGGTTTCAGCGTGGGTATGTGTTTTATAGTGCCAGGGGTAATTTTAGGGTTTAGGGCAGGTGTGGGTTTTGGGATGTTAGGGGGCTATTTTAGGGTTCAGGGTGGTTATGGGGTGCCAGAGGGGAATTTATGGTTCGGTATGGGTTTTGGGGTGCCTGGGGTAATTTTAAGGTTCAGGGTGGGTATGGGTTTTGGAGGGCAATGAGGGAATTTATGGTTCAGCATGGGTATGGTTTCTGGGGTTAAAGGGGTAATTTAAGGTTCAGGGTGGTAATGGGTTTTGGGGTGCCAGGGGGTAATTTTAGGGTGTAGGGTGGGTATGGGTTTTGGGGTGCCGGGGGGGGGGGGATAATTTTAGGGATCAGGATGGGTATGGGTTTTGGGGTGCCAGGGGGGGCGGATACTTTTAGGGTTCAGGGTGGGTGTGGGTTTTGGGGTGCCATGGGATTAATTTTAGGGTTCAGCGTGGGTATGTGTTTTATAGTGCCAAGGGTAATTTTAGGGTTTAGGGCAGGTGTGGGTTTTGGGATGTCAGGGGGCTATTTTAGGGTTCAGGGTGGGTATGGGTTATGGGGTGCCAGAGGGGAATTTATGGCTCTGCATGGGTATGGGTTTTGGGGTGCCTGGGGTAATTTTAAGGTTCAGGGTGGGTATGGGTTTTGGGGGGCAAGGGGGGAATTTATGGTTCAGCATGGGTATGGTTTCTGGGGTGCCAGGGGTAATTTAAGGTTCAGGGTGGTAATGGGTTTTGGGGTGCCGGGGGGGTAATTTTAGGGTGTGGGGTGGGTATGGGTTTTGGGGTGCCGCGGGGGGGGGGGGGATAATTTTAAGGATCAGGATGGGTATGGGTTTTGGGGTGCCAGGGGTAAATTTAGGGTTCAGGGCGGGTATGGTTTTGGGGCTCCAGGGGGGTGATTTTAGGGTTCAGGGTGGTAATGGGTTTTGGGGTGTCAGGGGGCAATTTTAGGGTTCAGGGTGGGTATGGATTATGGGGTGCCGGGGGTATTTATGGTTCGGTATGGGTTTTGGGGTGCCAGGGGGTAATTTTAGGGTGTGGGGTGGGTATGGGTTTTGGGGTGCCAGGGGGGGATACTTTTAGGGTTCAGGGTGGGTGTGGGTTTTGGGGTGCCATGGGATTAATTTTAGGGTTCAGCGTGGGTATGGGTTTTGGGGCTCCAGGGGGGTGATTTTAGGGTTCAGGGTGGTAATGGGTTTTGGAGTGTCAGGGGGCAATTTTAGGGTTCAGGTTGGGTATGGGTTATGGGGTGCCGGGGGGAATTTATGGTTCAGCATGGGAATGGGTTTTGGGTTGCCAGGGCTAAATTTAGGGTTCAGGGCGGGTATGGGTTTTGGGGCTTCAGGGGGGTGATTTTAGGATTCAGGGTGGTAATGAGTTTTGGGGTGCCAGGGGGTAATTTTAGGGTGTGGGGTGGGTATGGGTCTTGGGGTGCCGGGGGGATAATTTTAGGGATCGGTATGGGTTTTGGGGTGCCAGGGGTAATTTTAGGGTTCAGGGCGGGTATGGGTTTTAGGGTGTGAGGGGGTTAATGTTAGGGTTCAGCGTGGGTATGTGTTTTGGTGTGTCAGGGCTAATTTTAAGATTCAGGGTGAGTATGGGTTTTGGGGGGCAAGGGTGTAATTTTAGGGATCACTGCGGGTATGGGTTTTGGGGTGCCAGAGGTCATTTTAGGGTTCAGGGTGGGTATGGGTTTTGGCGTGCCAGGGGGGTGATTTTAGGGTTCAGGATGGTAATGGGTTTTGGGGTGCCAGGGGGTAATTTTAGGGTGTGGGGTGGGTATGGGTCTTGGGGTGCCGGGTGGATAATTTTAGGGATCGGTATGGGGTTTGGGGTGCAAGGGTAATTTTAGGGTTCAGGGCGGGTATGGGTTTTAGGGTGTGAGGGGATTAATGTTAGGGTTCAGCGTGGGTATGTGTTTTGGTGTGTCAGGGGTAATTTTAAGATTCAGGGTGAGTATGGGTTTTGGGGGGCAAGGGTGTAATTTTAGGGATCACTGCGGGTATGGGTTTTGGGGTGCCAGGGGTCATTTTAGGGTTCAGGGTGGGTATGGGTTTTGGGGTGCCATGGGTAATTTAAGGGTTCAGGGCGGGTATGGGCTTTGGGGCTCCAGGGGGGTGATTTTAGGGTTAAGGGTGGTAATGGGTTTTGGGGTGCCAGGGGGTAATTTTAGGGTGTGGGGTGAGTATGGGTTTTGGGGTGCCAGGGGGCGATAATTTTAGGGATCAGGATGGGTATGGGTTTTGGGGTGCCGGGGGTAATTTTAGAGTTCAGGGCGGGTATGGGTTTTAAGGTGTGAGGGGGCATTAACCGATCCTGATTATCTGCCATTTTAGCTCCGCCCCATTGATTAACATTAGCCACGCCCCTTCTTTTGCCATGTTAGCCCTCCCGAAATGAAGACCTAGTTGCGCCCCTGGAGTCAATGCACCTACTGCGGAAATCTGCATGCACGTAGAGGGTTACAAGTTGAAGTCCTGGCTGTGCTATCATTGCCTTTCGTCTGATCAAGGTCGATAAAAGGAGTGGGGTAGAGTAATACTTTTGGTTTACATCAGCATGAAAGCAAGCTGCTACAAAACTCAGCCGGCTATATTATCGAGGCTGGCACAATCATTACTCGTTTGGTCCTGCCGGTTAATGGCCCTCACAGTGACATTCTCACTGGTGGACACTTTAATTGGAATATGAACTTATAACGCATGTAGTCTTGCCTCGGTAACAGTAGAAACAAGCATTTACAATGCAACGGTCTCGGCTTTGCAAAAGTTAGAGCTATTAGCATTGTAAATGAACGCGAGTTTAAGGTCTTGACATTGTAAATGACAATGTATTTTATTTATGTTTTAAACACCAAAACATAAATAAAAGTCATTGTCATTTCAATGCCAATAGCTCAAAGTCGCCTAATGTGTATGGCAAACTACAGTAGCCTCCTGACGAGTGCCCTTTCACTTAATTTTTTACAAATGAAAGCCCTGGCACTTCTTTTTTACAAATTAAGCACGGGTGGTGTCCGTGTCTGCATGGGAGTGGTGGTGTCCGTATGTGCATGGGAATGGTGGTGTCCGTGTGTGCACGGCAGTGGTGGTGTCCGTGTGTGCACGGCAGTGGTGGTGTCCGTGTGTGCACGGCAGTGGTGGTGTCCGTGTGTGCACGGCAGTGGTGGTGTCCGTGTGTGCATGGCAGTGGTGCATTTGCAATGCAATAGGTTTCGCATTATTAAAGTTGGAGCTATTGGTGTTGCATTATTTAGCAATGGCAATAGCTCAAACTGTAATATTGCGAGACCTATTGCATTGCAAATGCTTTTTTGCATTTGTCACCCCGAGTGGGACAGGTATTCCTAGACGTGGGTCCTGTGCTTACTATGCCACTGGCGTCAAGCTAGCCTGGCTAATGTGGGGTGATACCCTGAATTCAGTCCCAGGATGCTTTGTATGAGTGAAGCTTGCACTGCTGCTTGTGATGTACCTGTTTGATGTATGTATGTAGGAGTGAAGCTTGCACTGCTGCTTGTGCTGTACCTGTTTGATGTATGTATGAGTGAAGCTTGAACTGCTGCTTGTGCTGTACCTGTTTGATGTATGTCAGCTTGAACTGCTGCTTGTGCTGTACCTGTTTGATGTATGTATGAGTGAAGCTTGCACTGCTGCTTGTGCTGTACCTGTTTGATGTATGTATGAGTGAAGCTTGCACTGCTGCTTGTGTTGTACCTGTTTGATGTATGTATGAGTGAAGCTTGCACTGCTGCTTGTGCTGTACCTGTTTGATGTATGTATGAGTGAAGCTTGCACTGCTGCTTGTGCTTACCTGTTTGATCGATGTATGTATGTATGAGTGAAGCTTGAACTGCTGCTTGTGCTGTACTTGTTTGATGTATGTATGAGTGAAGCTTGCACTGCTGCTTGTGCTGTACCTGTTTGATGTATGTATGAGTGAAGCTTGCACTGCTGCTTGTGCTGTACCTGTTTGATGTATGTATGAGTGAAGCTTGCACTGCTGCTTGTGCTGTACCTGTTTGATGTATGTATGAGTGAAGCTTGCACTGCTGCTTGTGCTGTACCTGTTTGATGTATGTATGTATGAGTGAAGCTTGCACTGCTGCTTGTGCTGTACCTGTTTGATGTATGTATGAGTGAAGCTTGCACTGCTGCTTGTGCTTACCTGTTTGATCGATGTATGCATGTATGAGTGAAGCTTGAACTGCTGCTTGTGCTGTACTTGTTTGATGTATTTATGAGTGAAGCTTGCACTGCTGCTTGTGCTGTACCGGTTTGATGTATGTATGAGTGAAGCTTGAACTGCTTGTGCTGTCCCTGTTTGATGTATGTATGAGTGAGGCTTGCACTGCTGCTTGTGCTGTACCTGTTTGATGTATGTATGAGTGAAGCTCGCACTGCTGCTTGTGATGTACCTGTTTGATGTATGTATGTATGAGTGAAGCTTGCACTGCTGCTTGTGCTGTACCAGTTTGATGTATGTCTGAGTGAAGCTTGCACTGCTGCTTGTGCTGTACCTGTTTGATGTATGTATGAGTGAAGCTTGCACTGCTGCTTGTGCTGTACCTGTTTGATGTACGTATGAGTGAAGCTTGAACTGCTTGTGCTGTCCCTGTTTGATGTATGTATGAGTGAAGCTTGAACTGCTGCTTGTGCTGTACCTGTTTGATGTATGTATGAGTGAAGCTTGCACTGCTGCTTGTGCTGTACCTGTTTGATGTATGTATGTATGAGTGAAGCTTGCACTGCTGCTTGTGCTGTACCTGTTTGATGTATGTATGAGTGAAGCTTGCACTGCTGCTTGTGCTTACCTGTTTGATCGATGTATGTATGTATGAGTGAAGCTTGAACTGCTGCTTGTGCTGTACTTGTTTGATGTATTTATGAGTGAAGCTTGCACTGCTGCTTGTGCTGTACCTGTTTGATGTATGTATGAGTGAAGCTTGAACTGCTTGTGCTGTCCCTGTTTGATGTATATATGAGTGAGGCTTGCACTGCTGCTTGTGCTGTACCTGTTTGATGTATGTATGAGTGAAGCTCGCACTGCTGCTTGTGATGTACCTGTTTGATGTATGTATGTATGAGTGAAGCTTGCACTGCTGATTGTGCTGTACCAGTTTGATGTATGTATGAGTGAAGCTTGAACTGCTGCTTGTGTTGTACCGGTGTGATGTATGTCTGAGTGAAGCTTGCACTGCTGCTTGTGCTGTACCTGTTTGATGTATGTATGAGTGAAGCTTGCACTGCTGCTTGTGCTGTACCTGTTTGATGTACGTATGAGTGAAGCTTGAACTGCTTGTGCTGTCCCTGTTTGATGTATGTATGAGTGAAGCTTGCACTACTGCTTGTGCTGTACCTGTTTGATGTATGTATGTATGAGTGAAGCTTGCACTGCTGCTTGTGCTTACCTATTTGATCGATGTATGTCCTGTATTAGTCCTTATGCACGTTGTTTGTACGGTTATGCTTTTAGAATGTATGTGTATGTATGTTGTACTTTACACCCGTGCTTAATGTCTGTTAACGTATGGCACACTATTGGGGAAGCATGCCTCTTATTTGTGTAGTAATAACAGTCGCTTGTATCTGCATGCTTTCTGTGTATCACCTGATTACCCTTGTTGCTTGAACGCTGAAGCTTGATGATATGAGAGTGCCTAGAGCTTCATTATAGTGGTATGCTTTTCCACGTTAAATGGGATGTACTTAAAAGTTGAATTTTTTTTGTATATTTTTCTTTTGTATTTTTTGGCAGTAGGGAATGTGAGAATGCGTGGACGCTGTGAATGTGAGACTAATTTAATATTGGTGATGTCAGAGTGCTTGTAGCCTGGTGATGTGAAAGTTGAAAAAGTGTGGCCACAAGAAGGGGAGAAAAACACTGAAACGACATTGAAAAAAAACAAACAGATGTGCTCCAGCAACAGGAAGCAGGTGTCCAGTTAGGAAAGCTGTTATCAGCGCCGCGCGCCTCTCTGCAGACTCCCCCTGCATTCCAGAGAGGCGCGCGATGCGATCCGGTATGCCATGCAGCTGTGGACACAAGACATGGCTGCGCGCACAACGTTATCCTATGGGAAAACGCTGCGCGCGGCCAGGTCTTGTCTCCCTTCGGCGTTCTCATACTGCTGAGACGCCTACTATAGTTCTCTGGCGAGAACGAGCTTTTCAAACGCGTTATAGCCGAGCCCTAAAAATTAACCACTGCGTCCTCCTCTGTAAATCCCTTACAGCTCGCAGGCAGCTGTGTGCTCTCAGCGCTTTATGTAATCACCAGAAACTACAGAGAAGACCCATACTGCCAAAATGCTTCTCTTTTGCAAGCTGTAATTTTATAATCGAGTTCCAAAGGTAGGAAGATATTCTCTAGCGGTAATAAAAGCTACCTAGCTTTAATCTCGAGGGAACTTCAGTTGGTTTGAAGTTAATTTATGACAACGTTGTGCTAAACATTGTGGAGAAATGGAAAACCTTGTTAGTTGAATACAAGTCAGTGCCCCAAGCATTTAGTGCTCACTGCTGACATTTCATGTGCCCTACAGGTGATGGAGTTGAATCCTGACTAGGTCAGCTCAATCTTTCATTCTTTCAAGGTTGATAACTTTAGTTCCGTTATTATTAGATATCAGGCATTGTTTCTTTGACAGCCTCTTACAAGTAAAAAATGTTTCAACTTCTTTAAATCTGAGAAACTAAAACACTCAGTAATTAAGAGTAGTAAACATTCCCTCTCCTGCTCCTTCAATACAATATCTCTTATTTGGTTAACATTATTGCTTCTTGGAGAAGATCATTGTGTTCACTGGGATCTCTCCTTAATACATCCTTCCTGTTCCCTCCTTTCCACCAGTCTTGTTCCCCCTTTGGACTTTTCACATGAAATCTCTTTCTTGATGTCATAACTACACTTTCAAAATTGCTTTCTTAACCTTCTTGCTTTCTCAAACCGGCTTGCAAAATGCAGTTTGTCCACTCCTTTTTCCAAATGTTCTCACGGGGAGAACCCCTCCCAAACCCCTGTTATGAAAGCTGTCCTTGCTCGCTCACTACAGGGTGACCATCCGGAACTTTTACGCCGCACCACTTTCAAATGTCACCAGCCCCCACTGCATGTAGTGCTCCACAAAACAAGCTACGGATGCCAAATTCTTTCACGTTTCGAGGACGCTTTAACATTTTCAGTTTCACATTTTGCTTTTTATGTGTATATAATTTATTAGTAACAACAAATTGAGAGAGAGGGTCTTGCAAGAGACACTCTCGGCCCCCCTGGTCAATCTTTGTAAACAACAGAAGAGTGTCGTCAGAGAAAAAGAAAAAGAAAATTATTATTGTGTGCACAGAACACAGAGAAAACAAAATCAACCTAAAGGAGTCACATTGGAGGCCCGTAGTGATTTTTCAGGAAGCCCTCACTCATCACCCTGGGTGATGACATGCTTCATCATCGGGCCCACCAGGATTAGCCGAATGCCTCCCTGGTGGGCTGCAACGCCAGATTACTGCGGAGCTGGTTTTGTGGCAAGAGTGTCAAAAAGAAGTGTGGTTAAAAATGTCAAAGGCTGTACCATACAAAAAAAATTTTCTTCAATGGTCAGTCTGACATGGATAACATATATGTGTGGGAAATCTACCAAATAGTGGTTTGGTTGTTTCCATTTCATCATACTTTTATTCGACAATTAAGTCATAAAAGCATACATAAAAACATACATAAAATCACAATATTTCAGTATAAAATTCCATTAAAAACTATTCAATAAATATATAAGATTTAAATTAAACTACTGTAGACAATTGTCGAATATCAATTATTTGAATGCATAAAAACTAAGTTCATAAAACCAAATCCATCATTTTTAACAGTACAGGGGGTATTGCACATAAATTACACAAATTGAGTAGGCCCACATATTTATACACAGTCTGCAAACAATAATCAGAGCCCATCTGCAATAAGGCGCATACGAATTACCCAAGCCCATTTCAGAAATGTAGCCATGGCAATAGCAATTGGAGGGCTGGGATCGCTACTTAAAATTCTTAAAGCCTCAGTGTACCTTTGTGTACCAATCACTCGGCAGATAGGCTTAACCCACATGGCTCTGGGTGCAGAACATAAGGGCCAAAAAAAGAGAAGATGACTTATTGTTTCTCGTTCTTCACCACACTTAGGGCATTTATCCTTACCGTTTTCCCCTGCCCAATTGGCTGTAAAAGACCTAACTGGAAGGGAGCCGACTCTGAATTGAAAATAGAGTTTACGGTCCTGATTTTTCTCTGTGGCGTCCCAATACAATTCCAGTTTCGGTTGGGCCTTAAATTCCAGGAAACGGCTTGTTAGGTGTGAGGAAGAACCCCTTATACATACTTCTACATTTATCATCTCCCAATAGCTTACTTTCAAAAGTTTCTTGGAAGGGAATATAGCGTTTGTCGGATCGTCCCATAGCTCTCGCAGTCCCAACCTAGTTAGTAGGGACCGAATGGACTTCAGCCAGTGAATTTTTTGGGAGCCATTTTTTGTCATAATCTCCCGTAAGCCCTGTGCATAATGTTGGAGTTCCTCTGTTGTCCACAATCGGCACCAATACAGCAAGGGCCGTAGAGCGGCAAGGTCCTGGACAGCTTTTTGCCCAAGATCCCACATTAAAGGTGTTAATGGAGTACTTATAGGGACGCTAGTTGCTTTACGCAAAAATTCGTTTTCTGCTAGCGTCAGATTTTTCAAATTCTGGAATCCCCATAGCTCAGCACCGTACAATGTCGAGCTTAGCACCTTCATCCTATAAATTTCCAATAGTGGGCTAATGGGCTTTGTTGTTGATAAGCTAAACTTTTTCAGAAGAATACCGCCTGCTGATGATGTTTTAGTACTGCGATATCTAATTGGTTGGTCCACCCCAGATCTCTTTGGAGTGTAACCCCCAAATAAGTGAAGGCATCAACCCGCTCTAGAGGGGCCCCATTCATATACATCACT
The DNA here is from genome assembly GCF_964261635.1 of Lissotriton helveticus. Lineage (NCBI taxonomy): Eukaryota > Metazoa > Chordata > Amphibia > Caudata > Salamandridae > Lissotriton > Lissotriton helveticus. The sequence goes on from NC_136072.1 coordinate 705,357,894, forward strand.
CCTCTGAAAGGTTTAGCATGCCCAGATGATATACGGCCATTAAGGACCATAAACTTGGTTTTTGCCGTGTTTATTTCTAGGTCTCTCTTCAGGCAGAAAAGTTCAAAGCGCTTTAAAGCGCGCTGGAGCCCACTTGGTGTTTTTGACATGATCAATGTATCGTCCACGAACATGAGGATCGGGACCCGCTCACCACACATAGCCGGGGCATCAGTAGGGATCAGGGAGAGGAACTCAGCCACCCCGTTCACCAAGAGCGAGAACAAGGTCTGTGCCATGATACAGCCTTGTCTCACTCCCCGCTCTACCGGGAAGGTTTCCGTTACCTCTCCCTGACGACCCCACCGAACCCGGGCGAAAGTATCCTCATGTAGGCGGACGATTAGGCTCAATAGTTCAGGCGCCATCCCCAGCTCTGCAAGGACTTTCCACAGGATTTTACGAGGAACAAGGTCGAAAGCCGCCCATAGGTCAACAAAGACCGCGTACAAGGTGCCTTTCTCTAAGATCACCGTACGCCAGTATAACATGATAAACCTAAAGACCTGGTCTATAGTACTTGTTTTCGGGCGAAAGCCAGCCTGGAGGTGACTCAAGATGTTATCATCCCTCCAGGACTGGATTTTGCCCAATACAAGTCGACCCACAATCTTTTGGATCGAGTCGATCAGACTGATCGGTCTATAATTAGTTGCTAACGACTTATCCCCTTTTTTGTACACTGGCACTATCTCTGCACCTTTCCATGATTGGGGTACCTCCATCCCTTGTGCAATGGCACTTGCCACATACAGGATATACATCCTCCAGCGGGCTCTGTTATTCAAAAATACATCTGCGGGCACACAGTCCATGCCTGTGGCACGACCCTCATTAACTAGGTCTAGTGTCCTGTCCACTTCTCCTAAAGTGAAAGTGGCTTCTTTATAAAAGGCATGATCAAACACCCCCTCGCTACTACTAGCTACACTGCTGGCATATTGGGGGCTAAAATACTCAACCCATGAGTTTTGGTCAACATTATTTTGAGGGCTCTCTTTATGCCCCCCCCTGTCCCATTTAAAAATATTCCCAAAAAAATTGGTGTTTTTAGATTTACATGCCATTTTTAGATCTTGCCACTAGTTTTGTTCCCAGTCCTTTTTTTCCACATATTGAGTTTGTCTATAATTTAAACGGTTTTACACAAAGACAAGGGAACCCAAAAGGTATGCCAATGGTACCTTGGGCAGTAACATATTCTGTGAGACAGTGGTCCCTATTATTGGAAAAAATAGTCTGTAAAGACAATGATCAAACACTTAATAAGTGAAATGACTTTTGTCCAGCCGGACAAGAAATTTATTTTCAATTAATTAAAGGAATACTTTGAGAAAATGGGAGAACCATTTAGTGTCAAGCGGGCACAGCCTGTCAAGCCCACCCTGCTGTCATTACCTTTTGCCTCCCTACCAGGTATCAGGCTGAAGAAGTTCCCCTGGTTACATCGTTCTCCTTTTTGGAGAAAAACTTGGTTGGCATAAACTATGTAGGGAAAAGACCTATCAGTTACTGCACTACGCTAGCATGGAGGTTAGCGTTCTAGTCTTTCTTATTTTGAGCGGCCATTTCGTGCGCGCGCTTCTGGAGCGCTGCGCACTTCAACTGCCTTCTGTGAGGTAGCGGTTGTATCCTGGAGAGTCTCCGCTGAGGCGTCTCTATATTCGTCAGCCGCCACCTTTTGGGTTATTGTATCGGAAGAAGAAGTGTACAGAATTCGTCTCGTTTTGCATGGTTGCAGTTTGAGGTATTTTCGGCATTGAAGTGAGCCTCCTCCGGTATATTTATTTTGTCCGGAGTCGAGGTAAGTTGTTCTTGAGACCGAATTCCAATTCGGTCATTATCTGATTCCAGCGGCAGCAGCAGTCTTCGATTCTGTATCCTTTTGAGTGCTTTGAACAGTGAACATTGTACGCGCTTAAAAAATTCATATCGTGAAAGAATGTCAAGATTGAGAACAGGTTGCAGCTGCCCAAAATGATTCCAGTACCTGTGCTTAATTTGTTGAAACACATTTCCACTGCGAACTAGAGGCTATTCAGTTCTCTCAATGTTTGACAAGCTGGGATTGCAAATGTCCTTTTGAACTTTCCAAATTGTTTCATAAACAATGAACTCAGTATATACGAGTCAATTCAAGTGAACAATTGAAAGAAGGCTTGCAGCTCAGTCTTCAGTATTTACAAAACTATTTCCTGTGAGAACCTGTATGAAATGCAGCTTAAATCAGTGTCCAGAGAAATAATACGTTAAGAAGCTCCCACATCATCATCTTCAGAATAGACTGGCAGACCATGTAGTAGTGTTTAGGGTTATAATATATCCGCATATAGTTTATGTCCTTACTCACAATTGTGGTTTGTTAGTTGAACTTCATTTGCCTTATTTCATCCTCTGGATTTGAGCTTCAACTTCTACATAGCCTGCATTATTCAATACTACTTGGAGAGGAGCACAATCCACACCCATTCCAGCTATTCATGGTGTGGAAGTAGACTTTTGTGAAGATACACCCAGATACACCAGATTTATGAGAATGTATTAATGTTGTGTTACTTTTCCAGGTTTCCAAAGCTACGACGAAGTCTTGGAAGACACCAGGGTGTGGCAGTCTCTCTTGTTTGTTATCCACTTCCCCTTTCCCTTTCATTCCTGAGCTCAGAGTCCTCTGGGAGCAGGGGTGACGGGGAGTTGGGAAATTATCTTCTGAAGACCCTCTCCAGATCGTCCCCACAGAATACTAGAGTTCAGGTATAGTCCTCTTGACACAGCCGTGACCCTTACAATACAGGACAAGACAACAAAGAACTGGTGGCCAATAAGGCAAAGCAAAAGTTGCATCTGTATACTTTTAGTCAGTTGTTACAGATTTTGAATTACACTACATCACACCACTGCAATTGTTAATAATTCAGTTATATATTGCATTTGGGGGTTCAAAGGTCGACGACGTTTCGATGCCGTATTCAAATCTAGGGCATCATCATCAGGACAAGGAATGACAATTGTTGTCTAAACCATTAGTTACACTATGCCTTTAGTCACAGTACAGCACGTAGTAAAGTCAGCAAGAAGGACAAATGTCAGTTCAAAGAAGGTAGGAGCGCAGTGGCTCGGATAAGGAGCTGCTCAGTGGCTGGATTTGTGCACCTTTTGGACCGTAGCAGCAGTGGCGACGGGTGGATGATCCACCCGTCACCACTGCTGCTACGGTTGACACTAAATGGTTCTCCCATTTCTCAAAGTATTCCTTTAATTAATTGAAAATACATTTCTTGTCCGGCTGGACAAAAGTCATTTCACTTATTAAGTGTTTGATCATTGTCTTTACAGACTATTTTTTCCAATAATAGGGACCACTGTCTCACAGAATATATCATTTAAACGGGCCAGCTTTATTTTCTTTAGGTCTTTAGTCTTTAAAGCAAGGCCTAAGTCTCCCCTAGCTTGGCGGCAGAGGTAATTATACCAAGTTTCTCCTTTTCTAAACTGGGATCTAGTGCCTAGGTTGGGTTTGCAAAAATATTTTTTGAATTTAGCAAACAGGATATTATGAATCTCCATCAGAGGTTGATGCGAAGGGCCTAGCAAGGTGGCCTCCTCAATAGCTGCTAATGCTCCATCCAAGTCCTCACCAATGTCAGAGATAATTTCCTGATGCCCCACAACCTGGGACCACTTAAGGTGGCCCTCATCATTTGATAATACCAAATCGGATAAGATTGGTCTTCCAGGAACCACATTCTTTTTACAAAATCCCAAATTAAACGATACCGAAAGAGGGTTGTGGTCACTGTCAGTACGAGCAACCACCTCCATATCTAGGAGAGTACTCCACAACTTAAGCGGGACAAGCAAATAATCAATATTACTTGCCCTTACACCATTGTCAAACGTTTCCTTTCCCATTTTGTCTGACAATGTGCGCCCATTAGCAGCCCTTAGCTGGTTCCCCATACAGAGGCCCTTCATCTGTATCGCTGCCTCTGTCCATTTTTTTATAGGATTAGTACACAGTTGTGGAATTCCCCACCTAAGGTCCTCCTCCTCTGTTAAACCAGTATTGTCCAAACCGAGGGGCTCAAACCTAGTATTAAAATCCCCCGCGATTAAAGATAGTGCATTGGGGGGGGGGAGCCTGTAACAGTGTATCTACCATTGTAACCACATCAGATTTCTTACCGCCCGGGAGCCCCCTTGCATATACATTGTAGATATCAATTCTTAAGTCATTTGGAAATTTGAGTCTAACAACTAAAATGTCACTACTTGCCACCGAAAGCTGCTGACTGTGGCATTTAAGACTCTGTCTGACCCATATGACCAGACCACCCATAGGGCGACCTTGACTTTTTTAACTGCTGGGACAAAAAAATTCAAGTATCCCACTTTATGTATGGCCTCGGTTGCCCACACCTCCTGGAACAGGCATATATCAAAGTGATCAATAAATTCCTGCCAATCAGGCGAAATAGTTTTTGTCCCTATTCCTGCCACATTCCATGAAATTAAGGAGGTGGAGCATACTGGCTCTATGGAAACTGGAATCATATCGCCCCCAGTGGGATAATCACTTAACCTATGATGTACAATGTTCTGGCATTCCAGGGGATAAGAATCATTGTGTAATACAGTATTAACAATGGCTGTATCATTATAACCAAAATTGTAACCAGCATTGCCCACCTTCACAATATTATCAAACACTGTAACATTACATCCTGCATTACATCCAGTATTGCATCCAGTATTAGCGGTGGCTTTGGTGGCTTTAACATTAGAACCAACATTGCCCTCCCTCACTGCGCTCTTCCCCTGTATAATCGCTAGGTTTAGGCTCAGGTTCAATTCTCCCTCATCCCTGTTCCTCTCTTCTGTGCTACATAAAGCGAAACTAAAATGTGCATGATGTCAATCGCAATCCGCCAAGCCAGAGAGAGCCTCGAATCTATTAAACAACCTTACATTCCCCAATGGGCAATAATTTGGTGTGGTGCCCTGCTGGAAAATATCCCTTTCAGAGGGAACTGGAGGGCCATAGAAGTAAGCAAGTGGAAGAGCCTGAATCCCAGGGGAGTGATCATTATAAGGCCAACTACAAATGTGATTAACACATCTGTAATTTCTAAAATTAATAATAATGCAGTCCCCTGCGACAGTCTTACATCTTCCTCCAATCCAATTGACTCTTCTAACACCCATGATCTCAGCTCGCGTATTAATTGGCAATGGACGGTACTTATCAAGCCAAAAGATACACTTATGTTTAAGATCAAGATAAGATTCCTGCTTCCCCTGGGCAACTGGTGGGACCCCCACCAACACTACTACAAAAGGGGCAGATTGGGGAGGGAGATCAATGTACGGTAGTTGGGTATCCTCATGGACCAGGGATAAGTGGGGGGGATTTTGTTGTCTAGCTTCCCTTCTTCTGCCATTGCCCTGTATTGTTCCACTATTCCCTACCAGTGGTGGCTCAGACCCTACTTTATTTAGAACCGGTGGTAAGGCTTTAGCAACATTCTTAGCCTGGGGACGTCTATTAGTATGTACTGTACTTCCATCCCCTGCCGGCACCAGAGGCGGAGGGATAGCAGGGGGCACTCCTTTACTATGCTGACTTGCTTTGTCCCCCTCAGTCATCATACCGCTAGAGCAAAGATCAGTTGTAATATGCCCAGATGATTTTACCGGGCGTGCAGCAGTGGTACTGTTCCTCAGTCCTGCCTTCTTTTGTGCTTGTGAGAGGGAAAGTTCAAGACATACCAGTCAATTTTCTATTGAGTCCAACCGATCATGGATAGGATGGCATATCTTCTTCATAGTGCCCTCCAGTTTTTTCCAAAACAGAGGGCCCAAATCAGGGTAAGCTTCCACCCCCACAGAGGTCACATTCATATTATGAACATCTTTATCTACTATACCAGTCTGCTTGGGGCTATGTGGTGGAATTACCACCAAATCCTCTTGGGTAGCAGAATTGTTAGCACTTTATGCCTTCTTTCCCCTCATGTATAGTTTTGCTCCAGGTCGCTTTCTTTTTACCGGTACACCCCCGGTTTGACGTACCATTCCCAGTTTTGCTTGGCTTGCTGAGCGTGTTCTTATATTAGGTGATGGGGCTCTATTTACATCCTCTTCGGGACCGTTGCTATTGAGGGAGGCATCGCATGTGTCAAGAATAATGACTGGCTGGGGCGATGGGGGTCTTGCCTCCACTCCCGACGGTGGGAGCCTCCCCTCTATGTCAGCGTGATGGCTCAATGGCGATCTACTCCTCGCCAGGGTGCCAAGGGAAGATCTTTTGTCAAAGGCGATGTCCAGAGAAAGCCTTTTCTCGGTCAACTCTATGTCCTTTGCCAGGGCTGATGACACTCTGATCAAAAAATGATCTAAAGTGCCCATTAGTGTGCCCCCAGTCGATTTCCTTCCGACAGTCCCCTCCTCGGGCATAGCAGCCATGTTTGATTACAACAGGTGGAAGTCTAGTGTAACTGCACAGCCAGATATATATATGGACCCCAAGGCATATATTGATACACTAACCTTGTTGATCTAGTCTCCAGTTGTTAGTGGGGTGGCCCGTCCAGTTCTTATCCGTGCTTGAACGGGCTTAAACGGGCCCGCCCTTGGCCCGGGCTTCGCCCGGCTCGTCCCGCGAGGCGGGTCTGTGGTGTGCTTTTATGCGCCTCCTGGCGCAGTCGCGGCGTCAGACAAGAGCGCCACCGCTGAGGCTGCCGGGAATCGTAGTCCGAGGGCGGCGACGATGCTCCAACACCCTCGTGACTCCTGGCGGTGGCGGCGTGATCCCGATACTGATGGCAAGGTGAGTAGCTTCTGAGCGCTATGTCCCCCCGGCACTTAAAGTGGGGTCGACATGTTTCTGCCCATCTATGGGTCATTTACTGGGCTTTCATCAGGACCGTAAGTTGTGTGCCTCGGCGGTATGGGCACGCTAAGGCCCACCCTAACCAGAGGACGTGAAAGTTAAAATCAGAAGTGAAAAATTAAGGTGCAAAAAACAAACCATCAAGTTGTGAGATTCCCTCACTTTCGAGGTACCTGTATAGTCTGAAAGCAGAAGAAACATACAGACAGACAAAACAAACAACACATAATTAGTGCGAATCGTCTTATGGGTTTCTTGCAAGGAGAGATCTCTAAGTGGCCGTGCTCAAGAATAGTCGATGTTGGTGACCATGGTGCCATAACTCGTATGTTAGTGCAAGAAAACGCTGTTCGTGGGATCAAACGGGCGTAGGTACATGCACTATGACAGGTAGAAATGGCCGTATGACAGATCGGCTGATAAGTGCCCAAACATGGGGCAAATCGTGATGTAGAACACGTCATACTGAAATGTTAAAGGGAAAGTATCTTACTTGTAATTAAAATGATCCACACCCCATAGGTCTCGGGAGGGGGTGGAGGCGACAATGGCACACCCTATGGAGGAATATAAAAAAATGGCGGAAAGGGAGGTTAGACACAAGGGAAGACGCACACCCGCATATTGCTTATCTTAAGCTGGAGAGTGAGAGAGATGATCTTACGCCCGCTACGCCTGGCACCCGCTCAGCACCTAGCGTCTCCTACTACCGGACCTTGTGGATGTGGTCCCGGGGTCGGAGGACGCCAGAGATTGGAGCTTGGGGGGCGGAGTTGACATGTTAGCCAATCCGAGAGCAGGCATCGGAATGAGGCTTGAGTAGTAAGCCAATCAGGGCACAGGCTTCACAGCGAGGCTTGGAGTGCAAGCATGTGGCTTGCCACAGCCTATCTGTGAGCCGGGTGAAAAAGAGGCTTGACCAGCAAGCAGAAGGTTATTAGTTGTGAAGGTTTCAATACAGCTTTATTGGGTATCAGAGAGATACAATCGTCAGGACCGCTATGAGAGCGTACAAAGAATGTATCAAGACGCTCAGAGTTGGGGTAGGTTCTGAAGGGAAAATACACTAGCGGATTGACAGGACACCCCGGGCGTAACTAAGGATGAATGAGAACGCTCGGAGATGGAGTGATTACAAAAGCGGATTGACAGGACACCCAGATTGTAGATGAGTAAATGGTGACTGAGGAACTGAAGGACAGAGGAATAGGGGGTCCCCAGTAACTACAGTACCTGTAAGATGTTAACGCTTGAGTACTGAAGACCAGGGAATTTGGTCATTAAGGCCATTCAAATGGGTCCCCAGCCTATACACCCAGCGTTGTTCCTTTTCAAATAGGATGTTGGATGTGTTTCTTTCAGTGATAATTTTCTCAATGATGGTCCAGTGGAGATCATTGGGAGTGTGATTATTTTGGAGGAAATGTTCACTCATCTTTGTTGTAACTTTGCGACATCTGATGTTGCTGCGATGTTCGCAGATGCGCTGTTTAACTTTACGAGTAGTCATTCCAACATATCTTTTTTGACAGGGACAAGTGATCAAGTAGACCACATTGGTGGAGTTACAGTTAGTGTGTGTCCTCTGTGTCCATGTTCTGCCTGGTTCCAAAGAAAGTTCTTTTGTGTGTGTAGTAAAATGACACACACTGCAATTAGAGCATGGATAATGTCCGGTGATGGGTGGTAACCCCCATGCACTTGTTATGGACCGCCCTGTGAGATTGTTGGACATCGCTACCTTTGGCCGTGTATGGACCAAGGATTCTTTGAGGCTTCTGCCTTTTTTGAACGAGAAGAGAGGTTTTTCCCAGGCCCTTTTGTTGCTTCTGACAATCTTCCAGTGTTTGTTAATTGATTTTTTCATGGCATCCGATAGGCAGCTGTAGGTGGTTACGCATGTGAGAGGCATCTGTGCGGGTTCCTTTATGGTATCCTCAAGTAGTGCTTTACGGGGTTGGTTCCTCGCACGTTTGTTTCCTTTTTCAAGGATCTTGGTGGGGTAACCTCTAGATCTCAGTCTCTCAGTGAGGTCACCTGCTTGTGTTTTGTAGTCCCTGATGTCACTACAATTCCTCCGTATTCGGAGATACTGGCCATAGGGTAGATTCTCCCTAAGGGGTCTAGAATGGTGGCTTGAAAATTCAAGCAGATTGTTTTTCGCTGAGGGTTTGTAATGGGTTCTAGTTGTTAATAGCGTACCCTCTACTGAGATGACTACATCCAAGAATACCACTGACTGTTTACTGGAACAATGTATGAATTTAAGTTATGGATCTAGAGTGTTTATCCACATGAAGAATTTTTCTAGGTCACTATCTCCACCTTTCCAGATCAGGAAGATATCATCAATGTACCTCCTACATAATCCTATGGAGGAGGCAAAGGGATTGTTGGTAGGTAGGATATATTTGGTCTCGAAGTCATAGACATACAGGCCCGCTACGCTTGGAGCAAATGTGCTGCCCATGGAAGTTCCAGTGCATTGGAGGTATAGCTTCCCTTGATATTCAAAATAGTTTTCTTTTAGGGCCATGGTCGCACATTGCAGTATAAATTCCTTTGGTGTCTGGTACTCCCATGGGCTAGAGTCTAAAGCTGATCTAAGGACTCAGAGTGTCATCCTGTGGGATGCTGGTGTAAAGACTCTCGATGTCGAGAGTGACTAAGGTTATGGAGTCTTCTTCGAACGTGACTTGTTCCAGCAGTTGTAAAAGATTTTTTGTATCTTTAAGATAAGTAGTTGTCTTTTGTATTAGGGGTTTCAGGTAATGATCACAAAAAGTAGAGAGAGGTTTAAGAAGGGAGCCGATTCCTGACACAATCGGTCTGCCTGGAGGAGGAATTTTGTTTTTATGCGTTTTGGGTAGAGTATAAAAGTACTGGGTGGTGCCACCACCTGCCGTAAGGAATGCAGCCTCGTGTTTAGAGACCTGTTCATTTTCTTCTGCGTCCTTAACCAGATTGTGAATGCGTTCTTTCAGTTCCGGGTTAGGATCTGTTGTGAGGGGAGTGTAATTGGTCCTATTGTTTAGGAGGTCACGACATACCTTATCATAGTCCTGTGTATTTTAGATCACTATACCACCACCCTTATCTGCTGGCTTAATTGTGATTTCTTTGTCATTTTTCAAATCCTCAAGAGCTTGATACTCAGAGGCGGAGAAATTTTTGAAAGGCGTGGGTGTAGGTAGAGATTCTATGTCAATAAAGACCGCCTGCTCAAAAGCTGTAATTTCGGCAGGGACGGTGTGTGGTGGAGGAACGAACGTAGATTTTAATCTCAGGTTGGTGTCAGAGTTAGAGATGGCGACTGTTGTCTGGTCTGCTGTAGACTCAAAAAATGCTTTGAGTTTCGATTGTATCTCTCCGATACCCAATAAAGCTGTATTGAAACCTTCACAACTAGCAACCTTCTGCTTGCTGGTCAAGCCTCTTTTTCACCCGGCTCACAGATAGGCTATGGCAAGCCATATGCTTGCACTCCAAGCCTCGCTGTGAAGCCTGTGCCCTGATTGGCTTACTACTCAAGCCTCATTCCGATGCCCGCTCTCGGATTGGCTAACATGTCAACTCCTCCCCCCAAGCTCCAATCTCTAGCATCCTCCGACCCCGGGACCACATCCACGAGGTCCGGTAGTAGGAGACGCTAGGTGCTGAGCGGGTGCCAGGCGTAGCGGGCGTAAGATCATCTCTCTCACTCTCCAGCTTAAGATAAGTAATATGCGGGTGTGTGTCTTCCCTTGTGTCTAACCTCCCTTTCCGACATTTTTTAATATTCCTCCACAGGGTGTCCCATTGTCGCCTCCACCCCTCCCGAGACCTATGGGGTGTGGATCATTTTGATTACAAGTGAGATACTTTCCCTTTAACATTTCAGTATGACGTGTTCTACATCACGATTTGCCCCATGTTTGGGCACTTTGATCGCTACTCCACGAGTGATGTATTATCAGCCGATCTGTCATATGGCCATTTCTACCTGTCATAGTGCATGTACCTACGCCTGTTTTATCCCACAAACAGCGTTTTCTTGCACTAACATACGAGTTATGGCACCATGGTCACCAACATCGACTATTCTTGAGCACGGCCACTTAGAGATTTCTCCTTGCAAGAAACCCATAAGATGATTCGCACTAATTATGTGTTGTTTGTTTTGTCTGTCTGTATGTTTCTTCTGCTTTCAGACTATACAGGTACCTCGAAAGTGAGGGAATCTCACAACTTGATGGTTTGTTTTTTGCACCTTAATTTTTCACTTCTGATTTTAACTTTCACGTCCTCTGGTTAGGGTGGGCCTTAGCACGCCCATACCGCTGAGGCACACAACTTACGGTCCTGATGAAAGCCCAGTAAATTACACATAGATGGGCAGAAACATGTCGACCCCACTTTAAGTGGAAACAACCAAACCACTATTTGGTAGATTTCCCACACATATATTTTATCCATGTCAGACTGACCATTGAATACATTTTTTTTGTATATGGTACAGCCTTTGACATTGTTAACCACACTTCTTGACACTCTTGCCACAAAACCAGCTCTGCAGTAATCTGGCGTTGCAGCACACCAGGGAGGCATTCGGCTTCTCCTGGTGGGCCCGATGATGAAGCATGTCATCACCCAGGGTGATGAGTGAGGGCTTCCTGAAAAATCCCTGCAGGCCTCCAATGTGACTCCTTTAGGTTGATTGTGTTTTCTCTGTGTTCTGTGCACACAATAATAATTTATTAACAAGCTAATATTATGTAATTGACTAAACAGTATCGGACACCCCGAGATGACTTCTTGGAACACAGGTTAGCAACCATTTGTGTAGGGGACACAAAGCAGTGTAACAGTTACAAGAAGTATTACAGAAGGACAGTTTAACAAGCAGGCACAGAAGATAGCTGTCTGAAAAAAATAACAAGCTTCTGGTGGCAACAACCTATCAAACAACGCTTGAAAACACTGCCTACCAAATTCCACCCAGCTTAGTCTATCTTCTTGAAAGAACTTTAAACCTTTCTCATCTAGAAAGTCCTCACTATTATAACTTGTCAGCCTGTATCCATCCATCCATCCTCATTAAGCCTTTCCTTGTGCCATAGTGACATTTTTTGCAAGCTGGTGGTATACCAATAATAGGTTGTGCTTATGGAGTTGGACCCATCATTGGTAATGTAGGTACCCATTGTTCTGTTGAACAGTTGCCCAATAAACGTCATTTCTCAATTGTAAACTTATATCATACTATGCCTTTTCATTCAAGCAGAGGCTGCACTTAGTAGCCTGTCAACCAATCTGGTCCTGGAAAATAAGCAATAAAAAATGATCTCATTGTACATGCAACTTCTCCTTCCCAGATACTGGCTTAACACACCAACCCTAGGACACCCCTGAGTTCTCAAATTGTACTGCTGCTCATGCAGATTGTTGTCGTTCCTATTAATATTAACCATTATGCAGCAACACTACATAATTTATTTTCCTATATATATGTTCAGCCCTCTGGCACTTGTCATTGCCTGATCTTTACCAAACAAACCATAAGCAAGGACTGTAGTATATCCTTTTCTAAAACAAGGATTGGCAAAGCCAACCAGTCTTGATTGTTCATTGCACTTGCCACTTTTGGCATTGCAGTGTGTGATGTTCTCTCCTTTCTCATTATTCCCTACCTTCCCCTTTAAGGCATGTCATCTTCCCCTTCATTCCATATTCTCAGAATGTATTGATTTATAAGGTTCTTTATCTGTCAGTTACTTGTGGCTGTTCCTGGATGAGGTTTTATTAAACCCACTCTGCTTAATCAAATCGACTTCATTGTTATACTATTATTGAATTATACAATATTATACTGGCGACGATCGGAAACGACCTCAACAGGACAACACAACAAGCTTCCTGACCTGCTTGACCTGCTTTCTCCTCCAGCGGCTGATTCTTCGTGTTTGAAGTGAAGCGAAGTCTTCCCAGCGGCGGAATTAAAGGATTAATGGTGGTGAGGAGAGCGGGAGGTGTTTAATTAAGAAATGTGGATCTGGGAAAGTCTAATTTAAAAGAGTTTGCGCGTAATAAGAAATAATCGTTAACGCTCGCGTTTTGCTCGCGCTCCGCTCTTAAATGACTGACGTCGGCATGCGTTTCAAACGCGTGCGTTTCATCTAGCGGAAAGGACGCGCTACGCATTGACGTATCATCAGATCCGACGACGCTGCGTTTCTTGAAAGCTGAGCTGCGTTCCAGTAGAACGTACTTTGTCATTACCACATAATGATGGATTCAGGAAGTCTACTCTGAAACAAAATAGAACGTCTTTTGTTTAACGCGTTCTGTTCATGAAAGAAAGCATTTACAAGTGAAATAATTGAAGCAATAGAGAACGTCCTTTGTCTAACTCGTTCTATTTCTGAAACAAGCATTGGCAAACAAAGCAATTGAACTCTCTGAACTCTCTGTTACCTAGAATAAAAAGAAAAACCTGATATTTAGAATTAAAAAAAAAAAAGGAGATATACTTGAAGAATAAAATGCAAAATGTAACGCAACCAGCATTTTTCCTCACAAGTCCAGGAGAGCCTAACGTAAAGTGGAAAAAATGGAAAAAGATATTTGCAAATTATGCAAGAGTCTGCGGAACCAACTTGAGTGCTGAAAGGAAACACTCACTTCTTCTGCATTGTCTGGGGGGTGAAGGACAAGATGTCCTAGAACACTTGCCAGACTTGTCAGCTGCTGAACAAAGAAATTTAAATGAATACGAGATAGCCATACTCCAACTTGATAGACATTATTTACCAAGACTTAGTACCATCATGGAAAGATACCATTTTGGCTTACGTGGACAAAAGAAGGATGAAACTGTAGAAGATTACGTATCTTCATTGCGAAAACTTGCTTCGTCATGCAACTTTGGTCAGACACTTGATGAACGCATACGTGATCAATTTGTTTTAAAATGCGCACATGACGATATAAGAAAGGAGCTATGGCTGAAAGATGAGCCTCCACTAGAGGAAGTTTTAACAATTGCAAAACAAGTAGAACACATGACGAGATGTGTTAGTGAACTTAAAAAAGAGAAAGAACAACCATCTACATCTGAGAATAAAGATGAAGTAAAAGTTGATGAGACTGTGTATCAGCTAAAAAAAGTAGAAAATGTTGTAAATGATGAAAAAAATGTTAGATCAACTAATCCTTCTTTCTCTTACTCCAGTGGCAAATTTTCTTGTTTTAGGTGTGGTCAGATCAATCATTTGGCTAATTCACCTATGTGTCCCGCTTTAAAAGTGACTTGTAATTTGTGTAATAAGAAGGGTCATTTTGCAAAATTCTGCAGGAGCAAAACCTATAATAGTGACAAAAGAAGGTGGCCTCAACCTCATGTAAGATCAATCTGTTTTGAAGTAAAGGATGACAAATCAGATCATCCTTCTCATTTAGTTAGTGTAGAAGGGTCTATGATAAATTTAAAATTTGATTCCTGCTCTAAAATAACTATAATTGATGAAAAAATGTATAATGAACTGTTTAAAGGCAAAGTTAAGCTGTTTAAATGTGATATTCTTCCATTGGGGTATAGCGAAAAACCAATTGTGATGGTGGGCTATTTCATGGCTGAAATTGAACTTGGTTCAAAGATCACTGTTGGCAAAGTTTATGTATCTAAAAAAGGAGATGCACTTCTAGGTTGGTTGCATCAAGGTTATTTGGGAGTGACACTTGATCCAAATGCCTCTCCCCAAGTGAGAATCCAAGAGGTATCTTACCCTATACGTGACAATAAGAGTGATGAAAGTTTGTCTTTATCGTTGGCAAAACAATTTCCAGATGTTTTTAAAGAGGAATTAGGGTGTTTGCGTGGTTACAAACATCATATTAAATTAAAATGCAATGCCCTTCCCATTGTAGCCAAGGTAAGGAGGATTCCCCTTGTAGAACAAGTGAAAGTCCAAGAGGAACTTGACAAACTTGTGAAAAATAATATTATAGAACCTGTGGAGGCAACAGAGTGGCTTGCCCCAGTGGTGATTGCAAAGAAACCTACTGGTGAAATTCGTCTTTGCATTGACCTTAGAGCCCTAAATAAGGAAGTAGTTGTTGACAGGTTTCCACTTCCCAACATAGATGAGATAGTCAGCACTTTGGAAGGTGCAAAATATTTCACCACACTCGACCTAGCCTCCGCATATCATCAGGTAGAGCTTGATACATATTCACAAGACCTGACTGCATTCATTACACCCATGGGTACGTTTAAATTTAAGAGAATGCCTTTTGGCCTTGTCTCGGCTGCCTCTGTCTTCCAACGGATTATGTCAAAGATCTTGAGAGGTGTATCAGGTGTTAAGTGCTATCAGGATGATTTACTAATTTATGGAAGTAGTATCCTGGAGCATGATGGTCGTGTGTCAGATGTTTTAAAACGTTTGAATGGTGCTGGTATGACCTTAAAAAGAAACAAATGCAAATTCAGAGTTCAAGAAGTTAATTATCTAGGTCACTGTATCACTGGTGATGGTGTCTTCCCAAAGAAAGAACTTGTTGAGTCTATAGACAAAGTGAAAGATCCCACTTGTAAAGAGGAACTTCTTTCATTTCTAGGCATGGTGGAATTTTATGGGAAATTCATTCCGAATTTTGCTGACAAAACTCATAATTTGAGAAAACTCACGGCTAAGAATGTTGTGTTTGACTGGTCATGCGAATGTAAAACTGAATTTGAGAGTATCAAGAAAGAGCTGAAGAAGGCTCCTTCCCTGCATGCTTTTGTTCCAGGTCTACCCACCATTATGTTTACAGACGCTAGTGATAAAGGTCTGGGTGCCGTTTTGGTTCAGAAGAAAGATGGGAAAGACTATCTTATTTGTTGTTCTTCACGTTGCCTTAGAGGATCAGAGTATAACTACTCAGTGATTGAGAAAGAGTCCCTTGCAATTTTCTGGGCTTTGAGAAAGTTTAAGAATCTTGTTTGGGGAACAAAAGTGTGCGTGTTATCTGACCATAAACCTTTGAAAGAAGTCTTTTCCAAGAAAGGCCTTGATGCCATTTCCTCAAGAATCAGGAAATGGATTGTTTCCTTGCAGGAATTTGAGTTTGAGGTAGAATACATACCTGGGATTGCCAACAGGTCGGCTGATTGTCTATCTAGATTAGTTGACAGTGATAATGCTGATCTTGATGATATAACGGAACCTGATGAGTGCATCAAGGTGTGTGAAGTCACTGATGGTGCAATTGATGAAAAAGAATGGAGGTTGGAGTTGGGAAAAGATGAAGAAGTATGCAATGTTATTCTTTCTTTGGTGAATAGATCTCATTTGTCCAAACCTTGGTCTTTAGTTTCAGATGAACTCTCTGTAATTGATGGTCTGTTGACCCGTGGCACCAAACTGGTTCCTCCCTGTACTCTTAGAAGCAAGTTACTAGCTCTTGCCCATTGTGGTCACTTGGGCATTGTGAAAACTAAAGAATTCCTACGTATGCAGTTTTGGTGGCCTGGCATGGATCTTGAAATTGAAAGAATGGTCCGTGAGTGTCCTGAGTGTTGTTCAAGCGACAAGATCTTGAAAACAAAACAAATGCCCATGGTTAAGAGGACATTGCCTGGTCATCCTTGGGAGGAGGTTGCTATTGACATTCTGGGCCCTTTATCTGGCGTTTCAGACACTCCTTACCTCATTGTGTTAATAGATCTCTACTCAAGGTGGATTGAAGTATCTGCTGTTAGAGAAATTACCTCTAATTCCATCATTAACTTCTTGGAACCCCTATTTTGTAAGGAGGGCTTTCCTAACAGCATTTTGTCTGATAATGGTCCCCAGTTTTGTTCCTCGGTTTTTGTTGATTTTTTAAAAAAATGTGGTATTACTCAAAAGAAGTGTTCGCTATATCATCCAGAGACTAATGGTGCAGTAGAGAGGGTCAATAAAACGCTTAAAGAATCAATTCAGCTTGCCCGTGCTTCAGGTTTGAATTGGAAAGCGACTCTCCAGGACAGGATTAATACGTATCGTTTTGTCCCTCATTCCTCTACTGGGAGGTCTCCATTTGAACTGTTCAAAGGGAGAATTCCTAATACCTTATTATGTCCTGGTTGGATGTCTTTAAATAAAGGTCTGGTGAATAATGACATAGGGGATTGGAGGACAAGAGAACTTTCCAAGCAAGATGCACGTAAGACTTACTTTGATAAAAAGAAAAGCGTAAACTCTCAAGTAGTCAAAGTTGGCGATATGGTAAAAATAAAGACTCCGGTTGGACGTAGACCATGGTCTAAGTATACCGATGTTAGAACTGTTATCAAAGTTTTTAGAAATGCTGTAAAGACTGAAGATGGAAGAATTTGGAACAAAAGTCGTGTTGTGTTAGTTAATCCTAATCTGTATGTTGATTCCACCCATAATGGTATGGGTTTGTACAATAATTCTTTCCTTCCTTCAAATTCTTCATTTGACAGGTCTTCATCTTTCTCGCCAAGAAGTCAAAGAATTCGTAGTGCTCCATATTACTTGAAAGATTATGTTTAGATCAATGTTTTTTTTTGCTTATGCTGTTTAACTTGTTTTTTTGAAGGGAGTGGTGTGATGTTCCTTTTTTTCTTGTTGTAAAGGAAGGGAGATGTGTGATGTTCTCTCCTTTCTCATTATTCCCTACCTTCCCCTTTAAGGCATGTCATCTTCCCCTTCATTCCATATTCTCAGAATGTATTGATTTATAAGGTTCTTTATCTGTCAGTTACTTGTGGCTGTTCCTGGATGAGGTTTTATTAAACCCACTCTGCTTAATCAAATCGACTTCATTGTTATACTATTATTGAATTATACAATATTATACAGTGCTCAATTCTTTTTAAGCTGTATTGGCGAAACCATGTTATCTGGTTTGAATTTAGAAATGTCATAACTGAATGCTATCCAATGTTTATATTTCCGCACAAAATTACGTAAACACGACACACCATTGTGTTGAACCAATCTCCAAAAGGTTTTTAAAACCTCAGTAAGGTTGGTTGGGAAAATAAAATGGCTGCACTGGCAAAAGCAATAGTGATGCCAGCAATCTTTCTCTTTGAAAGTATAAAAATATTTATTATGGGAACCTGTTCAAGAGCCACAGAGAAATTCAAGGATTCTGGATTGAGACTGTCAATCCAAGCCTTTTACCACAGATGTCCAGGAACTTACCACTATTATTGGACCCAAAATTAAGCACTGAGTACACCCATTTAGCACTGACCCTCAAGGTAACAAAGTCAAGTGTTCCAAGGCTTACTCGAGGAAATGATGAGCAGTTAGTGTCCCAACTCAACAAGTATCAGCTAAGACAATAAATCACCGTCCAGGAAATGCTTTGATTTGTGTACCACACACACACACACTCCATCCACAAACAATTTAAGAAGCAGGAGCGTTGAGTAGAACAACTTTCCCTTGTACGGACAGGTAAAAGGCTTGCTGTGTCTCTGGAGCACAATAGCTCTGCCACCACGGTCAGTCCTTTACATTCCAGTGAGCTAAAGGTAGTCAGACTTGACCAAAGGAGAGTGCAGACGGTGCGCCCCTAGGATCACATTGCTCTAATCTCGGCCTCACTCAATGTGTCTTACAAAAAAATACTTCCGGGCCACACACATGCTTGAAATGTGCGGAGGTGGGGGTTAAAAAACGTTGAACTTGCCATGCAGAACTCAAGGCTGGGGTATAAGCTCTCCAGAACCATGCAGGCTTGACTGGTAGCAGGGAAGGGGCAGATAGCGAAATGCAAAGGAAAGGAGAGAAAGACTGGGGAAAAGGGGGGACTGGAGTAGGGAAGTGGGAGTCCAAAAATAAACTGCAGCAGTATTCAATCACAGAGTGAGGTGCAAACAGAACTTGATTGGGGGACAGGTGCACAAAGAGGGGACTGGGTCAGTGAAGACAAGAAAAAGGTCAAGTGTGCACTTTAAAAAACAAAACACAGCAAGAGAAAGAAGCAGGACATGAGGGTAGGACGAGAGAGCTGAGGGGCTTCGAGAGAATTACTAAGAGCAAAAGCACATGCTGATAAAAGAAAACAAAGAGAGAGGCAGGTGTGAAACATGCACTTGCATGCATGCTAAATCCCAATTGACCAAGGAAATCAGAGGAAAAAAGAGGGTAAAGAAAAATGCTTCAGGAGCAGGACAAACATAAGAATAGGGAGGGAAGCCATCCAAAAATTAACAGGGAACTGAGACAGACTTGGATACTGCAGATGGTGCCCAGAGACAGGACAGAATTAAACGATACACTAAGAAAGGTTGCCCTAGCAGGACCTAACTTATCACCTGAAACGATCAGATTACTCAACAACAAAGTACTAAACGTGGACAAAAAGGCACCTGTACATGAATAATCCATCGTACAAGGGGTACGATAGTTAAAAAAAAAAAAAAAAAAAAAAAAAAAAAAAAAGATTGTTCATCAAATTAAAAGAGTTAAAGGTGTGGGTGGAGTAGAGGTGTTTCAAGATGCAGGGGATCATCTACCGTGGGATGCCCTTCAGAAATGTGAATTGATTGCTCACCTGCATCTGAGGGATACAGATACCTGTATTACAATGACATTATAGTGACCACAGCAGCTCCTAGAAGGTCAGCTAGATTCCTTCACTTCATGTTGAAATCACAAATGTCGAAATTTACCAGTGTGCTCTATTAACTGTACACGGCCACCTGGGCATTTACAAAGCTTTTAAAACCAGTGCAAACAACATTGAGGGCTATAAAATGAATATTATTTCTTGATATGATCATCAAGGCAGGGGCTGATTGACGGTCAAACGTTAACAAGGACTGGCAATGAGTTAGTGTGAAGAAGAAATCTGCTTGCAAATAAATGTTATTGAATCATTGGCAGGCTTCTTTTCAATGAGCATACTGTCACAAGACCAAGTTCACTGTTGCATCTTTTTGAGGATGCTTACTGGATATGCATCATGTACATCAACAACCTAGAGGAGCATTCTGTCGAAGACACTAACATTTATTGCTAAAGACTATTGCCAGGTATCCTAATTCAAGCAACTGGATGATGGATCCGTGGATAGTTCAGAAACTACTGGATTGGAAAGATCCATTCCTAATCCATGTCTGTGCTACTCTGCTGAACACACAGGTGACAACTTTTTCGATTGGAGACCGGGGCCACATTAGTGGCACCAGATGCCTGCATGTACAATTGGAGCCATTCCCATTTTTTTTGCAATACCCAGAGTGCTGATGCACACTGGGTGAATAATGGCATCTACGGTGATAGACATCACAGTGGATGCATATAGGTTGCGTAAACCACGGCTCTGGTGTTGCGCTACAAGGTTTGTTTTCACACCCACGAACTTAGCTCAATGAACCAACGCTTGGATGTTAATGTTAAAGATAGGTTATGGTAGCCAGCAGAACTCCATCCAATACATAGTTGAAGGGGTGTCACTGCTTTTGGGTTACTAGCAGTCCCAAAATAGGGATCCATGGATCCCGTGGTAATCGGAAACAAACCTATTTCATTCTTTGCAATGTCACACACAAAAACTGCGCTAAGAAAATAGACACTAACTAAAAAGCTCTACTACACAAATAGCATTAGAACAGCATAAATGAACGTTGGGAGCAACAACAATACAATTAAACACCTACCATAGCTAAAATGACATCAATAAACTAAAATCTACTTCGATGCGCTATGCTAGGAGAGCATGGAGTGGCATAACTTGTGCCTGGAGTTTCTTAGGAAGACTCAATGCACTGCATACCGGTTTACAGCAAAAGCTGTGGTTATCAGAAATCTTAGGAGGCAGTGTTCCCTGCATAAGGAAAACACGTCACAGCAGCGTCTCTCCTATTGGACTTGGCTCAGTGTCAGCATCCAGTGCGAAGCAGCATCTCGGTGCTCTGGCAGTCAAGATCATCTACAGCAGTATCTTGCACAATAATCAAGGGCGAAGGACCTCTCCTGACAAGTGGTCAAGTGGCAACCCTTTTATACTGTATCTTATCTAATATTGGGATTTCTAACGTTAGTTCAGGAATATCTGACAAGGTGTGAGTCTTAGACGTGTCCTTATAAAAAAATACGGTAAACATAGGTCAATCCAGATTACACTGTTTTGGATATTGTGCTTGTTTGACCTTGAGATTCTCCCAGTATAGTGTTGCATCAGGTGTTTTATCTGTCTCATTGTTGGAGTGACATGACATTTTTACAGGTTCTTGGAAAGAGGACTACAGACTACATCTATGTTAAAGGCAGATATGACCATGATTTTGCAGAAATAGAGAAATTGGAGACTCGGCTCCTGAATGTCGAGAATCCTTTGTGGAGGTGGGAATGCTCGACACACAGTAGTGTCCAGTACCGCCCCTATGAACAGGTTGCGCTGAGAGGGCACCAGGTGAGACTTGGGCACGTTTATCGAGAAACCCAATTTGTACAAAAGCTGGGATGTCACTTGCAAATGATGAAGCACCTTCTCTGGCGACTCCGCTTTGAGCAGCCAGTCGTCCAGATAGGGGAAACCGGAATCCCCAATCTCCTGAGATGGGCTGCCACAACTGCCATCACCTTGGTGAAGACTCGAGGTGCAGAAGTAAGTCCAAACGGGAGAACCGCAAACTGATAGTGTTGCGACCCTACCGTAAAATGGAGATACTTCCTGTGCGACTTCAGGATTGGAATATGAAAATACGCATCCTACAAGTCGAGGGACACCATCCAGTCCTCCTGTTGCAGTGCTTGAAGAACCTGCGCAAGTGTGAGCATCTTGAGTTTCTCCTGCTTCAGAAAAAGGTTCATGATTCTGAGATCCAGGATTGGATGTAACCTGCCATCCTTCTTGGGTATCAGGAATACCGGGAGTAGCATCCCTGACCCCTTTCCAGATCTGGAACCACCTCTATCGCACCTTTTTTCAGTAATGTTAGGACTTCCTCCTGCAGGAGAAGAAGGTGATCGTCTGAGCAAACTCCTTGGCAAGGAGGGTAATTTGGAGGGAATTCCCGAAAGGGAAGAGCATAACCATTTTCCACAAGATTTAGAACCCAAAACGTCTGTAGTAACCGATTCCCAATCTTGCAGAAAATGGGTAAGCCGACCCCCTACACGACCAACATGATCCAGAATGGCGGATCTAGGGCTGCTTTGCTGTGGCAAGAGGGGGAGAGGTAGAGGAGGAGGGCTGACGACCTCATGGACGACCTCTGTTCTTGCCTCTGTAGGTCTTATACAGGGTATTTTGCTACTGCTGCTGCTGAGTCTGCCTGTAGGTACGGAAGGACGACCTTCCAAAACGTCTGTACCTCCTGTAAGAAGAACACCTAGGCTGCGTCTGTTGGCCCAGAGACTTAGCTGTGGCACTGCTGTCCTTGAACCTCTCCAAGGCAGCATCCACTTTTTTCCCCAAAGAGCCCAGAACCATCAAAAGGGAGATCAATAAGTGTTGCCTGCACATCCGGAGAGAAATCCGATGACTGAAGCCAAGCACCTCGCCTCATGGCAACCCAGGATCCCAAAATCTTGGGAACAGAGTCCGCAGTGTCCAGGCCACTCTGAATAACCTGACGTGCAGCTGCTTGAGTGTCCAACAAGACCTCATTCAAATTTTGTCTGTCCTCCTCAGACAGCTTAGGAGCAAGTTGTTTCGCAGAGTCCATTAAGGCATGGATGTAACAACCCAAAAGACAGGTGGCCTTTGTGCACTTCAAGTCCATATTAGCGGAGGAGAATACATTTTTAGCCGACTGATCAAGCTTCTTTGATTCCATATCTCCAGGGACTTGAGGAAAGGCCCCAGTAGATTTCTTCGAACATGCAGCTTGAACCACCAGGCTCTCAGGAGAAGGATGAGATGTTAGGAAGTCCGGATCTCCTGGAGCCGCCCTATACCTCCTAGCAACAGACTTAGAAACTGCTGGAGCTGAAAAGGGCTTAGGCCAAACCTCCAAAACCGGTTCAGCAATGGCATCATTAAATGGCAAAAGAGGTTCTATGACAGTAGGGGGAGAATGAAGAACCTCAGTCAAAATATTGGACTTGAATTCAGCTGTTGGAAGCTCTAGGTCTAAAAGTTCCGCTGCCTTCCTCATGACCGTGTGGTAAGGGGCCACATCTTTAGAAGGAGCATCCGAAGGAGGAGACAGCTCCCATTCCGGGGACATATCAAGACCACTTGCTTCCTTTAAATCTTCAAACAAGTCCTCTGACTCTTGAAGTTCACCTTCCTCCATTTCTTCCTCTGCACGAAAACACTGCTCCTCCAAAATCCTTTGCGCCTCTCGCCTGGAACTCATCCTCGTAACCGGCGTCAGCGGCGCTAGGTATGACTCAGACGGATCCGGAGCCGGCGTCGAACACGGATCCGGAGGCACAGCCTGAGTGGAGCGAGGTCGAGCTGAAGGCGCCGGTGATGAAGGAAACGGCGTTGATGTCCTTAGGGCCGGGAAATGCCATGACCGGCAGAAAGGGAGCCTGAGCGGAAGCTTGAGGAACCCCCAAGTTAAAGGCCATAGGACCCATGGGCCGAAGGCACTCCAGAGGGGTACATAGCCCTTGCAAAAATACCATACATAGCATTTAAGTAATGCGGTGGGTCCTGCCTCGGGCCAGGGATAGGTGGGTAAGTGCCCGGTACAGATTCAGGCTGAGGCATTACCAGACTTGGGCCAACTGGCACCGACCGTGGAGCCAATGGAGTTGTAGACTCATCAGGTACAGGTGCATCTTCCACCATAGCCGGAGACTGAACCGGCGTCGGAGACTGAACCGGCGTCGGAGACTGAACCGGCGTCGGAGATCGAACCGGCGTCGGAGATCGAACCAGCGTCGGAGATCGAACCAGCGTCGGAGATCGAACCAGCGTCGGAGAGTGCGCCAGTGAAGCTTCGGGCGAGCAGGAGAACCCTGATTCGAGTGAGAAGGAGAAGGAGAGACATAGTCCCTACGATGCCGATGAGCTGGAGAAGTCGACTTCGGAGTCGTGTCCTTATCCAAATGGCATCGAGAGCCGTGCCTCTTCTTCTTTTTGTGCTTCTTTGATGTTAAAGCATGACCCGACGTCGACTTCGAATCCGACCTCGCTCTCAACCTTGACCTCGACCTTGACCTTGATCTTCTTCTACCTCTCTTCTCCTTCCTCTTCTTCGCCATGAACAGCTTGGCCCTAACGACAGCAAGCACAACCCTCGACGTCGTGATCTGACGACAGGCACCAGACACAATCTTCGTGGGGGTCCATAAGGGACATATGGCTCCCACACTCCCTACATGATTTGAAACCAGACTTCCACGACGACATCTTCAAGAAAGAAACAAGAGAAGCAATCCAGAAACACAATGTAGCAACAAAACTACGGAGAGTCCCAAAAAAACGTTAGCGTCGACAATGCGGAAAAAAGGGAACGGACATCACCACACCGACGAGGCTCTCTTATGGCTCCGGTGACGTCAGCAGAGCCGCGAGCGGAGCCATGCTTCTGTGAATTCGTTCTCGTCGGCGTGGAGAGATACAAAAAAAATTCCAAATGCTGCTGGCGCAGGGGATAATTCACAAGGTGAGGAATCCACTGGCAGATGTATCCATCAGAACGGTGTCTCGGTTGACATGAGTGCTGCATGCCATATGAAACTTGACCTACAGGAACCTGACTATTTTCTCTTTGAACGGTTATATCACACTTGGTTGAATATATATTGCTTTTCTCCATTCAATTACATCACTTCTCCTGTGATGTATGTACATGTTCAGCTGATATACCAAAATGTTCAATAAAAATTAGAGCTGAAAAGAAAAAATATTTTGCAAGCATTGGAGAAAGAATGACGCACCACCTTCTCCATAGGGAATTTTAAGGAACAGTAGTCAGGAGACTAAACTCCCTCAGTCTCTTGACACCAGATGTGTCAATGGGGCAAAGATATGAGTCAACTGTCGATCAAGATGAAGAGGTGGGCAAAGTATATCTGACATGATGTGGCTATGTGATGTTGCTGTGAGAATGGGCCAGTGGCAAGGAAAATGGTAGTGATGAAGAATGATCTTTGCCATATTACTTTGCCTCTTCCGCCTTCGCCTATAATGTTTTTGAAAATAAATTAGAGCATAGTTTGTTCTGGTGCTTTACCTAAAACATAGATTCAAGAAAGGTATTAGCATAACGAAAAAAATAAAGTGGGTGATGGTGCACCCAATACCATACAGCTGTAGCTATCTTTTTTCAGCACTGAATACGAGAACCACAAAAAAATGACTACCACTCTCACTATAAATAGAAAACACAACTGACACTTTCCTATGTAATCAATGGGAAACAATGACAGAAAGGAAGTTAGGGTGCATAGTGTTAGAATACACTGCATGAAATTGTCTCACTTGGAACAGTTTTTTCCCACCACAAAGCAACAAAGGCATACCAGAGATGGAAATAGAAGAGGGACTGAAGGAAGAGGGACTGAAGAAAGAGTATTGTTAATTATGCAAACAGATAGAAGATAATAGAAGCTACTATGATCGCCTACTACACATTCAGTGTTTTCGGAAAAGGTCGGTCTAAATTTGATTTGTGACACCTAGAAGCTGCAGACAAAAAACAAACACTGGTGGAGGGTCCAAGGGCTAGATTAACGACCCATGCAGACACACGCCCAAATATTACTTAATGATAACAACAAAAAATGTCTGTTGGTCGAACAGAAAAAGAAGGGTTCAACTGTGATAACCTGAGTGTAGCCTAACCAAAAGCAAGTGACTGAGCAAAGAGTGCAAAGAGTGTAACCATCAACACACAATTCCTAAGTTTGGAAAAGGTGCCCATCAGTTCCCACACGGTACCACCCTATTCATCATTTGGGCTCTCCTTTATCCAGGAGAAAGTATGGTCTATCACTAGTTGTTTATGTAACAGACAGTCAACCCAATGTGAGTAATAAAGTATGTGAAGGGTAGTACCGAAAATGTTAAATATATCGGTGTAACTGAATTGCAGTGCAAAAAAGTGTATGGCGAAAAATAAAGTACATAAAATTGGGTAGAGAATGAGTAGAAAGATACAATTTTAATAAATGCTCTCAACTCTCCCAACATTACCAAAGGAATGAACTAGCAGATTTAACAAAATAACTGCAAGCTAGTAGGGTCAACAATGACTAATCAGAAGCATATGTAAAATTAGAGATTTGCATGGGTTTATTGAAATAATCAGTCTGCAGAAGCTTCAAAATATTTGATATGTGATATGTGATGGCATGATGCACTAGAAGCAATACACCCCATGCCTCCCAAATCACAAAAAATACATGCATGCTTGCAGGTCTGGAAATGCCACATAAATCAGAAAAACAGAAATAACTGCAAAGGCTATGTCAGGAGATTTTCTTGTGAAAAGACCTGAATTAATTTAAATAGTTGTGAATTTCTACAGCTGTTGTCAATGTCATAAGAAATATCAATCAACAGGCAATATAATGTTTTCCCTACAGACGTTTATGTCTATGGATTACATGCCCTACCCCTTTGCTTCCTCAAGTAACTCTCAGCAACATAATGCGTTGAATGGCTGCCTAAGTAATTTGCTGAGAAAACATACTTCAAGTCTTAAAACAGAAAAATATTGTGATTCATACCTGGATTGATTTTCTTAACCACAGTTTTTCTGTTTTCGTCTCTCATTTGCTTAATATCCAGAAGATCATGCGGGTTGCCATTGTGCTGCGGCCAACAATACACAAAGACTCTTGAGCCACTGCTACCACAGTCCACCACAATGCCATAGTTTAGGTCTGGGTTGTCTTTGTCCGTAGCTTCTAGATCTGTTACTCTAGCAAGGTATCTACCAGGACAAAAAATACACAAAAATAGTTTGACAACTTGTTAAGCTTTTCACTGCCCCAAAAGGATAACCATGAACATTAGGACTTGGGTTATTACCTGTGATGTCGCCGATCCTTGTATGATCGTCTGTAATTATTTCTGATTATGAAGACAGAGTAGAACAGCAAAGAAACACTGGCAGCGAGAATTCCAATCACAATCATCTGCCGCAACGTGGGGTTAGGCAATCGTAGGCAGCCAGCTGGGGAGAGGCTGAAGTGCCAGGAAGCGGGGAACAAGCATGATATACTGATCCTGAAACAAAGCAGAATTGGATTTTTCAGAATGAGAAGACGCAGTTCTATACCAATTACCTGGTCCCATGCCAAGAGGACAGCTTTCATCCATTTCAGCTTTTCCAGCCAGTAGCTGGTAATTGTAGGCCCATTGGCTTAAATACTACGACTGGTTGAAAGCCTCATTAAACATGGCCACAGAACGGCACTAGGATAGCGTGCAGGAAAAATCTTTAAACTCAGACTTCACAACGCACATCTTCCCTTGAAAAAAAAAAAACATCCACCCACAAGCAGAAGACATGTCAGCTAACAATACATCACTTTAAGTTTTCATACATGATAATTTGCCTTTTATTCTTTTTGCATAATGATGAATTATGTCAACTGTAGGTTCTAAGGGCCAGAAGGAGGTCAGCCTAGAGTTGGAAGTACTCATTCATACCCTGGTTCTGTTCACGTGGATTTGAGATTTTGATCGGGCATCTAAATATACTTAAGGACTGCTCCAATATTTTACAATGTACACATTTCGTTGTGCTTTGAAAAAAATGTTCAAGACAGAGTCCATGAACTGACTAAACCTATTTTATTGACATAGGCTGAAACAGTGAGTTTACAAGGACAGAAGGCACTGTCCTCTACACCCATAGACCTTTGAACAAGGTGTACCCATATAATCTAGAACAATAACGCTCTACACTAGAAGTGGTATATGTACTGGACTGGCAAGGGTCACGAGGAAAATACATCCAAACTGTTCCGGCCCTGACCATGTTGTAGTTTGCAAACAGTACGATACACACTGGCATGGATTTGTCTTGACAGAAACCCTGAATACCTGTGGGAATAACCGGGAAATAATGAGAAATCTACAGTACCTAAGAGACAGTACCTAAGAGACAGCAGCAGAGAGAACTTTGCAACTAGTTACAGAAATTAAGACAAACAACAATTGGAGACTAACAGCCAAAGAAACACAGTGATCAAACCCTGATAAACATGGTATTGTCAGAGAAAGACCCACAGGAGTGCCTTTGTTCACTGAAAACTGAGCTAAGGGCCAAGATTAAGGAGGAAGCCACCCAAGCCTTGACCACCCTGCAACAGGATTTAGTGGTTAAGCTGGAGAATCTGTGCAGAAGATCAGAACAAAGGGAGACAGAGTAATAATACTGAAAACCATAAAACAGAGCACAAGGATCCCCTTGAAGGATTATCTGCAACTATGGAGGCCCTGGAAGGACGTCTTATTAGCCACTTCCACGTAAAGTGTCCGAAAAGTGGAGGTCCTGACAATAGCAGGCAAGATGGCGTCCGGCTGACTGTGCCGGAGTGCAGCTCCGCTGAGCCTCCCCACATGAGAGACATGAAGGACCGATCGTAAACCCCGTGGCTTACCTTGCTACATTGTAGCGGCCCGCTGACAGCAGATGAACTCACGAGATGCCGCTGAAGTTTCTTTCCAGCACCCTGGGTGTTTTCCAGCTGAAAGAGCGTCGGAAGCCTTTGCCGCGAGGTGCTCCACATCTCTGCCTCTCTCTGGCTCCACCGATTACCGCTACCCTGCGCAACCCCTGCCTGAATACAGAGCCAGCCCCGCGATCTAGGCGAGGCATGGAAAAAACACACAGATCTGTATTTCCTCACCGGCTGCCACAGAGGAGTGTCTGTATTGGGATAGCGCTCCTGCTGCTTAGCGCTAAGAAGGTCGACATGACGGGTAAGGGGAAGGCGCGGTGGGAAGGTGTAACGCCCGGGAAATTCCTAGCCCTTTTTGGACTCAAAGTGACTATATCTACTATCATTTCAGTCTTAGCAATCTTCCCGTTCATTAATAGGGCTTAACTATGTGCTTTGACAGGGTTTAGTGCCTTTTTACCGTTAGTTAGACCTGTAGGCCCAAAAGCCAGAGAGCAGCCATTTTGGATGGCTGTCTCATCCATTTTAGATAGTTGCCTCTGCTGACCGAGGTGCTTGGAGGATAAAGGGCATATTTAGAAAATATAGTGATGTTCGCTAGTTAGATACCGGTCGAGACCGGCCCTTATCGAAGGAATGCATTTTGTTCACTGGTGGTAGACGCAATACGCAGGTGGCCACTGCTGACGGCGTGGGACGCCAGGGGCTGGTACAGGAATTCGGTGGGAGTCAGCCTACGATTGGAAATTTCCATAGAGAAAGGGAGAGATATATTATCAAAGAGCAAGTAGCAGACAGAGAGAGAGCTACGTGCGGAGCAGACAGATGAAGTTGTCCTGAGAGCTGGTGATTAATTACTAGCTGCTAACGAAGAGGAAGAAGAGATCAGGAATCCTGTGAGGTCAACATGCAGGAGTGGTAGAAACTGAGACGAAATCCAGACGAGGGTTCGAGCACAGAACCAAGGCAGCGTAGACGAGGTGTAGCGGTGCAGACGTGTATCTGTGAGCCATAGTGGGAGAGCAGAGTCCCGAGCGAGTGAAAACCCGAGATACAGAGAGGGATCAGCTCCACTGCTGAGATGGAAAGACGCACGTATAAGGTGAGGCGTTCTGAGTTAGTGTAGAATACATAGAACTAATAATCTACTTTTCCTCCCTTTTTAGGTTGTAAAGGGCAACTACTTGCAACTGTGATTAACTTTCTATGAATATGTTTAATAAAGATATAAGGTTCAATACATATATTTGAGTGTTGTTTCCGAGACAGGACTAACCTTTCTTTTCAACCAGATACTGGCAGGTTAGCAGGTGATTGGACCCTTCTAGCAGGTAACTGAGAAATGGAAGATAGTGTAGCCTATGGCTGGAAGGAACTCCCAAATGTTCTAATCCGATAACTCTTCTAAATTGAGAATAGTAAATATCGTCGGCGCACCTTAGGTGTGCCGCCGACCCTGATAGAACCCCCTGCCAGGAGACACAAGGTATACCGTCAGGAAGCATAGATAGTATTGGTCTCAAGAGTTAGGGAAACAGTCTGGCGACTTTAAATCAGGTAAGTAAACAGTCTGGCGGCTTTAAATCAGGTAAGTAAACAGTCTGGCGACTTTAAATCAGGTAAGTAAACAGTCTGGCGACTATAAATCAGGTGAGTAAATATTAGATAGGGGATCCCCTAGATGTTAGTTATTCCTACTTGTACAGGCTTGTAAATAGCTACTAATCGCCTTCTCAGGTGAGTTCTCTAAACATCTTGTAAATAGTCTCCTGAGAAGGGTGTATTTACGTGACGGCTGAGGCAGCCATTATTGATAGGCCACCCGTTGTAAAAACCCAGTCGTTACACTTGGCGTCACGAACCGTTTTCGATCTATTGGTGCGGGAATGCCTTTGTGATTTCATGAGAGGATCCGTGGGTTCTCGCCGTGTTTGATGTTCTATATATTTGATTTATTGTACAGTTTTTTGATCGATTTTAATTTGTTTTGCATATATAAGACAGAAAAATGTTTTCGAAGAAAGTGAAACCAACTTTTCAATTGCCTGTGGATATTCCGGGTTGGGAGGCTACTGCTTATGAAGCGCTTGCGCGTGAATGGGCTAATTCCACGGGTTTGAGTGAGAACTGGACTTCGTGCTTGGAGCGTGCCGAGCCAGCTCAGGTGGTTGCGTGCTTGCAGAAAGTCCCGATTTTGAAAGATTCTGAGCTTCCTCTCGTAGGTCGGAGAAGTTGGATTTTGTTGCATGCGTATAAAATTTTGCATGAAAATAATACTAGATTACAAACTGAGTTTAAGACCTTAGAAGAACAATTTGTTCAAG
The DNA here is from genome assembly GCF_964261635.1 of Lissotriton helveticus. Lineage (NCBI taxonomy): Eukaryota > Metazoa > Chordata > Amphibia > Caudata > Salamandridae > Lissotriton > Lissotriton helveticus. The sequence goes on from NC_136072.1 coordinate 705,388,676, forward strand.
TTCAAAATGATTTTACTCTTTTGCGATGTCAAAATAAATTGCTCGCTGACAAACTTGACACTTATCAGGCTGTAGCCGAAAGGGCTGCTGTCCGCATTGCAAAGTACAAATATAGACACCGACGTGGAAGGGTTAACACCAGAAAAGTGCGTATGGTTGTTGCGAAGGCAGGACTTGATTGGAATCCCGATAAATGGGATGGTGATATTTGGAATTCTTCTGATGCTTTGTCTTCTAATGATGAGACTGCTGTGCATGCGCATTCTAATGATACGTGTCGAGACCCTTCTAAGGGTCCTACCGATGTGTCTGCTCATCCGATTCATCGACGTAAGTTACAGGGCAATCCTCAGAATCCCAATGGTATTCCGCTTGACAGCTTGGAAGATTACACACAACAAGAATTAAATGACATTTTGGATCGCTTCCGACAGAAGTCGGGTGAATCCTTATTGACTTGGATGGTCCGTCTTTTTGACACAGGTGCTTCTGGCATTTCATTAGATCACGGTGATGCGATGAAGTTTTGTACGTTGAGTGTTGATTCTACTATTCAGGAGTCTTTTCGCCATTTTAATAACAATAATCAGACTAATCTTTTGCAGTTGGCTGTTGACGGCTGTAATCGTAAATACCCTACTGAATCTGATTGGCCTCTGAATGACAAGCCATGGTATACTTTGAGAGAGTACGGCGCATCGCTTGATGGATGGTATCCTTAATACTTCTGTGAGGAACAGAATCATTCCTACGTCTCCTCCTGCTTACAAACAAATTATGATGACTTTGTTGATTAATCAGACTGGTAACCGTTTGTCTGAAGTGATTGAGGCTGTGCGCGAACTTGGTGAGTTGTGTGAATGGTTTAAACTTGGACAGTCCCGACCGGAAAACCGCACTAATGATTTTAAGTTCACTAGAGGTGATATGTACACGGCTCTGCTTAAGGATGGTGTCCGTGAGAAGGACATTCCAGGTCAGCCTAATAATGTGCTATGGGCCATGTTTCGTGAGCGCGGCTTGGATAGAAAGGAAGGTGCTCGGAGGGTTCGTAAACAAGACCTGGGCCATAACCGTTCTGATGACAGTGATCACGATTCGCATCGTGAGAGAGACAGAGAGAGAGAGGGAGAGAGAGTGGGATAGAACACAAGATGAATCGTCTCACCCCAGGAGAGAAAGAGATCAGTCTGTACGAGAGAGAGAGAGAGAGCGATCTCCAGAGGTGCGGATGAGAGATACAAGATCACGATCTCTTGAGAGAGGATCACAATATTTCATGAATGACAAAAATCCTTTTCCTGAGGATACAAGATATGAACGAGATGCAACACTACCAAAACGATATGAGAGTCTTTACCCTGATTTGTCTTGGGCGCGAGAACACAGTAAACGAGAATAGGAAGTAGGTCAAGCTCCAGTGCGAAATTGAACTCGCAAAGACCATAGGCCTTATGTAGATATTGAAATATATTGGAGACATCGAAACATACAGAGGGCCCGAGCATTGGTGGATACTGGAGCGGAGGCCACTCTAATTTCTGGAAATCCTAAAAAGTTTAAAGGACAGGGTTACACGATTACTGGACTAGGTGGTACAGAGACCCCCGCCGTACAAACTAAACTTGAGTTAAAAATTGGAAGAAATCCCCGAAAAGAGTACCATGTATTGGTGGTACCTCTTGATGAATATATAATTGGCATTGATATTTTAAAAGGTATGACATTGCACTTGGATGATGGATGTTATAAATTTGGACATAGTTATTATATATCAACAAAAAGTGTGAGAGTTGGGCGTTTAATAATGCCTCCGATTAAGATTCCTCAAGCCACAGAAGTGGTTTCAATGAAACAGTACCGCATTCCCGGTGGGCACGATGAGATTAGTGCTACCATTCAAGATTTAATGGACGCAGGAGTAATAATTCCTGTCACTTCGGCTTGGAACAATCCTGTTTGGCCGGTCCGTAAGAGTGATAATTCTTGGCGCATGACAGTTGATTATCGAGAATTGAATAATCATACACCTTCTTTGACTGTTGCAGTCCCTGATGTTATTACTTTGATTGAGAGAATTCAGAAACATCCAGTAACATGGTATGCAACCATTGATATTGCGAATGCTTTCTTTTCAATCCCAATTGCACCCGAATGTCAGGAACAATTCAGTTTTACATGGAATGGGCGTCAAATGACGTTCAGAAGTCTTCCCCAGGGCTACTTGCATAGTCCGACAATCTGTCATCGAATAGTGGCAGAGCATTTAGATGAGGTGACTGTTAATCCCAAAGTTCAGGTGTGTCATTATATTGATGACATATTAATCCAGAGTGAGACTCAAGATCAGGTGCGAACACAATTTGAACAAATCATTGCACATTTACAAAGTAAAGGCTGGGAGATTAATCCTGATAAATTGCTGGGTCCAGCGCAACATGTGAAATTTTTAGGAATTCACTGGAATGAGGGAAACAGAGAAGTAATTCCTCATGTGAAGCAGAAAATTGCAGAATTCGCAGTCCCGAAAAATAGAAAAGAAGCCCAAAAATTCATTGGTTTATTTGGCTTTTGGCGCCAACATATTCCGCATTTGAGTCAGATTCTGGCCCCTTTGTACAGAGTTACTCGTAAAAAGAATGCGTTAGAATGGAGTAAAGCGCAGCAAAATGCATTTGATTTGGCGAAAGAAGCAATTCAGCATGCTTTGGATTTGTGGCCAGTGCGCGATGGTGATGTGGATTTGAATGTATCTGTACAAGACATGTATGCAAATTGGAGCTTGTGGCAGAAGCAAGGCAATACTAAAGTACCTTTAGGTTTCTGGACCAAAAGATTACCCGCGCTGGTGAGCGTTATACACCTTTTGAGAAAAAGTTGCTTGCATGTTACTGGGCTTTAGTAGACACTGAGCAATTGACCCTGGGACATGATGTGATTTTGAGACCGGAGATTCCTATTATGCAATGGGTTCTAAGCTCACCAAAAACCCATAGAATTGGACATGCTCAAGAAATGAGTATCATACAATGGAAATGGTATATACAAGATCCGGCTCGTGTGGGTCCAAAAGGAGGGGCAATGTTGCATGAGAAAGTGGCGCAGGCGCCAATGGGAGAGAGAGAGAATGAGTGCTCCGTACCTGTAGTACAAGAATCGCCTGTTAAATAGGGTAGGCCATTCGATGATCTGTCCGTGGAGGATAGAAAACACGTTTGGTTTACGGATGGTTCAGCCAGGTACATAGGAGAGAAGAGACACTGGAAAGCTGTTTCCTACAACCCCATAACCCAAAAGTTACTGAGTACTACTGATGAAGGGCAGAGTAGCCAGTTTGCAGAGCTATATGCTGTATATCAAGTCCTGAAACAAGAATTGCCTGGAAAATGCCATATTTTCACTGATTCATGGTCCACTGCGAATGGACTAGTAATGTGGTTGCCCACGTGGAAATTCCATAACTGGAAGATCCAGGGCAAAGAGATCTGGGGCAAAGAGTTGTGGCAGGAGATTTGGGAATTCCTTCCTCAAAGTGATGTGACAGTTTTTCATGTTGATGCTCATACACCCATTGACTCTATAGATAAATTATTTAATAATATTGCAGATGAACATTCTAAAATCGTTAAGGCAGTGGTGGACCAACGAATTTCTGATCTGGCAGGCTTGGCGAAATGGGCTCACCAAAAAGCAGGACATTATGGCGAGAAAATTATTAGCAGGTGGGCTGCTGAGAGAGGCATTTATATTCCCTTTGATTTGATTAAGACTGTCATACTCCACTGTCCTATATGTCAACATTCCCAACACAGAGAGGTGCCCCGAATAGTTAAAGGCCAATTACATCGTGGGAAATCACCTGCACAGGTCTGGCAGATCGACAATATTGGTCCTTTACCCATGAGCCGTACATGCCAATATGTTTGTACTGTTGTTGATACTTTCAGCGTTTTTTTAATCGCCTTCCCTTGTGAGAATGCTACCCAAGTCAATGCTATGAAAACATTAGATTTGATTACATTGTACTATGGTACTCCACTTCAGGTGCAATCTGACAACGCATCACATTTCAAAGGAAGATTAGTGCAAAATTACTGTGCAGAAAACAATATCGAGTGGGTGTACCCTATACCCTATTACCCACAAGCATCCGGCCTGATTGAGCGGATGAACGGATTACTGAAAGACCAGTTACGTAAATTGTCAGACGGTACCTTAAAGAATTGGAGAGACCATTTATCTGATGCATTATTGATTTTGAATATCCGACCATATCTGTATGCTAATTCTCCTTTAATGCGTTTATTCCCTCCAGCAGTTGAGGTTAAACCTAATACGATTAAAAGTACAGTTTCCTATTGGGAAATCACCCCCGGAGCCTTAGCTCCATGTCGAGCTACCCCTGGATCTGCAGGCTTAGACCTGCATTCTTTAAAAGGAACCATTTTACAAATTAATGTTGTCACTATGATTGAAACAGGAATAGGTGTCCAAATACCTTCAGAACATTTCGGCCTGATTGCCCCAAGATCTGGTTTAGCTTTAAAAAGTATCCAGGTGCTTGGAGGCATAATTGACAGTGACTACCAAGGAGAAATTAAAGTTATCCTGTTGAACAATGGCGATTCTGAAGTTACAATTAACGAAAATGATAGAATTGCCCAATTGGTCATTATGCCTGTATTCAGTGGTGCGATTCAGAAAGGTGCAGCTCCGACTCTGTTAACAATGCGTGGTGCAGGTGGCTTCGGTTCTACCAACAATCCTGGAGCTAGAGTATGGGTGCAATCACCAAATAATCCCCCTGAACAGGCTGAAATTATTGCAACAGGATCCGATAACACTATACTAGTGATGAGGCCAGGACAGGAAGGCTGGGATGTAGTCCCGGCTGACAAATGTTATTTACGAGAATAAATTATACGCGTTCTTTGAATTGCAGATCATTACCTGGATTGCTGCTGCCGGATGTGTCGTCGTTGGACTCCCGTGGGTCTACTGCGACGAGAGTCAAGACATCGTCCGGGACCGGACTAACAACGTAGACAGTGAAAATCGACCCGGTGCTGCGTGGGATGTGAAAGCGAACTTTTGGGTCAGCCTGGCCCCATCAGTCATCAACTCTTCCCATTTTTGTTTGACTTCTATGAGGTCTGTTAATGACCTTCTTTCCACTTGTCTTGTGGCTGTCCCCATTTCCACTGCTTCCCTTTTGCATTTCTTTAATGTTACTAAAGCTCACCCAGATTTCATCTATCCAGATTTCACACCATACACTTACTGTGCCTCGTGTACGGTCCTAACTGACCCTGAGCCCCCGCGTACTTTTCAAATCTTAACATTTAACATTACTGATGGGGATACGTGTTATAATTTGACATGTGACCCTAGATTTATTGGCAAATGTGCCCAATTGAGACTGAAACATTCAACATCATATACAATTCATGAGACAATTTTGTGTCGAACTAGAACTGCACAATCATGTGCATCTTTTGATAACAACATGAAATGTAAACGTATAATACTAACTGCAAGTCATTATTATCATGTATCATTACCAACTGGATGGCTCTTTTCCTGCGGAAACAGGTCTTGGTCTTATATCCCAGCGAACATTTCAGGTGGCCCCTGTGCCCTAACAAGATTGAGTCTTTTGCTATTTTCCCCTGATGGAATAATTTCGTCCCGTGTGACACGAGATGTCATGCTGTCCAGTGACTGTGATTCTTCAATCCATCTTTATTCCAAGTCTGAATACCTTAGTTTAGCAATTTCTATTATAGGTGTTCCTGCTTTATCTGTGCATAATGCTAAAACTATTAGTAAGATCACTTGCTGGATGGTAAAATCCAGTACTTCTACAATTTTAACTGACCTGTTACTAGATAATCAAGGAGAACGCCGTGCCATCTTACAGAACAGGGCCGCTATTGATTACTTATTATTGAAACATGATCATGGCTGCTCAGATTTTGAGGGTATGTGTTGTTTTAATTTATCAGACCATTCACAATCTATTAGATCCCATCTTAACAAATTACATGAACTGACCGAACAAGTGAAAGAACATGTAAACGGAGGGTGGTTTGATTGGCTGTTCAGCTGGTTACCAGATTTACATTTCTTACGACAAATATTAGGTAGTGTTGTTTTAGTAATTTGCATTTTAATTGCCATTTGTTGCTGTATCCAATGTATACCATCCTTTTTCCAGATGTTCCGCCCAAAAGTTATAAATCGCTCCTTTAGTATTGTATTTTACTATTCATCAAGTGACTTCCCCACAGTGTGAGATTATTCCCCCAGATTAGTTATTTTTCTAATCCTTCAATACTAGTAAATATAGTCGGGAGTGGAGTGTAACACCTGGGAAATTCCTAGCCCTTTTTGGACTCAAAGTGACTATAATATACTATCATTTCAGTCTTAGCAATCTTCCCGTTCATTAATAGGGCTTAACTATGTGCTTTGACAGGGTTTAGTGCCTTTTTACCGTTAGTTAGACCTGTAGGCCCAAAAGCCAGAGAGCAGCCATTTTGGATGGCTGTCTCATCCATTTTAGATAGTTGCCTCTGCTGACCGAGGTGCTTGGAGGATAACGGGCATATTTAGAAAATATAGTGTTGTTCGCTAGTTAGAAACCGGTCGAGACCGGCCCTTATCGAAGGAATGTATTTTGTTCACTGGTGGTAGACGCAATACGCAGGTGGCCACTGCTGACGGCGTGGGACGCCAGGGGCTGGTACAGGAATTCGGTGGGAGTCGGCCTACGATTGGAAATTTCCATAGAGAAAGGGAGAGATACATTATCAAAGAGCAAGTAGCAGACAGAGAGAGAGCTACGTGCGGAGCAGACAGATGAAGTTGTCCTGAGAGCTGGTGATTAATTACTAGCTGCTAACGAAGAGGAAGAAGAGATCAGGAATCCTGTGAGGTCAACATGCAGGAGTGGTGGAAACCGAGACGAAATCCAGACGAGGGTTCGAGCACAGAACCAAGGCAGCGTAGACGAGGTGTAGCGGTGCAGACGTGTATCCGTGAGCTATAGTGGGAGAGCAGAGTCCCGAGCGAGTGAAAACCCGAGATACAGAGAGGGATCAGCTCCACTGCTGAGATGGAAAGACGCACGTATAAGGTGAGGCGTTCTGAGTTAGTGTAGAATACATAGAACTAATAATCTACTTTTCCTCCCTTTTTAGGTTGTAAAGGGCAACTACTTGTAACTGTGATTAACTTTCTATGAATATGTTTAATAAAGATATAAGGTTCAATACATATATTTGAGTGTTGTTTAAGAGACAGAACTAACCTTTCTTTTCAACCAGATACTGGCAGGTTAGCAGGTGATTGGACCCTTCTAGCAGGTAACTGAGAAATGGAAGATAGTGTAGCCTATGGCTGGAAGGAACTCCCAAATGTTCTAATCCGATAACTCTTCTAAATTGAGAATAGTAAATATCGTCGGCGCACCTTAGGTGTGCCGCCGACCCTGTTAGAACCCGCTGCCGGGAGACACAAGGTATACCGTCAGGAAGCATAGATAGTATTGGTCCCAAGAGTTAGGGAAACAGTCTGGCGACTTTAAATCAGGTAAGTAAACAGTCTGGCGACTTTAAATCAGGTAAGTAAACAGTCTGGCGACTTTAAATCAGGTGAGTAAATATTAGATAGGGGATCCCCTAGATGTTAGTTATTCCTACTTGTACAGGCTTGTAAATAGCTACTAATCGCCTTCTCAGGTGAGTTCTCTAAACATCTTGTAAATAGTCTCCTGAGAAGGGTGTATTTACGTGACGGCTGAGGCAGCCATTATTGATAGGCCACCCGTTCTAAAAACCCAGTCGTTACAGAAGGTCAAGTCGATCCCCAGCTCTCTGCAGGGAGCCCCCATCTCCAATCTACCACGAGGGAAAAATATCGAGTCCCTGGGAGCAAGGTCAAAGATAGGAGAAAAGGTTAAAAAAGATGTTATTTTGGGCTCTGAGGACATTGAACTAGAGACCAAGATGTCTTCCAAAAAAGGCCAAGCACGCCTCGTTAAGAACCTCAATGGCGCACAGCTATTAATAACTGCATGCTTCACTACATCTGGTCAAATAGTGAATGTAGGAACTGGAAATGATTCCCGGGTAGATGAAACTCACAAGGAAGGGTCAGCTGCAAGGACATTAAATTAGGAAATTGGGAACATAAAGGAAACCGTTATTACTCTCACAAATCAACAAGGGGAGTTGTCTGAGGGGGAGGCTGCAGGGTTAGAGCAGGGGGACATCGTGAACAATATTCAGAATGAAAACCCAATCCCTGTAATTGCTCCCCCCAACCTTTGTGACTCGGACCACTTGGACTCTATCTGTGAGCCAAGACCACCAAAGGCTCTGGATGAATTTTGCTCTTTGATCGAGGACTCGGGAATTTTCTGACATTGGTGTCTCGGCTTCTGGTGGGGGCGAGGAGGGGAGCAGATGGCGTGGCAGTTCAAATACCGATCCCTCTAAGAACAGGAGGTCTAACGTGAGAGCTAGGAGGAGGAGCCATAGGAGACGGCGCAGGTCTAAGGAAAACCATTCCTCCAACAGCGATGATGACACTGACTTGGGATGGGATTGTGAGGAAACAAGACTCACGGTTTTGTATGGTCCTGGGTCACCTCATCCCAATTTGGGGATTATTGCTGGTAGTGAGAACCCACAACAGGAGCCTACCCAAAAACCTCCTTTAGCGGTCATTTTACAGTCCATCAAGAGCTTCCAAGCAGAGGTCAAAATCAACAGCCGAGGATCGCGCCTAGCAGTTAACGAACTACAGGGGGGAGTCCAGAAGGTGGGAAGGACTTGTGCTGCAATAGCGGATTGCGTGACTTCAGTTGAAGTAAGGATGGACCAACTCGAGGAAGATGCTAGCAAGCTCCAGAAATCGAGCGAGGAACAGGAATGCGCTGTTAATGATCTGCTGTGGAAGATGGAAGAACAGGAGAACAGACAGAGATGGAACATTCTTAGATTTCTGGGGTCCCCGAGGGAATCGAGAAGTACGACCCCAGGAAATTCATGATTTCCCTTCTCAGGGAAACTTTTCCCGAGTTGAAGGACTGGGACTGGGACAGAGAAGTACAAAAAGCTCACCGATTCCCTCAGTTTCTCAACAAACGAGCACAGACCTCACAACAACACCCTCGGGCTATGCTGGTGTTCTTCGGTAACTCTCTTCTCCGAGATGTCCTATTTGATCTGGCAAGACCTAACAGTAAAAAGTCGTTTGAAGGCTTCACCTTCTTCACAAGGCCAGATCTCGCGCACGCCACAGTCGAGAGTAGGTGGAAATTAAGGCAGTTCTTTGACCCCCTACAGAAGCTGGGGGCTACTGTGTACCTGTAGAATCCAGCCAGATTGAAGGTCATCTTTAATGGGACCACCCGTAGCTTTGTCTCCGAGATACAAGCTAGGGAATATCTTGATGAAATTTCAGCTCAGGAAAATGGATAATACTATTGTGTTCTAATAGGGGTTTAAGGCAAATGAATTAGACTTTTTCTATTTTATTCTCTTCTCCTTTCTTCCTGCCTTTATCCTTTTTAGGTGCAAGGGTCTTTGTCTCGGCTTAAGGTATTCTGAAAGAGATATGTTAATCTTTATGTTTTCAAATTTTTTCCATGCCTTGTTCTTAACTTATCCCATTCTTTCCTTAAACTTTATTAGAAATAGTATTAGGCTGCTAAAGCCATCGAACTAGAATTGGTGAATATGATTCATAGGACTATAAATTACTAGAACGGGTACAGCCTGGCGTTTATGTTTTGTCTTTAATTATTCTTTTTGTAAAATGTTCTATTCATGCGGGGAGGGCTCGGGGGGGGGGGCACAGTGGGGCTTCCGGACTGACGCTACACCCCTGGCGATGCAGCCAGGTAACCTCCAAGGTTGGTTGGGGGTGGGGAGTCGGGGGTGGGTCTTGGGGTGAGGGGAGAATGGCAGAATGGGACTGATGGACAGGTTGACAAAATCTATGTAAAAAAAGAATAGGGAAACGCACGCAGAGTGTATAGGGAATTTGAAGGAAGGGGTTAACAGCTTTGGCACTCTTACATCGGCAGTATGGCCAGGATAAAAATAATATCTTTAAATATATGTGGCCTGAACGATCTTAAAAAGAGGCAAACAGTGGCAATTGGCCTACAAAATTAGGGAGCAAATATTGTATGCGTGCAAGAAACTCATATCGAAGGAGCACAGAGCCATATTTTGAATACACTAGGGTATACATTGGTGTGTGCTACCTCACAAGGGGCTAAGACACGGGGGTCGCCATCTTGGCTAAAATGAGTGGGTATGTTTTTAGTAAATCCAAAACGGACAAATTTGGCCGCTGGGCTATCACCGAATGCAACTATCAAACAGGCCAAAAAATGACAATCTGTGCTATTTATGGGAGTAACTTAGACGATCCTGGGGTCATTGACAAGGTCTCTAACGAACTTTCACACTGGTCTCTTCCGATCCTGGTTTGTGGGGATCTCAACATAAATCTCCCGGTTGATTGGTCTCTGAAGGACGACTGGGTTTATAAAGGACGAAAACCAAAGGTATTTCGTGCTATCAAGAATCTATGTTTAGCACATGGGCTTGTGGACAGCTGGCAGACTTCCAATACTAATACTAGTGATTTAGGCTACACTTATTACTCCATTCCACACCGTACACACGCCAGACTAGACTATATGTTTATATCAAACTCACTTAGTCAGGACTGTCAAACTGTGAAATTGCCCCGTGTATTATCAGATCATAATCTCCTTCTTTGTACGTTAACTACTAGATTGGCTAAACTAGAACCAACACCATGGACATTTGAAAAAGCCCTATTGAATGACTCCCAATATTGTCTCCATATGAAAGATTGGATCCCCCAAATTTCTAGTAGAGAACATTAACAGTACCTCAATAGAAATTGTATGGGACGCTTTAAAAGCCGGGATTCGGGGCGAGACCATGCTATTCCCACTCAGATCAAACAAGCAGGAGAAGGAGGAGATATGGAAGTTACAGGATGAGCTCACGATAGGAGTAGGTCTTGTTAGAGACACCAACAATGGTGATCCAACTGGGGATATCTCGTGCAGCTTAGCCCAAGTAGCAATTGCTAAAGCAGCAATTACTAATATCTTTACAGATCAAGCAATTCGGAATGCCACTGCACGAAAAGAACTAGTATATAAAGTTAATGAACAAGTGTGTCATCAACTGGAGGTACGAATGCGGCTTCAAACTAATGTTAACTTAATTAGGGAGATTATAGATCCAGTGGCAGGACAACTAAAAGACCCAGAATTAATCAGGGAAGCCTTTTGTCGGTTTTATACAGAACTATACTCTGAAAATGGCAGTGGGGATATAGCCGAAATGGAACGGTACCTAAAGAACTGTGAAAGTGGCAGCCTTGAGGAAAACGTGCAGCAGGCTCTAGAGGAAACTCCTAGTATGGAGGAGATGCTAACAGCTGTCAAGAGTCTCCCGAAAGGGAAGGCAACAGAACTTGATAGTATCCCCTCACAGTTCTATAGCACATTTATAGATCAAATCAAGCATATACTGATTGACTTGATTATTCATATCTTCTCTGGGGGTCAATCACCTAGTTCCTGGTCCAGGGCTAAAATTGTGATCTTTGCCAAAAAAGGGAGGCCCCCTGAACTCTTGGGGTCGTACCGCCCCATAACTCTTATAAACGCCGATTCCAAAATATATCCAAAAATTTTGGCTAACCTGGTAGCACCAATTATACATAAAGTAGTTGCCAGTAGCCAACATGGTTTTGTTCCCGGGAGGTCAACAATAAATCATATCCAGAGGGTTATCACGCTTTTTGATGGAACAGGAACTGCAGGAGACCCTATAGCCCTAATCCTTCTGGATGCAGAGAAGGCTTTTGATAGAGTCTCCTGGCAGTTTCTCTGGAAAGCAATGGCAATGATGGGATTTCGAACAGGGTTTATTCAGGCCACACAAAAAATGTATGTTAATCCGAAGGCTGTAGTGTCCGTTAATGGAAGCTTAACTAAGGTCTTATATCTAGAGGTACTCGCCAGGGCTGCCCTTGCTCGCCATTGCTCTTTGCAATATACATAGACTCTTTTATTCGCTACCTGGAAAAAAATTACAACATTGCACCTATCATATCACAGGGGCACGCTACAAAAACGTTAGCATATGCTGACGACATTGCCATAGTCACCCCAGATCCTGTAGGTGCAATGCTGAACATCGAGGCCGAAGCAGTGAAATTTGGCCTTGTCTCTGGCTATGCACTCAATCAGGGGAAGACACACATTGTTTTAAATCAAAAAATTGCGATGGACGACCCTAGAGTAGTAAAGGGAGCAACTTACCTGGGGGTTACCATCTCCTCAAACCTGGAGGAAGTTGTGGATATTAATGTCAAGCCAATGCTGAACTCAATGCATAAGGACTTACGACGCCTAGATAACCTTCATCTGTCCATCATTGGGAGAGCAAACGCAATCAAAATGGTGTTTTTCCAAAAATATTATACTTATTTAGGGCAATTTGCTTGGAATTTTCTAACCAGTGTCTTACCTCAATGGAACGTACATTCTCAAAATGTATATGGGCATATGCACAACCTCGGCGGCCATATAAATATCTCACCCTTCCTAAAGATAGAGGTGGGCTAGCTCTTCCTAATCTAAGAAGATATTACTGGTCATGTGTATTACTTTATAGTAAGGAATTACTACAAGAGGGGGATAACACAGAAGAACATACAGTATTGATTTAACAGCTGCTTGTTGGAAATTCTAGTAATGGCTATCTATGGAGGCATATTCATGACAGTTATCATAAGAAGGTCAAATTTAAGACTCTCTATAGCTGTTTTAAAGTATGGAAGGCCATAAGAGAAACATGTGGAATAGGACAAATCTCACATTACACGCCGATATGGAACAATCCAATTCTTCCACCAATGGTTTTCAAGGACAATTGTGTAAGCAAATGGCATAAAATAGGAATTACACAATTAGGGGACATGTTTACAACACAGGGGATTAAATCTTTTGAAGCTTTGAAGGAAGAATACAGCTTAGACTGGCGGGATTTCTTTAAATACCTCCAAATCAGGGATTTTTTTAACTCGCAAACCGGGGGCCAGGACATTGGGGGAAGAATCTACCCTAGTAGAGATGATCATACACTCTAAAAATCATACTATAGGTGGAGTTTATGCGCTGCTGTTGGCCATATTCCCAGACGACCTAGATAAAACGTCAACGAAGTTGCAAAGCAAACTTGAGGTTTCAAACATAGGCTTTCTACACACCTGTCAGTTAGCTCAAACTATTCTGCTCTCCACTAAACTTCAGGCACAATTCTACAAAACCTGTTTTTTTCTTTATTATACACCTGACAAGATTACAAAATTGGGAACCGGCAAAGGGACCTGTTGCCCGAGATGCAACTTACCTAAAGCTGATTCCATACATATCTTTGCCTCTTGCCCTGGGTTAATTCCTTTAAAGAAAGACATAGAGAGGTTCTTATCATCTGTTCTTCATAGAGAGGTGACTTTGTCAAATGAGGCAATGGTACTTGGGGCAGACGAACCAGATAACATTCAAAGTGGTCATGAGTTCATATTTGTAGCGATGGCTGTCTTGCGGTTATGCCTAGCTTCCGCTTGGCTCGACCCGTTAGCGCCCTCTTTCCAACAGTGGCTAGCTAGGCTATTGGCGGTACATAATATTGAGATAGCCATTTACCAACGGAAAGGTAAACAGCGGCGCAAAAGGGGTCTGAAAATCTGGACCCCTCTTATACAATGGCGGGATTCACAAACATAATCTAATGTACCTACAAGACTGTAATGCATATAGGATTTTGTTCTTAAGCTTGGTTTATGTAATGATGGGTTAAACAAAAAGAAAAAAACAATGTAATGCTCATGATGTTAATGTGCGTATGTTTACCTGTCCGTCACACGGGAAATTGGGGGGGGGATAAATGTAAAACCATGAATAAAAACATTTTTTTTTTAAAAGTGTCTGAAAAACATTCCAGTCAGTACATAGACATAAAAGGAATGGATGACGGAGCTGACAAACAGGATATCAAAGTCTTTATCTCAAGCATTTTGCTTTGTTGCTGTACGAGGAGCACCCTACAAATAAGTTAGAGAGTACACCAACGAATAACCACTCCACTACATGTCGTACAGAAATCCTTTCTAAGTAATCACCAAGTGGTAAAAGAAGTGTTCTATAGGTGCAAGTAATATCCCAAACATCACATACAAGTTTCATGCTTACAATCTTTATCAAGACCCTTCTAAAATACACTATAGCAAGGACAGGACATGGAATTAACAGTCACACTGGAACATGACGGAACAAAATACAGACAAGCACTTCCCTTCAGGAACAACTTCAACTTCACAAGGATCTATCATAAATCAATGAAGGAATACCCCAATAGTATATTAGGAACGTCCCACGTGAAAGATCAATGAAGCAAAACAAGGCCCTCCTGTAAACAGGAGATGAATGCTGAACAGGTGTGTCCAGGACAAAGAAAACAGGAATGACAGAATGGAGAAGGAACCAGAGTAGAATGGTGAGGAAGCATCCTAAAGCACCTTAGTTAGAAGAATAGCCGGCAATATCTTATAAGAGGGTACAATAAGTTATCAGGGAAGACCGCAGCATTTCACACCATAGGAGCCAATGCACTTGGAAATTAATTCCATTTTTATGCTGTTGTTGCGAACGGTTGTAGAAAGTTGGCGGAGGGTGAGGGGAAAGGTAAGGATACACCAACTCAAGTTTTCTTCAAACAATGCACCAGGGAATGGAGTAGACAATGCAAACAGAATGTTGCGGACATAGTTATTATTTATTAATGGTTGACTAAAATGTGTCAAAATCATGAAGGTCATGTTACTGATTTTGAAGGGAATAAACTACGTCAACAATAGGTGACAATATGAAGCACTTTATTGAATTACAGACACGGATTAATCCACTAGACTTTCAGAGACTCAGCACAACAAAGAATAATGAGGTGACTATGCTTTTTTCACAAACACATACCATTCATGGTGACCGGCACTAAGAAGGCTACGGAAGGAAAAAGGCAACTTGGCAAAGCTTCAACTAGTTGAGAAGGATGCAACAGTCTCTCATTTTGGTGCAAACACTAACCAAGAATCCTTCCTATTTACTTTTTTGCAGACCTTTGCAGCCTTTGAAGGTGGTAACTAACATGGTATTTTAAAATAGTCTGGTATGACATTTTTGACTGAGAGCCAGATAAAAGAACAACCTCTGCATTCGGCTATAAAAAGAGTTACAGATATGGGACTAAAAAGAGTTACAGACATGGGACTAAAAAGTTTCAACCGAGGCAAGGGCATAAACCAACTTTTATTTGCATGACCAGTGATAATACATACAAGTAGAACGCATTTTGAGAGAAATGCCAGCATGGAAGTCGACACATGCAGATAATGGCAATTAATCAATCCCAGATCATGCTCCAATTTGGGGACACAATACCAGCAAAACAAAAAACTCATAAAAGGAAGCCAAGTCTGAAAAGGGTCTAAAGAGAAAAAAAAAATCACAAATTGTATAAAGCACTGCAGATTGCCTATAAACTTGGGGTATAATACAGATGGATACTTTTATCCCGGTTTCCCAATCTCAAAAAGAATGCTGGTCAATCCAATGTCGCTTGAGAAGTTCTTATAGGTTATCGGTTTTCTTAAAATAAACTTATCAATGAGCCAGACAGCTTTATAAGACTATGATATGCATAGTCTTATAATTTTATTGTGAACCCGTTGGGAGAGGTTTTCAACTTCCTCACTCAAAACAAACATATAATGCATTCAATGACTAAGGTAGAAGGTTCACTAATTCCAGAGAAGAGCAAAGACCCCCAAACAATGTCCCTACTTTAGATAAATTAATGTGAATGCCAAAATATTTACAATATTAGTTACAAACAGGATGTGCTGCCTCCTACCAGAACTAATACTCAACACCACTTATGGTCTATAGAAGTAAAGAAAAAGCGAGGAGTCATGAGGTAAAAAGAAAAAAGTAAGAAAAATAGTCTGTACAATTAAATTGCCCTGGAAAATGAAAAGGTTTTAGATCAGGTTTGTTGGCAGACAAGGCCAATACATTTCATAAGAACGAGTTGGGGGGCGTGGTCTGGAAATGAAGGAAGATGGCCACTTAATCTCGGAACTCTGTGCTGAAACGGGCCCGAACGGCGGCAGTGGCTAGCACGCCATGGTGAGGACCCAACATACTGCATCCATGCACCGCTTGTGGACTGCGCAGTCTGCCACCTGACCCTCTCCAAATACAAAAGTGTCCTAAGCAGTGTTGGACTCGCCGCAGCGGCCCACAGTGACAGGGGGGCAGCTGGGCCTAAAGGCAGGCGGAGAGGCCGGACTCAAGCGCGGCAACTTCGGCCCACATATCATCCCCTCCTCCCCTCCCACCCGGGTGGCCCTGAAGCTGGATCGAGGGAGGGCCGCGGATCACGGAGGCAGAGGGAGCTCCACGTCTGGACATGGCAGCAGAACAGGTGAGCGGCCATTGAGTCCTGAACCACGTGCAAAGCCCTTGCTCACAGTACTCGGGAGCTCACGTCCCGAGGGATCTCCTTGAGGATCCACCGTGCAGGCTGATCTCCGGCGCTGCACAGCTCTCAGGTGGGGGTAGGACCCTGCGACTGGCACTACAAGCCTCTGCCGGCAATGCACCTCCCACCTCTCTCCTGCATTGGTCGGGACACTCCACATGCAGGACACCCCTCACCTCAGCGCTGAATCTCCCCAACCCTGCAGGCCCCTCCAGACCCAGTCACGGGAGGGAATAGATCACTGGGCCTGAGCGAGGGAAGGAAGCCTTGGCCCGGCTGTGAAGCTCGCAGCCTCTGCGCCAATCCGGGCCACAGCTGAGAGCTGGCGGTGTCGCCCAGCTTCCCGACCCTGAATTCTACGTGAGCCTGCAGTTCAACCAACGAGAGGCCCTTACAGAGCGGCAGAGTGGTGCTGAGGCCCAGGGCGGAACCCCTCTGGCCCCTGCTTGCGCTGCTGACCCTCTACAGACTCGGCATAGACCATCGAAGCCTGAACTAGGCCTTCCAATCCTACGGTAGGGAACACTGGCCTGACCTCCTGGATTGCTGCTGGGCCCGACTGCTGCACCAGAGCAGGGCCGCCCACCTAAGCCTCACACTACCCTGAGACCCATTGCCGACGCCTCGCCCATCCACGACACCACCCGCAAGGCCGCTGGTCACCCACCCGGACCGTACTCCGTGTCTGCCATGGTGATGACAGTCTGGATTATAGGCCACAAGCTAACAGAGCACCTCGGTTAATGGACCCTTCGCCACTCCCCGGCCCATTATCGGACAGTCAGAAGACCCCTGCAGATCTGCCCCAACAACCCGCGGCACAGCAGGCATCACAGGGAGGGGACCGGGGCCACACTGCCTACTGACCCCCCTCTTCCCGCCTGGTCCTATCGCAGCCTCAGGCGGATGTCTCCAGGCAAGTCCAGGGGCACACCAGCAAGGCAACTCCTCGTTACTGAAGCCCTCCTCCAATCCTACCCTATGGCCACCCCGAGAGGGGCTGTATCCCCAGGGAACGTCGGATGGAGGGCATGTACTCGAACATCTCCACATTAACAGCAGTAACCAAGCATCCGCAAGTGTATTGCAGGCTTATAGCCACGCGTAGACTAACAAACAGCGGGTCGCAGTGGTCGAAGAACGCCTCCAGACCCTGCCGGAACGCAACCAAGAACAACTCTTTTTGCACAGCAAACTCATCGACCTGGAGAACGTGGAGGGCTCGGACACTAAATTCTCTCTCAGGAACACTCTCCCACAGTTTACTGCCCTTGTCTTCGACCCACCACTGGAGATGTAGCGGGCACACTACATTGGTTCACCAAGACGAGATCCCCCATTGCCTGCTTCCTGCAGCATGAGCAAGCTCATCAAATACTGCCTGCCGCCCACACTCATGGTCCTTACGTACACAAGGGCCAGGAAATCTGCATAGTGGTGGACTTCTCCAGGGAGACCAACAACTGCCGCAAGGCCTTGCTCTCCTTCTCGCCCTGGCTGTGCCAGCTAGACATCAAGTACGGCCTAATTGAACCAGCCTGCCTAAGGATTGCCATGGACGGCGTCTCAAAGGAATGCTTTGATCTTGAGGACTTACGCTTCTTCCTAGACTGATTCTACCAGCAGGACAATGGCACTGCCACCATGCGTCAATGGACACCCATCACTCGGCGGTGGCGTCCTTCCCCGCCACATCTGGTGTTGAAACAACAGCAAATCCCGGTACCGGGGGTCGAGACCTAAACAGGACAGCACGCCCCCAGGGCGACAGGGCCCAGGCCCCAAGCCCCACAGGCGGTGACAGTTATTACCCAGGATAGAGGCAACTCATGTTCACCCCTGAAACCTGCCTCTGGCGCAGAGTAACCGCCCTGGGGCCTGCGGTACTGAAACGACCCAGCGAGTGCGGTGGCACTGCGGAAGAAGCTGGTGATTCGGTGCCCACCGAAAGTGCTGCCACAATTACCATAACTGTTTGACTGCTCACTTCTTTGACAGGATTAAATGTTATATAATTCTGCATGTACGCTATTTGCGATGTACACCACCCCGCTCTGTCCTACCTCCCCCTGTGACAGCCGTACTGGCCTTCCACCCAAGTAGCGACTCTGCACCAGACCGAACTGGAGGGCAGATAGCCTTGCTCAAACACCTCTACTCCTCCCACCCCCCTCCATACCCAACCGCCGATGCCTGGAACAGGCCCACATGGCCCACAATAGCCTTTTCACCTCCAAGACCGAATACGCACTACAGTGCATGCATGGGAAGCATTACAAACAGGGTGAGAAAGAAGGCCACTTACTGGATGCCTGAGTCAACGGAGCTGCCATGGTCATCCCGGCCATATGCTCGACGAATGGAGAAACTCTCACCCATCCGCAGGACATAGTCAATGAATTTGCCTCATTCTACAAGATGCTGTTCTCCCTGGAGGTGCCGGCGAACGAGGAAATCGTGACCGCCTTCCTGGATGGTGTGGACCTCCCCTGCCTGTCAGACAAGGGATACTGACTGGGGAGGACAGCAAGGAAGAGATACGGCTCACCATCTCCAAATTGCCTTATCACAAGGCCCCAGGGAGGGTGGCTTCCCCACAGGGTTATTTAGATGGGCGGGCATGGTTGTTGTCAACTCCTTGCATGCCGCCTTCCAGGAGGCAGAGTGGGCGGCCTTTTTGGGACCCCTCTCCAATAAGGGGGTGATCGCAGGTTTGCCCAAGCCAGGGATAGACCCATTATCATGTGGCAGCTACAGACCAATATTGCTTCTGAATGCCAATATTAAAATACCAGACAGCATTCTGGAGGCCCGCCTTAGTAGGTCATACCTTCCCTGATCCACCACATTCAGGTGGGTTTCGTGCTGGGTCGTTCCTCCAGGAACCAACACTAAATCCTAACCTACACCCTCTGGACAGCCAAGGACTTCCCGGCCGACGCAGTGGCCCTCTCATTGGACACCAAGAAGGCGTTTGATTGCATCGAGTGGGGCTAACTCTTTACCTCCGAGAGAAGATTCGGCATGGGGGATCAATTCATCGCCAAAGTGAGACTGCTGGATGATTGCCCCAAAGCTCAGGTCAACTGTGGGGGTTTCCTCTCCGACCCCTTCCCGATCCAGCAGGGCACCTGCCAGGGCTACCCCTCCTTCCCCCTCCTATTCCTTTTGGACATGTAATAACCACTTGCCTCCGCTATCCGCCACTCACCCAACATAACAGGCAACCCCATCACCGGGGGTCTGTCCAAAATCTACCTATATGCCGACAATGTCCTGCTCACCCTGACGGACCAACATCGCTCCCAGCCGGATCCACTGGAAGTCATCGACTAGTTCGCGCCCCTATCCGGCTATAAAGTAAATTGGGACAAGAGCGAGGCATTATCACCATCATCCTGCACCATGAAAGCGGCGATCTATGGCTACCCTTTTCGCTGGAAATCCTCACACCTCAAATACCTAGGGATCCAGGTCAATAAAGGGCTAGACGGAATGGTATCAGACAACATGGACCCACTGATAGCTCAGATGAAACGGGACTTTGAGAAATGGTCCCCTCTGGCGTTCAAATAAACAAAAGAAGAGAGGTCAAATCAAACTCAAATAAGCCACAGAGACGGAGTAAGGTAAGAAACCCACATCCACTTTGGGTGGGAAGGAAAGCCCTCACACACTGACCTAGTCAGTGTCATGCTTCATCATCGGGCCCCACCAAAGAGGCCGAGTGCCTCTTCGGTGTGCTGCGACGCCAGAAAGACTGCGGAGCTGGTTGTGTGAGAAGGGCGTGCTGTGAGGAAAAATTAAATTAAAAGTGCCAAAAAAGGGTATCAATACAAAAAGTTTAATGAGTGATCCCTAAGGCACATGTGGGAAGTATTATGTGTCTGAATTTAGCAGCCAAGGTTTTAGGATTGGTTAAATTCAGAAATACTTATATCAGTCAACATGTTTCTGCCATACTAGTGGTTTAAGTTTACCAAGGCATTCATCAGGACTAAACCCCGGCGGTATGGACTCTCAAATCGTCCACCCTAACCTGGGACTTGAAAGTGAAAATATATAAAAAAAGTGAAAAAGTGCTAAAAAATAGAAGAGCGGGTCGCTCATTCTAAAAAATGCTCCAAATTGTGGAGTATATCAGCACCTGTGAAGTGACTTATACAAACAAACACAAACAGACATACACATAATTAATATAAGCCATTGCGTTTGATCATGGTGCTCCACAGTATGTGGCATACATCGTGTTCCCAAGGTAGACACTAGATTTAACACCATCCAAGTAACCCTGTAGGGATGATATCGTTAACTCTGGGAAGTGATGTGCTAAGGGTGTATTTAAAACTAAAGCAGGTAGATAATAGGGTTAAAAACACGGAATGTGTACTCCTTATGAAGGGATCAATGGACCAAAGGTCTGTGACCCCTTAGAATGGTAATTTCAGATTAATATGTCACTTTAAAACAGGGCGCCGAAACGCAATGTAGCTAAGCGATGGGGCTCGCCTGTGTTACCCACACTGAGAGAATGGTGCAGCGACATGGATGATGCGATGGTTGCTGAGAGGGCGGTGTTTGTCCAGAGGGGTTGCCCCAGGAAATGGGGTCTGATCTGGGGAGCGTGGAATAGGTATAGGGGAAACATTTGTGACCCACCGAGGGAAGACTCTGATGAGTATGTGTCAGATTGAGGATTGCAACTAAACTATGGCTGTGGGTGGGGAGGAGTCGTGCAGCTTCAAGGACCTCCAGACCGTTGCAGGAGTGGAAGGTGTTGGGTGTGGTTCGGGAGTGTGTCCCTACTTTTGCGGATAACGCCATTGAGGATCTATGTTTATTTACCCTCTGAATTAACTCAGTGTTTTGCTACAGCTGTGCCTTTGCCTACATGAACAGTTTGGTGTTACAGTTTTGACAAAAACAGACCTTGGTACATCGATAACAGCTTCTTGAGCACACTATGTATATTTGCCGCCGGGCCCCAGGGATGCCGGCTGAAAGGCTGTGTAACTTTTTGCATAGTACATTTACCTACTGAATGCTCGCGGCCGGCCCCAGAGGTTGTAGGCCTTAAGCTGTGTCCTAACAATGCCGTGCAATAAAGGTCTTGGAAAAAAAACCAACAAAAAAAACAGGGCGCTACTTGCACCATGGGTCTCGGGAGGGGAATTGCAGCGTGCCTGGCACATCCTATGAAAAAAGAAAGGTTTTGATGCAACCCCCTCTGGCGTTCTCCATGTTGGGGAGGGTGCAAGCGGTACGCATAGTCACCCTGCTGGGCTTCACCTATACACTAGGTATGCTCCCCATGCTGGTGGTTTTAGCCACCCTCTGCCCCATTGACACACAGATCTGGTCCTTTGTGTGGAACTCCTCGCAACCTCGCTTGGCCACGACCAAGCTCATGGCACGACGTTTGTACGGAGGCCTGGGCCTCCATTCAGTGGAGCACTACGCCCTAGCTCTTCAACTCTCACAAATGGTATATCTTCTCCCTGGCACTGCAGACCCGCCGCAGTGGACTCTCACTGAAAGATCTCTCCTCTAAAGCAGCGAGGGGCTTGGACTCTTGTACAGGGACCAGACCCTACAGTAGCGCCCTACACACCCTGTACTGCAGGACATGCAAAAAGCCTGGCTGCGAGCCCACCACCTCTTTGGAGTGAATCCACACTTACATGACAGGGCACCGCTATGGGGCAACAAGGATCTGTGCATAGACAGCCAACCACTACACTGGACCACATGGATAGAAGCAGGAATACACTTCATGGATCAAATCCTGCACAATGGAGGCCTGAAGCCCTTCAATCGTCTGAGAGAGAAGTTGCAGCACTGTCTGTGGCGTTGTCCGGGCCTATGCCCCTGGTCCCTGCAACAGTCACCCGTAGTGACTACCTTACAGCGTGGGGACGGCACAGGGAAGTCATGTCGGGGCTGTCAGGCACACTTTCTGGGCGCCTCTTTTCCCAACTTCTTCTACCAACCTCCCTGTCAAGTGGCAAACCAGACTGCAGATCATCCTTGAGGAGGAGGACTGGTCTGACATCCTAAGTGCCCTGGATAGGTTTACGCTGGAAGGCTGCATGAAATTCTGCCTTTTCAAAATGCTACGTAGACGGCATTGAGAAGTGATAAAACTGCACAGGGCGGGCCTCCTTACTCATGCAAACTGCTGGAGATGCAGAGATACAAGTTGTACGTGGGGGACAACTTGGGAACGTCACTACAACTCCACCTCTCCCCGCCATCATCATCCTACATGATACCAGGGCTTGCCTGAACCTTTCCTGCCCGCCGGGTGCATTCTCCACACGGCCCTGGCCACAGCCAAGCTATGTATACTTCGACATTGGAGGGCAACTATGCCACCATCCCCGGAGGACTGTGGCAATGATACAAATAGTGGTGCACAAACAGGTTATCTACAACCTACGAGACTAGGTGGAGCTGTACACTCAGACATGGGCTACCTTTTTAAGTGATGACCCCTGAGACGGGGGACCCTTCTACAACCCCCTCCCCCTTCAGTACCCCCAGTGACGAATGTTCCCACGCGAAGCGCAGTGACCAACTCTTGACCTCCGCCCCTGCTCAGTCCCCCTCCTCCACACCACAGCCCTCCCCTCAAGCCCTCAAACCTTCCCCCTTTTATATCGCCCTACTGTTTCCACTCCTCCTTCCCCGGCCTCTGCCCTACCCTTCCCCCTGCCATCCTATCCCCCTCACGAACTCTCCCCCCCTCCAGATACACCAGTAAGCACCACCCGGGTGACACCGCCACTGCACTTACCGCTATCCTCGGTGACACCATGTATAGCAACATCCCCCCCCATACCCTTCCCAGTGAGCGGATGACCACCTCGGTATGACGCTAAGGGACTCCCACCGCTCGCTAGAAACCACCTGACTCTCCTACACCACCTCGCCCAACCACTTGGACTGCGCCACTCCCCTGCTCCTAGGCCGACTGAGCTCTCTGGCGCCCATTGACCCCCTACCCCCCCCCCCCCCCCACCCCACCTCAGCGAAGGCCTGTGGCCGATGACTCAGTAAACCTTGCCACTTGGAGGGACGCACAAAGATCAGAGGATCGGACTTGCTCGTTCCTCCCCACCTCCAGTCAATGCGAACTGTTATATATTTCTTGCTGGCTTGAACCTATGCAATACACTGTGCAATTGTCACATAAAGTTGCTGCAGTAAAAAATTACGACACAAAAAAGACCGGGTTGGGAGAAGTCTATCAGAAATAGGTGAGGCCTAATTACAGAACACTTTGAATCAGACTTTCTGTGAATGGCAACCTCACTGGTAAAGTGAGGGTACTAATAGGTACAAAACACAGTTTCAATTAATCACCCCTTTTTTTTTTTTCTTCTTTTTTTTTTTATCCTCATTAGCCTCCTAGCCACCCATATGAAACTCAAAACGATACCGTCCATGGGCTTTTTATCTCATACGCCGACTTTAACGTCAAAGGCTTGTGCTGCCGCCCGGTAGATATTAGGCCTCTAACTTCATACTAGCCAAAAAGCCCCGAGGCTTCAATCTTCCGGCAGCTGCTACCTTATTAATCACCCCTTTTGTTTGGTCTCTCTTGGCCTTAAGCTTGTATCAAACCTGGGGGAGAGGAAACCAAAAGAGCAATATGAGAAGACAACATTCGGGCATCAAACTACTTACAAGCAGGAATATTCTGGAGGTTTCTGGCTTCAGTATTAATACGTCCCTCAATTATCTATAGCTTAAGAACAAGTCAGCCTACAGCAATCCCTATTTAAAAAGACCTTGAACAATAGTCCCTAGTCAAATAGGCCTTAAACAGTATTACACATTAACTTTCTGGAAAGAGGACAGCTAGCTCCTTCCCAGAACACCCTGTAAGGAAGATGTCATAAAGTGTATAGCACTCAGTCACAATTTAGGAGAGTATAAACAATTAATTTGAGCATTCTATCACAACTCCTCTTTTTTCGCTCTATTGATCCAGAGACACAGTTTAATTTATCAAACTTTAGACCGCTAAAATCATGAGGAAGAGGTAATAAGGGAATGAATAAAAAGAAGATCTTTATTCATACAGTTAATTTAAACCAAGCACATTTATTGTTTTGCAATCACCTTTGTGATAACCAGTACAGTTGTTTATCGACAATTAAATACAGTATTTAAATATATTAAGACTTCCTCTACTTGTTGCACCCCATCAGATGGTGTAATGTTTCAGCTTCTGATTAAAATACTTAAGTTTTCAACATGTAACCTTTTTTGATATCTGGTTTTTACTTAAATACCTATTACTATACTAAATGAGCCCTTGGAAAACCAGTTTCTTCTAATCAAACAGAAATCGAATTATTTTCTGAATCCAATTAAATTTGTATCCTTTACTTAAAGTAATCATAGTAGGAATTCTGTAGGTAGGTTAGACTATTTGGGCGTTTAACAGCTAGTAGTGAAGTTTGATGCTCCCTGAACCTATAGGCACTTTCAGGGTGAATAATCACAGAACCTGATCTAATCAATCAGGTACAACAGCTGCAAAAGCTAGCCAATACCAAACACTTACCTTCCCATTGCAGGGGCACTGAGAATCAATGCACTACGGACCCAAAATGCCTGGACGCAGCTCCCTGGGCTTCTCAAACTGATGAGCCCACATTGTTTGCCTGCCCCTGTGTACAACAAATGAAGAGTTTCTCTTAATCCAATAATATGGTGATAGCCGGATATTAAGCCAAAAGCAAACAAACACCTAGACGTTCCATATTGCTTAGAAAGTGTTTATTCAGCTTTAAGAAGTCACTCAGAAATAAGCTGAAGATCCTGATAAAGTTGCAACAGCTAAATGCTGCACCTCAGTTGGAGCCCATTCACACCTGCGTTTATCTGAAGCTTTATATAGTTCCAAAAACCTGCAAAGCAACTGCTTCAGAGAACTTTCTTCTAATGTATGTAATGCTGTGAAAGAATAAAAGAAATCATGACATAGAAACTACTCATACAGTCAGATCTATGTAACAAATCATCTTTGAGCATCACAGGACTGATGTTTTAAGCATTTTTGGGGTTACAAGAGATGTGATTAGCAAAATCAAAGGCTTTATGGCTACAAACAGGCAGGCTCCAATGTACAAAGTGTACTTGTGAGATGAAAATCTCTTTCCAGATTTTGTCACCCAAAAAACCTTCCAGAGAAAAGGGGGTATGTCACAGAAATTGTTTGTAATTGTGGTCACTAGCCATTGATCAGTTAGTGAGATGTGAAAGAGAAATCTACTACACGATCAATGGTTGGTGTCAGGACCAGGAGAAGTAGACACCTTTTGGGCTTCCCCTCACCCTCACAAATGTTATTGAGGCAGTTGTTTTTGCGGTGACCAGCAAATTGGCCTTTAGGGATACAACTGATTAACACATCAATGGAATCTCAAAATTAAAGAGGGGTTGCAAACGAAATCAGCGTGTGAGGAAAACATTAAATGGTTTGTAAGCCCACCTTCAGACCAGACAAGCATGTCATTTGGCACTATATTTCGATGCTTCTACCATGTTCATAGACACTCGGACACTGGTTTTGCCCAAAAGCATTTGATGGCAGGACTAATCCCGGTCACTACTGGGTGGATTCTTGACGCTGCCGGTCGTTTTTATCAGATTACGATTGGGGCATTCAAACCCATATAAATTAACTTTGGATTGAATACACGCTGTGGGATCATACATCTGTAATGGATGACAGATAGACCTATTGCCACATGCCGATCTATATATTCTCTGGACCAACAGATACCATAACTTTTTGAATACAGGGGATATATTTACTAGAAGTCAATGGACCGCTTGCCCCCACACTGAAGAAGTCCCTCTTTGGGACGAAACGCGTCGGCTGTATGGGGCTTCATTTTCTTGAGATAAAGAAATCAAATCGAGGAACTTCATTCTCCGTGACTTATTGGAATTGTATTCTAAATACTAAATGTTGTGGTGCACCTGTGCTGTAATGACTAGCTAGTTTTGGTACAGTTTTAAATAATTCTTTGGAGAAATGTTTAGCCATTAGAATCTAATGGGAAAAATAGACTTTACTAGTTTGGGTCACAAACACTTTGTATTCTGTTAAAATGTTATTATATTTGGCGTTTTCCGAACAGCTGTACGTCTTCCGCCAAATTCATTCTTGGCGTTTGCACCAACGTTTTTGGTTGCATAGTTCCTCAGAATACCAGGGGCCTGTCGGATGTGAACATTTTGGTTTAAAGTTTATTTCAGGAGCCATAAGTCTGCAAGCGGAGTTTATCCAGTCTGCATACCACACATGGCCGCCTCTACGTCCGTGGGCAGAAGAGTAAGAGGCAAGTAGGTCTCCAAGTAGCGCTCCATCGATTCTGTTACAAGCCCGCGAGGCTAATGCATTATGTGTGGTGTTACTGTCATGTGTCCTTCCTGGAAGGGTCACTTCAAACAAAACAAGGGAATGATCTGACCAACTACGGGGCAGTACTCTTAAATACCGCAGATGGGGATGATTGGAAAATATGCCGTCAAGGGTGTGTGCAGCCTCATGGGTAGGATCAGAAACTAACTGGATTAACACTGTACTGCCAAAAACATCTTTTAGCACTACTGAGTCTGAGTCCCCGAGGGATTCCATGTGAAAACTGAAATCCCCCAATATGGTAAAATTATTGGAGCAAAGTCCATCTTCTACGAAGGAGCCTATATCTGTTAGAAGCTGCTTCTTTGGGCCTGGAGGTCTACAGAGTACAACTTCACTAAACGAGTGATGGTAAGAAAGAGAAGGATTCATAGGAGTCGATCTTAATTGGTTCGAAAGTAGCAGCCAGAGAATTATGGTAAATGACCACTAGCCCACTACCCCTTCTATCGGACCTGTTCAGATCCGGTCCTGAGTCAGCATTAGTTCAGGACTCAGTCACAAAAGCTATTTTAATTTTGTGGCCAAAAATCCGTTCTGCACATTCGATCCTGTATTTTACAAGAGATCTAGCATTAACGAAGGAGCATGATAGATATTGGTTTCCCAATATAATCCCTCTTAATAAAATAGCGGGCGACCGAAAGGTAGATTCAGAGAAATCTAACTTAGGTAGGATATTCTCACGGTTAACACAAGTAACCTGCTTTTCTTTTGCTGCTGTGAAAATAGTTAACTGTATGCAGCTAGGGTCGTTACCTCCTGAATTCAAGGCACGAAGTTCGAACCCTCATGTAACACTTTAAGCGCTTAGATTCACACTTACCAGAGCCAGGGGGGCTGGCGGCGAGCGTGGACGTGCTTGACTTTGAGGGGGCTTGGGCACGCCAGCGGCGCACACGCGCTTTACCAGGCTTTAAAAAAGCCCCGATACAGGGCCACACGGGCCAGATGGGAGTGTCAGGGCGACCTAGCAACACGACGAAAAATGGATGGGCAAAGCAAAGCGGACTTTTACCTGGGGTTCAGCAACCTCGACTCAGGAAGCAGGCTCCACTACTCCCAGAATCATACTGGTAAAGTAAATGTTAATGAAAATAAATGGTGAGCAATTATAAAAGCATAAAATATTTAAAACCATGGAAAGCGAGCCTTTAAATCTAAGGAATTTAAACAGTTGATATAATGCCTGGGACCAAAGGAAAAATGTAATGAAAAGTTTCCAATCAGAGCTGAACACATAAACCTATAGTCATAAGAGACAACATACTTGCAGGTTTTTATTTTAAATTGTATTGCTTTATGTAAAAATACATAGATACAGTTAGACATTTCCGAGATACGGTTCTGAACATTGGTTGTGCAGGGTTACATACTTCATCTCAGGAGTCCGATCTGCGCCAAGACACCCTAGGGTATTTGCGCGCAATAAAAATTTCAAAAACATAAACAAACATAAACATAATAAAATTATTTTATATTGTAGACAAAAGAAACCAGCTTCAAGCAAAGTAACATTAAATATTTCATAAAGTATACTTAGTTCAAAAAGGTCCTTTGTTGCATTGGAGTCAGATTATCTGTGACAGTATCCTCTGAAAGGGTAAAATTATGAGTGGTCTAATCATGTGGCAAACACCATTGGAACATTAGGGCTTTAAGCTTCATCTTTAAGCTTTGAAGGTAGACTGTTTTTTGAATCAGAAGGGCAATAGGGTTGAACTCATAGGTTCATTGATTAAGAAGGATTTAGTCTGTGTTTTTTCTTGGAAGCCAGGTTTTAAGCAAAATTGTTCTTCTCAATGAGCCTCGACTTCCCAAGGCAGACAGGTGTGGATCAAGTATTTAGGTATTTCTGCTTGGACAGTTTTTTATGTTTTGCAGACAACTTTGAAGTAACTTTTCTTTTTGCCTTTATTGGTTGCCAATTGAGTGAGATCAACATAGGAGTAATGAGGTCGAATGTCCTGGTCTCTTATGAGCCTACCTGCGATATGCTATACTTAGCCAACAGAGAAGCTTGGTGGATCTTGAGAATTGTACAGCTCATGATATTGCCGTAATTCACACTTGAAAACACTACAGCCTGTGTCACTTGCTTGAATTCTTTGTACTAGTCTCACTTGGTTCTGCACTCCATTAGATGTGTGCTTGTACTTTAGGTTTCTATTCATAAAAAGCCAAGTGGTGTCACATAATATGCAATCTCTGGAATGTGATCTAGTATGGTCAAATTGCGGATCCATTGCAGCACGACAACAGAGTAATCTGGGGGAACAACAGTTAAAATTCTGTTTTAAGAGAGTTAATCTAATATTTGCTGTGCATCCTTCCCAAAAGCTTGACTGACATTTGTACAGTGGATTGTTGTTAGTGATAAATTGTTAAGGCTGTGTTGCTACACAGCTTCCTCATACATTTGCAAGAAATGTTAAGTGTGAAACTGGGCAAAAAGGTGTTCCTATTGTGTAGGTCTGTTCCTGTTTTCATAAAGTAGAGAAGTGTATTGTCCAATCCAATTTTGAAGCAGTCTGGAACTTCTCTTGTGCCACAGACTGGTTGTTCAGGTTGGTCCAGAATGTTGTTTTATGTACCAGATTTTTTTAATGATTGATTGTTGAATTAAGGGGCTCTGAGAAGAATGATGTTGGCTTAGTTTTGGCAATGGACCGCAGGCTTTGCTTTTGTGAGATGCTATAGCATTTATACATAGTTTGACCGACCTTCTGTTTAATAATAAGCTACAGCTTAATATAGTTCACCTTTTCTTCAAAAAGGTTGGAAAAGTTTTCTCATGTCCCGTTGAATAATTGAAAAGAGTTATACTGGAGGTGTGGTATATAGTTTAACTGTATCAACTTGATCAATTTTTGGCTTGGTAAATTTCTCTTCAGATTGGAGTCTTTGGCTTCAAAGACATGGATTTCTGTAATCTTTAGGTCTCTCCTAAACTTTCTGGTTTCAAAACAACTATTGGTTAAAATACCAATACCAAGTAGCTTCAGGTGAGCCTATTGACTATCATTGGCTGGGTTTCTTGACAATCGCATAAACTTGCTTCTTATTTGACGTGTGTCCTTTCTTGTCTTGTATTTATCCCCTAACCTATTTACCATTCCTTTCATTGAAAGAGGAGTATCCATCCACTGCTCACATTCAGGAAACTACTTTTTCAGTTTTCTTTCAGCACTCTGTAGGAGTACAGATGTCTTCTTGCTCTCTAAGCCGTACAATGTTTCATAACCTCGCTCCCCTGCTCCGTTGATCACCACCCAGCTTGCCTGTTGCTCCCCAAGTAGACCTGCTTACCTTTGTATGAGCTTCTATTCTCCAATTTTACCCCATATCCTTGTTACTCCCTGGTCCCTCCATTTTCACTGTTGTTCCCTGAACTCAACAGTATTCATTTGTTTACCCCCTACTTGCACCTCAGTTGCACGATCTCAACTAACCAATTTTTCCTTCTTCTTGTCCATCTCATTTATCTTTTTCAGAGGGATCAGCATATGCAAATTTCTACCAGGGCAGATCTTTCTTGACAATGTGCTTTTGTGCACTTCTTATTTTTCTAACCTATCACTCCAAGCTGGACTGCTGTCATGTTAGAATGGTACATTAAGAGTAATAAATAAAAACAGGCGGCGCAGCATCATGACACACACGCAGCCATATGGTAATGCATTCAAGCGTTTATCTCATCCCACTGGGGCTGGCTATAAAGAAAAGAAAATGCCCATATTAGTGTCATGATGCATGTTGTACACAGTTGCACCATGAAGGTGGTGCATCGCATTTTCATTTTTTCTTTGTTTTTGTAGATGCACCTTTTTTCTGTTTAACATCGGAAACAAGCATTGGCAACACCAATGGGTGTGCTAATGCCTTTTAAAAGTGAGACCTACTGTTTGCCAATGCTTTTTCATTTTCCACTGTAAAGACTTTAAATGTTCGAGTTTTATTGGTGATGGGTGTTTACGCCACATAGGTTACAATGCTGTCAAGGTTTTTTATTTCTCTGTAAAGGTTTTTTTTGTTGTTGTTTTTGTTTCCCCCTCGGAGCTGGTCTGATGTTTTATGGCCTCTTAAATGTTTAGGGATCAAGGCACTCCAAGATGCCAGTCATGTTATCAGTTTGTTGGAAAACGACTATGCTGATATCTTGGTCCCTGAGGGACTAACTGAAGAAAGGAATAGACAGTCAGCTTCATTCAAACAATATAAAATGTGAATTTCATGGAGGAAATAGGAAAAATAGTTTTTTATCCTAATATGACCTTTTCATCACTAGCTTTGAAACCACAAACCAGGCAGTCTACGAAATGCGTACGACTCCATGATGATTTTAATGTGTAGTGAAATAACGGTTCAGTAGACCGCCAATTTCAAATGGCTTTCCACTCAATTTAAGTTTCACAAACCAGGTACCTTCAACCTTGGCAGCACGTTTAGTTAACACTTGCCTGAGGTTTCACATTATATTGAGAGCTGGAGTGATATCAGCAAAGGGGCATCTGCTTTTTATTTAATTTTCATCAACTATTAGGATTTAAAAAAAATCATATTAGCTATGTTCAAGAGAGACAAAAGATTGGCTGTCTTATAAAACCTCCAGCTACGCCATGGGAAACTGGTAGGTGGAATCTACTAAAAGTTCGATTAAAGGTCTTTGGTTGCCCTCTTAAGAGTGTCACGGTCTAGCAAGCAATGGCAAAGCCAACAGGTCTCACACCTATGAGAGCTATTCCCTTTGCCAATGACTGCATCCATGTTATACAGCAGAGCCGCTGCTGAACAGCATGGCTAAAATATTTTTTTTAAAGAAGCACTACGCTGCGGCTAGCACAAATTAACTTTTATTGGAAAAGCATAAATAATTGGAAAAGTAAGTGGGGAGGATGAGCCAACATGGACGGAGAAAGAGCTGAAGAGAAAGATGCGGATGGGGGAATAGGTCACAGGAGACACAATGGGGAGGTATACACAGACAATGGAGGGACACAGGGGAAGCAAAGCAACTACATAGGGCAGATGGAAGGGGCTGAGGAAGCCAGCTGACAACAGATGGTGGTACAAAAGGAGGTGGTGATGGACGGAGCATCTGAATTAATCAAACACTCACACCCAGTCAAAAGATCTGGGTTTAATCCATCACCGTTCTATAGCCCACTCTGCCACCCCAGTTCAGACATGGCTATATGCAAATCAGTCTGACCCTGTGCCTCATGGGAACAGTCCAGCCCGAACTGCCAAGCCATGTCTTCCCTGGACCGGAAACAAGCTTCCGAGGACCGGTTTCTGGCATTCCAGCAGTCTTCAGCCTGACTTGCTTGAATCCAGTGGCAAAGTGAGCAAGGGACTCACGTATGAGCATACCCTGCCACACGTATGGCGGCCAAAAGCGGTACAAAAGGGGATGGTGATGGACGGAGCATCTGAATCAATCAAACACTCACACCCAGTCAAAAGATCTGGGTTTAATCAATCACCGTTCTTTAGCCCACTCTGCCACCCCAGTTCAGACATGGCTATATGCAAATCAGTCTGACCCTGTGCCTCATGGGAACAGTCCAGCCCGAACTGCCAAACTGACAACAGATGGTGGGCGTAAGAACCTGGGGAAGGGAGCGGACTACAGAAGACGGCTGGAACGGGCTGACAAAGTGAGCTTACCAAAGAGGTTGGGAGGAATAGGCTGAGAAAGCAAACTAACAATGGAGGGCAAGTGGAAAGGAGCTGGGAAAGCAAGCTCGCAGTGGCGGGCGGGAAGGGCTGAGGCAGCAAGCGGACAACTGAGGACTAGTGGGAGAGAAAGGAGTAGAAAGTTGACAATGGAAAGCAGGCTTGAGGGGATGGGGCAAAAAGCAGACAGTGGAAGGGGGACAGGATAGGACAGCAAGGTGACAGGAGGAAGGGCAGGAGGGGATGGAGAAGCAAACTAACAACGCCGAGCAGGCGGGGAATCGGGAAACATGCTGACAATGGAGGGTGGGCAGGTGGGGCTGGGGAAGCAAATGGACAAGGAGGTGGTAGGGAAGCACGAACAGCAACTCAGGGAGTGTGAGAAAAAGGAAAACTGAGAGGAAAGAAGTACACGAGGGAGAAAGCTGGAAAACACACTCTATTAGAGTGCTAAAACAAAGGAAGAAGTAGTGCCTGAAAAATGAGCAGTGAAAGGATACACTTATATACCCATGTGCCCGTGGAAGGACAAATGCAAGACGAGGAAGTAAAACCAACGGACGCTAAGGCCCACTGCAAGCTAACAAAATGCCTCTCAACAGTGTATGCCCTGTCATCAGGCAAGACCTAGAAGGGATGCATCTTCCACAGCATTCCTCTCTGAAGGAATCTCCAATGGCCTGCTTAGCTGAACATGACAATCTGTAGTGTTCCTGCCAGTCAGTCAATAACTTAATTTCAGCTGTTGCGGCCAGTACAATACAGACATAGTAAATCATTCAAATTTAAAACAGTAATCTGGAATGACATGAAGATTTTTCCTTCAAGAGTCCAGACTTCCTAATGCTCTGAGTGATGAGAGAAGTCCACGAAAGTGCATGTGCTTTGAGTATAAAGAATTAAAAACCATCATACAAACGCAGGTACCTAGGATTGATAAAATCAGCCTTATCCCCAATTATCGAATCAATGCATTAAAAGTGCCAGTGCTTAAAGTGCAATGAGACAAATTTGATTACAAATTTCGGAAAGCTAGTTCAGCTCAGACCATCCGAGGCAAATAATAAAACAGAGTCAAAAAAACAATAACAATGGCTGAGATTATATCAAATAACTGTATCAGCAAAAGTCTGTACTGTAAGATTTAACGGCATGACCCATCATGCATGTACAGTTCTAAGATTAATTCAAAGCCAATCAGATACATGTATAACATCATTGAAGAATATTAAAAAACGTAAGAGTTACATCAATTGACTGGTCAAAGCGTACCTCCTACTGATCCACATTTTGCCTAAATATTTTCCAACGGCACAGACAATTATAGTATGTTAGAATCAGATTTTATGGTACGTAATGCATCACTGGGACACCAGGTGCCTAGCTGTCTACAAACAGGAGCTACTCACCTAGATCTCAAATGGTGATACCTAGGAAACGCAAAAAGGATGTGACTGGTGTACTCCACTGCAGGAGAGCAGCCTGTGCAGAGCTGGGATCTGGAAGAAGGCTGGCACCAGGAGGCAACAAAGGTGTTAACAGGAAGGGAACCAAATCTACATTGCATGTAGAGTTTCCTATAATGGGGATTGGTGATAACCACCAAATAGTGCTCGAAGGAGCCTTCCATCTTGAACTCAATAAAAATGAAGTGTCAAGCGACCCCAGGATGGATGGGAAATGAGGGATTGCGCCACGCAGTCCCTGTAATATTTCTTGACCTGGGCTTTTGTTGGAAGAGATTCTGGAGTATCAGTATCCCATGAGCTTCCCATCCCTAAAGTGGACATCAACGATTTCACCCTGGTTAGCCAAGCAATTTTCTTAAAGCGGGCCAACGCATAGACCTCGTCCAAAGAAGCATGGGTGCAGCTCAGTGGTGGTTTTTAATCACAGCCAAAAGAGCAGAGGGCGTAGCTGTGCTTTTTGTACAATTGAGAATCTGCCCATGTCCAATCTCAGCGGTTGCAGGGGGGTACTCTGTGGGAGGGAACAAAGTGATCTCAAGAATGTTTTTTCGGTCACTATGAGTGAATCCAGCTTTTCAAACACCCAGAGTTCCGCCCCATAGAGAGCTGCTCCCACTGCTTTGTGATGATAAATGCATAGTGGGGCGGCTATTGGCTTGTTCGATGAAATCTCATGCTCTTTGATCAGAGCACCTGAGATACGCCTTAGCTGGAGGTTCTACCTCTTAACATGATGTCTCCAGGAAAGGTCATCCGAGAGAGTGACATCCATATAGCAGGGATGTGGAATTCCTACAGCCCGACGCCCAGGACATATTGTTTGGGGTCAAGGGCAACAACTTTTCATGTGTATTTTGTCCTTGGGACTAGTAGGCCCAACCCCCTACAGCACAAACCCTTTGGCTGCCAGTTTACAGTACCACATTATGGATCTGGGAATGGCATTGCCTGAAGTTAAGGTTATATTTGTGTCCATGTATTAGTACTGTTCATACTGGTATTTATGGTTCATTAATGCAAAACCTTTATTATTAGGGTGAGCGATCTAAGTATAAGTAAGCTCAGACTGTACTACTGACAGTGGTACCAGCATAAAAAATGTGTACACACGTTTTCAATGTTTAGCAATATTAAGCTATGCATACTGCTCCCAGAATTCTCTGATTAGATGTAAATTTTTGCAGAAACTTGAAAGCAAGATTGATTCTTTGCTTTCAAAATAAAATGTTCACAAAAAATGCAAAAACAGTTCTCTAAACTACTGTAACATTTTAGGTACTGTTTCTTTGCAGCATCATTTAGTAAAATGTGTTGATATATGCTAGTATTTGCCAAAAATATTCATAATGGAAAATCAGTGTAACCAGTTTTAATAAGACGATGAGAAACATACAAACAAACAAGCATTGGTAAAGCCAGTAGGTCTTAAATTGTTGGTCAGCCTTTTGGTTTTATCAATGCGTGACCTGTTTTGGCATGGTTTTTGTAAAACCTTATTGGTGTGGGAGCTGCCGGGCACTCGCCATTATAACAAACATTGGCAAAAGCAAAACACACACCGTGCCACAGTAGTTCCTGGTACTGAACAAAAGAACTGTGTGTTGATTATGCCAATTGTGAAAGAAAAGAATGCTATCACTCAAAGTGAAGCTAGCCAATAGACCGAGAGAGAGAGAGACAGAATTTTTAAAAAACACAAAAGGTCATGGTTAACGCCAGACCTAATTAAGGGCCCAATTATTAAAAGTCTCAAAAGTGCACCTATGTCCTTGCATTAAGTGCAAATATACGACTTTCATGAATTCACAAGACTTTACAGAAGTAGGCCAAGAAATAGTACTCCTAGAAAATATTTGTGAACTGCTTTTAGCATGAGCAAATATGCAGGTGTAGATTTGCTCATGCGAAAATCTAAGTGTTTGCAAGTTCACTTTCCCTCCAAACACATTTTTTCACAACAATGGTAGAAGTTTAAGTCTGCCATTGTCAGGATACATTTCCAACCTTTCTCAGTATGGGAAAGATTAGAGAAGAGTTGGTGAAAATCCTTAAAACCTTCAAGTGAGTAGGTTTGCACAGACTCATAAAGGTCATTTCAACCCTGGAACTGTTGCTTACCATTCCCTTCAGCGCCAGTATGTAGATCTGCGGAAACGTGGCAACATAAGGGAATTGCAAGTATTCAAACCCTACTTTGGAAGGAGCCCTGGCCTAATCAAAGAGGCTATTTCAGAGCTATGTAATGAGATTTCTGCCATAATTTGCTGCCGCATTACATGGCACAAAAGGGACAAGTTGATTTTGTTACAGGATAAGTAGATTTATGAAGCAACCTGCCCCATGGACAAGTAGATATTTTATTAAATTCCACACCCCTGTATAGTTAAAGGTACTCAGTCTCTCTAGAGGTTTCTCCTCTAGAAACAACTTCCCCTTAAAGGATCGGTGAGGGTTAATCATTAAGAGCTTGGTCTTTGAGGTGTTTATCTTAAGACCTCTTAGCGCGCAAAAGGACTCAAAGCGTTTTAGAAGGTATTGCAGGCCACTCAGGGCTGACAGTGGCCTTGGGTACCCCAGCATAGTTGTTTTCGTGCAGGCGAACAGTCAGTGCTGAGATTTGAGGAGAGATGCCCATATCCTTCAAGACACACCAAAGTTTATGTCTGGGAAAAAGTTCGAATGCAGACCGCAAATCAATGAAAGCTACATATAAGCATCCCCGAGAGATTGTCACGGTCTTCCAAGTTCCAGCTTGTAAGGGGGACAGAACGTTGTTGTCTTCTATCCAAATTTGGATTGTCATAAGAAGTGCTCGGGCAAAGACCTTTTGGGCACTGTCGATCAGGCTAATGGGTCTGTAATTCGAGGGCAATGAGCAATCACCCTTCTTTAACACTGGAATTACCTCAGCCCCTTTCCATGAGGATGGAATTGCAGAGCCAGCAGCTATTCCGTTGGCCAGGGCCAGAATATAATAACCAATTCTCAACAATGCTGAGTCCGGGGGCATTAGATCTAATAATCGCATTAATACTGGATCTCATTTCAGTTAGGGTGACAACCCATCAATCTCCGGACAATCATAAACAACTGTTGGGTCATCGTTGGCATGGACAGGCTCCCCAGTATAAAGAGACGAGAAATGACTATACGATTCCTCGACAGCAATGTTATTTTCAGGTGTCTGCGACCTATTTTCCTCTCCCCTAGTTACTAAAAGCCATAAACGTTGTGTATCTTTTTGGGCGCAAGCATCACTGATCAGTGACCAACGCTCGACTTCCCAATCCTTTTTGGCATTAGAAATCGCTTTCTTGTAGGATCGCCTGGTTGCCCTCAATTGGATCACATTCTTTGAACGAATTGCAGTGGCCAGTTGGCTCCGAATGTCCACTCACTCTTGCGTGAACCAAGCAAACTGCGATTTTGGGTTCCCTCCCCCCCCACGTGAGCATCTTTGAATTTTAAAATGAATAGCCAACAAGTTAAAATAGTTAGTGTGACAGTCAGCAATCTTGGCGAGATTACCAGTAAATTCAAGCAGACTGAGCATCAATCTAGTGCTAGCCTCCAAGTTGGTGTTAATTAGCTCTAACTTCTCCGGGTTCATTGCTACACCTGCCCATTTAAGACGCCTGTTATCATTGGTGGAATGAACTACCCTGGTGACGAGAGTAGTAACAACGGAATTTAGGCGTCTGGCCCAAGGAGAGATTACAGTTAGCTCGAGGGGATTGTGATCGCTGTCCGTAGTGCACACTACAACCATGTCAATGACTGGGCCATAGTCTCAAATCTAACAGATCAATTCGGCTCATTTTGGTAGTCCGGTTAAAAGTATTTGCTCCTGACTTATCAGAGTTGGTTTGCCCATTAGTAGCCCTCAAACCAAATTCGAGGGTTATTGCTGCAGAGCTGATTGGGACCATTTCTTAATAGGAGTAAGATCTAAATGGGGAATAAGCCATAACTCCTCCTCCTTCCTTCTACCACACAGGTACTCCTTCCCAAGTGGTTTGAAGGTGACATTAAAGTATCCTGTGACTATTAAAGGTAGTTGAGTATTTCTAGCGTCTAATAGGTTCTCCAACTCCTGGAGGGTGGATGATGTGCTTCCCGCTTTTTTCACTCTGGCGCACACGTTAAAAAGATCCACCCCCAACCCGTCTTCCACCCTTATCTGGGCAGCTAGTATTTATGGGCTGTTAATCTTGAGTTCTTTAACAGAACCGTGAAGATCGATTTTGATTAGAATCAGTAAACCCCCAGCTGGGCACCTAGATTTGTTAGTCATCTTAGGGTAATGGAATGTGATGTACCCAGGGATAAAGATGGGTGAAGGCGACCACGTTTCTTGTAGAATGCAGATGTCATGCTTTTCTACGTATTGGGTTCAATGGGCTAGTGCAAGTTTTGTTCTCACCCCTGCAACATTCCAACAGTCAGGTGAGTTTGGTTGCGGGATCTCTATTACCTAAAACTACGGGGTTTACACCCACTCCCATACCTCCTCCCTGAGATCAAATCCAGAGCCCTGCGGGAATGCCCCCTCACTGTGGCCACTTGATGCGGTCAGGCACCCTTTGCCGGTTGCAATGCGCAGGGCAGTGACTGAAGATTAAAGAGTCAGGGTAGGTGGTCACGAGAGGATTAGAGAATAGATTGGAAGGATGTGATATGGGCCTGATGATGAAGTTTGGTATGCAAGTTTGGTAAAAATCTGCCTTCCCCCTTAAGGCCAGGTCCTCCTCTTACGTCTATCCGCACCGGTTTCCTCATTAATACCCGCTCGCTAGTCAAAAACAATATCACTTTTAAGGAATTTACCTCTGAGAATCAACCCTCGTGGGTCTTTATCACCGAAACTTGGGCCATGGACTCTTCCGAGCCGGACCTAGTAAATGCCATCCCTGAAGGCTATACATTGGCCAGAATTGATAGAATAGGTCGCGTGGGAGGGGGCTTGGGGATACTATTCCATAGCTCGATAAAATGCAGAACCTCTTACCTGTCCTCCCTGCGCGACCCCTTTCAGGCTATGCATTTCACTTTAAATCCTTCCCTACGGTCTCCTTTTCAGGGATCCTGATCCATAGACCCCCTGGCCCCAGGTCCGCTTTCTGTCTCGGACTTCTAAAGATTCTGGAACCCTACATTGATACCCCTAATTTTACCATCCTCGGGGACTTTAATTTCCATTTAAAAAACTGCAACTCTTCCGACACCGTCCATTTGTTGGATTCCTTAGCCTCCTGCGGTCTGCTGCAGATAGTGGGCAGTCCGACCCACTTAGCTGGGCATACCCTGGATGGGGTATTTACTAAAGACCCCCGGCTCCAGACTGGTCTCCCCCTCCCCCTGTCTTGGTCTGACCATCTGGCCGTTTCCCCTTGAATTTGCACCTCCCCTTCCCACTGGACCCCAGCCGGATCGTAACAAGTGGGACTTGAGGAGGAATTTCAGGAAGATAAATAATGATACTCTTACTCCCTTCCTATCCAAACGTACGATCTTGCCTATAAAGGAAGTCGAAGCTGCGTCTCTCGAGCTCTCTACACCCTGGAGGAGGCCGTTGAATTTCTCGCCCTGGCTCGGCAACACTACTCAGCCAGGAAGCGACCTTCGGCCCCCTAGTTCTCGGACTCTCTCAGGACCCTTAGACAGGGCTGTAGGAGGCAAGTAAGACTATGGAGATCACACTTGGACCCCATAGAGAAGGACAAACATAAAACCCTCCTCAAGGGCTATAAAGCGGCAGTGTTGGCTGAAAAGAAGGTGCACTTTTCCAAACTAACTGGCTCACTTACCTCCCCCAGAGACCTGTTCAATATAGTCAACACTTTATCCCTCCTTCAGGCTCCCGACCCCATAATAGCCTCCCAAGATCTATGTGATCGGATTTCCACCTATTTCCATACTAAAATATTGGATATTTACACAGACTTGGAAACCCTCAATCTCAACCCCGTGATCCTTCCTTCATCTGTCGTGACTGGAAAATCAGGCTACCGAGCCCTCCACTCGGTTTATGCATTTTCCCCCCCTTACCCCCGACCACCTTAGTGTGCTCTTGGACAGGCTTAAGTCTGGATCCCTGCTTGACCCCTGCCCTGTGAAAATCTTGAAAGAATGCAGGCAGGTACTTATGCCCCCTCTCGTGGAGGTAATGAATTTGGCTATTTCTGAAGGGGTTTATCCCTCGACGTGGAAAATGGCCATTGTCAAACCCCTTCTGAAAAAGCCCACTCTGGACCCGGGGACTTTATAAAACTTCCGTCCCATTTCCCTTCTCCCTGCCCCCGCTAAGCTCTTGGAGGCACACCTTAACCACCACTTGAGTGCCTTCCTCGACAGTTCCAGTTCCTTGGACCCCTCTCAGCATGGCTTCCGAAGGGCACACAGCACCGAGTCGGCACTCACTGTTGTTGTCGACAGCATCCGGGCCAAGGTTGATAGTGGCCAAACAACTTTACTGGTACTGCTTGACCTAACGGCGGCTTTTGATACCCTCTCTCCATCTATTCTTGCTATTCGCCTTGGTAGGGTGGGTGTAGATGGTCCCGCACTCAGCCTCCTTACATCCTTCCTTGACCAACGGCAGCAAAGGGTAAAGCTTGGCGACTTCATCTCACCAATCAAGCCTGTGAAGTATGGGGTCCCCCAGGGCTCCTCCTTGAGCCCTATGCTTTTTAACATTTATGTGGCCCCACTCGCCAGGCTTGTAAGGTCCTTTGGCCTAGAAGTTCTTTCCTATGCCGACGACACACAGATCATGGTCTCCATAACACAATCTGTGGATATTACAGCTTTTAACTTTAAAAACTGTATGGAGGCGGTCGCTGACTGGATGGTCAAGAACTTCCTTAAATTGAATGGGGAGAAAACCGAGGTCCTTATCTTTGGAGCCAAACATGAGACCTGGTCGATGGACTGGTGGCCCCCTGCCCTTGGCATCTGCCCCACGCCTTCCTCCTCCTTATCCTGGACACCACTCTTTCCCTTGAGAAACAGGTCAGCAGGACAGTCTCCACCTGCTGTGGTGCCCTGAGGATTTTAAGAAAAATCACTCACTACCTCTCCCTAGAAGCCCGTAAACAGGTCGCAGTGGCTCTTATAGCCTCCAGGTTGGACTACTGCAATGCACTTTATCTAGGCATCAACAACGGCTTGGTCCAACGCCTGCAGATTGTGCAAAGGCAGCGGCCCGGTTTGTCATGGATGCCCCGAAACACTCTTCGGGTTCGGCCATCAGGAAGAACCTGCACTGGCTTCCCATGCAGGCTAGGATAAACTTTAAGGCCCTCTGCCTTACGCACTGTGCCTTGAATGGCACTGGGCACGAAGACATTCGGTCACTTGTGTCCCCTTATGTCCCTGGTAGAGCACTTCGCTCCTCCAACAAAAATCTGCTCGTTGTTCTTCGAGTATCCAAGGCCAGATGGGACGGAAGGGACTTCCGAGCTCTCGCCCCCAGACTTTGGAACACCCTCCCTGAGGACCTTAAGGGTCTTGCTTCCCATGCCCTTTTTCGCAAAGCACTCAAGACCTGGCTCTTTCAGGAAGCTTACCAATAGCCCGGTCCCACTCCTCTTATTTATTTATTTATTTATTTTTTTAATTTGTACGGCGCAACAGCTACCCAAAAAGGGTTTCCCGGTGCCGAGACACAGTACAGAAAGTCCCGAGGGTTTGCGGGGTTGCTCAGATTATTGCTCGAACAACCAGGTTTTGATGTTCTTTCTGAATCTAGCGAGGTTTTCCTCCTTACGAATATAAGGAGGGAGTGCGTTCCAAAGGGTTGGACCTAGATGAGCAAAGGATCTGCCTCCCATTCTTGCAAGTTTGAACCTGGGCACGCAGAAATTGGCCGCTGACTGTGACCTAAGGCTGCGT
Organism: Lissotriton helveticus; assembly: GCF_964261635.1. Classification (NCBI taxonomy): domain Eukaryota; kingdom Metazoa; phylum Chordata; class Amphibia; order Caudata; family Salamandridae; genus Lissotriton; species Lissotriton helveticus. The sequence continues at coordinate 705,430,831 of NC_136072.1, forward strand.
TTGGGAGTGTAGGGATTGGCTAATGCAAGTAGGTATCTGGGTGCAGTGCCTGCTTTTATTCTGAACATATAGTTCAGGGCTTTAAATCTGATTCGGTTTTCTACCGTGAGCCAATGCAGTTCGCGTCGATAGTTCGAGACCCTGGTGTTTTTAGGAATTCTACACAGCAGCCTGACAGCTGAGTTTTGGACAAGCTGCAGCAGCCGTACTACGGCTTTATTTGAACCTAGGTACAAGATGTTACCGTAGTCAAGCCGGGATGTAATGAGGGCATGGACTACGGTTTTTTGGGTGGAAATGGGCAACATCCAGAGGATTTTCCTCAACCACTTCATGATGGTAAAACAAAGGCCGACGACCTTGTTGGCCTGTTGTTTCATGGAGAGGGAGCTATCCACGATGACCCCCAGGTTGCGTACCTGGGTGGCTGGGGTTGGAAGATTTCCCATCTGGGAAGGCCAGTGGGAGGAGTTCCACAGTTCGTGTTGTTTTCCCAGGAGGAGAATCTCCGTTTTTTCTCCATTTAGCTTCAACTGGTTTCTAGTCATCCAGCTGAAGATGTTTTGGAGACCCTATTTAAGGAGAGAGGGGGATGATGGACTGGATTCAGACAGGGAGAAGATGATCTGTGAGTCATCGGCGTAGGTCATGAGGGTAAGTCCTGATTTTTCCGCGAGGTCAGCCAGAGGTCTGAGGTAAAGGTTAAAAAACAGAGGGCTCAGAATGGATCCCTGGGGCACTCCATGAGGGGCACTAAACGTTTTGGAACATGCTGAGGAGGATGTGATTTGGAAAGTTCGTTGTGTCAGAAAAGACCTGATCCAATCAAGAGCCATGCCACAGATTCCATTTTTTCTTAATGTGAGTAAGAGTTTTTCATGTGATATGGTGTCAAAGGCCGCGCTCAAGTCTAAAAGAATGAGAGCAACCGTTTAACCACCATCGAGGAGTTTCCGGATGTTTTCGGTGACTCCCAGCAGCGTAGTCTCTGTAGAGAAACCAGCACGGAATCCTGATTGAGACGGATGGAGGAGGGAATTTTCTTCGGAAAAGTGGGTTAAGACCTAGTGGATGTGTCTTTCCAGTAATTTCGAAAAGACAGGGAGCAGGGATATAGGTCTGTAGTTTGCCAATACTTCAGGGTTTGCTGTGGGTTTCTTCAGCAGAGGGCTAATCATGGCGTGTTTCCAGAGTGCGGGAACTGTGGAAAATTCCAAGGAGGAATTTACTGTGTCAATGATGACTTCAAGGGAGGGGGCATCCAGTCGTTTTAAAACATTGATGGGAATGGGGTCACGTGGGGAGCCAGATTTAATGGTCTTAAAGATGGCCTTCAATGTATCTGTTGTAATAGGAGGCCAGTGTTCCAGGTTGTGTTTAACTGTGGGGACATAGTCTGTGTCAGTGTCAGCCTGCGAGGTGGAGTCCTTGTTGTTGCTGTTGATATCACTGATTAGTTTGTCGATTTTGTCCGAAAAGAATATGGCAAGGTCCTGACATTGTCGTTAGTTAAGCGGAGAAGCAGTAGCTGTAGTTTGTGCCCCTGCAAGTTCCTTGACCGTATGAAACAGAGTTTTAGGTCTGTTTGTTGCTACCATAATGGTGTTAGAGACGAACAAGGCTCGCGCTTTCATGCAGGCTGTGTGATATTTATTTCTGGCGTAATGGTATCTTTCTTTCTCTTCTGACCAAACAGTTGTACCATCTTAAGCGCCTTGATGCCTTCGGGTTTAGTTGCGCTCTACAAATTTAATTTCAATTCAATTCAAGTCAATCCTTTGCATCGAGAATCGATCCAGGGCTCTGCTGGTGTGCTAGGCTGTAAATAGGTGGCAACAGTGGGCATGTTAATGGGCAATATTTAATCTGTATCCCATTGTGAATAGAAGAATTGAACCTAGCTTCCAATGCGATGAAATCGTGGGCAAGGTTTGCATCAGCAAAAAGCAGCTCTATAGAGTTTGTCAAGGAAATAACTCCATTAATCCTTTGGCCCCATAGATGTCCTCTCTGATTATTGAACGACACTCCCCTCACATGGCGTATCCAATGTATACTTTTATTGATAAGGGAGTCTTCATTTTTATGACACATGGGTGGTGATATCTGGGAACATTGGTCAAAAAAATACTCTTTGGGGGGCCCTTGTGGTGCAACTTGCCTGCCAGGTATGGCCCAACGGAAGCAAGCATCAATGGTGGGGAATTGGGAGATCACTGGTTTGCAACAGGCCTGGTGTGCATCTGCAGGCACTATTAACATCAGACATAATATTCCTAGGCATAGGTTCAGAGGGATTCTTGCAGGTGGAGTTTACAACTAGTCCGGAAGTTGAAGCCACTGGGCTATCAGAAGTAGTAGTGCAGGTTAAAGATTTAACGAGAGGCTGCTTAAAAGGTTGGGCTTCAGTAGCACCTTTATTTATTAGCAATTTAATTTGATCCGTTAGGGCTTGGACGGCCTTTTTCAGAAAGTCCACCTCGGACCTCAGATCAACTATGATCTTAAGAGAATCTTGACCCTTCAAGACCTGCTCAATGGTGGCAATCTCGCATATGGACTGTGCTAGAGTATCTCAGGGCCCTAGGTCAACTCTTGATTCCTGACTACCATCATCTATACTGTGGGACTCACCTAGGCCCATCCCCACTAGCACCGGAGGCTCATGTATGTGCTGGAGTGGGAGAAACCTATTTGAAAGGTAAGATCAGTAGCTAAGCTTGTATCGACTGAAGCATTGTCTGAAACCCTAGGAGGGAGTTCGGAACTTATCACATCCTCAACCTCTTCTACAACTATGTTTGGAATGTGAGACACTAATGAGTGGGTAGGCGAACAGATTTTTGCGCTACATGTTTTAGGTTTTCTAAACATAGATGGTATACATTTAGGCTGGCATGGCTTAGCATTAATAGCGGTATTGGTGAGCAGGGAGGACAAGAGTGACAAGGTGACAAGGGGTCATGGTTAAGTCTGTTGATGGAGTTAAAATATATTTGCATTCAACAAGAAGATAAAGCATGCAATAACCTCCATCCTATTTGTGTACTTTGCTGGTTTTGTTGGATTTTAGTTTCGATGTACCCTCCGCTCCCATTTTCTAGTTCTCTGGACTTTCTTTTCCCCATGGAGATTTCGTGTGGGCTTTGTATGATACAAATCTGTTGTGTTACCAGAGTACTCCCCTGAGCCCTTACTTGCTGGGAGTTAAAGGTACTATACCCAGCATACAGCCCAGGGAACACAAAGATCACAACTGCAATAACCGACAGGAGCTGCTGTAACTGGCCACCGTTTACGTGTCGCTGTACCCAGTTAATAAATGTCAATAACATGTCAGTTCTAAAATATGTCAGCAATATAGTATAGGCGTGGGTCGGTAGTTAGACATTAAGTAGACAACAAGCTGGAAACAAACAGCACCAAAAAAAAAAAAAAAAAAAACTGAGCAAATGGCCCAAAACCCGATGTTCGACTTGTGTGGCAGCTAAGGAGCAAAAAATAAGGTCAAAATTAGATTCAGAATCAGGATATATTGAACTCACAGTTAGTCGGCCTGCAAATTCAAATTAGGTGGCCCTGCCCTGCCTCTTCCTGGCAATGACGGGCCCGCCCTTCACCCAGCCTTAGCCTGGGCGCGTACCACGCAGCGGGAAGACTTTGGTGCTTTTTAGCGCATCGGACAGCCCCTCCTCCAACCAGAGAGCAAGCCTTCCGGGGGCTTGAAGTCCCCCACTGCTCCCACGGTGCTCCCACGGTGCTGCCGGTATTTCTGCTGGTGACCCGCACAACTGGAAGACGTTGGCGCTTTTTAACGCATCAGGCAGCCCCTCCTCCAACCAGAGAGCAAGGCTTCCTGGGGCTTAAAGTCCCCCACTGCTCCAGCTGGGCTGCCGGTGTTTCTGCTAATGATCTCCTGCACTTTTTACTGCGCGCAGAGAAGTGGACTTTAGAATGTGTAATGCACACTTCCACCATTCAACGCAGGGAACACTTCCACATTTCAACACAAGTCAAAGTAAACATCCCGGACATAGTGCATAGAGGTGGGGAAATTCAAACCACAAGAAAACTGCATCGTGGAGAAAATATGTGTTTTTTTTAGTAATATAGTCCTCATACAGGGCTCTACAAATCTAAAAAATCTCACTTGACCTGCAGGTCGAGTGAGTAGACTTTTCTACTCGACCTAACAGCAATGCACTCGACCCACAATTGATCGCACAGACAGTCCGCCACCTGTAAACAAATATTTGCACATGGTCTCTGGCTTGACAACGTAGCTCTGTCACCAGGCAATTAGAGTAGTGAGCATTAGAGTTTGGCTCTAGTCTGCCCACATGTTGGGAGCGAATTACAGGTTTTCAGAACATGATGTGCATCCACCAAAAAGTGCTTTTTTTGCTCTACACAGTGATAGGACGCTTGACAGTGCAACTACTGTTCTACTTAGTACAGCATTGTCATTCTAATTCGTTGCTTCTGTCGTTTTGCATATCCTCTTCCCCATCTTCTGTGTAATCCCTTTCTTATCCCACCCATAATTCAATGTTTTCTTCCCTCCCCTTAATTGCACTGGGATGCATACTGAGGCAGGGCTCATGACTTGGATATTTATGGTCTATGAAAATGAATCTTGAACTGCTCACCAAATGCTCAATTGTCAACAATGTTTAATTTATTTTGCGTACCCCACAGCTCCCTAAGACCAGCAATCACCAAAATGCAGCACACAAATCTATGTGAAAACATCTTCTGACACTTTACCCCCCACCCCCTTCAAATAAAAAGCTTTGACTTCACCATAAGCATTAGCAGGGTTGCCAGAACTACCAACTTTCCTTTCGTTCATTTAAATAAATAAATCAAGCGCTCCCTAACCTCTGGCCCACTAAGTGCTGCCCACACTTCTTGTCACTGCCCCAGAAATACCTCCTGCATAACGGGTGCAACGATCTTAGCAGCAACAGCTTTAATTCAACAAAAAAAATATATGGAATGGGGTGGAGGAGTCTATGAATCATAATCATTAATATTGCACCGAGCCATCCACAAGCACTGTGTATAAAAAACATTGCAGTATATTGACATGTAGATATGCTGCCACTGGATATGGTCGGATTTTCAGCAAAATATGAACCTGCCAGACTTGATACGACCATTCTTCCTAGACACGCCGGGCACACCTTTTGAAAGATACCAGATATAGGGCGACATATCCAGAAGTCTAAATGACTGGTCCTATAAATGCCGAACTACTCGCAAATGAGTAAATAGTAATTGCCAGTACAAGAAATTTAAAATGATATACACTCATTTCAAAACAATAAAAAAAAGTTTCCCTCGGTATTATTAATGGTGCCTGTCCATTTTCATTACTACATTTTAGATCTCCATCCGCCATTACAAATTAAGGTTGAATGCCCACTATCCCACCGAGCCCGAGGTGAGCAGTCTACTTGCAGGCACAGGCTGCTAATTACATTAATAAATCACTCACAGACTGAAAAGAATGCACGGTCGTAATGTTTTAATTTATGCTCAGTGTTCTCATCCATTCACAATTGGGATGGCTTGTGTAATGAGACAGCATATTGAATTTTGTGTTGAGAAGAATTAGTATTCATATATATTTTTGCACCTCTGGTTGTTACTGCCCCAGCTCAGGGAAATGCAGTTGGAGCAAGGATTAGTGTCCCCACGAATAGAAACATATTTTAAACGATCCTTTGTTCCAGTCCTTGGCATTAACCCATTCTCTGTGATTTGGAAAATATTTTCACACGTGCCTGGCCCTTTAAGAAGGGACACTGCCAGATAAAGGTAAAGCATTGTGTACGAACAAAATCTCCACCTCCCCCACCCCCCTTTTCATGCAGGGGCTAAACCTGTAGCAGTGATTATTTAATAGGTCTTCAAACCAGAATAAAAAAAGAAATTCGAAAATGTTGATCGTTAGCAACATCTTTCACATGCCCTCATATAAAAAATACATATTACGAACGTGTGCAAAATAACGCAAGTTTCTCCTAAACCAGGCCATTTACTTCTGTCTGCTGAATGTTTCATGAGTGCGGTGTTGGTTAATGGATACCTTTACAAAAAAATCCAGTTAATTGCAAGAAATGAAGTGCTTTGATAAATAGTTTTGATTAACAGTTTCCCAATATCATGCTGGACAATCCATACCGGCACATCTAAGATCTTTCACATGCCCTCATATTAAAAAAATACATATTACGAACGTGTGCAAAATAGCGCAAGTTTCTCCTAAACCAGGCCATTTACTTCTGTCTGCTGAATGTTTCATGAGTGCGGTGTTGGTTAATGGATACCTTTACAAAAAATCCAGTTAATTGCAAGAAATGAAGTGCTTTGATAAATAGTTTTGATTAACAGTTTCCCAATAGCATGCTGGACAATCCATACCGGCACATCTAAGTTGGAATTTGTTTTGAGAGAAGACCAAATTACAGCTAGTCGGCCCAGTTTAATTGTCTTTTCCCCAAGCTGTATTTACTCGCACACAACACAGGCAGCGGCGCGCAAACAAATACTGGCACTAGCTCAGACAGTGAAATCAAAAATACACTAGTCTACTCAAATGATTAGTTGATAAGTTTTGCGGTCAGCGGGCCTAAATGAAATTTAATGTGAAAACGGACTCACCTCTGCCAAAATCGCCCTGCACTCCGAGTCCCGACTCCACCGAGGAGAGCGCGTGGTGGCGTGCTAAGTCACTGCTGCACTTTAAGCAGCATAGCGTGGGGGCAGGCCAGGGTCGTCATTGGTAGCGCTTTCGCGCGCTACAAGATTGACGGCCCTGGCACCCAAACAATAGGCAATGCGTGCATGATGCCCCCTAAGCCTTTCACGGCGCACCGCACCCGCGTGCATGATACATGCTATGCTGCCCCCTAAGCCTTTCATCGCGCACCGCACCCTGCACAGCAATGCTGCCACCTAGAGCCTTCCACATGCTACTGCACCTACCTCAGAGGCACTCGCCAGGCCGGTCAAGTAGGCCTTGAAACTGACTCGACCTGCAGAAAATTCACTCGCATTTGCGAGCGGGCGAGTGGATTTGTGGAGCCCTTATCTGCTCATGTAAAATTAGGCTCATATCATGAAAGGATAATGTGAGTAAAATGTGTATTGCAGGAGCCTACCTACACATGAGAGTATGAGTGTTCCTGTGTGTTACGACTGAGATTGTGGAGATCAATTTTTAGGACTCTTACATTGCCCTTCTACTGTTCTTGAATACAGTGAGGGTGACGGGTTTAGGAAGTAACCAAACAAATTAACCAGGAATGGTGACCCCAACAATTATTCATTCATGTGAAACGAAGAGGCCTAGAATGGAGCCTTTCATGTGTGAGCCATGACTGCTTAAAAATGAAGGTAACTGAGACATGATCTCCATCTCATGTCCACAATGCAAGATGCTGTTTTTATGGTCTAGCTTGATAGTGCAGCTGTTGCCAGACAATTATGGAAGCATCACTCGAGAGGGGTGTTGGCTCCGCCCACATGTTGGGAGGCAGTAGTACATATTTTGATTGGACAGAAGTTGTGTGCTTCCACAAACACATTCCTTGCCATTCCATCAACTGTGATAATTCTGTGAACACTGCAATTCTATAAAAATGTTTTAGATAACTAGTAAATTGATGGCGCTTGTCTTTCTCTGGAAGCAGCACATAGGAGAGGAGGCAGTCATTAACCTACATGGATTTTAGGTCTGGCTTCATAGTACTACTATCACCTGACCTTTTAACCTACATCAACATTGTACAGTCCTTAGCTTCCACACAAATATATATGCATTCTGATGCTATTAACTCGTAATACAAGACATTAACATACAGCATTCCTTTATCTGAGTTAACTTTATTCATAATGAACTCAATGATTTGTTCTACGATTGCCGCGTTGTCCCATAACGGAGGTAGAGGACATGGGCACCAACAGGCTTTGAAATGAGAACTGGTTGTATTAAAGGTTCTTGCAAACTATATGGTCTTTATGGATCAATGCAATATGTACAGACACATATCCTAATCTCAAAGGATTCTTCAAGAAGGGACTATGATATCTCAGCAGGACAATTCTTATTATATAGATCAAGAGCAGGGATTCAGAGGTTGTAGAGGACAGAGCTGAGTGAACCACAAATGTATAGAAGGGCCTCCTCATGCTTTGCCTTGATTCTTAACCAAGATTCCTTTACACGCAGCATTTGGCCCTTTTTCATCTTGTTCCTTCAGACCAGCACTTCAGCTAAGCAATATGCTTCTACCAACTGAAGTATTTATTTGGAGAAGCACTTGCAATTCCACCTCCCTGGCATTAATTCTGCATGCCTATTATTATTACCTCCTTTTTTTCTCATAGATCACCCACATTTTTGGGCTTCTCCAGCATACATGTGCTCACCAGGGGCGCAACTAGGTCTTAATTTCGGGGGGGGCTAACATTGCAAATGAAGGGGCGTGGCTAATGTTAATCAATGGGGCGGGGCTAAAATGGCAGATAATCGGGATCGATTAATGCTCAGGTCAAGCGGAGAAAACGTGATGAATTCTGCATTTGAAACTGGACAATTAGAGCACACATTTTTGTTAATTTGATGCATTTATGTCCTATTGTCTTATGAAAAAGGAACAGAATGTACTGAATTAAAAGGCCAATTTAATATATTTTACTACAAAGCACTTTAGGAACACAATATAACCAGTTTTCACAATGCCATTTCAAGGCGACGACCCTTTTTCGCCAGTTCGTCAACAATTGCTTCTATAGGAGGACAATGTGCTCGTGAAATGTTTATCATTGCAAGTCCAAAACCCATACCCACCCTGAACCTTAAAATTACCCCTGGCATCCCAAAACCCATACCCATACTGAACATTAAATTCCCCCCTGGCACCCCAAAACCCATACCCACCCTGAACCCTAAAATTACCCCGGCACACCAAAAAACATACCTAAGCTGAACCCTAAAATTACCCCCTTGCACCCAAAACCCATTACCACCCTAAACCCTAAAATTACCCCCGGCACCCCAAAACCCATACCCACCCTGAACCCTAAAATTGCCCCCCTGACACCCGAAAACCCACACCCACCCTGAAACCTAAAATGCTCCCCCTCACACCCTAAACCCCATTCCCCGCACTGAATCCTAAAATGAACCCCATGGCATCCCAAAACCCATTACCACCCTAAACCCTAAAATTACCCCTGGGACCCCAAAACCCATGCCCTCCCTGAACCCTAAAATTACACCTGGCACCCCAAAGCCCATTACCACTGACCCCCCAAAATTACTCCCTGAACTCTAAAATCACACCCTTGCCCCCAAAACCCATACCCACCCTGAACCCCGAAATTACCCCTGGCACCCCAAAACCCATACCCACGCTGAACCCTAATAGTAGCCCTGGCACCACAAAACCCATACCCACCCTGAACCCTAAAATTGCCCCCCTGACACCCGAAAACCCACACCCACCCTGAAACCTAAAATACCCCCCTCACACCCTAAAACCCATACCTGCACTGAACCCTAAAATTAACACCATGGCACCCCAAAACCCATTACCACCCTAAACCCTAAAATTACCACCCGGCCCACCAAAACCCATACCCACCCTGAACCCTAAAATTGCCCCCCTGACACCCGAAAACCCACACCCACCCTGAACTCTCACATCCTGAACCCTAAAATTAACCCCATAGAATCCCAAAACCCTTAACCACCCTAAAATTACCCCTGGCACACCAAAACCCATACCCACGCTGAACCCTAAAATTACTCCCTGGCACCCCACAACCCATACCCACCCTGAACGCTAACATTGCCCCCCCTGACACCCGAAAACCACACCCACCCTAAACCCTCAAATTTCCACCATCTCACACCCTAAAACTCATACCCGCCCTGAACCCTAAAATTACCTCTGGGACCCCAAAACCCATGCCCTCCCTGAACCCTAAAATTACACCTGGCACCCCAAAGCCCATGCCCTCCCTGAACCCTAAAATTACACCTGGCACCCCAAAGCCCATTACCACTCTGACCCTGAAAATTACCCCCTGAATCCTAAAATTACACCCTTGCCCCCAAAACCCATACCCACCCTGAACCCTAAAATTACCCCTAGCACCCCAAAACCCATACCCACGCTGAACCCTAATAGTACCCCTGGCACCACAAAACCAATACCCACCCTGAAGCCTAAAATTACCCCTGGTACCCCAAAACCCACACCCACCCTGAACCCCTAAATTACCCTTCTGGCCCCAAAAGCCCATACCCGTCCTGAACCCTAAAATTACCCCCTGGCACACCAAATCCCATTACTACCCTGAACCCTAAAATTACCCCTGGCACCCTAAAACCCATACCCACTCAGAACCCTAAAATTACCCCCTGGCACCCCAATCCGTAACCCACCCTGAACCCTAAAATTACTCGCTGGCACCCTAAAACCCACACCCACCCTGAACCCTAAAGTTACCCACATAGCACCCAAAAAATGAACACTACAAACTTACACTACCTGTGCATATTCGGAGGGGACTCTCCTCTGACGTTTCCATGCATGGAAGTCAAAAACAACATTCCCTGAGAGTAACCTAGATATGCAGGCAGTAGGTAATGCTGTGCTGAAGAATTCATTAAAGTTACTGAAACTTACACAAAAAAAACGGCTGCCTGCTCTTCTGATACTATTCAGTTGAGTTGGGCTGATCAGCAGCACTGCGTCCTAGCATCCAGCCCCTCCCGAAGATCTCACAGTGTAGATAGGTGTGTGTCAAATGTTTCCTGCTTTGTCCTTACCAGGGCCTCTCTGCTTCCGTGTCGTTGGTGCCCATGGATGTAAAAAGAGAAAGATCCATGGCCCTGTTCACCATTTAACTGGTGAGCAGGGTCTTGGATGTGAATTCCATACAAGTGCACAGACAGCAGGGGCAACGGTATGGCAGTGCAGGTGATGCTTTTACTTTGTAAATTAATTCCTGCTGGCGTCATAGCCCAGGGTTTGCGGTCTGTGCACTTGTATGGAATACACATCCATGCAAGTGCACAGACAGCATACCCTGGGGTTTGACGCCAGCAGGAATTCCTATACAAAGGAAAAGCGTCACCTGCACTGGCCAGCCCTTTCCCCCTGCTGTGTGCATCTTCCCACTCCCACCCCCACCCCATGCTGAACACATCAAGTGCTTAGGTGAAATCCCTGCCTTCAGGCAATGATATCACCTCGGGGCCAGTAAAGGAAAACAAGAGGTTAACTGAAACTGTTCAGAAGCTGGCTGGCTCGGGCTGCTGGGCCTCAGAAAGCATCATAAAAATCACATTCTCGGCTCCGATGCGCAGCCTTCTTTTATCCTTTCAGTGCATGTCAAATTAGCCCGGGCTGGAGAATACGACGGGGGGGGGGGGGGGCTGAAGCCCGGTGAGCCCAATGGGTGTTGCGCGCCTGGTGCTCACTCTGTTAATGCTCTCAAGTGTTTGTATAGCTGTTGATTGTATATAATGTGTCTGCATATAAAAATTGTTCCATTCATGTTTTACTTTTTCTCTGTTACCTTTCCTCTCTTATGCCCAATTACATACAGACACTTTTCTTTTCTCGCTCTCATATATTGGGAGTCCTGATGGTGATCCGGTCATTATTAGGGATCAAAACGCCATTGACTAATTAGGCAAACCTATTGAATTTTGTATCTAAACTTTTTTTTTTTTTTTTAATTCTTTTTATTGTTGCAGCAGGCGAATCATAAGTACTAGGAACAAGACAGCGCGGGGGAGCATCAACATTCCGCTCTACCCGCCTGTACGCAACTTTTGAAATAGTCAGTTACATTGCATTCATCCTGACGAACTTATTTTTTATTTTCACCCCGAACTCCCCCCCCCCCCCCATCAACTATAAGTAAAGGCAGTAACTGAGAGACCTCTCCTCGAAGCCCCCCTTCCCGTCCTCCCCCCCCCCCAAGCAGCATAGCACCCTCCTCAACCACTCCCCCCCCGACCCTCGCGGCTCTCTCGGTCCTCTAAGTTGTGTGACATTGAGCATAGGCAAACCCCCCGTCCCGAAATCTTCAAGGGTACAAAATGCTGGAGTCAGCGACATATGCACCATCTCTGTGATTCATCCTACCACCCGCCCACTTCCCCCACCGGTCCCACCCTACTACTCCAACCCATGGTAGTGCCTCCACTTGGCCCATATTTTTCTAAATTTGCGGGGGCACCCTCTAGCTTTATATGTAACTCGTTCAGCTGCCATATACATATCTAGACCTCTTCTCCATTCCTCGAGATCTGGTTTCCCAGGCGCCCCCCACAATCTTGCAATGTCTCTTTTTGCGACCACCAGGGCCAGCAGCAGAAAGATGAGTAAGTATCGCGTGATATCCACCTCCATGGACATTCCCAAGAGCGCCAGTTTGGGGTCCTTAGGTATCTCTACCTCCAGTACCGCACTCAATTCATTGAAAATCTCGTCCCAATATTCCTGTATCACTGTGCATCCCCAAATGATGTGGAAGAAGTCGCCTGTTAGGTGCTGGCATCGTAGACAGGTGGTGTTGGTAACCCTCCCCATCCGGAAAAGCCTCACTCTGTCAAAGTATGCCCGATGAAGGACCTTAAACTGGATGAGGCGAAGCCTCGATTTTATGGCCACTTCTCGGGGGTGCATGAGTATGAGTTCCCAGTCCAGGTCCTCCAGCGTACCCACGTCTGCCTCCCACCTCTCCCTGAGGGCCTGTAGATCACCCAACATGTTATTTGTCAGTGTTTTGTAGGTCATGGATACCGCCCCCCTTTGTATCTGTTCTTGCAGTAGACGGCCCTCAAGTGGTGCAAACTGGGGAATGTCAGTGAGAGATATGTTTTGGGCTCCCCATGCATGTCGCAGCTGTATGTATTTGTAGTATTGGGTTCCCTGGAGTCCAAATTCCTGCTGCAGTGCCTGAAAGGTTTTAAGTTCTCCCTTTGCTATGACATCCCCAACTGTGGAGATGCCAATGTCATCCCACCTTTGAAACCCACGCAGCTTGTTTAGTTCAGTCAGCCACCTACATGACCATAAGGGTGTTTGGCGGGTGGGCCTTTCATGCCAGCCCATTCTAACCGACGCTCTGCGCCACGCCGACAGGGTAATCTTAGTCGCAGGGAGAAGCTGGCGCCCCCCCCTCCCCCCATATAAAAAGTGGAGCACCGTCTTATTGCCCCACTTAGATCTCTCTAGTGCATAGGTGGGGTGGTCAGCCGGGGCGTGTATCCAATCGTTGATCGGGGTGAGGTGTTCCGCCCAGTAATAGGCCTCCAGATTAGGCAATGAGAGACCTCCACTATATTGGTGACGCTGCATAGTCATGAGTGCCACCCGGGACTGCTTCCCCAGCCACAAGAAAGAGCGGAGATCGGAATGGATTTTCCGCAGTGTCAGAGCCGGAAGGGGATAATACTCATTTTGCAGGGCGTATAAAAACTTCGGGAGTAGGATCATTTTATATAGAGCAGCCCTGCCCAACATGGTGAGCGGGAGCGGCCTCCATCTATCCATCTCCGCCTTTGCTGCCACCAAAACTCGCTCGACATTGTCCGTGTAGGAGCGCCGCTTATCTCGGGTGATAAGACCCCTAAGTACCGGAAGCCTTCCGTGGTGTGGATGAGCAGCTCAGGCAGCTCCTCCCCTCGCGGGGCACCTTGTGGGTCGTAGAGGACCGACTTATGCCAGTTTATAGCATGTCCGGCTACCGCCCCAAAGTCATCTAGTTCCCTGAATATGGCCGGTAACGTCGTAGCCGGGTCGGTCACGTATAACAATACATCATCGGCGTATAGGGAGATCTTCTCCTGTTCAGTGGCCGATTCCCCCCAGTGGAAGCCAGTCACCTCTCGGTTAAGCCGGATACGGATCGCAAGGATCTCGATCGTGAGGGTAAAAAGGAGTGGGGACAGCGGACACCCCTGTCGCGTCCCCCGCTCTATCGCGAACTCTCTCGACATTCGCCCATTTATTCGCACTCTAGCCCTAGGTTTCGAGTATAGAAGTTTCACCCAGCGCTGGAAGGTGGGCCCAAACCCAAACCGTTCAAGGGTCCCCATTAGGAAAGGCCAGTGGACCGCATCGAACGCTTTCTCTGCGTCCAAGGAGAGGAACCAATGTGGCTCACTCCTGTCACCGACTTCTTGGAGCCAGTTGTGGGTGCGCCGCAGGTTGAGTTTGGTGGCCCTGTCCGGCAGGAACCCGGACTGGTCTGGGTGGACCAGGCCCGTTATTACCTGTCGTAAGCGTCGTGCCAGAATAGTGGCCAGGATTTTAGTCTCAATATTTAGCAGCGAGATTGGGCGATAGGAGGAACAGTCGCCACGGGGCTTGCCTTCTTTGTGAATCGGGATTATGGTAGCTAGGGCCAGGTCCGGCGGTAGGCCTCCCGAGGCGAAAGCGTCCGCATATAGCGACTTCAAGTGACGCGAAAGGAGGTCCCCCGTTCGTTTGAAGAACTCCGCCGGGAAACCATTTGGTCCCGGAGCCTTCCCCGGTTTCAGGGCAGCCATCGCCTCTGCGATTTCATCTAGGGACAGGTCGGCTTCCAAAGCCTCACTATCTTCGGGGGTCAACTGCGGAACTTCCACGCTACCCAGGAACGACTGCACCACCTCGCAGTCCCCTAGGTCCCTCGCCCTGTAGAAGTCTTCGAAATAGGTCGCAAAGGCCTCTGCTATAGTGCCATCTGTGGACGCCCGCGCCTTACTGGGGAGCTCAACCCAATCCACCCACCTGGCAGCTTGCTCGCGCCTGCTCAGCCATGCCATGAGTTTACCAGATTTGTCTCCGACATCGTACAAGCGATGTAGGGTGGCCAGCGCCTGTGTACGCGCCTCGTCCGTGCTTAGCTCTCTATACATCCTTTGAGTGTCTAGCAGTATTCTGAGATCTACCTCCTCCTTCGTTCTGTGATATTCAGCCTCTCGGGTCAAGATGTTTGCCTCCTCCTTCGCTATGGCTTCCGTGCGTTTCCTTCTGGCCTCCCCCACCCTGGATTGGAAGCGGTCCCTCAACACCGTTTTCATGGCTTCCCATAGTGTCACCCCGGACTGTACCGATCCCTCGTTTTCCGCCAAAAAAACTCTGATATCCGCTCTTATGCCCCCTAGAATTTCAGGAGTCTGTAAATCCCATGGCGACATATGCCACTGTGCCTGACCTCTCCCCCTTCCCCGACCTATGTGTACGAACAGCGGGGAATGGTCCGAGATACCCCTCGCCCTGTAGTCTGCCTCGTCCCCCGCCGAAAGTTCCTGTCTCGATGTGAAAATGTAATCTAGCCTAGAGAAGACCTTGTGGGCCCCAGAGTAGAATGAGTAAGCTGCGTGGGTAGGATGAAGCCACCGCCAAACGTCGGTGAGACCGATCGTGTCCATTCTACGCGCCAAAGCCGTCTCTGCAGCCACTGTGTGGGGGTTCCCAGAACGATCGCGCATTGTGCACATCACGTCGTTGAAATCCCCCCCCACAATCTGTATCGTGTCCGCCGTGTCTAGCAGAATGGTCGTGATCTCCTGCATTGTTCGTGTTTGTAATTTGGGTGGAGCATAAACCGACAACAGAGTGTACCTGCGCCTCCTCCATGTCCCCTGCACCCCGGCAAACGAGCCCTGTGGGTCCAACCATGTACGTGTGACTGTGAAAGGTGCTGTTTTCCTAACTAGTATTGCCGTGCCCCGTGAGTCCATGGTGTACCCCGCGTGTGCCAGAACTATGTACTGCCCGCGCGCCAAGAAAGCACAGCGGTTCCCCCTCAAATGTGTTTCCTGCAGGAAAACGATGTCAGGTGCTACACGCTTAATATATGCAGTAACCAGGCTCCTCTTAATTTTGGACCCCAGACCGTTCACGTTCCAGGTTAGCGCCTTAACCCCGGCGCCTTCACCGTGTGGTGTAGCTAGTGTACTCGCCATTGTATCACCTGAGGACTGTCCAGTACCGGGCCCCAGGGCCGGGATGGTAGCAAGGGTAAACTTTCCCGAAGTTGCCGCTGCATGCACACCTGTCTCCCTCCCTTCCCAACATCCCAACACCCCAACATGGGGTAAACTGTAACCAAACCCCTTCCCGCACCCCCCTCCCCACCTCCCTCCCCTTCCAGTTGCATCCCAATCCGGGTCTCAACTATCCGTGGGAGAAGGCCTGTCGCCCTCCCACACATCCCACCCTCAATCAACAGCAACCAGTGCTAAGCACAAAAAACAGTAGTGGGGGTGTGCCAACTTGCTTGCTCCGCGTTGCCGAGCCGCCATCATTTTCCCATTCCCAGTATACCACAGTTACATCCCTCCCCACACTAAACAGTAACCAGTACTGAAAACTTAAGGAACAGTAGGGGGGTGTGTCAACTTGCGTGCTCCGCTGCGCCGAGCCGCTATCTTCCCCGATCCCTATACAGCAACGATCACGAATGTGAGTCCTGAGTGTCCATATTCATCCCTTGACCCGAGGAGTCTTGTTCCAAATGCTGGATTACTGTGACCAGCGGGTGTACTGAGTCGTTCACTGCTTCCTCGTCTTCTCTTCCAGATATGCGGTCCTCCAAGTCCTCCACGTCTTCACCTTCTGAACGGGTTCCATTCCGCAGGCAGTGGAATCTCGAGCCCGCCACGGAGTCCGTGCCCGGGGATGTGGATCTGCTGCCTCTCCCACCCTCCTTGTCTCGTGGCCTGTAGGGTGTCGCTGGTGCTTTCTTCTGCGTCCTCCGTACTCCCCGTCGCTGTGGTTTCGGCATCTCCCAGGGCGTCCTCTCCCTGACCGATTTGTCCAGCGCCGCTCGACCTGCCGCCTCTCTACTGTTTAGAATAGGTCGCTCTTCGAGCCATTGCCACACATCCTCCGGGTGAGCAAAAAAGATGGATTTGTCTTTATAGATCACCTTGAGTTTGGCGGGGAAAAGGAGCATGTAAGTAATGTTCAAAGATCTCAGCTTTGCCTTCACCGAGTCAAACGAGCGGCGTTGCTTCGAGACCTCCTGACTATAGTCCGGAAAGATCATTATGGTGGTATTCTCCAAACGGATCTCCCCCATTTTCCTGGCCTCCCGTAAGATCAGGTCTCTGTCTGCATAGTTCAAGAAGCGCGCTATCACTGGTCTCGGTCGCGCACCCTCCGGAGGTTTGGCTAGAAGCGCCCTGTGTGCCCTTTCGATGATGAAGCACTGGGAGAATTGCGCTGTTGGGAAGGTATCTTTCAGCCATGTGAGGAGGAAGGCGGACATGTTCTTTCCCTCAATCCCTTCTCTAAAGCCTACAAAGCGAAGGTTATTGCGCCTCGACCTATTTTCCGCGTCGTCCACCTTCCACAGCAGTTGACGGTGAGAGGCCTGTAGTTCCGCCATGTCCTTCTTGAGAGTAGAAATCGAGTCTTCATTGTCAGTCAACCTAGATTCGGTTGCCGTTACCCGTTCCGTCAGGTTTCGGAAGTCCTGCCGCAGTAGCGTCACCTCGGACCCTACCTCTCCAATTTTCGTCTCTAGGGCCGTCCGGGACGCTTGTATGTCGGTCCTGGACGCTTGGATGGCCTCCATTAACATGGCCGTGTCATTGCGCGTGTCAGGCTGCAGAGAGTGTTGCGCCGCCCCAGAACGCGTTGCCGTGAAGTCGTCCATGGGTCCCCGCCTCGCAGACCTGTTCGCCGGGTCACCCTTCCCCATGATGATGAAGTCTGCAGGCCGGAGGCTCCCTATGCAGGCGTCCTGTCTCAGAGGCGCGGAGGGGCCCAGTCGCGTAGCTCCAATGACGCTAGATTCTCCGGATGTCACTGTCCGCTGTACCGCGTCAGCGGTCTCCCCGGCTCACCTCCCGTCGCAGTCCTGAGGTCCCCCAAGTGTCACAGTGAGGTCCGATGGCAGGGGTTCGCGTGTCTGTCGTCCTGCAGACTAAGTCTCCAATGGTGGGGCTTGGGTAGTCAGGTCCCAGGCTCTCAGCCACTTTTCTCCCTCCAGTGCCCTTCAGGTCGGGCGCCTCCGCAGCTCCGCCGCCATGTTGGTAAAGGCGGGAGCCGCGCTCGAGCCGGTCTCTGCTCTCAGCTTGCCAGGAGGACGGCCCTTGGTTCCTCTGTTCTGGGCTTACCTCCGCTCCGCCTCGACGAGCACTCTCGGGCAAACCGCGACCCGGGGAGTGCAGCCGGTGGGGGATTTCGCCGTCACACACCGCCGGCCGCCATCTTGGTGCAGGCAGCCGGTGGTTCGCGGCTGTCTCGGCTCACCTCCCCTCCTCTGCCGGCGAGACGTTGGTCACTCTTGGGGATCAGGCGGGTCGCGGAGCCACCGTCAGCTGGGCAGTGTGCGACAAGACCGCATGTGGGGCACTAGGAGCGCCGCGCTCCGCCAAGCGCCGCAGGCGCCCTCATGGCCGCCGGAGAGCCGCCGGGGACACCGCACAGTCTGGTCGTCAGCAAAGGCGGCTGCACACCACTGCGCAGGTACTCCAACCAGGTACCAGGGTGTATTGTCGTCCACACAGTGCCTCTTTGGGATCGTGGGGGATACGAAAAGTCGGATAAAAGTGCCGCTCGGCCGGAGCTCCGGCAAGGCACGTCTACTCAGCCATGCTGTTGGCCACGCCCTCCTTTTGTATCTAAACTTGTTCTTAGGGTCGTCTATTAAAAACGTTTTGTGATAAACGACTATCTTTTCATATCACAAATGCATCCCTCTTCTATGAGCTGACCATAGACACTTTGCACACTACTCTGCGCATTGTGATTTATTGTTGGACAAAAGTTTGTAAATATGTAAAATTATTTAAACATTAAAAAATAATGACAATGTGATATTTCCTAACATTTTGTTGATATAAGGGACTATTGTTGTTATTATTTTATTGATACCCTAGGTCCCTAGTGATCATAGGGTTTCCCTTGCATTTTGGTACAGGCAGGTCGCAAGTTAGTCTTAAATTCTAACCATGGTGCACCTCTTCCTCATCATTAACAATAATGCAATGCCTGTAACATTTTCCTCATCCCTATTAAAGATCTGAACCTACACTTATGAGATCTCATTGTATTTGTCTGAGTCCGTCATCTACCCTGGCTCAAGATGCAACTCATCTCAAAAGAGTCTCCAACAATCTGCCTACTGCTCCATGATATCGTCAAGATAGAGGCAAAAGTGAAAAGTTGTGTACGCCCCCATTGGATCTTAAACGCATCAAAACTGCTAGGCAGATCACCTATGTTATGTTATGTTATGTTATGGGTGTCTTATATAGCGCTCGGCTACTCCGAAGAGTGTCCCGGCGCTTTCGAACCCACAACGGACTGCATAGGGCAAGCACAAGAAGAGTAAAGAGCAAATTACTGACCAAAAAGCCACGTCTTCAGACCCTTTCTGAAGGCCAGCAGATTAGATGTACCGCGAAGCGGCAAAGGCAGGGCATTCCAAAGCTGGGGCGCCAAGCGTTTAAAAGAACGTCCCCCCCCATCCGTGCTTTCCTGATAACAGGAACGACGGCAAGGCAGAGAGATTCCGATCTTAAGGTTCTAGCCGGCTTGTAAAAGGTAAGCCGCTTCTGAATGTATTCCACTCCCACATCATGGAATGCCTTATGCGCCAGCGTAAGTGCTTTAAAAACAATCCGCTTCCGGACAGGCAGCCAGTGTAAAGCGTGTAAAAGGCTCGAAGCTCTAGCTCGGCGAGGCAGGCCAAAAATGGCCCGGGCCGCCGAATTCTGGACCACCTGTAATCCTTGGAGAAGATATTCGGGCAAACCCAAATATAAGACGTTTGAATAGTCCAGCCTCGAACCAATAAGGGCCTGGACCGTAATCGTTCTATAGGCCAACGGTAGCAAGGGAAGGAACTTTCGCAACATTTTAAGAAGGCCATAGCAGGTGCCGGCCAACCCAAGAATCTGGGACTTAAGTGTCAAGCCGTTGTCAATCCTGACCCCCAAATTCTTGGCAATCAGAGAGGATGACTTAGGAGGGAACATATTCACCGGCCACCACTCCTGCCAATTCGGGTCAGACTGACACCTGAAGAAGAGCACCTCTGATTTATCAGGGTTGCACTTGAGGCTGTTTCGCTGAAACCAAATCGAAAACAGCCCCAAGGCAACCCCAGATGCCCTCTCCGTCAAACTCAGCCCCCTTCCCACAAGTGAAAAGGAGCCGAGTATCATCGGCGTATGACAGGATCTGAGCTCCAAAAGACTCAGCCAGCAGTGCCAGGGGGGTCAAAAAGATATTAAAAAGAGTCGAGCTCAACACCGAGCCCTGAGGGACTCCGACCTCCAACGGTGGCACTTTGGCCGAGTACGGAGGGGCCCAGACCACCTGACGGCGACCAGCCAAATAAGATCGAAACCAGCTCAACACCGTCCCTCTCAGACCGATCTCATAGAGCCTGCTGAGGAGACCCTCATGAGGGACGGTGTCGAAGGCCGCCGACAGGTCTAACATCACCAGCATAGCTCTTCCTCCGGCGTCCAGCACTTCCTTAATAGCCTCATTGACCTCTAGAAGCACCGTCTCGGTACTTAGGTTGCTCCGGAAGCCCGACTGGGTGGAATGCAGCAAACTGTGGGTTTCCAGAAAAGTAGAGAGCACAGTATGCACATGCTTCTCCACTATCTTTGCTAGAGCAGGCAAAAGAGAAATCGGCCTATAATTGGCATGAAGCTCAGGGTCCAGACCCGGCTTTTTAAGTAATGGAACGACCATCGCCTACTTCCAGGCTACAGGGACCACACCCCTAGTCAAGGACAAATTAAGGATGGGATTGATCAACGGGTTCAAAGCTCCCGCCACCCTGGGCAAAAATTTGGCAGGACAGGGATCTAGAGGTGAGCCCGATTTAAGTTTAGTCAGGAGGTCCAGAGATGCCGAGTCAGAGAGAAATGGAAACTCCGAGAGAGTGGGTCCAAAGCCAGCTATCCGGCTCACCTGATCTCCCGGGCTGACGGCATCACTAGGGCCCGAAGAAGAAAAAGACTCCTGGATCCGTTTGATCTTAGAAGTAAAACAGCAAGCTAGCGAGATCACCCACGTCTCAGAGAACTCATGACGCATCGCATTAGCATTAGGGGTCACAAACTCCTTTACAATGGTAAAAATGTCCCCACAGGAACTCAAAGCAGTCTCGATTCTTGCAGAGAAATAATTCTTCTTAGCAGACAAGATGTCTACATGATAGGCTTTAATGGCCGCCCTATAGGCAGCCTTAGCTCTAAGATCATACTGCTGGCGCCAGAGCCTCTTTGCCACCTTACAGTTGCGCCGAGACAGAGCCAAAGCCTCCGTATACCAAGGGGCAGAAGTTCGTCTACATGTTTTCAAAGGAGCGATCTCAGGTGCTAGTTCGTCAAATCGCTCCATTAACCACCGCTGCAGCAGATCGAGATCCCTCTCTAGGTCTCTTGACATCAGGCAGGGATGATCCAAGCAAGCCTGGGCCAGACTTTCTGGAGTCACCCGATGAAATGCCCGACAAGTGTGCCTAGGGTGACTCGGCATTATAGAAGGTGATTTGCTCATACCCAAGATCTGAAACCTAATTAGAAAATGGTCCGACCAAAGGACAGGGACCGGGTTGGCCATGTCAACTGGGATGGTAGAAAACACCTGATCAAGGGTATGACCCTTGATATGAGTCGGCACTGACAAATAAGGTGTGAGGCCCAGAGGGGAGGTGACATCATTGATTTTAATCGTGTCACCATCCGTCCCCACATCCATATGAACATTAAAGTCCCCGAGCACAATGCAGTGTTCTGTCTTCAAGCAAAGCTCTGATGCCTGAGCCTGCAAATCCTCATGAAAGGATCCCAGTTGGCCAGGTGGTCTATAGACCAGAAGCCCGGTAAACGATTGATGGGGGGACAAGGTTATCGAGAACACCAAAGATTCACAACCTGAAATGGCCTCCATAGGGACAACCACGCAGGGGACAGTTCTCCTGACCACAATCGCCACCCCTCCACCTCTCCCAATCAATCGGTCGTACCTATAGATTACATAATCAGGGGGAATAGCAGTCACAACATCCGGATTCAATGCCTCCCCCAGCCAAGTTTCTGTGAGCATGAGGCAAACAGGTTTTTCAACAGCTAGAAGCTCATAGAAGTCAAGAGCATGCCTGCTTAAAGAGCGGGTATTAAGTAAGAGGCCCAAATGTTTAACATTGGCCTTAGTGCAAGCAGCCCCCCCCCACCGGGAGATGGCCAGGCAGCCAACCACATCCCTGACACCGTCGTTTACCTCTATATCGCCCCGGAAAAACCACACAACAAGCATCCTTACCCTCCCCATATGAAAGTAGGTCCGCCGCCGAATATCTAATCCGTGAGTCAGCCCCTCCCGCCACTCCATCCGCCTCCGGTACGCTGAGGGGCGCAGACGGGCTGAACTCAGGCGTAACTCCGGCGGTACTACGGCTACCTCGCTGCGCGTACCCGCTGCGCGTCAGCATGACCGCCTTAAATGCTGTTTAGGCGTACGTTCGAGCAACTAGCCCGACACCCAAAATGGCACCGCCAAAACGTCCCACTATCCCCCCAAGATGTCCGCCGAAAACGAGGCGAAGGAACAGGGCCCGCCAAAGAAGCGGTGGGATATCACTATTACAGTGCAAGTCACCTAAATGCGCCACCAGCTCCCCTAACATTCCAAACCATTGTATGCCAAACTATTGCAATGCCTGCACTGTCCACCCAGAAAATAATTTCAGGGACGCCCTTACTAATGGAAAGTCTGCTACAAAGACAGCAACAGAAGAACAAAAGAAATGATGGATGAAATACTTTAATTGCCAACAGGGCTCAAGCATATGCAATTCAGCCTTGGCCTGCCTCAAAAGGGGCGTCTGACCCGAGCTACTAGGCCATGCTCCCACTGGCATAACAAAACTCGAATGGGGGCCTCGCTGCAACGCACGCGGAAGGGCCCCCCTGGGCTTAATCAGGAGCTCTGCAGCCAGTGTGCTGTGCTGAGGAGGGCCCCTGGAGCTTGCCCCCCCCCACCACGTGGGGGCTGCGTTACGTACCTGCATGCCCCCTGTAAATGACAACACAAGCAATCCCAGACTAATTTCAAACTTTTATGGCCTCATTTGTGCAGCTTCTTTACAGTAGCACAGTGAGCTCATGTTCGACATCTGGGCATATGCCTCAGTCTTTGAGAGATGTACTCAGCACCAAAACTGAAAAGTGATAGATCGAATGCTTGGGCTTAATCGCCGGCACTAGTAATTACCATTGGTTGCATTCCTCCTTCTGTGTAAACTAAATTGGTTGTCTATCAAACAACAAATCATATTAACCACTTGGCTGCTAAGGGTGTTGGTTGAGCTCCATTGACTTTCCATTGAAATCAATGGAAAGTCCATGACGAGTTACCCTTGTCATTAGCGCTGAAGGGGTTAAACAACATCTGTGTGATTTGGGAAGTCACATACCTTAGTTCACCCAGATATCTAACAGAACTAGTCACAATGACCAGCATGAAAAGAAATCTTTGCTCCAACAAAGACTCCAAACTCTCTAACAACAAATGGGGGGAGTTAAAGCCTGTGGGTAAAAAACTCAATATAGCGGGTAGAGAACTATGGAATGCTCAACCTCCTTCATGCAAAAATGCCTCAACTCTGAAGAGATTTAAAGCCAAACTGAAACTCACTTAATGAACAGAATAGCTCCTGATACCTGTTGAATTCGAATCAGTTTGCACTCTCCCAAAGATACTCAAAACTTTGCTGAATAAGCACATTATGAATAGGAGCTCTTGGGTGCCTATTTTAATATAATAAGCCTGGATTATCTTGTCTCTCAGTCTACCTCCCCAATCTATGCTGAAGTATTAAGTAACTATGTTGAATGACTTAAAGCAGCTGTGGTGCTCTCACTTCGCTCTATTCCACCTTCACTGCACCCTTCTCTCCCCTGCCAGCCACTGTGTGTGTGTGTGTGTGTGTGTGTGTGTGTGTGTGTGTGTCTTTCTCACTCTGTCTCACTCAGTCCCTGTCTGTCTGTCTCTCTCTCTCTCTCTCTCTCTCTCTCTCTCTCTCTCTCTCTCCTGCCCTCTCGGTCTCCATAACTCTGTCGCCCTCCTCCCTCTGTCGCCCTCCTCCCTCTGTCGCCCTCCTCCCTCTGTCGCCCGCCGTCTGTCATCCTCCTCCCTCCCTCTGTCTGTCTGTCTGTCTGTCACCCTCCTCTCTCCCTCCTGCCTCCCTCTGTCTGTCACACTCCTCCCTCCCTCCTCCCTCCCTCTGTCTGTCACCCTCGTCCCTCCTTCTGTCTGTCACCCTCCTCCCTCCCTCTGTGTGTCACCCTCGTCCCTCCTCCCTCTGTCTGTCACCCTCGTCCCTCCCTCCCTCTGTCTGTCACCCTTGTCCCTCCCTCCTTTGTCACCCTCCTGTCTGTCTCCCTCCCTCTCCCTGTGTGTGCCCGGGCTGAGATAGCTTCCTGACACACACTGACACACACACACACACACACACTTTTCACAGGTCTTTAAAAGACCATTTGTCTGTTAATGAGACTTTTGTTTCACCTC
Source organism: Lissotriton helveticus (assembly GCF_964261635.1). Taxonomy (NCBI): domain Eukaryota; kingdom Metazoa; phylum Chordata; class Amphibia; order Caudata; family Salamandridae; genus Lissotriton; species Lissotriton helveticus. Next base: position 705,455,406 of record NC_136072.1, read on the forward strand.
TTAGCGCCCCTGCAGCTGCATTCTGACTGTCACTGGAATGCCCGGGCCCCCACAGAGCAGCAGAGTCTCTCGGAGTCGCTGCGAGCAGTGTTTGCTGACATTCCTTAATCTTTCTTTTTTTTTTTTTTAAGCATGGGTAAATTGTCCGCAAGGTCCGCAGGACGCCAGGGAAGACTTGCCGGGCCGCTGGTGGCTCACGGGCCGTACTATGAGTACCCGTGTTCTAACAACAAAAGAGTGTTGTATGGTTATATAGGACCATACGTAGGAGCAAAAGGAGAGGGTAACCGGCCACAATTAGGTAGGTTAGGAAGGCCCTCACTCACCACCTAGTGGTGACATGCTTCATCATTGGGCCCCACTAAAGAGGCAGAGTGCCTCTTGGCCCCACTAAAGAGGCAGAGTGCCTCTTTAGTGTGCTGCGACGCCAGAATTACTGCGGAGCAGGATTTGTGAGTTTTAGGGCGTGTAGTGAAGATAAATTAAATGGTGGTGAGGGGTATAAAAAGTTCTAAGTGTAACCAAAACATGATTTATTATGTGGTCACTTGGAACATAGATTAAAATTATGTGTTGGGAAAATCGTCCACAATTAATTGTGTGGTTATTTCCAATAGATATCGTCAGTCAACATGTTTCTGCCTATAAAACGGTGTGAGGTTACCAGGCATTCTTCAGGACTTTAAAATGTGTACTAGACCCTGGTGGTATGGGCGCGCTAAGGCCCACCCTTACCTAGGGACGTGAAAGTGAAAAATTGGTGTAAAAAAAGTGCAAAAAAGGAAGATAATTGGTGAATTTTATCTTCCTAAGTAACTCCTGGTTTAGGAGGCTTCTACACATTAGGTTTCTCCACCTGTAGAAGGAAAAGACAAGGACATACATGTAGGACAAAACAAACAATTAGCGGGTTGTCTTGATCATGCAGGTCAGTTTTGGGTGCTCCATGTATGGTGAGCGGGTAGTGAGCAGCGGCATAACAATACGTTTAACACCACCTCTATACCCGGGATAATACGCACTAGTCACTGGGACGTGCGCGGTGCTAAAGATGAGATAAATAAAGTGATATGGAGTATCTTAAAAAGGAAAGAACAATTCCTAGTAGCGATCAATGTATTAACGTAATTTTCATGTCGACCGCTAAACACACAAGTAAAAATTTCTCACTTATATGGTGTAACGAGGGGACACCATGGGTCACAGGAGGGGGGTGGGAGCGTATTTGGCACACCCTTTTAAATAGATAAAATAACATAGAATCAGACTCGAAATAACACAGACATTGGGCGGTACTTAGCTCTAAGAAGCGGCGACACGGTGGTCACTGCCTTACTGTTGTAGTCCACTTACGCCCTTGACGCTCGGCACCCGCAGTGTACCTGCGAAAGCCCTCTAACCGGACCCCGACGATGGTAAGCGGGGCCAGAGGGGAGGAATATAACTGGTGTCTTCCGGGGTCGCTGCATGCCTGTGGGGGGGGGGGGGGTGCGAAAAGTTGGCCAATTAGAGTAGAGAACGTCGCGTGACGTGGATGGTCACGTGGCAGGCTTGGGCGGCCTTTGTATTGTTCGAGATGCCATAGGGACAAGAACTTGTTCCATGCTTTTTTAGACGGAAAAAAACTTTATTGGATAGACGAATTAACACGTTGGGATGTGTGTCATTTGGTTTAACTGTGTATCAGCAGGGGAATTCGAGGAGTCAGTTGAGCTTGTAAGTGCGGGATGCGCACATGTTTGTGCTAGGCTGTTATACATCGATTGATTCACAACGATAAAATGCACATAACGACCCTCGGGCGCTGGATTACAGGGGTGGGTTAAGAGGGATCACTTGTTAAGGGAAGATGAAAAAATGACATTTATAAGTCGAAGGAGAAATAACCCTTCGTGGTGGGTCCAAGGTATGCTGGGCATTAGTGGCTAGGGATGGTCATTATAAATGCAGGTTAAAGTGGGATGTTGGCCACTCTATAACCTTACAGGGCTGTAAATGTACCAGTTAATAGAGGATGAGAAAGACATGGTCTAGTGACTTTTTATTTAAGAAGTTACTTTAGTACAGAGGCCCAAGGGATATCATCATTGAGTCCAGTATGGTGGGTCCCCAGTCTGTAGACCCACCTTTGCTCCTTTTCAAACAGACGATTACTTATATTGTTGCCAGTGCTCAGTTGCTCAATTACAGTCCACCGCATGTCGTTGGTGGTGTGATTATTCTCCCAAAAATGTCTACTCATTTTGGTAGTTGTTTTTTTGCACCCGATATTGGATCTGTGCTCGCAAATCCTCTGCTTAACTTTCCTACTTGTCATGCCCACGTAACGTAAGGCACATGGGCAAGTGATGAGGTAGATGACATTTGAGGAGTTACAATTGGTATGGTCTCGCTGTGTCCATACTTTTCCAGGTTCAAGTGTCAGGGACTTCGTTGGTGAAGTCAGGTGACAGACGCTACAATTGGAGCAAGGGTAATGTCCCGTGACTCTGGGAAGGCCCCATGTATCTGTCACTGATCTCTCTTGTGCTGTTGCTGGCTCCCTTGGTCGTGTGTGCACCAATGCGTCTCTCAAACTGCGTCCTTTCCTAAAGGAGAACAGGGGTTTCTCCCACGTTTTTTTAGTGCTGGTGATTATCTTACATTTTTTATTAATTGATTTCTTCATGATGTTTGAGAGGGTACTGTAAGTGGTTACACAGGTGAGTGGAATATCCTTTTGGTGGTTATTATTGTCCTCAAGAAGAGCCTCTCGTGGTTGATTCCGTGCTCTTTTGTAACCCTTACTTAGAGTTGCCTGGGGGTAACCTCTCGATTCCAGTTTTTTTGTAAGGTCTAGAGATTGTGCTTTGAAGTCTTGCGTCTTTGAACAATTACGTCTGATCCGTAGGTATTGCCTATACGGCAGATTTTCTTTTAGGGGGCGAGGGCGAAAACTGGTGAACTCCAGTAGATTGTTTTTGGCGGTTGGCTTATAATGTGTTTTAGTTGTAAAGCCAGTGCCAGTAACCGTAATTGTTATATCAAGAAAGACCACCTCAGTTCTGCTCGTTGTATGAGTGAACTTAAGGTTATGGTCTAGGGTGTTGATCCAGTTTAGGAAAGCTGTTAGTTGTTCGTCACTGCCGGTCCAGATCAGAAGGACGTCATCGATGTAACGTTTCCAGCACTGTATGGATGAGGTAAAAAGACCATTGGGTGGTGAAATATGTTTGGCCTCAAAATCCGCGACATACAAGCCTGCCACGCTTGGGGCAAAAGTACTGCCCATAGAGGTACCAGTACATTGTAGGAACAGTTGGCTCTTGTACTGAAAGAAATTCTCTTTTAGTGCCAGTGTGGCGCATTCGATGATAAATTCCTTTGGTGTTTGGTAATTCCAAACCACTGTATTCAGTGCTTCAGCGAGAACCCTGATGGTATCATCCTGAGGGATGCTCGTGTAGAGACTTTTGATGTCTAATGTGACAAGTGTCACAGTATTTTCGGCAAAATTCAGGTCTTTTAGGAGCTGAAGTAGGCTTTTAGTGTCTTTTAAGTAGGAGGGAGTATTCTGCACAATTGGTTTAAGGTAATGGTCACAAAATTGCGACAATGGCTCTAGTAGTGACCCGGAGACGATAGGGCGTCCTGGTGGTGGCATCTTATTTTTGTGCGTTTTAGGCAGGGTGTAAAAGTAAGGTGTAACACTGTTGTTAGTGCTCAGAAAATCTGCCTCATTTTTGGAGAGAAAACCGTTTTCTTTGGCCCTTCTTACAAGGTTTGAGATTCGTGCCCGCAAGTCCTCAGTAGGGTCCTTGTCTAAGGGGATATAGTTCTTCCTGTCATCAAGGAGGACTTCACAAGACCTTTCATAATCCCTGGTATTTTGAATCACTAGGCCACCACCTTTGTCTGCAGGTTTTATTGTTATATCTGGGTCATTCTGGAGACCCTGTAGAGCATGATGTTCTGCTGTGCTGAAGTTGTCGAAGGTGGTGGGATCCTGGCAGGTTTCCAGGTCAAAAAAGACTGCTTGTTCGAAGGCAGTGATAGATGCAGGTACTGTATGTGGTGGGGGGATGAACGTAGAGGCCAATCTAAGTCCTGTATCCCCTTTACGAGAAATTTCGTTTGGATCTTCTTTTCCCTCAAAGAAAGCTTTCAACTTTAGTTTCCTGAAGAAAGACGATAGCTCACAATGGAGCTTGAATTTGTCGGGACGGGAGGTCGGGACGAAGCCTAGGCCTTTTTCAAGGACCCTGGCCTCTGTCTCTGTTAGGTTTTTGTCAGATAAGTTTGTGATGAGGCTCACAGTCCGCTCATTCCTGGTTGGGGGTTCTTGCTGCGTGTGTGGTTGCCTACAGCATCTTCGTTTTCCCAGGATACCTGATTGGACCCTCTCCTCTTCCCTCTTCCTCTCCGGCCTCTCTCTAAAAAAGGCTGTTGGTATTGTATGGGGAAGCCCGGTGGTTGCATGAATGCTGGATTCCAACCCATCAGTGGGAATGGAGGTTGCTGGAAGGGAAACTGATGTGTTCCATCCCCTATTTGAGGGACTGGTGGCCATCTTGATTCACCAATTATCTTCCTTTTTTGCACTTTTTTACACCAATTTTTCACTTTCACGTCCCTAGGTATGGGTGGGCCTTAGCGCGCCCATACCACCAGGGTCTAGTACACATTTTAAAGTCCTGAAGAATGCCTGGTAACCTCACACCGTTTTATAGGCAGAAACATGTTGACTGACGATATCTATTGGAAATAACCACACAATTAATTGTGGACGATTTTCCCAACACATAATTTTAATCTATGTTCCAAGTGACCACATAATAAATCATTTTTTGGTTACACTTAGAATTTTTATACCCCTCACCACCATTTAATTTATCTTCACTACACGCCCTAAAACTCACAAATCCTGCGCCGCAGTAAGTCTGGCGTCGCAGCACACTAAAGAGGCACTCTGCCTCTTTAGTGGGGCCCAATGATGAAGCATGTCACCACTAGGTGGTGAGTGAGGGCCTTCCTAACCTACCTAATTGTGGCCGGTTATCCTCTCCTTTTGCTCCTACGTATGGTCCTATATAACCATACAACACTCTTTTGTTGTTTGATCGGATGTAACAGGGGAATAAGAGTGTTACTTACCTCTCCCTACCTCTCTTTTTGTTTATACATACCCGTGTTCTAAGCCATGTGCGTCAGCCACAGAATTTTTCATGGCAAAGGCCCCCATTATCTATTCTCATTAGTTAAACACCACCAACCCAGTAGAAGACTCCGATCGACAGACCGCCGTACTGGCAGCAGTGACCATAATGAAAAGATCCTGCTTGGATGGTTGATCCTTTGCTTTTCAGGCATCGAAGTTGGGGAACACCCTGCCCCTTCACCTGAAATCAAGAACTTCTTTAACCCCTTCCACACTCATGACGAGCTCAGCTCGTCATGAGTGACGACACTCGTACGCTCATGACGAGCTGAGCTCGTCATGTAACGCGTTTTTTTTTTATTAAACGCAGCGCACAGCGGGAAAACCGCTAGCGCGCATGCGGTTAAAAAAACTTTCAGGAAGAAACTTAAAATGTGGTTGTTAATGCTAATCTAACTTGTCGGCCTCCTCGTGGCTTGTTTCCCCTTTCTGCTCAGTTTTTTGTGGGCAATTTCTCACTTTCTCTTTTATGACTTCTAGTTCTGGATAGGGCAATCTTAGCACGGGGACGCTCCATTGAGAGCAACCATGATGATTTCAAAACTTTTAACATTACCAATTCAATTCAACAAAGCTTTATTTCGATATGTGATATCATAAAAGCACATTTACAAGTTAAAAAACACAGTTCATAATAAATACATTAAAAAAGAATTTCATCTAAAAAACTTTTTTACATTGGATAGATAAAAAATTTATTAAACTTTAACAGCTTTTTCAACATCTTACGCACCCAGAGGGACCTCCCCTTACGATTCAACATGCAAAACTTACACCACTCAGAGAAAACAAGTTCAATATTCTGCTGTGTCATTCAGATTTTCACTCACGACCAGACACTAAAAACACACTTCTGAACAGAACAACAGAAATCCTCAATGCACATTACAAAATCAATGCATTATCAATGATTTTGTAGAATTTGACTTGTTTGACCATCAAGTATTCTAAATCACCCATCAATATGTGGAAGATAATCTGGGCCCAATCAAGCCAGGTTGTTGCATCTTTGTCGACCCCTATTTGCTCTACTTAAACGTTAAGTCATCTTTCTCTTAATGTACATTGTTGGATAAAAAAAGTCGTTTTGCTTCAGTGATGATGACTTCTAAACAGGTACTGTTGTTTCTTCTGGACAGTGTGATGTAGACGTGTTTATATTATCACTGTGTCATCTTTTAATTCATGTGTTTTGATTAAATAGTCTGTCAGGGTAATCCTATGTGTATTTGATACGATATTTGGTATTATACGCTGTAGTTATACAATTTCTAACTCCATTATGCAGCTTCTGCAAGGTTGTATTGCCAGTGCCACTGGAATAAGGTGATTTCGCAGCTACAGCATTTTCTGTAAAAATGTGGATTTGCAGCACTTGCCACACAAATCCATAAATTTGAACATTTCGTTGTAACAACGATTTTTTTTTAGATCAAAGCCTTTAAATAGTCACAGAAACACTGCCACATACAGAAGACAGTGTGTAAAAATTACAAAATAATGTAGTAATGGTGCCACATAGTATGTTGTATTACGGTGCTTAATTTTCCTTTTCTTGGTGCCAAATAGAGTCAATCTTGAGACGACATATGTTGGCCCTCCCTTCCCGCATAATTGCAGCGCGTATGACCATCACTATTAGAGGTAATCCAATAGGACTAAAGTGTGCCACCTTTAAGGCAATCAATTGCTCAGTTCTCACAACACCTCCACTCTATTCTCAGTCACACTCGCGCAAATAAAGACTCTCACACGACTCTGCTTTATTAGCATAAAAGGTCACTTTTATTACTAGGACAGCCAAAGACAGACCCCGCAACATTAACTTTATTCAACAATATCTTGTACTATTTTCCCCAAAACCTTTTCCAATTGTATACATTTCCTTTCCCCAATGCTTTATTCTTGACAACAATCCATAACTTGTTTTCCATAACCAGCAGTATTATTTCCATCTTTCCTTTTCTTTCCCACCTACCCTCCCAACCCTCCCCCATAGAGAAAGGATGAATCCGCTCTAGATTATCCTATCCCTTAAAACACGCCAACAACACATAACAAGGAGTCTGTCCATAGTGCCCTAAAGTGACATCTTTTCTCTTATTGTCTACAAACGACCAAAATACAGCCAACATAGAACAAAAAACACCTTCACCGACTTCTTTCAAAGCCAGGGTGGGTCAAAAACGACACCACCGCTCCTTCACTCGCAACGTCGTCCTCCCCGCGCCTGGACAGCCCCTCCCACCCTCCCGATCCTTCCAATCAGGTCGCTGAGGACATCCCTCGCGCGAAATACCCCAGGGGGACACTGGCTCATGCCCAGTCCCCCTGAGGCCCATTCCCACCATATTCAGAGTTATACGATCTACTGTAATATCCTCAAAACCCTCAACAGCGTTTCCACTGCTGTTTACCCCCTCGCCCCTTTATATGACATTCATAAATTTCTCATCTACACTCTTTTTTCATTCTGAAAGCCTGACACCGTCGATTGCGATAAATATACCGCCCACCCCATTCCAAATCACGTTTCACTTTATTCTGAGTCATACACTCAAGACCATTTTTTTCAAACCAGAAACCCATCAATTTCAGGCAAAACCGTAAACAAAGTTTTGGACAACCCGACGCCTTCATTGAGACACATCCATCCCTTCATACACCCGCCAATTCAACCATACACCGCCCCATATCAGCCACTCATTTACCCAGTACTACGATACCGTTAACATTCCCCCAATCATGACAGGCATATCCCCGATAATCCCGCTTCCGCGTTCATCGACCAACACTCAGGAGCAAACATGTGCTAAAACTCACCACTGCGCGCTGTCACCCGGTTTCCTTCATGTCTCCGGGTGACGCCAAATGGCAACTACCCGGTCCCTACAAGCCTTCATTCAGCCCTTGACAGCTGCCCCACTGACACTGACGCAACGTGGCTCGGTAGCTGAACCTGAACAGGCTCGTCAGAGCTCTCGAGCCATGGAAAGGGAAGACGGATGAACACAGGAAAAGAACACCAAGAGACTTACGTCTGTTTCTTCAGTTAGAGGCAAGCTCTTAGCGTCGTAATCTCAAGAGGGTTTCATACAAAGCACTGCTTGGAAAAAGAGCTGATTTCATATTTGGATAATATACCATTATTTTTTTTTATTTGATAAGTTATAAAGCTGCAGGTGTATTTCGTCCCTATATTTTAATGTTAAAATAATCTGCGCTTTTAAGAATATTAGAAAAGTTTATTAACAACAACGTGATTATTTTGAAGTTTCCATTCGGTAATGGTTTCGACACGTTTGTACCAGTGCTCCTCCTTAAGTAAGAAAATACAGTGCTATATAACTGGTCCCCTTGATTGTGAGTATTAACATAAGAGGGAATAGTGGAGCGAAGGTGGCGGCCATATTTGATGCGTCTAGTTTGAACGGAGTGTACCATATAGACAGACACCTGGCTTGAGGGAACAGAGAAAGCCTACACGTAGTGTTACAAAAATGGCAAAACTCTGCAGAGTACTTACTAATCGAACATTTTCTAACATTTGTGAACAATACGTTTTAGTTCTGTTAAGTACAGGGAGGTGAGAATTATGCATGGTCTTTACTGCTTTATATTAACCTTTATGTACCACAGGATGTCAAGAAATTCTGACAACCTGTAGCATGACTAATTATGCCAACATCTTCTCAGACAGTTTTTGTTGGTGATTTCCGGAGGACTCACTTTCACTTGGGCAAAATAAGAATTGAAAAACCAAATATCACCTGGTGGGGCTTAAAACCTGTTCAAAATTACATATCACCCAAGACATGCACTACTGCACCACTAGCCACTACATGGATAATTTAGCTGAAGGGCCCTGTGCTTTTAACCCACACTACCAGTCATCCAACGGGTTGAGAAATTTCTCCAGTATACCCATGAGATATTGGGAATTGAAAAAACATCTAAAATTGTTCAAATTAGTAACAAATATACAATCAATAACATTTTGACGATGCATTCAATTTACTCCCATCCAAAGCAGTATATATTCAAATGATGTCTCCCAGCAAAAACATACGAGCAATATGGCTGAAATCAACAAAAATTAACTGACCATAGCATGTAGTCCCATTTTCTTGACAAATCCTACACAATGTTCGACTCAAGACTCGAACCACATGATTTTTGGGTTATAAAGCCCAAAAACAGTGCCAAAGGAAGTGAAAGGATGCAGTACGAAAAAAGGTGTCCTTCAATAAACAGAAATCCCTAAGCATCTCTGTTTCTTGACACTGACACCCGCCCAGAGCGATGCATCTTGTCCCCTGCTCAGACAAATTGCAGTGAAAGTCTCCACAATCCCCACCATCTTCCTCAGCGATGTACCTCGATGCCGGACCTCACATTGCAGCTCCTCGTCGACGACTCCTTGACATCGGCCTGTGAATCTCAATGCAAGGACTTCGCATCGCGACGCCCAGGTTACAAGGTACATTTTAGAGGACTAAACTCAGTCTTGCATACGGCCCGCCCTCCATCTTCGGTGACTTGGGCCTAGTGTCCTGCGACCAGATAACCACAGTTAGTGCTTTTTGCTTCTTAGCATTTGATTTCCACAAAACCATTAAAATTACATATCTCAGGCTCTACTACTTGATTTTTTTCATTTGGGTGTCAAATAATTTACTACATTTTACTTTATTTTTCTCTAAATTGGTGTGAAAGTTTTCTTGTGTTGTGTTTTCACTTTATGGCTGATTAAGAGCTGCAGAAAAACATTTCACATTGCCTCTAAGTTAAGCCTGACAGCTTTGTGCCACGCTGCCAGAGGGTTAAACACAGGTTAATCTGGGGTTTGCTTGTGTTTGAAACAGAAGAGAACTGTGGATGCTGCTTAAGTAGGGTGTCACCCCCACCCCGAACGAGTAACACAGTTTCCTACACTCGTCATTCTGTGAGTAAACTCTTTTTTACAGTTTATTATTTCCCCATCACCATCTCATATTTTGTATCTTTACCATGTGTTGTTCCCCCTAACTTTTATTAAAATAATTGTTACTTAAGTAATTCATAGTGACAAAGGGTTATGAGTAAGGGTAAGGAGTAAAGAAAAATTGTAAGGGATTATGAGTAAGAGGATAAGGGATTAAGGGTAAGTGACTAAGGTTATAGGTAAGGGGCTTTAGGGGTAAACGTGAACGATGAGGGGTTAAGGGCGAACAGTTAAGGTTAGGGGAGCAAAGGCCGAGAGGGCATAGTAAAGGATAAGAGTTAAAGGGTAAAGGATAAGGGGCAAGGGTTAAAGAATAAGTAGGTAAAGTGTTAAGGGAAATGGGTGTTAAGGTTAAGGAATAAGGAGTTAAAGGTAAGGGGGAGAGGCAAGGTTAAGGGGATTATGGTAAGGGTATCAGGACAAGGGAGAGGGCAGAGGGGATTAAGAGTGAGAAGCCAAGGGTAAGCGGTAAAGGTGAAGGCTAAGGGGTTGTCGTGTAGTTCCTATAAACCTATATAGGATCTGTACGTTTAGGCAACATAGACTTTGGGATTGGTGTCTAGACACATTCCAGACACCCCCACCGAGTATGTTCGTCTTTATACCAGCTAGCTCTCAGTGCCACTAGAAACCGCTCTTACCAAGGAGAGAATAGTTCTTGGCAACTTTCGAGCATGACAACTCTGTCCCATCAGGGATCGTGGAAACAGTGCGATACTTTTCGCTCAGTCACTCATGCTCACTTTGTCTCAGAGAGATACACAGAATAAACAGTGGGTACGTTTTCAATAAGCATTTATTGAACCAGCACCATTCTGTTGTAAAATTTTGTGCTGAAACACCCATTTGACAGAAACAGATATAAATGATTTAAAGCACCAACAGTGTAGAAGGATGGTAGATTTCTACCATAGTGCTAAAACGATGAATATAGGTATAAAAATACATGACTATAAAATGCGTACTCCTATGATGCAACCCTAACTAGAGGTACCTAAGTGTACCTAGCATGTTTGTAGGTGTAGAGCCAAGAATCCCTCTAGGATAAAGTCAACCCCATTACCTGAAGTGAGAGACTGTGGGACCCCGTCTTGGTCTCGAGATGGACACCCCGCGAGGGATGTCGGACCACCGTGAGCTGGAGTGTCTGCGTGTGATGCAGCGCTATTCCTGAAATAAATTCTAAAAACCATATCACCTTTCCCTGAATCACCAGAACATACATTCACTCACCAGTGGGGCCCATATCACTGTGAGTTATTCTCAAACACTTCTACCTCACTCTATGGATCGGTGAATTTCAAAGGAGAGCTGCTGTATCATAGCGAAATGTCTAAATTGAAACAAAACATTTTTAATTACATCTGCAGTTTAAGGAGTTTTACCATGGTTCTGTCGACAAAATTATACATTTAGACATATCGCCATAAGGGTCGATGAATCTGCTAGTAAAAAAATTAGGCGTAGGAAAACTCAAGACCAGCTTAATTCTCCATTTATCTAATTTTTATTAAAGCAAATTTAACATCTAAACATTATTCTCTTTATTTATTTCTTTATTCCAAATGACATTTAAAGAATAAAAGTTTCTCTCAATCAATTAATTTCATTTTATTTTAGAAAAATTCTGAAATAGACATTATTATTGTTTAAGTTCAGAACGCAAGTATTAGCAAAAGACAGATAGTTCCCAAAATTCATCTATTTCTAACTTCCCTGACTAAAACCCTCACCTAAAGTGCATTCCCTGCTCAAAGAAAAATAGAAAATTATTCAAAGTTCTTACATCTCAGGAAAATCAGCATACCGGCAGCATCTCTGGTAGAAATTGAGAAGTTTTTTTCCTCTGTAAACTCAGCACTTTTTATACCTTTTTCACTAGTTCTATCTATCTAAAAGAGTAACTTTCAGCATAAAATCGAGTCCTGATTGGTCAATTTGGGGGTGGATGAGCATAACCTCTTCATCACATTATATTTTTCTCTTCCGTCTGTAATTTTTTTAATGGGTCTATTGTCTGTCAGAGTCCTGCCTGGTCGAGTTCCTTGATTGGCAACTTTTCCTGATTTTCACACATTCTGAACCATTGCTATCATCACTTGGCAGTCATCTAGACTTCCAGGCCTCACCGACCTTGAACTGTCTTCCTTGCAGGCACAAGCAGCTCGCATTCATTCTCGTCTTTTCAGTCGCGCATGCGCTTTATCTTTTGCTGCCACAGTAAGTCAGTGACTCCATTTAAATGTAGGCCTCATGAGCCAGAATGGGAACTATCATAGAAACAAACACAAATAAATGTTAATTTAAGAAAAGTAGCCTTTCTGTTTATCTCCCCCCCTTACTAAGGTTTTCCCTATTAGTAGTTACCTAGCAAATAAGCCACATTTCTGCGTGATATGCTCACCTGGGTCCAATCTCCTGCGACAAAGACATAGACAAAAAGCACATTTAGGCTCCATTCCATTATATTTAAGCTGCTTATTAGTACAAGACACGACAAAATCACATAGTTAGTTAATTATTATTGCAACATAAGCAAGAATTAATTCCCACTTGTGTGTGTGTGCAACTTTTATTCTAGATTGATTAGTTTTACACGCCATTCCATTAGTTCAGATTATAGTTATGGAAGTATGACTTTACAAGGGGTACAAAAATTTGGTTTCTCCACCTTGCTCCATCAACTCCCCCCTTTGGTGATTTTATCACCAAATATCTCCCAAAATTTTGCAAATTTTAATCAAAACATGTTCCAGGTTCTTCAGATTAGTAAATCTCTATACTTTAGTATCTTTTTCTCTAGTTTCTTTAAAGATCTTTTCTTGGAATTCTTCCAATTCTATATCACCTTTTTCTCTTTCCCTTTCTCGCTTTTCTTGTATTGCTTTCTTCAACGACTTTCTAACATTCCTTCTTCTATATATGCAACATAATCTTATTATCAAAATCACTAATGCTATTACTGTTACTGGTATTAGTATTTTACCTATAATTGAACTACCTATTTCTTGAAACCTATTCTTAACTGCAGTAAAACTTTTGCCAAGGCGTTCGAAAATACCATCAACCTCCAGTGGTTCAATTTCTCCATGCAACTTTGTAATATTTGTGATGTACTTTTCAATGATCTGATTTTTATCTGGAATATAGGAACAACAGTGCTGTACCTTCAATATTCCACGGACTCCTCCCTCTTTTGCCAATATAATGTCAAGAGCAAGACGGTTTTGCATTACCATAGCTCTCATAGCAATCATTTTGGTGTTTACCATTAGGAATCCACCTGCTGTGTCTGTTGACAAACTATCTACTATCGTTGACAATCTTTGAATTCGATTTGCATTGAAAGATTTTCCCAATGCTGGTATCAGTGCTCCAAAAATATCACCTATTATTTCTACAACACTCTCTCTTTTTCTACGACTTAAAGATTTCCCTATCTCATGTATACCATTTGTACCTCTATCTACGTGAAAGATTTTAGGAAAGACCAAACCCACATAATATGTCCCGTACCAGTGGTCAGGTAATCTATAATAAGCTTTGTTTCCACAAATGAAATAAACACCAGGAAAAACGGGATCTTTTCCCCCTTTAAAACCCCAACCCCCTATTATTCTATAGGTATCTTTACATTGACTTGCTCCCACAAAATGAGTGTCATACACATTGTTGTCTCTCCTAATACAGAATTTCCCTAAAAATGGAGTATCTATATTTATAGCCACATTCACATTTCTTTCATCAATATTTTCATCATTATATGTCCAATATTTGTATTTCTCATGCTTCACTTTTTCTTTGCGTTCATAAGCCATTCTTCTTTCCTCAACCATGTCTAAAAATGCCTTTTCTTCCACCCTCAATTTACATGTCAAATTATTTTTAAACATGTATTCATTATTCAATTCATCTATTTCCAAAAAGAATTCTCCCATCACTGTAGCAGGCTTAATCTTATTTAATCCACCATCAATTTTCAATTTTGCAAAAATTTCATCAGAATCGGAATATTGATATTCCAGTTTTCCTGTTTGGTAAAACAGGCTAGCAATCACACTACACATGACTCCATATGTAAGCGGAAGGTGGTGATATGTTACCCCTTCTGAAACAGATGCAGGTAACTTTACACACACATAACAGTCACTTGCATCCATTGTCCTGACATACTCAGACAACAATTTTGAAAAAGTGTTTCTGGTAAAATCGCTGATGGAACTATCCTGATGGATTTCTGGCCTATATACATGCTGTTTATTAGATTTTGACTCGACATCCTGTTCACTTGAACTCACATTCTTTTTCAATTTCACTAAGCTATCCTGGAAAGGAATGACAATAGCTAAAATGATCCATATCAATATTAGTAATCCAGTGCAAATTAGACACGATCTGCACCATTTTCTAAATATAGAACATGTTGTTTTATGCTCATTGTTAACAATTTTTTTTTTTACACAGCAAATATTTCTAACAAGTTTTCTTCGACCTTGTGTCACCTACGCAGTTATTTTTGTTACCCCTAACAAGTTTTCTTCGACCTTTTGTCACTTACAAGTTTTTGCCTTTCTTTTATAATGCCTTTTTCTTTTATCAGGATTTTCAGGATTTATATCTTTTATCTTAGACTTTGAGCAATCATCACTTTTCTCTGTAATTCAGTTCTTTACTCACTTTTCCCACTTGTCTTTGGGCCTTTCAAATCTTCTTGACTACTGTTTACTTCTTCAATTGGAGGCAGCACAATATACGTCCAATCAGGTGATTTGTACTTCTGATTTGGACTTTTCACTCTTTTTGGCCTTTGTACCACTTCTATTCTTTTTCCCAAGGACTCCTTTTGACTGGTTATTTAATGCACTTGTTCTTCCTGCTCTCTTTCTCTGTTAAACAGTTTAATTCTCAGTCCATCATTTCTTTTAGGCCAACTGTCTCCTTTACAGAATCTTTTTGTCTTAGGCTCTGTGGTGTTGTCTTCCACTCTCCAGGCCCTTTTCCTTGGACAGTTTCTCACTAGAGTCTCATCTGCACTGTCATCTGTTTCACTCTCAGTTTCTTCAACAGTTTCATTTATAATGAACTTTACAATGTCTTTGCCTTTTTCAGAGTTCGTTTTCTCTCCTGACAGTTCTTTCACTCTGTTAGGAACATCTCCATAACTGGTACTTGGAATCTCATCCTTGTCGTGAGTTATTTCCGCTTTTCCAGTGTCAGGATTTTCGTTCCTGCCTTCAGAGTTTTCAGACTGTCCTTCAGACTTTTCTTGTTCACCAGTTTTATCTCCACTTTGCTCAGTGTCCTTACTGGTGTTTTTCTCGACCAATTCTCGATCTTCAGATTGATCTTCAGAATTTGGTACTTCAACAGTTTCTTCTTCTCCTTCAGACGAGGAACTTGCCTCTGATACTTCCAGATGTCGACGTTCTTGTTGAGCTCCAGAATCTGGCTCTTCTTCTGGTTCACCTTCAGAGTCTGAATCAGTTGTGCTTTCACCTTCTTCGTTCGGATTTTCAGGTTCAGGCACACGGATGGTATGGCTAGCATGCACCCATCTTTTTACTCCAGCACATTTAACTGCAGTGGTACTAACCAAGATGACCTGTCTTGGTCTCTGCCAATGAGGTACCAGACAGTTTCTTCTGCGGTGAACGTTAATTCTGACCCAGTCTCCAGGCACTAGATAATTAGCTGGCATTTTCTCTTTCGTGTTCGATTCAGTTCCCCCCTGATGGAACACAGAAGTCACCCCGTCAGACAGGTTTTTGCAGTAATCCAGTATGATGTCATCATTAATTGTTAACAATTTATCAACTGGTACATATGCCTGTCTCATCACCCTTCCCATCAAGATCTCATGTGGACTCCAGTTTTCTTGGCAGGTACGCTTCTTAAGGTCATCAAAACAATTGGCAAAGCATCTGGCCACTTCAGTCCTGTCACCAGACACATTTTTGCAATCCTGTTTTTTATTGTTCCGTTCACTTGCTCAACTACTCCTGAAGCCTCTGGCCTGTAAGCACAGTGTAGCCTCTGGCGTATATCCAGTGCTTCACATATCATTTGTATGAGCTCATTCTGGAAGTGTGGGCCACAGTCTGTTTCAATGTTCACTGGGAAGCCGAATCTAGGTAATATTTCACGTAGAAGCAACTTTGCAACAGTTAGCCCATCATTTATCCTTGTGGGGATGCCTCCACCCACCATGAGAACAAACAGATGACCACCAGGACATATCTGAGTCGGTTACACTGTGGAAGCTCAATGAAGTCCAACTGCATTCGTGTAAATGGACCTCCCTCCTGCCTATGGTTCCCAGACTCACAATTGTTTTCCTGTTTGGATTAAACTGCTGACATATCAAACACCTCTGGCACAAGCTTTCTGCAATCATCCTGAACTTGGGATTGTACCACGTCTGTCTAAACAGACGAAGCATGGCATCTCTCCCAATATGAGCTTGACCATGGTATATTCGGGCCATATTTGAGATCATGCTATTAGGCATTACTGGTCTTTCATGTTTGTAAACCCAGATTTCATCTTCCTCTCTTTGTCTGCATCCTACTTTTAACCAAACATTTTTCTTTTCCTCATCTGCTTCTTCCTGCATTTGCCTCACTTCCTGCCAAGTTTCAACTACTGTGGTTAGCTTTAAAGGAGTTGGCACATGTTCCTTTTCTCTGTCCCTGTTAATTGAAGCTAAATTCTTTGCACAGTACTTCGCAATTGAATCAACATATCTCTTACCTCGGGTGATGTAGTCATCCCCCTTTTTATGCTCGGCACATTTAACCACAGCAATTTTGTCAGGCAACTGAATTGCATCCATTAGTAGTCTCACAAACTCTGCATTACGTATGGGGGATCCTGCAGAAGTCAAATAACCTCTTTGGGACCACAGCTGTCCGTAGTCATGGACAACCCCAAAACCATACTGACTATCAGTCACTATGGTAACCCTGATCTCTCTTCCCAATTCACATGCTCGAATCAAAGCAATCAATTCCGCTATTTGAGCAGAACGAATCCCTTTCAGACAAGATGCTTCCAGTACCTTCGCCACTGTACACAGGGCATATGCTGCACTCAAAACACCCTCATCTGTTCTCAGACATGAACAGACATGAACCATCCACAAACATCATGTAGTCTGACTCAGGCAACGGCTCATCTCTGATGTCTGGTCTTGGTTTGATACAGTATTCAAGAACATCGAGGCATTTGTGGTCAACCTCATTTCTCACCTCAACTTCCTGAGTATCAGGCAGCAGTGTAGAAAGGTTTACGTTTACACACCTAGAGATTGTCACATTTTCTGCTCCTAGAATTGTTTTCTCATATTTAGTAATCCTGCTGTTGGTCAAGTATTGGGTCTTGGTCCTAGTGAGGAGAATCTCCACAGAGGGAGGTACATACAGCCTCACAGGAAATCCCATCACTATACTGACACTTGTAGCTGCTACTGCTTTCAGACAACCTGGCAATGCTTTTGCAACAGGGTCCAAAACAGCTCAGAAATACGCAATTGGCTTTCTCAGTTTTCCATGTCTCTGAATCAGTACTGACAATGCACATCCCTCTTGCTCACTGCAGTACAGTTCAAACTCTTTTTTATAATCTGGCATCCCTAAAGCTGGTGCGATGCATAGACTTGTTTTTAACTGTTCAAATGCTTCCATCTCGGTTTTGGTCAGTACAATAGGGTCTCTGATATCTGCTCTGGTCAACCTCTGTAATGGCTTTGCAATCAGTGAGCATCCTCTAATCCACTATCTACAGTAACCTACCATTCCCAGAAACATTCTCACTTGCCTTTAAGTTTTTGGTGGCTGCATTCCTTGTATCATTGTACTGCTTTCTGCAGTGACTTGGCTGACTCCTCTGGCAATCTTATGACATAAGTAGTGCACCGCTTTCTGACAAAATTGTAATTTAGATGGAGACACTTTATGTCCCTCCTCAGCCAAATGATTCAGCAATTTAACGGTATCAGTTATGCATGCATCTTTTGTCTTTGATGCCACCAGAAGATCATCAATATACTGAACCAATACAGACTCTCCAGGCATGCTCAAACTTTCCAATGATTTCTTTAGCAATTGATTAAAGATAGATGGACTTTCAGTATACCCATGAGGAATTCGGCACCATGCAGAAATACGATTTCCGAACCGGAACGCAAATATTGGCTGGCTTTCTGGATGTAATAGACCTGTGAAGAACGCATTACATAAATCGATCACAGTGTACCATTCTGCATCATGGGGAATTTGATACAGTATCACTGCTGGATTTGGTACAATCAGACAACATGGGACAACTATTTTATTAACCTTTCTCAAATCTTGTACAATTCTAAAAGTTCCATTTGGCTTTTTCAATCCTATTATTGGCGAATTACAAGGACTGCTCTCTATTTTTCTCAGTATTCCCTGCTCAATCATTTTGTCAATTACTGGGGTTATTCCTTCAATTATTTCCGCGGTCATTTTATACTGAGGAATATTTGGGTAACTTGCACCTTCTTTTATTGAGACTTTTACGGGGTCTACATCTCTCATCAATCCAATGTCTTCTCCTGTGAAATCCCACACCTTCTCATTCACTGCCTTTTTCAATGCTTCAGGTATCTTTTCTCGATCAACCACAGGGAACAATTTTTTTCTGTTCAGCCTCCATCATGAGCATAGTCATTTTATACAGGCTGTCTTCGTCTGGGGTTTGCAACTCTATGCCATCTGGTGAACAATATATGGCACAATTCATCTTGCACAAAATATCTCGTCCTAACAGATTCACGGGACTACTATCACACAATACAAATCGATGCATGTCTTTGAAATTTTCAATCTCTACTTCAACAGGCTGGGTCAAGGATGTCTTAATCTATCTGTTAGCTACACCAACAACTTGGATACTGACTTCTGAGAGAGGAAGATTTTCGACTTCCACTGATCTAACAGTAGAACGGGTAGCACCAGTGTCCACTAGGAAAGTTATTTCTACATCATTCACCTTTCCATTAACAAAGGGACCAGACTGATCTACCTCGAGTGGCTCCAAGCACACACTCTTCTCCCTCTCTCAGGCACCATCAGAAACTTTCATCCGACTCACTTCCACCCTCCTCTTGTAACCAATATTGGGGACTCACATTCACTCTTTGTGGTCTTGTTACCTGCTCGCCTCCGCTGAATCATGTCGCTGCACTGTATCTCTGTTGCTTTACACTGTGTGGAAGTGGCGGTTGTGGCACCTGACTTTGCTGATTTACCATCTGCTGTTGTTGCGGTTGCTGATGGTTTACATCATACTGCACCTGTGGATTCAATGATGTATTTTCGGGATTAACTCCTGGTGGATACTTACACTGTTTTCTCCAATGCCCTATCCTCTCGCAATTATAACAGGGGAATTTTTTCTTCAGCTCTTCTATATTTCCTACTAATTTTGTAATGCCAAAACTTCCTTTCGGTTTTCCATGATTTGTGTCAGTATTTTTATTGTCCAATTGCGCTACTTGCTCTGCTACTTTCACTTGGTGCCCACATAGCTTTTTCTTTTAATTTCTTTTGTTTTGCACCAATCTCTTCACTACAATATTTGGCTTTTCTTAAAACCTCATCTACAGTGTTCGACTGCCATCCTATCAGGGTGTGTCGGATCATATCTCCAATTTCCGGCCTTAATCCGTACATAAACCGATATACAAAATGACTCATGTCTTTTTCACTCAGTTCCTCGTAACCACTGTACTGTTTAAATACCAATAACAATCTCTCATAAAATGCATGTACAGATTCTTTTGGCTCCTGCGTTGTTCTGTCTATTTTAACCCAGTCTGTCTCTTTTGGTGGAATTTTATTTTTCAAGAACAAAATTACTTGTTCATATTTGCGCATTACATCCGGTGACGGGGTACCTGTCACTTTGTCTAGGGGATATTCCTCTCTTGGCTAATCTACTGATATTTTGCATTCAGTCCACAAGTCTGCTGGTACGACTATGTCAAATAATCCATCCAGATCAACCCATAGCACTTTTGAAACTTTCACAAATCGATCTACCTATCAATACCATTCTACTGGCTTTTCTCTCAATCTGGGGAAAACATTTGTAAATGACAATATATCCTGTCTACTCCAGGGAACATGTACATATCCTCCTCCAGGTATCTCTCTCATGGGGAATTCATTTGCGACTGTCTCTTTTTCTCCAACTGGAAACGCTAATGTGGATTTATCACTAGTCTCCTCTCTTTTCTTTGCCCGTTTCACTCTCCATTTATTCACATCTCCCCATTTTCGTAACAGCACAATTAATTCTTTTATCTGGGTTAACCTTCCGGCAGTATTCATGTTCTCAATGTCTTTTTGAGAAAAATCTACTCTATAGGATTTCTGCAATGTTTTATTCCTTGAAAATTCCGCTCCATATTCATTTGCCAATCCTTCTAATTGATCATGTACTGACTTTGCTTTTCACGTTGTGCTTTTGCACATAAACATAAGTTAATCATCTTGGTACTTTTTTAATCTATCTGTTCCAATTTTTCCAATAATTAATTCTTCCATGTCAACTTTTTATCTTGCTACATCCAGTACCTTGGGTTCATGCTCTTTTAATTTTAAAGTTTTAATCCAATCACTCAATTCCTGCTCTGATGGTCCAACAGGGCTTTGCGTTAAATCTAATTTTCTACACTCCTTTCTGGTGTAGCAGAGTCAGACTCTGCTCCAGTTGCACATTTATAGGGTAAGCTCTGATTGAAAGTTAAGTCGGGCGGATTCACATTGTTTGCTCGTCTAACTTCTGATAATTCTGGATAAATATTTCTGTTCAGATTTTGCAAGCACTGCTGTAACGGGATTGTTAAATTCTTTTACTCTCTGGTTTTCAAACACTAGAATTACAGGTCCTATTGTTACTGGGACTGTCACTGCCTGTGTGTTTTTCGTAAGCTCTTGTATCCTTTCTGTCAATGCATTTGTGGTCCGTATTGATATTAAGTAATTCTTGTTTGTTCTTCAACTCGTTTTTCTGTCCTATTTACATTTTCTCGTTCATTACTTTTCTTGGGGGTACCGGTAGGTTTTCGTTCTGCTATTGAGGTATTTGGGTTGTATCTCACTTCTACTCTTACTGGCACATCTCGGAAATTTGAAAACTGCTGTGGGGTTTCATTATTTCTCTCATCTGCCAATGGAGCATTGGGTGTAGTCCATAAAGAACCTAGTTGATATGGTGGCGGTCTCCTATTTAATATTTCTTCTAATACAGCATCCTCTGATTCACTGTCACCACAACCTTCTTTCCTTATTTCTATATTCTTCCTCTTTTCTGTACATTTTCGCCCTTCATAATCATCCACTAATCTGACTGGATATATTCCATCACACATGTTAGCATTTCTCCATATTCGCATTCTACTCTCATGTGTCTCTCTCCATGAATCCCAAATCTGCCTCTCGGTCTGATATATCCTTTCAATCGTTTGCTTTCCAATTCATGCATCTCATCTTCCCACTCAACTAAAGCTTCAAACTGAGTTGGTCTTGGTCTCGGCTCAATCATTTTGTCTCTCAAGTTTCTTAAAACTGCCACATCAAAAGATCCTTCTTCTGGGAAGCTAACACACCATCATTTTTGGTATACCTCGCCCAATTCTCTAACTAGACGCATGTATGGTAACCATAATTTGACAACATATAAGAAGCAGGCGTTTTCGGCGGAGGAAGCAATTTTCCCTCTCTTATTACTATCACCTTGTCCTTTGCAAACATGTTTTTCAGCTCTTTAAACCATGAAGGTTTCTTCTTTTCCTCATCATAATAGTAAGCTATTTCTCTGTAAATTCCCTGTCTTTCAAAAGATCGCGTACTATTCTGTTGCTGCTCTGTAACACCAACCTATCACAGCGCGGTTCACACTAATGCACCAATTAGAACAAGATAGTGTTTAACCAATAGCTTCGCTGCTTTCTCGTGATGCACCAATCAGCTTTTGCCCTGTCCTGGTCACGAGGACCAATCCCTGTGCGACACTTTTGACGTCACCAGCGCTCCGGCTTCTGCAGTGCCGACTGACCCCTCCTTTACAGGATTTTTTCAAGAAGCCGTATTTACAAGATATTCTGACGGAATCAGTTAGAAACTTACACAAAACAACTCCATTCATCTGTTTCACTAAACAAAGTGATAGAATTTTCTCAATCACACAAGTATTTTATATTTCCAGTAGACAGCGCTTACCTCTTCTCTACCACTGAATTTTACACTCGTCAATAAAGTAGCACCGCTTTCTCTACTTTATCCTTCTCTCAAGCTCAGGTTAAGCTCTATTACTCTCCCAGCAGTAAATTTTAAACCAGGATACGCAATGATCCCTGTACTTGAAGGCTGAGATTTTATAGACTGCCCTCGCTATGAATTTACCCTTTCACACGGAAAGTCCCTAAATCAGTGATGTGCGACAACACCACTTGTGATATGCGACGATACCACTGCAGTATACGACACTACTACCCTTTGAAACAGACTATGCGATGTGCTGCTTCACTTGCCACACTTCCTCTGCCTGCAGACAGAGACACCAGCTTCACGCAATCCTCGGAAGCCTTTTCAGGACTACATAAAACGTAATACAAACTCAACAGATGTTAGTCATAATTCTGTACACCAAAACCCTTATATTACACTTTATACATAATCCTAGCTAATTTCTATAGCAACCACTACTCTGCTACCAAGCTAATAACTGATGCAGCGCTACTCCTGAAATAAGTTCTAAAAACCATATAACCTTTCCCTGAATCACCAGAACATACATTCACTCACCAGTGGGGCCCATATCACTGTGAGTTATTCTCAAACACTTCCACCTCACTCTATGGATCGGTGAATTTCAAAGGAGAGCTGCTGTATCATAACGAAATGTCTAAATTAAAACTAAACATTTTTATTTACATCTGCAGTTTAAGTAGTTTTACCATGGTTCTGTCGACAAAATTATACATTTAGACATATCGCCATAAGGGTCGATGGGTCTGCTAGTAAAAATATTAGGCGTAGGAAAACTCAAGACCAGCTTAATTCTCCATTCATCTAATTTTTATTAAAGCAAATTCATCATGTCTAAACGTTATTCTCTTTATTTATTTCTTTATTCCAAATGACATTTAAAGAATAGGAGTTTCTCTCAATCAATTAATTTCATTTTAGAAAAATTCAGAAATAGACATTATGCAATTATTAGCAAAAGACAGATAGTTCCCAAAATTAATCTATTTCTAACTTCCCTGACTAAAACCCTCACCTAAAGTGCATTTCCTGCTCAAAGAAAAATAGAAAATTATTCAAAGTTCTTACAACTCAGGAAAATCAGCACACCGGCAGCATCTCTGGTAGAAATCGAGAAGAAGTTTTCTTCCTTGGTAAAACCAGCACTTTATATACCTTTTTCACTAGTTCTATCTATCTAAAAGAGTAACTTTCAGCATAAAATCAAGTCCTGATTGGTCAATTTGGGGGTGGATGAGCATAACCTCATCATCACATTATACTTTTCTCTTCCGTCAGTAATTTTTTTAATGGGTCTATTGTCTGTCAGAGTCCGGCCTAGTCGAGTTCCTTGATTGGCAACTTTTCCTGATTTCCACACGTTCTGAACCATTGCGATCATCACTTGGCAGTCATCTAGACTTCCAGGCCTCACAGACCTTGAACTGTCTTCCTTGCAGGCACAAGCAGATCGCATTCATTCTCGTCTTTTCAGTCGCGCATGCGCTTTATCTTTTGCTGTCACAGTAAGCCAGTGACTCCATTTAAATGTAGGCCTCACGAGCCAGAATGGGAACTATAATAGAAACAAACACAAATAAACGTTAATTTAAGAAAAGTAGCCTTTCTGTTTACCTCCCCCCTTACTAAGGTTTTCCCTATTAGTAGTTACCTAGCAAATAAGCCACATTTATGCGTGATATGCTCACCTGGGTCCAATCTCCAGCCACAAAGACATAGACAAAAAGCACATTTAGGCTTCATTCCATTATATTTAAGCTGCTTATTAGTACAAGACACAACAGAATCACATAGTTAGTTAATTATTATTGCAACATAAGCAAGAATTAATTTCCACGTGTGTGTGTGTGTGCAACTTTGATTCTAGGTTGATTAGTTTTACACGCCATTCCATTAGTTCAGATTATAGTTATGGAAGTATGACTTTACAAGGGGTACACAAAATGTTCAGCCAGATGCATCAACCTAAAATCAGGTCGCAAACAGGCAGATTCTCAGAATCTGCCCCTTTGCGACCTGTATTTTTGCATTTGGGATGCATCATCTCAAATGCAAAAATAGCAATTTAAGGAATCTCTAAATTGAGATTCCTTAAATTGCGATTGCATTTAAGGAATCCCAAATTGAGATTCCTTAAATGCAATGCAACAAAGTAAAAAAAATAGCGATTTCGCTAATAGGGGGAGTAAATTACCACGAAGTTGAACTTCATGGTAATTTGCAAAGACTCATGTTGCGCACACACATGCCCTTAAGGCATGTGTGTGCGCAACATATGTGCACAAATTAATTTCAAGGGTGCAACAGGGTGTCCTTTGAACACCCCTGCACCCTTGAAATTGCATTCTCAATTTGCGATTCACTAATTGCTAATCGCAAATTGAGAATGTCTTCCCATTCATTCCTATGGGCCTCTAGGCCCATAGGAATGAATGGGGAGGTATTCCTTAATTGCGACACGCAATTTGCGAGTCGCAATTAAGGAAAGTGTAGGAATCGCTATTTTTCTAGCGATTCCTACATGCATGGGCTTTTGCGATTCCTAAATAGCGATTCCTTAAAAATCGCTATTTAGGAATCTCAATTCCTTCTGTTGATGCATCTGGCTGGTTGTTTCTCCACCTTGCTCCATCACGTGCAGGAACCTCAGCGTCTCGCTTCAGTGTGTTAGCATGGAAGTCCTTTTCTCCTCTGCCTGTCTCATCAAAGATGTGGTGTTTATATACCCAAAGTGGTACCCTCAGGGGTTATACCTTGCTGTGTCATGTCAGAATAGGATGACGGAAGGAATGACCATTATATATTGTTATTATGCAGGAGATGGTAGTCCTTCTGTGATTCCAAGAATCCTCATGCATAATGAATGAGGCTAGTTTTCAGAGAAGACCCCCTGTCATTTAGGCATTACCGTACCTAGGTAAAAGGACAGTACTGAGAACCGTTATGCAGTGTAATGTCAGGGGAGGATAGCTGAAAGGTGCATTCACTACCTGAGCCTATATTGGGGTATCTGTATGAAACATCACAGGGTTAATGGGTTTAGGAATAGGTAGCTGTTAGAAATTGGGTTGTTGGTTTACTGGGGTCTGGGCCCTGGTCAAGCAGCAACCACAATCCTAGTCATGGTAAGAGGCAAGCAAACCCTAAATTAACCTGGGCTCACCCTTTGATAGCTTGTCACAGAGCAGTCAGGCTTGATTTTATAGGCTGTGTGTAAAGTATTTGTGCAACACTTCCATCAGTAAATCAATGAAAACACCACACAAAAAGATTCCACACCAAGTAAAAAAAAATAACTATGATTTTAATAAATAAAACAATACCAAAATGCCAAAAATCCAATTAGTAGAGCTGGAGAAATTGATTTGTTAAGGTGAAAAATAGCCCAAGGAACCAAAAAGCGCTATTGTGGATATCTTGTTGCGCTGAACCAGGACAAAGTCACAAGTTCAGGCCTGCAACGATAGAGCATAGGCAGGCTACAGGGACCCAGTTAGGCCCACTGAACAAAGTACCTTACAACCTGGCTGCGGAGCGTTGCGTGGATACGCGTTGAAGATGTATCGCGAAGCAGAGGCAATGCATTGGTTCCAAGATGCAACAGGCTGCGATGTAAGGTTCTGATGCAATGATGTCGAGGATCCTGTATACAGGGCTTGAAATTGGTAGTCCGGTGTAGAGGTTGTTAGGTGCAGCAGGGCGATGTGTCGATTCTGAGTCATTGACAAGACTCTGAATGTGGTCAAGCGAACTCTCGCTAGAAAAACTGTGTGCACTGCCGTCTGGCAATTTCCACAAGTGTAATATGTTTATGTATGTTTCTGTCACGCTAAATCTGAATTAATCATAGTTTCAACAAGACAAACTCAAGACTCAATGCTTGTCAATCAAATCATAATTTGTTATTGACACAAATTAAAATTAAAATATCAAATTAATACATGCTTAGTGTTCATCATGCGTTAATGCAGTTAAAAAAAATTTCTGTCAACTAACATAATTATCTATACAATTATTGTTGTCTCCTTCGCAGACCCATGTACAGCTCACCATCTATGCTCATGGGATGCAGGTGGCGATAATTCTGGTATTGTTGTTAGGCCACTCACCTTTTTCTATCCCCCAAGGCAAAATGTAAATTTAGGAGGGAATTGGTCAACAGCCCAAAATACTATAAGGGGTGGACGAAGGGAAGGTTGGCAAGGTCAAAATGGTTGGTGGGAAGGGGTCCCTACTTCTAATATGTTTGGTTGTTTGGATGAGGTCGATTGACTTCGGAGGGTTAATGTTCCAGTTTATAATTCTGAATCTATCTCTAGCCCTGTGACTTCTATCTCTACTCCAATAGAAGAATGCATAGACAGTGTTGCTCACATAGAAGGATCACGATCTGCCCAAAGCCCTGTAATTAGGCCCATTGTTCCTTCTTCATTAGAAGCACGCGCAGATATTGTTGCTCCTTTAGAAGATCTAGGACCTGTCCCAAGCCCTATAATTAGGCTTATTGAGCCCAGGGTGGAAGATGTAAGCTTACCAGAGGTAATACCTACCTGTGATCTAGCGGGATAGCTCAAGGTGGTTTCCTGGAACATAGCAGGGTTAAGGGGCCGTCTGGATAATGATGATTGGGCCGATTTTATCGACTCTAATGACATTGACATTGTTATTTTCCAGGAAACCTGGGCAACTGTTCCTCTTTTTAGAGCAGGATACTTAAACCACTTTAAGCCTGCTATACAGGGCCCAAAGGGTAGAGCCTCTGGAGGCTTGGTGGTGTGGATTAGAGACTCTTTGGGTTACCACTCCACGGAAATCCTGGTAGATAATAAAGACTTGCTATGTATTAACCTTAGCAAGGGTAACAACGAGAGTCTGGTATTAATAAATATCTATGCCCGAGGCAGTCAAAGTGGCCGCAAACAACCGGTTTTGAATGACCTAGATTGGCTTCTTAGGAAGATAAGCAGTGACAGTTTTATCCTAGTGGTAGGGGATTTGAACTGTTCATTCGAACCCATTCTTAGTCTGGCTGAAGATGTGGGAGCTGATGAGGACATCGTTTGGAACATCCCCCCACTAACCATTGGTAAGGGCGTTAAGGGAACATAGGCGGCCCTTTATTGGTTGGGATTTTGTATGGAGTGGGGGTTGAGGGCAGTGAACGGCCGCACTTCCTCTGATAAGTCCGGCAATCCAACCTTCGACAACGGGACTAGTATGAGTCGAATCGACTACATATTAGTAAAAGTAGATTTCTGGCAATTCGTGATGGATATGGAGTTGGTGGTAAGGCCAGAGAGTGACCATAATCCCCTCTCATTGGGCCTTAGGGTACCCAGATTGGGTGATGGACCCTCTGTAACAACATGCCCGACATCTGAGATTATTTTGTGCAATAACAGAAGACGGGTTAAATGGCCTAGGGTCATAGCAGATCCCCTGCTCATTAAAGAAATAGAGGAGGTGGTATTAAGAACAACGGGTAAGATGATGGACCTACCCCCCCTAGCGGGGTCGACTCTCCAATTATTAACCTACATGAAAAGTGCTTCACGGAATTAAAAGGTCTGCTTACAAAGCCACCGAACACTAAGGAAGTTAGAGCTTGTAAAAGGTGGTACAATAAGAGTTGTAGGGAAGCACAGAGTAAATTAATAGCAGCTGTTAAATCGAGGATCTCCAATGACATTAAGAATGCTAGGCTAATCTACAAACAGGTCCTATGGAAAGCCAAGAGGGAATGGGATGACTCTTATTGGTTAGAACTACTCTTGGCGTGCAAATCGTCTAACCAAATAAAGTTTTGGGAAACTGTCAAGTGGGGCAGGGATCCGGATTCCCAAATTCCCGTTAATCATGTCTCTGCCCTGGATTGGGTGAGTTTCTTTACCGCTCAATTTGAAGACCTAAATTTCGTGTCTGATACACCAAATGAGCCCGCTCTGGGGATTCCACTCCATAATATTGGGGCTGCACCCACTTTTTCTTCCTCAGATACTGAGCATGCTCTTGGCTCTGTTCAGCCAGGAAAAGCACCGGGACTGGATGCTATTCCAGCTGACCTTTTCAAATCGAACCTTGATGTATGGGTCCCGTATATAACTATGTTGGCCAATGCAATTGCATCAGGGGCCAGGATCCCCCAATCTTGGAAAGGGGCCGAGATTTTGCCAATATTTAAAAAAGGGGACCGCTCATTGCAAAGTAATTATCGCCCCATAAGTCTGATCGACTCACTCCAAAAAGTAGTCTCTAGAATGGTTCTTTCAAGAATTCAGGGATGGATAGAGCAGGAAAACATACTATCCCCCATGCAAGCTGGGTTTAGACTGGGCACTAGTACTATAGACCAGGTGTTCAGACTCACCATGCTTTATTGGAAGGTGGTTTTTTTAGGTGGAGGGGTTATCTATGCCGCATTTGTGGACCTTAAGTCGGCTTTTGATTTGGTTCCAAGAGCGAAATTATGGGACTCTCTAAGACTCATGGGCCTACCCGGTGAACTCCTTGAAATAGTTGTGAGATTACACGAGGACAACTTTGCCCGAGTGAGGTGGGGTAAACAGGGCCAGGTGACCGACAGCTTCCCGGTAAAACGTGGGGTGCGCCAGGGATGCGTGCTGGCCCCCACCCTGTTTCTCCTCTTTATTAACCAGGTTGTCAAATATTTCACCAATTTTCAGACTGATGCACCTTCACTGGGCGGGTCTAAGTACCCGATGTTAATCTTCGCAGATGACACCCTGCTCCTTTCCAAAACTCGTAGTGGGTTGCAAACAGCTCTGAATAGATTTGCAGAGTTTTGTAAGATAAATGATCTACAGATCAATGTAGATAAAGCCAAATGTATGGTTTTTAGTAATAAAACTCCGATCAAAAGCTCTGCAAGTCTGAATGGTGTTCTGATTGAACAGGTGAAGGCAATGACTTATCTGGGTGTGACCCTTGATTACAAATTTAGTTGGAAACCCCAGATTGAGGCATTAAATCTTAAATTTGTCCGCCTCACGGGTTGTTTGTTACAGGAACAGAAGAAATCCTTGACCAAACGTATTACCCCTGTAGTAAAGATATATGAAGCCAAGATCAATGCAGCCTCTCTGTATGGGGCTGACATTTGGGGTTACAAGGATTTATCTATTCTGGTCACAGCCCAGAACAAGTTCTTACGGAATTTGGTAGGGCTTCCCCAGTCCACACCCATCAAACCATTGCTGTTAGATTTGGGCTGCAAACCCCTAAATGAGATGGCCCGGTTTCGTTTGGTGGCACTATGGCGACGGCTATGGACGACTCCAGAGCTCAGTCTATTTGCCAATGAATTGGAGGAGGTAAAATCACTATGGGGTGCCCATAGAATCCCCTGGCTCCGGGAAGTCAAACACGTTTTATATGCAATGGGCCATCCCGAGCTGTGGATCAACCCGGGGGGCACCATTTTCCCCTCAAAACAAGATTTTAAAGACCAATTCTGGGCATCGATCAAATCAATTGCAGTTACCCATTCCTCAGACACTAACTTAACAGGGCAGTTTTTGACCCACAAACTGACACCTTTTTTGGAGCCTTATTGGGACTTGATATGTAAAACCCTAGATCGGAAATTGTACCATCAGTTTCGTGTAGGGACTCTCCCGGTTAATTCCTTTACGGTAAAGTGGGCGGGGAATGTAAACAATAAATGCCCCTGGTGTCCGGATAATGTGGAAAGTATTGGCCATTTATTCTTTGCCTGCCCAGTCTACCGAGCCCCACGCTTAAGATGGTTGAAACCCTTATGCAATAGATTGGATGGTGGGGGACACCTAGCAGCCCTGCGGAAATTTCGAAACATTAGATCTGAGTTCACTGTGGTTTGTGTGGCAAAGTTTTTAGGAGCGTCATGGTTGATTCGTATTAGGAAAATGCACACTTATTTAAATTAAATAATAATGTATGAAGGTCCTTTTTTGTAAAGTCTTTTCGGATGTTTAATAACATTTTAAATATTAGGTTTTATGAATGCTGTTTTATCAATTGTATTGTATGCTGTCTTTTATGAATTTTATTTCGAAATAAAGACGTATTGACCTTGACCTATACAATTCTGATATGTACAAAATACAAAGCAAGGCGTTCCAGGGTGGCCCGATGCATTTCGGGACACGGCGTCCTTTCTTCAGGGGCCACTACAAATGAGAACAATTACAAAGCAATATGTAATTTCCAAGTTCCACATTTTTTGTATAATACTTTGATAATCGAATGTACAATGCTACCAACATAAAACCACACAGGGGTAAGAATATTTATTTATTTATTTATGTATTTATTTTTTCATTGACAAGACTGAGTGATGCAAAGAGATTGTGCTGGGTAAAGCATCACGCAGCGGCAGTTCCAAAGGAGATGCATCAGTCTCAAGATGTGGGAGGCGGTGGCAATGCAAGTCTTTTGCAATGGGTCCAATCCATACAGCAGAAGCGAATCATCGGTTCTACTTGGGGATGTGTGCTCAGCCAAGGAGATACGGCAGTTCTGCTCCAGAATGCAGCGCTCAACAGAGAAGATGTGTTGGTTCCTCTGGTAAGCACCTCAGGCCCACTTCTAAGAGTCCAGGAAAGGGGTGGCACCACTTGGCAGGGTAGACTCACAGATGGCAGAGTCCGGGTGCAGGCGTCATGTGTTGTGTCCCCAAGTCTTCAGATTAGGAGGCCATCCACATAGCCCTTGGTATCACTCTGCGTTCTGGGGTCAAGTGATGATGGTCCAGTCCTTCTCAACAAGGCAAGAGGGCTGCAGATCAGCACAGCAAACCAGGAGTTCAGCAAAGCAGCAGTCCAGTAGAGTGGCACTGCTTCAGCAGCACAGCAATTCTTCCTGGCAAAGTATCCACTGGTCCAGAAGTGTACTGTAGTTGTGGTGTCTGAGGTCCAGTAGTTATACCTAGTGATGCCTTTGAAGTTGGGTAGACTTCAAAGACATGCTTTTGAAATGCACGGAGGTCCTCCCTTCCTGCCCTGGCTACAGATTCACTACAGGGGGGTATGCAGCCCCTTTGTGTCTGGACAGTTGTTAGAAGGTGGTTCTGACACTATGGGCCGCCCGGGTTTTTCGCTTTTAGAGCACCTAATTGTTGAGCTTTTACTGTAGGTGAGCCTCCTAAGTTGGGACTCACCCACAGTGAACTCAGGATGTAAGAGACTGCATGGGGATTTTACTGGTGTCCCCCTGGCTTGACCAGGCCACTGCGCAGCAGCTGGAGTAAGGGACACCGGGCTGGTTACATGCAGACACATGTGTACATGCGTGCGCACACGTGTAGGGGCTGTGCAGGGCAGATTCCTAGCATGTACAGTCCGGGAGCAGCTACAAGATGAAGGGTGTCGCAGGACTTGTGCATAATTGGGTGTTGACATGGAATAGGCCTTACACACTGGGAAGGAACATGCCATAGAAAGTCAGTGTGTTTTATTGTGTTTCACTTCACTATTCCCCTATGGGGATGTGGAGCCCATGTGCTAGATTACCTTTCATAAGGCCTACAGATTCCAGACACTCACTAAAGTCCACTATGGCAGATGTGAAAATGAGTATTCTACACAGTCCAAAGTCATATTTGTACTGCTTTTGGGTCATCCAGAAATGTCACATTTCTCTGAGTCAGTCATAACCAGGGCCAGGCTGAGGGCTGACCTCAGCTGGATGGATTGATAACCTTTCTTCCACAAGCTAAGGTCTCCTCTCCACGAAGAGAAGATGGGTGCGGCTAAAGGCTCATCTATCAGCAGCTATCACTGGGTGCCAGGCACCCACTAGGCAGCACCAAGGAGGGAAGGCAGCAAGGGGGGATTGAGTTGTGTTTCAGAGACCATGTGGCCAGAGACCCTGGATGATGCCATTTTGAACAAACCCAGAGGCTGGACAAGAAGGAGGGAGCAGGGGCAGGGAAGTGATGTGTCATTGTTTGATAGGACAAACAGAGACTTACTACCAGCCCCCTACTCTCTCTCTCTGAGGTGTGGTCTGCTGAGGTGGAAGGTGCTGGAGTCTGGCAATGGACAGTTGGAAGGAGGAGCCCCCTGACTGCCCCCAGGGCCCTAACAGTGCCAGAAGAAGAGCCCCGGCCGGTGTGCAGAAGCAGGAGCCTCTGCGCAGGGAGAAGAGAGGCCCAGGAGGAGAGCCATGCAAAAGGCTGCCGCAGGGAGCCAGTGAAGACCGCTCCCTGGTGAATGCACCCTCTTGGAGACCTGGAGGGCGAAGGAGAGAGCTCACAGAGGCTGGGGGGCACCACCAGGAGCAAGAAGACACAAAAATGGGGCAGATCGGACCCCCAGGGGCTGAGATATGTCCCCCGGAAGGTAGGCGACCTTTGACCCCTAAGAAGACCGCCAACGAAGCACGTGGGGCTCCGCTGCCAGTCTCAGAGATGCCCCCGGGGTGGGTCAGGTCCCGGGGGCTGCCCCAAGGCGAAGTAAAGTCGGGGTGCGCCATCACGCACCCCCTTGAAGGTTCCCCCGCGGGGTGCCAGGAGCCCACCCTGGCCAACGCCGAACAAGAGGTCGTGGGGAGCGCTGTCGCGCCCCCGGCGAAAATGTGATCAAGGGGCCTGGGACCCCATCCCGGGACCCCGAAGCAAAGGCCTGTGAACATGCCCCCCAAGCGGGGCACCAGGAGCCCACCCTGGCGCCCTCCAAAACCGTCAAGGTCGTACCCCCCGAAGATGTTGGTGGCCCGGGACCCCATCCCCGGGCCCCAAAGTAGAGGAGGAGGCAGGGGGAGTGCCGCCACACTCCCCCGAGGTAGCGTGGCCGAGAAGGTCTCCACGTCTGCCTGCAAGCGGGCAGACCAGCCTGGAGGCGCCGGCTCCCAAGGCCGCACCCGGAGGTGTGGGCTGAGTGGGGAGCAGGCAGGAGCAGCTGGGGGTGGGCTCCCCAGGCTGCCCTGGGAAAATGGAAGAGGCTGAGGCTTGAAGTTCCTGGGTGGGACCGGGACCCAGAAAGGACAGAGCGCAGGAAAAGGGGCCCGGGTGGGACCGGGCCCCTGGAAAGGTGCCGATCTGCGCGGCTCTCTCCAGTACAGGGGGAGAGACGCTCATCAAACATGCGGCTATTCCCATGATGTCTTGCAGGCCAGGATCGGCCTGTCAGGGCAAAACAGCGTGTTCTCTACTTGTGGTGGCCCCAGGAGGATGGGGTCACCACCACACATGTGTCAGGGTGCTGGGGGAGCTGCTGGAGAAGCGCAATGTCCCCCCAGCACGAAGAGACGTCCCTCCCTAAGTTTCCAGGGGAGCTGAAAGGAATAACCCCTCAAGGGCTCAGCCAGCATTCAACATCTTCTGGGCTTGGACTTTTGTTCTACAGCTGAGGGTGTATTGCGAAGTGTATCATGTAGTGAAGGGCCGAGTGGGGGAATATCTGGAGAAGAGCATCCCCTGGAGGTGAAGAAGTGTAATTGCAGCGAATTGCATTTACTAATGGCTATTTCTTTTAGGGGTACTGATATTCACAGTGTTTGATGTGAAGTACAGCATAAAAGTGGTGTCATAAGCAAAGTGGGGTTTGTGAGACATTCCTGCTAGGGTGTCTGGCTGTGTATGCGTAACCATGTCATTTAATCTGTGATGCCTTCAGGGGCTGTAATTGCAATGCATTCTAACGATACCCAAACGTGATGAGTACTATCATTCTAAAGTGATGCTTAAACATGTATTCTTGCTCCTGCGCTTAGGTGAAGAACCCAGACTGCTAGCCCTTAAGATGTAGAGGTGCATACTTCATGGTCAGTAGGATATGCGCAGTCAGGGTTGTGTGTCACCAAGACACTGTTACCTAATTTAAATGCTTGTTTAGATACTGGGGGGAGGGGTGTGGTCGTCACTGGGATGGTGTATATTTGTAAATTTGTGCATAGTATTGAGTAGTGTGTGTGTTTAATAAATGTACTCTTACTTTTTATAAAGCAAAGTACAGACTGGACAAACAATTACTGAGTGTTATTTCTGCGCACCTGCAAATGGCGATTACTAGCCCACACCACCTCCCTTGAATAAGCCTCAGACTGCTCTGCAACGCTACCCTCTTAGAGTCAGGCGCTACAATTAGGTGTTTGGTTCCCAGTGAAAGACAAATGTAGTCATGTTATTTGTGCAGGCCTCACAGATGCTGCCTCGTTTTCCAACAACGCGTTACAAAAGGGGATGATGGACGGAGCGTTTGAGCAAATCAAACACTCACCCCCAGTCAACTGATCTGGGTTTAATCCATCACCATGTCTGAACTGGGGTGGCAGAGTGGGCTGAAGAACGGTGATGGATTAGACCCAGATCTGTTGACTGGGTGTGAGTGTTTGATTGGCTCGGATGCTCCGTCCATCACCACCGCCTTTTGTACCGCTTTGTCGCCATAAGTTGGAAGGGTATGCTCAGACGTGAGTCCCTTGCTCACTTTGCCACTGGATTCAAGCAAGCCTGGCTGAAGACGGCTGTAATGCCAGAAACCGGTCCTAGGAAGCTTGATTCCGGTCCAGGGAAGGCATGGCTTGGCAGTTCGGGCTGGACTGTTCCCATGAGGCACAGGGTCAGACTGATTTGCATATGGCCATGTCTGAACTGGGGTGGCAGAGTGGGCTAAAGAACGGTGATGGATTAAACCCAGATCTGTTGACTGGGTGTGAGTGTTTGATTGGTTCAGATGCTCCGTCCATCACCACCCCCTTTTGTATCGTTTTCCAACAACAGCACACAGCCTATTCAGGGAAATTAGGCTGTGCCCAGCTCCTCCCTCCCATCCTGCCAGGATGGCCCATCGAGTATCACCTATAACCCCCATTATGTGTGGCTACCTAGGAGGAATACCCAAAGGCCAACTGCCAACTCCACCCAGTCATGTGACCAGAGACAAGTAACAGGCAGCAAATGGCTAAAGCGAGAATATGCCAACTTTCTAAAAGTGCCATTTTCAGAATTGTAATTTAAAATCCAACTTCACCATAAATTAGGATTTTAAAGTAGGATTCCAGAGCCTGTAGCTGTTGCAGGTGCCTGAAATAGTGTAAGTAAAACTGCTTGGCCCCCGCCTTGCTATCTTGCTAACACATCTACAAAATAGTGTTTTGCGATTGTGTGAGGTGTAGACCATGTTACAGGTTTGCAGATGTCATCTATAGGTATATTTCCTAGGAATGCCATATAAGCCCCTAGTTTGCATGTGGAGTGCGTTCTAGGGGAAATTGTCTTACCACTTACCACTCTCATTTGAGCAGTCATGTCAATCGTACCTGTAACTCAAAGTTCCCATTCAGGGCTTTCTCAAGGGGCCGGACGGCTCTCTGGACCTGCTCGGTGCAAGCTCCACCCGGACTTGTGCTGGCTCTGTTCACAGCGCACAGAGTGGTAAGTTATTCACCCATAGTAGTCGCCACAACATGCCACTACACTCTCACCAGTCCTGAAGAAAGCCTCTAGATGAACAACGAGGCTGAAACATGTAGACCACCAACAGTGCGGTAGATTGGTAACTAGATCTATGCTCGCTCGCACTTTGATTTTACTTTTCCATACCACCAAATCCATTAAAGTACTCGCCGATAAGGTGGAGTAGGGAATTTTAATTCACTTCACAGTGACACTTCACTTCTTCACTTTTCATTTCTGAACCCTACTGTAATACCAGTTGTTCATTCCTCCAGGTGGAGGTCAGCAAATTCTCAGAATAAACCCTATGATGATGCTATCATGTCAAGCAAAGGCGGAGAACCAAGATATACTACCCTAACCTTGTGTACATGAATGAGGTTTTTTTTTAAATGGGATATTATCGAACTTGACCCTGATACACTGGACAAGTGGTCCATTCTCCCCTCTTTTTGATTTTTTGGGTGATTAAGGGAGCCAAACCCTAAGATTTCAGTCAGGTGCCAGATCGCAAGGTTGAGATGATTGGGATCTGGATGTATTATCTCTCCATGGCTCTGAGAGAGGAGATTGGGAGTGAGATGTCATTTTTGGTGAGGAACTACTGAGAGCTCCAGCAGGGTCATTAACCAGGGTTGACGGGCCCATGTGGGAACTAAGATTAGTGTCAGGGACACCTGTCTGATCTTCAAAACCACTAAAAGAATGAGTGGGAGAGGCGGAAAAGCGTAGGCAAATATCCCTGAACAATTCATCCATAGCGCATTGCCTCTGGACAATGGGTGTGGATACCTGGATGCGCCGCTTGGGCATTTTGCTTTTAGGTTTGTGGCGAACAGATCTATGTCTGGAAAGCCCACATTTGAAAGAATGGGAGGAGAACATGAAGGTGGAGTTCCCATACGTGGATCTGTTGTCTTTGATGACTGAACAGATCTGCAATCTGATTGTTTACTCCTGGAAGGTGTTCTGCGAGGAGATACATTTTGTGATGTATAGCCCATCTCCAGATGGTCAGTGCTAGTTGCGACAGCTGGAGAGAGTGTCCCCCCCTGTTTTTGTATGTAGTACATTGCTGTCATGTTGTCTGTATGAATCAGGACAGCTTTTCCTACTAGATGAACTTGAAAAGCTTTGAGCGCTAGAAAAATCGCTCTCAGCTCTCGATGATTTATGTGAAGCTGCTTTTGCTGCAGGCGCCACATGCCCTGAATTGTCTGCGACTGGAGATGAGCTCCCCAACCACTGAGCGTTCCGTCTTCTGTTAGCACTATTTGTGGAACTGGGTCGATGAAGGGCCGCCCTTTTGAAAGGTTTTGTGTATTCCACCACTGAAAAGAGCGATGGGTGCGGCCGTCTACCAACACTAGATCTGAAACCAGACCCTGAGCCTGGTTTCACTGACTCCTGGAGGAGAAGCATTTTAAGTCTTGCATAAGAGACTATTAGGATGCAAGACATCATCATCCCTAGCAACTGCACGAGCCCTTGAGCTGGCAATGAGTATTGAGGCTGAAACTGACAGAGTAGAGTCTGCATGTTGCGGATTCTGGCTGGATGGGGGTAGGCCAGATCTTTTTGTGTATTTATCGTGGCTCCCAGATCCGCCTGTGTGTTGGATGGTTGGAGATGGGACTTGGACAGATTTACTGTGAATCCAAGATCGTGGAGCAACTGCACTGTTTTGTGAGTGTGATGTAGATAGCTTTGTGGTGAGCTGGCTTTTAGGAGCCAGTCATCTAAGTATGGGAAGAAGTGAATGTGTTGTCTTCATAGATGAGCTGTGACTACTGCCAGGCACTTGGTGAAAGCCCTGGGTGCGGTAGCTACTCCAAATGGGAGCACCTTGGACTAGTAATGCTGGCCTGCTACTACAAACCTGAAGTATTTGCGGTGAGCAGGGTGTATTGGGATATGGAAATAGGCATACTTTAGTCCAGTGTGGACAGAAAGTCACCTTGTTGAAGGATCCAGAGCAATTGTTGGAGTGTCACCATGGGAAAGTGGTCCAACTGAATGTATAGATTTAGTTCTCTGAGGTCTAGTATAGGCCTGAGAGAGCCGTCTTTTTTGGGAATTGAGAAATACAGGGAGTATACCACGGCCCCTTGATATTGTAATGGGACTGCTTCTATAGCTCCTTTTTCTAACAGAGAGAGAACTTCTTGCTTCAGAAGGGTGAGATGTTCTTGTGACATTGCGTGTGATCTTAGGAGAATGTTTGTGGGAGTGTCTGTAAGTTCCAGGCAGTAACCATACTGGATAATTTTCAAAACCCATTTGTCTGAGGTGACTGTGTTCCAGACAAGGAGAAATTGGGAGAGACGTCCCCCGAAAGGAGTGGAATTATGGGGGGGTAGCGAAAGAAAGTCACTGCTTGTTATTTGCGGGGGAAGTGCGTGTGGAGTTGCCTCTGCCTCTTCCCTTAATGTTGTTTCCTCTAAAATAGCCTTTTGATGAGGGCGATTGGTTGTTGCCCTTGTAAGAGGAGGAGGAAATCTCTGTGGATATATTCTTAAAGCCATCCCTGTAAAAGGAGTGACGAAAGGAACCCCTATTTGAAGGTAACTGCAAAACCCCCATGGACTTTGTGACCTCAGTGTCTTTTTTCATTTTTACCAGTGAGGTGTCAACTGCTGGGCCAAAGAGGTGTTCTTTGTCAAATGGTTGGTTGAGAATAGAGGCTTACACCTCAGATTTGAATCCTGAGATTCACAACCAATCAAGCCTGTGTAGCAGTACACTGGTGTTTACTGCGCGGGCTACTGTGTCTGCTGCGTCTAGGGCGCACCTGATGGAGGCATTGGTGATTAGTTTGCCCTCCTGAATAAGATCACTAGCCTTAGATTTATGCTTATCAGGCAGAAAATGCATGAGCTTTTCTAACTCATCATAATGAGCCCTATCATATAGAGCTAACAAAGCTTCTATTTGCTCATGTATATCCATAGAAATGTTTGGGATGAAAGTACAGCTTTGATTATCAGTGATCAAATAAATCCCTCCGTTAGCAGCCAGGACAAAATCAAGTCCCATACTCAGTAAAATTACAACTTGTTGAGCCTCCAGTAGGTAGGAAATCATATCTAGAGCTATGACAGTATTGTCTGATACTGCTTCTAAACCTTGGCAATGTTAGCTATTTCACTGACAGTCCCACACCATAAATAAAGTACAGTCAGGCAAAGAATTGGAGGTTTCTGAAATGTCTTTGGGTGGTGTCTTTTGCAAGGTAGTGGGTCGCATCTGAAAAATGTCTGATATGTGGCCCACTATAATATGTTAACAAGGTCATGGCCAATTCTCAGGTGGCCAGATATAAGCCGGGTTTCTGAATAAATAGCAAGCTCCAGATTGACCCTGTGGATCACGCTTCTTCTCATTGAGTCACTCTTCCAGCTCCCAGCGACATGCAGGTTTCTGCAGAGAGACTTCCCAGCAAGGAAATTCAGAGGGGAGCTGGTGGTGAAATCTTTTGTCCCTGAGACTTCAGCAGGAGGCGAGCACAAGTTAAAGCCCTTGGAGTAATATTATGTAAGATGATGAAAGTTCTTTGAAAGTTCCTTCTCTTCTCCATGGCACTGAAGACACCACTGTAAGCCAACCCAGCAACACAGCACACTGGCAGGAGTGCAGTCCAACTCCTACAGCTTCTTTGGCGCTTCTCCTTGGCAGAGGTTCGTCTTGTTGTTCCAGAAGTGATCTCAAGCCTTGGGGTCTGGGTACCCATATTTGTACTACTAAATCCTTTGTCCTCTGAAGGCAGAGGGGCCTGTACCTAGTTCAAACCAGTTCTGTGCAGTCCTGGAGCACTTTGTATACAGGACTCCTTCTTTCCTTTGGAAGGGTGGGCCAAGGACATCAGACACACCACAGGAGGTGGAGCCAGCATTGTGGAAGGCAAGCACAGCCCTATTCAGACCCAGGTCCCGACTCCTCCCACCACTCTACATGAGATAGGTCTATTCAGCCCTGTGCTAACTCATCCGGTCTCCCTGTCACTCACAAAACCGGACACACAATACACAAGCTAGCAGAGGCAGGCTGGATGGTTAGGCAAGAAAATACCTACTTTCTAAAAGTGGTATTTCCAAACACAGAATGGTAAAAAACAACTTTACTAAAAGATGTATTTTATCATTCTGAGTTCAGGCATACTAAACTCGAATTTCTACCATGTTCCCGAGTCAGGTAGGATTATAAAAAGTTATAATCAAACAGCCCTTTCTGGCCTACGGGGACTGGTAGCCTCGCAATAGTGAAAAGCGAAAATGGCTGTAATTCACTATTAGGACATGCCTCACACACAAGGGCATGTCCTACCGTATACTTACAATGCACCCTGCCCATGGGCCTACCTTAGGGAAGTCTGCTATGAAGAAGTGGGAAGGTTTAGGGACTGGCAAGTGGGTGCACTTACCAAGTCAACATGGCAGCACTAGACTGCACACAGGCTGTGCAATAGCAGGCCTGAGACACACTTTACAGGCTGCTTCTGTGGGTGGCCCAACCAGTGCTGAAAGCTCACCAGCATTTGATTTACATGCCCTAGGCACACATGGTGCAGTATACTAAGGTCTGACAAGTAACTCAAATAAGCCAATCATGGAGTCACTAATCAATACATCAATTTAATATAGCGAGCATATGCACTTTAGCAATGGTCAGCAGTGTTGGCATAGCTTTGGAAAACAGGGACTTACAATATGTTCTCCCATAATTGGATCATACAGCCCCCTACAAGGGTTAACCAAACTATCCTTCACCTCACCATGCAGTGCCTTGCACACATACTCCACACCACTCTCCTGAGATTGGCAAGACCGTATCTGACTGTCTCTGTCATTCAACCCACACTCTTCTGGGCGGTCGCCACATTCACACACCAGTACTTCAACCATGGGGGAACCCCTCTCCCTGCTCCTCTCATCTAGAGTCAGTGGAGTGTCCCTATCAACACTAGGACCATTAACCCTTGCACCAGAGCCCCAATCTACTTCCGGGACACTGCGCACCACTGGAGCTACCTCAGATCCTTGAACCTCCTGGTGTATGTTAACCCCCTCCTTCAAGTCAGGCGCCACATCTCTGGGTGCTTGTACTACTCCCACAGCACTAGATAACTCAATATTGCTGCCACCGTCTGAGCTGGATTCCACTTCCAACTCAGCAAAGCTGACTTTCTGAGCTTCACACATTTCTTGTTGCTGGGCTGAGACACTTATGGCCTCAAGCCCATCAAGCTCCAAATCAAGCTCCTTCATTCTCAACTCGTGGTCCAATCTCATTCTCTCTCTCTCCAAGGACAACCTATTATTCTCCATTTCCCTTTGATCCTCCATCTTGAGCTTGGCCATCTCCAGCTTGTGCACCATGTTTCTCTCCCTGTCTTCCAGCTCTCTGGGGGACAGGTCTGTGGAAGAGATGCTACTGCCAGGTGGGGATGGTACCCCTCCCCTGGCTGGAATCACTGGCCTATCCAGTTGCCCATCTGCATCCCCAGCTGGCTCCACCACCAGCTCAGGGGCATTTATTGTTTCTACTCAAGCACTTAGCGCCTTTTGGTAGTCATCCTTTTTAGGAAATGCCTGGTGTAGCAACTTTCAATTTTCTGCATAGATACTTGAGCTATTTCAAATTGTAGGTTTCCAACCTCCCATCCTCAAAATCTAGATCCATAGATGCAACAGATGCTGGTTTGCTCATGGCAGTAAGAATTGGCAGTTCTCAGGGGAAAAAACAGTCCAAGGAAAGAAATTCTACCAAAACAAGTATGTGGTCGAGTTCGGTCTGCACTCCCTAGTAGTGTACACCAATTACTGTATATGAGTCACAAATGCCACCGCTGCCACCAATGTTAGAACTGGGATTCTCTAGTTGGCAATGGTATACACCTTTGACCAAATAGGGTCCCTTGCTTTTAAGTCAGGCAAAGGGGATTACACCCTGGATAACCCTTGCTCACCCCCTTGGTAGCTTGGCACGAGCAGACAGGCTTATCTCAGAGGCAGTGTGTTAAGCATTTGTTAACACACACAGTAATACAGTGTAAACACTACGGATGGACACAACACAGGTTTTATAAAAAATAAGTACTCTTTATATAGACTTAACACAAGACCACAAACGACAAAAATCCACAATACTGTACTTAAAATAGACTTAAAGATAGTAGAAGTCACTTAGTTCAAGTTGAAGTTGATGATAAATGCGACACAGTTCTCACAAAAGTACGTGGATGCATAACGCAAAACAAACAAAAGGCTCGCAGAGTTGGAGATATATTGGTTCCTTGCTTCGGGGGAGGTGATGCATCACGCCTCAATGCTTGCGCAGAGTAGGAGATGCATCTTGGTCCTTTTACCGGAGAGGAGGTGGTGCGTAGATTCTCGTACTGCTGCCCGGTTACGATGTGGGAATATGGCGCCTCGATGCGATGCGACAATCCGTTGTGATGCGATGCGATAAGATGGTAACAGCTTTGACGAAGGCATGCTTCTCTGGTGATGAGAGGTGGCAATCTCTGCGGCGGCGACACGCTTCTCCGGCAATGCAATGGCAACACCTGTGACTGCGACGCGCTTCTTCTCATTGAGTCACGCTTCCAGCTCCCAGCGACACGCAGGCTTCTGGAGAGAGAATTCCCAGCAAGGAAATTCAGAGGGGAGCTGGTGGTGAAGTCTTTTGTCCCTGAGACTTCAGCAGAAGGCAAGCACAAGTTCAAGCCCTTGGAGTAATATTCTGCAAGATGATGAAAGTTCTTTGAAAGTTCCTTCTCCTCTCCTTGGCTCTGAAGACACCACTATAGGCCAACCCAGCACACTGGCAGGGAGGCAGTCCAACTCCTACAGCTTCCTTGGTGCTTATCCTTGGCAGAGGTTTGTCTTGTTCCAGAAATGATCTCAATTCTTGGGGTCTGGGCCCCCATATTTATACTACTAAGGGCCCGATGTAGGTCACCAAATACTGGTCGGTAACGGCCGAATTCGGCCGTTACCGACCGGTATTTGGTGATTGAGATGTAGGGGCCAATATTTTACACAATCGGTAAATTTACTGACTCGGTAAATTTACCGATTCTGTAAAATACCGAATCAGTCATTTTACCGATTCGGTAAATTCCAGAAGTGGGTAGCACTGTTTACAGTGCTACAGGCCTTCAGAATTCGGTATTTTACCACCCAATCCTATTGGGTGGTAAAATACCGAATACAGGTGTGCATGCACATCTGTGCATGGACACCTGTGCCATGTGGCACACAGACATGCCCTTAGGGCATGTCTGTGTGCCACATGGCACACATGCTTGTACTTGGGGTGCTAGAGGGTGTCAAAGTGACACCCCCTGCACCCTTGCAGGATTCAGTATTTACCGAATCGGTAAATACCAATTCGGTATTTCCCTATGATTCCTATGGGCTTCAAGGTCCATAGGAATCAATGGGAAATAGCGATTCGGTATTTACCGATTCGGTAAATACCGACTCGTACAGATTCGGTAATTTTTTACCTACATCTGCCTGCTTCAGATTTACCGACTCTTATCTACCGAATCGGTATGATTCGGTATTTAAGAGTCGGTAAATCTGAATTACCTACATCGGGCCCTATATCCTTTGTCCTCTGAAGGCAGAGGGGTGTGTACCTAGTCCAAACCAGTTCTGTGCAGTCCTGGAGCACTTTGTATACAGGACTCCTTCTTTCCTTTGGCAGGGTGGGCCAGGGACATCAGACGCACCACAGGAGGTGGAACCAGCATTGTGGAAGGCAGGCACAGCCCTATTCAGACCCAGGTGCTGACTCCTCCCACCACTCTACATGCAGAAAGGTCTATTCAGCCCTGTGCATGTCTCCTGGAATCCCCTAGCCCCTATCGCTCA
This sequence comes from Lissotriton helveticus, assembly GCF_964261635.1. Taxonomy (NCBI): domain Eukaryota; kingdom Metazoa; phylum Chordata; class Amphibia; order Caudata; family Salamandridae; genus Lissotriton; species Lissotriton helveticus. The sequence continues at coordinate 705,499,165 of NC_136072.1, forward strand.
CAAAACCAGACTCGCAATACACAAGCTAGCAGAGGCAGGCTGGATGGTTAGGTAAGAAAATATCTACTTTCTAAAAGTGGTATTTTCAAACACAGAATGTTAAAACCAACTTTACTAAAAGATGTATTTTTATCATTCTGAGATCAGGCATACTAAATTTGAATTTCTACCATGTTCCCTGGGTCAGGTAGGATTATAAGATGTTATAATCAAACTGCCCATTCTGGCCTATGGGGACTGGTAGCCTTGAAACAGTGAAAAACTAAAATGGCTGTAATTCACTAATAGGACATGCCACACACACCAGGGCATGTCCTACCTTATACTTACAATGCACCCTGCCCTTGGGCCTACCTTAGGGGTGTCTAATATGACGAAAAGGGAAGGTTTAGTGACTGGCAAGTGGGTGCACTTACCAAGTCTACATGGCAGCACTAGACTTCACACAGGCTCTGCAATGGCAAGCCTGAGACACACTTTACAGGCTGCTTCTGTGGGTGGCATGACCAGTGCTGCAAGCCCACCAGCAGCATTTGATTTACAGGCCCTGGGCACACATGGTGCACTATACTAAGGTCTGACAAGTAAATCAAATAAGCCAACCATGGAGTCACTAATCAATACATACATTTAACATAGAGAACATATGCACTATAGCACTGGTCAGCAGTGGTAATGTGCCCAGAGTCATAAAACAGCCAACAACAGGTTAGAAAAAAAATCCAGGAGGAAGTCAAAAAGTTCAGGGATGACCTTGCAAAAAGGGCCAAGTCTAACAGACATTTATTGTAAATTTCGTTAATTCTATCTGTATATTTAGCATACTGAAAATTAGCCCAAATCAATAGTGTAGCTAGCGTGTATCGAATAGTTTCTAACCTGTCGGTGTAGTTTTGCAGCTTGAAGACTTTCTGGATTCACTATGCTGTGCATTATTCCGCCATCTCGTGGTTGGGTCGGGAATTTTATTTCCTCTTTTTTTTCCGGCTCAGGTAGGGTTGGCGTCGACGTACCACCATTTGGTGTCCTCTGTGACGTCGGTGCGCTTCCGTCCGAAGCTCCCTCCTGTGGTCGCCATCTTCAGATTCTTTTTTCTGTTCCTGTTTGGGTGTTGTTGTTTGTCTATGAAACCCATTCCTCTTGGCTCCTTCTTCTGGCGGAGAAGAGGGGGATTGCTAGTGAATCCAGAAAATCTTCAAGCTGCAAAACTAACAGGTAAGAAACTATTTGTTTTGTAGGGTGAATCTTTCTGGATTCACTATGCTGTGCATAGACTTTGTAGCGGTTTGCTAGGTTACTGGTGGCTGGGTGGAAGAGGAGCTCTGATTCCTGAATATGTGTTGTAAGACCTTCTGTCCCACTTGAGCTTCCTTATTCATTTGAATATCCACACAGTAGTGTTTGGTGAATGTGTGCACAGATGCCCACGTTGCTGCTCGGCAGAGGTCCTGAATAGGTGTGTTTGCTAGAAACGCTATGGTGGCTCCCTTCTTCCTTGTTGAGTGAGCCTGCGTTGTTCCTTGCAATTCTTGACCCGCTTGCTTGTGGCAGTATCGTATTGATTATGCAATCCACCTTGTAATAGTGTTCATGGTTACTGGTCGGCCCAGAAAACTGGCGGCGGAGGCGACAAAAAGCTGTTGTGTCTCCTGCATTCCTTTATCTGTTCTATGTAATGCATTACTGCCCTTCTGGCGTCCAGTGTGTGTAATGCTCTTTCTGCGCTAGTTGTAGGCTTTTGGAAGAAACTTGGAATTTGGATTGATTGATTGATGTGGAACCTAGAAACCACCTTTGGTAAGAAGTGTGCGTCCGTTCTCATTACAATACTGTTGCTGGGAATTTGAAGGTAGGGTTCTTGTAATGTGAGCGCTTATAGTTCGCTTACCGTTCGTAGGGAAGTGATCGCCACTAGAAAGGCTATCTCCAGTGTGAGCATATGAAGTGTGGCCTTCTACATGGGTTTGAACGGCGCCTTCATAAGTTGCGCCAGTACCACAATCATGTTCAAAGTTGGCGGTGGTACCCTCTTAGAGGGGGCTATTCTCTTTGCCCCTTCCAGAAACCTTTTTACCACTAGTGAGGTGAAGAAACTTCTCTCTGTTTCTCCCCTTGTGTATACCACTATTGCTGCTAAGTGCACCCTGAGAGAAGTGTAACTCAGCGTGTTTTGCAGTAGATGTGTTACGTACTTTAATACTGTGGGACACCTAAAGCACTGCCTAACCTGCCGTGAGGGGAACGGCCAACACGATTTAAAACTTACCCCTGTTCTGCTCTGCTCCACAACCGCGCCGTGAGGGAAACGGCCAGCGCCCACACCGCCATCCACCCGGAGCAGCAGCAGCTGGGGAACTACATCACCCAGCTGCCCCGGGGGTGGACGCGGCGGAAGCGACGACGGACACGCGCCAGGAGGCGCTTCATAAGCAGGGAACGCCTCTCGCACCCGCGAGTCGCGCGCGGGAGAAGCCCGGGAAAAGGGCGGGTCGTCTGTGGCCGTCCGTGGACGACTGTGGTCGGGCGGGCCACCCCCCTAAGTTCTCCTCAAATGTAAGTGTTATACTCAAGCACAATTATGGGCGATTCCACTATTACAAATACCCATATTGATATATCTTCCCAGGGTGCTGATACCTCTGCCTCTGTTTCTCTCATTACATCCTTCGAAACATTGATAGAAACTGCCTTCAATGAAATTGTAGAGACCGAGAGGAGGTTCTCCATGGGCTCATTTGTTACCAATAACATATCGAGTGCTACTGGAAATATCCATATTATCCCCGAGGTTACTGTGGTTAAGCCATCACTTCCACTTGTAGACGTGCCCATCGTTTTGGAAGATGAAAACACCGTCACCTATATAGCTGCAGGTTCTGTCCCTTTAACAACCGCTGCTGCTAGCCTACTGGAACCTCCACTCAAAGAAACTATCCCTATTAGCATACCTGTTTCCCAGGGTGATGTCATTACCCTGGATATTACGGACTCCTGTAGTAATAAACCGGGAGGGGAAAAAAGGAAAAGAGGTACTACTAAGCAAAGCGCTAATAAAAGGAAACAACCTTCATTGAATAAAAGACAGCCCACTCCCCAAAGCCTGTGGAATAAACAAAAATCTTTGGGGGTGGTAACTGTACCTACGGAGGAAAAAGACTCAGTGGATATAGATAGCACTTCCCCTCTGTCCACCATTCACCCCGGTGGGAATTTAAATACCATTTGGACCCAAACAACACTAATGGGAGATAATTATAACCTCTCTAAACAAAATGGGAACCTTATTGAAACTATAGTGGACACTATTTTTAACCGATTGGAGAAACTTATGATCAACCAATTTAATAATGTTTTTAAAAGATTGGACAGATTAGACAACCTGGTTAAAAATGATGAAGCCAAAAGGAAGGGGTCTATCATTCTGGACCAAATTAGAGCCGATCGTCTCTTAAAAGATCTTGAATCCTTAAGCAATACTCTGTCATCAAAAACACCGGCAGCCCGTATTACATTGGATAAGGGCACGGAAAACCTGGAAACGTCTCCACCGTCCATTACACAACCTATAATCCAACCGCGAACTATTAATACAGGGGTTAAGTGTGCAAAATCTAGTATAGCTGTTAAAACCATCCCAACCCCTGCACCTAGGAAAACTACCCCTTTGGTTACTACTAACAAAAATGCCATCAGCAAGGATGACGGCCTTACACAACCTACTACAGCTACAAGATCAGCTGTAGTTCCCAACACAGGTTCCACTCAAGTAGGGTCCAATAAGCCTCGCAAACACGAAGGGCCTGTTTTTCCCTTACACCTGCCACCGGATGCCTGCCCGTTCGTTCTGGTTTTGGCAGGAGTACCAGCGCTGAGGGAGGACCAGGGGGAAACCTGGGTACAATTACGAAATAAATGTATAGACTGGCTAACCAAACACAAGGGGGCTGGATATGACATATCAAGAGAAATCATATCGGTTCGCAGGGTGCCTTGGATTGGACCACTACCTAAAGATAAGGACGGGGATTGTGTGGTTCTTAACTTTAAAAATCCTGGAACTGTAAGACATCTGCTTAACATAAGTGGTAATTGCTCAGCTATTTCCACGGTTGTAACTATGCTACCTTTAAGCTACTTCTACAGACAGCCACCTATGCAATTTCGACCGCCTTTAATGCATTTCCACCCCCCACCCAGGTACCCTCAGCCACCAGCTATGCATTTTCAGCCAGTTGCTTTCCCTTTCAACACATTTAACAGATTCGCACCTTTGTCAGGTTTGGACATGCTGGATTGACCCTCTCCATTTAAGCCAGCCAACTCAGTTGTTCCTTTACCATCTGTCACCAATGGAAATCAGGTAGCCATAAATTCCTTGACAGGGATTTCAGGAAGAGGCCAATCTATGAACAATAACCCCCTGGATTCTGTACTTTCTGTTGTAAGTTGGAACATAGCGGGTCTTAACTCCAAACTGAAAATCAAAGAATGGACTGACTGGGTGAACACCAATTGTGACTTACTGTTGCTTCAAGAAACTTGGTGCTTAACTAACCCCACAATGGAGGGCTTCTGCTGTTATAACTTAAAGGCCATAGCCTCACCCATGGGACGCCCAAGCGGGGGGTTATCTATTTGGTCTAAGATAAAACCTGGGGTACAAACCAAACCGATCCCAACACCAGGCAAATGTTTTATGGCTGTGAAATACATTAACAGGAAGATTTTATGTATAATTAATTTTTATAATAATGACTTTGTTAATCATCCCAATGGAAATTTTTTGTCTTTGTTTAATTTTATTGATGATATCGCGGAGGGGCTGAAGTATGGGTATTATGATGGTATCTGTATAGGAGGAGATTTTAATGCCCATATGTATCGCACTAGTGCCCCTTGCCGAAATGGTGAGGAGTTGAAGAATTTATTAGCATCTCGTAATCTAGTAAACGCGATGGAATTTGCTGGAACTAGTGCTGAAACTAAATTTGCACCCACCTATATAGGTCAAGGCTGCGCCTCCACGATAGACTATATATTTCTTTGTCCATCCCTGTGTAATATAATTCGAAAAGCTGAGGTTATTTGCAGCGCATATAGTGACCATCACCCGCTTAGAATACATCTAGACCATCCTCAGACCACAAAGGCCGCCTCGAAGACTGAGAGTGGGCCACAAAATTTGGTATTGTCTACCGATAAACTAAGACTAATATGGAAAGGGGTGGATAATAAAGCTATCCTAGCCAAGGTAATCAAAAAGCATCCACTGTTAATAGACACCTGCTTGTCATTTGATAGTACTGGCGAAGTATTGGTTGTTGCATTTAGTAATCTTTGTGGGGCAGTGAGAAGGGAATCTTCTAAACCATCTAGGCCCAATATAGACCAAAGCCCTCGCTGGTTTGATTCCGCATGTTCAAAGGCCAATAGGGAATTGAGGGTGGCTTTACAACAAAATCCTAGGGATTTTAACCTAGTGAGAGAATCAAGAGCCAAATATAAACTCGCCCTACGGACAAGAACTGAGGCTTTAGTGGTTAACCACTGGGAGTCTCTAACGCGGACTGCTTTATTAAAAGACACCGCGGGGTTCTGGAGAGAAGTCAAATCACTCAGGTCTTTTGGTTCTAACATCCAACCAATCAACTGTAACATAAATGGAGAGGTCTGGGTGGAGCACTTCTCCGAAATCTATAATATAGTAGCCCCTACTATAGATTCTATAATGTTATTAAATAATGCTGAACGACCGAACTTCTCCATATCTGAGGTGGAGGATGCAATTTCGGATAGTGCTAGTAATAAAGCCCCTGGCCCTGATGGTCTATCTATCGATCAGATCAAATCAGAAATTAACTTTTGGGCCCCTCTATTATGTAACTTATTTAACAATCTGACCGACCGCTCCATCCCCGAATCCTGGTCGAACAGTGTCATCGTACCAATATTCAAGAAAGGTGACAGGGCCGATCCGGCCTGCTACCGTCCGATCTCACTGATCGACAATACATTAAAAGTCCTTGGTAGGGTATTATTCAAGAGGATAAGGGAATGGGCCGAGGATAATAATGTGTTACATTGTAGCCAATTGGGGTTTAGAAGCCACGTGGGTACGGTTGAGCAGTGTCTCAACTTGAACCTAATCATGGCCAAATACATTATTGTTAAAAAGTCCCCACTTTATTTAGGTTTTATGGATCTGAGTTCCGCTTTTGATTTTGTTAACCGTTCCAGGTTATGGTCACAATTGCTCGAATATGGTTTAGATGATTCATTAGTATATTTTCTTTCATATTTACACAGGGACCTTAAGGCAAGAGTACGCATCAACAATGATGGTGAACTATCTGGTGATATTTCCATTAAAAGAGGAGTCCGGCAGGGCTGTGTACTCGCCCCTTTGCTTTTTATTTTATATATTAATGGGCTGAGCCCTGCCCTGAGCAAGTACTCCAAAGATGTTCCAATTATTAATGGTTCCCCTATTACCACATTACTTTATGCGGATGACGCAGTATTAATGGGGCGCACCCCTAATGCTCTGCGCTCATTAATTACAGGGTTTGTTGTTTTTATGTCTGATTTAGGTTTAAATACCAATTTTAAAAAATCATTTATTATGAATTGTGGTTCAAAAAGATATAACATCCTCTCAATTAAAAGTGGTGAAAATGAATTAAAATGCACTAGCACTTTCCCCTATTTAGGGTTATTATTCTCCAACACAGGCTCGTGGCAGCATCACACTGCCCACGCAAGAAATAAGATTGGTAAATCAATTAATTCAATTTTATCTCTTCGCCAACCGAGAACGGCTGATGTGATTACCCCCCTGTTAAACATCTATCGTACCCAATGCCTGCCAACTGGGACATATGGATCTGAAGTGTGGGGTTACTGTAATAGCCTGCCCTTGCAGCTGGAGGAAAATAGATTTTGCAGGAAGGTGCTGGGTGGTATTTCCTGTACGCCAACCTTCATTTGTCACCAAGAACTTAAGTTACCATATATAGCTGATTTTATCAGGTCAAGGCCTACGCTTTTTTGGTTAAAAATATGGACAAATCCAGCGGCTTCTTTGACCCGTCGTATAATTTTAGATTGTTTATCTCATGAACGATCCCATCTCATACCTTGGCTAAATGCGGTCAAGACTAGCTTGATTAGCGTGGGACATGGCTGTCTGTTTAGCTTCCCAAATACTATTGTGCCCGCCCACAAGAATAATGTAAAACGGGCATTGTATGAGTTTTATAAAGAGGAACGTATGAGAATTGAAATAATGAAACCAGCTATTACTAAATATCTTCCACTAACTGAGACAAGTAATGCTGTTTTAAATAAACCCCACAAGCCCTGCAGATATTTGTCATTACCGATAGGAAGATGGAACCGGAGCCTTTTATTTAGGTTCCGGGATGGCAGTATTGTAAATTTATTGAGCTTCCCACTCGGCTATAATAAGAATCTAGAAGAACTTGATTGTCCGTGTTCTGTCGGTGGGAAACAAAGTTTACTGCATTACTTTATTTTCTGTGGCCATTATAAATTGTATATCCATCATTATCTAATGCCAATTTTCAGAAAATACAATCTAAGAGACTTTAAATTGGCATTGAAATTTTTGCAAATGTTATCAACTGACGATGTCATATTCACTATTAGCTGCTTCATAAAAGCCTGTGTAAAATCGAGGGCAAGTATGGAACATGCATAATGGCCTTCGGATGCATAACGCACTTTAAACTCTAAATATAAATCGTATAGAGGTTTAATTATTTGTATGGAATCAATGTTATTGGTATTATTTAAACAGAAATCTATGAATGCTCTCCCAAATTGTTTAATGTCTTATATCTTGTATCATGCACTTTATGCCACATATGCTGCTCATGTCTAATTGGGCTGTATTTTAACTTTTATACATGTTTTTATGTATTTTAAATGATTCATCCTGTATGTACTTTTATGGATTTTTCATAATCCGAATAAAGATCATTTCATTCATTCATTCATACTGTGGATTCCCTTGTCCTTCTGTTTTGTAGTTTCTTTTTGGTGCCCTTTGTGTGAATCTGTTCCATTTGGCTGCGTAGTATTTTCTTGTGGTAGGTCTTCGTGCCTCCCGCAACACTGCCCTAGTGCTCTCTGGCAGTTTGAGGTATGCGAACTCTAAGTTTTCAGGAGCCATGCCGCCAGGTTGAGGCTCTCCGGCTCTGGGTGTAACTCCTTTCCTTTTTATATGCTTAGCAGATCCTTTCTTTTTGGGAACTTGTGAGCTGGACCATGCACCATTTCCATTATTTGTGAGAACCAGGTCTGTCTGGCCCACTGTGGTGTGATTAGATTCAGCGTCATGTTGCTGGCTCTGCACTTGTTCAGAACCCTGTGTAGCAGCGGTATCGGTGGAAAGGCGTAGGCAGATGTCCCTGACCAACTTATCCATAGGGCATTCCCCAGGGATCGAGTTGGCATTTTGGATTTTGGGGTGTTGCAAATAGGTCTATTTGCGGTGTCCCCCATTTGTTGAATATTTTCAGTAACTCCTGTTGGTTGATCTCCCACTCGTGGGATGCTGACAACTGTTTGCTCAGCCTGTCCGCTTCCACATTGTCCTTTCCTGGGAGGTGTATTGCTAGTAGGTCTATTTGTTTCGGAATAGCCCATTTCCAAATGTCATGTGCTAGTGATGACAGGATCACTGAGTGAGTACCTCTTTGCTTGTTTATGTAGAACATTGTTGTGGTGGTGTCTGTTTGGATCAATACTCTCTTTCTGTATAGGTGCTCCTGAAAGGCCTTTAACGCTAGGAAACAGTCTTCAGTTCTAGATAGTTGATGTGTTTGACCGTGTCTTGGGGAGTCCACAATCCTCTCACCTTGAGGTTGTGCACTCCCCATCCCAGCTGGGATGCATCTGTTGTGATGGTCACTGATTGAGCTGGTTTGTGAATGGTTTTCCCTGTGTTAGGTTTCTCTTGTTCCACCACGCCATCTCTTGATGAATTGTTTGCGTGACAACCACGAGGTCCTCCCAGCTCCCTGAAGCCTGTGAACACTGCTGTTGAAGCCATTCCTGGAACGCTCACATATGTAGCCGGACGTGCGGGATTAAGTGTATGCAAGGCGCCATCATGCCCATCATTTTCCCTACCGTCCTCATTGTCGGAGCTTGCCCCGTGTGGTAATTGTGTGTCTTCTTCAGGATAGCCAAGGTCCTCTTTGTGCTTGGGAATACCTTGCCCTGTAAGGTGTTGATCTTTACTCCCAAGAAGACTCACCTGCTCCGGTTCTGTGGAGGATTTTCCCCTGTGGATGGAGAACCCCAATCTTGACAGTGTTTGAATCGCTGTATGAGTGTTCTCTTTGCAGGCGTCGTATGAATTTGCCTTAACCAGCCAGTCGTCGAGATATGGGTATACGTGTATCCCCTGTCTCCTCAAGTGTGCCGCCACTGCTGCCAGGCATTTTGTGAACACGCTTGGTGCTGATTTTTGTCCGAAAGCTAGCACTGTGAACTGGTAGTGTATATCCTTGAGGACAAACCTTAGTAAGTGTTTGTGTTTTCTGTTCAATGGTATGTGCAGGTACGCATCTTTTAGAGCTATTGTTGTCATGTAATTCCCTTGTTGCATCTGGGGAATTACTTCTTGCAGAGCTGTTATTTTGAATTTTTGCGTTCTTTTGTACTTGTTCAGAAACCTTAAGTCCAGGATAGGACGCAGCGTCTCGTCCACCTTTGGCACGAGAAAGTAAGTGGAGTAGACCCCCTTCCCTCTCTACTGTGCTGGTACCCTTTCTATGGCTCATTTGTCTAGAAGTTCCTTTGTTTCCTGTAACAACTGTGATAGCACTCTTCTTGAGTGAATCTTTCCGTTTCTCTTTCTGTGTGGGGGTTGTCTTTGTAGTTCTATACAATAGCCGTGTTTTATGATGTTTAGTATCCACTTGTCTGTGATAACCCCCTCCACTCTTGGAGGAAGTCCTTTATTCTGCCTCCTGCTGGTGTTGCATGTTGGATGAACTCAGAAACGTTTTGTTGTTTTGGTTTGTGACACACCCTTGTTGATGTTTGCTGGGTGAGTGTTGAAGTTTTTGTGAAGTCACTTGGAGGCGGGCCGTTGGCCTCCTCTGGGTGTGTTACCACGTCCTCCTGTGCGCCCACAAAAGGACTGGCCCCTAGGTTGGTATTGCCATGTCTGCTGCTGCTGACCATGCTGTTGACTCTGGTTTCTCCCCTGGAAGCCTTAGTTGAAGGATTGGTGCGATGTAGGTGGTTGGTTGTTACCTCTTGAGACTTCGAAATCGTCGAGGCCTAGTACGATTCTTCTTCTTCCTCGCTGTAGTAATACAGGTCCTCTTCTACCTGCTCCTCGATGGGTTCTGCAGTGTTCGGCAGCTGGAGTTCCTCCTCGCTGCCCTTCGCTTCGACCTCGAGCGCGGGTTTCGATGGGATCATGTACCGGCTCATTTTGTCGTCGAAATCCTTCTCTGGAGAATACTCGCCATTTCTGCCTCAAGTCTTCTCCTTTCCTGTCCATCTCGGACGCTTGTTCGGCATCGAATTCTCCATCCTCCGTTTCGCAGTTGTCGAAAATGTCACGGTCATGGGCTTGGACGATGGGCCTTGTTTTTGTGCCTCCTGCCTCGACGTCGAGAGTTCTTTTTCTGGAACCGCTTTTGACGCACTTGCCTTTTCTAAGCTTTTTGCTGGCTGGGAGTCCTTAGCCAAGGATCCGCTGGGCTGTTTCTCTTTGGGTGCGGCTGCTAGCGTCGAGGTCTTCGACGGCAGTGCCCCTTTGTGGAAGAATTTGGACTCACTCCTTCGAGTGTCTGACGAGGGTCTAGGGGTCGATGACTCTCTGACGTCCGTTGAGTCTTCTGGCCCTTCGGCGATGTTGTCCTCTTCTCCACTTGAGAGGCCCCAGTCTCAGAGCGATGGAGGTGGTCCTTGGCCATGCATGGCGTGCTTCGCCATCCACTACCTGTCTCTCCCTAAGTGTCTTAGGTGTGAAAAACGCACAGTCGTTGCAGTCCTTGCCTCGATGGTCGAGTGGAAGGCAGAGGTGGCAGACTGGATGCTGGTCCTTCTGCGCGTACTTGTATATGCATTTCTCGCAAAATTTGAACAGAGTCTTGTCCATTACGGTGCTTGGGAGGCCACCTGTGTGAGCATTGTCCGTGGTACGTCGAAGGTATGGTTCTTCTCCTTATTCGACGTCCCTGGTAGTTGACTGATCCTCCGGTCACTGTAAGTCGATTTCCTGGTGATTTTTGTAGATTTTCCGGTGATTATGCCACCAAAGTTCTGGAGCTCCTTCGCCGACGATCCAGACCCAACAGCGGAAAAAAGAATCTGAAGATGGGAACCACAGGAGTGATCTTCTGCCGGAAGCGCTCGACATCACAGAGGACACCAAATGGTGGTACGTCGACGCCCACCCTACCTGGGCCGGGAAAAAAGACGAAATATGACAATTCCAGACCCAACTACGAGTTGGCGGAATAATGCACAGCATAGTGAATCGAGAAAAAGTCACGCTGCAAAAATGCAGATTTTTAACCTGAAGCCCCCCACCCACTATTGCCTCACCCTGCTCGCCCCGTAGAAGCTTCACAAGGCTAAACGCCATGCTCCCCTGAAGGGAGCTTCAAAAGGGTATAATAAGGAAGCTTTAAAAGTCTGCTGTAATGGCACTCATCCTTAGAGAAAGTGTCAGTAAGTCTCTATTAACACCAACCACCCATAGGCACAGCTTCACAAGTCTGCAACAACACTGCTTGCCCCTAGAAGAAGAGTTCAAAAATAATGGCAAACTTCATCTTCCACATGGAGTGGTGAGAGCTTCTTTTCACCAAAACATAAACAACCAAAATAAACTATTTAATTGTGTTGCACTTACTAGTACATAAAAGTACCTAAAATACAGGCTTCTCCAACGAGTAGCTCATGAGCTATTGGTAGTTCTCCAGCTACTTGGAAGTATCGCTGGTGTGCTTTAGCCAGACCAAATTAGAAGCTTTTGATTGGTTGAAAGAATGTATGAATCACAAAATTAAAATATTTGATGTTTCAATCATGCGTCAATGCGGAGCCTTGTTACTATTATTACATTGGTGCCTGGGGCATTGCAGCTATGACTATTATGTAATAACCATAGCTAGGCATTCCAAATTCAAATCCAAAATCTTGCTTGGAGTGCCCACTAGGTAATCTTCTCTGAGGTGGTCAGTTACCACACTAATAATATTAGTAGCTTTGGATGTTTTTCATATACCATATGTAGCTCTTATTACAGAAAAGGGTGGAGACCCCTGATATGAAGAGTAGGGTGTGACCGCAAACTTGAAAAAGAAAAATCAAGAAATGTATTGAACTCTGTAATCTGAACTCATTATTATGAACCAGCTTTGTCAAATAATTAGAATTTCAATGCTTTTGCATATGATCTTTGAGAGACACCTAGTAACAATCAAAGAACCGCATCTTCATGAAAAAATATTAATTCTTTTGCATTTAACTTTTAGAGGGCCACCTAGTAAACACTTGTGGAACTGCAGCATAATTAAAGAATGTAAAAGCGTGTGCATTTGATTTGTCAAGGACACCTAGTAACCAGGGTCTCAAGGTGCTAAGGGGGGGGGGGGGGCGGTGGGGGAGCAGCTACTGTTCGAAGAGCCAGGTCTTCAGGATTCTTCTGAAGGTCAGTAGGCCTTGGGTCTGCCGTAGGTGGATGGGGAGGGAGTTCCATGTCTTGGCGGCGAGGAGGGAGAATGATCTGCTGCCGGCCGTCACTCTTCAGATGCGGGGGACAGAGGCGAGGGCGCGTTCTGCGGAGCAGAGCTGGTGGGTGGGGGTGTAGAAGCACAGTCGGCTGTTGAGGTACGCTGTCCGGTGTTGTGGATTGCCTTGTGTGCCTGGGTGAGGAGTTTGAAGGTTATTCTCTTGTTGACGGGGATCCAGTGCAAGTCCCTCAGGTGGGGTGTGATGTGGCTGCTGTGAGGGATGGAGAGGATCAGGCGTGCGGAGGCGTTCTGGATGCATTGGAGCTGTGTCAGGAGTTTGGCCGAGGCTCCTGTGTAGAGGGTGTTTCCGTAGTCCAGTCTGCTGCTGACGAGGGCCTGGGTGACCGTCTTTCTTGTTTTGGTGGGGATCCACATGTAGATCCTGCAGAGCATGCGGAGGGTGTTGAAGCAGGAGGAAGATATGGCGTGGACTGCTTCGTCATGGAGAGGGTGGAGTCGAGGATGACCCGTAGGTTGTGTGTGTGGTCGATGGATGTTGGGGCTATTCCTAGTGCAGTCGGCGACCAGGAGTCATCCCAGGCTGAGGGGGTGGATCCGAGGATGAGGACCTCCGTCTTGTCCAAGTTCAGCTTTAGTCAGCTGCTCCTCATCCAATCGGCGACGGCCTTCATTCATTTGTGGAGGTTGGTTTTGGTGGTGTGGGGGTCTTTGGTGAATGAGAGGATCAGCTGGGTGTCATTGGCTTAGGAGATGATGTTGAGGTTGTGCAGTGGGGTACGCCGCAGATGATCTCGGTGGATTCGGAGTGGAAGGGGGAGGCGGACGCTCTGTGTTCTGCTGGAGAGGAAGGAGGTGGTCCAGTTCAGGACCTTCTCTTTGATTCCGGCGTCGTGGAGGCGTGTTCGTAGTGTGCGGTGGCAGACCGTGTCGAAGGCAGCTGACAGGTCTAGGAGGATGAGGGCTGCGGTTTCTCCGTTGTCTAGCAGGGTCCTGATGTCATCGGTGGTGGTTATGAGGGCAGGTTCGGTGCTGTGGTTGCTGCGGAATCCGGACTGGGAAGGGTCTAGGATGCTGTTCTCCTCGAGGAAGCTGGTCAGTTGTTTGTTGACGGCCTTCTCGATGACCTTCGCCTGGAATGGGAGCAGGGAGATGGGTCGGAAGTTCTTGGCGTCCTTGGGGTCCTCCTTGGGTTTCTTGAGGAAGGTGTTAATCTCTGTGTGTTTCCAGCTCACCGGGAAGGTCGCTGTCTCGAAGGAGACGTTGATGGCTTTCCAGAGATGGGCTGCGATGGTGGTGCTGGCTTTGTTGAAGATGTGGTGTAGGCAAGGGTCTGACGGGGATCCGAAGTGGGCGGTGTTCATGAACTTGATGGTTTCGTCGTCATTGATGTTGGTCCAGGAGAGCAGGCGGTTGGTGCGGATGGTGGTCATGGGGGCGGGGGTCTCAGTGGATGCTGGGGCTGTCGTGGTGTTGAAGCTGTCGTGGATGTCTGCGATCTTGCGATGGAAGAAGGCGGCCAGCGAGTCGCATAGGTCTTGCGAGGGTCGGATGTCGTTGGTGTTGGAGCTGGGGTTGGAGAGTTCCTTCACGATGTTGAAGAGCTCTTTGCTGTTGTGTGCATTGTTGTCTAGGCGGTCTTTGAAGGAGACCCTTTTGGTGGATCTGATGAGGTGGTGGTGTCTGCGGGTGGCGTTCTTGTGGGCTGCGTGGCTTTCTGGTGTTCGTTCACGGATCCAGTTCTTCTCCATCTTTTGGCAGCTTTGCTTGGAGGCCTGGAGGCCTTTTGTGAACCAGCTGGCTTTCTTGCTGGTGTGGCTTTTGGAGGGCTTCTTGAGCGGGGCGAGGGTGTTGGCGCAGCCGTTGATCCAGTGTCTGAGGTTGCAGGCATCAGGGTCGGTCGGGTCTGCGGGTGGGCTCCGGGCAAGGGTGGTGGATAGCTGGTCTTCGGTGACTTTGCTCCAGCAGCGGCATAGCATCTGTTGGGTGCAGTGGTGTGTGGTGGGTTTCCGGAAGGTGAAGTGGATGCAGCGGTGATCGGTCCAGTGAAGCTCGTTAGTGTGGTTGAAGGAGATGTGGGAGCTTGCTGAGAAGATGGGGTCAAGCGTGTGGCCGGCGGAGTGGTTGGGTGTTGTGACGAGTTGCCTGAGTCCAAGGTTGTCGATCAGGGTGGTGGAGTTGGTGTCGTTGTTCTCGAGATGGAAGTTCAGGTCCCCGAGGAGGATGTAGTCCGTGGAGCCGAAGGAGTGTGTGCTGACGCTGTCGGCGATGGAGTCGCTGAACCATGGTCGGGGGGTCTGTAGACGAGGGTTCCTCTGAGGGTGGTGTTGGGGTCGGTGTGGATCTGGAAGTGCAGGTGTTCGGCGGTGCTGAGGGTGTCGTCGGTGTTTGGAGAGACTCTGAGAGTGTTCCTGTGGACAATGGCGATTCCTACTCCGTTGGTGCAATCTTTGCGGGTGATCTTATAGCCTTCCGGGATGGCTATGGCGATGTCGGGTGCTGAGGAGGGGTTCAGCCAGGTCTCTGTCAGGAAGGTGACGTCTGGGGTGTAGGAGTCGAGTAGGTCCCAGAGTTCAACGGCGTGTTTGCGGGCGGAGCGGGTGTTGAGAAGGATGCATCTGAGATAGTTGAGTTCTTTGGTGGGTGGGTTGGTGGGCCAGATGTTGGTGAAGCTGCAGTTCTGGCAGGAGAAGGGCCCTTGGGGGCATTTCGGGGCGGCCGGTGTTGAGTGCGTGGAGGGTGCTGGAGTCGTAGTGGCGATGGGCGTCGTGGTGTTCGCGGGGTCCTGGCGCTGGGCGCGATCCAGTCGCGGACGGGCGCAGACGGGCTTGCCTTAGGCGCGCCTTTGGCACGCCTGCTGCGCGGCCTCCATATAAGGGTAGGTGGGTGGGAGGAGCAGCTGGGAGGATTGAGCGGGGAGGCGAATGGGCAGCAGGGGGGGTTGGGTCTATGGGGCACAGCGGTGGGAAAGAGCGGGTGAGGACGGCAGGGAAAACAGGAGGCAGAGACAGGGCACAGAGATTTATGGTAATTATAACATGGGAAGAAGCAAGTTTGCGGCAAAGACGCAGCAGACACGTACAGTTAAACACAATGCAGCGGCAGAGATTTATGATGGTAAAAGAAGCGAAGAAGCAAGTTTAGGGCAAAATCACACCCGACAAGTACAATTAAACACAGTGCAGCAGCAGATCAATAGGCAATACAGACCAGAGCAGCGCATCAGCGTGGGGAGCGACCTGCCTGGGAGCAGGGTCAAAGGTCAAAGGAAATTACTCTTTAAACTGCTAATAACCCTCTGAGTTTTTTGGTTGATAATCTATATTAAGGTAGGCAGTAAAACGTCTATCATTTCTATCTATTACCAGTGCAAGAGCAAATGTAGACATGGCAGTGAATAGAAATACTATGTGGTTCCCTCTCTTGTTGATCTTTTATCTACAATTACAGGTCAGTTTACCACGTACACGTAAGCGGTAACCTAGACAAACACTATGCCTGCATGGACCACCAACTTAAACTGCTTCCCGTACCCGTGAAACAGTTAATTGTTGTATCATTGCTTGATGCATATGAGCAATATCCATGTCCAGGGCAATTGTACACTACCTCGGTTACATTGGCCAAACAACTTTGTGAAGGTGGCATTTTCAGTGGTTACCACCTCAGCCCCAAGTGTAAGGGAATTGCAATCATGTTTTTCTTTGGATCCATACAAAGTTTTCTTCCATAAGGACAAACACCCTTCATTACAAAGTTACAACGAGAGGTCCATGTAGGTCAGAAAAAATATCTCCCAAAGTTCATTTTTTGGCTATTGATATAACAGTTTCTACACGTTGAATAATTGAAGCAAAGTATAGGATAAAAGAATACATAGAATCTGCAGGATGGGGGTGGGCCTGGCAGAAAGCCTACCCAGCTGTCATACTCCAGGTTGTTTATCGCATCTTCTATTTCTACTCTATCCAGGGTTCTAAAAGAATTTGTGTTGCCTTCAGATGTTCTGGTTACATGGCAATTTTGGATCTGTGCTGCTTTCAGGATAAATATGTGGTCAGCCCGCCTCTCCAGAGTGTACGCACAGTAAGAAAATGACATTTCTCTGCACAGAACCTGTGACGCTGCAGATGGTGCTCAGCTCTACATGTTTTGGATCCTGTAATTATTCTAAAGTAGCATACTGAGCATGCTCAAGAATTTTCGTGAAATTCTATTAAAGTGTAGTTGAATTTATTTAGCATTTAATTCCCTTGATGAGGAACCGGAGCCCATTTACAGAGGTGGATCATACTAAGTAGTGGAAGACCTTTTATGGAGTAAGTGTATGTTTAACGTGAAGTTTATGTCAGCAGTGTATTCTTGTCATGTGTGAAGAACAAAATTATTCTTTTATCAAATTTTTTGTCACAGCACCTTGGTGTGCGGTGAAGTAAAAGGAACGAGAGACGGAATGTCTAGGCTTTTAAATCTCTAGTGTATGGATAGTAAAAATTTATGAGTGTAGGGACTTATTTACAAGCCCCTTATGCCGCCGGCATGTCACTTTCTGTGACACACCGGCGGCGCATTTTGCTGCCCCATATTTACAAGGCCATCAAAAGCCACCCTCCGTGGCTTTTCCTGTCCTCATAAATAAGGTCCCTTTACACGCTGCACTTTGGGGCGTTCCATAGGTGTTGCTGTGGGTGTTCCCACACAACACCCATGGAACCTGACACATTACCAGATTTACAAGCAATCGTGAAGTGCAAATGCATCTGAATGCTATGCCTTCCCAAGGGAGGTGTAGGGAGGTGCAATGAGGCGAAATGTATTAATTTATCTTAGTTTTTCCCCTCATTCTATGCGTGCTGCATTCTGCAGCACACATAGAACGAGGAAATAACCTTTTGTGATTGGTTATGAGCAGGTAAGTGTCCCTTCCAGCACATAAACAATCATTCAAAAAAGGAATATGCTACTTACCAGTATGCATCTGTTCTTGGCATAGAGGGCTGCAGAGTGGTACATTTATGAATAGATCGCCATCTGGTGTTGGGCTCGGATGATTGCACTTTGTTTTTCTTCTGGAGAAGTCTTTGTCGTCATAGGTGACTCCTCCTCTCGGTGTTAGTGCGCATGGGCATCGGCTCCATCCTTAGATTGTTTTGCCATAGTAGGGTTAGATGGAGTAGTGTAGTGTAGTACATAAAGATATGCCCATGTAAATGTATCTAAATAAGATAATGTTGGGACAGACACAGGTTTCCGGGGAGGCAGGGAGGGCATGTACCACTCTGCAGCCCTCTATGCCAAGAACAGATGCATACTGGTAAGTAGCATATTCCGTTCGAGGCATATGGGCTGCAGATGGTACATTTATGAATAGATTGTACAGCAGTTACCTCCCTAGCGGTGGTCACCAGTGTCTGTCGCAACTGTCTGAAATAGAGTTTTTAATACAGCTTGGCCCACTCTGGCTTGTTGTGCAGCCTGTACATCAACACAGTAGTGCTTTGTGAATGTATGTGGTGTAGACCAAGTTGCTGCTCTACATATGTCATCTAGGGGAATGTTCCCTAAGAATGCCATAGATGCTCCTAGTTTTCTTGTGGAATGAGCTCTAGGAGGAACAGTTAATGTTCTCTTTGCTTTAATGTAACATATTTGTATACATCTTACAATCCATCTTGCGATGCCTGCTTTAGAGATAGGATTGCCCTTATGTGTTGGGGAAAATGCTACAAATAGTTGTTTAGTTTTCCTGAAGTCTTGTGTTCTTTCTATGTAGTATGAAATGGCTCTTTTAACATCTAGTGTATGTAGAGCCCTTTCTGCCACCGTCTGTGGCTTTGGAAAGAAGACTGGTAATTCCACTGGCTGATTGATGTGGAATGCTGAAATTACTTTAGGCAAGAACTTTGGGTTTGTTCTAAGAACCACTTTATTCTGGTGTATCTGTAGGAATGGTTCTTGTATTGTTAATGCCTGTAACTCGCTTACTCTTCTGAGTGAGGTAATGGCTATAAGGAATGCCACCTTCCATGTAAGGAATTGTATTTCGCACCTATGCATAGGTTCGAAGGGTGGCCCCATTAGTCTGGTGAGTACTACGTTGAGGTTCCAGACTGGGGAAGGTGGTAATCTTGGTGGAATGACTCTTTTAAGACCTTCCATGAATGCTTTTATCGCTGGTACTCTGAACAGTGATATGCGCTGCCTGTTTTGTAGGTATGCTGCTATAGCTGCTAGATGTACTCTGATAGATGTGTACGCTAGATTACATTGCTGTAAGTGTAACAAGTAGCAAATAATCTCCCTTGTTGATACGTCTAGAGGGTTGATATTGTTATTAGTGCAGTGTATAGCAAACCTCTTCCACTTAGCTGCATAGCATGCTCTGGTGGTTGGACGTCTCGCTTGTTTAATTATTTCCATGCAATTTGGGGGGAGATCTAAGTACCCAAATTCTAGGATTTCAGGAGCCAGATCGCTAAGTTCAATTGAGTTGGATCTGGGTGCATTATCTCTCCATGGTTCTGTGTAAGGTGCATGGGTAGAATTCGTAGCTTTTGATGTGGCACTTGTGAGAGTTGCAGGAGCGTGGTGAACCACGGCTGTCTTGCCCACGTGGGTGCTACTAGTATCATGGTCATTGAATGTTGTTGCAGTTTCCTGACCACTAATGGGATTAGTGGGAGAGGGGGAAAAGCGTATGCAAATTTGTTGGACCAATTTATCCATAACGCATTGCCCTGCGACAGGTGATGTGGGTACCTGGACGCGAAGCTTTGGCATTTTGCGTTCTGATGAGTGGCAAATAGGTCTATCTCTGGTTGTCCCCATCTTTGGAAGAATGGCTGCAGTATTTGTTGGTGCAGTTCCCATTCGTGTATTTGTTCCGACTGTCTGCTTAAGATGTCTGCTATCTGGTTTTGAACTCCTGGTAGGTGTTCGGCTAACAGATAGATGTTTTGAGGAATGGCCCATCTCCAAATCTCCTGTGCTAGTCTGGATAATTGGAGAGAGTGCGTCCCCCCCTGTTTTTGAATATAATACATTGCTGTCATGTTGTCTGTTCTGATCAGGACTGCTTTGTGGATAACATGTATCTGAAAGGCTTTCAATGCTAGAAACACTGCCAGTAGTTCTAGATAGTTGATGTGCAGTGTTTTTTCCTGCACACTCCACCTTCCTTGTACTGTGTATTTGTCCATATGTGCTCCCCATCCGGTGAGCGATGCGTCTGCTGTTATTGTCACCTGTGGAATTGGCTCTAGGAACGACCGCCCCTTGGTAATGTTTGTTCTGTTCCACCACTTCAGAGAGCGGTGTGTGCGGTCGTCTACCAACACCAGATCCGTAATCTGTCCTTGAGCCTGATTCCACTGTGTTGCTAAGCATTCTTGTAGCGGACGCATTTGTAGTTTTGCATATGGTATTAGCAGTATGCAGGATGACATCATGCCTAGTAGCTGCATGAACACTCTTGCTGTTAGTGAGTGTTGTGGCTGAAATCTCTGAATGATTGTAAGCATTGCTTGGACTCTTATTGGGTTGGGGTACACTTTGGCTTTTTCTGTGTCTATGGTAGCCCCCAGATATTGTTGAACTTTGTTTGGTTGTAGGTGTGACTTTGTGTAGTTCACCGTGAACCCTAGCTGGTGTAGTAGCTGAATTGTCTTTTGTGTGTGTTGCAGACACTCCTCTTGCGACCTGGCTTTTATTAGCCAGTCGTCCAAGTATGGGAAGACATGAATTTGTTGTCTTCTTAGGTGAGCTGCTACCACTGCCAGGCATTTTGTGAACACCCTTGGTGCCGTCGTGACACCAAATGGGAGGACTTTGAACTGATAATGTTGTCCTTCTACCACAAACCTGAGGTATTTCCTGTGGGCTTTGTGAATAGGGATATGAAAGTAAGCGTCTTTTAGATCCAGTGTAGAAAGAAAGTCCCCTTTCTTCAGTAAAGGAAGTACTTGTTGGAGCGTGACCATGTGGAAATGTTCCGAATTTATGTATGCGTTGAGAGGTCTTAGGTCCAGTATTGGCCTTAGAGACCCGTCCTTTTTGGGGATTAGGAAGTATAGGGAGTATACTCCTGTTCCCTGTTGGTGCTGTGGAACCTTCTCTATGGCATGCTTTTCTAGCAGTGATATTACTTCCTGTTTTAACAGTGTCAGGTGATCTTGTTTCATTGGACGCTGTTTGGGGGGGATGTTTGGTGGGGTAGCTGTGAGTTCTAGGCAATAACCATGTTGGATAATTTGTCTTACCCACTTGTCTGATGTGATGTTTTCCCAGACAGGTAGGAACTGTGATAGGCGTCCCCCTACCGGTGTTATATGGTCTGGAGGAAGCTCTATGAAGTCACTGTTTTGGGGTTGGAGAGTTGCGGTTGTTGTTGTTTCCGCGACCTCTACCCTTGTTGTTGTTACCCCTGTATCCACCTCTAGAATTACCTCTGGGTGATGTAGGTGTAAAAGAGGTTTGCTGTTGGTTTGTACCTGTACTTTTGGATCCTCCTCTATAGGTGGATCTACGAAAGGAACCTCTTTGTGTCGGCTGCTGCAATGCTCCCATTGATTTAGCCGTTTCTGTATCCTTTTTCATTTTTTCTAGGGCCTCATCTGTCCCTGTGCCAAAAAGTGTTTTCCCATCAAAAGGTTGATTAAGTAACGAGGTTTGTACCTCTTGTTTGAATCCTGACACTCTGAGCCATGCATGTCTCCTTAGCATGATGCTTGTATTTGTCGACCTTGCCGCAGTTTCTGCCGCGTCTAGGGCGCACTTTATTGAAGTGTTAGTAATTAACTTCCCTTCTTGTATAAGTTGATCAGCTCTCTTTTGATGTTCTTTAGGGAGATGTTTGATGAGTGTTTCTAACTCATCATAATGCGCTCTGTCATACCTTGCAAGTAGTGCTTGCGTATTAGCTATGCGCCAACTGTTTGCCGCTTGAGATGCTACTCTCTTGCCAGAGGCATCTATTAGTTTAGACTCTTTGTCAGGAGGTGGCGCTTCTCCCGTAGATAAAGAGTTTGCTCTCTTGCGAGCGTTTGTGACCACTAGTGAGTCTAGAGGAATTTGTCCCTTAATGTATATTGGGTCTTTTGGAGCTGCCCTATATTTTTTATCAATTCTTGGGTTCAATACCCTAGCCCTCACTGGGTCTTTGAATATCTCTGATGTATGACTGAGAAGGCCTTTTAGCATTGGTAGTGTTCCTGATGTTCTTTGTGCAGTAGGTAGTGTCTCTAATAAGAAGTCCTGTACTAGAGGTTCTGTATGTAGGTCTACCTTATGAAATGTTGCTGCTCTAGTAATGAGTTGTGCAAACCCAGTATTGTCATCAGGAGGTGAAGGTTTTGAGGGATATGACTCAAGGTCGGTATCATTACCTGATCCCACATTATACTCCTCCCATGGGTCTGCCTCCTCTGGGATTGTGTCCTCATCATCCCCAGGGTGTCCCCCCTCCCCTGTGTCACTTTCTCCATCTGTTGTAGGTGTAGATGGACGTGTGGGAGGAATATCTGGCCTATTGTGAGGAATAGGCGAAGATGGTGTGTGAGGTTTGGGAGAAGGGGGAGGAGTTGTATTCGTCCCCATTGTTCTCTTCTTTGGATGAGCCTTGTCGTCCAAATGTTCATGTGTCCTCTTTTTAGGTAGCTCTGTGACTACCTTGCCAGTCTTTGGGTCAATAAACAAAGTCTTTTGTTTAGGATCCGTTCCGTGTTCCTGTGTCGGTACCGCAGTTTTCGGTTCCGAAAGGTGTCTTTTCTTTGAAATGTCCATTTGTGTTTTCGGTGCCGAAGTTTTGTTCGGATCCGACTTCTTCGGTATCGAAGATGTCCCCGGTGTCGAGGGTGTTTTCGGCGCCGAAGCGTGCTTCGGTGTCGACATGGACTGCTTCGACTTCGAGCTTTCCTTGACCTGGTGCTTCGGTGTCGATGTGGTTGGTTTATCGGAACCGGAACCACTATGATGGGGGACCGAGTGTTTCGGTTTCTGTTTCGTTGCCGGGCTCGAAGGCGGGGCGTTGGAAACTTTTTTCGGTTGTCTGACCGGGCTCGAGGGCGGGGTCGACACCGTGCGGGGTCTGTTTTTCGGTAAAGGGACGTCGTCACTCACGGTTTGTTGGACGTCGATTTCCTCGACGTCGGACTCGTCCGCTTCTGACCCCGCCTCGTTGGCCTCTTCTTCCTCCTCTTCTGGTTGCTGGTCCTCGAACAGCTCCGGGATTGCTTGTGACTGCATTCTCGATACCTCGTGTCTTCGGGCTCGACGGTTTCTAATCGTCGACTTTGACGAGAACGCTGCACAGGCCTCACAGTCCCTGGATTCGTGTTCAGGGGACAAGCAGAGGTTGCACACTTCGTGTAGGTCCTTGTGTGGGAACTTAGCACCACACGTTGGACATTTTTTGAATGGAGTCCTTTCCATGGACCCCGGGCTGGACTACGTCGAGTTTCTCGTAGTCGTCGTCCTTCGAATCGCGTCGGTATGGAGTGAAGTCGCGTTCGATAACGATACCGTCGATTTGGAAAGGAATACGCGCCGGTTATAACCTTCTTTGTTGAAGTCGGTCCGGAGCGCTTCGATCCTCATCCGAACCCGATGGCGGAAAAAAACAATCTAAGGATGGAGCCGATGCCCATGCGCACTAACACCGAGAGGAGGAGTCACCTATGACGACAAAGACTTCTCCAGAAGAAAAACAAAGTGCAATCATCCGAGCCCAACACCAGATGGCGATCTATTCATAAATGTACCATCTGCAGCCCATATGCCTCGAACATGACATTTTGCAACTTCTATGTGTGCTAAGGCAGCACACATAAAAGTTGAAAAACGCCATTTCAGATTGTTAGTGTGCAGGAAGGGACACCTTCCTGCACATAAACAATCATGCCCGTGATGCAGGCATCTTTGCACCATGGTGCAAGGGTGCATGCGTCAACGCATGGCAGCCAATTGTGCACCAGCGCAGGGGAGAGCAAAGGGACCCGTCATATCGTTGTATATATAACGCATCCCTGTGCTTTGGAATTAATGCAGCGCGGCACAGCCAAATGGATTGCGGCACCGCGCTGCGGTAATACTTTGTATGTAAGTCCCATAGTGTTTAGGTATTGTATATGTATTGCAGGTTGCACAAATCGTGTCGTTGGAAGGGTGGTATTTCGACAACATAATGCGGATATTGGTAATGTACATGTATAACAAAATGTGAATCTTGGTAAAGTAGATGTTATGTATATTAAGGGTTAAAATAATGCATGGGCCTCAAGTTGACGTCAGTTATTAATTAGTGCCCCCCCTCGGTTATGATTAGCTTGATGTGGGAGGCTGCTGGACAGCACTGAAAATGGAAGGACCTTATCCTGCCCCAGGAGGAAGAGCGAATGCAGGTGATCATAATGATATGGATCCAATACCAATAACGAACACAGGTTTCTGCTCCCTAGGTAAAAAATAGAAAGTAAAAATATACTTGGAGTTTGGTGTAGGGTGGCGTGCAATTCAAAAAAGTACTGTGATAGTTCCACTTTAAGTTTGAATTGTACCAGTTTTTCACTGAGATAAGGCTATATGCAATTTTAATTTCAAGAAATTACTGTACATTTACCCATATTAACTTGACAGTATCATTCACGTGCTTCATGCAGCAGAGAAGGGCCAGACCTCTCCCATGTATCAAGTTTCAGTTTTCTGTTTGGAAGTTATTGAACATGTTTAAATGCTGTATTTAGGACAACATGTATAGTTTGTCAACGATGTAACTATTGCATCCACAGCTAGTGATTAAAAGAAGATGATGGACTTATAATTAGGTAAATTACAACGCTTTATTGGAATATGACACTTTACTACGCAAGTCATTACATCGCGTGCCTTCACAACATGGTCGTTACAACGAATGTGTTGTTACAACGCAGTACCATTACAACGCAATTCATTACAACTACTTGCTCCAGATGGCACACTCGAATTAGGAATAGTAAGATTTACTATTCTAACTCTAGTGTGTGCAACAGTAGGGAAGGTGTTGGAATAGTAAATCATACTATTCCTTAGTCTAGAGCGCCATCTAGAGCAAGTCGTTGTAAAGACTTGCGTTGTAATGGCACTGCGCTGTAACAACGTGGTTGTTGTAACAACCGAGGTGTGAAGGTATTGCGGTGTAATGTCCGTGTTGACAAGGTTGTTTCCTGCTTTATTGTAATGCACAAAATCATGTTGTTGCAGTCTCCTGTTGACTTCAGCTGAAAAATACTCAAAAGTTCAGAACGGTTGAGGCTCTGAGAGCTGGAAATTAACAAGGACACACAGTATTTTACAGATAACTCTCAAGAATCCTCACCGTGGTACACCTGAGCATGCCTCACTTAATCGAGTTTTATCAATAACTAATTGCTTTTTAAGTTTGTGTGAACGCTTCAAATACATTTACATTTACATGGCTGCTGGCTACTTGAGTTTATAAACTGATACCGAGCTAAAATTTGTGTTTGTGAAGAACCCTCAACTGAAGACTGTGCGGAGCCCACGCAAGGAATTTACCATCATTGAACTGTAATTGTGTTTTAACATCTTGCTTAGGTGTTATCGACTCGCTGATTTGGTTATTGACTGTTGATTTTCTCAAAAAGAAGCTCCAAGAACTGCATTAAAGCGTGAACCCGCAAGACATCACTGATTACTATCTACTGCCAGAATATACGGGTGGTGCCTTTCTAGTTTGAAATAAGTAGTCCAGGCCTCGATGCAGCTCATTCTTTTTTTTTTTATTGTATAGCACATCCACATCTGGAAACCTCTGCCATTTCGTACATGCAGCTCAGTCTCTTTTAGAGTATAACACAGTCCTCTTTTTTGGCAGCATCACTCTTAGCCTTAGCCGCAGCCTCAGCCTCAGCCTTAGCCTTAGCCTCAGCCACAGCCATCTGCAGCTGGAAATGGTTCATCTGATCCTGCATGTTCTTCTGTTGCTTCTCTGCTCCCTCCTGGATCAGCAGTGCTTGTTCCTGAGGAATAAATGAGATCAACGTGAGACAGCGGCAGCTTCTGAAAGATACTCTGGAGTATGAGTATATAGTCACATCCACAAAAAAAAAACATAAGAGACACTTGAAATACCGAGATCTTACCTGTTCAAAGTACATAAACATTTAACAATACCTAATCCTAAAATACAGGGTATGGTTGCTTACGCTCCTTTTAAAATGGCACACACATTTACCGGTATCACTTCCAATGTACTTTGCTGAATAAAGTTCTCAAAAAGAAAGACTGATAATGAAAATACTGCATTTGTCCATCGGTATGGTTAGTACTTTGGAAAAGCCACAATCTAGTGAAAGCCAGTCAGGTCTATTTACCAGTTTTTCTAAAAAGGACAAATAGACATAATAATATGTGACATGAAGGTACTTTGGAGCGGCCTCCTTCAGCCAGCACTCAGTTTGAGTGTTTGTCACGGTTTCAGCCATTTAGAGCTCATAGCAGTGTCAGTCACCTTTAGGACCAGTCTCTAGTACAGCCATACAATAACTAGAGCACCTATAATGCTGTTAAAAGACATTTACATTACACTCAGCATTGGCAAGAGGAGAGACATAGGAGTCAATTTGTAGCCCCTGCACTCCTCACACAAGTCCTGTAGGCCGTGAGGAAACAGAGGCATAGCTGGTTTACTAAGGGGTTAATCCTTTATAGCAAGTACAATTTAGATTTTTACAATATTACATAAAATGGGTCTGTGGAATTCATTGTCATACCTAATATTCTTCCCAATTCATTATGGCTGATGCTGTCTCGTCTTCTCTTTCAAGAATAAGAGACCAATCACAGCTTCCACAGCAACGTCCCCGCATAAATGTCCCTGTTGCTTATTAGGTCAAGCCTAGGCAGCACATGTGCTGTCTCTTCAAGACATGCTTTTTACGCTCTGTTGCTTATAGCCCGCTCACTGCTGTTCATTTGTGTCCTTTATAAATCCTCAAATCTAAGTGGTTACTTTTTTGATCTATGTCACTCCTTTTACATTGTTTGTTTCCACCCATTGAGTAAGCTCTCAGTACATGTAGCATTCCTCTTGTCCCATTATAGTTACTGGCTAATGGACTTTTGTTGGAAAATTGATAATTAGTAGTTGCAGATATGCATTTACCACTGGCAATAATGCCACAAACATGATATAGGGATCAGAACAGGTATGTAAAACATTTAAAAACACAAATTCAGTAAATAGTTATGATACAACACACAATAAAAACCCAACACCAATTGATAAAATAGGAAATAATTTTATCTTTTAAATGACACCAAAAAGAAAATAATCCACTGTAGGGAAACAGTCACTTTCTAGTGCTTAGTACCCAACAGCGCCACTTTTGGACATTTGGTTGCCTCTGACAGGGACAAATTTACATTTAGCAATTGTTCTGGAGGATTTCTCACCAGACTCGTGCAGCCTCCTCCAGCAGATTAATCCTGTTAGGAACTCCTTCCTGAAGTTCCTCTTGCAGGTTTAAAGTGTCCAAAACACAATCCAAGGGTATGGAATGTCCAAGAGCGTCCTTGAAAGTTTGAGACTTCAGTTCCCACAATCCACTTGGACAAAACCCTTATAAATCCACTGGTAGTACTCCAGGCTGAGGATTCTGTGTGGTGATGGTCCAGGTTACTCTCTTTTGACCTTGTCCTTTTATCTATAGACTTGTTGTCACCTACGACATACTCTGACTGTGGGTCTACCACTGCGGACTATACCATGTACTGTGCTTTGAAGATTGTCCATAACTATCTCTCATAAGGTAGCCTACAGTTTTAGCAAAAGTTCCCTTTTTCTAGTTTTTCTTGAACTTTACTTGTTCTGTGTTTCTTTCTCCTCACTTTTGTCAACGTTTTTCGCTTCACATCACATCGGGTGCACATTCCATCTTTGACTCTCATGCAGGATCTTCTTTCTTCTTCTCTTTTTTGCCCTTTCATTATTCGGTCCACTTGCACAGAGGGTGTTTGCTGGTGTACACCCTTTTGTTTGCACCAACCATGTTTGTGCATGGCACATTGTTTGTCCACCATGATTATAAGTACATCTGTCTATGTTTTTGTGAGACATTATTACCACTGCTTATAAGCTCTATCTTAACTTGCAGCCTTGGAAAAAGTTGTTTAACGAAAAAACACGTGACTAATTAGGGCGAAGCACAACAGGGTTGAATTTTGACTTACAGGCAAGAAAGTCTTATACCTTCTTGTCTGTACATTTTAGAAGAAATTCAACAATACCATATTGTTGGATCTATCATTACCATTATACCGAGTCCTTTAATCCTAGTATTGGGGCTTTTCTTTCCCCAGTTATTAACTAATAACCTCTTCCAATGTTAACCTATGGGCTGGGGATCAGCAATGGAAAGCTTAACTAGTCAATTTCTCCAATATCCGTGTCTATAACACAGGTTTTATAAGGACCCTGCTTATATATATATGCAGGAGCCCCCTCCCCTGAAACACTTAGGAAAGACTTTAGGAGTTCTGAATATATAAAAATATTGCAAATGTTCATTTCACAGTGTTCCAAGCAAAAATGTCGATTTTGGGAAGCACTTTACTACAATGTGGGGAGTGAAAAGTGCAATTTCCCTAACCCCAGGGCATATAAAAACCTTTTTTATAAGGCTTCTCTTTATAATTAGCTGACCCCCACACATGGGACACCTAGGGGAGACCCTGGGGGTTTCTACTATGCCCAAACATTGTAGTTTATCCATGTTTAAGAGCCCCAAACATCAAAGTCGAGTTTGGACACAATTGGCATTGTAAAAGCAGTCCTGCAACAGATGGCTGCTTTTAAACTGACCTCAGGTTCCAGTAGTGCGCACATGCAGAAAGGTTGCTGACCTCTAAACTGCCCTGCCCTATTCTATACTAGGGGCATAAAGATAGTTTCAATCCCCCTGCCCTATATGTACTAGGGCCTTATATGGGAGGTAATGCCAATCACAGGGGTACACTAACCCATAGTGTACCCTAGTGTATGTAGGTGTTTTTACTGTATTCTACATGTTTTCTTCAGCAAAACACTGGCCCTGGGCCCAGGCTCAGTCAGAGTCAGTTACCATGAGTTCCAGTCAGAAAAAAAATGGGGGTGCCCAGGGCACAGGATTAGTTTGCAACACCCATGATCAGTGCGGTCCGCCACGATTTATCCCTTGATCAGCGAGGCATGCCACGCTCTATGTTTGAGCATGGCGGCCGTGCCTTTCTTTTGTTCTGCATGAAGCAGCTCACCCACCTCTATTTATTTACTTTGGCAACATTTATTATACGCAGCTGTCTGTGGTGGCTGTTGTTCAACAGCCCGTCGCGCTTCTGCCAGTCAACACCTCCACCAGCTCAATGAAAATTATGAAATTATGTTTTGTTCACGGTGGAAATAAGCTCACATGATTTCTCTGGGAGTTAATTGGCAGCACAGCATGCCACTCTTCATTACTAAGCATGGCGGTGGCGCGCCTTTCTTTCATTCTGCACGGTGTAGAGTCGGGCGCTAGGCCCGCATGCTGGAGAAATATTCGTGACACGGACACAGTGGGATACTGGGTGCAACTGGCCCAGAGCACGTGCGCTCGGCCACTTTTAATAGGGCATACTTAGAAACACTGGTGTGCTGACTGCACATCACTACACACGGCATGGCTCACCCACCTCTATTCTTTTATACCACTTACAGCCCTGCGTAGTAATTGTGCCGAGCGTATCCTTAATTTGTTTACACAAATGTGTACTCTCAACTCTCGCTTGCAAACCATCGCAACCTTCATGTTTCAGAGATGTCATTTTTGTTTTCTATTTCTTTTTTTATTATTTCTTCGTGATACACAGACTCTAGAAACTTAGCAGATATGACTCACTTAGGGGCCCCAATCTTTGTTTACCTACATTCTACTACTTGGATCAGGAAGACATTAACTTCCCTGCACCTGCTACTATGTCTGCACCTTTGGCACACTCCCATCAATCACTCGTACAATCAAAAGTATTGCCATCGGAGGAGGAGCCAAGACGTGATCCAAGATGGCAGCTTAGAAGTCCGGCTCCGTCGCTCGACCTCTCCCTCCCTAATATCCTGTCATCCATCCTGGTTCGGTACCTTACCCCCACACGGCAGAGATGGTGCGCTGCCCATCCATGTAACTCCGGGCTCGCTAGCGCTCCGGATGGCTGAGTAACGTCGTCGCAAACAGGGCGGCCTGAGCCGGCGGTGAGCCGGGGCTTTGCGTGACCCCGTGGCCGAGATGGAAGTGATCAACAGCGGACCCGGCCGACAGTGATGGCCGGCTGAACCCGCGGAGGTCGTAATTTGAGGTTTTGTCTGCAGGCGCAGGCGGAGAGCGGCACTGGTGCCCGGACCACCCGGAGCGCGTCTGACTTATTTCCCTGTACCGGAGCTATCGAGACCAGAAGCTGTTCCGGCCGCCCGCATCGCGGATTGTGCCGTGCTGCCCGGGGTGCTCCTGCCCCTAGTGGGATCGCTGGCCGGTCGCGGCAGGCATCGGGCTGTGTATCTCTCCTGGGCACGGTGGGTGTGAGGCTTGTGAAGCTGCTCGTCTGTGGTTCTTCCTTTGCTCTGCTCTGGCCCCCACATGTCCTAGCTGATGGTGATGAGTCTCCGACAACCTGCTGAGCTATCTCCTATCCTGGCTGTGGAGCTCCCGGGGGTGATGAGCGCTGCCGCCATTGATATTGAAGCGAGGGAGTACACATTGAGAGATGTTTTCCTGGCTCTTCGGGACTTTCAATCCTCCCTGACCTGTGTACTGTTGGCTCTACATGATTCCCTGGCGTCTATTGCTCCTGAATGGGGACCTGGGAGCATTGATGGGACCGTCATGGATCTACCGCCTGCTTCTACTGAGTCAATTGTCATCGTGGATTTCTTGGGGCATGAGATCCTGGATTCCGGCTACTGTGAACCTATCGACGTGCTTTGTGCGACCGCCTTTCCTTCTGGTGCTCCGGCATATATACATGCCGTCATACAGTATCACTGGGCCCCTTTACCATCGGACTGTGACTATTGGCGACCGAGACTTGCTATTGTAAAACTGCTTTTGTTTAGTGCCGAGGTGGCTCCTGTGACGCTGATTTGGTCGCCGAGATGGCTTGCTTATGGGACTGCTGAGTCGGAGTTTTCGTTTGCCTTTACTCGAACTGGCCAGGGATGAGCGGCGCATGATTGTTTCTCTGATTTGATGCCATTGTAGATGACGCTATACTGGGCTTGTTACTGTGAATTGTGGGGATGTGTTACGGACACATGATGTTTACTACCCCCCCCCTCTCTTGGGGAGCTTATACTCTCTTCTGGGAGGTGGTGGGGGAGGGGGAGAGGGAAGACGGGGGGCGGGTGCAGGGCTCCTCCTCCACTTTCTTGTAATGGGGTTTTCGTGCTAGGGGCGACAGGCATGCCTATAGGGGGGGGTGGGCCGTAGCCTTCTGCTGGTATGCGGGGTGGGGGATGGGTCTTGTTTTTTGTTCTCTTTGTTTCTATGGCCCTTGTTTTTCTCTTTTGTTTGTCTCTTTTTGTCTTTCTAGGTTTAGTTTCGTGGGGGGGTCCATGTTTGTTTTTTCGGGGTTGAACTCTGATGGGACGTCTTTGCATTTCTCTTATACCGTCTTTTGATCCTGAGGGGTGGGGCGTGGGGCCGGCTCGTAGTTTTCGGGCACTGACATATTCTGATTTACGTGTGGCCAAGATAACTTTCCTTCAGTTGATACACAGTTCGAAAGTCCTATCTCATGACTTGCTTCATAATTGACTTGCTTTATTGTATATTCTCGGATCCTTCCTCCTTTATTATAAAATGGAAGCTCTTTATATTCTGATATTTGCGGCCGTGTTTACGTGTACCTCCTGCTCTTCCGATTTGCTATGATCTCAGTGCTGGCATTGTTGAAATGTGTACCCTTATTCTGTATTTTGATTTTGTTTCGACATTGTGGCCAGCCTGGAGGTTGTAGGCCCATAGCTGTATTGATTGTTCTGTTCTGCTGCTTCCGAATAAAAACTTAAAAAAAAAAAAAGTATTGACATCGGTAGATCACAAAACGAATAAACGCACATGTCCGTAAGGGTGAGTTCCTGTCGCCACCTTAGTAGGAACAGGTAGACGTTCATCACAGCACAATCAACAGAACGTTAAAAAAAAATAAAAAATAAACAGCAGTATCAAGATTGTGGCATGGTACTAGCACCATTTTGGTCATGCCTCCCTCAGTGACCTCCTCCTGAATTTCTATTTTATTTATGTTTTAGTTTCCTGAACTCTCTAAAGTGACTTCCAGTAAACGTCCGTCTCCGAGAGAATGCAAGGAATTTACTCTGACGCGTTCTGTGTCCGCCTGTGATTCCCTGTCACTGGAATGGCAGCTTAGTTGCACCAAAGTTGGGTGTGTGCTGCTGTTCAGGGGAACCGAGGCTGAACCCCATTGATAACTGGTGCTTTTGAGTAGTACTGAGCATTCTGCAGTCACATTCGGAATATACTGCGGTTGGTGAGTGAACTTCCCTACCTCATTATGAGCTCCCTTTACCTCTGAACCCTCCGCTCAGGGGATTAACACAGGCCCCGGCAGCCCCCGCAGCCCACGCAGTGTGGGGGGGCCCCTAGCTCCAAGGGGCCCCTTCGGTACTGAACTCTGGCCGGGAGAGCTCCTGATTGAGCCCGGAGGGGGCCCCCCTAAGTACCGTGCAGGGAGGCCCCCTCACTTTTCGTAACGCCAGTGCCTCAGCTGTCATGCATCTGTGAACTGAGCTGAAGAAATGTCATGCATCGGTGCTGCTTCAAACACTTTCATATGTCCCTAGTCTTTCTTGTTGTGCTGTGCTAAACAACAATCTGTGCACATTAGATGGAGCCAAAGGCCCTGCTGCTACACACGAACACCTGCTCACCACAAAATACTCACCAGGTGCTCTCGCTCTCATGCTACATGCATCAAAGTGTTTTGGATGACAGAGAACTCAGAAGAGGCCGCTTATGATGGCACATGCAGCTTCTGCCTTGATGTGAGGTGTGCAGTGCATGGTGGGCTGAGACAGAGCTCGGGCCGCGGAAGGCAAAGCCGGACCCAATGGAGGCCCGAGCCAAAGGCCGCCTGGAGGCGCAAGCCGGGGAAAAAGGGCCGACCGCAATTGGTCGCACCATGTGGAACTCGGCAGTCCTGCCAAGTATCACACATCAGAAATTACACTAAAGCATTTTAGTGTGGTACTCCGCATTACCGCACTGAAATGCATTGTCACGCATACCCATGTCTCTCAGCTGAGCTGTAACTGTCACTGAAAGTGCTCCCTAAAACAATGAAGTGCGGCAGAGCGTTGCCGCCTGTGGTGTGCGCGCTGCTCTTGTAGCCAGCTCGGGGCTCCCAGAGGCGTTAAGGCTGCTGCCAGGGTCATAATTCAACTGCTACAATGTAGCACAATGTATTATTGCTATTCCCCGGGGCGCGGCTTCCACTGCCGGTCAACCTGACGTCATCGAGGTAGTGTGTCCAATGGACGACCCCTCCACCCGGTACTCACAGGAGTAAGGGCAGCCTGGATTATTTAACACCGGAGGCAGGGCTGGGCGGCAAAACCGAATTGCCATGGCTCAGGGTGTTTTACGGCCTGAGCCTGCTGCAGCCAACCTCGCAGGGCACAGTCGCTGTCTTCAATTATGGAGCTCCACCCGCCACAGCTTCGAGGCCGGACTGACTGTCATCTGCGGCCCAAGTAAGTACTGTGTGTGGTAATTGCAAATGCCGACACATGTTGAATCTAGCTCTGTTGTCACTAGCCTAATTCCCAAAGCAGATCGTTATTTCTGCGCCATGCCTCATATTACATCAAGGTAAATTAACTCACCCCCACAGGTACCCAGCAGAACGGAAGCCTCTCCGAGATGCAAACAGCCATTGCAGCCCCTGCCTCGTGACCAGGGCCGGCCTCTAGTGCTTCCCTCGTAAGTCGCTGTCTGTTTATGTAAAGGCCGAAGTCGGCCTCTGGGAAGTCCGAGCCCATTGATGCCTGCTGCAGCGTCTTCCCCGGGCCTCCGCTTCTCTCTGTTGGCATAGAGGACTAGAGCTGCTGGTAATTAAGGGGATAAAAACTCAGTGCCCCGAAACTTCATAGGGAGTGGGAGTGCCCAGCCTCTTAAAAATGAAGGCATGGTACCTGCTTATGTACTTGGGAAAATCACAACCTTTTCACGGGGAAGTTGTGATTTTCAACTTCCACCGCTCTCATGCACGTTTAACAGGCAGGGATGAACTATAGTGGGATCCAGCCCTAGAAGGTAATATTTAGCCAGGACCGAGGGCAGGGTTCTCAGCGAATCTTATTTTTATCCTGATACTTACTGTGTGAGCGAGGGGTAGTGTAAAAAAAACTGAGGCAAATGCCGCGACGCACGCAGGGGGTGATGTACACCTCAACAACTTTAAAGCTGGGCCTGGCACACTTAAGGAGCAATCAGCAGCTCACTGACAACGCAGGGCGCAGTTACATATCAAAGGATCATATCGAGGATCTAACACCTTGATTGAAAAGACAGAAAGACTCCCATCAGTGCAAGTGCATAGACAGGCAGCTCACCACCTCGGTGCCAAAGGAAGGAGAAAAAATAGATTAGCTGTCTTTCCCATACTGAATAACTGAGCGAAAAAGACAAAAAAATATTCACTTCTGTTGAACAACAATTCAGGCAATATATTTTAAACAATGCTCGCCTGTAAAATTACCTGCAATTTGCAGGTGTCATGCGAAATTGGGTTTAAACATCAACAAAATTGCATCTGAACCGCAGATGCACTGTCAGGCCTGCCTCTCAGTGTAATTTGATGAGAAATACCTCTCTCGCGACTGTGAGAAGAATTGTTCCTTGCACAGCACTGAGTTAGCGAACTGTCACTTCATTTTATTCGTAACACCACCAAGCGACAGGTTGGCACAGTACTGATGTCACAGCACCCCCGTTCAGTGAGTAGGTTTGTGCAGCAGTGTTGCACTTGCAGGCTTCAATAAAAGCCCAGATAGGCGGCGTGGCCAGGCGCCAACTAAGATGGCCGCTTAGCCCGGGAGCTCTTCCTAAACCTGTCGCCCTGAAAAATCCGGCAGAATCCATCGGTGCTGCACTTTGCCTGCATCCCTGAGCTGGGGAGATACAGCGGAGCCGTTGGAGCCTACCCATGTCCTCCTACCTGCTCCCGGAGCCGTGCTGTGTGCCGGAGATCGGAGGCCGGGCGCAGGACAGAGGCGCTGCTGCGTGACTGGACGGCCTGGGCGCCACGAGAGGTCCCAGATTTGGGGCCTCCACGGAGCTGGACGGGTGCCGCAATCTGAGGCACCGGAGGTGAGGCGCGACCACATAGGGGCCACAGCTTTGAGCCATTACTTGCCGCAGGCTCCTGGAATCTGCTGCGTGTACCGCCTGGACCCCCTGTGAGACGCGTGGTCTCCAGCGTGACCAGGCGGGGGTGTGGCCGGCGAGGGTCCTGAAAGTCGGTGTCGGCCATCTTCGTCGGGTGGAGCGCAGAGTGGCGCACATACCGGGGAGCGCCGAGCTCACGCATGAGGGGACCCCTTACATCACGAGAGCCCTGGGAGATGCTTTTGAGGGCCGAGGAGTGAATGAGAGCAGACAGCATTAGGAGCCAGCACGGACCTCTTGGGAGACTGCGGGTGCCCCTGGGCAGAGGAATCTGCTGCCCAACATTGTGACTGTGGACTGACAGCCCGTCAGTATGGTTGAGAAGATCACATGCGGGCTGCAGTGGGGCCTCCTGATCTCCTGTGAGGAAGTGGTGGCTGGTGGAGGCAGCGGAGGGGGGCCAGGTCCAGGTGAAGGCAGAGACCACACTGTGATTCCGGTTTTTCAACCAGGGCCGGCCTGGAGACAAAAAGCCTCGCCGGCTGACTTGGTGGTGATATTAACGACACGAAGTGAGGGGGTCTGATCCACGAAGGGCGCTGGCACATATGGGCAGCCTCTGAAGGACCAACGTTGTACGAGGGAGACACTGCATCGCGACTATGCGGCCCAAACAACCTACCGCCACACAGACCAATAAACTTGAGAAATATACGGTGTAGAAGGGGACACTGCAGGCAGTGGGTGTAACGGGGGACCCAGCTGGGCAAAAGGAACCGTCGCTGGCATCCATCATGACAGCCATACAAACACTGGGCGCCACTCTTGAGACTAAGATCGATAAAGTCTCTATTGAGGTCAATCTCCTTGGTAAAACCTCAGAAAAAGCCAAAACTAACGAAGCAGGCATCCGAGATCTCCAAACATCTACAAAGGCCATGGAACAGCGGATCAACAAACTGGTGCACCAGCACCGACAGATGGATGTGCGCCTTGAGGACCAGGAAGGGAGGGCCCGCAGAAGCAACGTTCGTGTGGTGGGGGTCCCGGAGGGGCTGGAGGGGCCCAGTGTGGAACTCTTCCTGGAGGACTTGATCCTAAACCACCTCAAACCCAAAAGGCTGCCGAAGATCTTCACCGTTGAACGTGCCCACCATGCGCCTATCCCTAAGCCCAGGACAATAATTGCTAAAATCCTGAACTACAGGGATAGGGACGCCATATTACAGACGGCTAGGCAGGCGGGGGACCTGCACTATGAAAATGCCACGATTCGGTTTTTCCCGAACTTCACGCTCCAAGTGCAGAGGGAGCGGCGCTCTTTCATAGGTGTCAAAGCAGCATTGAGGGAGTACGGAGTCAAATATATGATGTTTTTTCCTGCCAAGCTCCAGGTCATTGCTGGGGACAAATCCCTATTTTTCACCTCGCCAGCGGACGTGTTAGAATGGATCGATCGGGAATCAACAAGAGCTGGAGACCGGACTGGCGGTGCGAACTGGAGAGACAATCAGGCTGGGTCGCCATCCTCAACAGCCGGGAGATCGGATGTCGACGCACAGAGTCAACGTTCCTGGAGATCAAGATCCGCGCACCCCCTGGTGGGGGACCCTCCGAGAGGGAGCAGAACACTGAAGGCGATAGAACTCTCGTCCTGTTCATCAACTAATGTAACGTATTGAGGGTACTGGTGCTGGAGGGTCTGCCACATGTGTTTTTTTCTCGGTAGCTGGAATGTTGGGGGGGGGTGAGTATGGTTGGCCCTACGAGGGTTTGGGCCTAGTCCAATCCTACACTTATTACAATTTACCTCCTTCCTCTCTTCCTTGGTCGGGTGAACCGCACAGGCCCCTTGTGGGCTGTAACATTGGCTGCACGGGACTCTGCTCTGCCGCTGAGGGACATAAACTTTGGTGCGGCTGGAGTGTAGTCACTTAAGTGTAATGTGCGGTTGATTGGGGCGGGAACGGGCGTCGGCTGGAGTTGGGGGCGGTGCACGCTTCTCAGAGAGAGGAATCCCTAGGGGGGGAGACAGGGGTTGGTGTTTGTTTCCTTTTTCCACTCCAGGTTGGGGCGAAAGGCGCTCTGGTAATTGGGGATGTGGGTAGTTCGAAACCTACAAAGCAGGGAAGCAGGGAGGGGGTTCCGGGGGGGTGAACAGTTTTCGGGGGGTTGGGGGAGTTGGGGGGTCAGGTGAAAGGAAGGGGGGGTGGTTGGGGACGGGGAAGAGGCTTGAAATGGCCACACGCACTGTATTGACGTTTTGCAACGGCCACATTGGAGGGTTGGAGCTGGGGGGGGTTGGGGAGGGGAGTTGGGCACTGTTTGGTGTTGTCACAGCAGATAGAGGTGGATATTCTACTGCAATGTACCAGGAACTTCAACATTTTTAGCGCAATATGGACTTTATACCGCTATGGGGTAGGATAAAAGCCTAAAGATTCTGAGTTGGAACGTCAACAGGCTGGGGGATAAACTCAAGAGAACCATAGTGCTGCAATTTGTTAAGCGACACTTGCCGGACGTAGTGCTCCTGCAGGAGATCCACCTCTTGGGTAATACTTGCCATGCGCTTAACAGATGGGGGTACTCCCTTGTGATTCATGCTGGCTTTACTTCGGGGTCCCGCGGGGTGGGTATCATGGTGCGACGTAGCCTTCCCTTAGTTATAGACCATACAGATTCGGACACACTGGGTCGATATGCGGCCATCTCGGGTAAATGGGAGGGCCGTAGGCTTAACCTGGTCACAGGTTACATCCCACCCGGGCTTCAAACCCAATCCTTTCAGGATTTA
Source organism: Lissotriton helveticus (assembly GCF_964261635.1). Lineage (NCBI taxonomy): Eukaryota > Metazoa > Chordata > Amphibia > Caudata > Salamandridae > Lissotriton > Lissotriton helveticus. The sequence continues at coordinate 705,537,120 of NC_136072.1, forward strand.
GGAAAGTTACTTCTTTCCGTCCCGGACGGGCAGCTCTTTGTGGGGGGCCATTTTAACGCTGTGATCTCCGAGCACTGCGACAGACACCCTCCAAGGGACATACCTACTAGTCACATGTGGTTGGCTGACTTCATTGAGACATTTGGTTTCACTGACTTGTGGCGTTTCAAACACCCCTACGACAGACAGTACACCTTCTTTTCAGGTCCTCATGGTTCGTTCTCCCGCTTAGATTACATACTCACACCTTTACAGTACGGTACCACCGTTCAGGAAGCCACACATTTAGCGCGAGGAATCTCTGACCACTCCCCTTTATTGGTCCATCTCACTATCGGAGACAAACAGGAGGGAAGTATAGCGCCTATCAATGCCTGGTATCTCCGTAATGCATCCACACGTAAAGTTCTTACACTGGCGATTGACCGCTATTTTGAGGATAATGATGGTACGGTGGACTCCTCGGTGCTTAGAGGGGAAGCCCTCTCAGTGATTGCAGCCCGTTGCAAGGAGCGGGAGGCGCAGCTGGTCAAACTGGAGGGAGAGGTACGGGACCTGGAGGTGGCGGTGCTTGACGGGGGAGATCCGAAGATTACCCACCGGTTGCAGCTTAAAAGGGCTGAGTATAAGGCGCTGGCCACTGAGGCTGCCAAAACCGTTCTTAGAGACAGGGAGGGCAGGATTTACGAACAGGGCGACAAGGCGGGTAAACTCATAGCCTGGTTAGATAATAAGCAGCAGCAGCAGAAAGTAGTGGCGGAACTCAGGACTGAGACAGGTACAGTCGTTACTGAACCTCGTGAGGTTGTCAAGGAGTTTCAGCGACACTACCGGAAGGTCTATAGCAGAGGATCTGACCGGCCTGAGGAGGATTCGGTTGACTTGCTGGCATGCATCCATCTGCCTACTCTCATAGAGGCAGAGCGGGAGACCTTAGAGGCTCCGTGTAGTATCTTCATGAAAGCGATGTAGACAAGTAGAGTTGATAATCCAATTTATTTGGAACGAAGGAAACAAACAGCTGTAATGGAGCTGACTGTACATGCATTTGACTCAATACATTCTATGGTACATAGCAACAGAGAATACACATACAAGATTCTACAGTAAAGCATTCTAACCTACAAGTACAATGTTCTATCACATATTCCATAAAGGAACATGCCATCACTACACATCCCCTTTTCTAAATAATTTAAAAAAGAAAAGATACAGAGGAAAGAAAAACAATAAACAAAATAAAATCAGGAACAGACAAAATCCTGAAACTTCTTGGGAGTAACTACACGTCTTCCACTCCTAGTGGTTTTGTTAACATCCACACCATCCAAGACATCCACACCATCACCGAAAGTAGACTCCTCTCGAGGTACGAAAACCTGAGAAGGAACATGTTGAAAGTCACTACTAGGATGCATGTCATCTCTCTCATGACTAAAGGAAAAATCAACCAAACCACCACCAAGAGTGGGGAGTGGAACAACGGAACCCTACAAGGGAACCAGATCTTGCTTTTGACTAACCCTGGGCGTAGTGGGCGTAGTGGGGCTCCGCGGAGCTCCGCGGAGAGGGCGAGAAGCTACGCCCACTCCCGCACTCCGCGTAGCCCCACTACGCACCTCCCTCCCGCTCTCCCCTACATGCATTATTTAAGCAATTACCCTGAATAAAACAACTTTAAAGCACTTACCTTGTCCGGGGCTCGTCCGGGGCTCCCTCTTTGAATAGCGTCCTTTCCTGGATACCAATGCGCATGCGCGGGCGACCGCGCATGCGCATCGGTATCCAGGAAAGGACGCTATTCAAAGAGGGAGCCCCGGACGAGCCCCGGACAAGGTAAGTAAGTTGTTTTATTCAGGGTAATTGCTTAAATAATGTATCTAGGGGATGGCGGGAGGGAGGCGGGTGGCGGCGGACTCGGCTACGCACACGGAGTGGGCGTAGTGTTGCCGGCTACGCTGTCTACGCAAAATGCATAGAAGGCAACACTACGCCTACTCCGTGGGCGTAGCCGATTCGGACGCCCAGGGTTACTTTTGACCCTCCACAGAAGCTCCAAACTCACCCCCCTTCTCCAAAATCAGAAAAGCTTCCAACCACCAGTAATCTCTTTCCTTAGTACAAACATTCTTCTCAATAACTCCAGACTTATCAGACGAAGCAATACGATTCAAATGATGTATGAAACCATCATCTAACTCAACCGTGTTCCTCATAACCCTAGTAACAATTTTAGGATTGGAGAACTTAGGTTCTAATTTTCCAGACTTCCTACTAGACTTGACTCTAACAGACTGTCCCACTTTGATACTCACCTCCCTAGTACCATGTTTAGTGTCAAAGTAAGACCTATTCTTATCTTGAGAATTAATGATGGCTTGTTTAACAAGGACAGGATCCCACTCATACTTCTTACTCCTTCCAATCCAACCAGAATTTAATCTACAATGAGGAAATCTACCTCTCATCAACCCGAAAGGACTTTCTCCAACCGTATCATGTACAGTGATCCTGTAAGACCAAATCAATTTGTTAAGCTCATCATCCCAATTCTTATTTCCCTTCTTAGCCAATTGTAGGAGACCTTTCAAAACTCTGTTCATCCTTTCCACGACAGAATTCCCTCTAGGATGGTACAGGGCTGTGAACTTTTGTTCAATGCCTGTAAAACACAGACATTTCTTCATAAGTTCAGACCTGAACTGTACACCATTATCGGTTAAAATTGAAACTGGAAAACCTTCCCAAAAAAACATTTATCCAAAAAATTGATCACCACTTGTGTGTTAACACTAGTGACTACTTCAACTTCAAGGTGAGCGCAAAGTCGCGTTGGTCACTTCAATGACGCGATGAGAAGAATGCCGGTTAGGAGCGAGAAGGTGCTCGCACCAAGGACACACGCGGCAGATTTAAAGGTAAGGGTCTAACGATCGCTTTACCAACCATAAGGAAACTCCAAAGAAAGTATACAAAAATGTGCAATTTGAATCGGAAATGTAGCACAGCGAAGGGGTTTTGAGAAATAGTCAGCCCAATGTCTTCTCCGACATAGTCACCTAAACCTTTGATCTTCACACGCGTGTAGAGCAGTAAACATGCAAAAGCGAAAAAATTAATTTGCAGCAAGTCAGAGTAACACGCCGTGTTTCAATTGACAACAGTGTGACTGTTATCAGTGAAGATGAAATTGGTAGACACGAAGAAGAACCTTTTTAGTACTCACAAAATACCAGTCCAAGAAAAAAAAACGATTCCAAAGTTTTTTTTAAAGTCCATGTGATCTCATCCTGTCACCAAAAATTGTAGTATCTTCATGAAAGCGATGTAGACAAGTAGAGTTGATAATCCAATTTATTTGAATTAAGTAAGATGCAGGAACGAAGGAAACAAGCAGCTGTAATGGAGCTGACTGTACATGCATGTGACTCAATACATTCTATGGTACATAGCAACAGAGAATACACATACAAGATTCTACAGTAAAGCATTCTAACCTACAAGTACAATGTTCTATCACATATTCCATAAAGGAACATGCCATCACTACACTCCGCTCTTGGCTGAGGAGCTAGGTCAAGCCATCTGCGACCTCCGCTCAGGGAAGGCCATGGGACCCAACGGGCTGCCCATTGAACTTTATAAGCTCAAATCAGATGGCCTCAGCCCATATCTGAAGCGGATGTTTGAGGAAAGCAAGGAGCAGGGAGTGTTGCCGAGAGACCAACGTATAGCCACCATTGTGGCCATCCCGAAGGATGGCAAACCCAGGGACTTGTGTGCCTCTTATAGGCCTATCTCTTTGCAGAACGCTGAACCTAAGATCCTGGCTAAGGTCCTGGCCAATAGGCTCAAGCCAGTCCTACCGTCACTTGTACATCCGGACCAGTCGGGCTTTATGCCACATCGCAATACGGTGCTCAATCTCCGTCGACTACATGGCGTACTGGGGCACTGCCATACCCTTCGTGAGGAGGCAGTTGTGGTATCGCTTGATGCCGCTATGGCATTTGATACCTTGGAATGGCCATATATGATGGCGGTCCTCCGGAAATTGGGCTTTGGTCCTGAATTTATAAGGTGGGTGCATCTCCTCTACTCGTAGCCCCTGGTCCAGGTCACGGTTAACAATAAAATCTTTGAGGTCTTCCGTTTAGAGAGAGGGACGCGACAGGGGTGTCCCCTCTCGCCTCTGTTTTTTGCCCTGTCTCTGGAGCCACTAGCTGCCTGGATCAGACAAGACCTTTCCCTAAGGGGGCTCCGATGAGCAGACGGATGGGAGGATAGGATATCGCTTTATGCAGATGACATCCTTCTTTACCTCGCTAGTCCTCGCAAGTCACTCATGGTGGCCATGGACATTTTTGCTAGCTTCGGGAGGAAATCGGGATACAGTATAAACTGGGGCAAGTCTGTCATGTATGTCCTCAACGGCGATTCTCCGGTGGTCCCGTAACTGCCCGATTAAGATCGCCACAGATGGGTTTAAGTACCTTGGGATTTTTGTTTCTAAAGACGCGGCCACCCGGTATGAGAGGAATCTCTTGCCCCCTCTACAACAATTTAAGAGGGACTTAGCCGGCTGGCGGAAGCTTCCGCTGTCCCTGTTAGGCCGGGCGTCACTCTTTAAAATGATGGCACAGCCGAGGTTTTTATATGCTCTACAAAACTACCCCGACTTGGTGCCGCAGTCGTATTTTGCATCTCTTGAAACTGCGCTTAGGGAGCTACTGTGGGCCGGAGTGCCTCGTATCTCCCTCCAGAAGCTTACATTAGGCTGGTTCGATGGCGGTATAGCGCTCCCGGACATTCGTAAATACTATTGGGCTGCACACCTTTCAGCTATCAATCAAGGCACGTACTGCGATGGTAATGACCCGGGGTATGGATTGGACAGGTGGCTTCTACCGGGGGGGGAATTTTGAGGCGCCATTGTACTCTAGGCTTGGTAGGTACCCCCTCACCGGGCCCACCAAACACTCAATACAAATCTGGCACATAGTGCAACGAAAATTGGGCTGGGCTGACACTCTGACTCTGGCTACCCCGTTATGGGCTTCGGAAAGACTGGGTACCCTGAGCCACACCAAGGGGTTCCGCAATTGGGACTTGATCGGGATCTCCCACATCAAAGACTTATGGGGTTCAGGGGGTGTAGTGTCCTTCGCTTCACTCCAACAGACATATGAGCTTGCACAAACAGAACACTATCGTTACAAGCAGGTCCGGCACTCCCTCAAATCCAACATTCCCGCAGGGACACTTCCCCCAGCCTCATCCCCCCTGGAGGACAGATTACTGGATGGCCACCTCCCCGAACACGCCATCTCCCTCATGTATAAAAAAATCATTAACAACTCCTCAGATCTTTTGCAATCCCTGAAAACTAAGTGGGAGTCCGATGGCTTGGAAATAGATGAGGAAGAGTGGAAAAGTGCGCTAGCGTCCCCTAAGGAAGTGGTTATCTCAGCTAGACTCCGCTTGATTCAGCTCAAGATTCTGCACCGGGTCTATATTTCAGGGACTAGACTGCAATTGATGGGCCGCAGTGAGGATGGGCTTTGCCGGAGGGGGTGTGGAGAGGCAGGGCCATTCTTCCACATCATATGGGAGTGCCCAGTGCTCCAGGTTTATTGGCAACGGATACACCAGTGCATGCTTGAGGTGTGGGAGGTGGAGCTCCGGCTTGAGGCAAAGACGTGTCTATTAAATATATGGGAGCCCACTGATCTATCACCCCGTGGGAGGATCTGGGCCACACTGGGCCTTGCTATCGCAAAAAGGAATATTGCTAGGCTGTGGGGGGCTGCGGGGCCTCCTAAACTTGGTCCCTGGAAAATGGACATGGACTGGTGCATGCTCCAGGAGAAGACGGTTTATGTAGCCAGGGGATGCCCACAGAAATGGGTTGGTATCTGGTCCAACTGGAATGAGTACAGGGGTCACATTTGCGAACCCCCCCAGATCAACCGGGTTGACGAACCACTCGCACTACTAAATGTACAACGATGAACTGTAAAGAGTAATGTCAAAGGTACCCAACCCCTTGCTTTTGCTTGATTTCCTAAGGTATAATTGTATGTCTTACACTGTATGATTGTGATGAACACAACTGTTTCTTGTTATTTAAAAAAAAAAAAAAAAAGTCCAGATACATAGCTCATTTGGCTCACTTCAAGGAACTACATGCTGCTTTGAAGGTCAGAATTTAAACTGTAATTGACGCCCAAGTGTCTTAGCAAGGTAGCTCAAGGAAAGTATTCAAGGAGGAAAACATGTTTTTCAGGAGCACCAAAACAATGTAGTTTCTGCACAGATCTTGTGCAAACGGAGCATGGCTTTTAACACATTTCACATAAGAACACTGCCTGATTGGAAGTATATAAACATGCTTCCCCTAGAGTGCACTGCTACCCCTTACATATCTGACGTAATTTTTAGGTCTCGCCTGTCAATGCGCATGCGCATTGAGCGGAGCAAGAATATAGGGGCTTAAACAGAGTTTAACTAGACTGGCGATTTGATGCAGTGCATGTGCGCTTTTAGCTCAATGCGCAAGCACAATGAGTTAAAATACGCGTGCACAGCATCAAATCTCCAGCCATCGCCATCTGTTCCCCAGCTTGGTGCCACCAGCACCTCCCCTCTCTCTCCCCGCACACAGCCTTACTCGCATTTCTCCTCCCCCTCCCCAGCCGCCAGCACCTCCCCTCTCTCTCCCTGCACACACGCTCTGACTCAGTGCTTTAAGTTTCACGGCTGCCAGGCCGTGCCTCCTTTTATTTATTTTTACGGATTTTTTTCGGTCTCTCTCCTCCCCCCTCCCCAGCCACCAGCACCTCCCCTCTCCCCTCTAGACGTTTTATGTATTTTTGCCGTGTCTCCTTTTATTTATTTTTTCGGATTTTTTTCGGTCTCTCTCCTCCCCATCCCCAGCCGCCAGCCGCCAGCACCTCCCATCTCCCCTCTAGACGTTTTATGTATTTTTGCAGTGTCTCCTTTTATTTTTTTTTCGGATTTTTTTCGGTCTCTCTCCTCCCCCTCCCCAGCTGCCAGCACCTCCCCTCTCCCCTCTAGACGTTTTATGTATTTATTGCCCTTGGGTCATTCTACCGCAAAAAGTGTAACATTACCTCCACTTTAAACCAGATGAAGCTAGCATGACACCATTCCCAGCGAGGGGAGTAACCGTTCCTTACGTGCATGCTCTTCGAAATCACCTGCTTCCGAAACCTATCCGCTCGTTTATATTCATTGAAGAGAGTGTTGAATTCTTGTTTTACCCGTCTCCTGGGGAAAAAAAGACCCATCTATCCAGGGCGATAAACATTTTTGGTTTGGCAGATGTCCAGTATTTCGGAATATAGTAGCATTCCTGCTTCTTTAATTGTGACGCTAAAACTATTTTTTTCCACATACATGAAAATGTGCCGTGAATAAATGGGGAAGGAGTTGCTATGGGCGAGCAGTGAACATCCGGGTCATATGCCAATGTGTTTCATAATAAGTCTCATTCTAGTTGTCAATTTCACAATTGCTTCCAGGTGACGAGCATTTCACTTCCTGAGTTTGTTAGTGAGGTAGTATACGCTTGGACTTTCTTTTGTGCAAAGATTGAGCGCAAAGGGCTGGAACTGTTGTATAATTCAAGGTTTTGAAAGAGCTTTCGGCTATGCGGGCACTGGTCTCTACATAACTGAGTTTAGTTTATTTGCGAAATATCAAGAGTCTGCAGTGCAGATAAGGAACACGATTCTTTGTTTAGGTGTTTAAATTATACATTTAGACATAATGAAGGAAATTCGAGCTCACTGAGTAAGTATTAAAGTACTGGTTATGTTACTCCTTTACCTTCTCGCGTTGAACAGAGAGAACCTTTAAATTTAGAAATCGTGAATAATGTATGTGCTCCTTTCACACTATTTTCTTTGGAAAAATATATATAATCTTTTTGGGATGCTAAAGATTTTTTTTTCTTCATTTCACTGTTACAATACTACTAAGGTCTGCGAAGTTGATGGCAGGAGTGTAACTAAGAGGGGGCGGCTTTTGTTGAGGGCCCAATTCAGCACGAGGCCAATGAATATTTCTGTGATGTGGAAGACTCCTGGCCTAAGCATTCTACAGAGGGGGACCATCATTTTGCGTTACGCCACTGATTTTGGTGGACAGCGGGAAAATGAACTTTTGCTAACTATTGCACTGCATTTGCCATAACCTCTGACTTAATATACTTCAGCGTCCGTTGGTTTTGCTGCCCATCAGTTAAAGCAGTGGTCCAATAGACTCCTTTTGGTATGGCAAAAGATAAAGAAGTGGCAGTGACTCGAGGTCGCCTGTACTTAATCTTTAATAAATATTAGTTCTGTCAGTACTGTTTGCTTTTACTAAAGCTGTGTAGGAGCTTTAACATGTGTTTTTGTTTAAGCTATTGCCATTATAAATTACAATCACTTTTATTTAAGTATTAATTATTTAAAAACGTAAAAGCCATTGTTATTTGTAATATAAAATACATCTAAGTCACGTAAATACAAAACATGTTGCATTACAAATGCAATAGGTGTCACATTTGCGAAAGTTATAACTATTGGCATTGTAAATGACAAAGCTATTAATTTACCTATTTTTAAAAACAACACATAAATAAAAAAAATGTCATTTATAAGACCAATAGCTCAAACTTTCCTAATGTGAGACCTATTGCATTTCCAATGCTTGTTTTGATTGTTTACGTTTTCATTGTATATCTCAAGAGTACTGGTAGTTGTTGCTTTTAAAGCCAGGGGGACACTTTCTGTCCCAGTTCTGCCTGTCTTCTTGTTTAACAAAGTATTTATTTTCTGTTCAATCCTGCATTTGTTTTAGTAGTTTCTACATTGTCTTTTGGAGCTTATGCTGCCATGGGGACCGGCAGCCAGGCTTCTGAGTGTGGCAGGGCATGCCTATTACCGCTGCTCCAGCTCACCAGGCTCGCAAAAAAAGTAATAACCTGAGACTGAGTGAAGTTATAATCTACTAGTTGCACTTGCTATTCTATGTTATAAAATTTGCTTTTTAGTCTAGCATGCAATCATGAATGATCAGATCAGTTAGATCATATTCTGAGCAGCTGCAGTGCCTGTCTGCCCTCTGTTACTGAAAACTGCAGTCACACACTCTGTCACTGGTTAGTGCCCTTCTAGTTAGCAACAACTTTTAGGTGATAGCGACCGATTTGGGGCCCACTTTGCATGTCAGCAATATTTATCGCTAATGACATGCAAAGTGGGCATACCCAAACTGTTAGCGACTGAAAACAGTCGCTAACACAGCTATCACCTATTAGCAAGGCAGGCTGTGCGATTGAAAAAGTTGTGCTAAGCGCGATTATCGCCAGAATCTAACACCTGCTCAGACCATTACTTAACCTGTTTATCCAATGGGAGGTGGACATTCAGGTTAAGTCCCCATTAGCGTTAATGCCTGAATATCGCTGGATTTCCAGCAATATTCACGCAATGAGCCGCTATCGCCGGATATTTTATCGCATTAGAGATAAACGTTGCTAATAGCATGTTATCCGTGCGATGATATCCGGCGATAAAAATACGCGCTAAGCGCGTTTTGCGGTAAATACCGCTTGTCCTTGCTAATATGCCCCACAGAGCGGTGGGAAAGAAGGCGCCAGAGGGTGCGGGCAGCGATCAGCAAAATTCATGACGTATGGGAACATGTATCCAATACGGCAGTGCCTTGGGTGAGGCAGGAACTCTGGCCTGGAGTTACGAGGACCAGCCTCACATTGCAAGGAGGGGTCGGTGCGGGTCGATATGGCAGAGGAGCGATTAACTGAGGTGAGCTAGGGTCGGGATCCAGAAGGGGGCAGAGGGTGGGGCGCAACCTAGCCTTCTCAAATATGGCCAGACTGGGAAAGGGTTTCATTCTCCAGCTGTCGTAGCTCACTGTACCCCGGCTGGGAGGCGCTACAACCTCAGTTTGCCCTGCACAATCCCCTTTTGGGAGTCTGTTCTTCACGGGTCCCGGAATGCAGGAAAGAAGGAAATCGAACTAAGATGCAGAAAACAACTCGGTCTGATTCTAGAATGTCTGGGTTTTTTTCAGTTGGTAACAACAGTCTTAGGGCCAGATGTAGTTCACTAAATACCAGTCGGTAACGGCCGATTTCGGCCGTTACCGACCGGTATTTCCAAATGGAGATGTAGGGGCCTTCAAATTTACCAAATCGGTAAATTTACCGATTCAGTAAATTTAACGATTCAGTAAAATACCGAATCGGTAAATTTCCCGAATCGGTAAATCCAGATGTAGGGGGCACTTTAAACAGTGCCACAGGCCCTTACCGATTCGTTATTTACCACCAAATATTATTGGTGGTAAATAACGAATACCTATGTACATGCACATCTGTGCATGTACACCTGTGCCATATGGCACACATACATGCCCTAAGGGCATGTATGTGTGTCACATGGCACACAAGCGAAAATCACGGGTAAAACAGGGTGTCAAAGTGACACCCTGTTCCCCTTGACAATTCGGTATTTTGACCGAATCGGTATTTACCGATTCGGCTAATTCTGTACCGATTCGCTAATTGACATTGATAATCAATGGCAATTACCGAATCGGTAAATACCGATTCAGTATTTACCGAATCCTACCGATTCGGTAAAAAATATAGAATTTTTTGCTACATCTCATTTACCGAATCTAGAATACCGAATCGGTAAAATTCGGTATTCTAGAGTCGGTAAATGAGGATTACCTACATCGGGCCCTTAGTCTACTGAAATTAGCAAAATCTTACACCTTTCTAACTTTGTCCATATTGCAAAAGTTAAATGAAAAGGAACTTATAACACACATTATTTTCAAAGTAATGGGGATACATTGTACAGTGTTACGAATTCGGAGTTATGAAGTTATGTCGAAATGAAAACCTTTATCACTGATTCCTGACTCTGCAACGTGAAGGTGTGGTAGTGTACTCGATTCATGCTAGCGTCCTCCTCTCACCTAGCTATTGAGGTGTTCTATAGGGGATAATATCAAAGTGGCATAAATAGTTTCTGGGAAGGAAAGCTGAAATAGGAAAATAGTGGGGAAACGGAGTGGTGTCCAAAGGGAACCCCTTTCTGCGAACTCCGGCAGTGGGTTAAATTGAAGGCAAGTAAGATGGCGGTGCAATCGGAAGCTCCGCATGGCGCAGTCGGCGGGTGGTCACACCAGCCAGGACCAACCTGGCACATTGACAGCATGCACTATGCCGATGAGGTGGGCGCTTTTGTTGGGGCAGCGCTCTGAAATAGAATTTTCACGAAAGGGCTCAGGTAGAATTGCTTGCTCTGTCCTTTGAAGCACAGGAGCAGCAATATGGCCGTGGTGTCACCAGGGCTTTAAATTGAAGCCTTTTCAATATTATATACAAGCCACAGTTGCTGCTTTGTTGGCCTATGCAACTTACAAGCATTGACAAGGTCAGTAGTCCTGACTGGTAGGGACGTTACTAGGCCTATCATATATCTGGATGCAATGACAGAAATAGCAAAAAACATGCCAGATGGTACACTATGCTACGCACATAGGGCCCTATTCACAGAACTAACTTAAAACAAAATCCTAAACTTACTACCATTTTGGTATTCACAGAAGGCACTTACTCATTTGGTATTCACAGAAGGCACTTACTCATTTCGGTATTCACAGAAGTTAGGAGTCCTAACTTTAGGACTCCTAAATACGTTCTGTGAATACCGAAAGTCTTAATGTTAGGATTTTTCTCAGTTTAGGAGTAGTAAAGTTAGGACTCCTAACTTTAGGACTCCTAAATGCCTTCTGTGAATACCGAAAGTCTTAACGTTAGGAATTTTCTCAGTTTAGCAGTAGTAAAGTTAGGACTCCTAACTTTAGGACTCCTTCTCACATGTGTGATACCTGGAATAACTCTTTCTCAAGAGTAAAACTAAGCAGTGAAGTCCATGGAAAGAGAACCATATCAGAAATTATTCCCTATTAAGCACTGAGAAGCCCTAAAACGACAGGTGTTGCATCACACTTCATTATAACAAGGTAGATCTTGGACTTGCCACATACCAACTTGGAAATGCTGCTCCCCACCACAATAATAACAGCTGATGCCAGAGCTGGACTGGTCACTTAAGATAGCCTTTGCTGCATCACCTAATTGTAAGAAGGTAAATCCTAATCTCTACCATCTCAATGATTCCCTCTGAAATGTTTAATGCAACATGCTTCTTAGCTCCTCAACCAATGGGATCAGAAATCATACCCACCCTACTTCAGATTCCTCCCATGCACATAATCCTTCAAAATGCTAGCATTGCTTACCCCTTCTGGACTGGCCACTTACAAACTGGAAAATGCTGTGGAGCTCAGCTGTAGTGGTTTCTACCAATTCTGTACTGCTGTTGTCTGCTAATTGCTTCAATGCTGGCTAGACCGCATCACCCTGGTACCTCTGAACCTCTCAGGGGGCTTTAATGCTGCTGCACATGAGCCCAGACAACGGTTTCAGTCTCTGACCTGACTGTCCATCCAGTGCTGCTGGCAGTCATAGGCTGGTAAGCTGAGCTGCACCTTTAAAAGCATTGCAGTGCTTGCCTGGACTAGACACAACTCTGTGCCACCACCTCCCAAACACACATGAAGGGCAGCAGGTGAGTTGTTTACTCTTACGGAGGAACTGCGGCCCGAGTCAGCCTGTGGGCCAGAGCAGCTGAGTCTGCGGAGGGAGTAGGGGTTGCAGGACTTGGAAAACATCCATGTGTGAGGGCACTGCATGGTCTTCATTGTTTTTGTTTATACCAGAGAGCTAAGACTCATCCTATTGACTACAATGTTCAACAAAAGTAGTAACATTTGAGGAACAAACTTTAACTTAATGCATTGCAAGAGCCCTAACAAGGCAGCACCTGCACTATATTTACTCTTTACCTCATTTCCAAGGTGGTGGAACCCAACGGAAAGAGGGACACTGGGGTGAGACTAGTATAGGGGAACAGGAGGTGTAGCACAACAGAGGAGAATCCCACCAAGAGATACTACCCGATATATCCTATTGCACTGTCTAATATTCAGTCCAACTATGTGATTAAAAGTACTTTCTATTTCTGAAATGACAAATATGTTGAGTACTGAACACAAGCACACTGCTCTATCTCATAGAGAAACCTGTGACTGCTGTCCCCGCTACCTTGAGAGCAAGTGCAGAACAGGTTGTATTTGGTCCACTTTGTGACCCATAGTAGGACTGGCCCTATGACACCAGTGGCAAACCACCTCAACTACCACAGTTGAGGCACAGTAGCCTCTGCCTATCGAGTGGCCACTCCCCCAACGAGCCAAATATCTACTTTACAAGAATCTATAGCATACCCAAGAAGAACTAAAAAGAACTGTGCAAGAGGTACAGGAAGCTACAATACTGAAACCCAGAATTTGGCCTGAACATAGTTAATCCTTGACTGCTCCCACAGCATGTAGTGAACTTTTGATGAACGGGTATGAGGCAAAAATACCAATAGCTCGTATTGGCCTAAACCTGCCAGGAGAATGACAGTGAATTTGCTGCGCATACATGAACCTGTGCAAAAACCCATTTGTTTGACAGGTTCCTCTTAATGTCTTGGGTTCAAGCATTATCTCTGTGGTCAAATGGGTGTCATTCTATGCATTGTTGACACTTTCGCTTTAGTTCCTAAAAACAATGCTGGAAGGTCGGCAAACTGAGGCCATAGTGACATTTCCTGGAAAAAGGGAGTGCAATGCTGAAATTTGTGGAACACTCGTGTGTTTTTAACTGGGTATGCTTATGTCTATGTGGCAGTGGCACATTTAAAATATATTGGCAATCTCCACCCTACTTCCTTAGGATTAGAGAGCTGGGGGTGGATCTTGCTCCTCAGTGAATGGTCCCTCAATGCCCTGCAAACAATTGAGAGTCAGTTGCACTTGCCTATGAATTCCCTGCAGCTACAAGAGACATCGTCACAGGGTTAGGCATGTTTCATATAGACCCATTCGGGCTGCTTCCTTTCATAGTGTCTCGAGGCCGTTGCATCAAGAACCTTCAGGCTCCCTTGTTGCACAAAAGTTCGTGTTGTTATCATGCACAAGATGACCATCCAAAAGCTGACAAGAACGTTTGAGCACTTCCCTGGCGAGGCATACTCAAAGATACCAGGACCATCTGTGTAACTTCATTACAGCCAGAGGTAGGAAGGATAAATATGCCGTCCTATTCAATTGTTTGTCTCGTTTACTGCAGTGTATGTCAAGATAATATGTTTTAGGCCTTGCTACAATTAGCCTTAGTAGTCTTGAAGTCCTCTTATCGATAAAGCCTTTGCTCCTTCTTTCTAACCCTGTGATGTCTGTCTAGGGAGATGGGAAAAGAGAATCAGATTCTGGTGACTGAAGAGGGCAGAAAAAGTAATTAATGACTGTGTAGAGCAGAGGTCTTCAAACTTTTGGAAGGCAAGACCCCCCTATCAATATTTTCAGGAGTAAGGACCCCCTTCCTGGCAAAAATTTCTAAACCTATAGACAGGGCTACTGGCATTAAGAAGACCTAATTATGCGGCAGGTTCGACTAAATTGTGTTGTAAGAAAATGTAAATAATGCTTTGTGATGCCGCATATTTTGGTATAGTATTGCTTCATTATTTTGACATTGTTTACACACAGTAACACTGAGGAAAGATTTCATCTCGTCAGTACCAGTATATAACCAAAATACAGCAAAAAACAACAGAAAGATGTCTAGTCAACCTTTGAGAAGGGCCTTCAAAACGCAGAAATACATGTTGCCACTTTAAAAGCTCACCTGGCCCTAGCCAGGAGCAGCAAAGGTTTCCTAAAAACCCTGGTGGTCTTGTGCAGAGTTAAGCAGGGTTACCCACACCTCTTTCCTCCCACCCCCTCCCTTCCATCCCTCTCTCCTCTCCCAACCCTGGATCCCTCTCTCACTTTGAGGGTAATTTTTTTTCACCCCTGCTTAGAACTTCGGAACTCTCCCTAATCAACCTCTCACTTCACGTTTAATCACCTCTTGCCAATATGTCTTTTCACTGCCCTCATCTCCAACAGTCTCTTGCATTTATCTCGTGGCCTCTCTGGCCGCGTCATCTCTCTCGCCTCGCAGCACTTCTCATTCACCTCAAGTCTCTCCCTTCAAATTTCTTTCTATTTATATCTTACACCGGTCCAGTCCCCCCATTTATCTTTCACATCTCCCCTTTGTTCTTTCACACATTCTTGAATCAACGTCCCTCTCCCCTGTTACCTCAGCCCCCATCCCAGTACTCCCTCTCTTCCCCTATCGCTGCTGCACCTCACCCATGTCGCATCAAATTCTCTTTTTACGTCACAGATCACCTCTCAGCCATCTTCTCTCACAGTTTAACAGTAACCCTCCCCTGTGCCCTCACCTTTCACTCACACTCACCTCTACTCTCGCATTTATGCACATCCTTTGGCACTTCACATTTATCCCCATTCCTGATCTCTTAAATTGAATGCTCTTGTTTCCTTGCTGTCCTCTACCATCCTGTCTCCTCTCACCCTCTCACCTCTCCTCACCGAGCATACAGGTTGGTTTATAGCATAAACTGACCTGTATGCTCCTCTCAACCTGTGCCAATCTTCTTATTGTTTCCTAATTCAGGAAGGCAGGAATTATCGGTCTCGCTGATTTGGTGCAGGCCGCACAGTTTTGGAACTTGCACCCTCCTTTGCTTCGTTCCACCAACAATATATTATACCTTAGGGAGCTATAAAAACCTAGCTCTACACCCTGTAGCTTACCCCATTTGGCTGGTTCTCCTTCCCCTTCTGTGTGCTTCTCATTTGCCATTTTTGGCAGCAGATGATTATTAGCCCAGCGACACCTTTTGGTAACAGTAGCACACTACAATTGGAAATAATAATAGGCAGAAATGTGAATATGAGACCTCCTTTGATGACGCCGTGTTGATCGCCCGCACTGGTGTTGGACTCCAGCTTCTCCTGAACGCCTTTGGTTCCTTCATGGAAAATCTGGACCTTAAGGTTAATGTGTCCAAATCACACACGATGGTAATGGGGCGTGAGTGTACTAAAAAAAGACACAAATCATTCTTTTGCAGCGGGGTCTCTGTCTCTAAGGTAACCACATTTCCCTACTTGGGCGTATTGTTTGATCAAAAAGGAACGTGGGGACCACAGATAAGTGCAAAGAGGCTGGCGGTAATTAGATCTGCCTCAGCGCTCTTGGGTTTTGCTGGTAAGTTGGGAGCCAGGCCTATGGAAGCGTTGTTAAAAATCTATAAGTGTAAACCTGTGGCCATTGCATTATATGGATCTCCCTTGTGGGGGTATGTAAATCTCGACCCCATACAGAGAGCAGAAAACAGATTTATCAGATCTCTCCTATCTGTACCCCAGTCAACCCCAACTTATTCCATCCATAAGGAGGTGGGTCTACCTTACTTGTCAGACTTACTGAGTCTAGCGCCCTTGACCCAGTGGTTGAAAATGTGGTTAAATGAAGACCTTCCATTGAATCACAAAATTTTGAAGGACGTCCTATTATTGGATAAATATAGTAAAATCCCATGGCTGGCCTACTTAACTAAATCATTTACAGAATTGGGTCGTCCAGAACTTTTCTTTTGCCCAGAAAAAATCAGGGCTCAGGACATAGGCCATATAAAGAAGCTATTCAATGTAAGGAAGGAAGCGTGCCGTGAGGCAGTCGAACTGCAGAAACCAGCAGTCAGGGCCCATTACCTTTTGGTGAGTGTACCCTATCTCGCACCTTATCTCAGCTTTGTTACATTCCCTTATCACAGGTTTTTATTAACTAAATTCAGGTTTAACCTGTTACATTTTTACCTTGGTTCTTTTAAGTGCTGGCAGAAGCCAGAATTAGCCGCTCCTTGCAGTTGTGACCATTTCTCTGTGCAGGACACAATGCACTTTGTCATGTTTTGCAGTTTGTATCATGAGCAGAGGAAAAAATATTTGTTCCCCATTTTGAAAGAAGCAGGGTTCACACAGGTGCGCCCGGCGCTGCTCTACTTACAGCTCCTGACAAATCCCCGCACAACTTTTAGCATTGCAAATTTTCTAGTGGCCGCTGCGAGGGTGAAAGCTGTCGGCCAAACTCCGCCTTAAAAATGTTTCTTCTAAATGGTTAAGATGTTTTTTTTTATATAAAATGTATCTTTTTAAAAATTTTGTACATAGTATTTATAATGCACATCTAGTTTGATGCTTTTTAGGTAAATGGAGGGTTATGTATGTTTCCCATGTCATGTTTTATTGTTCTTTGTTTCTTTTTATGACTTGGAATAAGTCGAATAAAGATATTCTGACTGACTGACCTCCTTTGTATCACTCCACGACCACCCTGGGGGTCGCGCCGCACAGTTTGAAGACCCCTGGTGTAGAGCCATTATGAAGGTGGTCGCCCCTCGATTATTTGAAAAACACTGGTGAAATTTCTCTTAAAATAGGAATTGTGTAAGTGCCTCACACCCTGCGGTCACACTGCAGCTGATTTGCGCACCCAATATATAATCCCAATTTGTACCTCAAGTGTTTTGTACTGGGGACACAAGTTTCTTACTGACATATATAAGTTTTAGAAGAATGTGCTGAAAATGCACTGTGTTGTCCTATTGGTTTGTACACTTCCTGGGAAGAGACCATTTTTCTACATTAATGACCTTGAGAATGTCAGGCTTGCTCACTATGTTCGCTTGTAGCAATTTGTAGCTAGTATCAAAACTACATGGGCTGTTTTGGGCTCCCTGTCCATCACTGAGTACATTAGATCATACTGATGTACTAAACTACATTTACTAAAGGTAATCGTTTTTAAACATGAACATTAATGAAGCCCATCATGCCTTCGTGATTACGTCATTAGTTTAACAAGGAGACAAGTCAATTTGACGTGCCCACATGACTAAATAAGCAGAATAATTTAAGTATACGGTAGTAATATTATTGTCAAATAAATCTGGTTAGTACTCGCCCTCAGCTGAATGACTTAAGATTACTCTCAAATGTGATGGCAGCCAAGTAAAGGGATTTGCCCAAGATCACACAATATGATCAAGCAAGGAAGCTGCGATTTTGATCCCAACTTCAGAACTCAAAGATTGCACACATCAGCCATTGTGTGGATATCCACTTCTCTAATATTAAACACCATAGACAAAGCTCTGGGTTTATATTTCTGCGAGTAACTTTGCATAGTGATGTCAGTAAATTGCATGTTGCATCAATATGACGTAAAGAATCTTTCCTAAGAAAAGGACAAAGTTAAGGGTAATGGCAATCAAACAGAACAATTTGGGAAGTGTCAACACCTCACTGAAAGCAACTATATACATTAGCATAACAAGGACGTTTAAGAGATCCCACGGAGCTCTGACAAGCATTCACAGGGACAGGCGAAGCACTGCCTGGCTGTACAAAAACTACCTTGGCTGTAGTAGTAGTAGTATAAGGCCTTATTCGATAAAAACCTATCTTAAAAGCATCACATGTTAAAAATACATTTACTCATTTAAAAAGGATTTGATGATCTAGTTACACCAAGTTTAGAATCGAGGTCAAAAATAAGATACATCAAACAAAAAAAAAGAAAATCACAATTTGCAGATTAAAATCGCAATTTAAACATTTACTTTAAGATCTCAAATTAAACACTTTCTTTAAGCCTTTTTGTTCTAATGGACCAAGCCCATAATAAAAACTTTGAGAGACCACATACATATAATAACCGGGTGTCAGACATCACGATACGCAATGCCTCATTATGATGCCTAGTGCCCAACAGACGGCATATTGGTTTGAGCCAGCATTTCCTTGATGACGCATATGCCGGACAGGCGAACAGGATATGGGCAACAGATTCTGTTCTTGTCTTACAGATAGGGCAAAATGGTGTTGTTTGGAGCGGTGCCTTTTAAATAGTTAAATAGTTAAATTGTGCACTGGAAGGGCCCCGACCCTGAATCTAAAATACAAAGCCCTATCAACAGATTTCCATACAATGTCGAGGTAGGGTTCCCGGAATGCCACATCCTTAAACCTTAAAAAGTCTTCCGTTAATCTGCCAATGGTTGGGTCTGTGCTGTTTCTAGTTGCGAACCAGCTCCAATAGAGGTTCTTCAATGTTGCCTTCGGGGGCGAAGACCTGCTTGTCCAGGCTTCATTAAGGCCCAGTTCACCAAGTAGGAATTTTACATCTTTGAGCCATTTTATTTTATGCCATCCCGTCATTGACATTATTTCTACTAGCCCCTCAGCGTACTTTGCTAGTTCTGGCACTCGCCACAGCCGGGCCCATAGCAGCAGCGGCCAGAGCCTTGCCAGATCTTAAATCGAGTGGCATTCTAAATCGAGTAGCAAAGGTACCAATGGGGTGCTCTGAGGGAGTAACATTAGGTCCCTAAAAAACGTATTTTCGGACCTTGCCAGTTGATCAATATTACAGGTACCCCACAGCTCCGCCCCATAAAGGGCAGAACTGTCTCCCCTCGCTCTGTAAATATCAATGATGGGGGCAATGGTCCCCTGCTACCCACTTATGGCTTAATAACATTTTACAAAGATGAGGGGTCCACTGCATGGTATCCGAAATACGTATACCTAGATAATCAAATACAGTGACCCTTTCCAAGGATGCATGATTTAGTACTGGGGGTCGCCCAAGTTTTTTCGGGGGGTTCAGCACCAAATACTTTGTCTTATCTGTATTTATTACAAGCCCTGGTTGGGTACAAAAGACCTGAAAATTGTCTAGGATGCTCTGGAGCCCCACAGGGGTCTTAGATATTAAAAGCGTGTCATCAGCGAATAAGAGGGTAGGAATTCACTCGCCCGCCAGGGATGGCGCATCAGATGGTTTTTCCAGCAAGTGCTCAACCACACCATTCACATATAGTGAAAAAAAGGGTGGGAGCAAGAACACACCCGTGGCGGACACCTCTCTCCACTGGAATTCTGTTAGTCTTCTGACCCTCAGTGCCCCACCTCACTTGCGCAAAGTTTCCTTCGTGGAGCCTCACTAGAATAGACAAAATATTAGAAGGAATCCCCATATCGGACAACCCTCTCCAAAGGCATTCCCGCGGCACAAGGTCAAAGGCAGTCTTTAGATCAATAAACATGAGGTAGAGACTGCCTTTGCCTATAACAACCACTTTCCAATAGATTAACAAAGTCTAAATGCTTGCTCTATTGTCCCAGTGCCAGCCCTGAATCCTGCTTGGTAATCAGAGATAATCTTATTTTCTTCAGCCCATTGTAAAATCCTCTCGAGTACCACCTTTCCAACAACCTTTTGGGTGGAATCTGTTAGACTTATGGGGCGATAATTAGAGGGGTCGTCCCTACACCCCTTTTTAAAAATTGGGACGACCTCAGCCCCCTTCCATGATTCTGGTATGGCGGCACTTTTATCGATGGCGATAAGTAAAGTGTGGATAAGCTTCCCCCATTTGGGCAAATCAAAGCGAAGTAGGTCCCCAGGGATGCCATCAGGACCAGCTGCCTTTTGTGGCACAATGCGACTGATCGCGTATCCAACCTCCTTGACTGTAAAAGGATATATATTACTGTCTCCTGGGGATATCTGGAGATTATGTTGAAGGGAATGATTAGCAGCTCCTTGCTGACACATATACAATTTAGAGAAGTGGTCGTACCACGCTTGGCCAGTAATGTTACATGTGATGCGATCGCTATCGGGACTATTCTTGGCTCTTATGGTGTTCCAGAAACGACCAGCATCCTTCCCATCACTGGCCTCCTTTAGTGTTTGCCAGTACTGGTCCTCCCACTCCTTTTTGGCATTTATTACTACCAGTTTATACTCTTTCTTAGCCTGCTGGATCAAGGCTTGCGACTTCATCTTAACTGCCTTGATAAGTGCGGACTTCTTATTTGTACATTTAGGTGTATACCACCCGTGTTTACCCTTGGGCCTCTGAAGCCCTCTCTCAGCCCCCCCTTTTGTTCGTATCAAAAATAGATTTCCCACCGCTTCAGTGGTATCCTGAAATACTGCCGTCGCCCTTAAGGGATCACAATGATCTAAGGCGATCGTGTCCAGCTTACTTTGTGAGGCTACCAAAAGTGCCCCTATAGACTGAACTTTCTCCTCATCCTGGGCAACTTTGTGCCACTTCATGCGCCTTCCGCAGTTCGATGTACAAACTTTAGAGGTAGACTTTATATTACTTGGTGCAACCGGGCCATTTTCACTTGGCCACAGATGGTTCAAGCTCAAAGAAAGCAGGTTGTGGTCGCTGTCTATGGTTGGTAATATTACCATGTCCTGCACAAATTGCCAAAGCCTTAAATCAAGGAGAATATAATCAATCCTTGACGTATTATAGGTATGGGCCCCGGAAAGATCTGAGATAGTTCTGCCATTTGCTGCTCTCAGACCAAACTCCATAGTCAATGCATTCAGCTGGATGGCCCGTTGCGACCATCTTTTTATTGGCTGAATTGCAAGTATAGGTATGCCCCTCCCGGCATCATCCTCAGTAAGATCTAAGATGTCCTCTGCCGCGAGGGGCTTAAATGTACAATTAAAGTCCCCCGCGACCAGGACATGCATACCATCATGGCATTCTCTAAGTTCGCTTTCTAGCTTTGTAATTGTAGGAGATACGGAACCTCCTTTATTGCCCCTTGCATATATATTAAATATTTCGAGAGTTCTCCCTCTGTGTGGCCCTCTCAGTGAGATCCTTAGCAGATCCGGTGAATTACATTGCTTTTGTGAAATGCTGCATTCCAGGGAAATGCTCACCCAAATTAAGAGCCCCCCTGAAGGACGGCCCCTCCCGGATACTGGGGATATCGCTGGCAAAAAATAGGTAGTGTAGCCAACTCTGTGGTTGGGTTCCAGACTCCAGGTCTCATGGAAGATACAGATCATATATGAGTCCACCAGGGTGTTCCAATCTGGGAGATCTAACTTCTTGGAGATACCCGCTATGTTCCAGCTAATAACCTTAATCGTGGTATCAGCCACAGCTTGCTCCTGGGATGGATGTGGTGGTACTCTAAGTAGATTTATTTGTTCTCCCACAGTCTCAATTGCCAAATGCAACGGGATGGAAACATGCAATGAAGACGCATCACTCAGATCGGTAGATTGACCTACTGGGGTCATACAAGTACCAATAGAACCATCCTGGATAGCCTGGTTACCAGTCGGTCCGATCCCAGACTTAGGCTTATTAGCTAATACCTCCACCTCAGAGCTCCAACAGTTGTTCTCAGTAGTTGGAAATTCAATCCCTAGCCTTTCCCCCGAAGTAAATACATGAAAGAGAGCAAGGTTGGGAGGGGTGAGGGGGATCCCATGGAGTTTAGCAGGGGTCCAGGGCCTATACCTTGGCTGTAGACAAACAGGAAGGCACACTTTCTACATTTAAACTCCCGGATCAAGCAAAAGCAGTAAAGTACCCGTGGCGAGAGAGGAGAATGGCACTTAATGCACAGGAACAGAACTGCAGGAGGTCAGAAATGCCTGACACTGGTTTCAGCAGCCTGCTTTCCATGTGGCCACTCACTGCCTGTTGCCTCGGACTTCTGCTGGACTTTCGGCCTTTTTTCTATGGTCTTTGACTTGGAGGCTTGGGGCCTCGATTTCACCTACGCTATTCTCACGTATTTGGCCCTGTATTGATGCAGAAAGGAGGACACCACCTAAATTTAGTAGGAGCTGACCTTCGAGCATGAAAAAAACTGCACTTCAGCAGAAAGGAAACAATATCTGTTGAGCCGAAAAAAATGTGGAAACTGCGGAATTAAGCACACCATGCAAGTTTGTGTGCAATCTACACGTCTCCAGCATTACGTAATTCCCAATTTAATGAAACGTCCTCTGAAAAGAAACCTCTCTCAACTACCAAAACGCTAAAAAAAAAAAAAGCAGCTTCATTGAAAGCGGAGAGTACAATAGTAAACAGCAACACTGAATACACGTGGTGCTTCACGGAACACAACTGTTGTGTCCTTCAGACAGGTTGGACCAACTTAGCTAATCGGCTCTAGGCCTGACACGTGGCCCTAGGAATAAAGGATGCAGACACGGGAAATAACTTGCTGGCTCTCCGTGCGCCCGTCTCAGAATGGCGTACGTGCGTGCGGAGCCTTTCTTTATTATAGGCGGTCACATGACTTCCACACTACACGCCCCTTACGCCAGGGGCGGATTATGAACCCAAAACATAACATTCCTCCTAAAACAAGAAAAACTCAAAACAATAATTCTCAGACAGCTGCACCCTTCCGTCTTGAGGGGTAGTCTATTGTACTAATCTTCATAGACTTCAAGTTCACTTTCAAAAACTGCTCCCAACCCGTAGGACACATTACGGAACATTGTATTTAACTCTGATACATAGAACAGTCTTACGTGAGATAATCGCGTAGTCGACAGGAAGGCGTCGGGTTACGTCTCAGCCTTTGATCCACGCCCCTCTGGCTTGAACAGTCTGTCTCTGGGGCGGAGCCGGTCTCAGGCGCCTCCATGTCGGGCTCCTCCGGATCTGACACCCCTTCCTGGGCCTCCGCACCGCCTTCTGTTTCCTTGATCACCGCCCTCGGAGTGCTACTCTGTGTGATCTCGAGACTGGGCGTCGGCTCCCTGCCTGGCAAGTCCTGGTCAGTTTCAGTTTCTGTTACCAGAGGTGGTGAATCCGAGGCGCTCAAACCCCCATGGAAATGTTTAAAGTGCGACACATTCCTGGTTACAGTCTCCCTTCCGCGGACCACAGTGATGCGTGTTCCTTTAACACCAACCACTCGCCAGGGTCTTCTCTCATAATTCAAACGAAACTTTCCGCTCGTCACCCTGTTACGGAGAAGCACCACATCTCCTCTGCTGAATTGTGTCACCATGGCTCTTCTCTTGTGGCTGATTTTAGCAAATGCAGTCTCTCGCTTGCGGGCAATTATTTCTTCATTCACGGGGGCAGGGGCCCATTGAGGGTGGTGAGGAATGGAATCAGGTACAATCCGTCCCATCAGGAGATGCGCCGGGGCTATCCCGGTAGTTGAATGGGGGGTTTGTCGGTAGCTGCGAAGAAACGTGAAAATGGCCATCTCCACGGACTGTCCTTTGTCATGAGCAATGCGAATCACTTTATTAAGGGTCCTCATGAAGCGTTCCGCTTCCCCATTCGCTTGCGGCCATCGGGGAGTGATGCGTCGATGCCGAATGCCCAGAGATGACAGATAGGTGGCCAGTTCCTGTCCTTGAAATGGGGGTCCATTGTCTGTGCGGATTTCGCACATAGCTCCATGGGTGGCAATAATCTTCTCTACCTTCGGGATCACACACTCTGCGCTGGTGCTGGCTATTATTTCCACTTCCGGATACTTGGAATGGTCATCAATCATGACCAGCGTGTAGTTCCCATCCGGGAGGCTGCCAAAGTCCATGCTGACCTTGTCCCATGGCTGTTGTGGACGAGGTTCCACGGCAATCGGGGCTTCCCGAGGAGCTTCCCCCGTCACCTGACACGCAGCGCATGCCCTCACCACCTGCTCCACCATGTCATCCATCAGAGGAAACCACACCTTTGTCCGTAAGCGTGCCTTGGTTTTAACCATGCCTTGGTGACCTACGTGCGCTAACTGTATGACTTGATCAGTGAGGGCTGAGGGTATCACCAAGCGATGCCCCCGCAG
Organism: Lissotriton helveticus; assembly: GCF_964261635.1. Lineage (NCBI taxonomy): Eukaryota > Metazoa > Chordata > Amphibia > Caudata > Salamandridae > Lissotriton > Lissotriton helveticus. Next base: position 705,561,855 of record NC_136072.1, read on the forward strand.
AAGGCATCCGGCCTCATCTTCATTGAGCTCCTCTCGGACATGGTACAGGCTCTCCATTATTTTCTGAGCTTCGGGCGTGAGCATCTTCCACCCCTCCTTGGCCCGATTCCAGTTAGTCGTGTGAACAAGTTCTTTGGCCCTCTGGAGGCAGGCGTCCTGCGCTGTGACACTCACAATGTCGCTAAGAGAGATGGGACGAGGGCAAGATCGCGCCACCACCCACCTGACATAGGCCTCTGTTTCTTCAGCTTCCTCCATCTCCTCAGCCGTGGCTGGTCTGGGATGTCGGGACAGATAATCTGCCGGGTTCTTGGCTCCGGGCTGATACTCGATTGTACAGTTGTACTCCTGCAGTTGAAGCAGCCACTTTTCTATGCGAGGCGGGGGTTTGGATGAGGTTCCCGCAAACAGGGACAGCAGGGGTTTGTGATCGGTCACCACAGTGAATGGCTTGCCATATATGTAGAGGTGATAATGTCGGCACCCCCAATGAATGGCAATCGCTTCCTTCTCAATCTGCGAGTACCTCTGTTCCGTGTCCGTGAGAGATCTGCTCGCAAAAGCAACAGGCGTCCAGTCGATGTCGTCTCTCTTCCTTTGCATGAGAACCGCTCCCAGTCCAGCAGGCCCCGCATCCACAGCAATAAGCGTGAAGTTGCGGGGATCAAAGAAAGCGAGAGTGGTGTTGTTGGACAGAGACTCTTTGATGTCTCGGAAAGCTTTCTCTTGCTCAGGCCCCCAGTGCCAGGGAGTGGAGTCTTTGGTGAGGTCCCGCAGGGGGAGCGTGAGGTTAGCCAAGTCTCTGATGAACCGGCCACAATAGTTGACCATGCCCAGGAAACTCCGGACTTCAGTAACGGTCTGCGGGGGTGGCGCATCTTTAATGTCCTTCACCTTATCCGGGTCCGGGTTGACACCCTCGGCTGAGAAGACGTAACCAAAAAACCCTAGCCGGTCCCGCAGGAATTCACACTTTTCTCGGTGGAGCGTTAGTCCTGCGTCTTTGAGTCTCCGAAACACTTGGGCCAGCCTTTGATTGTGCTCCGGGATGGTGCGGGCATGTATCATTATGTCATCACTGACATTTATCACTCCAGGTATTCCAGCGATTAGCTCCTGGATGACATTCTGGAACACCTCCGCTGCACTGGAGATTCCGAAGCTGAGGCGAGTGTATCTTCGAAGGCCGATGTGAGTGGAGAAAGTAGTGATGTTGCGCGACTCCATGTCCAACACCAACTGGTGGTACCCTGACCGCAAGTCCAGCTTGGAAAACCAACGGGCACCTGCCATCTCTCCGATGAGGTCATCTATGGTGGGCGTGATGTGGCGCTCCCGTTTTATGGCAGCATTCGGGAGGCGCATGTCCACGCATATCCTGACCGCTCCGGGTTGCTTCGGTTTCCGGGTGACCACGATGGGCGAAACCCATGGGGTGGGACCCGAAACTTTTTCGATTATGCCTGCCGCTTCCAGTTTGTGCAGTTCTTCTTCCACCAGCGGCCGTAGATGGAACGCAATGCGGCGGTGTCGCAGAGCCACCGGCTGCACCGTTGGGTCAATGTGCAGATGAATTTCTCGGCCTTTGAACTTGCCAATGCCATCGAAAAGGTCCGGGTACTCCATGAGGAGATGTTGGACAGATTCCTCATGGACCCCGAAGGCGAATGTCACCACTCCCAGGTCTTCAGCCGCTCTGCAACTCAGCAGCATGCCTTGGCCTTCTTCTGACACGAAGACATTGGTTTTGATCGTCTTGTTCCCATGGCGGATTACCGCTTTGAACTTTCCTCTAATCTCAAGAGGGGTGTCTTGCCCATACGCGAAGACAGTGATGGGGGTGGGACGCAGTGCTGGAGGCGTGGTCATGGTCCTGTAGAGGGAAACACTCATCAAGTTTATGGATGCGCCCGTGTCCACCACGGCTATAAGATCTTGGTCCGCTACCTGTATGGCGCATTGGGGCAGGGGCCTGGTGCGGCGGGCAGCGGTGCCAATCATGTGCACCTTGTGCACCGACCGTTCTTCTTCTTCGTCATCATCCATGTCACTGTGACTCTGTTCCCCCTCCACTATGGCCTGCACAGCGGGGCGTGGTTTACGGAAGTTCTTCGATCGGCACACCTTTTCAAAGTGATTCTGCCGGCCACATCCCGAACACCGCTTGCCCCGTGCTGGGCATTCTGCCATCTGGTGTCGCGGACCTCCACAATACCCACATGACTGTCCCGACGCTCCACCCTGAATGGGCGGTCTCTTGGGCCACTTGGTGGGCGTGTGTGTCTGTATCTTGTTGACCGGTTCCACTTTGACCGATGCCTGCAACGCAGCTTCCATGTGCGCAGCCCTAGCTTTGGAGAGTTCTTTCGTGCGGCCGAGAGTTAGGATGTCCGTCAGCGGCTTGCCAGACTCCTCCAGAATCCGTTCCCTTAATTTGGCCGACGCACATCCCTGTATGATTTGCCCCCGAATTTCCTCAGTGGTATCTTGAAACCCACACGTGAGCGCCAACCTTTTGAGCCTGGTGTGATATGTGTCCAGCGATTCCTCGGGCAGCTGGCGCGCTTGTCTAAACACAAATCGTTCATAATCTTGATTGGCCATGGGCTCAAAATGGGCATTGAGGGCATTAATCAGCGTGTGATGAGTTCTGGGGGTCGCCTCCGGGAGGGTCCGAGCAATGGAGTGTATGTCCTTGCCGCCGAGATGTAACACCATGGCCCGTTTCTGTTCCTTGTGCGTCTTCGTAGCTTCAAAGAACACTAGTAGTCTATCCACCCACTCCTTCCATTTGGGAGCGAGCGCTGAGGGCGCACCCTCCACCACAAAGGGTTCGATGGGCGGAATCGTCGCCATCCTCCCAGGCGCGCTTGCGCGGAGGTGGGGTCCGCCGCACGGCACGAGCACCACGAGCCGAGGGACAGGCTCGCGGCCGCCACACGGGGCAGGAGGCAGGTACTCTCACCCAGCGAGGATCCAGCAGCCACCCTCGTCGCCAATTGTTGTGTCCTTCAGACAGGTTGGACCAACTTAGCTAATCGGCTCTAGGCCTGACACGTGGCCCTAGGAATAAAGGATGCAGACACGGGAAATAACTTGCTGGCTCTCCGTGCGCCCGTCTCAGAATGGCGTACGTGCGTGCGGAGCCTTTCTTTATTATAGGCGGTCACATGACTTCCACACTACACGCCCCTTACGCCAGGGGCGGATTATGAACCCAAAACATAACAACAACCACAGCAGACTTGACACACTTGACTTTTTATTTTTTGCAAAATCCTTCAGTGTGACCAGGAATGTGCGACCCCCTTTCTCTCACTCCAAGACCCCCCTGGGGATCGCGCCCCACAGTTTGAAGACTCCTGGTGTAGAGGCAGGGTGGTGCCTACGGGGATTCATGCCGTAGTCAATTCCTGCACCTGGAGCTGTCAACAGAACAATGCAACTTAAGAATTGAGGCACTATGTGCTGAAATCGTTCTGCATCGATTCTGACACAAGTAGATACTTACAGATGAGAAATCTTCCGGAAGCTCTGCATTAGAAAATAAATTTTCCATGTACCCATACTTCGGTGATATTCTTTTAAAAGGTGTGGTACCAAATTATTGACTCAAAAGTATCAACTCGCAACAACATCAACTTCAACTTGCACAATACCGCCAAGATAATTACATGTGGTGTTTGGTAGTAAGGGTCTCATTTATAACCTTGTGATGCAGCGCAGCGCAGCAAGTCAACTTGCTGCATTGCACAGCGTGATGGCGAAAGGGCAGAAATGCACAATATTTAAGGTAATAGGGTACATTCCTGCCTTTTCCCCTGCACTGGTACACATTTGGCAGCCTATCGCCAATGCAGACACCCTTGCACTATGGTGCCAAAGTTTGCCTGCGTTGCAAGCAGGAACGCTTTTATCCAGAAAGGGACACCTTCCTGCACAAAAAGAATCCTGGGAGGCATATTCCTCTTTCTATGTGTTCTGCTGAATGCACCAGACATAGAAAAATAAAGAAAGTAGGAGAAATAGCGATATTTTTCCTCCTTGCTCCTGCCCTGGGAAGGTGTAAGATGTTGGCGCATTCACAGGTTTACAAGTTCTTGTACATCTGTGGATGTGTTAAAAACCATGGCAGGTGCGTGGGAACACCCATGCAAAGCCCATGGAATGCCTTCCCAAGGCAGAGTAACGCAAAGCAGTGATTAGCGCTGCGTTGCATTACACCAGATTTTTGAAGCTGCTCGGAGCCACGCAAAGCGGCTTTACGTGGTTTCGAAAATATGACTTAGAGGTCTGTTTCGTGCATGTAGCACATGCATGATGCAAACGTGATGCAACCCTCTCATAAATAATCCCCTAAGTTTATACGTCCTAAGGAATGTTACTATTGTAGAGACTATATTGTTGCAGGTCATAATTTCATCATGCAACCTTTCTGAACGCCAGTCCACAACCGATGGCAATGGATTATTTTCAAGACATCGTCAAGATCCTTCTGCATATAGGGCTCCTTAGACATCTGAAATTGTTTCTTCACAAAGGTTGAAAACGTGAATCCTTCAGAAACAGATTTATTTGATTGCAGCTACTAGGGCAAGATGGCCGCTGACAGGCCGTAGGGAGCAGTCGCTCCCCTCCTCGCTCCTACAGGACATTTGGATTTGGAAAATGCAGCTGAAAATTAGTATGCTATATCCGCTGAACCTGGCTCAGCGTTTGTTTCTCTGGGTAGTGGAAGGTAAACCCAGACTGTTAAGAGTGCTTTGCTGGTTTGAGTACCTGAAGAAGGGCATTCCACGCCCGTGGCAGAGCTCAATGCAAAGTATGGCCCCTCGAGGTCCCAAACCTCAGAAGGAACCGCAGAAGGAGAAAGAAAGGGACAAGGCTGTCTCCAGTGATCCTGGTGTGGCAACGTTTAATACTAATTTAAGGTCGATGACCCAAAATCGAAGAAACACGAGGAAGGATAACTTGGAAGATGCCGAAAATGGTAAGAAGCCGAAAGAAAAGGAAAAAGAAAAGAAAGAAAAAGCTTAGATGAACAAAAAAGGAGCTAAGCGCCAAAATAGCGAAGTCATGGACAAAGAAGGAAATATGCGGCAACCTACCCTTCATGAATCTTTTGCAGTCCCAGTATCGGGTTCGGCGCTCTCCCCTTCACGGATGGCCCTTGCAACGAGTAGGAACACGGGCGGTCTGGGAGAGCCAAGTGTGGGCTCCGGAGATGAGCGGATGATGACGGGAGCCGCAGGCAGTGAGTTTGATGCGCAGATGTCAGATGAGGCGCTGCGTTTGACATCTTTTCCCGCGGCCTCGCTGGAGCTGGCGCTGGCAGTGCAGAGTGAGCAGATCCCTGATCGGAGCAGTCGGGCAGCCTTGGTGTGTGAAAAAGAGAGCTTTGTTGCGGGCCTGGGCGGGAAGCAACAGCAGGCGGATGACTCTGCTTTGTGCGGTAAGGGGGGCGATAATGGGGGGGAACAATACCCTCTGCTGTGTGCTCTGATGAAGCTGGGCAAAACGTAGGCACATAGCTGCTGGCAGGGGCTGAGACTATTACGGAGGATGGGGACTCGTGTGTAACACCCAGGCTACAGAATAATTCCCTAGTCAACGTAGGCTCAGCAGCTGCCACCCTGCAGCCTAAGGGAGGTTCTGAGGCTATCAGGGTCTCGTGTTCTGGTACAGTGCAGGTAACGCGCCCTAAACATATTACACCTGTAGGTCACAACCTTGGTATAGACTTAAGAGAACACAATAAACGTCTAGTTCCTGCGCAAGGTATGGACGGTGTATCTGTGAACCCAGAATCTCCCAGTGATGACTGCTTTTTTTCCGTGAATGATGATGAGGACGATGATGATGAGGATAAGGAGGCTTCTGCCTCCATAACAGAAAGCGATACTGGTAGCTCGGAAATAGAATTGGAATCTGAAGCATCCACACCTGATAGCGAAGAAGACCGTAAGGTGTGCACTAAACAGAGAGTTAAGAGCTTGAAGAATAGATCCGGCAACCGATCAAAAGTTAACACGAGCCCGTCACACCCTGTGGTGTCCAAAAAACTGGATCGGGACTACTCAGCTACCTCTCAGTTGTACGAGGAGGGAGATAATACCTCGTCTCATAGCCAGTCTAATACCTCAGGACAGGCCACGACTATGGACATGCTATATGCTACACTAAAACAAATGCAGGGGAGGCCAGGAGTGAATCCCGGAGGGCAAAGCAGGCCAACCAAAAGATTCAAGGATCACTACGGAAAGTGAACAAACTTTATACGGACATGGCAACAAGGGTCACTGAGGTAGAAGCAAGAACAGAGAAATTGGAGGAAGACGTTGGAAAGTGGAATGATTTAAAAAAGGAACAGGAAAAGATGGCAGCTGATGTACATTTGAAACTTGAGGATTATGAGAACCGCCAATGGCGGAATAATGTTAAATTACTTGGGATTGCAGAAGGAAAGGAAGGACAGGATCGGCGGGCATTTGTTATTACCTTGCTTAGGGGGGCCTTCCCGGAGTTAGCAGCCTGGAATTGGGAGAACGAGGTACAAAGAGCCCATAGGTTTCCTCTTGTGCAAAGGAAAGGGCCTGCAACTGACAAGCCTAGGGCTATCTTGATATATGTGGGAAACTTCCTATTAAGACAGGAGATCATGGATAAGGCCAAACCTGAGTCTAGACGCTCCTACAGTGGTACTACGTTCTTTGCCCGCCCAGATTTTTGTCATACGACAGTGGAAAGGAGGTGGCGGATGAGGCAAATGATAACCCCTTTTCAAAATATGGGATGCGAGGCCTATCTGATGTTTCCATGTAGTGGATAGCGGGCAGATTACATTTTTTTTCTCCGAAATCAAAGTTCAGGCTGAGGTAAAAGAAAGGAAAGGAGGCCAAAAAGCATGACGGTTGCCCTGAGACAGACAAACAAGAAGGCCCAACAATAGTGGAAGAGGATATGGCTAATATACTTATTATTGGGAGCAGCGGCAGCAGCCACATCAGCTATGGCATAGGCATAGGATGGTGTTAACAGGAGCGGGGGGAGGGGCGGGTGGCACTCGGGGCTACAGCTGTCACGCAAATAGGTCAGGATTGACGTATTTGCTGGTAAGGGGGGGTTTGGGAGTAGGGGCGGGGGGTAGGGGGAGGGGTACGGGGCAGGTTGTAATACAGTTGGGGTTTGGCATGCAGAGAAGCAGTGGCAGAGCACGGGTGAATGAGGCGATGGAGGTATCCAAACAAGGGAAAAATTGCAACATATTACTTTGTATTATGGAGGATTGGCTGGGACATTTCCCTGTTGTTCATTAACCCCTTCCATGCTGGTGATGAACCCCAGCCGTCACGCTCCACGGTGCTCATGTGCGGATGACGGCTGGGGTTCGTCACGGCCCCGCCCTGTTCGTTCCTCGGACGCACACGGGGGGAATCACGGCCGCACGGAACGGGTTAATGTGTACTCAAATAATTACGATAAACATCTGTGGGCTGAATGATCGCACTAAGAGACAGCGGGTGGCCACATGGTTAAGAACTCTGAATGTGGATTTAGTGTGTCTTCAGGAAACCCATATAGAGGGAGCAAAAGGATACTTGTTAGAGCAGCTGGGGTACCGTGTACTTGCACATTCAAAACAGGGGCCTAGAAACAGAGGAGTGGCAATTCTGTCTAAATGTAGGGATATTACAATAAGGAAAAAGCTTGAAGACTAATGGGGGAGATGGGTGCTCATAGAATACAAAATCATCGAGGAGTGGGTTACTCTAGGTTGCATATATGGCTCGACAGAAGATGATCCGGATATTTTGGATTTTTTTGGCTCTGGAGCTAGCCACCTGGTCCCTAATTATTATACTGGCCGGGGATTTTAATATTAATGGGGCAGGGGGATTGGGAATGGCCCCTAGTGGGGGATATCAGGGTAGGAAAAAAATAGTTTGTTGTGCAATATGCAATCTCACCAGGAATAATGCTTTATTGGATGTGTGGGGGACACTAAAGCCTGGCGAACAGGGAATTACTTTTTATTCAGCTCCACACAAAGTGTGTGCTAGGTTAGATTATTTTCTTGTATCAAATTCTCTGCAATCTAAAAGTAAAATTGAAAGACTCCCCGGGATAATATCCGATCATAACTCTCTGATTTTAACACTGAATACTGGAGCAACTAGAGGGCTGGATCGGGTATGGACATTTGAGAGAGGGTTACTGAAAGATGACGCCTATATTTTACATATGACTGAATGGATTAGAAGCTTTCTGGACATCAATAGGGGCAGCAGGAAATATGTGGCGGCTGCTCGAGGGGAGACAATAAGTTTCAACGCCTCTAGCCGGAAGAAGGAAAGACAAAGAGAGGCAGAGTTAGTTAAGGCTGCGGCAGATGCAGAGGATGAATTAACTCAGAATGTTGTACGTGGGGTATCTTTAGATCATGTACTAATTAAAATATCGAAGGCAAAGATGGAAGCAGAGGAAAGTTTAGCTAACAAGGCCGCTAAAACATATTTAGCAAATAAGGAGAGGTGTTATGAGTTCAATGAATCTGTTGTCCGCACCCTTGCTATCCACACCTGGCAGAATGTATCCACGGGGGAGGTGAGGAAGATTCAGGATGTTGCTGGAAGAATATTTTCAGATGTTGAGGGGATACGAGAAGTATTTCGAAAATTCTATATCTCATTGTATGATGAAGAGCACCCAAGCGATCTTTCTAAAATAAGCGAATACTTGCGGGATATCCCGGTATCTATCCTTGCTGAGGATGAGGCACGGAGACTAGAGGCACCCTTGAATTCGGAAGAGATTTTAGCTGCCTTAACAAGCCTTCCCTCTGGTAAGGCTGCAGGCCCTGACCAAATTCCAATGGAATTCTTTAAAACTTTTTGGGATGTAATTAAGCAGGATCTGATCACTACAATGCAACAGGCGCAGGCAGGAGCATCGATTCCGAGCAGCTGGGCAGGGGCAGACATTGTAATAATCTTAAAAAAGGGCAAACCATCTAAAGAACCTGGCTCATATAGGCCAATAACCTTAATGAACGCAGACACAAAAATGTACTCCAAGGCCTTGGCACTTAGGGTGGCGAAAGTGGTTGATACACTTGTGAGTATTAACCAGCACGGTTTTATACCAGGGAGAGGTACCACACATCATACTCGAAAGGTTATCACCCTTTTTGATGCCTCAGAAGTTGCAGGAGACCCGATGGTGGTGATGCTATTAGATGCGGAGAAAGCTTTCGATCGGGTGTCCTGGGACTTCTTGTGGTTCATCTTAAAGAGGGCTGGTTTAGGGGGAAGTTTTGTGAAAGCTCTGCAATTATTATATGCAGCTCCAACTGCTCGTATACGAGTAAACGCAGGATACACGCTCCCATTTCAGATTAAGAGGGGAACACGGCAGGGGTGCCCATGCTCCCCACTTTTGTTTGCTCTATACACAGACCCATACATATGACGTATGGACTTAAATGACAATATCTGTCCATTAGACACCCATAGGGGGCCGTGCAAAATCCTGGCTTATGCTGATGACGTGGCGGTTGTCACCCATAATCCCACAGAAGCTATAAGACTGGTTGAGGCAGAAGCGCAACAGTTTGGAGAGGTGTCCGGATATGCTTTGAACACTTCAAAGACGCAGATCATTAAAAACAGTGAAGTGGAATGCTCAGATCGTCGGGTGGTGCAAAGTGGAGTGTATCTAGGGGTAACAATAACAGCAGAACTGGATACGTTAGTGGAGGCAAACATAACACCAGTAATAAATAAGGCCAAGAAGGACTTAGACAAACTACATAACATACATTTTTCAATAGTAGGGCGAACAATATAGTTAAAATGATTTTCCGCCCGAATTTCTGTATTTATTCAGGGCCATCCCTTTATTGTTTGAGGCAAAGTGGTTTAAGGTTCTTGAACATATGATAAACCGATTTGTGTGGGCCCATGGAAAGACCCGAAGTGCTTTGAGATTTATGGCACTTCCTAGGGAAAGAGGCGGGTGGGCCCTACCTGATTTAAGATTGTATTACTGGGTAGCGTCCCTACAATATATGACGGGCATATTAGGAGGAGCAGAAATGGAAGGAAAGGATGAGACAGGAACATTAGCAATTTATCCATTAGTGTTAGGCGCTGACGCTGAGAACCTCCTCCTGAAGTTTACTGAACACGGTTATTTTAAAAGGACCAAATTTAAAACGGTGTTGGCCACACATAAGATTTGGACGGCGTTTGCGAAAAAATTGGGCCTAGGTAGATACAATGCGTATACTAGATTGAGTAATAATCCTACACTCCCTGGTGATATATTTGCCGATGCTGTGTTTTCAGAATGGGGGAATCACGGGATAAATAAAATGGGTGATATGATGGGATCTCAGGGGGTGATGCAGTTTAATGGCATCCAGGGAATATATGGTTTAGATTAAAGTAATTTTTTTAAGTTTTTGCAAATTAGAAGTTTTATGTTGACAAAAAGGGGAGGGCCGGCGGGTTTTGGGACGAATTACATCTTGGATATTATCCAGGACGGTACAGATTGTACAATTAAAAGATTCTATGCTGAATTAATAGAACACAAAACAGATGACCTAGAAAAGTATGATGACAAATGGGTACAGAAGATAGGTACAGAAAAGGAATTTTTCCGTAGGTCATTGGAACTGCGGTAGAAAGTTCTGTGTTCAGCACTACTCCAGGCACAACACTATAAGACACTGTATTTTCTGTATCACACGCCCTCTAGGATAGCGCAATGGGGAGGGGTAGCTGGTACTACCTGCCCCAGGTGCAATAGCTCCGAGGCGAACTTAGTCCATATGTTTGCTACTTGTACCCATTTAAAAACAACACGAGATGAAATTGAGGTATTCCTTAAGAGGTCATTAAGGATAGAGATTAACCTAACATCAGCAGTTGTTTTGCTTGGAATAGATGATAATGATAGTCAGACCCAGTACGGATATTTTATCTTTGCTGCTATGGCTGTATTAAGGCTGTGCATTGCCACGGCATGGCTGGACCGTTTACCACCGACATTCCATCAATGGCTAGCTAAATTATTAGCCACTTACAATCTTGTAAAAGCAATATATGCAAGGAGGGGTACAAAAGGCAAGACACTAGGGATGGAGATATGGGAGCCTATACAAAGATGGAAGGAGAGAGACCCGGGGTAGCGGCGTAATGAAATTAATGTGATTAAGATAATTTGTATATATAGAAGTAGAATTTCTTGATTAGGACTTGTAGCAGTTTTTGCTTATTTAACTGCTCTTTTTCCTTTTTTCTCTTGTACTTGTTCTTGTTACTTTCTTTGTATATTTTATATGTATGTATTGTATGCTTTACCATATACTTGCATTTCATTTTGTGAATGAATTTATTTGCCCTGTACAACAAAAAGGGGGGGTGGGGGAAACCCAAATAAAAATATTTAAAAAAAAAAAACGAACAGATTTATTTATTCATCAGAAGTTTCTTTCCTGAGAGAAGTTCTTGCCTTCTGCCAGACACATTTGTTTTCTTCGAGCATCAATGGTTTCTTGCATTTGTATTGTACACTTTAAGCATATGTGTGTGAGTCCTCTGCAGGAATGCCTCGAGGAGCGGTGTACTGGCCATACAAACTGACCCTTTTCTCTTCTGCTCTACTGTCACTTCTAATATGACACCAGAAGGAAATATGTTGAAAGGAAATCGAGAATAGGGCAGCTGACTCCCCAACCAGATAATTGTGATGGATGCATTTGTCCGAGGGGTGGGGGGCACGTGCTATTGAAGGGACATGGAGTCAGAAGGAGCAGTCATCATTTGTTAGTCTGTTGTTTATGCATTTAATAGAGGCACTTATGATGGCAAACTAGGGACCCAAGTAACACTTCCATTCCACTCGATTGGGATTGTAAAACATTAATATTATAAAGTAAATATAAAAAAAAGGGAGTTACCCCAATGTGAAACCAAAGGGACGGCTACAAAAAAACCACAACACAAAAGTCCCTACACTCAATAAAGAAGAAGGGCAAATACTATTACCCTGGACCAAGTGTCAATAGTTCATACGGATATCAAAATTCCCCTAAAGGAGGCAATTATTATACAATATTAACTGTTGTCTATTCTCAAGAATACTGCACTGTGATCTACCATACAATCATCATGAGTTATATATGAACCCAATTCTAAATTCAAAACAAATATAAAAACAAAATTGATAAAAAACATTTTATTTAACTCATTAGTAATACTTAAAAATTTCTTTTCAAGGACAAAATGCCTAACAATAACTCACAAAATGGGTTACAATCTTTTTCCTACAGATTTCAGATAAAACTATTTGTTTTGTTAAAAAAAGTCGACGCAGCGTTTCAGTGATTTCTTTAATGTTTCCACCTTCTTCAGGACTAAAAAGTTTCATCGGATCTCCTATTTCATTATATTGAGGTTCAGTTATACCATTTGTGGGGGATGACCCTGCAAAGTCATGTAAAATGCTTCTTGTCGATAAGCCTCCTTTTAAATGTTCGTGGCAAGCTATATTGTCCGCAAGAGCCACCGTATCTCTATATTCATATGTAGATAAAAAGCCACTTGAATCACTATTAGACTTTTTCATTCAGATAAGTAAGATGCAGGCCCCTATCCTTTTCAATTTTTTATTAGGTGGTTTACATCAAACAAAAGTCGAGTTTTAATTCTCCTAAATTTTCTATAGTTATAGCTACAACTTTATTTCCACCGTTAAAAGTAATGTCGGCCTCCCTGCTCTCGCGGACTCCCGGAAATGACCTTACCAACGTCATTTCCGGGAGTCCGCGAGAGCAAGGAGGCCGACATTACTTTTAACGGTGGAAGGGAAATGCTACTTACCAGTATGCATCTGTTCTTGGCATGTAGAGCTGCAGATTCTTACACTGTGCATTAGTACACTGTGCATTAGATCGCCACCTGGTGTTGGGCTTGGATGATTGAATGTTGTTGTCGTCTTGGAAGAAGTCTTTGTAGTCACGAGATAGGTGACTCCTCGCTTGGACGATAGTGCGCATGGGCATCGGCTCCATCCTTAGATTGTTTTTCGCCATGATGGGAAATGATGGAGTTTGTAGAAAGAAGAAAGGATGTCCATGCGTGTATATCTAATTAAGATAGAACTGGAACAGATACTGGCCCTGGGGAGGCCTGAGGGCTGTAAGAATCTGAAGATCTATATGTCAAGAACAGATGCATACTGGTAAGTAGCATTTCCCGTTCGAGGCATATGAGCTGCAGATCTTACACTGTGCATAGATTGTACAGCAGTGTCTCCCTTTAGTGGTGGTCACCTGTATCTATTGCAGTAGTTTGAAAGAGTGTTTTGAGGACAGATTGGCCTACTGCAGCTTGCTGCTTAGCTTGCACATCAACACAATAGTGTTTAGTGAAGGGATGTGTTGTAGACCATGTATTTGCCTTGCAGATGTCTTCTAGGTGAATGTTCCCTAAGAAAGCCATGGAGGCTCCTAGTTTGCATGTGGAGTGCACCCTAGGAGGAACTGTTAATGTACGTTTTGCTTTTTGATAGCATATTTGTATACATTTTACAATCCACATTGCAATTCCAGCTTTAGAGATGGGGTTGCCTTTATTTAGTGGAGAGAAAGCTACAAACAATTGCTTTGTTTTGTGAAAGGATTTGGTCCTATCTATATAATAGAGGAGAGCTCTTTTAATGTCTAGTGTGTGTAGAGCTCTTTCTGCTACAGAGTCTGGGTTTTGGAAAAACACTGGTAACTCTACAGATTGGTTTAAATGAAAATGGAGTAATGACTTTTGGAAGGAATTTGGGATTTATCCTGAGAACCACTTTATTACGCTGTAATTGTAAAATGGTTCTTGTATAGTGAAAGCTTGAATCTTACTTACTCTCCTAAGAGAGATAATAGCTACTAGAAAAGCTGTTTTCCATGTGAGGAATTGCAGTTCACATTTGTGTAGAGGTTCAAAAGGTGATCCCATGAGCCTTGTAAGAACAATGTTTAGGTTCCACACTGGAGAGGGTGGTAACCTGGGAGGAATGATTATTTCTAATCCTTCCATAATTGCTTTATTAGCAGGCACTCTAAATAGAGACAGATGTTGTCTATTTTGTAAATATGCTGCAATTGCTGCTAGATATAGGCGTATAGATGAATATGCAAGTTACATCTTTGTAAATGTGGAAGGTACCAAATGATATTTTGGATGGAAGCATCTAGGGGATCAATTTGGAGTAAATGGCAAATCTTTTCCAATTAGCAGCATAGCAAGCTCTAGTAGTAGGTCTCCTGGCTTCCTTAATGATATTCATACAGTCTGGTGGTCGGTTAAGATAACCAAACTTTAAGACCTCAGGAGCCAGATCACCAGATTGAGTTGACTTGGGCCTGGATGTCTGATGTCTCCATGGGTCTGCGCGTAGGGATGGTGTCAGACGTAGCTTTTGGTGTGGAACTAGGGATAGTTCTAGCAGAGTTGTATACCACGGTTGGCGTGCCCATGTGGGAGCTACTAAAATCAGTTTGAGCGACTGTTGTCGTAGCTTGCACACTATTAGTGGTATTAGTGGTAGTGGTGGAAAAGCGTACGCAAATCTGCCTGACCAGTTCATCCATATCGCATTGCCCTTGGACAGCGGGTGTGGAAACCTGACGGCGAAGTTTCGGGCAATTTAAGTTTTTGTGTGTGGCAAACAGATCTATGTCTGGATGCCCCCACTTGTGAAAGAATGGTTGAAGAACTTGCGGATGTAGTTCCCATTCGTGAATCTGTTTTGTCTGTCAACTTAACAGATCGGCTATCTGGTTTGTGAACTCCTGGAAGGTGTTCTGCTAACAGATATATCTTTTGTGGAATGGCCCATCTCCATATGTTCTGTGCAATTTATTATTTATTTATTTATTTTATACACTTATATAGCGCGGCTGTCACTCCAGGGAGTATCTTGGCGCTTATAGCCCGTAGCCTAGATGACAGGCCGGAAAAAATCAGCTCGCAACATCCATCTTGTCCATGCTGAAACACTCTGGCTAAACCAGTGTCATACAGACCGTATCTGAGAGGTTAAAAATCCAAGTTTTCAGAGCCTTGCGGAAGTCTTTCTCAATGGAGATCAGACGCAAATTGGGTGGGAGTTTATTCCAGGCCTTAGCACCCAAGGTAGCGAGGGATTTACCTCCTCTTGTTGAAAGTCTGAATTTGGGTATCTGTAATAGGTTCATATTAGCTGATCTGAGGGAACGTGTGGGTGCATACAGTTTGAACCAAGGGAGAAAGTATTTGGGTCCTTGTCGATGGTAGGCTCTGAAGGTAATCACGAGGATTTTGAACAGTATGCGTTTGTGGATGGGTAGCCAGTGTAGGGCCTTGAGAGCGGCCGAGGCCGATGACCTCCTCGGCCATTTCAGGACCAGACGGGCAGCGGCATTTTGGACAACCTGCAGCCTATGCAGGACAGATCGATTTAGTCCTGCATATAGGCTATTGCAGTAGTCCAAACGAGATGTTACAAGTGCCACTGTCACCGTCTTCCTGGCAGTCAGAGGCAGAAAGTCAAAAAACTTTCTAAGTCCTCTGATGGTGTTAAAGCAAGACCCAGCCACTGCCCCTGCCTGCTGTTTAAAAGATAGGGCACTGTCAAACCTGATCCCTAGGTTTCGGGCCGTAGCAATGGTATCTGGGGGGGACTCCACATCCAGTGGCCACCAGAGACTGGGGGAAAAGGGGTTTTGGGGGCCGAAAGGAATAATTTCGGTCTTCCCGGTGTTACATTTGAGATGGTTCTCACGCATCCAAATAAAGGTGGCAGTGAGGCAGTCTTTTAGATTTTCCTCTGCCTTTCCGTTTTCCCCGTCTAGTACCAAGATGAGCTGAGTATCGTCAGCGTAAGAAATGGTACTGATGTTAAAGGACGAGATCAGCTCAATCAAGGGGGTCATGTACAGGTTAAACAGTACCGGGCTCAGAGTGGAGCCCTGGGGCACTCCTGTTTGTATACTTTTTTCCTCTGAGCGGTGTTCTCCCAACACCGTGACCTGTCTACGGTGATCAAGGAAGTTCTTCAACCAATCCAGCACAGTGCCTGCTATCCCTGCTACCACCAGACGACTGATCAGTATTGAGTGGGACACCGTATCGAAGGCCGCCGATAGATCAAGCAAGACAAGGACGGCCTTCTTCCCTTGATCCATGGCGGCCTTCAATGTCTCCACGGTGTACAAGAGGGCAGACTCAGTGGAGTGTGAGGCCCGAAACCCAGATTGATTAGGGTGCAGGATATCCTCATCCTCCAGGAATTTAGTCAGCTGTTTGTTCACCACTGATTCAGTCATTTTAGAAAGCAGCGGCAGCAAGGAGATAGGGCGGAGGTTGGAGAGTGTAGTGGGATCAGGCAATGATTTTTTTTGCAGTGGCTTTACTGCCGCCAGCTTCCATTCCAATGGAATCATGGCAGAGGACAGGGATGAGTTTATAATACTATTTATGGTAGGGTTAACCGTATCTACCAGGGCATGTATCAGCATGGGGGGACAGGGATCAAAGGGGGAACCTGATTTAGTTGACAAAATCAGTTGACGTGAGACTTCTAAGCTAATAGGTAGAAAATCCCGGAGTTGTGTTACTCCCGAGGGGGTTTCTGGATCCTCTACTGCCTTAGCCACTGGTGGTTCGGAAAAATCCTTAGTAAGGTTTGATATTTTTGAAACAAAATAATCTGCAATCGAATTGCACAGGGTTAGGGAGGGAGGGATTTCAGGTAGGAGGGACCTTGGTTTCGTAAAATCATTGACTATCCTAAAAATCTCTTTTTGTGAGTTGTTTGAGGAATCAATTGCTTTTAAGTAGTAGTCTTTTTGACCGTTTTTATCTGTGCATGATATTGCCTCCTAGATTCTTTATAATGGCCGAGGTCTTCTTCCATGTATAGACGACGCCATTTCCTCTCCAGTCTTCTAACCTCAACGTGTTTCTCTTTCAAAGAGAGTGAGAACCAGGGTGCCGTTTTTTTATAGTGATGTACTTTATTCTGGTTTTTGGCCTTGGGGGGCCCACTGATTTCTTTAATCCAATGATTGAAGCTGTTATTGTCTGCCTCCGTGACACCCGTAAAAAGAGGTTTAAGTGCTCTGGCTCTTTGTTGCAGATCTGGATCATTGCTAATTTTTTTCCAGTCATGTTTCATGCTGGTGTCAACCCTAGGGACACCCTTTCTAAGCCCCTTCCCCTCAACTGAGAGGTCAAATGGGATGAACATGTGGTCAGTCCAAAATAAAGGGCAGGGCTGTTTTACCTTTAAGGATGCTAAGTTTGTACATATGCAATCCAAAATATGTCCTGCCTTGTGAGTGGAGTCCCGTGTCAGTAGGGTCAGCCCCAGTACGTCTATTAGCTCTTTAAAACAAGACGCACTGGAATCTGAGTCAGAGTCAAGGTGAAGATTTAAATCCCCTAGGACAGTAAAATTGGCAAATTTGAGTGCAAGGTTACTAACCACCTCAGCTAGACTGTCTAGGAAGTTTTTCTGTGGGCCTGGTGGTCGGTATATCAATACTCCAGACAGGGTAAAAAAGGTGGTATTATGCATATGAAGATTGAAACCCAGGCTTTCTGCCCCCTTAAGATCTGGGAGTTCAAACGTGGTGCATTTGACCGAGTCACGATGGATTATGGCAACCCCTCCTCCGCGTTGTATCGGCCTGTCCAAACGCTGGATAAGATACCCTTGTGGCAAGGTGAAAACAACGTCAGGGGTGCACCAGGCTTTAAGCCAGGTTTCTGTAACGAACAGGCAATCCAGGTCGTTTTCCGTGATTAGGTCATGCACATGCGCTCCATTTTTACACATTGATCTGGCGTTTATTAGTCCCCCTCGGAGAGTAGAAAAGCCATTTGGTTTTATGGTTTGTATCACCGGGGTTAGCTCAACTTTGCAGTTCTTACAGCATATGGGTCCCCACCAGGTGTCTGCTCGCAATGTATTATGACAGCCACTATCTTGGGTCTGTAGTGTGTAGATCATATCTCTAGGGATATGTATATCGTGGACTGCATGGCTAGGGGGGGTGGCCCTAGGCCCGCCGCGGCACGGACGGGCACAGACGGGCTTACCTCTGGCGCACCTCCGGCGCGCCATTGGTGCGCCCGCTGCTCGCGTCCGCTGCGCGTAAGCCCCATGCGAGCTTTAAATAGGAGGCTCCTGATGGTGCTAGTGCAACCACTAGACCGTCACCTCACTAAAATGGCCCCCGGAAGTGAGGGTGATGTGCTCCCTCTGTACCGCGCTAGTCCACTCCCTCCACAACAAACAGCACAAGCTGCGGTGGAACGGGGAGGTAAGCGGTCTTCTAACACACAGAGGTACAGTTTTACTGATTGCCAAACAATTCTAGATTTATACTGATTGCCAAACAATTTTAAAAATTATACTGTGCAAATCTCATTCATTCACAACAGTACCTACGACGATTTAAAATCAGAGTTTGTGCAGCTAGGACGCTAGCGTGCTTAGTTTGTTCAGCAGCGCGTCAGCGTGTCAAGTTTAAAAATGCGAGTGAGTGCTTTGCTTTTGCGCGACCCGGAAAGCTCGCCCTAAATAGGAGGCTCCTGATGGTGCTAGTGCAACCACTAGACCGTCACCTCACTAAAATGGCCCCCGGAAGTGAGGGTGATGTGCTCCCTCTGTACCGCGCTAGTCCACTCCCTCCACAACAAACAGCACAAGCTGCGGTGGAACGGGGAGGTAAGCGGTCTTCTAACACACAGAGGTACAGTTTTACTGATTGCCAAACAATTCTAGATTTATACTGATTGCCAAACAATTTTAAAAATTATACTGTGCAAATCTCATTCATTCACAACAGTACCTACGACGATTTAAAATCAGAGTTTGTGCAGCTAGGACGCTAGCGTGCTTAGTTTGTTCAGCAGCGCGTCAGCGTGTCAAGTTTAAAAATGCGAGTGAGTGCTTTGCTTTTGCGCGACCCGGAAAGTTCGCCCTAAATAGGAGGCTCCTGATGGTGCTAGTGCAACCACTAGACCGTCACCTCACTAAAATGGCCCCCGGAAGTGAGGGTGATGTGCTCCCTCTGTACCGCGCTAGTCCACTCCCTCCACAACAAACAGCACAAGCTGCGGTGGAACGGGGAGGTAAGCGGTCTTCTAACACACAGAGGTACAGTTTTACTGATTGCCAAACAATTCTAGATTTATACTGATTGCCAAACAATTTTAAAAATTATACTGTGCAAATCTCATTCAACAACATGACAGCTATGTACTGTATGCAAAAACAGGGGGACAGCTGTAGAAAGTGTGTGTCCCCCTGTTTTTGCATACAGTACATAGCTGTCATGTTGTCCATCCGGATTAAGACAGCTTTGTTTTGTACTTGTACTTGGAATGTTTTGACTGCTAAGAATATTGCTAGCATCTCTAGGTGATTGATATTGAACGATTTGTGTTGATTGTTCCATTGCCCTTGAGTTGTATGATGTAGGAGATGGGCTCCCCATCCTGTGAGATA
Source organism: Lissotriton helveticus (assembly GCF_964261635.1). Lineage (NCBI taxonomy): Eukaryota > Metazoa > Chordata > Amphibia > Caudata > Salamandridae > Lissotriton > Lissotriton helveticus. Next base: position 705,581,409 of record NC_136072.1, read on the forward strand.
TGCGTCTGCTGTAAGTACTATTTGTGGAACAGGTTCGAGGAACGGCCGCCCTTTTGTCAAATTTTTGGTGTTCCACTACTGCAGAGAGGGATGTGTGAGGCTGTCTACCAACACCAGGTCTGTTAGTTGTGCTTGAGCCTGATTCCACTGTTGTGCTAGACATTCCTGTAACGGACGCATTTGCAGTCTTGCATATGGTACAATGAAGATGCAAGATGCCATCATGCCGATTAGTCTCATGAACACTCTGGCTGGGAGAGAGTGTTGATGTTGGAACTTTGTGACTAAGGCTTGAATGCTCTGTATCCTTGCTGGACTGGGATACGCTGGAGCTGTAGACGTGTCTATTGTAGCCCCTAAATATTGATGTACATGAGACGGCTGTAGGTGCGACTTGGTGTAGTTGATTGCAAACCCTGTCGTGCAATGTTTGAATTGTCTGATTTGTGTGTTGGGCACACTGATTGAATGACTTGGCCTTTATGAGCCAATCGATTAGATAAGGGTAGATATGTATGTGTTGTCTTCTGAGATGTGTTGCTACTACTGCTAGGCACTTTGTGAACACTCTTGGTTCAGTTGTTACCCCAAATGGAAGGACTTTGAATTGATAATGTTGTCCTTCCAGTACAAACCTCAGATACTTCCTGTGAGAAGGATGTATGGGAATGTGGAAGTAGGCATCTTTTAGATCTAGTGTTGTAAGGAAGTAGCCTTGTTGCAGCAATGGGAGCACTTGTTGTAAAGTGATCATATGAAAATTATCTGAGTGTATATAGTGATTTAGGGGCCTGAGGTCGAGAATTGGCCTTAGTGTCCCGTCTTTTTTGGGTATTAAAAAATACAGCGAGTAAACCCCTCTTCCTTGATGTTGTAAAGGAACTATTTCTATTGCGTCTTTTTGAAGAAGTGATAGGACTTCTTGTTTGAGCAGCGTAAGATGTTCTGCAGACATTGGGGTAGCTGTAAGTTCGAGGCAGTAGCCATACTGGATAATTTGCCTTACCCACCTGTCTGTTGTGATGGAATTCCAGACAGGAAGGAACTGTGTTAGTCTTGCCCCCACAGGAGTGGAATGCTGTTGGGGGAGCAGAGGGAAGTCACTTTTTGGGGTGGAAGAGGTTCGATTATTGTTGTTGCCTCGACCTCTTATTTTATTGTTGTTGCCTCGGAGATAACCAATACCCAATAACTTCAGCGAGGTAGGACTATTTTGGATACTAATGGCTTACTTAAGATAGGCAGATTTTAAATAATGAAACCTTGCCTCCCATACTCTGTTCAGTAACAAGAAACTCTTCTCTACCCCATCAGGCAATACACCTGAGAGAAACTAAAGGTACCGGCATCGTAATAATGCATGACTTATTTATCACTCACAAATGGGTTACTTAAGTATAATAACACTTTGGTCATTTTAGGTCTCAATAAGTGATTAAATGTTCACGCTGTCACTATGAACTGGATGTTTAAGGATTACTTGGTTGTTTGTGTATATTTCAGATTTATACTCATGCTTTAGTGATGTATGTTATTATTTGGTAAAAAGAAAAGATTCTGACACTTTGCACTGTTCATTTGACTAGTTCCTTTGCACTTGGTTGCATTGTTGTGGGCTCTATCAGCACAGACTCAAAGTGCTATTTTCTGTAAATTACATATGTACAATCTGTATTATTTCCAGCGCTGACGAAGCCGTAGGTCAACCCAACCACGGCGAAACGCGTTGGCACAAAGGGATTGGAGTGTGACAAAATAAAGAAAAGAACTGCAAGAGCCCCACTGATAATCTCTGTGGATTTTTTATGATACTTCCAAAACTGAGACTTTAACATGTGCATGCGTGCTCTAAAAACTATTGTTTGAAGCTATTCAGTAAGTGCCCAAACCAATATTGTCTTTCGGGGGAGAAGGTTTTGATGGCTATGACTGTGGATCAGGAATGTCTGGCACATTTTGTGGGTTTGGGTACTCCCAATCTGGATCATCAACAGGGTAGGAAAAAGGCTCATCTGGGTCTACCCCTTCCCCTATGCTATACTCATCATCATTTTGAGGTGTATGTGGTGAAGAATGAGGAGGAGAGTGTTCAGGACAATTTTGAGGTAAATTGTTAGGAGGAACAGAATATGAAGGAGAAGGAAGTATAGGAGAAAAAGGGTGCATAGGAGATGTGGCAGAGTCCTTCTTCTTGGCAGGCCCTGCAGGTGTAGGTGCTGTGTCTAATTTCCTCTTCCTGTGTGATGTAGTGGATACATGACCTGTGTTTGGGTCAATGTAGATCTTCTTTTGTAGAGGATCAGGTTGGAAAAGTTCTTCTCCTTGCGGAACCTTTGCCGGTGCCGGTTTTTATGTCTCGGCTAGCCGCGCGAAACGCGTCTCCGCCGAGCCCCTTTTGTCGGCATGTGTGCTTCCCAGGAGACAGTCCTGGCCGCGCGCATCGCCTTGGAGGCGATTTGAAAGTGACACGCGCACGCGAACGAGCGCTGCGGCCAGGCGCTGTCTCCTGTGAAGCACACACGCATGCGCATACACACATCAAGTGCTTCGTGAAATTGCAGATGACGGTAAGTAGATTTATTTACATTGCGTGTGTCCTCTTTTCCCGCCTCCACCCCTGGGGCAATCCCTCGTCTATCCTTGCTCCCCGAACACCAGCCCAGCTCCCTCCCAAGCTCCGGCTGCGGCTTTACCTTTCCAGCAGCGCCGAGCCAGATGCAATGCCATTAGAGAACCATCATAACAAACATTTGCGCTTACGAGGAGGGGCCGGTTGGGCCTAAAAGTACACAGAGAGGCCCCAGAGGCCACTGGTCGGGATAGCGGGTGCAGGCGGTAGTAGGACACAAGGCACCATGTTCGTTGCACAAGGGAGCACGGTCCCCAGGGGGACGAGGATATCTGGACTCCAAAGAAGTGCAACAGGAGGCAAGAGATAGAGCAACAATACGGCTCTGCAGGGCCTCGCCAGAGGGGTTCCACTTCCAACCTGAAGGGGCAGGGAAAGTGCAGTACTTATGGTGCCTGGGGGGGGTGACACAAGCGCAAAATTGTAGCGTGTTGAGAAGTTAAAAGTTTCAAGTTGTTTCCCCTACGATTCCCCTCGTGGTGTGCCTGGAGAGAGAGTACGACTGTGCCTAGCAGTGACCGATCCCTCCACCTCACTTTCTGCCACGGGACCTGCTTCGTCCCCGGACAGACAGACCTGCGCTTACCTCTCAGCCATCTTCACATGTCCCAAGGCCCCCCCTTCGTCTGTAGGGTCCAGTCTGAGGCTCTACTCCACCACTGCCGGTCCGGGCTTCCCCTTCCTCGCGCCCCAGAAACTCCCCGGCGCGCCGGGAGTCGCAGAGTTCCTGTTCCGGACTCCCCGCTTGGCACGAGCTGTACAAGAAGTGCCCGCTGGGCGCTCTCCGTGCCCCCGCTCGGTGAACCCTGGCTTCCTCCTCCCCGCGCACCGTCCGGGCTGTCCCCGTGGCCGTCAGGGCGCCCTCGGCGTGCCGGGCTTTCCCCGCACACTATCCGGACCTTCCCTCCCTCCCTCCGGCGCAGCAGGGACTCGGAGCTCAGGATTGAAACCCGAGCCTTCCTCACGGGAGGGGGAGGGAGTGGAGAGGACAGCTGGGAGGAAGAGGGAGGGCACAGGAAGGCAAGGTGATCGTGGCACCGCTCAGACAGGAGGAGCAGTGCAGGGTGGGGAGCCTGGGACGGGGCAGAAGTGCAGAGGGCACATGTACTCAGAATTAGAGAACTTACCCACGAGACAGTAGGGATGTGAATGTCCCCTGATTGCCATGCGGGTAGAATGGAGCGGCAGATTGCACTCCAAAGGGACAAGCGGGTAAATTGCCACAAAGAAAGGAAGGCAAACAAATCCTCGCGAGTCTCACTCACATTGACAGGCATCCAGTTGTCCCCGTGTCCGCCTGTTTTGTTGTTGTTTTTTGGGCAGTTTTATATAGCACAAACTGGACCCGTAGGTATTGGAGGGTTTTACATGAGCCCCAGTAATTCTTAGAGTTTATCCATTTGTATCTCTTCCTTGAGCGACTTTACAACTTGTACATTTCCATTTTTAGGTCTCGGCTAGCCGCGCGAAGCAGAGTGAGTGTGCAGAGTGAGTGTGCAGAGTAGTGAGTGCAGAGTGAGTGTGCAGAGTGAGTGTGCAGAGTAGTGAGTGCAGAGTGAGTGTGCAGAGTAGTGAGTGCAGAGTGAGTGTGCAGAGTAGTGAGTGCAGAGTGAGTGTGCAGAGTAGTGAGTGCAGAGTGAGTGTGCAGAGTAGTGAGTGCCGAGTGAGTAGTGAGTGCAGAGTAGTGAGTGCAGAGTAGTGAGTGCAGAGTAGTGAGTGCAGAGTAGTCAGTAGTGAGTGCAGAGTAGTGAGTGCAGAGTAGTGAGTGCAGAGTGAGTGTGCAGAGTAGTGAGTGCAGAGTGAGTGTGCAGAGTAGTGAGTAGTGAGTGCAGAGTAGTGAGTGCAGAGTAGTGAGTGCAGAGTGAGTGTGCAGAGTAGTGAGTGCAGAGTGAGTGTGCAAAGTAGTGAGTGCCGAGTGAGTAGTGAGTGCCGAGTGAGTAGTGAGTGCCGAGTGAGTAGTGAGTGCAGAGTAGTGAGTGCAGAGTAGTGAGTGCAGAGTGAGTGTGCAAAGTAGTGAGTGCCGAGTGAGTAGTGAGTGCCGAGTGAGTAGTGAGTGCTGAGTGAGTAGTGAGAGCAGAGTAGTGAGTGCAGAGTAGTGAGTGCAGAGTGAGTGTGCAGAGTAGTGAGTGCAGAGTGAGTGTGCAGAGTAGTGAGTGCCGAGTGAGTAGTGAGTGCCGAGTGAGTAGTGAGTGCCGAGTGAGTAGTGAGTGCAGAGTAGTGAGTGCAGAGTAGTGAGTGCAGAGTAGTGAGTGCAGAGTAGTGAGTGCAGAGTAGTGAGTGGTGAGTGGTGAGTGCAGAGTAGTGAGTGGCTGGCCCTGTTTCTAGCTCAAGCGGCACCGGCACCTGTAGTCTAAAGATAATATCTCTGCCTCAAGTGAAGTACTCTGGTACCCAAGGATGACTAGCAAACAATATTATTCACAACGTTCCTTACTATTCAGCAACATTTGACAGTTTGCAATCAATCTTTATAAAACAATTCAGAGTTTGATAACAAATTAATGCAACACATTGTAATATACAATGGCAATAGCTCAAACTTTAATGCTGCGAGACCTATTGCATTGTAAATGCTTGTTTCAGTTACGAGCGTGGTTGCTGCTTATTTTTAGCCATAGGAGTTGTAACTGTGTTCTTTAGTGTAGATTTCGGCACCGAAGGTGTTGTTTTTGGAGTCGTAGGCTGTTTCGAGGGCTTGGGCGCATCGGAATCAGGCCTTGAAGGTTTTGGTACCAAAGATATTGGCTTCGGAGTGGAAGCTGGTCTGGTCGGCTTTGAGGTGTCAGACGTTGGCTTCATAGTTTTGTCTTTAGAAGTCGACGGTTTCGGAGCCAAGACTTCTTTCGGTTTCGGTGCCGAGGGAACTGGCGGGATCGGCACGTGCAGCTTGCTCGGTAAGGAGCTACCGGAAGGCTTGACTATTTTCTTCGGAGCCGGGCACAATGGCGGGGCTTTTGAAGTGTGTTTTCGGTCGCGACTGGGCCCCGGAGGCGGAGTGTTGGCCTTTGATTTGGGTGGTGGGTATGGGGCCCGGGCAGTAGTACTCATGCGCTGACCCGATGGTATGGAGTCATCTGAGTCGTCTGCCTCTGATACGATTTGGAGATCGTCTGAATCTTCTTCGGGAACGAGCGGAACTTCTTCGTCGAAGATATCCACTGGTTCCGAGGCCGATCTCTGCATGTCGTGTCGACAGGCCCTCCGATCTCGAATGGTTGTCTGTGATCGAAAGGACGCACAGGCTGTGCAGCTGGATTCGTCGTGTTCTGGCGATCAGCACAAGTTACACACCTCGTGGTGGTCACTGTGTGGAAACTTTGCTCCACAGTCGGGGCATCTTTTGAATGGTGTCCTTTCCATGAGCTGTAGGCCTCATGGCGTGGATAGACCCAACGGCCCGCGTCGACGACCGGAATCGAGCTGATGGAGTCGAGACGATGTTTGTCGATATCACAAATAGTTTGGTGAAGTTTGAATACGTTTTTATGCGTCGAATTACTTGAAAAGTAGATTTCGAACCGGAGCGGAAAAGTTTCGTCCTAACCCAGTGGCGGAGAAAAACAATCTAAGGATGGAGCCGATGCCCATGTGCACTATCGTCCAAGGGAGGAGTCACCTATCTCGTGACTACCAAGACTTCTTCCAAGACGACAACAACATGCAATCATCCGAGCCCAACACCAGGTGGCGATCTAATGCACAGTGTAAGATCTGCAGCTCATATGCCTCGCACATAAAGTTGTGGATATAACTATAGAAAATTGAAGAGAATTAAAACTCGACTGTGGAGTGATGTAAACGCCCTAATACAAAATTGAAAAGGAAAAGGGCCTGCATCTTACTGATCTGCGTGAAAAAGTCTAATAGTGATTCAAGTGGCTTTTTATCTACATATGAGTATAGAGATACCGTGGCTCTTGCGGACAATATAGATTGCCACGAACATTTAAAAGGCTTAGCAACAAGCAGGCATTTTACATGACTTTGGACGGTCATCCACCACAAATGGCACAACTGAACCTTAATATAATGAAATAGGAGATCTGATGAAACTTTTTAATCCTGAAACATTAAAGAAATCACCGAAACGTTGCGTCGACTTTTTTAACAAAACAAATAGTTTTATCTGAAATCTGTAGGAATAAGATTGTAACCCATTTTGGGAGCTATTGCTAGGCATTTCGTCCTTGAAAATATGTTTTTAAGTATGATCAATGACTAATGAGTTAAATAAAATGCTTTTAACAATTTTGTTTTTATATTTGTTTTGAATTAAGAATTTGGTTCATATATAATGCGTGATGATTGTATGGTAGATCACAGTGCAGTATTCTTGAGAATAGACAACAGTTAATATTGTATAATAATTGCCTCCTTTAGGGGAATTTTGATATCCTTATGAACTATTGACACTTGGTCCAGGGTAATAGTATTTGCCCCTCTTATTTATTGAGTGTAGGGACTTTTGTATTATAAAGTGAAGACATTACATACTATACAATAAAATGTTAATTGTTTACTAATAAAGCTGGTCAGACACTCACCTTGAGCATTTGACTCATTACCCTCTCGTTGTCCTGCACCATTTTCTGCCTATCCTCATCCATCTTCTGTGTCAGCTGCTTGACATGTTCCTCATGGCTTTTCTGCTGGGCCTCCAACTTTTGCTGGGCTGCTGCTTGCATCTCTTCCTTCAGCTTCGTCTCCCGCTCTGCAGCTTTTACCTTCGCTTGCTCCTCTGATGAAAATACATAAGTGAGAGAGGTTCCTATGAAAAAAGGTACACTGCAAACTCAAAGCTGTTAGGATAGTGAGAGTGCAAACGTGCTAAATCTTCCTGCCAAACCCAACTTCAGAAAACCTGAGAACCTTATTCCTGAAGAAAGGGGTACCCAATAAATCTAATACTTCGGACGTTTCTCTTTCTCATTTTTTCAGCTTTGAACATTTCATCCTGTTAAACTGTAGATGGATTCAAACAGCTAGCACTGATGATGGCAACGTACGTGTTTATGGTAGGGAAAAGGGCAAAGAGCAGTAGATATTGTAAACATTTGGGACTTTACATTTATACATTGTGGCCCATAGGATGATCAAAAGGCATCAAAGTAGGTGCTGCTTGGCATGATGGGCTGGACAGCATTTGCAGATTGAGTGCAGAACATCTTTGTGACATGCGTTAAAGCTAGCAGGCATGCAGTGTATTAGCTAAATATTGATTAGTGGGATTGATTTTCCACGATTGTTTTTACATCCTCCTAATTAACCTTCAGATTGTATTGTATTGTAATTGCATTTATATAGAGCTTACTACCCGTGACATTGGCATAGTAACCCCTGGTAATAAAGGGAACTATTTTGTGTGTGGATATGCTCCTTGTGAAAAATCCAGAATGCCATTACAGTACGATAAGCCAAAACCTAAAGTGGGCCTTCCACTAGACCATGCTTCCTGCTGTACAAGGGCAGAAGAAAAATGTTAAAGACATTACCAGCAGACTACTGGATGAAGATGGCTGGCTGAAAGCCCTACAAATAAATATATTATATATAATTTTAGTAACTCAAAATGTTTTGGCTAAAGCCAGAGATCAAAAACGACCATACCTTCATCTAGATATGATTTCAGAAGACTTCCTCCTAGTTTTTTTATAACATGAATTGCTTCCAAATTGCCAGAACCTTTGAGACGGAGTTTAGCAAAATGATCATTATGATGAGTAAGCAATTTAGAAGACAGTGTGGTCCTGGAAATATTTAGCAGGTCTTTCTGGAATTTTTCATCATCGTTCCCATGCTCAACCAGGTCGCCCTCCTGAACAACACTACCCAGACAGCCCGAACTCCCTCTTAAAAATAGAGGCCAAATTATTGGCAAAAGCACTGGCCAACAGGTTAATGCCACATATGGGAGAGCTAGTTTACCCAGACCTACTGGCTTTATGCCCCGCCGGGCTTCGCGCCACAACAGTAGATGAGCGCATAATGCAATAGCAACTGTTGATCACTTGAGCAGACCGGCGGCCATGTTACTGGCCGATATAGATAAGGCCTTCGATTCGGTCATTTGGGCATATCTTTTTACACTTTTCCGACGCCCGAACCTGGGTCCATGATTTTTGGCATATTTATAACTACTATATAACGATCTGACTGCATCGAGGAACTATGAATGTAGTCCCTATGGTCCCAGGGCAAATTTTTTTTTTTTATGTACCAGGGGATTGAAGGGGAACGTGTGCTGGTTAATCAAAGTTACTCAGCCGTTTGTTTGGTTGGGAATATGAGCCAAGATGCCCTCAAAATGCAGAGTTTATTATTCATACTGTTATGTGTGGCATTTCAGTTTCAGATTCTCGTAACCACCGCTATGACATAGCAACAGTTGATAATAAACTGGTTACCCACTGTTGTGGTATCGTAAAAGCCTTCCAGGCCAGGTCGAAATGCATCTCCGAGAGCTTGTTAGCACAACTCTGCTTGTCTGCTTTGACTAAAAGCAGAAAGCACAGCTGCAGGAGAGTGAGGAAGGCTGGGAAGGTGGTGGGAGTTGGTCAATGATGGAAAGTGTGTTTTTAAATCTTAGGGACAGGGATACATAACAGAGGCCATTTTATGTATGACTCCTCCATTACTCCTCTGCCACTGCATGGAGGTTAAAAGCAGGGGCAAATGATTTTTGGAGCCATACAAAACATAAAATTATAGAAGGGAAAAAAAGTGAATTATGGGGATGTTTTTCACCTCTGGTTCTGAGGGACATCATAGACAACTCAAGCTGTGCTCTAGTTGTCTATTTGAGGTCAGCCAGAACCCCTCGGTGAAAAACGTCCCTCTAAGTTACGGGAAACATCACTTACAACGAAACTTTTACAACGCACTATCATTACAACGCGGTCATTACAACGCAAACCATTACAACGCATTGCGCTGGGGGGCGCTCTAGGATAGGGAATAGGTTAATTTACTATCCAATAACCTTCCCTAGTGTCCACGGGGACTGGAGATGGAATAGTAAATTAAACTATTCACTATCCAACACCCAAAAGCGCTATGCGTTGTAATGGTATGCGATGTAAAAACCGCGTTGTAAAGGCATGCGATGTAAAAGCATGCGTTGTAACGTCATACATCCCTAAGTTACTGTTGCTCGTCTATAATTCTATTTGTTATTAGCTTCAATGCATGTAGTGGATGCTGGTGGATACTGAACAGCAGATGTTGTTTATGTCCTGTGTGTGTCCTTTACACAGCCTCACTAGAGCATGGATGTACAGTGGAAGACAGTTCTGCAATCTGCTGCCAGTATTGTTACTGGAGTACGTGCTTTGTCATACAGTGAGTCATTGGTAAGAAGACGGTGTGCTTAGCACATTACATGGTAATGCATATTTATGTGCCTTTTAACCTACAGATCAGCGACTGTGCAAGAACTACTTTGCTTAAAATCTTTTGGTAGTTCCTTTGCTTGGGCGAGGAATCTTCAGAGAAAAGGGCTAAAAAATATTTGAATAGGAACACAGTTTGCGAACAATAGGCAGAATTCGCGAAGATCAATTGATTTCAGCAGTTTGTACTGAATGGGATGAACTACTACTTAAATAGAATCTGAAGACCACTGATTGTTCTGCAGTGTTCACTGCTGTTGATATGACCAATAACATCACCACCTACCAGCAATTTCCTTCTCCTTCTGTGACAGGGTCTGATCCATCTGCAGAATGGACATTGCTACAGATTCGTGTTTCTGAGTAAACTCCAGGAGAGCTTCCTCTGCCTAGGAAAAAATACACAATTTATACCACACCAGACAGCTGCACTTAAGGAGAGCACATGTTTGTATCAGTAGGGAAGGATAGACTTATCCACGTTGTCATGATGGTTCTAAGCTCTCTCTATTGCAAATGTGAGTGTTCCATGCCACCTCTAGGTAGGACCATAAGCAGCCTTTCAAAGCTGTAACCAAAGTTGTATTAGCCGTACACCATGCACACTTGAAGCGCAGAGAGATATAGATGCACAGTTGACCATGCTTTCAAAGTCATGATGAGAGTCGACAGAAGATTTAACGGATTGGTGTGTGAGTTTTATTAATAGAAAATAGCCTAACACTGGTATTACTAGAGTGATCATAAAATTAACTAGCTTACTTTTTAGTCTGTGGTTCAAAGCCGATGAAATAGACGTTGGCTTTAGAGAATGTATACAGTAAGCAGTGACTAAAAAGCATGTAGAATCTAAAAGGTAATTCCAAAGAGCTGGACGTATCAGGAAAACCCTTTTGCTGTTTGTAATGCTATTTACTGCTAGGGGAGAACCCCTAAGCCAGTTCTTAATTTGTGCCAGTGGTTGTAGGTGGTGCTGACTTTCACTTTTGAGGAACAAAACTAATGTTTCATCATCAGACATGGCAGAGACCAAGAGAGATAGCAGTAGAAAAAGTAAACAGGGGAAAGGTAGGAAGACATTGACAAAGGGGAAAATCATGATGAGAATGACCTGCAAAAGAGAAATAAAGGGACAGAAAGTGTAGAGGGGTGAAGAAAAGAAGTATTATGTGGAATCAAGACTAGTAAGCCTCGGCATTCAGACACATCAGGATTCGGCAGCAGCAGCAGTGGGCTTCTAAGGAAAACTGAAGGGATATGCACTTATTATTTTCGTTTAACAAATTAAGCACTGCCCAAAGTTCACAGCAATATATGACTGAGCAAATGTCTTATCCTAAACAAGCATTTAATTGCAATGCAATAGGTTTCGCATTTGTGAAAGTTACAGCTAATAGCATTGTAAATAACGTAGTATAAGACTTCACAGAAATGTGATGTAGCAGAGTGTATGTTAAATTTATGGTGAATTTAACAATTCAGAGAGAGTACTGTAAAATCTAAATATCATGAAAACTTTCCTCTGAAAGCGTTTAGCCCATTACAATTTGTGAAGAGCTCTTGGAGTCATGGTCACATTGGAAGCACGATCCATATTTCATAAGCCCTGCTCAGCACAGCAGGACACAGAAAGTTCATACATACCTTGCCCTGATCTCAGTGTTATGAGCACAGTAAAGCAGAGCAGTGTCATTTGCTGTCTAAGAACCAGGGGCCATGCTGAATGAAGGCTGCAGCCTCAGAGAGGGCGCTTTGCTAGGATGCTGTATCCTTAACCAACTGAACATTGAACACTTCCCCAAATGACTGTTCATTTCCTGGGGTCAAACTATCAACAGACAAAGACATAACTCAAAACTTGACGCCTCTTATGAACGTAATGAAATGTATCGGTCATCTTCCAAAGTGCATCACTTCAAGGCGACAAATTAATGCTTAATACAAACAGTCTTGAATTAAGTTGTTTTTACATTTGTTTGGCGGCTGTGTCTTTCTTGTGGAGATGCAATGTTTAATTAGTACATTTTGAGATCTAATTAGTTAGCAATCCTACTCATTTTAAGAAGGTGATGTTATTTGAAATACTTTGCAATTCAGAACAATTTACGACTCTTAGCTGAACAATTACTGTTTGTTGGTTACGATCGGCTTAGAAGGAGTTCTTTCTTCAGGTTTCTTCAAGGAATGTTGTTCCTGGTAAAATGGCCGCCATGTTTACTATCAACTAAAGCATGATGCCCATTAAGCAAAAAGCATGTACAAATGGGCCCCGTGCAGAGAGTTAAAGTTTATTTAATGTCTTTAAAAAAATGGAGGTGGGCGAGTCACGCCATGCAGAACAAAAGGTGCGGTCGCCACACTTAAAGATACAGCATATGAAATATAGCAGGAACAACACGGTAATCTTGACGCGTTAATACTTTTTATTTATAAATGACATGATGTGACTTTGGTGCATGGCTGCCACCTTAGCGCGGGGACACACTGGGTCAGTGTAACTAGGCGCGCTATAAACTTAAATAACATAACATAACATGAGCATGATAAGGGAGGCGCTGCCGGAGAGTACCAATGGATTTGCTTTGTTTTCATTTAACTGGGGAGCAGTGTGGTGCGCCAGGTGAGGGGGCAGAAGAGTGCTCCGAGCTCTCACTGTGTGGTGGCACCACTGTCTGGCCTGAGCACGGCATGCTAAAAGGTTAGGTGACTGTAAAGCGTGTGCCGTTCAATTTGAGTCTCGGTGTCATGATAAGCACGTAAAGTGTGTGTTTACACACTAAACATGCCACTGCAATAACAAGCTGATTATAGGAGGCCAAGCAGTGTGGTACAGAACAAAAGAAAGGCGCCGCCATCCTTAAAGATAAAGTGCTCGATGTCAATGTAAAACAAGTAAACAACGGATATATGATGTTACTTAGCAGACCATTACTTCGCAAGTTTTTACTATGATGTTTTTAAACTGCAAATACAATTACTATGCAAGATTTAATTGTGCTTGTTTTAGTTAGCAAATACGTTTAAACGTAATAAATATGTATTTACTTCGCAGTATAGCACTAAGTATACACCTTCTACCCATTTTTACCCTTACCCTTAAACACTACATTACCCTACACTACCCAAACACCCCTACACTATCCTAAACCCTAAAACACTACCCCCTACACGTCCTACCCCTTCCCCCAGTCCTGTCCCTGCAATCTTACACTCCCCTGCACGACCCCCCGACACTACCCTTAACCCTTAAACACTACGCTACACTACACAAACACCACTCGACTACCCTAAACCCTAAAACACTACCCTACACTAAACAAACAACACAACACTACCCTAAATCACTACCCCCTGCACGACCCTTCTCATTTCCCCATTCCGCACACTACACTCAAACAATATCCTGCACGCCCCTGTCACTTCCCTAAACCCTAAAACACTACCCTGCACTACACCAACACCACAACACTACCCTAAACCCAAACACACTACTCTACACTACAGAAAAATCAACCCTAAAACCTAAAAGACAACCCCCTGCACGACCACTGCCCTAAATCTAAATACACTACTCTACACTACATAAACACAACCCTACAACCTGAAAGACAACCCCCTGCACGACCACTACCAAAAACCCAAATACACTACTCTACACTACATAAATACAACCCTAAAACCTAAAAGACAACCCCCTACACGACCACTACCCTAAACCCAAATACACTACTCTACACTACATAAACACAACCCTAAAACCTAAAAGACAATCCCCTGCACGACCCCAAAAACTACACTGCCCACTTACCTCACTCTCCACATGGTCCCTCGCTTTACCATGCTTAATCTCTTTTCCTGCGTCAGGCATCATCAGAGCTGCATGACGTTGTTTGGAAAAGGAAGCGCCTCCTTTTCCAAACAATGATGTGAATAGTCAGCAAATTAATTGACTTTGCGAAGTAACGGTATATGCGAAGTAGAAGCGTGCCAACTTAATGCATGCAAAGTAAAAGATCCTGCTAAGTAAAAAATGCGTAGTAATGGTAAGTCGTAGTAGTGGCCGCGAAGTAATGGTAGATTACCCAACAGAACAGTTAACGAGCAAAGAGGCAGTCCAACAAAAAAGAGTTCTCTCTAAGTATAAATAACCACACACGCGCTGCCTAGGCGAGACCTAAAAAGTAACATGTGACACAGATTTACTTATCAAGAGAAACTTGTGTTGGCAAAGGGTTGGAAGAAGTACTAAAGGAGAAATCCCAAACTAAATGTATAATTGTATGTAAATGGTATTTACATAATATCAGCAAAAGTGAAACACAGCAGAGCGCTGAGCAGGATCCAAGGCAAAGACACAACATGAGATTCGAGGAGTAGCTTGCTTCTAAGAGCAAAAGTGGACTGTTACTTCATCAGATAACAGTGCGTATCTTACAGACAAGTTATGGAGTGTCTCTTCATGTAAGAGCAATGGAGTATCGAAACAATGAGAATGGTAGTACATACAAAAAGTCTGACCTGATCAGAATTCTTTGTTGAATAAAAATTGTACAGGTTTCCAGGAACCACACAATTTTAAGTTCACTAATTTCCTTGAGTTGAAAATAACAAGACACATATTTCTAAACATATGTTTAAAGTTGAAGTAGGCTGCATGTTTAAAAGGTTAGAGCCAGTACCATGGCCAGAACAATCTTAATGTTCTCTGAAGATGAAGGCCCTTGAAAGGTAAGAACCGCGCGCATAATTGTATGGTACTTTATTGAGTACAAGTAATAGCTACCCTGGTGTCTAAGGCACTATTGTGTGTTAGCACCCTTCATTAGTAAAGTGCAGGGGAACTGCTCCAACACTGCCCAAGTGCTGTAAGGATTCCCTATACCCTCAGTTTGATTGAGGGAGGAGGTTGCCATAATGAGGGAAATGGTTCAAACATCTCTGCCTTGTCATAGGGTGGGGGTATTTATTACCCATCTTTTTTCCATCATTGCCAAGTACAGGTGAATATATTTATGCCACCTGCCACCACATTAGGGCTAACATTGCTAATCAGCCTAAAGGGGATGCTGCTTGTCATGCTCCTTGTGCTGCCAAATAAATAAAAGTAATTTTGAACAATGCCTTGCCCAAAGGCAGGTGTTTGCCCATTCACCCTTGTTTCGTTGATTGCACTACTGAATATTACCACCAACAATATTGTGGCATACTAATAACGAAGACAGAAATCTAGGGACAAATTATCGAAAGGTAATTCCAATTAGGTAAGTATACTTGTACTATTCCTAAATTCATATATACATACCTTGAAGATATATACACCACATTGATACATATATGTCAGGTTTCTAGGCGGGTAGCGCCTACCGAATCAGGGAGTGAACTACAACTCCCATGATGCCATGTAGAGGAGGGGCCTTTTATTTATTTATTTATTTAAAAGTTTTCTATAGCGCTAGCTAGACCCGAGGGTATCAGAGCGCTTTACAGCATTATCACACATAGGATACATTTACACAGTGATATGTACAGTGAGCCAGGACGTATCGCAGAGTATCTTCGGAGGAGTGCCCAATTGTCCTTCAAAAGATAGGTTAGCATCGTAGGGTGTCCAGTGTCTTGTGACGTTACACGGCTATATCGTCGAAGAAAGCACTGTGGCTCAAGGTGAGATTAATGAGGTTAGGTCTTAGTGTCAAAGTGTCTGCGTGCTGCTATAAGCAGGTTTCGATTAGTTGGGCTTTAGTTAACCATTCTTGAGGGATCGATTAAGGAAGAGGTCTTTGAGCTGCCTTTTGAAAATTAGGAAGGAGGGATTGGTCCTGATATGGATTGGAATGGAGTTCCAGATTTTTGCCGCATTTACTGCGAAGGAGCGAGATGCGGTTTTCTGTTTATGAGTTTTCGGGGGATAAGGAGTAAGGTGTTGGTGCTCCTTAGGCTTCTTGTCTGACCGGCCTTCTGGAGTTTTGAGGCCAGGTAGGCGGGATTCCCTGTGTGTAGAACTTTGTTGGTGAGACAGGACGTTTTGAAGTTGGCACTCATTTCGATTGGGAGCCATTTTAGTTCTCTAAGTGCATGCGAGATGTGTTCATATTTCTTGACTCTGGTGACCATTCTAGCTGCTGCATTCAGAGTTGATCTGAGGGGGGCTAGGTGAGATTTTGCTGATCCTGTGAGGGTTGCATTTCCGTAGTCCAGTCTTGACAGCACTAGGGATTGAGTGGTTTGTTTGAGGTCATTGGGAGGGATGAAGGGTTTTATTTTGTAGAGTAGTTTGAGGTTGAGGAAGGTGCTCTTTGCAGTGTTCTTGATGTGTTTACTCATGTCTAACTTAGGGTCCAGAGTGATCCCCAGTGATTTTACAGAATCGGCTGGGGTAGGTTTGAGATTGAGAGCATCAATAGCTTTTAACCATTCGGTGATTTGGGGGTTCTTCTCCTTGTAGGAGGTGAGGCGGATTTCTGTCTTGTCTTGGTTTAGTTTAAGGTGGTTTTGTGATAGCCAGTGCTCGACTTTTTTTAGAGTGTTGTTTAGTCTTTGAATGTCTTCGATGGAGGAGGTTTCCAGATAGATCTGGGTATCGTCAGCATAGAGGTGGAAGGGTATGTTGTTTTTTTTTTAATATGATGGTAAGTGGTTCCATATAGATGTTGAAAAGCTGCAGCGAGAGAACTGATCCTTGTGGGACACCCCTGCTAAGAGGGACTAAGTCAGACAGGAAGTTTTATTTTTTTTATTTTTTGGGTGGGGTTTTGTAGAAAAGAGGTGAACCATTGTAAGACCACCTCTTCAGCTCCAACCCTTTCTTTAAGTGTCTTAATGAGAAGTTTGTGGTCAACCGTGTCAAAAGCTGCTGACAGGTCCAGGAGTATGAGTAGGCAGCATTGGCCTGTGTCAAGGGATTTGTGCACATCGTCTATTATATTTATTATCGCTGTCTCTGTGCTGCATCCTTTTCTGAAACCCGATTGGTGGGGGTTGAGAAGGATGATGATTTCCAGGTGTTGGGTAAGTTGGAGGAGAACACATCTTTCCAGGATTTTCGCAAGGAGAGGGGGGTTGGAGATGGGTCTGAAGTTGTTCAGATCGTTTGTGTCGGAGCCCTGTTTTTTTCAGTAGAGGTGTTACTTGGCCAATTTTGAGACAGTCCGGCATGGTTCCAGTGCTTAGGGAGCTGTTTATAATCTCAGTCCAGAGTGGGGCTAGGGAGAGTGTGAGCTTTTTGGCTGGTTGGGCAGGTATGGGATCCAGGAAGTGTGCTGTGGGTTTGGAGTTGGAGATCATTTTGATTATCTCTGCTTCTGAGATGGGATTGAAAGATTTCCATAGGTTTGCGGGGTGATTGGGAGTAGTCTCTTCCGTTTCTGGAGGCGAGATGCTGGCAGGGGGGATACATTGAATGCCCAAGGAGAGTTCTACCTTGGTGATTTTGTCAGTGAAGAAATTGGAAAAGTTATCGCATAGGTCCTTTGAGGCCGTAGCTAGTGTTGAAGTGGGTTTGGAAGTTTGTTGCCTAATGAGATTGAAGAGTTCTTTGGGCCTGTTTTTAGCATTATCAAGGGCACCACAAAAGAAGGAAGATTTTACGTTCATTATGTGTTTTTTATATTTTCGTCAAACTGATTTCAGTCTATTTAGTAGGATTGTGGACAGGTTGTTGCGCCAGAGTCTGTCTGCAGCTCTTAGTTCTCTTCTTTCGGAGTGTATGTCTGTGTTGAATCTTGATTGTATGTTCCTGACTCTTTTTAGTATCAGGGAGGGCTATTTGGTCCATAATGGAGGACATTGTAGAGTTGTAGTGGGAGGTGAGTTCTGTTGTTGAGAGCTCACCTTTGTGGTTGGGGAGGAGGGAGTTTAACCTTTCCTCCAGGTCTACAAGGGGAATCTGACTTAGATTTCTTTCCCATCAGAGGGGGGGGGGGGCTTGCGTGCGGGACTGACACTGGGTCTTTTGGTTGATGTGGAAGAGAATGATATGGTGATCAGACCAGTCAACGGGCAAGGTGTGGTCAATTGAAACTAAATCTGGTTGTGCGATAATGGCATCCAGGATTGAGCCTCTATTGTGGGTTTTCTCAGTGCAGTGTTGGGTGAGGTTGTAGGTTATTAGGAGATCATTTAGGGTTTTTATTAGCGTGTTGTTTTTTTCATTCCATTGTATATTGAGGTCGCCCAGAATTAAGTTGTTGGAGTCACGGAGTGAGTCGTGAGTTATCAGGTCAGTGAGGTGTTCTCCAAATGAGGCATTGTTTCTTGACGGATGGTAGAGGAGATGGCAGAGTAATGGAATGTTGTTGCTTGTCTTGATGGAGGCAGTGAAACATTCGAAGGAGTTGTATTCTGGGGCATCGGTTTCCGTCACGGGGATGTGTTCCTTGTGTACGATTGCTATACCTCCTCCTCGTTGGTTAAATCTATCTTTGTGGATGATTGTGAAACCAGGGGGAACAAGCATGTCCATGGTTGGAGGGGAGATCAGATTTAGCCATGTTTCAGTGATGAACGTGATGTCTATGTCATGGGTGAAGATGGTCTCAGCTAGTTCTGTGGCATGTTTGATGGCTGATCTGCAGTTAACGAGCATGCAGTTTGTGGAGGATCCCTCTTTAACGGGGTTTTCCTTAAAGGGGACTCTGGGGATATTGGTGAGGAAGGCTGGTGGCCTTGGGGGTATGGGGTGAGAGCGGTCTCTTCTGAATCCAGTGATGACCTGGATCTGGGAGTTGGAGTGGGTGGTGGTGGAAGTGTTATATGACGAGGCTAGATTTATCGCTTCGCTCGGGGACATTGCGGCTCTTGCTCTTTTGGGTCTTAGTGATTGGTTTAGTAGGGGGGTTGTGGTCCAGCTGAGCCATTTGGTCTTTTGAGGCCTTGTGTGATTGGGGTTGGAGAGTGTGGGTTTCGAAGATGGGAGTTTGTTCGGCTTTTGAGGTGTGGTGAGGTTCCTTAAGATTTCGGTGTGGTCCAGTATTACCGTTTGAAGATGGCTTTCCAGCAGGGCAAGTCGTTGGGTCGACTCTATGGGGAAGGGGATGTGGGCGTCCAGGGTGGTCGTTATGGCTCTGGATCTTTTGGGTCTTTGTGTCTGGTTCCAAATGAGGTTGTTATTTTGGTTCCAGAATGGGGGGTTGGACAATCTGAGTCGTTGAGTCTTGAGTGGTCTTGCATGATTGGTGTCGGAGAGAGTGGGTGTCGGGTGTGGGTGTTGAGTGGGCTCTTGGGGGTGGCTTTTTGTGTTGAAATAGTTCAAGATGGACCTATTGGTAGTCCTGGGTGTGAGGAGTGGGAGATCACCTCGTGGTTGCGAGTGAGATTTGGGAGTCATTGACTTCAGGCAAGGTTCGCTGGTTGTTAGTTGGGGGTGGGGGTTTAAGGAAGGAGGGGGTGGGGGTTGTTCAGTGGAGGGCTGAGAGGGGGTGTGTGTTGTTTAGTGGAGTGCTGGAGAGCCTCATATGTGATGTGGTTCTGGCTGCTTGAGGAGGGGGGAGAGAAATGAGAGCTATCGGAGGGAGGGGGGTTGTTGTTCCGTAGGGGGTTGCAGAGCCTCATCAGAGATGGGGCTCTGACTGCTAGAAGAGGGAGGGAGAGAATTGAGAGCTATCAGGAGGGAAAAGGTTTGATGGTGGGTGGAGTCTGGAGGGGGAGTGCTGCCGACTGAAGTCCTTCATGTTTTCTTCCTTTTTGTCCCACGCTGCTGAGTGTCTTCTTTGTTCCCGATCCCTGGACCCAGCCGAAGCTTACTTCAGGTCGGGTGAGTTCATTCGTGAAGTTTTTCTGGAGTTTGATTCTTTGTAGAGCGAATGCAGTGGTGAGGTTAACCATGCATTGCCGTATCTACTCTCTTTTATCGTATCTGGTGTGTTGAGCTCTGCTGGAGTAGAGCAGGTGTTTTCAGGCATAGAGCAGAATGTGGTGGTGAGGATAACCACGCATTACCGTGTCTACTTGAGTTTATCGTGACTATTGGTATAGAGCTCTGCTGGATCAAAGCAGGAGCGTTCAAGCTTAGAGCAGAATGCTGTGGTACCCTGGCAGCATTCAGTATTTCTTGAATGACATCCTTAAAGAATATGTAGATCACTTTGTGGTGGTCGACATAGATGACATTCTTATCTATTCAGTCACAGAGGAGACACATACAGAACAAGTCAGTTTAGTACTGCAAAAGTTGAGAGAGAATAACTTGTTTTGTAAATTGAGCAAATGCGATTTTGGAGTGAGAGAGGTGGAATTCTTGGGAGTCATGCTCTGTCCTGAAGGCCTGCACATGGCTGAACGCATGGTGAAAGCGGTGCAGGAATGGCCAACTCCTACAAACGTGAGGGATGTCCAATGTTTCCTGGGATTTGGGAATTACTATCACAGATTCATTATGTATTTTTCTCAAATAGCCGTTCCTATTTCAAGATTGCTTAGGAAGGGAGTCCCTTTCCATTGGTCAAGTGAAGCTGAAGAAGCTTTCCTTTTCTTGAAAAAGGCATTCACTACGGCTCCTGTGCTTGCACATCCCAAACTTGAGAACTCTTTCATTGTGGAAGCTGCCACCTCGGATGAGGCTATTGGTGCCATCCTCTCGCAAAGAGATCAATGCACAGGGCAGTTGCATCCGGTGGCATACCTTTCAAAGAAACTGAACCCCGCTGATAGGACCTACACCATCACAGAAAAAGAGTTGTTGGCGATTAAAAAGGCTTTTCAGGAGTGGAGACAGTATTTATAGGGGGCCCGTAATACCATCACGGTGTATACCGACCATAGAAACCGTCAGTATATGAAGACAGCGCAGCATCTCTCAGAACGTCAGATGAGGTGGATGCAGTTCTTCGCGGAATACGAGTTCATTGTTACCTTTCGACCAGGATCGGAAAACTGGAAGTCAGACGCTCTGTTTTGGCAAGAAACAAGTGATGCCACTAACCGTTTAGAGGAAGAGGCCATTGTTGAACCCTCAAAGGTTATTTGTACCATCAGGGTGGAAATTTTTTTGGATGAAGTAAAAAGTCACCATCCCATTTCCGAGTGGAAAAAGTGAACAGATTTGGAAGTAGGGTGATCTGTGAAACAGGGGTTGCCTTTCCATAAAGACCGGTTGTACCTATCCACCTCTGACCTCCAAAAGAAGGCCTATGTCTGGTGTCATGAATCTCCTCTGGCAGGTCATCCAGGGATTCACAAGACTATACAACTAGTGCAACGACATTTTTGGTGGAAGAATTTAGGCAAAGATGTTTCTTTATGGGTGTCACAATGTGAGGAATGTGCCAGTGCTAAAGGAGAAAACACAAAGAAAAAAGGGAAACTTATGCCCATGCCCACTCCACTGCAGCCATGGCAGAACATCAGTTTGGATTTTATAACCGGATTGCCCAGAGACCAGGGTTATTCAGCCATCCTGGTGGTGGTGGACAGTATGACAATGATGGGACATTTTATTCCTTGCCCGAACTTGCAGACGGCAGGGCAAACAGCAAACAGCACAGCTGCTAATGAATAACGTTATTCAACTCCACGGAGTGCCCCAAGTGATTGTGTCAGACAGGGGCCCCTAATTCATAGCACGTTTCTGGAAAATGTGGTGTAAGGCCCTACAGATCGATTCCAGGTTGTCAACAAGAGGCTAAATCAAACCTTGAAGAAATATCTCCGATGCTATGCTAAGGATGCGCAAGACTCATGGGTTTCTCTATTGTGGATGGCAGAACTGGCATACAACAATGCTTGGCATTGCTCAACAGGGGTGTCCCCTTTTATGGCTAACTTTGGTTATGATGCCAGAACACTTCCGGTAGACATTCCAAGCGACCTTGCAAATCAACCTACAGTCCCGGCGCACATGAAGACAATGCGAGCTATTCCCAAGAAAGCAAGGATACATTTGATCAAGGCCAAACTAGCCTATAAAAAAATGGGAAGATCGTCATGGAATGGAGGGGCCTTCATTCCAAGTGGCTGATTGAGTATGGCTCTCCACTAAGAACATCCAGTGCAAGATGCACAGTGTGTTTCATCCTCGATACATTGGTCCGTACACTCTGGTCAGACAAATCAGCACTGTCGCCTACAAACCGAGGTTGCCTGGCAGCCTTAGGATACATCCTGTGTTCCCTAGCAGCCTGCTGAAGCTGGCGGCGAAGGCGAGGCATCGTGCACCAGATCCTGTGGCTGGTCCTGGGGGCATTGAGTACGAAGTCAGAAGCATCTTGGATTCCAAGCTTCGATTGGGCAGGTTATGGTACATTGTGTCCTGAAAGAGGTGTTCGTCGGAGGACAATTCCTGGAGTTTGATTCTTTGTAGAGCGGAATGCAGTGGTGAGGTTAACCACGCATTCAAGTGTCTACTCTCTTTCTTCGTACCTTGTGTGTTGAGCTCTGCTGGAGTAGAGCAGGTGTGTTTAGGCGTAGAACGGAATGTGGTGGTGAAGATAACCACGCATTTCCATGTCTACTTGAGTTTATCGTGACTATTGTTAAAGAGTTCTACTGGATCAAAACAGGAGCGTTCAAGCATAGAGCAGAATGCTGTGGTGAGGAGTATCACGCATTACCGTTTCTATTGTTATATCAGAAAGAAAGTCAGTGGTATAGGATTTACCACGTCTTACCTCTCTTAAATCATGTTCTTTATTTCATTGTGGTGATAGGGCAAGGTTTCATGCATACAGAAACTTGCTTGTATTTAACCCTCTCGAAATAATCTTTAACTAATTAATCAACATGTTTTGTCAACTAATATTTGCATTGCACACATATTTAGTAAGATGGGGAAGCTTGCATATGAGCTTCTACTAACTATAATCTAAGTGTCCTAAAATAGCCCCCAAAAACACAGGAACCTTTCTGCGCATTCGTCTGTCACATCTACGTGGCATGACGTACTATGCTTTTTGGTGGGAAATCTTTGCTTCTGCGCACTAGTGCCAGAAATGGACGCTTTAAATTCAACATTCTAATGCTTATGCTGCTGCTTGTACTAAACGTGTTTGTTCTGCTTAACTATTAATGCAAAGGTTAAAATAAAGTAATGGGGTTAGAATAGAGATAAGTGGTATACAGTGCATTAATTTTGTTTGTATTCTAATGTGTCTCTTTATTACTTGCTCGTATTTGGGCCCAAGATGACTTGCATCTCCATTTTGAATATGCACAGCGCATGTGCGGGAAGAACTGAAAGACCTCGAACTGCAGCATTGAAACTGGGCAAGGGATTGTCTTGCACACGATGCACCTGGGAACCTCACACCATGACCTGGGAAAAGGAAGACAACTTGCAAAATTATGTAACATTGTATATTACATTGAAATAATATTGGTGGGCGGAATAAAGACGTGAGAAAATAAAATATGGGAGGGAACTTGACCTAATGTAATGAAAATGAACTCATCTTGGTATGGTGTGATGACCTCTCCTCGTCGTTCTGGCAATCACTGAAGGGGATCACATAGATTTGCAACATTTAGGGGGTGGTACATTGCCCTGGAAATGGTATAATTAGGGTAGGCTTAGTTAGGGAAATGTCCGACTTGTCTGAGTAGCTGACCTGTCACTGACCCAATGACTGCTAAAGGAAATTGAGAGCAGAGGTGCTGGCGGAGCACGCTGTCAGAAGAATCGGGGTGTTGCTGGAGAAAATTATCGATTACCCAATCGGAGTAACTAATTGGCTTAAGAGAGAGAGGGGTGTAACGCTGGCGTTGCACTTAGCTGAGGTCACCTGTCCTGATCTACACCTGTTCTGTCCCATGGGCACCTGATTTGTCGGGAGCCCTTGTCTTTGCCCCAGCCCGTGGCCAGGGTTGGTCTTCACACCATTCTAGGTTTAATATAAACCATGTGGTATGTCCTTGTGCTATTTCCCTTTCCTCACCCTTCCCAGGTACCAATGTCTGAAGGCGTTAATGTGATTTCTTACAAGCTTTATATCTTATTGATTGTCTTCTTATTTGTCACCGTCATGTGGCCTGACTCCACAAAATTTACTTAGATAAAATATTTAAAACTTTCCCTGAGTCTGTGGTTTATTTCAGGAAAGTTAAATTATTAAATGCTACTTAACTATGCTAACTCCCTTTTCGATCCCTAGGACTTATAGCATAGGTGACAAAAGATTGGTAAGTCATGGTTTACGGGTATAAGTCCTAAAAGGACCCAAAGTATTGATAGGGAATCAAATTAATAAAACAGAAAAGCAGGACTGCTAGTTCAAAGTGTGAATGTTTATTGGCCCAGGGGAGTATGGTAAAATTGAGCTGTGGTCCCGCGCTCTATCAGTATACTTTTCTGGTAGCAGAGCGACGGTTAGGGTTTAGTTAAATAGGTAGTTAGTTGTGTATTGATTACTGATCGATTATTGTTTTTTTGATTATTGATTTTATGTACTAATCAAAACACGTTTGTAGTATTATTTGTTGTGTTGGAAATCCCGGGATATTGAAAGTAGGAGGTAAATGGAAGCCACACTACTGTTAGGTTACTGGCCTTGATGAAGTAAGTGCGTAAAGCTAGGTAAGGCTTAAAGCACTTATTAGGGTTCATTTTCAGTATAAAAGTGAGGATAATTGGTAGCAAAAGAGTTTGCTGGTGAAACTTTGGTCTTATATCACCTAGAAAGGGTAATTCTGAATGAGTAGCAGGTTCTTTTTGCTTAAGTGAAGAGTAGACGGAAGGTTGTTTTACTCGCAGTACATGAAGAGTAGATGGAACTAGGTTTACTCGTTGTGAAAGAAAATTGTCTTTTCTTTTCTTTTTAGTCAATCAGGCACAGCAGCAAATGTTTTCATATTGTTTATTAATGAAAAGTGTAATTTAAAAGTGAAAGAAATTAAGTAGTTGTATTACCTTGCAAAGGAGGAGTAGACGCGGGTGCTGCACTGACGTCATAGAGAGCCGCACTGGGATTGGAAAATTGTAAAGGAGGGGTGAGTGCAGAGAGTGAGATTCACGTCACAGAAAAAGTCACGCAATCATCGGTTAACGCTGCTTGTAAGCTAAAAGTACATTGGTCATTGAGAATAAGAGACGCGCTAGTATTGGAGAAATAATTCTGCAAAATAAACAAAGTATATTGATTGAATAAATTGAAATTTTGTAGAAAATTACACAAGTGGTATATATGGCATTTAGGTCCAGCAACCGTAGAAAATAGTCCAGACAGGAGATATTTAGGGATAGCCCGAGAACCGAGTATTAGAGGAAAACCCTATAAAATGTACGGAGTGAAAAGGAAAATGTTTTTTACAGAAAATTAAGAATTATTTTAAAAAGGATAAGCTGTAAAAACAAGAGAAGGAATCATTATTCCACCACCAAAAACGCCCGCATCATACATGATGATAAAAAGGGGCTATCACACTTGTGTGTGGTTGGAGAATTGGATAGAATACACCAAAGAGGATGGCATATTAGCATTTATTTATTTTATTTATTTAAAAGGTTTTATATAGCGCTACTGGACCCAAGAGTATCAGAGCGCTTTACAAGGCAGGTAAGCATATTATGACAGAATAAACATTGTGCAGTTTGCTAACATAGGGTAAGAAATAGTAATCAAATGCGCGATGGTGGCCAGGGGCAGAGAGATAAGATAAGGGGGCGAGGGATATTGAGGTTTTGGGCGATAAAAGAGGGTGTAGAGAGGGGGGAGGGAGAGAAAGAAAGGAGGGAGTGGGTGTGGGTAGAGGAGAGAACTAGAGGAAAAGAGTGATCAGAGTCAAATTCAGTGAATTTAATTACCCCAGTATTTGTTGAGAAGAAGAACTTTGAGTCTTTTTTTGAAGAGAGGTTAGGAGGGGTTGCAGCGAAGATCTTTGGGGAGGGAGTTCCAAATCGTGGGAGCATTACCAGATAGCCCGAATTTGTGTCTTTTTACATTTAAGTCTAGGAGGGATAAGGACAAGGGAGTTAGTGCTCCTCTGGGATCTGGAGCATCCTGCTCTTTGTAGTTTGTCCAAAAGGTAAGAGGGGGTATTTTGGTGAAGAGCTTTGTGAGTGATACATGCAATCTTGTAAGTAGATCTTCCTTCTATTGGGAGCCAATTGATATTTTTGAGGACAGGAGAAATGTGGTCAAATCTTTTACAGTCTGAAATAAGTCTTGCAGCTAGGTTGAGGACCGATTTGATCAGTGCAAGATGGACTTTGGGGGTGCCGGCGAGTGTGGCATTACCGTAGTCAATTCTGGAGAGGACAAGCGATTGGACAACGGTTTTGAAGTCATCAGCTGGAATAAAAGGCTTAATTTTTTTGACGTTGTGAAGGGTGAAGAGAGCACCTTTAGCTGCATTTTTAATGTGGGGGGTAAGATTCAGATTAAGATCGACGCTGATGCCTAGGGATTTGACAGAATTGGAGATGGAGAGGGAGCAGTTAAGTGCTTTGATGTCAGTGATCCAGAGTTGGATAGGAAGGGAGTTGTTTTTAGGAGTGAAAAGGATGATTTCTGTTTTTTTAGGGTTCAATTTGAGATGATTAAGGTGGAACCAGGATTGGACTTTATTCAGGGTATCATTGAGGTGAAGAATGTCATTGTGGGATTTGATCCTGTAATAGAGTTGGGCGTCGTCAGCGTATATGTGGTAACTGATTTTAGCATGTTTGAGAATGAGGGTGAGTGGCTCCATGAATAGATTGATTAAGGTTGGGGAAAGGATAGAACCTTGAGGGACCCCAAGAGAGACCGCTTGAGGTTTGGAGAGGCAGTGACTGAGCTTAGTTTGTTGGGAACGATTTTGCAGGAAAGAGGAGAACCATTTGAGTACAGTGCCCTTAAAACCAAAGCGATCTTTGAGAGTATTAAGGAGGGTGGGATGGTGGACAGTATCAAATGCAGCCGAGAGGTCGAGGAGGATAAGTAGTGAGGATTAACCCTTGTCTAATGAGCGATGAATGTCATCTGTGATATTGAGCATAGCAGTTTCAGTACTGCATCCCTTTCTAAAACGAGATTGAAAAGAGTTGAGGAGATTGAAGGAGACAATATGGTTATCTAATTGAGACAGGACAAATTTTTCAAGGGCTTTATAGAGGAAAGGAAGGTTTGAGATAGGTCGTAGATTGTTAAGGTCATTAGGGTCAGCGGAGGTGTTTTTGAGAATGGGAGAGATTTGGCCTAACTGAAGGGAAGCAGGAACACAGCCAGTGGAAAAAGAGGAGTTGATGATATTGGTCCATATTGGGGCGATGATGAATTTGAGTTCTTGAACCAAATGGGAGGGAAGAGGATCTTTGGTATGAGAGGATGGTTTGAGTTTAGAAATGATGTTGATGATGGTGTTTTCTGAAACCATACAGAATTCACTCCAGGAGGCATTGTTTTTGGCATTATGGTCAATGTGAGTGGAGTCAGGTTGGCGGGGAGTAGGGAGGTGTTGAGAGGGATTGTGATAGGTGGGAGAGGAGGATAACAGTGAAGAAGGAATGTTCAGGAGGGGGGAATTGGCCGAGGGTGTATTGGAGTGAGAGAGGGGGGAAGAGAAGGATAGTTCGATCGTGTTGACTTTATTTGAAAAGAAGCTGGCGATTTCTTTGCAGCTTTCTACAGTGGCTAATAATTTCGGAGGGTCAGAGGAAGTTTGTTTTTTAACGATGTGAAAGAGTTCTCTGGGTCGGTTTCTAGCCTGGTCAAGTTGCGAACGGCGGAAGGAGGCTTTTTCATTGAAAATATGTTTTTTGTATTTATCTCTGGCAGTTCTAAGGAGAATCAGATTATCAGCGGTGGGCTGATTCCTCCAGGCATGTTCTGATTGCCTGATGGCCCGTCTTTCGTTGTTAAGGTCGGAGTTAAACCACGTTTTAGGAGGGATGGTTTTTTGTTGTTTGAGTTTGATGGGGACAATTAGGTTGAGGGCATCAAGAATGGAGTTATTGTAATGTTCAGTTAGGTCATTGGTGTTGTGAGAGAGAGGGGGGAGAAGTAAGCGTGTTTTAATTGAGGATTCTAATTCCCCAGATGGAATGAGGTGTAGATTACGAGTAGGTTTCATAGGTAAACTGCCGATGGGGGAGGGGCGGGTAATGGAGCTACTCAAGGAGAAGAGGATAAGGTGGTGATCCGACAAGTCAACGGGAAGGATCTTAGAGAGAGAGGCGCGATTCTTGTTAGTCAAAATAGCATCAAGCGTGGAACCTTTGTTGTGAGTCGGGGATTGGCAGAGTTGGGTCAAGTCAGTGATGTCCATGGTGTCATTAAATAGGATGACCGCAGGGTCATAATTTTTGTTCCAATGGATGTTGTAATCACCAAGAAAGAGATTCTTGGAGTGGGAGAGCGATGCTTGGATAATAAGTTCAGACATCTCCTCAGTAGAAGAGATACAGTTTCCAGGGTGGTGGTAAATGGTGTGTAACCGAATGGTGGGTGAGCCAGGAATATTGAGATCAGCGCAGAGGTATTTGAAGGAGGAGGGGTCTTGTAGATGGACTAGCGAGAGATTAAGTTAATCTTTAAAAACTTAGGGCAAGGCCACCTCCTATTTGATCGATTCTATCTTTCTTGATGATGGAATAACCTGGGGGAATGAGCAAGGATAGGAGTGGAGTGGGGTTTGAGCCAAGTTTCAGTTAAGAATGCAATGTCAATATTTTCACTAAGAATGGTTTCAGCAATCTCGATTGCGTGGCAGGAGGCGGATCTGCAGTTGATCAGCATGCAACAGAGGGGAGTGGGGTCTGGCAATTGGGTGGGGGGACAAGAGGGAATAGGTCTAAGTTGTTGAGGGGGTCTAGGTGATGTCGGAAGACGGGGGAGTCTGCTTCTTCCTAAGAGAATTGTGATAGCAGCTTGCTGGTTAGGTGGAGTGGTGGATGTGGATGACGAGGGAGAAACAAGGGAGTTCGTAGAAAAGTTAACTCCCAAGGACAAAGGGCAAGGGTCAAGAAGTGGCAGGGAGGATACGTTGTCAGTATATGGTGGGACATTGGTGGTAAGTTCACTGGGTTTGGATGAGATTGTGTAGTTAGGAGGGGGGTGTGAGCAGGGTGGAGTGTAGTTGTTGGAAACTACGCTAGACGAGCTGCTTGTAGGAGAAGAGAGAGGAGTGTTGATATGCGATGATAAGACATGTTGTGAGGGGACTGATGTAGGGGCGTGATCGGAAGAGAGGGTTTTAGTAAGTAGTGAGACATCAGTTCTGAGGGAGGCGAGTTCAGAGACAAGGGACGAAAGGAAAAGTTCAACGTTCAGGAGTGTTTGTGTGAGGAGTGAGGAGTGGAGTGGATCATTAGTTATAAGGAAGTTAGAGGAGTTAGAGTTATCTAGGAGAGTGGGATAGTGGGGAAAACCTGGAGGGGGGAGGGGGGAATTATAATGTGGGGGATGGTCGTTTTTGGGGAGAGGGGGGACATCAGAGGTAGACGTAGTTAAGTTATTCATTTTAGGCAGGCATTTCAGTGATTGTGGAGGAGAGATAGTAATGGGTGGCGAATCTGGTATGTTATTAGTTGCAAGAGGGAAGACGGGGGTGTGAAAAAGAGGAGTTGGTGGCATGGATGTGGGGGCTATTGAGAGGGTTTGGGGGCGGTTACTGGAGGA
This sequence comes from Lissotriton helveticus, assembly GCF_964261635.1. Lineage (NCBI taxonomy): Eukaryota > Metazoa > Chordata > Amphibia > Caudata > Salamandridae > Lissotriton > Lissotriton helveticus. The sequence goes on from NC_136072.1 coordinate 705,610,952, forward strand.
AGGAGAGGATAAAGTGAATCAGAGGGTGAATTGAAATGGAAGTCAAGGGGAGAGAGATGAGTAGAATAAGGTGTTTTAGTGGTATGGGGGCACATAAGGGGGTGAGTGGGAGGGACTAGAGGAGTAATTGAGGGGCTATATGAGGTGGAAGAAGGGGGGATTGTTCAAGTGGTGAACAAGAGGAGAGGAACGTAAATCAGAGCACAAAGAGTTCAGGGTTAACGAGGAAGCAAGAGTAGACGTGTGGATAACATGGGTATTAGACAGTTTGGAAGAATCACAGGGGGGGTGGGGTCGGCATTGGTAGAGGAGATGGGGAGGGAGGCATGAACAATAGGAGATATGTATGAATGGTTGTCGTAAAAAGTTGTAAAGTTGGGAGTTGGGGTGGTAAGTAGAGAAAGGGAATAGTCATCATGATTGGAGGAAGAGGAGGGGGAAACAGTGTGAGGGGATAATGGGGGAAGTAAGTCGGTACTAGTAATACAGATGTAGGCCGTGGAGGTCAATTATGATAGGGGATGAGCATTAGTGTTAAGTGGAAGCGTGGAAGATTCAGTACGGGGGAAGAGGGAGCAAGGGGGGGCAGGGTGTCACTGATAGTAACGGGATTGAGGGTTAGAGTAGTAAATTGCGATTGGGTGTAGAAGTCAAACATGGGAGATGGGAAAGGTGAATCGGGGAAAGGAGGTAGGGGGGTAGGAGACATGAGGGGTGATGGTGGAGCTAGGTGTTGGGTAACAACAGAAGGACGGGAAAGGGGGGTTGGGTACGAGAGGGGTGGTGGAGGGTCAAGGGGTTGAGGGGGTGAGAGGGGAGGAATAATTGATTCAACAAGGGATTGGGATAGAACTCTAAAGTGGTGTTCAAAGATGTGGAGGTGATTTTCAGATGCTTGGATTAGAATGTTTCCCGATTTGAAGATGGAAATGTCTATTTCGCCCGGAAAGGAGGCAGAGGGACTGGTGGAGAGTTTCAGACCGTATGGGATATTGCGGGAATTTGTGATGGGGAGGTGTCGAAGTAACAGGCTTTTCCATTTAGATGGACGTTTGGAGTAGAAGATATAGTTGGTGAGAATGGAGGAGTGAAGGCTATTATGGTGATCCGCAAATAAGGTTTCAGGGTGGAGACAGAGAAGTTTGTGTTTGAAGTTTTTCTTACCATGTTTGGAGAGATGAGTGGGTTAGAGGATAGACCAAGAGTTAGGGCCATATTTTGAGATGGGTGATGTTGAGATATAGGTGGGGCGAGAGATGGTAGGCATGATGAGAAGACTAGGAAGGGAGAGAAGAAACACAGAGATTAGATCACACTAATCCTCAGGACCAGTATATAGAAAGTAGGGTTAGGGAGAGAGAGAGGACGCACCAGGAATAGAACATACTAATCCTCAGGACCATAATGTAGAAAGCAGGGTTAGGGGAAGGGTGGAGTCAGGTTAAGAGTTATTCAAAGCAGATTCCAACAATGAGAGGTGAGGGTGAGCCCATATAAATCATCAACAGAACAGTAATAGGGGGGAGCATATTCATATGAAAATCAGTTAAATAAAAAAATACAAAAAGAATGGGTCACATCAGAATGTACATTCAGGGAATTAAAATGTAGAAACGAGGAGAATGTAAAACAGATTATCATGAAAAAGGAGTAAATAAACAATAAAGAGTAAACACCAATGGAGTGGAGTTACTTTTGGCCAGACCAGATAGTAATGATAGGAAATACAGGGGAAAACAGAGGAACAACAATAGGGGGGAGCATAATCATACGAAATACAATGAAATAAAATGTACAAAAAGAATGAAACACATAAGGATGTACAATTCAGAAAAATTAAAGATTAAAACGAGGAAGATGTGAAACAGATCATCATGAAAAGGAAATAAATAAACAATAATGAATAAAAGCCAATGGAGAAAGGTGTAGGAGCATAAATAGTGCGCTATAGGATATATATGAAAGAGCAAACATCTAGAAGCATGCAACTTAAAAACCACAGAACTAATCAAAATAAATGAGGAGCAAGAATGAGAGAGGGGGGTGGAGGTGAGAATATCTTAAAGGGTGATGACATTTTCAGACAGAGCACCTAGCAATAAAATAACACATCAGAAAGATTAAGGTTAAGAGTCAGAGTGAGAGGGAATGCATTAAAGGATGTTTAAATAAATCCGTCAAGAAGTGGGTGGTGTTAAAAGCAGCATAGAAAATGGGTAGGTAGTGAACATATATAAGAAAGATATAAAAGGAAATAGAGGATAGGAAGTAGAAAGATGAAAAATGATTACTACAAAGGAGAATTATAATCAGAGCTCCAGTCAAAGATGGCCGCAACTATTGAGGGGGTGGATTAAGTCCTTTTTCGATTTCTATTAGACCATTAGGCATGAGGGACAACAACAATAAGTCCATTTTCGATTTCTATTACTCTAATTAGGCGAGTAGGACCACAACACCAAGATAGAGGAAGGAAGGCAAAATGGAAATCAAAAAGATTGTTAATGATTAGGGGGGACAAAATGGGCGCCACATGTTTGAGAACACGTCGGAATTAGGTAGTTTGTAGTGAAAGTCGACATCAATTTACAATTATGAAAGTTCCAGCTTAATAGTACTGGGCAGAACCTTGGCAAATACAGTGAAATATTGAAATAATCAAATGTCAACGTCTTCGGCGGCAGCCATTATAGGGTCAGGCAGGTCGAGCTTTGATTAACTAACTAATTGTGCTGGTATGAGGAAACAATAATTAAAAATAATTCAACAGTTCCCAGCCCAGCTTTCGGGTTGCACCTCTGACCCACTGCAGATTGTCACCTTATCTGTACAGCAAGCCTAATTCTGTATGGCGCTCGATAAAATAGGCTTATGCCGGCATTGTTTACATCACTCCCAGCAGCAGGGGGTGTCTGCGTCGACCGGGTGACCCAACGGACAGAACGGACAAAACCAGCATCCACCGGGCCAAAGGGAAATGGCAGGGGCCCAAAACAGAGTTAAACCACAGTCGGGACCGGAGCCTCGACCCGTCCCTGGGAGCAGGGGGGAGGGACAGAACAATCCGCTGAGGATCGGCAAATAGCAAGCAGCTCGTGGTGGCTCCCGCGATGTGTGGCGGTCTGTCGCAAGGAGGGGGAGGCAGAAGAGCCGAGACTCACCCCTCCGTCCACGGCCCAAGTGCAGCCTAAAATCCCTTCACAGCCATCAAAGAGGACCAAGAAGCGGATCTTGGTCCGGGGAGCAACCAGCGCAAGCAGGGGACAGAGCGCCGTAACTCCGGTTCGTCAGCCACAACCAGACAAGCTTGGCAAGGCTCCGGTGCAGGCGTGGACAGCGGGCGAACCGAGTGTCAAATGTCGAAGCAGGTAGAAGCCCCGGAGGTCAGGACCCCAGTCACAGCGTCCTTTGCCGACTTCAATCAAGCCAAACGCGGGCAGTGGACGGAGGATCCCGGGGGCCGTCGTCTAGGTGGGGAGCCACGTCATCGATGAGCGATGTGGAGACACGGTTCGGCGACCAGCAGCAACTCAGCACAACGAGTGTGCGTCGTACTCCTCGGGGTGGCGGATCCGGAGAGCTGAGGTCGACCCACACCTGCGTAAGTTGATTTCTCCTTCCTTGATCTCCTGGATGTTTCACTGGTAAGTACGAAGCTTTAGAAGAGTGGGAGACAGAAGCTTTTGAGCGAGATAGATTAGTAGATTTTATCCCAGATTCCCGAAAGACACTAGAGATAAGCAAATGAAACAATGGAGATAGTCTATGCTAGTTGAAGGATTATATCCTATTTTTACCACAGAATAACCAACTGGAAGAAAATGTACTGAGAAAACAAAACATTTAATGACAAGTGGTTTTGATTCGGATGATGATTATTTGGATGATTTATTAATGAAAAATCCGCCACCTTACCAAGAAGAAACTCATAGAATTACTCCTAGTGCTCTATTCCTACAACCACCTTTGGTTCCCCATGTTATACATGAAACCTCATTAGAAAAGGTACTACAAGAACGAAAAAAAGACGCATTAAACAAACAACGTAGTGAGTTGATCCAGAAAATAACCCAATTAAATACAAGTACTGAAGCCCTGACAATACCAGTAACTATAGGTCCCGTAGTTCCATTATATGGAGATAAGCAAACTAGCCCTAAAGCTCCTGTTCTGACTACACCCATTGTACAGCCTAGGAAACAAACCCTATTAGTTGATGATCAAGCAAGTGAATGTGAGTCTGTAATTTCCTTGATGGATTTACCTATACGAGAACCAGTGGGTGACTCAATCAGGAAAAATACTCCCCGATGTTCAAAGGAGGTGCAGATTGAAACGTCCTCAGGAACAAGAAGAGCAACTGTAGTAAGCCCTGAAGAATTAGATCGATGGACCTGAGACATAGAAAAAACAAAATCACAGCCAAAGATATTGGATATATTTAAATTAAGAGTAGATCTGGAAGAAATGGTGGCAGGAAATGTAGGATTGGATAGGTTAAATGTATTTGATGAAGACAAATTGTTGTTTATATGCATAAGTATTACTCGAAATAAAAAAATATACCATGAAAAGTTGATGCATTTGGCTTCTGAAATGGGAATTAACATTAGTAAATCAAAGGTATTACAGAAACCATATAGAGCTGAATTTTCTGACTAAGATTTAGAAAACATGAATGTGTCAGGATGAAAATTACAGATAAAGGAATTGTTATTGCAAAAGTGGGGAGATCTAGACAAATGGAAAGAAAGATGGACTAAGAAAAAGTAAGAAGCACAGGCAAATAAAACTACTTCTGAGTATTTACTAAAAGAAACAGAAAAAGCTGAAAGGTTGTGTCCAATGAGAGAAGTGCCAGAAGGAGGTTACGTACATGTCCCATGCTCCCAACAAGATATTTTATCATTTACTAATGATTTTCCAAAACTTAGAGAAAAACCTGTAGAATGGTACCAGCAAGTTGAAAGGTTTTTGAAAGTGTCAAACGTGCTGTTAAAACATTTAGATGGTTTATTTGACATTGTTCTCCCAGCTGATTTGTGGTCCGAATGTAAAATTACAGTAGATTGGCCAGATGATGAATACCCTAAAGATCCTAAAACAGGAGCACCGAAAGGTGAAGTAATGAAGAAATACAATCAGGTAATAACCTATTTGAAGGGAAAGATTCCTCCAAAAGAAACAGATTGGACTAAAATAGACAGAACTGTCCAAAATAAAGATGAATCTGTACCTTTTTTATTATGAGCGCCTATTGCAGATATTTTAACAGTATAGTGGCCTAGAAAATATTGATAAAAAGACATGACACATTTTATATATCGTTTTGTGTCCGGACTAAAACCAGAATTCTCCCAAACGATTAAAGAACATAAATTATGTTGGCAGGCGAAGCCTGTCGACGAGATTCTCAAATATGCAAAATACTGTGAGGATCAAATTGACAATAAACGAAGGAAATTAGCAGAAAAAGTAATGTGGGCTCAAGTAAAAATGGCCGAACAGCAGGAACTTCAGTTAAGTCAGCAAGCAAATAATCAGAAGGGAGGGGAAGGGCAAAGTGAAGGCAGTGGAGGAAAGCCTTGAGGGAAAATGAGTAAAGAAGAGGCAAAGAAAACGTTTCCCTGTCATGGATGCGGAAAATTGGGGCATTGGAGGAATGAGTGTAAATTAATACAGAATAATAATGTCCAAAATCAAAATTTAATTCCACAGATGCAGAATGAGGTGTCAATGAGACAGCCGCAAGTAATACAGAATCAGTTACCGCAAGCCCCTATGCCAGATTTTGTGAGTCAAGCCAAATATAGGGGCCGATTATGATGGCGGACGGACCTGAGTCCGTCCGCCACCATAGAGTAGGAGGGAGCGTCCGCAGGGGCTACGGCGGTCCCTTCGTGCAGATTAGGATGTGACCGCCAGGGTGGCGGTCACATCCTCAATCTTTAACATTGCCGCCGGTGCAGCTTCAAGCTGCACCCGCCGCAATGTTAAAAATGCATACATTGCATTTGTATGCAGCAAGCGGCAGGCACCGCGCGGTGCCTGCCGATTACTGCATACAAATTCAGGGGGGTAGCATAGGTACCCCCCATGTGCACCCCTCACCCCCCCTTCACCCAGGGGGCCCGCAACGGGCCCCTGCAGTGAAGCTCCGTATGCTTTTCCACTGCGGAAAATCCGCCGTGGAAAAGCATTTCTTTTCGGGCATCCTAATATGGCTGACGGTGTCTGAGAGACACCGTCACCATATTAGTGCTTTTCCGCCACGGTTGTACGCCAACCGCAGCGGAAAAGCTGCGGACTGAAACCAGGACCCACCAGCCATCCTAATGTGGCGGTGGGTCTTTGGTGGGTCCGCAGAGGATTTTCCGCATCCTCCGGGCCGGCGGTGGCTTCCGCCGGGCCGGAGGATGCGGAAAATCCTCCATCATAATCAGCCCCTAAGTGTGGATACCGGATTTCGGGAGGGAAGTGGTAAGAAAAATACGGTAACACCACAGTTTCTTTTGCATTACACATTTTTCTAGACAGATTCTGATTGGCGGTGCCTGAGAGGGTGGGAAGAGGAATGCGTACTTGGCGCATCCTTACCAGTAGATCAGTCTGGTCCTTACATTGAGGGAAAAGTGGAAGAAAATGATATTACCTTTTTGTTGGACACTGGTGCTACATGTTCTACTGTGAGAACAGCAGATATCCCAAACCTACCCCTCTCGGGAGAAATGATCCAAGTAGTGGGCATTTCTAATAAACAAATTAGGACCCCTGTTACAGAACCAATGGAAGTCTGCATTGGTAACTTCAGAGAAATGCACAAGTTTGTAGTGTTTGATTCCAGTCCTGTAAACTTGTTAGGAAGAGATCTACTTTGCAAGATGAACTTCACAATCTTTTGCACACCCAATGGTGTTGAAATTCAAACTCCTGATCAAGATGGAGTGTATAAAATGATGCTAGTCAGACAAGAAACAGAAGTTAAAACGATGTGTCTAGAAGATTTATCAGACGAGTTAAAAACATTTGTGAATTCTGATGTATGGGATTTCACTGGACAGGAAGTAGGCCAATTGGCAGATGTCGATCCCATAAAAATGACAGTAAAGGAAGGTGCATTTTACCCAAATATTTGACAGTACAAAATGAGTCCAGAAATAAAGGCAGGTTTTGCAAAAGAAATAGAGCGCTTGGTTGAACAAGGCATTCTAGAAGAAATAATGAGCAGTCCTTGTAATTCACCTATAATTGGCATAAAGAAACCAAACGGAAAGTAGAGGGTGGTCCAAGACCTCCGTAAAATTAATAAAATTGTCGTCCCGTGTTGCCCAATAGTACCGAACCCAGCTGTGATTCTGTATCAGATACCATGGAGAGCAGGATGGTTCACTGTAATTGATCTATGCCATGCCTTCTTTTCCATTCCATTGCATCCAGATAGCAAGTTTTTATTTTTGTTCAAATTTGATGAGCATGTTTACGTTTGGAATCGTGTTCCACAAGGGTACACGGAAAGCCCATCCTTCTTTAATCAGATTTTGAAAAGATGTCTTGAGTCACTGGTGCTGCCCGGAAAAATCAGTTCTGGTGCAGTATATCGATGACCTATTATTGGAATCGAGAACTCGAAATGACGCATGATCGATTCCATTGCATTATTGAACCATTTAGCAAAAGGTGGACATAAAGTGTCCTCAGAGAAGTTGCAATACTGTACAACCTCAGTCAAATATCTGTGACACCAGATAGAAAGAGGGGTTTGTAGGGTAACATCCAAAAGAATCAAAATAATTCAGAACATGAAACTTCTCCAGACTCAGAAAGAAATTAGAATGTTCCTCGGAGTGTAGGATACTGCAGGCAGTGAATTGTGGATTTGCAGTACTAGCCAAACCATTGATTCAGCTGACAAAGAAACGAGCAAAAGACCCAGTCGAATGGGATGATGAAAGTATGACTGCTTTCCAGAAATTGCTAAACAGTCTATGTGAAGCTCCAGCATTAGGGATGCCTGATTACTCAAAGGAGTTTGCATTATTTTGTGACACAAGAGACAATTGTGCTCTCTCAGTTTTAACCCAGACCCAAGGGTTGATGAGACAACCTGTGGCATATTTTTCTGCCACACTGGACCCAGTGGTGTCAGCACTGCCAGGTTGCCTGAAAGCGGTAGCTGCAACTTGCATGAGTCTTGAGCAAAGGGAATCCATTGTCTGGGAAACCCTGTAACAGTGTATGTTCTGCTTTCAGTTGAGATTATGTTAACTAGAACACAAACTACGCATTTAACTCCTAGTCTGATGATTAAATATGAAAGAATTATCCTAGGTTCAGAAATCGTGACAATAGTAAGGTGTACCATTCTAAATCCTGCAACTTTAATGCCAGATTCCCACTTTGAAGAAGTAAGAGAGGAAGTCGAACATGATTGTATTGACCTTACTGAATTCGGTACTAAACCTCGAGCAGACATACAAGAAGGACCTTTAAAAGATCTTGAACATGAGCTATTTGTAGATGGCTTGGGTATGCGCCATGAGGAAGGAGGTTAGAGTGCTGCTTACACTGTGTACATTATTTGGTATAGTCGAAGCATCCTATTTACCAGGAGTCAAGTCTACACAAGTAGCTGAATTGATTGAGTAACCATTTACACTGATAGCCCGTATGGTTACGGGTTTGTGCATGACTTTGGCCAACTTTGACTTCTTTAGGAACCCCTATCAAAAATGGACAGTTTGTAAAAGAATTACTTGAAGCAATTCAATTGCCAAAAGAATTGGCCGTGGTCAAGTGTGCTGCTCACCAATCTGGTACAAAAGGGGGTGGTGATGGACGGAGCATCTGAACCAATCAAACACTCACACCCAGTCCAAAGATCTAGGTTTAATCCATCACCGTTCTTTAGCCCACTCTGCCACCCCAGTTCAGACATGGCTATATGCAAATCAGTCTGACCCTGTGCCTCATGGGAACAGTGCAGCCCGAACTGCCAAGCCATGCCTTTCCTGGACCGGAAACAAGCTTCTGAGGACCGGTTTCTTGCATTACAGCCTTCTTCAGCCCGGCTTGCTTGAATCCAGTGGCAAAGTGAGCAAGGGACTCACGTCTGAGCATACCCTGCCACACTTATGGCGGCCAAAGCGGTACAAAAGGGGGTGGTGATGGACAGAGCATCTGAACCAATCAAACATTCACACCCAGTCCAAAGATCTGGGTTTAATCCATCACCGTTCTTTAGCCCACTCTGCCACCCCAGTTCAGACATGGCCATATGCAAATCAGTCTGACCCTGTGCCTCATGGGTGGCAGGGTATGCTCAGACGTGAGTCCCTTGCTCACTTTGCCACTGGAGTCAAGCAAGCCGGGCTGAAGAAGGCTGTAATGCCAGAAAACGGTCCTCGGAAGCTTGTTTCCGGTCCAGGGAAGGCATGGCTTGGCAGTTCGGGCTGGACTGTTCCCTGAAGGCACAGGGTCAGACTAATTTGCCTATAGCCATGTCTGTACTGGGGTGGCAGAGTGGGCTAAAGAACGGTGATGGATTAAACCCAGATCTTTTGACTGGGTGTGAGTGTTTGATTGGTTCAGATGCCCCGTCCATCACCACCCCCTTTTGTACCGCTTTGGCCGCCATAAGTGTGGCAGGGTATGCTCAGACGTGAGTCCCTTGCTCACTTTGCCACTGGATTCAAGCAAGCCCGGCTGAAGAAGGCTGTAATGCCAGAAACCGGTCCTCGGAGGCTTGTTTCCGGTCCAGGGAAGGCATGGCTTGGCAGTTCGGGCTGGACTGTTCCCATGAGGCACAGGGTCAGACTGATTTGCATATAGCCATGTCTGAACTGGGGTGGCAGAGTGGGCTAAAGAACGGTGATGGATTAAACCCAGATCTTTTGACTGGGTGTGAGTGTTTGATTGGTTCAGATGCTCCGTCCATCACCACCCCCTTTTGTACCACTCACCAATCTGGACATGACAAAGTGACAGCTGGTAATCGTGATGAGACCATGTGGCCCAACATTGTGCTAAATTTAAAATGGCAATAAACAACAAAATTGATGCATTTGGAAACAGCTGCCAACATATGTTATTGGGAGGAGTGAATACTTGGGAGGAAGTGAAAGATTTACAAAATGAAGTAGAACCCAAAGAGAAAGAAGACTGGGTAAAAATAGGGTGTCGGATAAGACCTGAAGGTGGTGTAATAGTTTACCTAGTTGGGAGACCAGTGTTACCAGGCTGCATGCTTGCACCAATGGCTAGAATGTACCATGGGGATTCACACATAGGGAGAGATGCTATGATCCGTTTGTTCAGACAGGATTTGTTCAATGCAAGGTTTAGGAACATTGGAGAGAGTCTTTGCCAGAGATGGATAACATGTCAGCGAATGAACCCTGGTAAGAAAACTGTGGTTTGTCACGGGAAAATAGAGAAAGCAGAAGGCTCATTTATCAGACTACAAATCGATTTCATTCAGTTACCTGTTTGTCGAGAACTAGAATATGTTCTTGTCATTGCTTGTTTATTTTCTAAATGGGTAGAAGCATTCCCCACCCGCAGGAATGACAGCTTCACGGAAGCACGGCAGTTTTGGCGTCCTCGGCGCGACTAGGTATATCGCCGCATAACTGGAGTTACGTGGCAGAAAAGACCTGGATATTAAATCTTACTGGCAGGGACAAGTGCAGGAAAACAACCCGGTCCACGCTTTCTCGCGGTAAACGGCAGTAAACGGCGGAGACGGGCTTCCCAGATTTCGAACTGGCTTTGCATCTGGAGCATTTTGTGGGCGGCTGCTGCGGAGTGAGAAGGAGGCAAATGTCACTATATCTCGACAGTGGCAATCTACAGGGGAGAAGTTTACCGCAAACAGGAGCCAGATAAGACCTGGTCCGGACCTCTGACGGGGCTGAAGAAGAGGGCAGCGGACGGAGGAAAAGAGAGGTGAGGAGGCTGGGAGGTGAGGAGGCAAGGGGTCAGTGACACCAGGCTGAAAAGCTAGGCAATCAGATATAAAAGGTTTTAAAAGGGAGGAGGAGCTTGGTGCGCGTCCAAGATGGCCGCGTGAGCTCGGGGCTCCCGAGACCCCCACAACCGCCGGGAATATCCTGTAACATATCCTGATTTTTCGACACAGATTTGGACGACTGAGTGGCAGAGGCACCGAATGAGACTTTCCGCGGTTGAATCTGACAACGGGGAGTGAAGTTGGGGCGACTGGGAGATCAGGGCCTAAGCCGGAGGGGGCCGGGGTCTTGGAAGGGAGGTGACCCGGCCCCAAGTTGAACAACATTGGATCGATCAACCGGAAGTGGCCGGCCCGAACCCCCGTTTTGACTTCCGGTCGCGGACAACAGACTGCGGGTGCCTTCTTCTTTGGGGTGTCCCTCCCCCCTGATGAAACGTCCCCCCCCTGGTGTACTGGAAAATAGTGCACGACTACGTCGTCCTTGAGGTGGCGGCCTGGTGGCTGACTGCTTTCTGCTGAGCGGAGACAACGGGATTGCGCTCTTGGGGCTGGCTTGGCTCTAGCGATGGCGACCACACCGGAGGTGGAGAAGCCCCAGGTGAAATCGTCCAGATTAAGCCGTACAGTGCAATCTAACAAACTAGATAGATACACTGTTACGAAGGGCTCGCCTGGAGCGTCTGGCCGATCCCAAGATGGCGGAGTGGTGGATCCAAGCTCGACACTGGAACCCACATTGCACGATGTGATGGCGGCCATTGAGAGGGTTCGTACTTCTCTTGGCCAACAGATGCAGTCTTTGGACCACAAACTGGACACTGTGACCATTGAGGTCAACCTGATTCGGGCGGATCTCACTAAAACAAATGAGAAGGTGAAGTCCATAGACATAAAGACAGCGAGCCTGACGGACGATGTGGTGGAGCTCCAGAGGGAAGTGCGCAACTTGAGAGCAGCTAGAGAGTTACAGGGTCGGCAACTGGATGAGTACGAAGGAAGAGCAGAAGGAATAATGTCCGTTTGACCGGAGTACCGGAGAACGCCGAGGGACAAGCCCCTGACTTATTCGTGGAGGACATTATCACTAAACATTTGCAGCCTAAAGGCCTGAGTTCCTTTTTCACGGTTGAGAGGGCACACAGGGTCCCAGGGGGGAGACCGCGTCCGGGTGCTATTCCTCGGCCGATGATTGTGCGACTCCTTAACTTTAGGGACAGAGATACTATCCTCCAGGACTCAAGGTTGCAAGGGCCTCTGCAATTTGAGAACTCGTCACTGAACTTTTATCCTGATTTCCCCCAGAAGGTCCAGAAGCAGCGGCGGAGTTTCCAAGGAGTCAAACAACGACTACGAGCTAAGGGGTATAAGTATGCCTTGATGTATCCAGCAAAGCTTCGAGTGGAGGTGCACGGAAAAACTTGTTTTTTTGATAACCCGGAGGCGGCGTCGGACTGGGTCGATGGACTACCGACTCAGGCGGAGTCTCAGGAGCGCGATGGCAAGGAGACGGAAGAGACGGAAGATCAGTGACATTTTCAGGGTAGTTGGGATGTGGAATTGTGGGGGGAGGAGGGGGATACTGCTGCCTATACACCATCCTGATTGACTTTGCTATCAGTGTTGAATATGGCGGGATGGTGGGGATCGGGGATACCTGACTCCTCCTCAAATCTATGTTTAGATAGGGGTTAGTTTGTGTGAAGGGCGACAGGCACACTGCGAGTTGGGGTTTGGCGAAGGCCGAGTGCAGGGGTGCAGGGTGGGGGGAGGGGGTTTGGGTGTGCTAGTGAGAGTGTGTTTTTTCTTTTTCCTTTTTTGTTTTTTGATCTCAGGAATTGCCATGCTACTGTATTTTGAACTGTACAGGTGCGGAGCCGCGTAGTTCACAGGGGTCTGGAAGGAGGGTGCTGAGTTGGAATGTTAATGGCCTGAGGGACAAGATCAACAGAGGGATGGTGAACCAGCTTGTTAGGAGACATGGCCCGGATATAGTGCTTCTCCAGGAGACGCATCTGGTTGGGAATACATGCTTGGCTCTCCACAGAGGGGGTTATAAGTTGGTGGTACACGCTGGTTTCACAATCGGGTTGAGAGGAGTGGGGATCTTGGTCAAGAACTCCCTTCCATTGCTGGTGCAACACACTTGGGTCGACCAGAGGGGGAGATACGTTAGGGTCTCGGGATTGGTTGGGAGCCGAACTGTGACTTTGTTGTCTGTGTATGTGCCGCCGGGCTTGCAAACTGAAACTTATCGTGAATGTTTTCCTTTCGTTTCCTTTGGGAGACCTGGTGATTGGTGGAGACTTTAACTCTGTGCTGGATGGGGAATTGGATCGCTGCCCTCCTCGGGTGCTCCGCCCATCGCAACGGTGGCTACCGGACTTCCTTGCGTCGCTGGGTTTGGTTGATGGATCGCGTGCACGTCACCCGATGTCCGTTCACTATTCTCATGTATCCGCGGCTCATGGTAGTCTTTCTCGATTGGATTATGCAATACTCCCCGCAGAGATGACGCCTAAGATTTGTGAAGCGCTTTATCTCGGAAGGGGTATTTCTGATCACTCTCCATTGTGGCTAGTCATCCGATTGGATTTGCCGGCGGCAGGCAAGGTAGCCCCCATCAGAGCGTGGCAATTGAAAGACCCGGTCATCAGAAAAGATGTCCTCCGTATGTCCGATAGGTATTTCCAAGAGAATGCTGGCTCCATTGAGTCGGCGCAGACACTGTGGGAGGCATATAAGACAGTGGCGAGAGGGGAAGTGTTGTCCCTGGTAGCCGGGAAGAAGAAGAGGGCGTTGGCAGATGTGGTCCGGTTGGAGGCAGAAATTCTGCGTTTAGAGGAGAAATTCAATGAGTCGAGGGCTCCAGAGGACCTGCATCGGGTACGCCTTCGTGAGGAGGAATATCGTGTCTTGGTACGCAATAAGGCTGTGGCTACTCAAGCGGCTGTGCAGAGCAGAATATATGAGCATGGGGACAAGGCCGGTAAACTAATTGCCTGGCTTGAGAGAGGGGATCGGACCTCGATGTTGGTGCCGGAGTTGGAAGATAAGTCGTCACGTTTACTAACGGACCCTCAAGAGATAGTGGACGAGTTCGCCGATTATTATCAGGTGGTGTACACGGCGGGGAGTACTTATTCGGAGGTGGAAAACGGTGGCATGATCAGAGATATTACCATGCCGTGTCTGTCGGAGGAACATAGAGATTACCTTGACTCCGCGTTCATGGACGACGAAGTGGCCCAAGCGATTAGGCAGGTTAAATCGGGCAAGGCGACTGGTCCGAATGGGATTCCCATTGAATTGTACAAGTTGAATGCTAACAAGTTGGCCCCATATGTACGTGCTATGTTTCTAGAGAGTAGGGATGTGGGAGAGCTCCCGTAAGATCAGCGTATTGCTAATGTGGTGGTTTTATACAAGGAGGGCAAACCCAAGACGCAGTGCTCTTCATACAGGCCTATATCGCTGTTGAACGCGGAACCTAAAATCCTCGCGAAGCTCTTGGCGACTAGACTTGTTAAGGTGATCACGACCTTCATTCACCCGGATCAGTCTGGATTTATGCCACATCAAAATACGGCGTTGAATCTGCGTCGGCTGCAGGGGGTCCTGGGAGGTGCCTCGAAGATACATGAACAGACGGTGTTGGTCTCTTTGGATGCGTCGATGGCCTTTGATCGAGTGGAATGGCAGTATTTGTTTGCGGTCTTGGGGAAGCTGGGGTTCGGCAGTGAATTTATTGGATGGGTTCGCTTGTTGTACTCCAGGCCCTTAGCCAGAATAATAGTTAACAATTGCAAGTCCCTCGATTTTCAGCTCAGGAGGGGGACGAGACAGGGATGCCCGCTGTCCCCCCTGTTGTTTGCGCTCAAGATGGAGCCACTGGCCGCGTGGGTGCGTTGGGATAGGTCGATTCGGGGTTTGCGTTGGACGTCGGAGTGGGAAGACAAGATTTCGCTTTATGCAGATTATGTTTTGCTATACCTAACTAGACCTAGGGAGTCGTTCGGGGTTTTCCTAGATGTCATAGCCATTTTTGGTAGATATTCTGGGCTGGTCATCAACTGGGATAAATCGGTGATGTTTGTAGTGGCAGGGGACCCTCCGGTGATTCCGCAGTCTTGTCCGGTGCGGTTAGAAACAGTGGGGTTTCGATACCTAGGCATCTATGTGACGCTAGACCCGCAGCTGCGGAATGAATGAAACTTGGTCGCTCCATTGACTTAGGTGCAGGGCAGATGTGGAGCGTTGGGGGTCCTTTCCGCTCTCTCTGTTAAGGAGGGCGGTTTTGTTCAAGATGAGGGCGCTTCCTCGGTTTCTGAATGCGTTGCAGAACTCGATGGACCTGGTTCCGGCAGCTTATTTCAGGGAGATAGAATCCCTTCAGAGACGGCTTCTCTGGGGGGGGTAGTGCTCGAATTGCCTACAGCAAGTTGACCCTTCCTTGGTACGATGGGGGAATTGGGCTCCCAGACATTCGCAAATACTACTGGTCCTCTCAGCTTGCTGCAGTGAATAATATAATATATGGGATCCCTGGTGACCCTGGTTATGCAATGGATCGGGGTCAGGCTCCGGGTGGTTCGTTGGAGAGGGCTTTATACTCTAGGCCGCGTAGATTCCCGCTGACGGGCCCTACTGACCACGCGGTGCACGTCTGGCATATTGCTAACAAATGTTTGGACTGGGAGGGTAGACTTACGCTAGCCACCCCTTTACTGAACTCAGAGAAGTTGGGCAGTAAGTGGAAGTCGAAGGGCTTTGACAAGTGGGACCTGATTGGCATTGTAAGGATTGGGGATGTTTGGAAGAAGGGCGCAGTCCACACGTTTGAGTCCTTGGTGGCCCAGTACCAACTACACCAGACCGAATATTTTCGGTACCTACAGGTACGACACGCTTTGGTCACACATGTCCCTAAGGGTACGGTTCTTCCGGAGGCTTCACCTCTGGAGGACCGAGTATTGGATGGACATATCCCTGAAAAGACGATTTCCCTGATATACCGTAAGCTGGTGAATCATTCAGAGGATCCACTGCGGAAGATCAGGGCCCAGTGGTGTGAGGATGGATTGGAACTGGATGATGAGGACTGGATAGCAGCGGTGGCCTCTCCCAAGGAGGTGGCGATTCAGATGCGGCTGAGGTTGTTTCAGTTGAAAATCTTGCATAGATCATATATTACGGGGCCGCGTCTGGTTCATATGGGACGTGCTGATAGTGGTGCGTGTCGGAGAGGATGTGCGGAGGATGGTACCCTAATGCATATATTGTGGCATTGTGAGCGAGTGCAGGAATTCTGGTCGACCATGCATGTGGAGCTGAGCCAGGCGTTGGGCACCGAAATGAGACCCGAGGCTCGGCGTTGTCTGTTGAATGTTTAGGAACCGTCTGACTTGAATGAGTCCCAGAAACAATGGGTGACATTGGCGAATATGGTTGCCAAGCGCAACATTGCTCAGCTCTGGGGCGCCAGTCAGACGCCAGGGGTCACCAAGTGGGCAGAGGACCTGGACTGGTGTATGGTGCGGGAAAAGTCGGTATATGTGGCCAGAGGGTGCCCTCGTAAGTGGGGGAAGATATGGGGACCATGGAACAGTTACAGGGGTGATATCTGTGCCCCCCCTGAGCCCAGCCCTGATGAAGATGTACCTGACACCAATGACCCCTGAGATTTTAATGTGGAACATGTACTTCTGTTTTTCTGAGCACCAAAGTATTGTAATGTTTTGGCTCCCCAGAGATTTTATTTTTGGTTTGTATGTGTGCTTTATGATTTAATAAAAAGAAATATATAAAAAAAAGGTTTTAAAAGGAGACTTTCTTGAAAACTGCGGTAGTTGACAGCCTAATCAGAGGAGAAAGCAGGGGATAGATTCAGTCCCCAACTAACAATTAACAACTAACAACTAAGGGAGACACATCGTGATTCTGGTGACGGTTTTCGGCAGCGGACCACCTTGGGCCGGGACTTCAAGGCCCAGACAGCAGTGGGGCAGAGAACGGAGAAGCAGCCCCTCCCTTCCTGATACCGGGGTTATTTAATCACCTATATTTCCCCACGAAAAGGGACGAGCGCGGACGGGTGCCGGGCGAAGCCCGGGCCAAGGTCGGGCCCGTTTCAGCTCGTTCGAGACTGGAAGGGGCTGGGCCTCCCCTCTAAAGCTACGGATATCAGAAAAAGGCATCGCTAATGCTTGCTGCAACCTGAAGCTTGGCTATTAGCACTGTTTGTGATATGTCACTGCGTACTGGGACGGGAGGGCGGGTCGCAGGGACACTTGACCAATTCATTATTAGGGCCACCTCAGTCCTGGAACACGAAATAGCACTAACGGGACGCCGGCTTTCGAAGGACCCTGTATTTCAAAAAAGATCATCATTGGGGCCCTTTCAGAATGTAAGCACGCCAGAAAAACAAGGGAATATTGATGAGACAACTGTCCATCGGGAAGAAATACCAGGGTCACAAACATTATCAGCGCCCTTAATTCGGCAGGACCAGGGGCTGCACCCGCCTAATAAGCATGGAGGGGGCCGCCCTGGAATGCAACAGAAAGGGAAGAAGGCTAAGAACTGCCCACAAGGCAGTCTGGTTGAGAGCCCAAGGGCGGACCCGAAAACAGCAATTATGCTTCAGGGAGTACAGTTAGGAGGAACAGCACCAAATAGTACTGACTCAGTCGCTGTAGCAGGTCCCTTTGAGCTTGAGGAATCATTCTGGAGGAAGATGGAGGCCCTAATCATTACGCACCTGGAGCCCTTTGGGAATAGACTGAAAGCGATTGAACAGAGACTTGGGAAGGCTGGGGGAGCAATAATGTGCACTTTGGGCAGAATTGATGAGAAGATAGAAAAGAGCAGACATAGGAAGATCACAGAAATGGAGGGTGAAAGGGAGGGTGCTATTATCTCAACTATTATCGCTAGTCCAAGGGTGGATCTCCCAGTGCAACCCCCGTTAAGCGATAACCCCGGGGGAGAATTGAGAAGCAAGGCGACGACAGTTTCTGACACGGTACAGGGGGTACCAGTCAATGAAGGAAAGGAAAAGAACATTGCAAAGATATCGCAGCCCCATTTAGACTTACCCCCAGATTGTGCACCCTATGTTGTGCTCTTGACGGGGGTCCCTGGGCTGAAAGCAGAAGGAGAGGAATCATATGACCAACTTAAAAATAAGACAATCCATTGGTTAAACCAAAACAGACCCTTGCCCCGAGATGCCCATTGTAAGGTCCTCTTCGTAAGAAGAGTCAGTTGAAACAGGCAGAAAAATATAGTGGGGGACTATTGTAGTGACTTTTAAGGACCCCAAAGTAGTACGGCATGTCACTCAGGAACCCCAAACATGCAGGAAATCGAATATAGAGGCATATGATTTAAGCCACTTTTATAATCCCGAAAATAATGGGCACATGGGAGGGTGTCGGGAGGAAGACAGAGGGTGAGGGGTGCGGCCACATAGAATGAGTCAAAGTGAGATGTGGAAGGGCAGGGCAATTGCTGACCAGGGGGTATACACACACGAGAATCAGGCCTTCCGTTTGAGGGATAGGTATGCGCTCCTGTTGCCCAACAACTACGCACCATTGGGGTGGGCAGACTTCTTAGCGATATAGACTGACTACCCAAAGGGAAAACAGGAAAGGTAAGGGAACCAAAACCAAGAAAACAAGTAGAGGAGGTCCTAAATGGGGTACACCCAAATATGAGTAATCAGGCGGAAGGTAATTTACACCAAATGAGCCCAAGGGTTATACAGAATGAGCCATCTCCAATCGCCGGACTCCCTAACAGTGGCCATGGGAGCACCTTTGAATTAGTGTCTTGAAACGTGGCGGGGCTCTCCACCAAATTCCAAAATACAGAGTGGTTGGAATATATTAATAGATTTAAGGTAATCTGTGTACAGGAAACGTGGGAAGTGGAACCGTCCAATTTTAATCTGGTCGGTTTCAAATCATTTGGTACCCCAGCAGTTAGATCCAGGGCAGGGAGGGCCAAGTGTGGCCTACTTATATGGGTACATCTGACCATGGACGGGAGCTGGAAGGACCTAAAATGGAACTCGGACTGTATGATTGCTGTACAGTATGAATGTAAAAACCTTAATTTAATCGTAGTTAATTTCTATAACGCGGGGGTTGTAGAGCCGGAGAGCTGGAGGAAAGATTAGGGTCACAGAAAGGGCGGGATAGGGGTGGCATGACCCCATTGATTTTAATATCAGGGGATTTTAACTGTCACTTGTGTTCGAACTTGATTCCATTTACGAATACATGGGCATCCTGTGATGTAGAAGAGGGAGCCCATTTCGATTACACTTCAGAAGGTAGGGAATTGAGAAAGGCTCTGAACAGTTATAATTTGGAACACTCAATGGATCTGGTATCTATTACACCCAATAAGCAGGTTAATCCCACCTTCAAAGGAGGAGGACATGGCTCATTTATTGATTTTATACTTGTTTCTCAGTTGTTAAAACAGAGAATTTTAGGCTTCACCATTGACTGTAGTGGTTTTAGTGACCATAACCCACTAACGGTGACTGTGGCAGGGTCATGTGCTAGAAAGGCTACCAGGAGGGTGACGGATGATATCTGGGTGAGGGCTACGGATCAAGGGCAGCGCCTAAAATGGTCTAAGATCGATGGCGAAAGCTTCTATAAATCACTGTTAGGAGAGGGGAAACAGCAAATAGAGGCATGTTTAAACTTAGTCCCTCAGAACTAACGGTAATCTGCTGGCTTTTAGGAAAAATCTCAAAACTCTGCTTTTTGTTCAATAAGTGCCTTTTCTCGCCCCTCATTCTGTGCCTGTGAGGATCATAAGCGCCGGGACACTCCTCGGAGTAGCTGAGCGCTATAGAAATCCCCCAATAACATAACATAACATACCTTAGAGGCTAACGGATCCATGATTGTTGAAGCGTTTGAAGAGATAGGGCGGTTAGTAGATAGCCTACTACACATGAAGGGGAGCGTTAAGAAGGGGAACGAGCCCAAATGATTTGATAGAGGGTGTTCCCTATCCCAAAGGAATCTAAAAATGGCTCTTAAAACTAAGCCAAGAGATAAGCAAAGGGTCATGGACTGTAGGCTAATCTATAAACAATCAGTAAGGCGCCGGAAGATCACGCTCCAAACCCAAACGTGGGAAGATCTCAGAGAAGCGGCTGAAAGAAGAGACCTTTCCACCTTTTGGTTGTTAGTTAACAGGCCATGCTTTCAGGATGCCAATAGCCCACAAATAGCAGCTAATGTCCTTCCAGAACAGTGGGTGGAACACTATAGTGGACTATACAACAGGGGGACCACCGAGAATGATGAACAGGAGGAGAATGGTGGGTGGGGGACAGAGGTGCCCGAATTTACCCTAGAGGAAATTGCAGGGGGCATCAAGGGCCTGACAAGAAACAAGGCCCCAGGCCCTGACGGGATCCCGCCGGACCTCTTTTTGAGTAATGTGGAACTGTGGGACCCAGTCCTAACGAGAGTAATAAATGCTGCTATATCTTCAGGGCTACCCCACTCATGGTCAACGGCCACAATAGTGCCTATTTTTAAACAAGCATTGGAAATGCAATAGGTCTCGGATTTTTTTATGTTAGAGCTAATGGAATTGTAAATGGCAATGTCTTTTAGCTGTGGGTTTTTGAGTGTATGCATGTGGTGTGTAGTTGAAATATGTGTGTTGGTTTGGAATATTAGGAATGGTGGTATGCTGTGCTTTAGATGAATATGTTTTAAAGTAAAGGGCACCATATTGCAATTGCTACAATAGTTAATTGCGGATGTGTTAACAATTGATTTGTGCACCGATGGGTGGTGGTGTGTGTGCCTGTAAAAATTGTGCCCTGTTGGCTGCTGGTGTGAGCGCCCAGTAAAAGAATGCACTGACGACTGGTATTGTGTGTGACTGGTGAAAGTGAGCAGTGACGGCTGGTGGTGTGTGTGTGTGTGTGTTTGATGAAAGCATACCCTGACATTTGGTGTTGTGTGCGTGGTGAAAGCCTGTACTAACGCCTGGTGGTGTTTGTGCTTGATGAAAGCATACATTGATGGCTGGTGATGTTTGCGCTTGGTGAAAGTGTGCACTGACAGCTGGTGGTGTGTGGTTGTGTGTGTGGTTGTGTGTGTAGTTGTGAGTGTGTGGTGGTGAGTCTGTGGGGGTGAGTGTGTAGTGGTGAGTGTGTGGTGGTGAGTGTGTGGTGGTGAGTGGTGATGAGTGTGTGCTGGTGAGAGGCTGGTGTGTGTGTGGTGTGTGTGAGGGTGGTGTGTGTGTGTGGTGTGTGTGGTGTGGTGTTTTGTGTGTGGTCTTATGTATGTGTGTGGTCGACTTAGTTTGAGTGTTCGTCTCCTGCACACTCACACAGTGCCCCTACACACTCATACACTGCTCTCTCTGCACACTCCCACTGTTGACCCTGCATAGTCACACACTGTTCATTCTGCACACTCAAACACTGTGCACCCTGCACACTTACACACTGTTCACCCTGCACACTCACACACTGTTTGCTTTGCACACTCACACACTGCAGTCATAGTCACTCTGCAGTCACTGTTACTCTGCAGTCACACTCACTATGCAGTTACTCTGCAGGCACTCTGCAGTCACACTCACTCTGCTGTCACTCTCCAGTCACACTCACTCTGCAGTAACTCTGCAGTCACGCTAACGCTGCAGTCACTCTGCAGTCACACTCACTCTGCAGTAATTCTGCACTGGCACTCACTCTGTACCTGCACTCACTCTGCACCTGCACTCACACTACACACACTCTCCACTCTGCAGTCACTCTGCAGTCACACTCACGCTGCAGTCACTTCTGTCACACTCACTCTGCAGTCATTCTACACTTGCACTCACCCTGCACTCACTCTGCACCTGCACTCAATTTGCACTTACTCTGCACCTGCGCTCACTCTACACAGACTCTGCACTGACATTCATTTTGCATTCACTGTGCACTTACACTCACTCTGCAGTCTGGACTCACCCTGCACTTTCTCTTATTGTGCACTCACTCTCCCTCTGCACTTATTATGTACTCACTCTACACTCACTCACTCTGCACTCACTCTCACTCTGCACTCACTCTCATTCTAAACTAATTCTGCACTCACCCTGCACTCACTCTGCAATTGCATTCACTTTGCCCCTGTACTCACTCAGCACTCACCTCTGCATTCAGTACCCTGCACTCACTCTGCACTTACTGTTACTCTGCACTCACTCACTCTCACTCTGCAGTCATTCTACTTTCAGCCTGTACTTATTCTGCACTCACTTCTGTCATGCTGAACTCACTCACACTCTGCTCTCACTCTCACTCTGTACTCACTCTCACTCTACACTCACTCACTCTGGACTCACTCTCACTCTGCACTCACTCTCACTCTAAACTAATTCTACACTCACCCTGCACTCACTCTGCAACTGCATTCACTTTGCCCCTGTACTAACTCAGCACTCACTCTGCACTCAGTACCCTGCACTCACTCTGCACTTACTATTACTTTACACTCATTCTGCAAGCACTCTGCACTCACTCACACTCTGCACTCACTCACTCTCACTCTGCAGTCATTCTACTTTCAGTCTGTACTTATTCTGCACTCACTTCTGTCATGCTGCACTCACTCACACTCTGCTCGCACTCTCACTCTGCACTCACTCTCACTCTGCACTTACTCTCTATGCACTCACTCTGCACTTACTCTCACTCTGCATTCACTCTCATTCAGCACTCACCTTGCACTCACACTGCATTCACTCTCACTCTGCACTCACTCTGTACTCTGCACTCACTCTTTGTGAACTCACTCTCTGTGCACTCTGTACCTGCCCTCACTCTGCACTCACTCATTGTGCACCTGCACTTACCCAGCACTCACTCTGCAACTGCACTCACTCTGCCCCTGCACTCACTCTGCACTCAGCACTCTGCATTCACTCTGCATTTACGGTTACTCTGCACTGATTTTTCACACACTCTGCATTCACTCACACTCTGCACTCATTCACTCTAACTCTGCAGTAATTCTGCACACACTCTGCACTCTGGACTCACTCTACACTCTCTCTTATTCTGCACTCACTCTCACTCTGCACTCACTCACACTCTGCACTCACTCACACTCTGCACTACAAAGTGCATTTCTTTAACATGTAGAAGCTGTGACATTAATATGTCACATTATATCAATGCACTGGGAAGTACTTATTTATCGGACTGTTTTTAAACATGAACCATTAGTGAAATCAGAAACAAGACAGTTGTCGTATAAAACTGAACGTTGCCCAGAGTATCACAGAGCAGCATTGCAGCGTATTCACCTCAGGACGGATTCTGAACACTTGCTCCAGACATCGGAGCACCTTCTATCCCTCTCAACTCAACATCAGGAGCAGGAACACCGGAGGGGAGGGGCTGCGGCGTCTTGCGGAAGAAGCAAAACCGAAGTGTGTCAGGAGGCAGCGCGGTCTGTCTGTCTGTCAGCATCACCCAAAGAGACAAACACATAAAATAGCGAGAACCACACAAGGGGCAGGAAACTACAGCAACCCGAGGTGCCTGGAAGGGGCAGGTCTGCAGTGCACTCCAAGCGCATGATGACGTGTCATGCCCAAACTGTCTTTAAGGGGTGTGGCGTAACTGCCAGAGCAGCCGACTTTGGAGCTGGGGGGTCCAGGTTCGAGTTTCGGCATCGGCTGAACTCCTGTCATTCTGGCAAATCATTTCATCTCACAGCGCCTGGAGACCCGCACGAGTCTTTAGCACTATACAAATCCGAGTATTATGATTCTATTGCACACCGCGACTTTCTGAATAAAGAGTCGCAATAAATGTCAAGTTTCTGAGTGGTCGCCAGTGACTGCTGTGGGTATTTCGGTGTTGTGGCGTGCATGTGGTCACGCGAGCTTTAGAGTGGCATGTGCATGGTCACTTATGCTTGGCAGAGGCATGCACTTTTTGCAGTTAGCTAGGCAGTTAGCTAGTCAGTTAGCAGGCAGCTAGCATTGGTGGCAGCATAGGTGATGAGACAACAGGGAGGGGAGGTGCGAAGTCAGTGGATTTATTTATGCTATTTTATATAGCGCGGACTTTACCCGAAGGTGACAGAGCGCTCGACAAAAGCAACAGAGCTGATATAAGAGAAAATTACAAGTGAACAATTACAGAAGCAAAAGTTACAATACCTGAGGCAATAGTGACAATTGTGAGAGTACAACGTACAAGAAGTAGCAAAGACAGTGGGGATGTTCATTCTGTGAGGGTCAGAATGTCAGACTGAAGTCAAGCTTTGACCGGGAGGCGGCATGCGCACAACACACACACGCTTTGGCAGGGAGCCAGCATGCGTGCACACACAGCTGAAAAAAAATGAACTGGAAAGAGGTGAATGGGCGCCAAGCATCTGGCTTCAATTACCGCGGCCCCTGACAGCTGGTAATTGATGAAATATAGCCTTCTGCTGCGCGTGTCCGCACTGAATATGCAGGAAGCGGAGCAACTCTTCAGCCTATGGCCTATTACGTGCTGGCTTGTAAAAACACAGACATGCGAGGGCCAATTGCCATGCAGCTGCCATAAATAAAGAGCAAAAATCACGCGCTTCTCTGGAATTCGTAGGTTAGATTTTTGAACTCCTCAGAAAAGGACTCTTAAGCCACACCCACTTCGTGGGATGTAGGCCGGGCCCTAAAAAGGGAGTAGGGATTTCGCCCAGTGCTATCGTCCGATATCTTTGATAGACGTAACGGCCAAAGTACTAGGTAGGGCCATTTTGAATCATCTGATGAGTTTGGAAGAGGAACACCATATTCTCACTGATGTTCGGTATGGTTTCGGGCAAGTAGATCTACAATTGACCAGTGTTTAAATCTATACCTACTGGTGACTAAATATACAGTAGCCAGTAAGGAAAACGTTTATTTAGCTTTTATGGATCTAGCTGCAGCCTTCGATTGTGTAAATAGGGAGAAGCTGTGGACTATTTTG
Organism: Lissotriton helveticus; assembly: GCF_964261635.1. NCBI lineage: Eukaryota > Metazoa > Chordata > Amphibia > Caudata > Salamandridae > Lissotriton > Lissotriton helveticus. The sequence continues at coordinate 705,635,938 of NC_136072.1, forward strand.
GACAACTTAGGGGGAGAGGGTGGCTTCATTAGGATCTTCAGAGACCTCCATCACAATACCTCTGCCAAAGTGAGGTACAACCTGGAGGGAGAGACCACCGAGCCCTTCAGGTGTTCCAGCGGGGTCAGGCAGGGGTGTATCCTGGCCCACTTCCTGTTCTCCATATACATAAATGGTCTTGAACAATTTTTATTGAGACTAAAAGTTGATTCACCCAGAATAGGAAACAGGCAAATTGCCGTCTTGCTTTATGCAGACAATGCAGTCTTGCTGGCTCTCACCCCAGTCGGGTTACAACGACTGATAGACGGGTTCATAGAGTTTATGAGTAGCCTAGACTTAGCGGCCAAACGGTCTAAATCATATGTTATGGAGGTGGGGTCAAAAAACCTGCGGACAATTTTTAATTACAAAATAGGGACAGAGAGTATAGCGAAGGTACAGACCTTCTCTTATCTGGGAATTTTATTTGATCGGGCCTACATTTTAAATCGCTGATCGAGTAACATTGTAACAAGCTAGCATCAAGCACAGGAGCAATTATGAATTTTGGTCGCAGATTGGGGCGATGGTCTCCTGAGCAGATGATGAATTTATACAACTCCATTTGCTATGCCAAGTTGGCATATGGGGCAGAACTATGGGGGATGGTGGAGGTACCTATATTGCAAGTGGAGGAAAATAAACACCTGAGAAGGCTCCTTAAAGTATCCCAATGTGTCCCCACCCAGATCATACATGAAGAATTAGGATGTGAGTACCTAGAGGACAGGGTGGGGTGCAGGCCTCTCATTGCCTGGTTAATGATCTGCGTTAACCCAGAAGCCAGGTTGACCAAACAGATAATAAGTGATTGTATGGGCAGAGAAAAGGGACTGTCCATCCCCTGGCTTAAATATGTGAAGGGAGGTTTGGAAAGTATAGGATGTGAGGATCTTTTCATGACGCCATCCCGTATAATAAAACGGGGCCAGGTCAGAATAAAATAGATGCTTCTCAAAGACAGAGCCAGAGTTCGAGAAGTATAGGACAGAAGCAAACACTCAGTCCAGGCACACGCTATAGTAAGGTCCTGTAGAGGTCTGGAGCCTTATCTCGTCCTCATATATAATGCCCAGGATAGGTTTTTATTTACACGTTTTACACTCAATTCTTTACACCACCTTTTAGCTGAACCAGTAGGTTTTACCAACACAGTTGAGTCAAAGGGGCCCTGCGGCTGCGATCATCGATCTCCGCAGGATACCCCTCATTTTGTATTAATATGCCCATTTTATCTTATGCCTAGACGTCGTTTTTTAATAGGTTTATTTAAAAAGGCCAATCTCAGACACATGAAGGAAGCTCTAGACTTTTTTAAAAATGGCCCGAGATCCCCTGACTCTCTTTTGTGTGATAAACTTTTTAAGAGCAGTAGTTAAACTAAAAGATACTAGAGGTATCTGTTGAATAACCAAGCCCCAAGCAACATCAGGCTACAAATGATGAAAGGCTTGTAAGTAACACACTCGCCGCATCTACCTGTTTTCTTCGATTCTCACGGGCATATGGTTTATGTAAGGTGCCACTACAATGTTGACACTCCCCAGTTTATTACTTTTAACCCCTTATGCACCTTGTCCACATGACAAACACAGCAGGTTTCTTAACATTTTCGTTTATGTATATTTTTTTAGTGTCTCTTCCCTGACGAAGGGCATCAAATAATGCCCGAAATGCATTGGATTTGTTAACCAGTCATTGCCTGAGGTTAAACATATTGACAAGAAGTAATCATCAATGTGATAATATGAGGAATGAACATATGAACGAATAATAAACATTAGAATGAATTAATTCGCACAACCAGTGTGGAAGTCTTTTTCTAGCAAAGAGACGAGTATGTGTGCCTAAAGGGATGAAACTAGTGATCCACTAGCATCACGTTCAGTCATTGTACCTCTTGACGTCGTGAGACTCTCGACGCCACCTTTGGAGCACCACCAAAAATACAATTCAATATCCAACTAACATTATGTGAAACACAGCTGTGCATTTGCCCTAAAAACAACTATCATTGTTATCCTTCTAGCGTCCCCATTGGACAAATAGCACGCAAAAAAAACTTCTGAACAAACCAAAACTTTTGAACAAACTCAACGTGAGCAACTATGAGGAGATATCCAAAAGCACGGAGGCCAGAGCCTCCACCTTTGCCTTCAAAGCAGATGAAACAGACCGAATATATTCCCTAATCAGGGAAGAACTAGCACAGGAAACTACAAGTAGATCCAAAGAGCAAAATATAAGACAACTATTGTACCTGATGAAACGAAAAATCAACCAACAGCTCCATGCGAGCACTCTTATAAAATACCACCGCAACTTACGTATACCAAGGGGCCTAAGGATTGCTCTTAAACCATCCCTCTGCAAACACTCCAAAAAATTCCAGGAACGGTGGTTTGAAATACTTAACAAATGTTCATTGGACCTTATCCTATTAATCATTGAAGAGCTATCTGGAATATTGGAGGACCTGACCGCAGAAATAAATGAGGTGTCAACTGAGCTATCCAAAATGATGACAGAAGAGGAATTAAAAACAACTTTAGAAGATATCCAAGCACAAATGGATAAACATACTAGGGAAATAAACGAACGCAAAATTCGAAAATTCAAGAGGGATACCCTTGACTATAGACTAGGAGAAGTCTACACATGGGCTGAAATCTATGCCCAAAAAAGAAGGAACCGCCCATATAATTCAAATAAGGACACATCATCAACAGATAGCGACACCCACCAAAGACCGTGGAAATTTCAACCTGTGAGAAAAACACCAGATACCATTCCAGCGGAACAACCAACTAAGAGCATACCAGCTGAAACCAATCCATTTTTAGACCAAGGCCAGGCACAAAAAGGAGACCCCGGAGAGGAAAAGGGAAAGGAAAAGGAAAAGGACAGAGAGCCACCAACCACGAGGAGTGTGACAGGAACCAACAAAGACAAAGAGAAAGAGAAGAAAACGAAAAAGAATTGAATCCAGAACAACTTGTAATTAACATAAGCGATTACCATCTCAAACCCCATGAGCTACGACTCCTTCAAAAGGGAACATCATTCGTGCCGACTACAACCACTGACAACTTGGAACTCGAAGTGAGCTTTTTCAAACTCATGCGAAAACTACGCTTAAGACATTTCTTCGACAACGTACTTCCAAAACAAACAAAGGATGAAACAGACCAACTACTTGGCCTACGTGCACATAGCAGCTTCCAAGCACCAGTCAGTCACAAAACACTTGACATATACGAAAAACTGGTTAAACAGGACTTAATGAAAATCAAACACACAAAGGTCAAGAAGAAAAACGTAACACAAAAGGACCTAGACACCCTACGCAAACTAGCGGCCAATGAAACCATTACTTGCACAAAGGCGGACAAAGGCGGAGCGCTAGTAATTATGAACAACTGTATGTATGAAGCGAAGGTGATGGAACACATCGCAGATACCAACACATATATGAGGTTGGACAATAACCCAACAACAGAATTTTCCAAAAACCTACTTAACATCAAGGAAAAGGCCCATCAACAGGGAATCATTACAGACAGAACAAAGAACTTTCTAATTAAGCCCAATCCGAGGAGCCCTACTTTGCGAATGGTACCTAAGATTCATAAAAACATCACGGACCCCCCAATGAGACCGATTGTCTCGACTTGTGGCAGCCTCCACGAGCCGATTGGACAACTTCTGGATAAGTACCTTCAACCCACAGTGCAAGCTATGAAAACGTACATTAAGGACACTACACAATTTCTTCTTAAACTTCAGGAGGTAACCATTGAACCTCAGGAATAGCTCATATTATGCACGGCGGATGTCCGCTCACTATACACCAGCATACCTCACGTACTGGGTATAGAAGCTATTGAGGAGGCACTACTCAACACAGAACTGGATCCTTGTTTTCAGACATTCCTGATGGAACTCATGTTCTTCACACTATATCAAAGCTACTTTAAATACCACGACAAATGGTATCAACAACTTACTGGAATGGCCATGGGCAACTCGGCGGCGCCGGTATACGCCAATATCTTTATGCAATGGTATGAGAACAAGCACATCTTTGCTAAGAGAGAATGGACAGACAACCTGAAACTTATCATCAGATACATTGATGACATATTTATCATCTGGAAAAACTCTAAAGAGGAGTTACAAAAGGTTCTCACTAAATTCAACCAAGTAGATGAACGGATACAATTAACTTGGGAAATATCTGAAACTTCAGTCAACTTTCTAGACGTCAACATTTCTTTAACCCCGGAAGGATTCACCACAGACCTATTCGTAAAAACTACAGACAGAAACAACATGCTGCACTTCACGAGCTTCCATGAACCAAATCTAAAAAGGAACTTTCCATTCTCACAAATGGCACGCGTGAAAAGGATTACCTCAGACCCAAACATAGTGGACCAAAGGATCAATGAAACAGCCAACAAATTCCTCGACAGAGGGTACCCTCAATCCACAATTAATGAATCCAAAGAAAGGATAGGAAACATGACGAGGTCTAAACTACTATCACCAACAAACAAGAAAGATCAGACCTGTGCTGTGGTAGTCTCAAAATTTTCCACCTCCAGTGGGAAATTCAAAAAAACAATTCTGAAACATTGGGCACTTCTGAACTTAGAACCAGATTTCAAAGAGATCTTCAATCTTCCACCTATATTTGCATTCACGAGAGCACGCAATTTGGGTGAAATCCTACAAAATAAACCCATGCCAAAAATTAATTACTCAGGAACCAAACCATGCCTAAATTATGGCAATTGCAACAGTGTAATCAAGGGGAATAAGATAAATCACCCCATGAAAGGACAGGAAATCAAACTCAACGTAAACGCCACTTGTGACTCAAGCAACCTGGTATATGCAATAAAATGCCTGTGTGGTAAACTATACGTGGGTAAAACGGAACGACGCATGAAGGTGAGACTAACTGAACACAAATCAAACATTCGACTAAAGAACATGAAATCATCCTTATCTGCCCACTTCGTGGAAGAGCAACATAATATTTCCCAACTTAAATTCATCATTCTGGAAACTGTGAACAAATTAGAAGGAAGGGATAACACGAAACATCTACTCAGAAGAGAAAACTTCTGGATACAGAGACTTTCGACCCAGAAGCCGTTTGGCTTAAATGATAGAATTGAAATGTCATGTTACTTATAGGAATGCTCAATGGACTAAAATGTAGTAACTGTGACTGTTCATAGAGACCACTGTAACGGAATTTTATGTTCTATAGGTTTATATACACTTAAGTACCACAACCCGAGAAACACCCAGTAGCACCGTAGCACAGTCGGACCGTGCCGAGCACAATTACACCCAAGACACGAGTTCGAAGTTTTATAACGTAAGCCACTCTTAACATCTTTATTATCATTTTTTCAACCTCACACTATAGATTATTTTTTTCAACCTCACACTATAGATTATTTTCGTGTAGCAACCTTCAGACCCAAAGCCACTTAGTGCTTCCATACATTTTGCACACAAGGTCGCGATCGCCGCTGAATATCCCCAACCATAGTCTGTCTTCTAGCCCTTCGGTCACGTGACCGCAACTCCATTAAAATCTTAAAACGCGGCTAGTACTGCACTATGCCGGCGTCTGTAAGGAGCAAGTAGATTGGAAACCGCTACGAACCACCAACCCTCAACTTTAAGGTTAGTCAATTCCCACATCGTAATGCTTATAACGAGGAGGTATGAAAGATCACCGACTCTTACACAGCAGCTCTCCGTTCGTTTTCAGATTCTTACCAAGCCCCAAGCAACATCAGGCTACAAATGATGAAAGGCTTGTAAGTAACACACTCGCCGCATCTACCTTTTTTCTTCGATTCTCACGGGCATATGGTTTATGTAAGGTGCCACTACAATGTTGACACTCCCCAGTTTATTACTTTTAACCCCTTATGCACCTTGTCCACATGACAAACACAGCAGGTTTCTTAACATTTTCGTTTATGCATATTTTTTTAGTGTCTGTTCCCTGACGAAGGGCATCAAATAATGCCCGAAATGCATTGGCTTTGTTAACCAGTCATTGCCTGAGGTTAAACATATTGACAAGAAGTAATTATCAATGTGATAATATGAGGAATGAACATATGAATGAATAATAAACATTAGAAGGAATTAATTCGCAAAACCAGTGTGGAAGTCTTTTTCTAGCAAAGAGACAAGTATGTGTGCCTAAACGGATGAAACTAGTGATCCACTAGCATCACGTTCAGTCATTGTACCTCTTGACGTCGTGGGACTCTCGACGCCACCTTTGGAGCACCACCAAAAATACAATTCAATATCCAACTAACATTATGTGAAACACAGCTGTGCATTTGCCCTAAAAATAACTATCATCTGTTGAATAAACACACATTAAATTTGAACAAGCACTTGGTGGGAAGTATGTTTGACTTGTAAATAATATAAGCAATTAACAGTACTGAGTCCCCTATGAGGTGTTCTTAATAATAACTGTCAATATTGTCTTTTTTAATTTGTGCTTTTATGGTGTTATTTAAAAATGCTGAATAAAGAATATTTTGACCTTTGACCTGTAACAGCTTAACTGTAGCCAAACTCTTATTGAGAGAGCTCATTCCACGGTTTGGTTTTCCAGTATCGATTGAAGCAGACCGAGGGAAACATTTTAATAATGAAATCATTGGTCTAATCTGTGAAACATTCAAAATTGAGCAAAAGCTGCACTGTGCATACCGCCCAGAGGCTTCTGGAGTGGTAGAACAATTGAATGGTACAATCAAAGCAAGATTGGGAAAGATGTGTGAATCTACCATATTGGAATGGCCTGATGCTTAACCTCTTGTCCTGATGGGACTCAGAAGCATTTCAGACAAGAAACCAGTCTTGAGTCCCCATGAAATACTCATGGGAAGGGCAATGAGGCAAGCATGTGTACCAGGTTATCAGCTGTTAACTATATCTGATGATTTAGTGTTGGAGTACTGCAAAGAGTTGGCTGACTAAGTGCGTTCTATCTCTCACCAGGTTGGGGAAGATGCTGAAGCCAGACATTCAACTCCAGCACATGATTTGAACCCTGGAGATTGGGTAGTGATAAAAAATCACACTCGAGAATCTTGCCTAGCACCAAGGTGGGGAGAGCCACATCAAGTGATATTGGTTACCTCCAAAGCTGTAAAGTGCCAGGGGATTCCAAACTGGATCCATGCCAGCCATACCAAAAGGGAACCAGAACCTGACGAACTTGAGGCGGAAGGTTGCGCAGCTGAAGGGTCTCAAGAAGTTGATCCTTGAGTAGTTGAAGAAGAACAACCAAGCACCAGTCAGGATGAATGGATCCCAGTGGTCGACAAAGCTGAATAAGAATAAGAACAAGAAGCCAAACATATCTAGATAGTCAGACTGATAGTGAGGATGAGAAGAACGCACTCAGATTACGACAAACAAAGCCATAGTAATCTTGAGGAAGACTAGATAAGGAAAGAGCAATATACTCAGACCAACGAAACTCCTACCAGATCACCTCTGTCTGAGGAGGGACAGATAGGTATTAGGAAAAGGGCACAGGCAGAAGACAATCAAGAAATTGCAAGACCTGTGCAGGACCAGACAGGATTAGCCAAACGGGTTCAGGACGAAGAAAAAACTCCATACCCAACAAAGTCATATCCTGGACCAGGTCAGATTAGTCTAAAAGAATCCATCCAGGCAGAAAGGTCAACAGTCATATCCCACTCTACAAGGTTAGATAGAGGGGATACTTGAAGTTGACGAAAACCAAGTTATGCCATAACTTAAAGAAAATAAAAGGACATTTGAAAATTCAGAAAGCACAGTGCCAGCTAAGAGACTCAGAAAAGGCGATAGATGGCCTGGTGGTGTTAAAAGACTGAAATATCGCTTAGTCACAATAAATGAAGAACCTGAACAGGTGGACGAAGTGACCAGTCCGACTGAACCGTCAACAAGTAATCAAAGAAGGAAAAGTCCATGCCTGAAAAAGATGAACAATAGATTCAAAGGGCCTGAGTGGACGTACGTCATTCTCGAAGAATTCGAGAATTTGGAGATCAGTGATGAAAGTGATAAAGATATGATTATTGATCAGTCTGCTGAAGAAGTGAGATCAACTTGAGATAGAATAGCAGTAGTGTACTGTGTAAAATTCTCAAAGAGGGGTTAAGCGTCTTTAGTCAAAATGGCTGATACTAGAGTTACTGGAAACTCGATAAGAACGTGCTTAAAGACATGCTGTAGAATCTGCATATGTAGTGTATTGATAGTGCTTATAGTATGGATAGGACTGACAGTAGCAATACCTTACTTGATAGCTGCTAAGCAAAATGACACTAGTATACACAGAAAGATAGCGCACCACAACCAAGATAGAGTAAACTTAGAAGCACCAGATGAGTTAGAGATATATCACTTTAGGAGTAGAAATGAAACCGATATGAATGTATTCGCAAATCTATAAGTACACTATGTTGAAACAATGCAAAATAGTGATTGTTATGTTTGTATGAAATTACCAACATCAGTAGCTGAGGGTGTGACCTACCACCATTTACCCCTGACCTATAGTATTTCCTGTAGCATATTAACTAGTCTGTTTTATAGAACTGGAAAGTTGCAGTTTTATTATTCTAATTTAGATGTTATTTTCCCTGAAATCCCTATACGTGTAAAAATTAACCCTGTCCTTAGTTCTTCGGTGAATTTTTCTTAACTATGAAAGAAATAAATATAGCTGAAGCACATAACGAAAATTTAACATGCAAGTTATATGAGCAAGAAAAGGTGTTTTTAAATTTAGTAGAGAAAAGGATTTCCATAGAAAAGCCATTCAACCGAAACCCAAGATACCTAAATGGACTGAAAGGGAGGAATGTATGGCAACTGGCAAGACTCATGCTCCTATGTCACTGGATTTTGAAAAGAAGGGGAAAATCTGTCTCCATAGAGAAAAGACTGAGTCTAACAATGTATTCATAGGTTCCAGTGAATGTGAACACAATTTCCTCATAAATGGGGGTTGGGGACTAAAAGGGAGAACTGATGCAGTATTTCCTGGAGTCTATTACATTTGTTGGGACAAAGCTTACATTAAGCTGCCTGATCATTGGTATGGGAGTTGCTATTTCAGAATAGTATTCCTGAAAGTATACCATGTAAAAAGAATCACTGGCAGCTATGAAGGCAAAAATGAACTAACACACTATAAAAGAGCTAGTTTTTCAGAAATTGTAGGTGATATATTTAGTGCATTGATACCTTCAGTGGGAGTAATTCTGAATACACAAAGAACTACTAAATTGTCTAGAGTAGTGGATCACTTATCAACTGACACTGCTGGAGGATTCTTATTGATCAATACCGAATTGGTTGCGATCAGATCAATGGTTTTACAAAATCGACTTGCTCTTGATATATTATTGGCAAAAGAGGGAGGAGTCTTTAGAATGTTGAAAGCGCAACATTGTTGCACTTACATACTTGATAAAAGTGTTGAAATCGGAAGGTATGTAAGGACATTACTCATTTGGAAAAATAATTGAAACCACTGGAAGTTGATAGTGCATGGATGAGGCTAACTGATGGTCTCCCCTCTGTAGGTAGTTTCTAATATTGGTAGAAGCATTGTAGGGAAAGTACTGATGCCAATAATGGGGATATCACTAATAATCTTAGTGAAAATGATTTGGTGCAAATGCTGCAAAAACAGGAAAAGGTATGCCGTAAATGAGAAAAAGAAGAAAAGAAAATTAGATGAAATTCAAATGGAAGAATTAAAGGGGGATATGTATAAAAGAATGAAAGTTTTCCAAATAACTCCCAAATTAATTGAAGAAATTGAACTGGGAGAATGTTTAAAAGTTGACATCTGGTTCGGTAATTAGTGATGATATGAAATATTATCAAAGAGGGGATTGATGGAGCAAGGTTTCATGCATACAGAAACTTGCTTGTATTTAACCCTCTCAAAATATCCTTTAACTAATTAATCAACATGTTTTGTCAACTAATATTTGCATTACACAACATATTCAGTAAGATGGGGAAGCTTGCATATGAGCTTCTACTAACTTTAATCTAAGTGTACTAGAATGGCCGCCGAAAACGCGGCAACCTTTCTGCGCAGGCGTCGGTCACATCTACGTGGCATGGCGTACTATGCTTTTTGGTGGGAAATCTTTGCTTCTGCGCACTAGTGCCTGAAATGGCTTTAAATTTCACATGCTAATGCTTATGCTGCTGCTTGTACTAAACTTGTTCGTTCTGCTTAACTATTTATGCAAAGGTTAAAATAAAGTAATGGGTTTAGAATAGAGATAAGTGGTATACAGTGCATTTATTTATTTTTGTATTCTAATGTGTCTCTTTTTGACTTTATTACTAGCTCGTATTTGGGCTCGAGATGACTTGCATCTCCATTTTGAATATGCACAGTGCATGTGCGGGGAGAACTGAAAGACCTCGAACTGCGGCATTGAAACTGTGCCAGGGATTGTCTTACCCGCGATGCGCCTGGGAACCTCACACCATGACCTGGGAAAAGGAAGACAACTTGCAAAATTATGTAACATTGTATATTACATTGAAATAATATTGGTGGGCGGAATAAAGACGTGAGAAAATAAAATATGGGAGGGAACTTGACCTAATGTAATGAAAATGATCTCATCTTGGTATGGTGTGATGACCTCTCCTCGTCTTTCTGCCAATTACTGAAGGGGAACACATAGATTTGCAACATTTAGGGTGTGGTACATTGCCCTGGAAGTGGTATGATTAATGTAGGCTTAGTTACGAAAATAGTCCGACTTTTCCGAGTAGCTGACCCGTCATTGACCCAAATACTGCTATAGGAAATCGAGAGCAGAGGTGCTGACGGAGCACTCTGTCAGAAGAATCAGGGTGTTTCTGGAGGAAATTATCGATTACCCAATCGGGGTAACTAATTGGCTTATCTACACCTGTCCCATGGGCACCTGATTTGTCGGAGCCCTTGTCTTTGCCCCAGTTCGTGGCCAGGGTTGGTCTTCACACCATTCTAGTTAAATATAATCCATGTGGTATGTCCTTGTACTATTTCCCTTTTCACACTCTTCCCAGGTACCAATGTCTAAAGTTGTTATTGTGATTTCTTACGAGCTTTATATCTTATTGATTGTCTTCTTATTTGTAAAATTTATGGTCACTGTCATGTGGCCTGACTCCACAAAATTTACTTAGATAAAACGTTTACACCTTTCCCCGAGTCTGTGGTTTATTTCAGGGAAGGCTAAATTATTAAATGCTACTTAATTATGCTACTCCTTTTTTGATCTCTAGGACTTATAGCATAGGTGCCAAAGGATTGGTAAGCCATGGTTTACGGGTGTAAGTCCTAAAAGGACCTAAAGTACTGATAGGGAACAAAATTAATAAAACAGAAAAGCAGGACTGCTAGTTCAAAGTGTGAATGTTTATGGGCCCGAGTGAGTATGGTAAAATTGAGCTGGTGGTCCCACGCTCTACCAGTGGGACCCTCTATTTTTCCCTTGAACTACATTTGGAACCTTGGCGAATTTGACATCACTTTATATGCACAGTTCCCCATTGGTATCAGCCTCTATGTTTCTTCCTAAGCGTGAGAAGTTGGCCTGATATATGATGCTCACTAGTTCTAGTGATCACCTTGTATCAGTCCAAACAACCCTTATGGTGATTGGTTGTATGTCAACCTTATAGACCAGCTATCCTAATGGTAGCATGGACAAAGCAGTCTTAGGCTAAACTCTTTTGGCATGTGAAGCCAGCTGTTTTACCACATATAACCCTTTCAATACCAGATGAAAGGACACCACACAGGTTGTTATAAAAATAAATAGTATATTTAATAATAACAAACACCTCTGAACTCTTTATGAGATCAGAGGGCTAAGCACATGAAATCTCTTAGGTAAAATACGATAAGTTGCACAAAATTACACTGGTGCCCTAGGGGCACGGCAAACCATATACTAAGTAAATGGTATAAGGAAATCGATAGAAGGAATGGAGCTGTCCAGAGGCTGTAGGTTCGCTGGGACTACACTACCCTAACTTTAGGTAAGTAATGGGAGGCCCACGGAACACGTGTGCAGAGTGTGAACTCACACGCGGGATGCGTAACAACGTCTATGGACAGTACAGTTCAAGAAAAAGGTGAGTACGGACAATCCTGACTAGTTAGGACTAAAACGACTGTGAATCTAGACACTAGGAGAGTCAATCTACCCTTAAGCACCGAACTGCTCTTGTTACCTCACCCACGGGCTGCGGTTGCATAGGTGCGAAGTCGTGTCGGGTTTCTGCGTTGAAGTCTATGGAGCCTGAAAGAAAAGATGATGCAGGCGACCAGGAGGAAGATGTCCGGTGTGATCCAAGGGTGGATCAGGAATGCTGAAGACCTAAAAGCAGAGGGGACAATGTTCAAAGTCACTAGCCAGTGACTGGAGTGGAACCAGGAAGGAACCAGATGCTGTTGTCGCGATCAGGTGAAGAGTGGACGCTTGACTCTGCAGCCACGTGGACCAGGAGGTGTCTTGGACGACCAGGATGGAGGCACGAGCTGTCCTATGCAGGATATCGCTGTCGGCAGTGTTGGTTCCGGATTTGGCGTCAACAGGCCTTGGTAAAGGCAACCCACGCGGTGAGTGGAAAAGGCGTCCGGTGCGGACCAGGAGGTTCCGGGGTACTTCTCTTTTGGAAGGAAGCAAGGGCCAGTCTGGAGCAACCAGACTAGCAGTGTAGTTTTCAAGGATCATCATCTAGGGGGCCACTAGCCAGCCGGCAAGTGACCAGACAATGCATCGAGCAGCAAACAGGCAGAAGGGCCCCACGCAGATCTCGTGGATGCTGGAGGGCTGATCTTCGGTGCAGAAGCTGCTCGGGGCTGGGGCTTATCAATCCCCAAAGCACTTCGTCGAGGTTACCTCAGAAGTCATGCTGGAAGCGAAGTGCAGTTTCTCCAAGATGGCCGGTCCCACGTGTCTCGTCGCACCCGCGGATAGCAGCTGTGCTGCAGATGTGAGTTGAGGTCGGAGAGGTCTGGGAATCTGGGTCTCGTTGGGCTCTGAAGTCTGGATCTTCGAGGGAAGATGACAAAGTGAAGCCGCTGGACGCTTGATGGTGCCTGCTGGTGCAGGGTGGACACTCCTTGCCCACAAGGGAGATTTCTTCAGTCTTCTGTGGAGCAGAATGTCGAAGTCCAGAGTTTCTTCTTGTAAAGTTTCAAGTCAGGATTAATCTAATTTGGAATGGGACCAGCTCCTACCTTTATCCTCCTAAAGGGGGCTGTACTGGTGACTAGGTCCCTCCCCTGGGTTGGACCAGGAAGGGGGATGGTTACACCCCCTATCCTTTGTCCGGTTTCGCGCCAGGACTGGGGCTGGAGTGCCCCAGCAACTGGTTTGAACCGGTGTATGCACAGGGCACCTTGTGTGCCCCAGGCATGTCTCATTCCTTTCAAGCCTCTCTACCCCAATACACAAAATCCTGTCTGGGGTGGTGCTAGCACCTCCCAAGGCAGGAAACCCTTTGTCCAGGCCTCCCTCACTGGAAGGACTCCCAGCAGCAGGAGGTCAGACTTGTGTCTGTGGTGGCAGCATCCATTTTGTGATGCTGAGGCTCGAGTTAACTTCAACCGGGGTTCACAGTTACATACATGTCATGTCCCTCTAGAAGGGTGGAATGCTACCCCCGTCGCCAGAATTGGCGAGGGGGTAGTATTCCAATTCATATGACACCTTACTCGACATGTTTTGATAATGTTATACCAGAGTTAGCATTCAACCGCGAGGATTATAATGCACTTAAGAGTATATTGTATAGCGTTATCATGGAACAGCTATAAGGACTTGGTTCCGCAAGCTACAGACAGGCTCAGCTCATGCTAGAGCACCATCTCACATAATTCCAAGCACTCTGCCTTCAGGATTGATAAGGCCTGCCATAGGAGTGACGGATAGGAATGTATGTGTCCATTTAGGGGTTAGATATAGGTAACTATATCTACAGCAAAAGGTGATTACACCACCATGCCCCAGCTGTCCTACCAACCAGTTGTGTGTGTTTAGATGGCCAGCCAGGGGTGGCATAATACATGCTTCAGATCCAGGTAGGCCTTAGGTACACCTATGCCCTGGGTACCTAAGGTACACTGTACAGGGACTGATAAGGTGGCCCAGTACCAATTGGTAAATGCACCTAAAGTACATGAATGTCAATTTAGAGAGAGAACAGCTATCTTGGGTGACCATAGGGGGAGCATCACTTACAACGCAACTTTTACCACGCGATGCTTTTACATCGCAGCTTTTACAACGCAAACCATGGGGAAGAGAAATTGGGTCAGTAGATGAGGATTGGTGGATAAAATCCTTTTCACTTCTGTATAAATTAGTTAAACCGGCCTGGCTTCGACGTAATCATTTGTTTACTTTACACCAGGCGTATCTTTCCCCTCTACGTCTATCTACATACCAGGACGGGAAAAGTTGTAACAAATGCCAACTACCAGCAGCCTCAGATACACATATGTTTTGGAAATGCCCACACATTGCTGCTTTTTGGAAGGAGATTAAAGTTTCTTTAGATTCAATTCTCAAGATCAACACTCCTTTGGCCCTATCACTTGTCATCTTTGGGTTTGATCAGAATATCACTGGGGCAGCGCGTTTTTTTATTTTATGCTATCTTGTTGGCAAGACGGCAGATATGTATGCATTGGGTGGATACCAGCCCTCCCACTCACTCCGCTTGGTTAAACTCACTTTATGAAACATCTAAAGTAGACCTGAAAAGAACTTGTAGAGTCCAGAGCCTCACATTTTGGAAACTTCTGATAGAGTGGAAGTGAAGCGTTCTTCGCCTCCTTGGGTTCCCCCCCCCCCCAAAGATCCGATGATTATGCCCACCTACTCCATGGCTCTGTATTGTGGTCTGCCCCGACTCCGTCATTTTACATACTGGCCTTACAGGCACGAAGTTGCCTAGAGGAGCGTTAAAAAGGTGCATTGTATTACTCACCAACCTGTAATAAATTCTGCCTAGTCTGTGTAGCGGCTCAATTTCTAGGGCCTTGCTCCCAATGGCAGTGAGGTGGTTGTCTTCTTTGCATCTAAGGAACGAGTGCTGGGCAGATGAGGATTAAAAAAAAAAAAAAAAACGCAAACCATTACAACGCATTGCGCTGGGGGGCGCTCTAGGATAGGGAATATATTTAATTTACTATCCAACACCTTCCCTACTATCCACGGGGACTGGAGTTGGAATAGTAAATTAAATAATTCACTATCCAGCGCCCCAAAGCACTATGCGTTGTAATGGTATGCGTTGTAAAACTTGCGTTGTAAAAGCATGCGATGTAAAAGCATGCGTTGTAATGTCGTACATCCGACCATAGGATTGCAGACCCCACTCTCCTACATAACCCCCCCAAACTTAGGGACATTAAACTAATCTTGACCAGGGGAGTCTTCCTGTTCTAAGTGGAAATACCTGGAGAGACCATCTGCATTGCCATGGTCAGTCCCTGGTCTGTGCTCCACTGTAAAGCCCATCCCCTGTAGGGAAATGGACCACCTAAGAAGTTTGGGGTTTTCACCCTTCATTTTATTTAGCCATAAGAGGGGCTTATGGTCGGTCTGAATCTTGAAGTGAGTTCCAAACAAGTTTGGCCTCAACTTCTTCAGGGCCCAAACCACAGCAAAGGCCTCCCTCTCAATAGCTGACCAACGTTTCTCTCTAGGGGTCAGCCTTCTACTTATAAAAGCAATGGGCTGGTCATGACCATCAATATTCAGTTGAGATAGAACAGCTCCCACACCCAACTCAGATGCATCTGTTTGGACAATGAAGGTTTTGGAGTAGTCAGGACTCTTGAGAATAGGTGCAGTACACATGGCGTGCTTTAGGTCATCGAATGCCTTCTGACAGCTAGCTGTCCACTGAACTTTTCTTGGCATTTTCTTGCTTGTCAAATTATTAAGTGGCGTCACAATGGACCCATAATTTTTGACAAACTTCCTATAGTAACCAGACAGGCCCAAGAAAGCTCTGACCTGTGTCTGGATGGTTGGAGGAGCCCAGTCCTTTATGGCCTGTATCTTGCTCTCCAAGGGTTGAACCTGGCCTCCACCTACAAGGTGGCCCAGGTACACAACCTGACTCTGCCCTATCTGGCACTTGGTGGCCTTGATAGTGAGGCCTGCCTTTTGCAGGGCCTCCAAAACTTTCCTTAGGTGGATCAGGTGATCCTCCCAGGTGGAGCGGAAGACAGCAATATCATCTAGATATGCTGCACAAAAGTCACCCAACCCAGTGAGGACTTGGTTCACCAACCTTTGAAAAGTGGCAGGTGCATTTTTCAAACCAAAGGGCATCACCACAAATTGGCAATGACCTCCTGGGGTAGAAAATGCTGTTTTGGCCTTGGCATCCTCAGCTAACCTGATCTGCCAATAACCAGCTGTTAGGTCAAATGTACTCAAGAAGGTTGCAGAAGCCAACTTGTCTATGAGTTCATCTGCCCTAGGTATTGGATGGACATATGTCTTAGTGACAGCATTGAGACCCCGGTAGTCTACACAAAACCTTATCTCTCTCTTACCATCCTGGGTGTGAGGCTTTGGCACTAGAACTACAGGACTAGCCCAAGGGCTCTCTGAGGGTTCAATGACTCCCAATTCCAACATCTTTTGTACTTCTTTCTTTATGCAGTCCCTGACGTGGTCAGGTTGCCTGTAGATTTTACTCTTGACAGGCAGACTGTCACCAGTGTCCACCTCATGGGTGCACCAGTTTGTCTGACTGGGTGTCAGTGAGAACATTTGTCTAAAGGATTGAAGAACCTGTTTGCAATCCTCTTGCTGATGCTCAGAGAGGCTGTCAGAAAAGACTTTACCATCAACTGACCCATCATCAGGGTTCTGAGTGAGCAGGTGTGGGAGAGGGTCACTCTCTTCCTCCTGTCCCTCTTCTGTTGCCATGAGCAAGCTCATGTTCTCCCTGTCGACAAATGCCTTGAGCCTGTTAACATGAAGCACCCTGTGGGGGCTCCTGGGAGTTCCAAGGTCCACCAAGTAGGTGACCGCTCCCTTTTGCTCAATAATGGTATGGGGTCCAGACCATCTGTCTTGGAGAGCTGCTGGGGCCACTGGCTCCAACACCCACACCTTCTGTCCTGCATGATACACGGTTAGGACAGCCTTTTGGTCATGCCAAGCTTTTTGAAGTTCTTGGCTGGCCTCAAGTTTTTTGGATGCCTTCTCCATGTACTCTGCCATCCTGGAGCGGAGACCAAGTACATAGTCCACTATGTCAAGTTTAGGCTTTTTGAGAGGTAACTCCCATACTTCCTTTACAAGACATAGGGGTGCTCTTACAGGATGCCCAAATAGAAGCTCAAAAGGGCTGTAGCCAACCCCCTTCTGTGGGACCTCTCTGTAAGCAAACAGGAGGCAGGGTAAAAGGAGGTCCCATGTTCGCCTAAGCTTTTCAGGTAACCCTTTTATCATCCCTTTTAGGGTCTTGTTGAATCTCTCCACAAGCCCATTGCACTGTGGGTGATAGGGTGTGGTAAATTTGTAATTTACACCACACTCCTTCCACATTGCAGTCAAATATCCTGACATGAAGTTGGCACCTCTGTCAGAGACAACCTCCTTAGGAAACCCCACTCTGGAGAAAACTCCAAGTAGGGCCCTGGCCACAACAGGAGCTGTAGTGGTCCTAAGGGGAATAGCTTCTGGATACCTGGTGGCATGATCCACTACCACCAGTATAAATCTGTGCCCAGATGCTGTTGGGGGGTCCATTGGCCCAACAATGTCTATCCCCACTCTCTCAAAGGGCACCCCATCCACAGGTAGTGGTATAAGGGGGGCCTTTGTTGTGCCACCTGATTTGCCACTGGCTTGACAGGTGACACATGAGCGACAACACTCTTTGGTGTCTTCAGACATATGAGGCCAGTGAAAGTGTGGGGCAAGCCTGTCCCAAGTCTTGTTCTGGCCTAAGTGGCCTGCAAGGGGAAATTCATGGGCTAAGGTGAGAAGGAAACCTCTAAGAGACAAGGGGATGACCAGCCTCCTGGTAGCACCAGGCTTGGGGTCTCTTGCCTTAGAGTATAGGAGTCCTTCATCCCAGTATACCTTGTGGGCACCTGTAGCATTCCCTGCAGGCTCAGCAGCAGCCTGCTGTCTGAGGGGTTCAAGGAAGGAACAGTCTAACTGTGCCTGCCTCAAGTCTGCCCTGGACGGTCCCCCTGTCCCAAGAAACTCAACCTGTTCAGGCTCAAGATCTTCTAGGATAGTTCCTTCTGGGGTCTTTGGGCCAGCCTCCTGAGAGGGCTGATCCTCAACCTGAGGCAGGGGGGAAGGTTCTGCCTTAACCCTACTGCTCTTCCTCTTGGGTAGTGTCTGGTCCATTCTTCCAATATCCAGTACTTGTTCAGCTGGGCATTTCTTGGCCTGGGACCTGGTCACAGCCAGGACATGTGAGGAGAGACCTAACATTTCTACATGAGTCCTGTACTCCACATCTGACCACAGTGAGGATTCCAAATCATTGCCCAAAAGACAATCTACTGGGAGGTCTGAACTAACTACAACCCTTTTGAGGCCAGTTACCCCTCCCCAGGAGAAGTTAACAACTGCCATACTGTGATTGGTAGTGACGTTGCTAGCATTGGTCACTAGGTAGTCTGAACCTAGCATGATCTAATCAGGGTCCACAAATGTTGGTGTCACCATAGTGACACTGGCACATGTGTCCCTGTAGGCCTGAGCCACTTTTCCATTGATTAAAGGCGTTTGCCTGTATTTGCCCAGAGTACTAGGACTTACAGTAGGGGCCATATCCATGTCCCCAGTACAAACAAGAACAGCCTGAGTAAGTATTCTGACTAGGTCAGAACCCACCTCAGTTCCCAGGGTTAACCCTACTATAGCCTTGGGGGGTACACTACCACTACTAACTGTACTAGGGGGTGCAGGTGTCTTAGGGACAGTAGTGGTAGGAGTTTGGCATTTCTTGGTGCACTCACTAAACCAGTGAGTCTTACTTTTACAGTATTGGCGAGAAAACAACACTGGGTGTGGGCTTCCCGCAGTAAGGCCAAGCCTCCTTATCGATAAGCAACAACACAAAAGCCAATACTGCAACTTCTTACGGAAGGAATGACTCTACACAAAGAACTAAACTGAGTGCGAGTGTGGACTAGTTTGTCAGAGATTAATCTTATTTATTGTTCACCAATTTTTTGAACGTATTTGTTGGTTAAGATTCACCAAACATTTCACAATTGATCAAAAGACAGACACTAGAAAATACAGTTTGCATAAAAATAACATTTACAAGGATAAGTGCACAAAAGTGAATAAATTACAACACAACCATAGTTGATCAACATTCACATTTGAATCTCACTCTCTCTCACCAACCATACATACATGCAGAAATATTTACAATTTCAAAATATCACAAAATAAATTTTCAGAAACACCAAGGAAATCTGTTTAATCAGTTAGTGTTTAGTCTATTTGGGAAAAGCTATCTGATGAATAGCGTCCTTATGGTGTGCATAGGCGGTCTACGCATTTCAAACCCCTATTAGATGCGGGGGTTCTCATTAGGACCTCGTAACTGTGGGGGAAGAAATGAGATCGGGGTCACTATCTTTGAAACATTACTTATAAGAACAAGCTGCCACGCTTAGGTATGCCTCTTACCTATGGTATGAGTGTGCACCATTGAAACTTTGCAAAAGGCGGAACACCGGACGATGACACACTGTGGGACAAATTAACTCCAAGTAAGCCCCTATGCAAATTGCGGTTCTCTCTGTAGCTCTCAAGAACAACAAAGAAACAGAATTGGACTTACATTTAGTAGAACGTAGTCTCTGGACTCTAATTCTAAAAGGGAGAAGGAACCAGTCAGTTTCAAATGACAGTAGTGTGTGTTTGTCTGTGTGGCGGCGCGGAGCCAGCGAGAAATGACTTACTTGGTAAAGGTTCAAGCAAGGAGCACTTCGGATTGGGCACGAATGAATCTTGGGTCTGCAAGAGGAATAAAATGGGTTTAGGGAGTTGCATCTATGAAGCGCGTAGTAGGTGCTCGGGTGCCTAGTGTGGTAGCCTGTTTACCTTGCGCTCGAAGGCGTCCTGACTCCGTCAGTGTCTGGTTTGGGTCGGCATTCAATAGCTCGAGTAACAGGCTCGCTGGCATCAAGAAACCTTTTAGAACACCGCCTCACTTCCTGGTCACAGCGTTTCTGGGAATTGTAGTTCCAGCTGTCAACGTTGCTGGGAACTGTAGTTCGAAATGGCTGTTTCATCTACGCGATTGTCTCGGGGCAGAATTCCAAAACGGGACATGCATTTGCCAAACTGCATGTCTAAGTAAGCCGATACAATTCGGACATTTCATTAAGACCTTCAATTGCCGAATTAAATTTTAGGATGAGCATTGCTTCTCGCTGCAGAAGTTTTTTATCTAAATCTCCGCCTCGTTGATCATTCTCAACCTTTAGTATCACGGTCCATTTCAGATCGGATTCCTTATGATCCAAAGTTTGCCAATGATTCACTAATGGTGCTGTCAGGAACTTCAATCTTATGCGCGATTTATGCTGAGTAATGCTCGTTCTGACTTCCTGATTTGTTTTTCCTATATAAAGGAGGTCACATGGGCACTTAATTCCATAAATCACGTTTCGTGATTTACAGTTGGTAAAAGAGTTGTGTCTCCAATATATATTTTTTTATGTTGAAAGACCGATCTCTCTTCTGTGGAGGAACAACATAGACAGTTTCCACACTTCCTGTGACCCACTACTGAAGGTAGGCCAACATACAATCTTAATGACAATGCTTTTTTCTGTGGCATAGCAGCCCGGACTAAGTGATTGCCCACAGTCCGATTTTTTCGGAAGGCAAATAATGGCTTCACATTGAGTGTTGCGTGTAAATTCTTAATCAAATGCCAATTGCTGGCCACCACTTTTTTAAGCAAATTTGAATTGGGGCAGTATGTCGAGACAAACACTATTCTGTCTGTTTCCTTTTTTGTTTTTCGTTCTAATAGGCTTTCCCGCGGTGTCCACCACGCCCGTTTGAGCGATCTTTTCAACAATTTTTTGGGGTAACCCCGTTCCAGCAGATTGTTTGTCAATTTTGTTGCATTATCGAAGAAGTCATCTTTGAAATGGCAATTGCGGCAAATCCGTAGATATTGCCCATAGGGCAAGTTGTCTTTCATGCTCCTTGGATGGTTACTTCTGAAGTGGAGAGATTTATTGCGGTCCGTTTCTTTCTTATATAGGGTGGTAACCAGTCCTCCATCAGCTGGGTACACCTCCACATCCAAGAAAGGCATCCTGTACTTTGAAAAGTTAAAACTGAATTGAATCTCTTTTGTGCGATGGTTGAGCCATAGATGAAATGCTTTTAATTGATCTTCCTGCCCTGTCCACACGAAAAACACGTCATCTATATACTTACTCCAATGTTCGATATATTTGAGATAGGGGTTATCTTTGTAGACGAACGTCTCCTCATATGATGCCATAAACAATACGGCGAGCTCCGGGGCGAATGGGCAACCCATTGCCACTCCATTTATTTGGTAGTTAAAGTCTCCGTTGAAATTAAAATAATTCTTCTTGAGAGCAAAACTCGCCAGTTTGAGAATGAACACAGTTGGTACCCGATGGGGTCTTGTTCTTGTATTTAAATAATATTTGAGTATGTGGATTCCATCTTCCTGAGGTATTTGAGTGTACAACGACACTACATCCATCATTTCTAAAAAGTGATGATGCTCTTCAAATTTGATTTCACTCATTTTGTTTATGAAATCTGTTGTATCCTTTAAAAAGGATTTCACCATTTCCAAGAAAGGTTTCAAAAAATGATCTACAAACTTTGATGCAGGTTCCATGAGAGATTCGCAACCTGAGACGATTGGTCTCCCCGGAGGTTGTGTTTCACTTTTGTGGACCTTGGGCAGTGTATAGAATAGTGGAATACGTGGATTTTTTATTTTTTAAATATTCCATCTCTTTCTTGCCCAAGAATCCTTCCTCAAAACCATCGTTTACAATAGAATAGAGGATATTCTTAAGTTCACTCGTTGGATCTTGGTTTATTTTCCGATAGCATCGTACATCATCCAACTGGCATTTAACTTCAGCTATATAGAGATATCTATCCCAAAGGACAATAGCTCCACCTTTATCCGCTTGTTTATAAAGCACAGATGTATTGTTTCTTAAATTCGCAAGGGCCATTGACTCATTCTTTGTAGTGTTGAATTTAGTCCATTTTCTCTTTTTTTCCATGTCTGATATTGCTGACAGGAGTGTCCTTTCGAACGTCAGAATTTCCTTTGGGATTTTATTGTTTGGAGGAACAAACGTTGATTTGTTTTTAAGCCCTGTATTCTCAAGTGGTTGTTCTAACGTATATTCAGCAAAGAAAGCTTTAAGCCGAATTTTTCTGCAAAACTCTAAAGTTTCCATTTTGAGTTTGACAAAATCTGTGAATTGTGATGGCACAAAAGAGAGTCCCTTTTCTAAAATAGTTATTTCATCTTTAATTAGTGTTTTTTGAGAGAGGTTAAAAATTGAAGACTTTTGTAATTCTTGTAATTCTGTCTTCTGGTAGACATTTCCCATGGCTGTTGGTTGAAGCGGACTTTGCCCTTGGGTCTTGTCTGGCCTCTCCCTAAAAAAGGTGTTTGATGATTTTGTTGTGCACCTCCTTTATTATTAAATCTGCGAGGTTCCGGGTTTTCGTTCTCACTGCTACTGCCGGACGAGGATGTTTCTGAAAACGTAATATAATTATTCGAAGATCTACCTTGGTATTCCTGCAGATGTCTGCGTGCCTCGGGTCTCGAATAATAATCCGTTTGTAAATATGGGTAGACTTTGTCGGGATTAAAATTATGCTTGTCCTTCTCAAACTGGGTACTCTTCTGGTTGATGGTGTAGTCTCTGAATTCACCTATATCTTTCTCCACCTTTTCCAACAGGGATTTCGCGTCTGTTATTAGTTGATTGGTACTGATTGCTTGCTCCAATTTTAATATTTCCTCCAATTGAATTTTGGAAAGTCTTTGGGCGGTTTCTACCATGAGAACCATTAAATCCTGGCTACATTTGGTTTCGATGTAGCTGTATCCTTTTTTGTAAATAGGATCCTCTGTGAATATCACTGGGACATTTCTTATTTGAAGTCCCGCAGGTATAGTTCCTGCTCGAAGGTGCTGTAGTAAAAAATGTCCGTGGAGATCGGTGCGGATCTGTTTTTTCTTTAATCTGACTAGATTGTCGGTCTCGTTCTGATTTTGGGCTGTGACACTTAATGTAGCTGAGGCAAAAAGGGGCGGGGCAGCAAGTAGATTTTTAATATGTTCTTCACTATAAGCAAATGTTTCTGTGTCAGACATACCAAAGTGTAATAGACCTAAAACACGACAAAATGTAACATAAACTGTATAAATTCTTCCAGGGTCCCAACAAACCCCGTAACAGGACCTGAACCCTGGACAACACAATTTCACAACGACTAACAATGAGCTACCAACTTGGGCAACCACACAGGCAACCGCCTGCAAAATCAGCGAAAAAAACAACACTGGGTGTGGGCTTCCCGCAGTAAGGCCAAGCCTCCTTATCGATAAGCAACAACACAAAAGCCAATACTGCAACTTCTTACGGAAGGAATGACTCTACACAAAGAACTAAACTGAGTGCGAGTGTGGACTAGTTTGTCAGAGATTAATCTTATTTATTGTTCACCAATTTTTTGAACGTATTTGTTGGTTAAGATTCACCAAACATTTCACAATTTATCAAAAGACAGACACTACAAAATATGGTTTGCATAAAAATAAAATGTACAAGGATAAGTGCACAAAAGTGAAAAAATTACAACACAACCATAGTTGATCAACATTCACATTCGAATCTCACTCTCTCTCACCAACCATACATACATGAAGAAATATTTACAATTTCAAAATATCACAAAATAAATTTTCAGAAACACCAAGGAAATCTGTTTAATCAGTTAGTGTTTAGTCTATTTGAGAAAAGCTATCTGATGAATAGCGTCCTTATGGTGTGCATAGGCGGTCTACGCGTTTCGAACCCCTACTAGATGCGGGGGTTCTCATCAGGACCTCGTAACTGTGGGGGAAGAAATGAGATCGGGGTCACTATCTTTGAAACATTACTTATAAGAACAAGCTGCCACGCTTAGGTATGCCTCTTACCTATGGTATGAGTGTGCACCATTGAAACTTTGCAAAAGGCGGAACACTGGACGATGACACACTGTGGGACAAATTAACTCCAAGTAAGCCCCTATGCAAATTGCGGTTCTCTCTGTAGCTCTCAAGAACAACAAAGAAACAGAATTGGACTTACATTTAGTAGAACGTAGTCTCTGGACTCTAATTCTAAAAGGGTGAAGGAACCAGTCAGTTTCAAATGACAGTAGTGTGTGTTTGTCTGTGTGGCGGCGCGGGCCAGCTAGAAATGACTTACTTGGTAAAGGTTCAAGCAAGGAGCACTTCGGATTGGGCGCGAATGAATCTTGGGTCTGCAAGAGGAATAAAACGGGTTTAGGGAGTTGCATCTATGAAGCGCGTAGTAGGTGCTCGGGTGCCTAGTGTGGTGGCCTGTTTACCTTGCGCTCGAAGGCGTCCTGACTCCGTCGGTGTCTGGTTTGGGTCGGCATTCAATAGCTCGAGTAACACGCTCGCTGGCATCAAGAAACCTTTTAGAACGCCGCCTCACTTCCTGGTCACACCGTTTGTGGGAATTGTAGTTCCGGCTGTCAACGTTGCAGGGAACTGTAGTTCGAAATGGCTGTTTCATCTACGCGATTGACTCGGGGCAGAATTCCAAAACGTGACATGCATTTGCCAAACTGCTTGTCTAAGTAAGCCGATACAATTCGGACATTTCATTAAGACCTTCAATTGCCGAATTAAATTTTAGGATGAGCATTGCTTCTCGCTGCAGAAGTTTTTTATCTAAATCTCCGCCTCGTTGATCAATCTCAACCTTTAGTATCACGGTCCATTTCAGATCGGATTCCTTATGATCCAAGGTTTGCCAATGATTCACTAATGGTGCTGTCAGGGACTTCAATCTTATGCGCGATTTATGCTGAGTAATGCGCGTTCTGACTTCCTGATTTGTTTTTCCTATATAAAGGAGGTCACATGGGCACTTAATTCCATAAATCACGTTTCGTGATTTACAGTTGGTAAAAGAGTTGTGTCTCCAATATATATTTTTTTATGTTGAAAGACGGATCCCTCTTCTGTGGAGGAACAACATAGACAGTTTCCACACTTCCTGTGACCCACTACTGGAGGTAGGCCAACATATGATCTTAATGACAATGCTTTTTTCTGTGGCATAGCAGCCCGGACTAAGTGATTGCCCACAGTCCGATTTTTTCGGAAGGCAAATAATGGCTTCACATTGAGTGTTGGGTGTAAATTCTTAATCAAATGCCAATTGCTGGCCACCACTTTTTTAAGCAAATTTGAATTGGGGCAGTATGTCGAGACAAGCACTATTCTGTCCGTTTCCTTTTTTGTTTTTCGTTCTAATAGGCTTTCCCGCGGTGTCCACCACGCCCGTTAGAGCGATCTTTTCAACAATTTTTTGGGGTAACCCCGTTCCAGCAGATTGTTTGTCAATTTAGTTGCATTATCGAAGAAGTCATCTTTGAAATGGCAATTGCGGCGAATCCGTAGATATTGCCCATAGGGCAAGTTGTCTTTCATGCTCCTTGGATGGTTACTTCTGAAGTGGAGAGATTTATTGCGGTCCGTTTCTTTCTTATATAGGGTGGTAACCAGTCCTCCATCAGCTGGGTACACTTCCACATCCAAGAAAGGCATCCTGTACTTTGAAAAGTTCAAACTGAATTGAATCTCCTTTGTGCGATGGTTGAGCCTTAGATGAAATGCTTTTAATTGATCTTCCTGCCCTGTCCACACGAAAAACACGTCATCTATATACCTACTCCAATGTCCGATATATTTGAGATAGGGGTTATCTTTGTAGATGAACGTCTCCTCATATGATGCCATAAACAATACGGTGAGCTCCGGGGTGAATGGGCAACCCATTGCCACTCCATTTATTTGGTAGTAAAAGTCTCAGTTGAAATTAAAAAAATTCTTCTTGAGAGCAAAACTCGCCAGTTTGAGAATGAACTCAGTTGGTACCCAATGGGGTCTTGTTCTTGTATTTAAATAATATTCGAGTATGTGGATTCCATCTTCCTGAGGTATTTGAGTGTACAACGACACTATATCCATCGTTACTAAAAAGTGATGATGCTCTTCAAATTTGATTTCACTAATTTTGTTTATGAAATCTGTAGTATCCTTTAAAAAGGATTTCACCATTTCCATGAAAGGTTACAAAAAATGATCTACAAACTTTGATGCAGGTTCCATGAGAGATTCGCAACCTGAGACGATTGGTCTCCATGGAGGTTGTGTTTCACTTTTTTGGACCTTGGGCAGTATATAGAATAGTGGAATACGTGGATTTTTGATTTTTAAATATTCCATCTCTTTCTTGCCCAAGAATCCTTCCTCAAAACTATCGTTTACAATAGAATAGAGGATATTCTTAAGTTCACTCGTTGGATCTTGGTTTATTTTCAGATAGCATCGTACATCATCCAACTGGCGTTTAACTT
This sequence comes from Lissotriton helveticus, assembly GCF_964261635.1. Taxonomy (NCBI): domain Eukaryota; kingdom Metazoa; phylum Chordata; class Amphibia; order Caudata; family Salamandridae; genus Lissotriton; species Lissotriton helveticus. The sequence continues at coordinate 705,662,781 of NC_136072.1, forward strand.
CAGCTATATAGAGAGATCTATCCCAAAGGACAATAGCTCCACCTTTATTCCCTTGTTTATGAATCACAGATGTATCGTTTCTTAAATTCGCAAGGGCAATTGACTCATTCTTTGTAGTGTTGAATTTAGTCCATTTTCTCTTTTTTTCCATGTCTGATATTGCTGACAGGAGTGTCCTTTCGAACGTCAGAATTTCCTTTGGGATTTTATTGTTTGGAGGAACAAACGTTGATTTGTTTTTAAGCCCTGTATTCTCAAGTGGTTGTTCAAACGTATTTTCAGCAGAGAAAGCTTTAAGCCGAATTTTTCTGCAAAACTCTAAAGTTTCCATTTTGAGTTTGACAAAATCTGTGAATTGTGATGGCACAAAAGAGAGTCCCTTTTCTAAAATAGTTGTTTCATCTTTAGTTAGTGCTTTTTGAGAGAGGTTAAAAATTGAAGACTTTTTTAATTCTTGTAATTCTGTCTTCTGGTAGACATTTCCCATAGCTGTTGGTTGAAGCGGACTTTGCCCTTGGGTCTTGTCTGGCCTCTCCCTAAAAAAGGTGTTTGATGATTTTGTTGTGCACCTCTTTTATTATTAAATCTGCGAGGTTCCGGGTTTTCGTTCTCACTGCTACTGCCGGACGAGGATGTTTCTGAAAACGTAATATAATTATTCGAAGATCTACCTTGGTATTCCTGCAGATGTCTGCGTGCCTCGGGTCTCGAATAATAATCCGTTTGTAAATATGGGTAGACTTTGTCGGGATTAAAATTATGCTTGTCCTTCTCAAACTGGGTACTCTTCTGGTTGATGGTGTAGTCTCTGAATTCACCTATATCTTTCTCCACCTTTTCCAACAGGGATTTCGCGTCTGTTATTAGTTGATTGGTACTGATTGCTTGCTCCAATTTTAATATTTCCTCCAATTGAGTTTTGGAAAGTCTTTGGGCGGTTTCTACCGTGAGAACCATTAAATCCCGGCTACATTTGGTTTCGATGTAGCTGTATCCTTTTTTGTAAATAGGATCCTCTGTGAATATCACTGGGACATTTCTTATTTGAAGTCCCGCAGGTATAGTTCCTGCTCGAAGGTGCTGTAGTAAAAAATGTCCGTGGAGATCGGTGCGGATCTGTTTTTTCTTTAATCTGACTAGATTGTCGGTCTCCTTCTGATTTTGGGCTGTGACACTTAATGTAGCTGAGGCAAAAAGGGGCGGGGCAGCAAGTAGATTTTTAATATGTTCTTCACTATAAGCAAATGTTTCTGTGTCAGACATACCAAAGTGTAATAGACCTAAAACACGACAAAATGTAACATAAACTGTATAAATTCTTCCAGGGTCCCAACAAACCCCGACACTGACGGAGTCAGGACGCCTTCGAGCGCAAGGTAAACAGGCCACCACACTAGGCACCCGAGCACCTACTACGCGCTTCATAGATGCAACTCCCTAAACCCGTTTTATTCCTCTTGCAGACCCAAGATTCATTCGCGCCCAATCCGAAGTGCTCCTTGCTTGAACCTTTACCAAGTAAGTCATTTTTCGCTGGCCCCGCGCCGCCACACAGACAAACACACACTACTGTCATTTGATTTAATAATAAAAGAGGTGCACAACAAAATCATCAAACACCTTTTTTAGGGAGAGGCCAGACAAGACCCAAGGGCAAAGTCCGCTTCAACCAACAGCCATGGGAAATGTCTACCAGAAGACAGAATTACAAGAATTAAAAAAGTCTTCAATTTTTAACCTCTCTCAAAAAACACTAACTAAAGATGAAACAACTATTTTAGAAAAGGGACTCTCTTTTGTGCATTCACAATTCACAGATTTTGTCAAACTCAAAATGGAAACTTTAGAGTTTTGCAGACAAATTCGGCTTAAAGCTTACTTTGCTGAAAATACGTTTGAACAACCACTTGAGAATACAGGGCTGGAGGTACACAATTGTCTCATCTCCTGGAAGCTGAGGGCTGCATATCTGGAAAGGACCTGTGGAGGGTCACTAACCACAAAGGGAGTCACTGAGGCCTCTCCTGTGGTAGACATGCTTTCTAGTGAGGTGTAAGGGGTGCACTTACCTACACTATGGGGTTTCCTACTGATCCCTTGCTAAGAGTTGTAGTCAGGGTGTGCTAGGCCCTTTCTACTACAACAGCTGGTTCAGTAGAACTCAGAGTATTTCTAAGCTTGTTATATGTACCTATGTTACCTTATGTGATCTTTCAAATGATATTTCAAGATTATATTTGGTAAAAACAACAGCAAGCTCAAATCCCAACCGCTGCACACCAATGTGAGAAGTTGGCCTGATATATGATGCTCACTAGTTCTAGTGATCACCTTGTATCAGTCCAAACAACCCTTATGGTGATTGGTTGTAAGTCAACCTTATAGACCAGCTATCCCCCATGTAACGCTGGCGTTGCACTTAGCTGAGGTCACCTGTCCTGATCTACACCTGTCCTGTCCCATGGGCACCTGATTTGTCGGGAGCCCTTGTCTTTGCCCCAATCCGTGGCCAGGGTTGGTCTTCACACCATTCTAGTTAAATATAATCCATGTGGTATGTCCTTGTACTATTTCCCTTTTCACACCCTTCCCAGGTACCAATGTCTAAAGTTGTTATTGTGATTTTTTACGAGCTTTATATCTTATTGATTGTCTTCTTATTTGTAAAATTTATGGTCACTGTCATGTGGCCTGACTCCACAAAATTTACTTAGATAAAACGTTTACATCTTTCCCCGAGTCTGTGGTTTATTTCAGGGAAGGCTAAATTATTAAATGCTACTTAATTATGCTAACTCCTTTTTCGATCCCTAGGACTTATAGCATAGGTGACAAAGGATTGGTAAGCCATGGTTTACGGGTATAAGTCCTAAAAGGACCTAAAGTACTGATAGGGAACAAAATTAATAAAACAGAAAAGCAGGACTGCTAGTTCAAAGTGTGAATCTTTATGGGCCCAGGTGAGTATGGTAAAATTGAGCTGGTGGTCCCACGCTCTATCAGTGGGACCCTCTATTTTTTCCCTTGAACTACATTTGGAACCATGGCGATTTTGACATCACTTTATATGCACAGTTCCCCATTGGTATCAGCCTCTATGTTTCCTCCTAAGTTTGAGAAGTTGGCCTGATATATGATGCTCACTAGTTCTAGTGATCACCTTGTATCAGTCCAAACAACCCTTATGGTGATTGGTTGTAAGTCAACCTTATAGACCAGCTATCCTAATGGCAGCATGGACAAAGCAGTCTTAGGCTAAACTCTTTTGGCATGTGAAGCCAGCTGTTTTACCACATTTAACCCTTTGAATACCAGATGAAAGGACACCACACAGGTTGTTATAAAAATAAACAGTATATTTATAAATAACAAACACCTCTGAACTCTTTATGAGATCAGAGGGCTAAGCACATGACAATCTCTTAGGTAAAATACGATAAGTTGCACAAAATTACAATGGTGCCCTAGGGGCACGGCAAACCATATACTAAGTAAATGCTATAAGGAAATCAATAGAAGGAATGGAGCTGTCCAGAGGCTGTAGGTTCGCTGGGACTACACTACCCTAACTTTAGGTAAGTAATGGGAGGCCCACGGAACACGTGTGCAGAGTGTGAACTCACACGCGGGATGCGTAACAACGTCTATGGACAGTACAGTTCAAGAAAAAGGTGAGTACGGACAATCCTGACTAGTTAGGACTAAAACAACTGTGAATCTAGACACTAGGAGAGTCAATCTACCCTTAAGCACCGAAATGCTCTTGTTACCTCACCCACGGGCTGCGGGTGCATAGGTGCGAAGTTGTGTCGGGTTTCTGCGTTGAAGTCTATGGAGCCTGAAAGAAAAGATGCTGCAGGCGACCAGGAGGAAGATGTCCGGTGTGATCCAAGGGTGGATCAGGAATGCTGAAGACCTGAAAGCAGAGGGGACAATGTTCAAAGTCACTAGCCAGTGACTGGAGTGGAACCAGGAAGGAACCAGATGCTGTCATCGCCATCAGGTGAAGAGTGGACGCTTGACTCTGCAGCCACGTGGACCAGGAGGTGTCTTGGATGACCAGGATGGAGGCATGAGCTCTCCCACGCAGGCTGTAGCTGTCGGCGGTGTTGGTTCCGGATTCGGCATCAACAGGCCTTAGCAAAGGCAACCCGCGCGGTGAGTGGAATAGGCGTTTGGTGCGGACCAGGAGGGTCCGGGGTACTTCTCTTTTGGAAGGAAGCAAGGGCCAGTCTAGAGCAACCAGACCAGCAGTGTAGTTTTCAAGGATCGTCGTCTAGGGGGCCACTAGCCAGCCGGCAAGTGACCAGACAACGCATCGAGCAGCAAACAGGCAGAAGGGCCCCACGCAGATCTCGTGGATGCTGGAGGGCTGATCTTCGGTGCAGGAGCTGCTCGGGGCTGGGGCTTCTCAATCCCCAAAGCACTTCGTCGAGGTTACCTCAGAAGTCATGCTGGAAGCGAAGTGCAGTTTCTCCAAGATGGGCGGTCCCACGTGTCTCGTCGCACCCACCGATCTCAGCTGTGCTGCAGATGTGAGTTGAGGTCGGAGAGGTCTGGGAATCCGGGTCTCGTCGGGCTCTGAAGTCTGGATACTCGAGGGAAGACGACAAAGTGAAGCCGTTGGACGCTTAATGCCTGCTGGTGCAGGGTGGACACTCCTTGCCCACAAGGGAGATTTCTTCAGTCTTCTGTGGAGCAGAACGTCGAAATCCAGAGTTTCTTCTTGTAAAGTTTCAAGTCAGGATTAATCTAATTTGGAATGGGACCAGCTCCTACCTTTATTCTCCTAAAGGGGGCTGTACTGGTGGCTAGGTCCCTCCCCTGGGAGGGACCAGGAAGGGGGGTGGTTCCACCCCCTATCCTTTGTCCGGTTTCGCGCCAGGACTGGGGCTGGAGTGCCCCAGCAACTGGTTTGAACCGGTGTATGCACAGGGCACCTTGTGTGCCCCAGGCATGTCTCATTCCTTTCAGGCCCCCCTACCCCAATACACAAAATCCTGTCTGGGGTGGTGCTAGCACCTCCCAAGGCAGGAAACCCTTTGTCCAGGCCTCCCTCGCTGGATGGACTCCCAGCAGCAGGAGGTCAGACTTGTGTCTGTGGTGGCAGCATCCATTTTGTGATCCTGAGGCTCGAGTTAACTTTAACGGGGTTCACAGTTACATACATGTCGTGTCCCTCTAGAAGGGTGGAATGCTACCCCCGTCGCCAGAATTGGCGAGGGGGTAGTATTCCAATTTGTATGACACCTTACTCGACATGTTTTGATAATGTTATACCAGAGTTAGCATTCAACCGCAAGGATTATAATGCACTTAAGAGTATAAGGTATAGCGTTATCATGGAACAGCTATAAGGACTTGGTTCCGCAAGCTGCAGACAGGCTCAGCTCATGCTAGAGCACCATCTCACATAATTCCAAGCACTCTGCCTTCAGGATTGATAAGGCCTGCCACAGGAGTGACTGATAGGAATATATGTGTCCATTTTGGGGTTAGATATAGGTAACTATATCTACAGCAAAGGGTGATTACACCACCTTGCCCCAGCTGTCTTACCAGCCAGTTGTGTGTGTTTAGATGGCCAGCCAGGGGTGGCATAATACATGCTTCAGCTCCTGGTAGGCCTTGGGTACACCTATGCCCTGGGTACCTAAGGTACACTGTACAGGGACTGATAAGGTGGCCCAGTACCAATTGGTAAATGCACCTAAAGTACATGGATGTCAATTTAGAGAGAGAACAGCTAGGCTGTGGGTCTGATTAGCAGGCCCACAGCCAGGGAAAGTCATAAACCAGTGAAGCAAAAAGCAAAAATCTGGGGTGACCATAGGATTGCAGACCCCACTCTCCTACACTAAGATTTATGGCAATTGAGAAGTATCATGAAACCAATATCCAAGTACCAGATTGAAACCATAGACTTTACTCACTTTGTTTTCCTTTGAGCGTCATATTGAAATTGTGTGCATTATATAACCTGGTATGTATGTGGTTTGCCTACAGTGATATATTAAGGGTAAGGAGGAAGGTCATATGTCTAATGTGTGAATGTATACCTTGTAGATTACATATACGGAGATGAAGCTTTCCCTATGTTGACGATGTATGTGGAAGTCCTGTCAGACACCAAGGTATATAAGAGGATTAGCGAGAACATATGAGAGTAGGATATTATTGTTTGTTATTTCATCGTGATTATCTTTTGTCTTACGGGATCCCTTTCCCCGCTGTTCCCTTCCTCTCCTTCCCTCGCCTGATCGCCCTAATACTCTGCAGTTGTAATTCAGAGTTGGTGATGTCAGGTGGTGGACCCCTTATTGCTTCAACTGGATCCTGAGGAGTTCGATCTCTAGATAAGAGATCCCTGACAATATATGTGGACTTAGGTAGAGAAAATCTAGACTTGCCAGCCAATATTCTATTTTCGATGTTCTGTCCCATTAATTTTGTTTATTCTATACTGAGGGGCACACTGCTTTAGACAAGGACAATTGGTTTTAACAACAAGGGGATCGAAAAATTTGGTCAGGGACCTTTGGGCGTATTAATTTTATATGAATAGTAATAGAGGTAAGGATAAATATAGACATGCAATGAGGTCTATATAAATGTTCTGTCTATCCAGACAAATAATTTTTTAATATATTTATATTAAAGAAAGATCAAACACAAAAAACATAGAAGTGGGGATACATTTGTCATGAAAAATAAAAACTGAATAAGAAGGCTCAGCCGTTTACAAGGGCTTGGATTCAAATATAGAGTTGTCCAAGCCAATACAAAGAGCAACACAATAGCACAATACAATGAACAATTATGAGAGTATCAATGTGTACAGAGGCGACGACGTGTCAATCGCATTTAACTTGATACCGGCATCATCATCAGGACATAAGTTTATATGCCTGAGACCAATGCCTGTAAAATGATCATGTAAGTATCCCCTATCCTGGAATGGACTGGGAGAAACTGGTATGGCAGGTGCAGGGGAGCATGCCACAAGAAACCCTTAAGGTGTTCCGGTGGGTCATATAATGATGTAGTTCTGAATGTCCAAGAATGGAGGACCCGTAAAATAAATAATCCAATCCGACACTCCTGTGAGTGATATAGAATCAGGGGGGTTCCCTTGGGCACAGATTCCCTTCATATGTGTTGGGACAGGTCCTCTGTGTGTCTATTCCAGAACTTAGGGGGGAGTCCCTATTTATTCCCCTATTATTGTTACTGCTTCCAGCCTCCCCTGTGCCGCTGCGGGTGCACTTTGTGTGCTAAGTTGGATTCCCCTTTGCCCTGAGCCTACCACCAGGCTTCCCACAACTTTGTGGCTGCTCATGAGCAGACACCAACCAGAGGCTCACTACCCCCCACCGAATAACATTGGGCCTCAGCACTCTGCACCCGGCTGACTTAGTGCCGCTGAGGGTGCTTTGAGAGTGCATCTTCGACCCTGGGGAAACCCTGGGTCTAACCCCGGAAACCCAATTCCCCCAAACAAATACTTACCTGTAAACCAATAACTTCATTTCCTCCCATAGGATTGCATTGGCTGCTTTTCTTTGAAAATTCATTTGAGTGGAGTTGGTTTGTATGAAAACTTAAAAAACTGGTAATATAAATAAACTGTATTACTTACCTTTTGTCCAGGAGATGTCCCAGTGTGATGTCTATACATATTACACTGGTTAGCAAAAGTAACTTAAAAGTAATGCAAGAAGTGTTCTGTAAAGTAACTAAAAAGTAATTTCAAACTGTTCCCATCAGAACAGTTTATACAAAATTAAAGTGAACCTTTATAAGTAATATATATATAATACAGCACTTGCGATTGTGCATGTTATTATGGACCGAAAGAACATGTTAATTCCTTCCTAGGGCTATACAATTTAAATATTCATAACAGGCTAAAAACGTATAGAACACAGGGATTATGTGATGCTCCAATAGGTTATCATCCATACCTTTATCCCTTTGCCAGGAGTCTGTCTGTATTGTTCTGTTACTCTCTTTTGGTCCTCGACAAATTGTAGATATCCTCCTGCCTTTGAGTAAACCCCACCTGACAGATTCTTTTGCATGGTCGTTGAAAGCTTCTGGAGCAGATCTCTGCAGATATCAGTGGACAACTGCTCATTCTCTGCACAAAACTTTTCACATCTGTCTTTTACCATTTCCTGCATGAACAGCAAATGTGATAATTAACAGGGGGTGTGGTATGTTCCGGATATACACAGTAGGTGCAATGTTTTTTCTTCAAGTCCAGGAATAAATACATCGTCATTATTTGTTGATATTGTGATGCACAATTAAATAGGGGAGAAACGGAGCAAACAGTGCTAATGAAAATTTGAAACTTCTACTACAATAGGATTGATGTTGCCTCTTCAGACCTGCAATAACAGATGACAAAAAACACAAACAAATTGGCTGATTCATGAAATTACCCCCAGTTGCTTCTGAAACTTCCGACCTTCATCCTTAAAGGAGCTCTCCATGAAGATTTTTATGGCCTCTTTCTCACACTCAACGTGAAGGTCTAGGAACACCTTCATTGTCGCGGTTGGGAATTTCGCTCGTTCCCTCATCTGCTTCTCATAGTGCACAAAAGCCTCCTGGACTGCTGCAGAGTTCTCCATCTGTGCCAGAACAAGCACAGCGCTCTCTATGCAAGGCACAGTCCCGCTGCGAATGGCATCCACGTAAGTCACTGCCAGATTTGCCAAAACTGAAAGAAACCCATAACTTCAAATCATAGGCACCTTGAAAACTGATGTACAATTATTTTGATCTCACAAATTCGACATCATCATTTAGTTGAGAGAAGGGTCAGCATCAACACTGCACTACTGTGATAATCTAAGGCGCAGCCATCATAACAAGAGATACCTTCAAAGGTGTAAGCCCCATCCTTAACTACCTCAAATACCCTTCCACCCAACTGACCAACTCCTTTCTTGACTTCTCTCAATCTCCAACTGGAGGAAGAAAGAGCATCACAGTCCAAAACAACACAAGTACTGATAAGTACCACCACAGGAGACTCTTATTGTAATAGAATCAAGGTACTAAATCTTGTAGGATACGTCCAATCTCTGTTTTTCATGACCCTGTATGTAAGAGCCAGACAAACTGCCAACAGTCTCTATTCTGTATGCAATCGTGTCCCAGATTTTCAGTTGCCAATTCAACTGTTTCTTGGAGATATTGTTATGTAGCCACCGTAGGCTGGCCATATACATGGGACTGTGCTAGGCCCGATGTCAAGTGACCATGTTAGCATCACAAGGCCTATCTTGCCTCTTATCAAAGCCAGGTCGTAAAACAAAATGAAGAAATGAAGACAAGCATTTGCAATGCAATAGGTCTCGCATTAGGAAAGTTTGAGCTATTGGTATTGCAAATGACAAATTTTTTCTTTATGTGTTGGTTTTGAAAATAGCTAAATGAATAGCTTTGTCATTTACAATGCCAATAGTTCTAACTTTTGCAAATGTGACACCTATAGCATTTGTAATGCAACATGTTTTGTATTTACGTGACGTAGATATATGGATATTACAAATAAGAATGGCTTTTAATTTTTTTAAATAATTAATACTTAATTAAAAGTGTCAGGCTTGTACTTGTCCTTTAGTGACATAGGATAACCAATCTAGCAATGCCCAAAGCAATTGCCAATCATCTTACATGTTTTGTTAGTGCAGGTAAAAATGAAACATCATGCAGCAGCGCCATGCAGGCAGGGGGCATATGAAAGGCAGCTTTCAAACAGCCCCATACCTAAAGCCAGTATTCGTCAAGTTTCGTGCCGTCCCACAGATGTGCACCATATTACTGTTGGGTTCCGCGCCTCTCCAATGTCTGAAATCATTACAAAGTTTAGCCCTGCATAGTTTCTCTGGTGAACAGTGCCAGCGGCGGACAGTCTTCAAAAAGCTATATTTTAGCAAGCTACACTGAACCCTTTAACGTAATCTGCTAGTCTTGTTTCCCACCCTCTTTCACGCAGTGTTTCCCCCCATGTGAACGGTGTGTATGTTGGGCTGGGGAAAACACAGTGATTAATCAGGGTGGCAGATAACCTCCAGTATATGGACACAATCTGTCACCTCGCCCTTGGAGTGTGTTAGCCACGAAAGACAACAAGAACAAGCCTGTTGGCTTTGCCAATGCAAGTTGGGCCCGTTCATTCCTATGGGATGTTCAAAGACACGGTATTTTCAGATCACGCTGTTGACTGTGACTGCAATTATGTGGCTGTTTTCAATCATTTTAAACAAAAGTAAGCTAATGCACATAAACAGACTATGCAGGTGTTCTGAAAGTTTGAGTGTTTGCCATTTATTGCAGTATTATCCCTGTACCTGTGTTTGGTACACTTTTGTAACTTGCACACGTCACTTCTCTCGTGTAACACACTGTTTGCTACCTCTCACATTTTGTTTGCCTTAGATACTTTCACAAGTGCCACCATTGCCTACGTAACGTTTGTTTTTGTGCTGGAGTGTTTGCCTTTTATTGCAGTATTAAACGCTTTTGTAACCTGCATACATATCACTTTTTCCTCCTGGAATGTACCGATTGCTACCTCTTGTTTTTTGGTTGCCCACTATTGTCACTTTTGATTCATGTAACTTGACGTTTGCCTTAATTTGTTCACTTGTAATTTCCTCCTCATGTATCATTACTGTTCCTATTGCTCAGCGCTCCGACACCTTCGGGTGAAGTCCGCGCTATTTAACATCGCTTAAATAAATAAAAAATACGAGGGAGTGGGAACTGTGTGACTATATATAAACACGCATAAATACAATGAAATAAATAATGATGTGCCTGCTGGACCTGGCATGGCCTGGGGCAGAGGCTGGTGTCCTACCTTTGAAGTGCTGCGTCACCGTGTCTCCGCAAGGGCTGGGGCTGGGCACTGCAGCAAGTTCACTGTGGTGTGGGGCCTGGGTGGGCGGCATCGGCCGGCAGCAGCAGTGTGACACACGACGAGTGTCAAGTCACTTGCGAGTCCTCCTCCCGACCTCCGCCCGGCCGCACCGTCACCGCACAGACCGTCCGCCCGCTATGAAAGAGAGAGTGCTCACAGTCACACCACGTTGTCAGGTGGTCAGCCCCCCGCATATATGGGAAGCTTGCGGGGGCTGACCAACAACTGCTGTCCAGGGCCGTCATTAATAGCCCAATCTGGCAACAACAACTTGCCCCGAGCGTGAACAGGACTTCCGTAATCAACAGGGGCTGCTGGAGGGAGGAGCAAAGTTAGGGGATCCAATAGCCTGGTACTGGGAGGACTTCGAGGGACGTCACTGCATCCGCCGAAGTAGGCGCCTGGGCGCTCAGCGGGAAAATAAGTTACGGAAGGCGATGAGCTGACTCAGAGGCAAGTGAACTTTGGAATAATACCAAGAAAGCAGAGGGCGGCGGCGGCGTGTGTGTCTGTGTGTGTGCAGGGGGGTGGGGGACGGCAGCGTGTGTATGTGTGCGCGCGCCTGTGTGTGTATGTGTGCATGCAGAGGGGTGGGGGCTGGCTGTGTCTGTGCGCCGTTAATGCATGCGAGAGCATGTGTGCAGGGGGGTGAGGGGGTGGGGGTGGCAGCGTGTGTATGTGTGCGCGCGCCTGTGTGTGTATGCAGAGGGGTGGGGGCTGGCTGTGTCTGTATGCCGCTAATGCATGCGAGAGCAGGTGTTCGTCTGCGCAAGCGCAGGTCAGACGCGCGCTCCCGAGGTCAAAACTGACTAGGAAAATGCGCGCGTCTGACTGTTGTCCACATTCCCAAAAACGGATCACAATAGTTGTCGAAGCCGACTGCAATCAATGCTTACGCATTGAATGCAGGTCGTGCTTCGACCTAAAAAAGGGTTCAATAATATTTGTAAAAACCAATGTGGGTCCTAGTTATCCATTATTAAAATAAGCGGTATCTAGACGAGATGTTGCTTGCACACACAAAAAACCTATATGTAAGGCTCTACACAAGAACACTTTGCCTCTGGAGTGTTACTGTAAGATGGGCCCCAAATGTGTCTGATATACGCTACTCTCTTTGGCATTATTAAGAATGAAGCACAATTTTTATCTGTACATGTCCAACATATACTTCACCACAGAAATATTGGTGAAAGCCTCTACACTTGGAATTCAAAGCAGTGAGTAAGAAGCATGGAACCCAACTATATAACAATACTGAAAGTTTCAAAATGCAATACTGTACTGGTAATTATATTTTGAGAGCTTGGAATCTGAAAAAGTCAACTTTATTTCTTATGTTTATATGCTTCAGTGAAAATTATAGTTCTTACTATTGCAACCATTTGGTAAATATTTTAAAAAGAATCATTATATAGAATAAAATTAGGAGGTCTAAAATTGTCCTCAATACGAAGGTCTTGGGTTGCACATGGTTCTCCATTTCGTTTTACAGGAGGAGTCACACTACGTTCCGACGGGGATGGGGGGCGGGGGGCAAACAGGGGCTACGGGGCCCCAGTGGGCCCCAGTCATGGAGGTTGTGGTTGTTTGCCTCTGGTGTCCTGTTATCTTACCTACTATAGTTCTGCACACAGGGCCAACAACCATTTCGTCACTAGATTCCAAGTGAGGTAGTGTGAAGGATGCTCAAGCTCGGACCTCAACAATCACAAGGCAATAAACACATGCCCAAAACAGTGCTACGCCTTCATGAAAGATAGTCCTTTAATACAAACTAGAACATAATATATATAAACACAACTAAATACAATATTGTGTCCCTGGGTGCTATCAGGCACTACATCTTTATTCACTATCTCCCCCTTCTTATCTAAGTGGTCCCTCCCCTCAGAGTAAAATATATTAGCATGATTTGAGCTCAGGTACACTTCTCACTATTTGACAGGCTTGCACTGAGCCTCTTATGGCTTAGCCTCAAGTTTCTTAACACATGCGATGGATCTGTTCTCAAACTGAGTATCTGGTTTCATCCTCAGCCTGCTCGCCTCCCTCTCTTCTGAAACATGGCTCGCCAGCAGGCAGTTCGGTTGGCATGTTCCACAACTGCTGTTGCCTGCCTGGAAGATGCGGAGTGGGAAGTTCTAATTCACTGCAGGTAGTTGAAGCTCTGAAAGGGCCAGCCAGTGAAGGTTCTCACTGGCTGGTTCTTCTGCTAACAATGCGGCCATGTACGGACCAAGTCTGTGATGATGATGATGTGACCAAGTTGAGGTGGATTTAGTGATGATGTGGGAACATATAGGCTGATACTCCTAGTGACAATGTGGCTATGCACAGGCAGATACATTTGTGATGATGCGTCAACAAACAAACCTTTACGCCCCTAATGACGCAGCTCCTACCAGAAACTTACTCCTGCAGGCTCCTTTGCTCTCTCAGAAGACAGGAATGCTTCTAGTGGCTTCAGGTCAGGTAAAAAGCTTTTCTGGCAAGAGGTCATACTCAGGTAATGTCCTCTCACTTCTAGGAAGCTGGTTAGCAGACAGACAAGAGAAATGGAGGCACAGCAGTCCTCTCAGCACTATGCAGAGCATTTCCTACCTTGGTCATAAAAAACATGCTACTAGAAAAACAAGTGGGGTATTGAGGAGCTACTTTTATAAGGCAACATCAGACAGGAGCTGGGAATACACTGTCTGCATCTTTAGGATAGGCTTGGGTTATTATTTTATTTTGAAAGTTTTATATAGCGCGAACAAGATCTTTGCAGATATCAGAGCGCTTTACAGACGAAAGGAGCAACCTGTGAGTAAATAACAATTGGGGTGAGGAAGGTACATGCGGGAGCATAGTCAGACCGATACATCAATAAAAATACAAGTACAAATACGTGGTAGCGTAAACACTCAGGTAGGTCAATAACACGAGTCATTCCAAAATGCGAAAAGATCAGTGGAGCTGAATGGTACAGTGCCTGTAAATATCATCCCCAGTAATAATTCAAGTGTATTTAGCCATGAGGATAGCTTTTACTTCTTTCTTAAAAAGTATGGTAGAGGAGATGAGCCTTGTTTCAGGGGGGAGTGAGTTCCAGATCCTGGGTGCCATTCCTGAAAAGGAGCGTTTATAGTTTTTTTCCTTGCGGAATCTTTGGGGCTTTAGCAAGAGATTGTTTGTGCCTCTAGTGTTTCAGGAGCCTCCAGAAATCGTCAGCTTCTGGGCGAGGTATCCGGGTGAGCTCAGGTGGACAGCCTTGTGTGTCATGCAGGCGATTTTCAGCTGTATTCTGGCTTCAAAAGGCAGCCAGTTCAGGGCTTTCAGGTCAGGGGAAATGTGTGAGTGTTTTTTAGATCCAGTGATGAGTCTCGCTGCGGCGTTTAGAGAAGCTCTTATGGGTGCCGTAGTAGTTAGGGGGAGACCGCAGAGGGCAATGCTGCCGTAATCTATTCGAGGGATGACTAGTGCTTGTACCGCAGTTTGAAAATCTTTGGCTGGAAGGAAGGGTTTGAGTTTCCTTAAGGTATTGCTCTGGTAGTTCGCACCCTTAGTTGCTTTGTTGATGTGTTCCTGCATGTTGAGGTTGGTGTCAAGTGTTATGCCTAGAGATTTTGCTGAGTCCACGATGGTGGGATGAACATTGAGTGCGGTTAGGTGTTTAAGCCAGATTTGTGCGGTAGTGAGCTTCGCAGGAGGTGAGATCAAGAGGAACTCTGTTTTGAGAGCATTGAGTTTGAGATGATTAGCGGCCAGCCAGGATTGGGTGCTTCTGATCGTTGAGTTTAAAAGCATAATGTCTTTGGGTGATTGTAATTTGAGATAAAGTTGGGTGTCATCGGCGTACATGTGGAAGTGAACATTGGATGCTTGTAGCAAGGTGGTGAGAGGTTCCATAACTAGGTTAAACAAAGTTGGGGATAGGGAGGATCCTTGTGGGACGCCTAGCGATACAGGTATAGTCGAAGACATCAAGTTGTTACTCTTGAATTTCTGCGATCTGTTGTGTAGAAAGGACGTGAACCACTTGAGCACAGTTCCAGATATACCCATTCTTGTGTTTAATACATCCAGTAAGTTCTCATGTTTGACGGTGTTGAATGCAGAAGAGAGATCAAGAAGGATAAGGAGGCAGGTATCGTTTTGATCTAGGATTTGAAGGGCGTCATCAATTATGTGAGTCATAGCAGTTTCTGTACTGTGATCTGCTCTGAAGCCTGATTGATGAGGGTTGAGTAGATCAAACTGATTAATGTGTTTAGTCAATTGTATTTGTGCGCATTTTTCCAACAATTTGGCAAGAGTCGGAATATTGGTAATGGGACGGTAATTATTTAGATCAGAGGGGTCGGCTGTAGATTTCTTTAGTAGAGGTGTGACTTGTCCAACTTTGAGGGAGTCGGGGATGGTCCCTTGCTGAAGTGAACTGTTGATAATTTTAGTCCAGAGTGGGAGGAGCGACGGGGTAAGGTCTTTGACAGCGTTGGCAGGAAGGGGGTCCGTGAGGTGATTGGCTGGTTTCACAGTGCTGAGAAGTCTACCAATTTCTTCTTCTGAATAGGTGACAAAGGATGACCATGTGGCGTTGTTTTTTGGTTCAGTGGGTGCTGTACATTGGGGTTTGGGGTAGAGACTTACGTCAATGAGGAGATCGTTCTTTATGTTGTCGGTTTTTTGGATAAAGAAAGAGGCGAAGTCTTCACAGGAGGGTGCTTCGCCCAAAGTACTGAGTGGTTGGGGTTGTTCCTTGGATTGTGTTCTGATTAGTTCAAACGGCTTTCTCGGACGATTTTTGGCTTGGTCCAGCTGACGGCTGAAGAAATCTGATTTTGAGCGTTTTATTTTCCTGAAGTAGGCATTTCTCTTTTTCTTCAGTGTTTTTAAGTGCAGTGCGGAGGGAGCTGATCTCCAGGTACGCTCTGCCATTCGCATGGCCCGTCTATCGTCATTAGGACTCCCATCGTACCAAGGATTGGACATTTTTGTGGAGGCTCTTTTTAACTGCATAGGTGCAGCTTCGTTAACTATAGAGGTCATAGCGTTGAGATAGTGCTCCGTCAAGGATTGGACATCCGTAACGCCAGTAGGAGGCAGTAAGAGGTTGCAGCTGTTGGGGGGTAGAGAGTTTGGGTTGAGTTTTTTTAGGTCTCTTTTCCAGACTTTGGGCTTGCAGGATTGAACCGGGTTAAATTTGACTTTTTCATTGATGAAGAATGTGACAATATGATGATCTGACCAGTCACAGGGTTGGATAGATTCGAGTTGGATAGAGTCCTCTTTGGAGATGATAAGGTCAGTGATAGAACCTTTCTCGTGGGTCGGGCTGTTGCATATTTGGGTGAGGTCAAGGGCATCAAGGAAGTTTTTAAGACTATTTACCACCGCGTCATTATGATCGTTCCAGTGGAGGTTGAAGTCACCAAGGTATATTTGTGTGAGTTGTCGCCCTGAATTGGTTGTGATCAGATCCATGATTTGTTGCGAGAAGGTAAGGTTGTCCCCTGGTGGGTGGTAAATGCCGTGAAGAGAGCATATCAGTTTGCCCTCACTGATAATATCGAGGCAGATGTATTCACAGGAGGTTGGGGAGGGTAGGGAGGGAGAGGTTACTTTCAGGACAGAGAGGTTACTCCTGTGTATACATGCGATTCCACCACCTTTTTGACCAACCCTGTCTAGTCTAGTGATGTGGTAGTTGGGGGGAACCAGTATGTCCATTATAGGTGTAGAAGATTCAGTTAGCCACGTTTCAGTCATGATGATTAGGTCAAGGTCCAGTGATAAGATGAGATCAACAATTGCAGAGGAGTGCCTAGAGGCCGATCTGCAGTTGAGGAGGGTGCATTTGAGACGGGGTGTGTCGAGAGTGGAAGGGGGTTCTAGGTAGAGGGGGACTTTTCTCAGGTTACTAAGGATAGAAATTCTGTTGTTAAGTGTGGGGGGTCTAAGGGGGTTTGGAAGAATCGTTGGAATGGCGCGGAGGGTGGTGGGTATGTTGTTAAGGGGAGATGGGTCGTAGGAGCGGAGGAGGGTGACTGTGTCAAGTTCCGATAGTGGGTTACAGGAGCGCTGGGGACGTTTTTCACGATTGCGAACAGGGATTGAGGTCCAGTGCGGGGGGCGTTGGTTGCGAATGTAATAGCGAGAGTCAGCCGACCGGGTGGAGGTCCTGCTAGGTAGGGTGGTGCTGGTGAAGGCGGGTGAGGGGTGTCTGGGGTGTGTGCAGAGTAATTGTTTGATGGTGTGAATGTCTTCTTTGAGCTTGAGGAGGGTGGTGGGTGAGGAGTGACTGGAATGTGTACAGAGTAGTTGTTTGATGATGTGAATGTCTTCTTTGAGCTGGAGGAGGGAGGCCATAACGTAGTCTAGTGTGGGATGTGTGTTGGTGGTGGGGATTGGAGGGTTAGGGGTGGATGACATAGGGGGGAGGTTGGAGGTATGGAAGAGGATATTGGTAGTAGGTGGAGAGTGCATGGTGGAGGATGGGCGTATGTTAGTGGTGATGGGGCGCATGTAGGGTAGTGGGGGGTGAGAATGGGAGGGGAAGTGTGATTGTATGTAATTCTTTTTTGAGGAGGCGGAGTTGAGTTGATAGAGGCGTGTTCTGTGTGGTTAGTTAATGGGTGGACGTGGGGGCTGAGAATGGGGGGGGGTAAAGGGTGGGGTTTGTCTGTGTGCGTGTCGGTCTGGTGCTGAACTCGGTTAGGCGGATTGTGGGTGGGAGCTGTGGTGCCATGGGTGAAAAGAATGGGAATGTGGGCTGGTGAAAGGGGGGAGGGGGTACGGTTGGTGTAAGTGGGGGAAAGCTCTATGTCTGTGATTGAGGGGTGTGGGGTAGCAACAGTAGATGGGTGCATGACTAAGGTGCCGATGGCAGAGGCGAGGTGTGTGTCGTTTTGGGGCTGAGATAGGTTAGAGGCGTTGTGGTCGGGGGCTGTGGTGTCCGGGGTGAAAGGAATGGGAGTGGTATGAATGGAGGTCAGGGTGTTGGTGGGGAGGGAGCGGGTGCGGCTGGTCAATGTGGGTGAGAGATTTAAGTCTGTGATTGAGGATTGTGAGGTGGCTGCATTGGGTGTGTGGATGACGGAGGTGCCGGGGGTAGAGGAGAGGTGCGTGTCGTTGTGGGAAGGGGGAGTTAAATTAAGAGAGAAGGTATGTACTGCGTAGTTAGTAAGAGGGTAGTGGGGACTGAGAATGGGGGGGCATAAAGGGTGGGATTTGTCATTGTCAGTGTCGTACTGGTGTTGAGCTAGTGTAGATGTGTTGTGGGTGGGAGCTGTGATGACAGGGGGGAGAGGATTGTTGATGGTATGCGTGGCTGTCCGAGGTTTGGTAGGGGGGGTGGGAGTGCGAGTGGTGTATGAGAGGGAGAGATCTATGTCTGTCCTTGAATCGTGTGTGGTAGCTGCCTGGTGTTGAACTGGGATAGAGGGGTTGTGGAAGGGGGCTGAGAAGTCTGGGGTGGTCGGAGTGTCCCTGAGTGAGGAGTGTGTGTTAGCTACCTGGTGCTGCGGTGTGTTAGCGGTGTTATGGGTGGAGGAAGCTGTGAAGTCAGGGGCGGTAGGACCTTGTGTGATATGAGTGTAGGTCCGCGGATTGGAGAGGTGTTCCTTGAGAGTGGGGAACAGGTTATCTAGTAGGTTCAGGTTCCTATCTGTGGATTGAAATAGAACTATCCCGTTATTGTAGATAGTGATGGTAGCTCTGCCTGGGAAGACTAGGGAGGATGCGATGGAGAGAGTAAGGCTATGAGCTGATTTCCTGGTCGTGGAGATGTTGAGTAAGGTGAGGAACGCTTTTCTCCATTGGGCTCTGCGCGTGGTGTGGAAGATGATGTCGGTCTTCAGGGGTCCATTGACCGATGAGTGGTAGGTGTCTGCAAAGGGTGTTTCAGGGTGGGACCTCAGGAGGTTATGTTTAAAGCGTTTAGCGGCTTTTTTGGTGAGTGTGGATGGATAGTTGATTTTATGTGTGTGCTTGCCAATTGGATCCATTTTGGGATTGATATTTAGGTGGGTATGGGAGGGTGAGCGATAACATGGGACAAAAGTGACATTAGTGAGCAACTCCCATAACCAAAATATAAGAGGTAGCAATTGGTGCAGTCCAGAAATAAAAAGTGAAAATGGGTGCAGCTTACCAATAAAATGTACAAAGTATCTGGGGTGACAGTAGTGCGATGCCAGAATAAAAAGTGAGCTGGGTGTCGCTTACAAAAAATGTGCAGTATACAAGTAGAAGTGTACTACTGGTGGTAAAAAAGGAACACAATACAGGTGCAAACCACACGTTACATGGGTCAAAATGGGGTGACAGTAGTGCAATGCAAGAATAAAAAGTGAGCTGGGTGTCGCTTACAAAAAATGTGCAGTATACAAGTAGAAGTATAAAACTAGTTGTAAAAAAGGAACACAGTACAGGTGCAAACAACAAGTTACATGAGTCAAAATGACACTAGTGAGCAGCCAGAAATATATGAGGTAGCGATCAGTGCATTATATGCAAGTAGCATTAAAATACCATAATAAACAATATAATATAAGAATCTGAAATAATATAGTATAATAGACCACTAATCCCACGAAGGTTTAGATACAGCGCTATGAAAAGTATGCGTTGGTTTAGATTAGTCTAATAAGGCCTATTCTTAGGGTATGGTCAGAACGTGAAAATGACTAGTCCATAATGGCCGCTGAATAAAGAGAGAGGTCAATCTAAAATGGCCGCCAAGTAGGGGGGCTGGAGACGATAGTCCTCTTTTTGTTGTTATTGCTTTGAGAGCAGGGAAGGGCAAATCCAAGTTCCGTTTGAGCAAGCCCAGTTCCTAGATAGATATGAGGTAGCGATCGATGCATTCCAAGTGAAGGAAAAGTGAAATGGGTGCCAGTTGCGTAAAATGTGCAGAGTACAATTAGAAATAGTCTAAAGAGTCCAGTTCTTAGTACATATGGTGCAAAAATGACTAGTCCATGATGGTCGCCGGAGAGCCAGTCTAATATGGCCGATCAGAGAGGGGAGATAGAGACATTAGTCCTCTGTCTGTTGTTATTACTTTAGGAACAGGGGAAATGCAGTTTCCTTTCTATTTGAGCAATCCCAGCCCCCAGCTTGCTGGGCGAGAGTCTTATCTCTATTTTTGGAGGACTTGTGTGGAGGAGTTAAGTTGAGGAGCCTCGTGGGCAGCAGCGGTACCAGATGGGACTTATAGCTACAGTTTTATGGCCCCAGCCATTTTGACCAAAGGATGTGGTTTAAAAATGTGAGCCAGCGAGTGGGGTGGGGTGGGCTGGGGTGTCCTTTACAGGCTTCTCTCTAGACAAAGCCTTTGTGTAGAGTGATGCTTCTCACAGTAGGTATCTCCAGCCTGCTGCACCCACAACATGGGTACAATGAGGTGTGCGGTTTCTGTCCCAGGGTGTTATCAGCCAAATCAAATTGTAATCAGGGAAAGAGAAAATGATGGGCCTCGCCTAAAGGTTCCCTCCACTTTGCACAACAGGGTCTGTAGACCAACCCCTCTCCTCTGCTTTCTACCAAATGACCTTGTTCAGGAAGACTAATCAGTAGTTCCTTGCAAGGCAAAAGTCTTAATTGAGGTTCTAAAGATGCCCTGTATCGACTCCTCTCATTTCGTTCTCTAGGTCCTCTCTCTTCAGCTTCACAGATCAGGAATACATTTCAATTGTATGGAAAGGAGCCTCCCCTCCATCTTGTGCAAAGGCCAGGCCTGTGGTAATCAAAATGGTTGTTATAGACCTCCATTAGTTTGGATCACTCACACACACCATGAATGAACCACGAAGGTTACACACACCAAGACACACAACATACCCTTGCGATGTTAGTACTATGAGTTGCATAAGTGTATAGAAGTAGAACTTTACATGAGTAGCCCAACAGGCGTTCACTCCGTTTACACATACAAAACAGTCTGGTCACAACTATGGACTCACAAATCACAGGATGCTGCCACCCCCACTATATGTGCTAAAAGTACAAGAGACAGTGGTCCAATTGCCTTTCAATGAGGGTACTGTGGGTGCACCCCTCTAGCTTAACAGACAGGCCCAGGACCATACTCATGTCCAGTGACAGGTCCAGGAATCTGTGCACATGCTGGATTAGAGCTGGATTAGATTGTGATACTAAAGCCAAACTTAAAACGTTTGGATGCCAGATACACACAGTTGGGCAAGGCAACATGGCAGTACAATATTCAGGGTACATTTCCATCCCAACAGGAAGGATCACTGAACTTTGTCTGCTGAGGCCTCTTGAGCAAAACAACACATTTCGTTTAGATATACACTTTTGTACACTTATTCAAATCAGTTCTTGACAATGGCAGGAGTTATGTAACCTGCGAGCAATACGCGTTCTTATACTTAGCTGCATTTGGATAAATCAAATAAAAATTACAAGGCACAAAAAACACATTTTGGTTTTTAGGTTGAGCCTCCTCATCCATGTAGCAACATTTCTAATGCTTTGTACAATTAGTACGGAAAATGATAAATATTCTACCTCATGACTCAACCTTGCACTGAGTATACACCACTGTGTATACCCCTAAAGTGGACCAAGTCCCACTGTCTTAAAACCATTATTTTTCTAGATAACGAGAACAAGAACTGTAAATGCTCAGAGACTATCTGAGCCATTAAGCATATGATACCAATCTTTCAAGGGTATTTACTTATTAAGGTGTTTTGTTATTAGGCATAATATCACCTTGTGGTCTCTTACTAGTGCTAAGTAGCATTTAGAAATTCAGTGAAGTATTTCTTACTTCATGTGGCCACTAAGGTTAACGGCGGAGATGCATGCATAGTATTTTAAGGTTATAAATCATTTTAAGGATAGCAAAAGTTGAGCAGCAAAAGCATCACTAACTTACGTTTCCCAGTCACTGAATGTCCGCCTTCGATAGTTTTAGTTCTACATTTCTGAAAGATAAATTGGCAAAACATCTTTGTCGGTTTGGTAAAGTCTTCTTCCAGGTCATTCTCGAGGAGCTCTTCAAGTTTCTTCAGTTTCCTCGTACTTGTAGGCCGATCAAAAACAAAACATTTCCGTCCTGGAAAGTAAAACCTGATGCACTCCCTTGGAAGGTTTAGCTTTGATATATCGTCATTGTCGCCTGTATAATGAAAGATGAATAACAATTCAGATATATCATACAGGATCCTAAGACAGTTTATGGATAGAGCAGGAAGAGAACATTGGGGCGACAGAAGAGTAATTGAGAGAGAAGACCCCCAAAGTCAAACATTTAGTAGGTTTGTTTGAAGCTGGTGGTAACAGAATCAGTCAGAAAGACAACAAAAGTAAAATAGGCTTAATACAACAAGAGCATTCTCAACAAGTGCCCTGAAACTGCTGAAGCGTTTGTCTGAATACTGATACTGAAATACAGGTAATGAGCTTCTCCCTATCTCTGGTGGCTATCTAGCGAATAGAATGTGTCAAAGAACCTGCTTAATATATGTATCTCCATGGTTTTCTCAATATCTATGCGAAGGCAACCATATGCCAGTGGATGTGCCATAAATGTATTTATACATAGGGTTTTCAGTGGTGGGGCCATATTCTAAAGGAAGATGGCGGAGTAACGCCACACGCTTGAAGGCGCTTTCAATGCCTCCTCCGCTGAACCTCCAGTGAACCATCATGGTCCTGCATAGTCCCACTTGTTTCGGGCCTCACAGTAAAAGCAAGTTACGGCTAAGGTCTGACTGTGACAAGGACACGGACATATTGGGTTATGTACCCGAGCACTGCCCGCTTACTGCATTCTTCAAGGAGCTCTGAGTTAGCAAATGTGCCACATCTCTTCGGCAAGCAAGGGGGTCTATGTGTGCCGTGCCGCATGGTGGATTTTTCGTCCGGCTTAGTTTCAGGTATTTCAGGCTCCCCTAACGCCACGAATTCCACAAACACTGGTCAGGTGCTCCACGCGACTCTCGGGGGGTGTTCGTCTTTCAGTCACACTTTCAGAAGGGGAAGAGGAGTTGAGGGCTAATATGGCTTCACCACGCACTGCTAAAGGACAGCGCAACGTAATTACAAATTACAAATCCGGCAAGTTTAACTTGCAAAACTACAGGAAGCTCAAACAAGGACAAGGAAGGAATTGGCGCTAATACTTCACCAACAAGTGAGCGGTTTAATAAGGCTCAAAGTTGGGAGGATAACCAAGACAGCACCACGGGCAGAGGGGGGAGGAAAAATGTAAGAGTCAAAAGCCCCAAAACTGCAAGATATGCAAAGGTGGCAAAGGCCGCGGTGGGGGAGTAAAGCAACAAGTGATTGATGCAATGGGGCGATTAAAGGAGGCTTCAACTAATACTGTCAAGACTTGCTCTGGGGTAAGTCCTTTGCGTAAATGGGTTTCTTCAAAAGGCGAAGTTAAAAACATAATTTCTCGGTTATCCAATGCCAGCAGTATGGCAACCACTCCTACAGAACTGTCAGAGGGAGTTAGAGCTGACATCGACCAGGCAAACGCCCCAGAAAAACCTGCATCTGCTATTAGCAGCGATCTCCCAACATTTTCAGTTTTCTGCCCAACAACAAACTCTGCAGTGCTACTATCACTGTTATTTGTGTCAGGACCTGGTCCCATGGTGAACAATCTGGAGCGGATAGGAGAGGAGCTGTAATTGTTTAATGTCATGTAAGCACTGTATGCTCAGAGAGCAGAAGCCCAGACATATCATAAACAGGCATATGCTGATAACAGGGAAATTAAGCAAGCCTTGGCAAAGGTAACATCCAAGGTCAGTCTGCTTTCTTCCGAAGTTACGGATCTACAGCAGCGAGTAGCCGGGGTGGAATAATCCAACACGTATTCAGTCAATCAGGTGAAGACACAGAACTCCCAAATGTCGCTAATGCAGTCTAAGGTCTAAGATATCGAAAATCGGCAGAGGCTTCAGAACTTATGGATCTTTGGCATTCCAGAAGGAAGGGAAGGCAACGACCCGCTGACTTTTACAGTTAAACTTTTACAAGGGGCCTTCCCGGATCTTGCAGACTGGGATATGGACATTCAAGTTCAATGGGCACATAGACTGCCATTGTCAATTACCCCGGGTAGCCAGGCTAAATCCAATTTTGCTAGACCTATTTTGGTATTTTGGATAGAAAGATTGATACTACCAACACTACTGCACATTTCAAAATGTGTAGAACCAAGGCGGCTGTCCTAGAACTCCTCCATTTACATCAGTTGGAAGGCTCGTGGAGAAGGCTACTTCCAAACATACCAGGTTATACGTTCTTCTCCACACCGCACAAGCATTACTCAAGGATTGACATGATATTCGCGAATAGGGTTATCTTGGAAAATGCATTTGTCACGGTATGTCCCAAAATTACATATCACCACAATCCAGTTATGTTAACAGTGCAGTTCCAATCTAATGTTCAGGAATCAACTAGGGAATTTACCTTTCCTACACACCTCCTCAGTACCTTGGAATATGTTGATATTATAAGAATTACACTTGAGGAGTATATTGATATTAATCAGAGAACAGCTCCTATCGCAATAGTATGGGACTGCTGCTGGAGCAAGAACAAAAGCGCTGTTCAGATCTTGTGCGCCAACATGCTACAGCTATTGCTTTGACAGACGTCCCTGAACAAGTGATTTGTCAACAGGTTATCGAGGCCAGAGCCAAGATAAAGAGGCGGCTAAGTAATAAAGTCGCAAATAGCTATATCAAATTTAGAACAAAACAGTATGAATATGGTGAAAGAGTGGGCCGCTTGTTGGCTAATCAAATAGCAGATCATAGGGCTAAATCATGCATCAAATCAATCAAAGGGGTAGATGGTCTGATTTATACTAGATCTTCGGACATTGTAGAACAATTTAGGTTATTTTATGCGGAATTGTACGGTGACTCTATTTGCTTTGATCAACAAATTGCTTCAGCTTACATACAGGAGTGTACAATGCCAGTTTTGGACTCTCTACACTCCGAGCCTCCGCAGAAAGATTTTGGGGTGAGAGAGGTCTGCCGGATTGCTTCTGCAACACTGGACTTCATCATTGAAAGCTCTGAATACAACTTCAAAAACTAAGTAAAATATCTATTTAATGTTACAACTGCATTAAATAATTGTAAAACACTTTTTATATTAACTAAATAATGAATGTATATTTGTTTTTAATTATATCTCCTCTACAGAAACTTCAGCACATACTCAACTACCTTCAAACATCATCCAAAAACCACCTTGCCAAAAAAAGTAAGTATAAATCCCAATTAAACTATTAAAACTAGTACAATTCCCAACCCAAATCACCCACAAACCACACAAACCCCAAAATAAAATAAATGCTGTCAAACACATTTATTAAAATTAAAATTTTTCATCTGCAGGAAATCAAAAGAAACACTAAAGGCAGTCACCAACAGAAACACAAAACATAGAAAATATAATATTCCTACTCCAATTTTGAAAAAGTCAGGGAAGGTGCTGAACACTAAACAGGACCCCTCATAATTAGAGATAAGCCTAGTTCTCTGTGTGCATGTTAAGATTAGTGTGATGCCACAGCCAAAATAAAAAGTCAGGATACAAGCTTTGCATGCTTTTGGCCACACAGTCAATGATACATGTCTGTTTGTCATGCAGGGGGCATTCCTGTCCACCCAATATTTATATCTTGTGGTACAGATTGTGTCCCAGTGTGTTATGGGGCAATGTGTTTGTCAAATAACTGCAGTCTAATAAATCACAATACAAATTATATTACAAGGCTACTTTCATGATTATATGCCTACCAATCTCACTAATTGCAAAACAGTGGCATAGCAACTCTCAGCATCTAAATGTACACTTTTTGTATTGTCTTGATCAGTGAATTGAATAGTTATGGGTTTACAGAATTATGGGCATAATGTAAGGTATGGCGAGTGGTCTGCCGTTCGTCAGTGTGGCGGAGGTTAATACCTAGGTCACCCTGGCGTGTCAATATGATGTATTATGTGAGGTCATAAGCAGTGCTGATTTGGGTTTATAATGTTAGCTTGTGTATCAATTTGCATACAAATGTGAGATACAAGTTTTAACTAAACAAAACAACTGAAATTCACCAGTTATAGTTAACTGAAGTAACTATAACTTGGGATCCCGTGCTGGACCAGAGTAGGTACCATATGTGGATGGACTGCCTTGACGAGTGTGTGGCGACAGGTGTCCGCCCTCTGCCAGGATCATGAAAAAACTGCATAACTGCCTAGCTTTAATTATACACCTATTGGTGGTAACCGTAAGTACGGCAACACCCCCGCACTCACAGCACACCTTAGCGCATGGGTACTCACAAACTTTCACTCGGGCAAAATTTACAGTGTGGTTTGTGGCCGAGGGCCGCACCGATGGGGGCGTAGTCAGTGGGGGAGAGGGCAGGGCAAAAGCAAAAAAAAAACTGTGAACATGAGTCCATGAGTCGATTAGACTCTGGAAGAGGTACATTGACGACATCCTTTTGGTCTGGCGGGGGGACGAGGAGTCAGTCCGAACTTTCCATACTTGGCTCAACACACAAAACCGCTATTTAAGGTTCACCGTGGAAATGAGCAGACACAAGATTTCGTTTCTGGACCTCTCTATATATGTCACTTCGACTGGTCTATCAAGCGAACTCTATCGGAAACCGATGGCATGTAATTCTCTATTGAGATTTGATAGCCAGCACCCTAAATCTTTAAGGGAGAATCTCCCTTTCGGCCAGTTTTTACGTTTAAAGCGTAATTGCTCTACATCAGAATCTTATAAACACCATGCTAATAATCTATCCAAACAGCTGCAGGATAAGATGTATCCCAGACACTTGGTGAAAACGGCCTGTAAGAGAGCTTCCAACAATCATAGAGAAGCCCTGTTGGAACCTAAAGTTGCCAAACCCCCATTGGAAGGCATGACTTTTGTCAACACCTTCAGTACTCTGAGCAATGCCTTACAGAAATGCATCCGAAGGAATTGGCGTTTTTTGAACACCCGAAATGAACGGATTCCCATGCCCCTTTTTGCATTTAGGAGAGGGCGGAATTTACGAGATGTTTTGGTACACACGAGGCCGTTGATGAAATCCAGCATGCATAACACCTTATGGGACTTACCTCCGGTTAAAGGTCATTTCCCTTGTGGAAATTGCTCTATATGCCCTCAGACCAAACAGACTAAAACCATAGACATTGGTACTCAAAGACCTTGGATCCAGACACAGTTCTCGAACTGCAATAGTGATCATCTAATCTATTTAATTGAATGTCCTTGTAAAATACGTTATGTGGGCATGACCACAAGAAAGGTAAGACAACGGATGTTGGAACACAAAAGTACTTTTCGCTGTGGTAAATCCAATACTAAACTCACGAGACACTTTTTAGAGCTTAAACACAAACCAGAAGATTTTTTCTGGACAGTCCTGGAGAAACCAACCATACCCCCCCATGTGAGTGATAAGACTACATATCTGTTCCAGAAGGAACAGAGATGGGTGTTTAGGCTCAAAAGTGATACACAAGGTCTTAACGACGATATCCCTTGGACACTGCTATGAATACCTTCGTCACAGATGTGATCCGGGAGAGCACGTTTGTCCTTGATTATACATTTTGTAATAGTATATTAACACCAAGATATATGGGAGGAATGTGTATGAATCTCATCTATATATACATTTATATTTTACATCTTGTACATGACTCTGATTATTTGAGCAGACTCAACAATATATGGCCAGGTTAGCCCCTCACTGCATGTCTACTACAACTTTTTCAAACACTGAAAGGAACATTATCACCTAAACATTCGTTTTGTGAATGCCTCATTTGGCTTTAAAATATTGTTTGCTTTTGAAATAACTTCTCTTTCATGCCCGGACTGCTCTGACACACGAGGGTCCTATGGATTTCTCCCGCGTATACTTTGAATGCATATTGGAGGAGACACATAGCATTACTTTTCATACTACATTTGACAGTCCGATGACGTCATTCTGTAGTTTTAGTCTCCCATTGGCTTAGGCTCACTGATGTCATGGGTCACATGATATCCCGTGACTAGCACTAATGGCGGCCGTCTGGAGAGAAACGCTACCTCCCCCTGTCTCAGGACACATCCGGGGTATCGACGGTTAGGTAAGCGTGTTGATATGCAACACGATCTGTTTTCTATTTTACAAAAATGTAATGCTTCCATTCCTCGCCGCACTTTCTAGAAACTCTCGGTGTGCGGGCCGATTGATTAATGGCATTACGATCTACTCAGCATGCTGGGGAACAAACATAACTCCTGGTGCTGTTGACCCTGCCTAAATTCCTATTACTTATGTAACTGAGCTCTCTTTTACTAATACTAGCTCTGGGTAGAAACAAGCATATTCGGGACCCTGAATAATGCCGTGGCAGCTCGAATATTTTGTAGTGTTGAGCTATATACATCTGCCACACTCGGTATTTCGTGCCTTTTTGGGTGGAATACCATACATGTATTTTACAATTATTACATACTTCACTTGAGGACAGATGGAATTTTATTTTATTTTTATTTTTTATATTTATTTTTATCAATTAGCTCTACTATAATAGCTTGCCCATACACATAACTGATTGCATGTGTGGCTCATTGGGGTGTCCTGCATTTGTTACTCCCACTCTGTAGGGCGGTGCCTCCTTCTTGACCTGAGTCAGAGCCAGGTGAGGAGAGGCTTGTTACCTCATTCAGGATAGGTGAGTGTATTATTTTTGTATTTTTTTCTTGGTAACCCAGAACAGTTTAGTAGGTAATAAATGAGACAGCATTCGCACTGTGGAGTTTGCTCTTGATGCTTGTTTTATTCTTACAGGTATGAACTATCATCCATCCTGCATGGAGGTATTGTGATTGGTCACATGCAGTAGTCAGTCAGTCAGTAAAATCTTTATTTCGATGAAAAGTTCATCATAAAAAGTACATAATACAAATGATGCATTATCCAAAAAAAATACCTTCATTGTGAGACTGAACCATAATATTTAAAAACATATTGCACAGGGGGATTGTGAAAAGTGTTAAAAAAGAGTATTTCAGAATTATCTTTATTCAGTCACGGGTTTTCCTAAGTCTTACTGTTACTCTCAAAAAATTTACAATTGAGCACAAAGTACGGGTATCAACAGCCATTTGTAAAAAGTTCAGGGCGGTCTTGGCTTGGCGGATTTTAGCCTCCTTTAAAATATCAACCAGAAATCTCCGACGGGGCATTTGGTAAAAGGAACATAAAAGTACAAAATGAAGGGTGTCCTGCGGAGACCTATTGTCGCAGCCGCAGGCACCCTTCTGCTCAACCGTCACTGTAAAACCTGAGGGATAAGCTAAAATATGATGTAACAAGTTAAGCCTAAAACGACACATTAAAAATCTGTCCTGATGATTATACATTAAAAATGAATAAGGTTCCATACCCGCCCCATTTCTCACTTGGCAATGTGCCACCACTGATTTCTTTAATAAATCGGAGCTTAATCTTTCTGCTTCAAATGTATCTAAAAGTTCTCTTTTAATTTGATGTTTGCATGTAGGGGTAATGGAAGTCGGGTCGCTGAAAAGTGATGGGAGGTTAATGGCTTCCAAGGTCTCTTTAATGTACCTTAACCACGGAATATTGAGGTGATTGACTTTAAGCAGGCAATCACTGATTATTTGCCTGCTTAATTCTGCTACAGGATTTACCCATAGCCTGAACCAAGTCATTACAGGCCTTATCTTTACCAGATCAGTGATGTAAGGTATCCCCAGTTCTGTATGTGTTATTCCTGCTGGGGTGCCCTGTGGTACTTTCAGAATTCTTCTCAAGAATGTATCCTCCTCTAGTTGTAGGAGCTTGGCATCCCTGAAGCCCCAGACCTCTGCTCCATATAAAGCTTTTGCGGTACTAACCGCTACATACAGATTCATCACTTGCTCTGGAGACCACCGCCCCAATCTACGGGCAAAGTTGTAAATCGCTCCGTTTGCCGATACCAGCTTTCTACATCTTTCATCAATTTAAGGGTCGAACTTTGTATCCTTGTCAAACAGCAATCCTAGATAAGAGAATGAACTTACAGTTTCTAGTTTGTGAGACCCTATTTTGAATGCAAATGTCCTACTGGGCTTCTTGCCGGCTATCATAATATAGGATTTACTTAGATTCACCGACAAATCAAATTTTTCCATGAAGTCCACGAATCCGTCTACGAGTTGTTGTAGGCTCCGAGCCGTCCTGGCAAGCAGGACGGCGTCGTCTGCATACAACAAAACTGGTATATGACGTTTTCCTGCTTTGGGGCAATCCACATTTAGGGCAACCAAACTTCTCTCTAAATCATTAACATAAAGGGAAAACAAAAACGGTGCAAGAATACATCCCTGCCTCACTCCGCCAGAACACGGGAAGGGATCAGTACTCCCCCCCCCCTGCTATAGCGGACCTTGGCAGTGGTGTTCCAATGGAGTTCCCTCAATATGTTGATGAGTCCTGGCTCAACTCCCAGCCCACTCATCAGCTCCCATAGTTTGCTCCTATTTACATTGTCAAAGGCTGCCGCCAGGTCCATAAACCCCATAAAGAGTGTGCCTTTACTGACTCTTGTGTATTTTGTTGTTAGTCAATAGAGATTAAGGCATTGGTCGCTCGTTGATTTACCTTGCCTAAAGCCGTATTGGGTATCTGCTATGATGTTTTGCTCATCTGCCCATGACATCAGACGACCCAAAACGGCCCTTCCCAGTAGTTTGGATGAAACATCAATCAATGATATTGGCCTGTAGCACTGAGGGTTGTCCCTACTCCCCTTTTTGAAGATAGGGGCAATCAGGGCCGTAGACCAAGATCGCGGTAAACCCGTTCTAACAGCTGCATTTAAAACCCTAGTCATAATGGGGGCCCAAAGGTCAATATTACTCAGATAGAGGTCAGGTGGCGTACCGTCAGGCCCTGGCGCTTTATTGCGTGTGAGCCCTCTAATCGCTTGGGTAATTTCTTGGAGTCAAAAATCCACCTCGCCTGATCGACAACCATCCCAGTCCCCAACAGGCATAGCATCAGCATCGTGATTGTATAGACTTTTGAAGTGTGTCACCCACTGCTCCGGGAGGATGTTATTACTAATTTCCGGGGAGTTTCTCTCTTGGAAGCAGGGCCTATTTATGATTCTCCAGAATTCATTAAAGTCCCTCTGTTCCCCAGCTTCTCTCAAATCCGCCCATACTTCTGATTGGAGCGCGGTCTTCCTCTGCTTTACTTTAGTCTTGTATAATTTTCTACATAATGCAACTTTCTGCTTGTCCCTGGGAGTGGTTTTAAGGCATGATTTTAGGGCCCTAAGCGCCTTTGCACATTCAGAGTCAAACCAACGTGGCTGTATTTCCTTTTTTACAGTCCCAGTTACTTTTAAAAGTTCGCCTACCATATTAGTTAATGACTCAAAGACCGAGGTCAGCTCCCTACCATTTACTGCGGGGTCAAGACAGTTTTCAATCTGGGTTTTACCTTTTGTTACCAGGGTTCTACAAAACTCATCTGCATTAATTTTAGCCCATCTTAGCCGCCTCCCCTGATCCGTAAGACCCATTAGAGGGGGTGGGCAGTTGGTTTTTTCGGGATAGGGCACAGTACACTAATTCCAGGGTCAGCGGGTTATGATCGCTAAAAGGATTCCAATCTATAGTAACCTCCTTCACCCTGACCTTAGCAAAGGAGGAAACCAACATATAGTCGATAATGGAATGGCATCCTCGCCCCTTAAATGTTGGAGTCAGGCAGCCGTCCCTCCCCGGGGTCACAATATCAATTGTATGGATCATTGCATAATTACCCAGGATCTTCATCAGGGTATTACCCTCCATGGTGTGCTCAAAGTGTGGCCCACTCTCCATCGGGCAGGCTGACCAGTCTGGATTTACGGGGATCAATTTGGAACAAAGGTGGCAATTTAAGTCCCCCACTATCAAGACTACAGGTTCGCCACCCCTTCTCTGTGATTTAGTCTCATGGTTGAGCCTCCTCTCTAATTCTTGGGTTACTGATTGGATTCCTTCCCCTAAAACTGAATTGTAGATGTTAAATATCCGTAATCTTAGCCCCTGTCCCTGGAATTCAGCCGCCTGAATTGAGCGCGATGACCATAATGGTTGTGACCAGGAACCTTCCAACTCTAGATTTACGTATAGCGCTAGCCCCCCTTTTGCTCTTCCGGACCTTGATTCGGTTGCTGGTACAAAGAAACATTTGTAACCCTCAATTTGGTAGAGAGATGGATCTACCGCCCAAGTCTCCTGGAAGGCTATAATATGATACCCGTACAGATTGTTTTTCCAGTCGATATTATCAAATTTCCCAGCCAAACCAGATATGTTCCAGGATAGTACCCTCAAGCCTTCTCTTACTGCTTTCCCATCCTCCTTGCCTTGTATTATTGTTGGGACCGGGTCTGCCTCTCTACTCTGGGTCACTTCCTAGTCCTCTATATTTATGTGTGTTGGGGGTAGAACTTGCCTCGTGTATGGGATACTTTCCTGGCCCTTCTGCGCCCTGTGTTTATTTCCTTCCAGCTCAGTCGCCCTTTCTTTGGGAGCATAAGGTAGTCAGTCTAGTTCTTCGAGGGATAAAAGTGGGCTGAATCTATTTTCCCACTGCATAGGATCATATCCTCTCTGCACTTCCCCTCTTGACCAGCTGTTACTTGCTCCTACGTATCCTGATCTATTTTGGGCAGGGCACCGAGGATTTGGGGCACGTCTTCTTGGGTAAAAATATCCTAGTGGTGTAGGACATACTGTGCTGGTATGATTTTTATTAAAGCCGCCCAATATGTATTTCACCAAGTCAGTGTCCCTGAAGTTTGCCACAATACAATCTCCTGGGACATCCTTCCTCCTACAACCTACCCATTTTGTTCTTCTCACAAGTAAGATCTCCCCACATTTTCCTCCCCTCAGGGGCTTGTGTATATTTAACCACTTTGCGATTTTAGTTTTTAGCTCAGCATGCGACTCTCTCTCCCCTGCCCTAAGTACTGGGACCCCCGTAAAGACAACCACATAGGGGCAAGCTTCAGGTGGCAAATTAATGCACAGTGGAACATAGTCATTTGGAATGTCTAAAGGCTCATGTCTAGTTTGAGCTTTCTCTGGGCAGCCATAACTTTGTGCAATTCCGCTATTCCTGGTCTCTCTCTCTCTCTGTCTCCCTCCCTCTCTCTGTCACCCCCTCTCTCTCTCTGTCTCCCTCCCTCTCTCTCTCTCTGTCTCCCTCCCTCTCTTTATCTCTCTCTCTCTCTCCCTCTCTCTCCCTCTGTCTCACTCACTCTGTCTGTCTCCCTTTCTCTCTGTCTCCCGCCCTCTCTCTGTCTGTCTCCCTCTCTCTCTCTCTGTCTCCCTCTCTCTGTCTCCATCTCTCTGTCTCCCTCCCTCTCCCTCCCTCTGTCTTCCTCCCTCTATCAGTCTCCCTCCCTCTGTCTCCCTCTCTCTGTCACCCTCCCTCTGTCTGTCTCCCTCTGTCACCCTCTGTCTCTGTTTCTCTGTCTCTATCCCTCTGTCTCCCTCCCTCTGTCTCTCCCTCTGTTTCCCTCTGTCTGTCTTTGTCTGTCTCCGTCCCTCTGTCTACCTCTCTCTGTCTTCCTCTCTCTGTCTCCCTCCCTCTGTCTCCCTTCCTCTGTCTCCCTCCCTCTGTCTCCCTTCCTCTGACCCCCTCCCTCTGTCTCTCCCTCTGTCTGTTTCCCTCTGTCTCCCTCCCTCTGTCTGTCTCCCTCCCTCTGTCTCCCTCTGTCTGTCTCTCTCCTTCTGTCTCCCTCTCCCTCCGTCTCCCCCTGACTCCCTCCCTCTGTCTCCCTCTGCCTCCCTCCCTCTGTCTCCTCCCTCTGTCTCACTCCCTCTGTCTCTCTCCCTCTGTCTCCTTCTGTTTGTCTACCTCTTCCTATCAGCCGCAGCCGGTGGTGGGAGTGCCTGCCGGGTGGTGACGTGGGGAGGGGCAGGGTGTGGGGTAGTAATGTATGGATTACAGAGTTTAACAGGTAAGTAAACATATAAATAAACAAAACTAATTTTGTTGCATGCACTGCATCACCAAATGCGATGCAGTGCGCGCAACGAAATTTGTTTTATTTATTTATATGTTTACTTACCTGTTAAACTCCGTAAGCCATACATTAGTACTCCCCACCCTGCCCCTCCCCCTCCCCACGTCACCGCCCAGCGGGTACTCCCACCACCGGCCGCGGCTCCTCCCTATGTCGCTCCCTGACTCCCTCCCTCTGTCTCCCTCTGCCTCCCTCCCTCTGTCTCCCTCTCTCTGTCTCCCTCCCTCTGTCTCCCTCTCTCTCTGTTGCCCTCTCCCTCCCTCTGTCACCCTCTCTCTGTGTCTACCTCCCCCTCATTCCCTCTGTCTCCCTCCCTCTGTCTCACTCCCTCTCTGTCCCTCTCTCTCCCTGTCTCCCTCTGTCTCCCTCCGTCTTCCTCTCCATCTCTCTGCCTCGCTCTGTCTCTGCTTCTATCTGTCTTTACCTGTCTCTGCCTCTATATGTCTCTGTCTGTCCCTTTCTCTGTCTGTCCCTGTCTCTCTATCTCTCTCTGTCTCCCTCCCTCTGCCTCCCTCCCTCTGTCTCCATCTCTCTGTCTACCTCTCTGCCTCCCTCCCTCTGTCTCCCTCCCTCTGTCTCCATCTCACTCCCTCTGTCTCCCCCAGCTCCCTCCCTCTGTCTCCCCCAACTCCCTCCCTCTGTCTCCCTCTGCTTCCCTCCTTTTGTCTCCCTCTCTCTGTCTCCCTTCCTCTGTCACCCTATCTCTGTCTCCCTCTGTCTCCCTCCGTCTCCCTCTCCCTATCTGTCTCCCTCTCCACCTCTTGGTCACTCTGCCTCTCTGTCTCTGCCTCTATCTGTCTGTCACTGTCTCTGCCTCTATCTGTCTGTCTCTGTCTCTGTCTGTTCCTGTCTCTGTCTCCCGCCCTCTGTCTCCCTTTCCATCTTTGTCTGTCTCTGTCTGTCTCTGCCTCTGTCTTCCCCGTCCCTGTCTCTGCCTCTATCTATCTCTGTCTCTATCTCTGTCTGTCTCTATCTCGATATGTCTCTATTGCAGTCTGTCTCTACCTCTGTCTGTCTCTGCCTCTATCTGTCTCTGCCTCGGTCATTCTGTCCCTGTCTCTAACTCTATCTAGCTCTGTCTGCCCCTGTCTCTGCCCCTATCTGGCTCTGTCTTTATCTGCCTCTGTAAGTCTGTCCCTGTCTCTGTCTATCTCTGTCTCTATCTCTGTCTGTCTGTGTCTCTATCTATCTCTGTGCCTCGGGCAGTTCACATGTACTGTGTCTACACGTTCCCTTCACCAGCCTAGAGACAGCCCCTCCACTACCCCCTCTCCCTGTGTAATGTAAAAGCCAGCTTGTTTCCTCTCTGAATTTGCTGCTTCGCTGGGTTAGTGTCCCACCACTGGGCCTGGGGTCACATCTGTCGCTGTCTTTAATTCTGAGTCTCACCCCTAGTTGTCAGATCCAAGACCCCCTTTGGAACCAGTCACCCTTCTATGTAGGTATGCACGCATAAGTTATATATAGCGCCAACCTGGCTGTGAGCATTTGTGCGCTGTGCTGCGAGAGCAGAGTCCAGGCCTGAGCTCCCTGGCCTTGGCTCAATCCTCTGACCACAGGCTGGCAGGAAACATCACAGCATAGGCTCTTGACGCACACCTCACCCGGCTCTTACTCCCTGCTGCCCTCTGTCACCCTCTGCCATCTCACCCGGCTCTCACTCCCTGCTGTCCTCCGTCACCTCACCAGGCTCTCACTCCCTGTTGCCCTCCGTCACCTCACCTGGCTCTCACACCCTGCTGTCCTCCGTCACCCTCTGTCACCTCACCCCACGTGTGTGGCAGCCTGGCCTGAGACAGCTTCCCGGGCACACACACAGCTGCACCGAATACTTCACAGGTCTTTAAAAGACCATTTACTTGTTAATGAGGATTTGTTGTATTTGAACAATTAGGTTGTCTATAGAGGTTACCAAAATGCGGAAGCTATGGGAATTTTTACTGTGTATAAATAGATATTTTATGATAACACTACAATATGTGGAGTTACAATTGTAAGGAACAACACTGAATGTAAACTACTGTGAGTAGGAATGTGAAAATTAGGTCAGAATAGAGAATAACACAATGTTTATGCTCTCGTATAGATGTTTTAAAATGGAAAGTATAGTCCCGAAGAAGGTGCGATCATCATCTGAACACCGAAACGCGGCGTCGACAGAACCTTTTTTTAAATAAATTTGTTTTTATTGTATCTAATTTGTTTTTAATTTATGACAATTGAAATATTTGTAATGGTTTGACATATGCAATGAATTTATGCTTTTTAGTAAATAAAATAGATAACGAATAGACTCTAGACTTCGGGGTTTTTCCTGTTTTAATTGAAAACAATGTTGTTTGTAATATAGAACATTTCCTTTTGGTAACCTACCTTAGACTCATTAGTTCAGAAATAAACTCATGAATACTCCACTTTAGAGTGCAGAGCCTCAGTCTGTACAAAATCAGGGAAAGGGAGCTCTTTATTTTTCGTTTTGTTGTATTTCACCTCTTCTTAGCGCCCCTGCAGCTCCACTCTGCCTATCGCTGGAATCACCCGGCCCCTATAGAGCGGAGTCTGTGTTTGCTGACACTCTTTAAAAAAACAAAAAAGACAGGTACAATGTCTGCAAGGTCCGCGGGCCACCAAGGAAGGCTTGCTGGGCTCCTGGCGGCCTGCGGGCTGTACTATGAGTACCCGTTCCTTAGTGTGTGTGCTGATATTTCACATGGCTACTCAATTTGGCCACGCTGCACCGTTTTGGTCCTGAATAAAGCCTGTTTAAATCATTTGTTTAGGCTGAAACATGTAGACCACAGTTTTTGGAATATTAAAGACGGATCACCGACAAAATATCGAATACAAAAATATAGAATGATCAAAATATCGATGAAGAAATATAGAATGCAAAAATACCAAATTCCTATCTACAAACCGGTAAGTACAAAAATATTGAATAAAAAATATTGTTGTAAAAAATATAGTTAGTCAAAATATCTTTTTTTTTTAAATGTCTTAAAAGTAATTTAAAATTAATGAAATAATAAATATAATTAACTAAAACATATTTAAAAATACTTAATTAACCTTAAAATTATTAAATAATTAATTTACGTTATTAAAAAAACCTACAATTTTATATTTTAATACATATATACATTAACGTAATATTAATAAAACATATACAATATTGTTACCGTAGGAAAAGCGGGAGGGTCAAATTTACTATTACCAATCCAGTGAGTGCAACAGTAGGGAAAACGTTGGATAGCGTAGGGGTAAAAATTACTATTCCCACTCCAGTGAGTGCAACAGTAGGGAAAGCGTTGGTAGCGGGAGGGTAAAAATTACTATTCCCACTCCAGTGAGTGCAACAGTAGGGAAAGTGTTGGATAGCGGGAGGGTAAAAATTACTATTCCCACTCCAGTGAGTGCAACAGTAGGGAAAGCGTTGGATAGCCGGAGGGTAAAAATTACTATTCCCACTCCAGAGAGTGCAACAGGAGGGAAAGCATTGGATAGCGGGAGGGTAAAAATGAATATTCCCACTCCAGAGAGTGCAACAGTAGGGAAAGCATTGGATAGCATAGGGGTAAAAATTACTATTCTCACTCCAGAGAGTGCGACAGTAGGAAAAGCGTTGGATAGCGTAGGGGTAAAAATTACTATTCCCGCTCCAGAGAGTGCAACAGTAGGGAAAGCGTTGGATAGCGTAGGGTTAAAAATTACTATTCCCACTCCAGAGAGTGCAACAATAGGGAAAGCGTTGGATAGCGTAGGGGTAAAAATTACTATTCCCACTCCAGAGAGTGCAACAGTAGGGAAAGCGTTGGATAGCGTAAGGGTAAAAATTACTAATCCCACTCTTGAGAGTGCAGCAGTAGGGAAAGCGTTGGATAGCCTAGGGGTAAAAATTACTGTTCCCACTCTAGTGAGTTTAACAGTAGGGAAAGTAATGATTTAATATATTAATAAAAATAAATTAAATTTCAATACCAATAATAAATTTATTAAAGTAATTACCGATTTAATATTATGTAATAATTAATCAATTAGAAATACAAATACATATTAGTTATTAACATTAATTACCTATTCATAATTATTTAACAACTAATTCATGTTCAATAACAACAACTAATTAATAATACAAATTAATACCAATTAATAATTAATTAACAGTAAAATACACAAAAAAGTTTTTTTAATATGTAATTATTACAATTAAATCACTTCCCACCCTATTCCCTTATAAACCCCAAATCCGCTACAGAAAATAAATTAATACAATTATCGTAATTATCAATTAATGAATTAATACAAATTAATTACCAATTAATACAAATTATTACCAATTAGCAATTAATTAACAATAAATTAAAAATAAAGACCAAAAAATAAATAAAAATTATTTACTTAATTACAAATTACTTCCCACCCTATTCCCCCATAAACCCACAACCCACTACAGAAAATAAATTAATAAAATTAACATAATTATCAATTAATCAATTAATAAAAATTAATTACCAATTAAAAATTAATTAACAATTAATTCAAAATGAATACCAATAAATAAATACAAATATTTAATTAATTACAATTAAATTACTTGCCACCCTTTTCCCCTATAAACCCACAACCCGCTACAGAACTAAAACGCAAAATTAAATTAAAAATAATTAGTAATTTCTAAAAATTCATATTTAATTTAATATAATTAAATTACTTCCCACCCTATTCCCCTATAAACCCACCACCCGCTACAGAATTAAATTACGCAAAAATTAAATAACATAAAATTCATTACTTAAAATAAATTACAAAAATAATATACACTTTTCACAGATATACTAACATACAAAACACTTTAAAAAAGTCGATATTATAAGAAATTCAATATATTTCAATACCTATATTATATATTTGACTTTCTATATTTTGAAAATCGATATTATATTACTTACCTTCAATTCGACATTTTTCGCCACTATATTCTGTCCATTCGATATTTTGTCCATTCTATGTTTTGACTTCGATATGATGGCTATTCTATATTTTGGATTCGATATTATGTCTAGTTACCACAAAAGACCAATCTAGTCTTTAC
Source organism: Lissotriton helveticus (assembly GCF_964261635.1). Taxonomy (NCBI): domain Eukaryota; kingdom Metazoa; phylum Chordata; class Amphibia; order Caudata; family Salamandridae; genus Lissotriton; species Lissotriton helveticus. The sequence goes on from NC_136072.1 coordinate 705,701,932, forward strand.
AGTATCCACTTTTTTACTCTTTTAACCTAGTTTTAGGACCTCAGGAATACAATTGTTCTACCTCGACGGAGGATCTGCACTATGAACTCACTCCCTTCACCAAAACTATCTGCTCCGCTGTAATTAGGTATCGTAGCATACCTCGGTTGCACTCGGCAGCCAAGGGGGGAACCCAATGATGAAGCATGCCACCAACTAGGTTGATGGGTGAGGGTTCCTTTTAAAACATATTTGATTTCCTTTCTCACTCCTCTCAGATCTGTACTGCAGTGTTTTGGATTCCCTTGCTGGGTCCGTCCCTTGTGTTGTTTGATAAGTTATTTCGGGATAAGGAGGTATCCCTTATTTTCTTCGCTCTCCCTTTGTTTTCTCTCTTTAGTTTAAAAAGGTATTTTTAAGCGGTGGTGCGGTGGCCTGATGGCCACAATATGCTTGGTGGTGCCCTGAGGCACAGCAAGGCATTTTACAACTTTCCTTGCCGCCAGCGGTCTCATGGAGGTTTTTCCTCCATGAAGCTGCAGGCGGAGAGGAAAGAAGACCCTGTGCATGGGGTGCATGCAGGGTGGCACATGTTGTGCCACCCTATATTTTTGCTCCCCCAGTTCCTGCACGAGCTGGAATGCATGACATGGTGTATGCCTTCCCGTGCAGGAACCTGCACTGGCAGTCCCTCGGCGGTGCAGTTTAAGGGGCACTATGAGCCTTTAACCCCTTCCACGCTCATGACGAGCTGGGCTCGTCATGAAGTAGCCTGCTGCTACGCTGATGCCGAGCCCAGCTCGTCATGAAAGCATGAAGATCCAGGAATCCCAGCACAGCAGGGGAATTCCCATAGCATTCAACGTGTTAAAATGCACCGCCATGCAGTCCGCCTGCCAGACCACAAAAATACTTGTAATCTGGTGGGTGGCAGTAAATTTTGGTGGTGCGGGAGCGTGGTCGTGGCCTGCCACCCGCTCCCACACCACCAAAACTCATAATGAGGGCCATAGAAATATATACCTAGATTTCTCTACCTTTTCATAGCTGCCAAGTTTTCAGATTAGTTAAGTGGGACATTTCCAGGGTTTCAGCACACTTAAGAGTTACATTCAACTGCCAAATATGTGACACCTTCTGGCGAGTAAATTCAAGCAATGAGGTGCATGGAAAGGGATACAAATCAGGCATTATACCACTTTGAGCAATGAGTAGCTCTAAAGATTTCTTGAAATTGCTGCAAAAGCCATGAAAATGAAAGCTAACACTCGCTTTATAATGAAGATTAAATATTTGCATATTTTTTCACCAGCCTACGTTATACTGTGTGTAATCCAATTTTAAAACAATGTGCATATTCACAATGCTTTCTATCACAGGGTGGGACCTTTTAGCACTATAATACGGTAATAATAATAATCCACATTTGTAAAGCACAAACAATTACCCGCAAGGGTCTCCAGGCGCTGGGGCCATCAGGAAGATTAAGCAAGCTATTGCCCAGAGTCTCATGGTGCTGGGCTGATCTGCCGCCGGCGATCGAACAGTGATCCCCAGATTCCAGCGTCAGTCGCCCTGGCCGCGGCGCCACACCTCTCCCTGTCACTATCCACCACTGCACCAATGATGAAAAAAATCAGTGCCTCTCTGGCTACACACAACATATGCAGCGATTGCATTCACCGATTGAGGTTTCATACCATTAAAGTAAAATAATATGTTCCCAATCAATTTTGTTTAGCTTGCAGGATTTCTCATCGTTCATTAAAGGTGTGAACTTCTTTTGTATGTAGGTGCCTAAACACTAACAACATTATTACAGAATATTAAGTCATTGTTTATGTTTTGTTGTGCATCCTAGGCTGCGTTGGCTGGTTGAGCAGTCAGAGCTGAAGCCCATAACCCTCGCACTTGGCCCACTCCAACCTACACAAGCATTTCATATCCTGCATAATTCTCTGTTAATAAAATACCATCAGACTTGTGTTTTTGTTTTCTTGTGGGAAATCTTGGACACAGTTTTATTTAACATGTATGACCAAATTTACCGCATGAACTCATAAATCACAGTTGCTGCTATAATCAATATTACAGTGTAATAATTCATTCTAACAGGATCATAAATCATAAACGAGTGACTGGACATAAATCATAAATGGGTGGCAGGTCATAAATCACCTTTGCCTTGTATCAATCCAGTTCCGGTTTTGCTTGTCACATTTATGACACCATTTAGTTGTTGAGGCAATCACACAGGCCGCCTTTTAGTGGTCATACAGTTTCTTGATGTTTTTTCTCCGATCGCGAGGGAGGCTTAGCCTCCTACTGCTGTTAGACTCAACTTGCTACCTTGTCTGTCCATTTTGTGCCCTGCCGTCAGGCATGCCTGGGCTGCGAGTGCCGTGCTCTGCTTACTCCCCCCATCGGCCTACTCACCCTGCATCCCCAGGTAAGTGGCCTTGCTGGTGTGCCTCCTTTACCAACAAAGATACCCCTTTATCAGCCACACTGCATGTAAAGGTCACATCTCCAGGCATATCCCCCTTTCTCTCTTTTTTTTTTTTTTTACTCTGTTTTCCTTTTTTAGGTGCAGCCTGCCATTGCCATAGCTGCACATAACTTGGCCCAAAAACTTTTCATTCCTTCTTCTGACAGGTGCACCCCATCAGTCGCCTATAATTGCGGGCATCTTGGATTGATTAGGATATGCCTGATGCTCTCAAAGCAGTTAGCCTTGCAGTATTTGCAGACTGCAATGTTCAATTTCTTTCTGGAGTCATCCACTGCCCCATTTGACATGGACCCCCGCCACGACAACCTGGGGATGATTTCAGACCATATGATGGTGATGCTGCCAAAGAATCTTGCTGCTTCTGCTAACCCAAGCCGGATGTCATGGGGGAGGTCCTTCCTTCCCAGTTGCGTGAGGTCATTGCCACCCAGGTGAATTATCAAAACGTCTGGGTGCCAAGCGGCTGTTGCCTGCAGTTTGCCTAAGGTCATCAATAGTTTATAGAAAACAAATGAAGGAGTACCACCAGCAAGAATTCACAGATTCCTATTGGGGTGGAAGGTTTAGACAATAGGGAGAGAGTCTCCTTTTGTTAGAAACCCCTCACTCATCACCTAGTGATGACATGCTTCATCATCGGGGTCCACCCTAATGACCTAGCGTCATCAAGATGTGCTACAACACCTGATTACAGTGGAGCAGGTTGTGAGTGATGGTGCGTGAAAAAAGGAAAGGTAAGTGTGTTAAAAATTGTCCTGGTTTGAACTTGAAGAAAATAAAATTTTTATTGGCAAGCAACTGGACAATGTTAAAATCGTGGCGAGATAAAGTGAGGGCAGTAATGAGCCTGTGTATCTCTGTATGTGTTAGGTCTACATGTTTCAACCAAGGGGGTTATAATGAACCGGGTTTTCTTCAGGACCTTAAAACCAGGTTGGTGGACGGTCTGCGTCCCCTAAAAGACGCACCCAATCCTACCAACTGGAACCACTGGATGGCAAAAGTGTGGCCGTGGTATCAGCTCGTGCCACAGTGGGTGAGCTACAAAAATCAAAATGCCTGTAAAGGAAAATACGGACAATTGTCAAATATTGAGCGTTTATACATGCCTGTTACGTAGTGCAGTGCTTCAACTTTGTGCCGGCATGCTGTCAATCCCAATAAGGCTGTGAATTATTTGGTAACACCAATCAATGTTGCGCTACCGGGGTAATAATCGGCTCCAACTTAAATCAATGGAAGGAAGGATGTGAATGTGAACAATGGGGGGCGGTGGAAATTAACCGCAACTTGCACACTAAATAACTGAAGTGCTGTGTTTTCTTATATATCTGCACAACTTTCACGCAACTCAGTATTTATCGTGGCGTGGTGCTAACTCGCATACTGACTAGTTGGTGCGAGGATATATCGATTTGATAATGCATGCACTGCACAGTGCAATGGAGTGTTCGAGGACTTCATAGTCTGCCCTATGAAGTCCTCGAACACTCCATTGAGAGTGAGCCTTGGTTCTTTGTTTGTCTCGTACTTTTGGCGTGTTTGTCTTGTTTTGCAAATTAGCATGGCATATCAAATCGATATATCCTCGCACCAACTAGTCAGTCAAATAATTCACAGCCTTATTGGGATTGACAGCATGCCGGCACAAAGTTGAAGCACTGCACTACGTAACAGGCATGTATAAACGCTCAATATTTGACAATTGTCCGTATTTTCCTTTACAGGCATTTTGATTTTTGTAGCTCACCCACTGTGGCGCGAGCTGATACCACGGGCACACTTTTGCCATCCAGTGGTTCCAGTTGGTAGGATTGGGTGCGTCTTTTAGGGGACGCAGACCGTCCACCAACCTGGTTTTAAGGTCCTGAAGAAAACCTGGTTCATTATAACCCCCTTGGTTGAAACATGTAGACCTAACACATACAGAGATACACGGGCTCATTACTGCCCTCACTTTATCTCGCCACGATTTTAACATTGTCCAGTTGCTTGCCAATAAAAATTTTATTTTCTTCAAGTTCAAACCAGGACAATTTTTAACACACTTACCTTTTCTTTTTTCACGCACCATCACTCACAACCTGCTCCACTGTAATCAGGTGTTGTAGCACACCCTGATGATGCTAGGTCATTAGGGTGGACCCCGATGATGAAGCATGTCATCACTAGGTGATGAGTGAGGGGTTTCTAACAAAAGGAGACTCTCTCCCTTTTGTCTAAACCTTCCACCCCAATAGGAATCTGTGAATTCTTGCTGGTGGTACTCCTTCATTTGTTTTCTACAAGATATACCCAGGGGTACAGGAGTATTCCCCGTTCACCTTGGTGAACACAACCCTTGCTCTCCTTTTTGTTCCTCTATACATCAATAGTTTATCCCATCTTATCCCCAAGTAGCCCCACCAACTAATGCAAGTGGCTTCTGGCCTGCACCCCTGCCTGTGGCCACTGTGCATCCACAATGTCTGCATCCGGTGGTTGAAAGAATGACCGACCACCCAAACCAATCTGGGCCGGGCTCCTGCCAAGGCATCAAACAAACTGTCAGTTTTTCTCGCAGCACTGTCCATTATGCATTTCAAGCCAGCTGAGTCCTCTCGTATGTTTTATAACTCACACTCAAGCTCACACTTGTAAATGAAACATTGTTTTCTCTTCTATTCTAGTTCCCCTTTGACTTTCATCATCACTTTCTATTAAGAATATTCGGACACTAAAGCAAAATCCAATGGTATGTTTTCCAAAAACTGAGAGTCCCATCATCTTTATGTTTGGCTTTTAAGAGCTCCCTTCACCCCCCCCCCCCCATAGAATAATAGATTATAAAGGTCATTAGCTTGCTCAGCTGAGCCAAAGACACAAAAATTGTCCCTCGAAGAGAAGTTTCAGTTTGGATTATTGGACAAGTCCTGTGAATGCCCTGTTTTTTACAGGAATCAATCATCACCCTGAATTCTCAACAGCCACGAGCAGCCGCCAGTGACATATCTGATAACATTTTGAACAAAAAATTGTCCGACATCTGAAACTTCTTAGATCCTTTAGCTTTCTTCAGATTTGCGGCTGTGTTTAGACACTGTGCGCGTCCCCCGTGGGTCTCCTGCGTCCCTACCTTGGGTGGTTCCTGGTTGCCCCAGCGGTTCTACATGCCTTAGGCCTTGTGTCTATGTCCCTCGTGGTTCTTATACCACTTTCTTAGTATATGGTTTGTGACGCCCCTTGGGCTCAACGTATACTGTGTTAATTTACTGTGTGCTAAATAAGTTTACTGTATGTACTTTTGCTTCTAGCCTCATAAAGAGATTAGAGGGATGTGTTTAGATTAAATACATATATTTTATATATATACCTGGTGTGGTTCTCCTTTCATTTTGTCATTCACGAGATTCTAGCCTGGTAAAACAAGCTGCTTTACATTTCTTCAAGACTTAGCCTGAAGGCTGCTCTCCACTGCTACCACTAGGATAGCTTTCTATATAGGTTGTCTTTAAACCTACCATCTATAAGGGCCGTTTGGACTGGTGCAAGGTGTCCACTAGAATAGTGGACAGCATATGCCAGGCCAACTTCTGACAACACCCACAGTCTGTTCCATGCTCTCAAACAAGCCATGGCTGACATTGCTGGAGTCATGACTCTGAGACAAGAACAACTGTCTTGGCTGAGTGGCTGCATCGATGTCAACCGGGAGTTGGACATGTAGAGGATCATGGAAAACATGGAGCGGATGCAGGCGGAAAGAATAGCTGTCACAGCTTCACACCAACGAGATGTAGCTGGGATCTTCCATGCCCTGCAGATCCTCATCATGGCATTGCTGCCACAAGGATGAATGCTGCTGCTACTACTCCATCCATATCTCTGCCCCCTGATGTGTCAGTGCCTCACAGTGTGGTAGATAATCCACCTCTGGCCCCTGATGTGTCACTGCCATACAGTGCTGCAGACATAACACCACCACCCACATGTGAGGCACATCAAAGGACAATGATGTGGACGATTCTGCCTTTGTGGTAAGAAGGTAGCGGTAGCCTTCATCTCCGCCATATGGCCTGTTTCAGCTTGGTTCTGCCCTCTTCATCATGCCCTGGAATAACACCTTTTACTGTCCCCGGATACAATCTGCGACACTCACTTTGGCCCTCAACATGGACTGCCATATTTTGTTTGGTTACCAATGACACAGCAATCAGACTGCGGACTGAACCATTCCTCTTCCGATGAACTTGACAATCCCTAAAGGACTCTGGCTGGCCATCCATGGGGCAACAATGTAAAGTGGGGTTTGCATGGCCATGTACTGGTTCAGCTTCAGCACTCCACCGAATGTGTGTGAACTAGCTGTGGCCTCATTGCTCCTAAACAACAATCTCACAATTTCCCAACTAAGCCCCATGTCAATGTAGGAAATAGGGCTGTGTGTAAAAAAGTCAAAGTCAAAGTTACATGTTCAACAGCTCGGAGCAATGATTTGTTTGAGTGTGCAGCGGTTGAACTCCTGGGATGGTCTGTGCGTAAGTGTGAAGGTCCTTCCATGCGAGAGAACTGTGAGCAAGGACTTCTGTGTGTGGGGTGTGTATATGTTGGTCTTTGGTTAGCACTGTGCTTAGTGTGGGAGTCATCATCAGCTGCTATGGTATCTCTCAGGGGGTTGCCTGGGTGCATGCAATTCCAAGGTCGGAGGTGCAGATGTGCTACCACCTTCTAGTTCAGAGAAAGGAGCTTTCATCCCTAATGTTAGTTTGTCATCTGCTTGCATTCTGGAAATGTGATGTGGATTTTTTTTTTGTGGGGGGGATGTCACTGCTTCACCTTCCAGCACGGTCGAACCCTTCCCAGCCATGTACATGCCCTCACAGTCAATTTTGCATGCTGTGATGTAGCAGTTGTGTTGTGCTGCAGTCTGACAGTGATGGGTACAGGTAGCTGTGAGGAGGCGCTGAACTTCTCACCTGGCACCTATTAGCTGACACTGTGCACTACTTTTGATGGATGACGTCCGTGTACACATGTCATCTGTACATTGTACATATGTCCAAGGGACACCTTAGTGTGTTCCACGTAAGGTATTCCTGCTGAAGGTTTGGCTGGTGTGCATCTCCCATGTTGCTGAGGTGTTCACTGGGCCCCCATCCCTCCTACGTCCATGTTGCTCATCTTGTGGGTTGTGGGACTGAGTCACAGGGTGCATCTCTGCATCAGGGTGATTCATATTTGACCCCAAATGACACCCGCAATTTCATATTCGATCCCAAATGACACCCTGTTGTATTTTTTTGAACACCAATGACAGCCTTCGTGTCATGTTTTTTTACACTTGTGATAATCTGATGAGTGGGATTATGTACTACATTTGACACCCTGAAATGGCATTTCGAATAAGTGACCCCCTAAACCGTCTTTCTGTACAGAGGTGACATTCCCCACCACCTATTTGCTATTTGTGAGATTGTTAGCACTTAATGTTGCACTTAAACTTGTCAGAGTGATGTGCTAATGCAGAGGACTGAAGTGCACACAGGGAATGTGTGTTGCAATTAATTTATTTGCACATGCTGTTCATGTGGTCATTTTGTACTGTTCCATGATTGCTAAGGACAGTCACAATGTGACGTGCTCAAGTGAAGAAATTGTTAATGACTGTGTTCCTTCGGGCTATTCCTGCTGCAGCTGCAGTGGGGTGTGGTCCACCTGCCTCATCTTACTCATCATCGTCCAGTGCATCTGGCACTAGGATTCATGGGGCATTGGTGACTACACATATGTTGTGCAATACACAACATGCAATGTTCATCTTGCACACTATTTCTGGACTGTACAGGAGTCTTCCACCTGTGATGTCCAGGCACCTGAAACGTGCCTTTAAGACGCCAAATGTGCACTCAACAATGCCCCTAGTGCTTTTGTGGGCCACATTGTACTGCCTCTGGGCTGGGGTGTTCGGGGCTTGGAGGGGTGTCATCATCCACAGGCAGAGTGCATATCCTTGATCACCTGTGAGAGGTAAGTGAGATTAGTGTAAATTGGTGGTTCTGCATGCTGTGTTGGCAGACTTACAAGTTTTGTGGTGTGTGATTTGTGCGACTTTAGGATTCATGTTTGCCATGTATTGCTTCTGGCAAATGTGCAGGATTAGGAATATGCTACTTACCAGTATGCATCTGTTCTTGGCATAGAGGGCTGCAGAGTGGTACATTTATGAATAGATCGCCATCTGGTGTTGGGCTCGGATGATTGCACTTTGTTTTTCTTCTGGAGAAGTCTTTGTCGTCATAGATGACTCCTCCTCTCGGTGTTAGTGCGCATGGGCATCGGCTCCATCCTTAGATTGTTTTGCCATAGTAGGGTTAGATGGAGTAGTGTAGTATAGTACATAAAGATATGCCCATGTAAGTGTATCTAAATAAGATAATGTTGGGACAGACACAGGTTTCCGGGGAGGCAGGGAGGGCATGTACCACTCTGCAGCCCTCTATGCCAAGAACAGATGCATACTGGTAAGTAGCATATTCCGTTCGAGGCATATGGGCTGCAGATGGTACATTTATGAATAGATTGTAAAGCAGTTACCTCCCTAGCGGTGGTCACCAGTGTCTGTCGCAACTGTTTGAAATAGAGTTTTTAATACAGCTTGGCCCACTCTGGCTTGTTGTGCAGCCTGTACATCAACACAGTAGTGCTTTGTGAATGTATGTGGTGTAGACCAAGTTGCTGCTCTACATATGTCATCTAGGGGAATGTTCCCTAAGAATGCCATAGATGCTCCTAGTTTTCGTGTAGAATGAGCTCTAGGAGGAACAGTTAATGTTCTCTTTGCTTTAATGTAACATATTTGTATACATCTTACAATCCATCTTGCGATGCCTGCTTTAGAGATAGGATTGCCCTTATGTGTAGGGGAAAAAGCTACAAATAGTTGTTTAGTTTTCCTGAAGTTTTATGTTCTTTCTATGTAGTACAAAATGGCTCTTTTGACATCTAGTGTATGTAGAGCCCTTTCTGCCACCGTCTGTGGCTTTGGAAAGAAGACTGGTAGTTCCACTGGCTGATTGATGTGGAATGCGGAAATTACCTTAGGCAAGAACTTTGGGTTTGTTCTAAGAACCACTTTATTCTGGTGTAACTGTAGGAATGGTTCTTGTATTGTCAATGCCTGTAATTCACTTACTCTCCTGAGTGAGGTAATGGCTATAAGGAAAGCCACCTTCCATGTAAGGAATTGTATTTCGCACCTATGCATAGGTTCGAAGGGTGGCCCCATTAGTCTGGTGAGTACTACGTTGAGGTTCCAGACTGGGGAAGGTGGTAATCTTGGTGGAATGACTCTTTTAAGGCCTTCCATGAATGCTTTTATCGCTGGTACCCTGAACAGGGATATGTGCTGCCTGTTTTGTAGGTACGCTGCTATAGCTGCTAGATGTACTCTGATAGATGTGTACGCTAGATTACATTGCTGTAAGTGTAATAAGTAGCAAATAATCTCCCTTGTTGATACGTCCAGAGGGTTGATATTGTTATTAGTACAGTGTATAGCAAACCTCTTCCACTTAGCTGCATAGCATGCTCTGGTGGTTGGACGTCTCGCTTGTTTAATTATCTCCATGCAATTTGGGGGTAGATCTAAGTACCCAAATTCTAGGATTTCAGGAGCCAGATCGCTAAGTTCAATTGAGTTGGATCTGGGTGCATTATTTCTCCATGGTTCTGTGTAAGGTGCATGGGTAGAATTCGTAGCTTTTGATGTGGCACTTGTGAGAGTTGCAGGAGCGTGGTGAACCACGGCTGTCTTGCCCACGTGGGTGCTACTAGTATCATGGTCATTGAATGTTGTTGCAGCTTCCTGACCACTAATGGGATTAGTGGGAGAGGGGGAAAAGCGTATGCAAATTTGTTGGACCAATTTATCCATAACGCATTGCCCTGCGACAGGTGATGTGGGTACCTGGACGCGAAGCTTTGGCATTTTGCGTTCTGATGAGTGGCAAAGAGGTCTATCTCTGGTTGTCCCCATCTTTGGAAGAATGGCTGCAGTATTTGTTGGTGCAGTTCCCATTCGTGTATTTGTTCCGACTGTCTGCTTAAGATGTCTGCTATCTGGTTTTGGACTCCTGGTAGGTGTTCGGCTAACAGATAGATGTTTTGAGGAATGGCCCATCTCCAAATTTCCTGTGCTAGTCTGGATAGTTGGAGAGAGTGCGTCCCCCCCTGTTTTTGAATATAATACATTGCTGTCATGTTGTCTGTTCTGATCAGGACTGCTTTGTTGGTAACATGTATTTGGAAGGCTTTCAATGCTAGAAATACTGCTAGTAGTTCTAGATGATTGATGTGCAGTCTTCTTTCCTGCACACTCCACCTTCCTTGTACTGTGTATTTGTCCATATGTGCTCCCCATCCGGTGAGCGATGCATCCGCTGTTATTGTGACCTGTGGAATTGGTTCTAGGAACGACCGCCCCTTGGCAATGTTTGTTGTGTTCCACCACTTCAGAGAGCGGTGTGTGCGGTCGTCTACCAACACCAGATCTGTAATCTGCCCTTGAGCCTGATTCCACTGTGTCGCTAAGCATTCTTGTAGCGGACGCATTTGTAGTTTGGCATATGGTATTAGCAGTATGCAGGATGACATCATCCCTAATAGCTGCATGAACACTCTTGCTGGTAGTGAGTATTGTGGCTGGAATCTTTGAATTATTGTAAGCATTGTTTGGATCCTGACTGGGTTGGGGTATACTTTGGCTTTTTCTGTGTCTATAGTAGCCCCCAGATATTGTTGAACCTTGTTTGGTTGCATGTGTGACTTTGTGTAGTTCACCGTGAACCCTAGCTGGTGTAGTAGCTGAATTGTCTTTTGTGTGTTTTGAAGACATTCTTCTTGTGACCTTGCCTTTATTAGCCAGTCGTCCAAGTATGGGAAGACATGAATTTGTTGTCTTCTTAGGTGAGCTGCCACCACTGCCAGGCATTTTGTGAACACCCTTGGTGCCGTTGTGACACCAAACGGAAGGACTTTGAACTGATAATGTTGTCCTTCTACCACAAACCTGAGGTATTTCCTGTGGGCTTTGTGAATTGGGATATGAAAGTAAGCGTCTTTTAGATCCAGTGTAGAAAGAAAGTCCCCTTCCTTCAGTAAAGGAAGTACCTGTTGGAGCGTGACCATGTGGAAATGTTCCGAATTTATGTATGCGTTGAGAGGTCTTAGGTCCAGTATCGGCCTTAGAGACCCATCCTTTTTGGGAATTAGGAAGTATAGGGAGTATACTCCTGTTCCTTGTTGATGGTGTGGAACCTTCTCTATGGCATGCTTTTCTAGTAGGGATAGTACTTCCTGCTGTAACAGTGTTATGTGATCTTGTTTCATTGGACGCTGTCTGGGGGGGATGTTTGGTGGGGTAGATGTGAGTTCCAGGCAATAACCATGTTGGATAATTTGTATCACCCACCTGTCTAATGTGATGTTTTCCCAGACAGGTAGGAACTGTGATAGGCGACCCCCGACCGGTGTTATATGGTCTGTGGGGAGCTGTATGAAGTCACTGTTTTGGGGTTGGAGAGTTGCGGTTGTTGTTGTTTCCGCGACCTCTACCCTTGTTGTTGTTACCTCTGTAGCCACCTCTAGAATTACCTCTGGGTGATGTAGGTGTAAAAGAGGTTTGTTGCTGGCTTGTACCTGTATTTTTGGATCCTCCTCTATAGGTGGACCTACGAAAGGAACCTCTTTGTGTCGGCTGTTGCAATGCTCCCATTGATTTAGCCGTTTCGGTATCCTTCTTCCTCTTTTCTAAGGCCTCATCTGTCCCTGTGCCGAAAAGTGTTTTCCCATCAAAGGGTTGGTTCAGTAACGATGTTTGTACTTCTTGTTTGAACCCTGATACTCTGAGCCATGCATGTCTTCTTAACATGATGCTTGTGTTTGTAGATCTTGCCGCAGTGTCTGCTGCGTCTAGGGCGCACTTTATTGAAGTGTTAGTAATTAACTTCCCTTCTTGTATGAGTTGATCTGCCCTTTTTTGGTGTTCTTTAGGGAGATGTGTGATGAGTTTCTCTAGCTCATCATAATGCGCTCTGTCATACCTTGCAAGTAGTGCTTGCGTATTAGCTATGCGCCAGCTGTTTGCCGCTTGAGATGCCACTCTCTTGCCAGATGCATCTATCAGTTTAGACTCTTTGTCAGGAGGTGGAGCTTCTCCTGTAGATAAAGAGTTTGCTCTCTTACGAGCGTTAGTGACCACTAGTGAGTCTAGAGGAATTTGCCCTTTAATGTATATTGGGTCTTTTGGAGCTGCCCTATATTTTTTATCGATTCTTGGGTTCAGTACCCTAGCCCTCACTGGGTCTTTGAATATCTCTGATGTATGACTGAGAAGGCCCTTAAGCATTGGTAGTGTTCCTGATGTTCTTTGTGCAGTAGGTAGTGTTTCTAATAAGAAATCCTCTATTTGAGGTTCTGCATGTAGTTCTACCTTATGATATGTTGCAGCTCTATTAATGAGTTGTGCAAAACCAGTGTTATCATCAGGAGGTGAAGGTTTTGAGGGATACAATTCAGGGTCGTTATCATTATCTGACCCTACATTATACTCTTCCCATGGGTCTGCCTCCTCTGGGATTGTGTCTTCATCATCCCCAGGATGTTCCCCCTCCCCTGTGTCACTCTCTACATCTGTTGTTGGTGTAGATGGGCGTGTAGGAGGATTATTTGGCCTATTGTGAGGAAGAGGAGAAGATGGTGTGTGTCTAGGTTTGGGAGAAGGGGGAGGAGTTGTATTTGTCCCCATTGTTCTCTTCTTCGGATGAGTCTTGTCGTCCGAATGTTCATTCTTCCTCTTTTTAGGTAGTTCTGTGACTACCTTGCCAGTCTTTGGGTCAATAAACAGAGTCTTTTGTTTAGGATCAGTCCCGTGTTCCTGTATCGGTACCGCATTTTTCGGTTCCGAAAGGTGTTTTTTCTTTTGAATGTCCATTTGTATTTTCGGTACCGAGGTTTTATTCGGATCCGATTTCTTCGGTATCGAAGATGTCCCCGGTGTCGAGGGTGTTTTCGACGCCGAAACGTGCTTCGGTGTCGACATGGACTGCTTCGACTTCGAGCTTTCCTTGACTTGGAGCTTCGGTGTCGATGTGGTCCGTTTATCGGAACCGGAACCACCATGATGGGAGACCGAGTGTTTCGGTTTCTGTTTCGTTGCCGGGCTCGAAGGCGGGGCGTTGGAAACTTTTTTCGGTTGTCTGACCGGGCTCGAAGGCGGGGTCGATACCGTGTGGGGTCTGTTTTTTGGTAAAGGGACGTCGTCACTCACGGTTTGTTGGACGTCGATTTCCTCGACGTCGGACTCGTCCGCTTCAGACCCCGCCTCATCGGCCTCTTCTTCCTCCTCTTCTGGGTGCTGGTCCTCAAACAGCTCCGGGATTGCTTGTGACTGCATTCTCGATACCTCGTGTCTTCGGGCTCGACGGTTTCTAATCGTCGATTTTGAAGAGAACGCTGCACAGGCCTCACAGTCCCTGGATTCGTGTTCAGGGGACAAGCAGAGGTTGCACACCTCGTGTAGGTCCTTGTGTGGGAACTTAGCACCACACGTTGGACATTTTTTGAATGGAGTCCTTTCCATGGACCCCGGGCTGGACTACGTCGAGTTTCTCGTAGTCGTCGTCCTTCGAACCGCGTCGGTAAGGAGTGAAGTCGCGTTCGATAACGATACCGTCGATTTGGAAATGGATACGCGCCGGTTATAACCTTCTTTGTTGAAGTCGGTCCGGAGCGCTTCGATCCTCATCCGAACCCGATGGCGGAAAAAAACAATCTAAGGATGGAGCCGATGCCCATGCGCACTAACACCGAGAGGAGGAGTCATCTATGACGACAAAGACTTCTCCAGAAGAAAAACAAAGTGCAATCATCCGAGCCCAACACCAGATGGCGATCTATTCATAAATGTACCATCTGCCATATGCCTCGAACATGTGTATTACGTAGCCTCACAGCTGCTCCTTCCTCCCTGAGCCTATTTACTTGTGTGCGCTGCGCGGTTGCATCACTTCCACTCCTACGGCACACTATTGTCATGCCTGTCTGCGCATGTTTGCAAGCCTGACAACAACACTGTAATGTTGGCCGTTGAGGGTGGGTGGCCACTTATGTGTAGGCCTAAGGTAAGGATAGGGAGGACACAGATGTAGAGTTCAGGCCTGGCTGAACTTGAGCTGCGATTGAGGCTAGGCCTTTGGCTTATGCTGCGGCAATGAAGATACACACACAACAGTTGGCATGTATGAGCCAAGACCCCGAGCAGTCTTGTGCTCCTTTATTTATCCATTCGGGCGTGCCAGCCCTCCGGGTGCATATAACATTGCAACATTGTCGATTAAGTGCCGGGAAGCTCTGACACTACAACAGAGACACATGCCATAACTACTTTTGTGGCCAGCCCGGAACTGAACCATGCCCAGTCCCCAGAACTAAACCATGCCTAGAGCCCAGAACTGAACCACACCCAGAGCCATTTCTTCACACTCCTACGTGGCACTGGGATGTTGTGTGCTTTGGAGTATGTCTCCAGACGTTCAACACAGGCTTTCCAGCGGTCTGCCTGGGATGGGTTGGCCCCATGACTATGAAGGGCTCCAGTGGCGTTACCGAGGACATGCTGTTGGCTGCTGGAGGCGGACTTGTGGGGCAGCCCCACGGAACGATGACTTGCGGTGCACTGAGGGGGTGGCACCTGAGGCACTGCTCTGCCACGGGCCTACCACCACGTGGCGATGACTTGCGGTGCACTGAGGTAGGCCCACCTGAAGAGCTGAGCGGTTGTGCAGCATACGATGATGCAGTAGGCCTGGAGGCTGGACCGTGACTTGTGGTGTACAGAGGTAGTGGCACCTGAGGCACTGCTCTGTCACTGGCCTACCGCCATGTGGCGATGACTTGCGGTGCACTGAGGTTGGCCCACCTGAAGAGCTGAGCGGGTGTGTAGCCCGCGATGATGCAGTAGGCCTGGAGGTCCAGACTTGAATTGATTTGTGTGAGAGCTGCTGGACCGCAGTGTAGGCCAGAGGGAGCAGTCTGCACACACAGAACTCTGCAGTGCGGTGCCGCAGGGTACGTTGGGGGCCTGTTGCACGGAAGCCACTGATCGGCTGAGGAGGCTGCCAAGCTCACGGGTCTCGGGCTTGAAGATTGCACAGGCACGTTGTGGGCCCTCTTGGAGACACGCCGTGGTGGCAGGGGAGCAGTGAGACCTGGGTGCACAGGGCTGGGCAATCACTGCTGGGAGCCGGACATGTCTTGGAACCAGTGGACTTGGATGCAGCAGGCACCAAGTTTAGGCAGGCATCACTGGTCACGGTGGCGGCCTCATGGCAGGGTAAGTGGCTCCGCCATGGCAGACACACCCCTGCAGGTGATGACGAGATGTGCGCCGGGTGGCATGTGACATAGCCACCTAGTCGCCAGTGTAAATGTGGCCGTTGAAGGTGGTTGGCCACGTGTGTGTAGGCCTATGGTCAGGATATGGCAGACACAGAGACACATGCAGTAGTTACTGCTTCGACTTCGAGCTTTCCTTGACTTGGAGCTTCGGTGTCGATGTGGTCCGTTTATCGGAACCGGAACCACCATGATGGGAGACCGAGTGTTTCGGTTTCTGTTTCGTTGCCGGGCTCGAAGGCGGGGCGTTGGAAACTTTTTTCGGTTGTCTGACCGGGCTCGAAGGCGGGGTCGATACCGTGTGGGGTCTGTTTTTTGGTAAAGGGACGTCGTCACTCATGGTTTGTTGGACGTCGATTTCCTCGACGTCGGACTCGTCCGCTTCAGACCCCGCCTCATCGGCCTCTTCTTCCTCCTCTTCTGGGTGCTGGTCCTCAAACAGCTCCGGGATTGCTTGTGACTGCATTCTCGATACCTCGTGTCTTCGGGCTCGACGGTTTCTAATCGTCGATTTTGAAGAGAACGCTGCACAGGCCTTACAGTCCCTGGATTCGTGTTCAGGGGACAAGCAGAGGTTGCACACCTCGTGTAGGTCCTTGTGTGGGAACTTAGCACCACACGTTGGACATTTTTTGAATGGAGTCCTTTCCATGGACCCCGGGCTGGACTACGTCGAGTTTCTCGTAGTCGTCGTCCTTCGAACCGCGTCGGTATGGAGTGAAGTCGCGTTCGATAACGATACCGTCGAGTTGGAAATGGATACGCGCCGGTTATAACCTTCTTTGTTGAAGTCGGTCCGGAGCGCTTCGATCCTCATCCGAACCCGATGGCGGAAAAAAACAATCTAAGGATGGAGCCGATGCCCATGCGCACTAACACCGAGAGGAGGAGTCATCTATGACGACAAAGACTTCTCCAGAAGAAAAACAAAGTGCAATCATCCGAGCCCAACACCAGATGGCGATCTATTCATAAATGTACCATCTGCAGCCCATATGCCTCGAACATGTGTATTACGTAGCCTCACAGCTGCTCCTTCCTCCCTGAGCCTATTTACTTGTGTGCGCTGCGCGGTTGCATCACTTCCACTCCTACGGCACACTATTGTCATGCCTGTCTGCGCATGTTTGCAAGCCTGACAACAGCACTGTAATGTTGGCCGTTGAGGGTGGGTGGCCACTTATGTGTAGGCCTAAGGTAAGGATAGGGAGGACACAGATGTAGAGTTCAGGCCTGGCTGAACTTGAGCTGCGATTGAGGCTAGGCCTTTGGCTTATGCTGCGGCAATGAAGATACACACACAACAGTTGGCATGTATGAGCCAAGACCCCGAGCAGTCTTGTGCTCCTTTATTTATCCATTCGGGCGTGCCAGCCCTCCGGGTGCATGTAACATTGCAACATTGTCGATTAAGTGCCGGGAAGCTCTGACACTACAACAGAGACACATGCCATAACTACTTTTGTGGCCAGCCCGGAACTGAACCATGCCCAGTCCCCAGAACTAAACCATGCCTAGAGCCCAGAACTGAACCACACCCAGAGCCATTTCTTCACACTCCTACGTGGCTCTGGGATGTTGTGTGCTTTGGAGTATGTCTCCAGACGTTCAACACAGGCTTTCCAGCGGTCTGCCTGGGATGGGTTGGCCCCATGACTATGAAGGGCTCCAGTGGCGTTACCGAGGACATGCTGTTGGCTGCTGGAGGCGGACTTGTGGGGCAGCCCCACGGAACGATGACTTGCAGTGCACTGAGGTGGTGGCACCTGAGGCACTGCTCTGCCACGGGCCTACCACCACGTGGCGATGACTTGCGGTGCACTGAGGTAGGCCCACCTGAAGAGCTGAGCGGTTGTGCAGCATACGATGATGCAGTAGGCCTGGAGGCTGGACCGTGACTTGTGGTGTACAGAGGTAGTGGCACCTGAGGCACTGCTCTGTCACTGGCCTACCGCCATGTGGCGATGACTTGCGGTGCACTGAGGTAGGCCCACCTGAAGAGCTGAGCGGGTGTGTAGCCCGCGATGATGCAGTAGGCCTGGAGGTCCAGACTTGAATTGATTTGTGTGAGAGCTGCTGGACCGCAGTGTAGGCCAGAGGGAGCAGTCTGCACACACAGAACTCTGCAGTGCGGTGCCGCAGGGTACGTTGGGGGCCTGTTGCACGGAAGCCACTGATCGGCTGAGGAGGCTGCCAAGCTCACGGGTCTCGGGCTTGAAGATTGCACAGGCACGTTGTGGGCCCTCTTGGAGACACGCCGTGGTGGCAGGGGAGCAGTGAGACCTGGGTGCACAGGGCTGGGCAATCACTGCTGGGAGCCGGACATGTCTTGGAACCAGTGGACTTGGATGCAGCAGGCACCAAGTTTACGCAGGCATCACTGGTCACGGTGGCGGACTCATGGCAGGGTAAGTGGCTCCGCCATGGCAGACACACCCCTGCAGGTGATGACGAGATGTGCGCCGGGTGGCATGTGACATAGCCACCTAGTCGCCAGTGTAAATGTGGCCGTTGAAGGTGGTTGGCCACGTGTGTGTAGGCCTATGGTCAGGATATGGCAGACACAGAGACACATGCAGTAGTTACTTTGGTGGCCATCCCAGAAGTGAACCATGCCCAGAGTCCCAGGCTTTATAATCTCACTCCTACGCTAGACTGGCGTACGCCGGCCCAGGCCACTACACTTACGCTTATGGGGGGCGACGTAGCGAAATGTCCACGGTCTTCCCCACTGCCTGAGGTAACATGGTTGGGTCCACTGTCCACAACACTACAAACACCAGCAGTATATGTACACATGGACATGTCTGTGCTCTGCATACTCAAGACTGTCCTTCACACCACCACCACACTTGGCATTGTGTACATTTTTATTCATGGGTCACTTGCCTCCTTTGCACATTCTTGGTTCCCACCTCTCCCCACATTCTGCAATTGGGTGGCAGAGGGGCTATGCCTTTGTGGATGGTTTGTCTACGTGTCTGACCCCTGTTACCAGTTACTTGCGTTGTCGTGTCAGGTAGGTAGGCATGTTGGTTGGCATGTTGTATGTGATTTTGTTATGTCTGCATTCGCACAGTTGTGAGTTGTATAATTGTGGAGTTGAAGTGTGTGGTGTGTTCCGTTGGTACTTACCAACAAGCAGTGCATTTCCATAGGTGCCATCCTGAAAGCGCTGATTGATGATGGACTGCCGGAAGATGTAGGAATCATGCACACTGCCTGGGAAGTTGGCGTCGACATTGGTGAACAGTCCCCATCGGTCCACTATTGCCTGCACATTGATGGAATGCGTGTGCTTTTTGTTGCGGTAATTGTGTGCAGTGTCGACAGGAGGCCCAAGTAGGACATGTGTGCAGTCAATTGTCCCCAACACGTACGGGAAGCCAGCTATGGCATAGAAACCTTGGTTGGTCTCAAGCTGTTCCTGCACAGTGTGGGGGAAGTGAAGGTGCTGGGGTATCAAGCTGATGATGGCATCCAAGACAGGTGTGAGGAACTTTGATAGGGCTGGTTGTGAGACTCCTCCGACTTTGGCAGTTGTTGCTTGGAAGGTACCAGAGGCCAACAAGTGCAGCACAGCCAGCAGCTTTGTCAACGGAGGGATGTTGGTTGTCCGCTGTGTTGGTATTGTTATCCTTTTGAGCCTGTAGTGGGCAATGACATCCTCTGGTGTTAAGTCTCTGAGGCTGGTGCATTTTCGGAAGGTCCACTGTCTTGTTCTGCAGTGCCTCTGTGGTAGTCTGGGGGGGGGGGGCGGGTCCAGGAGGTGGCTGTGGTCCTGGGGGTGGTGCCGGTGGGTGTTGTGGCCCTCTTGGGTCTCTAAGCTGCATGATTAATAGCTCCTTGGCATCTGTTGGTCTTCAGATGTGGCCCTGGGCTGAGCTCCCTTTATACTGCAGGTTTTTGTCCTACTTAAGACCTGAAAAAAGCAGGTCTTAAGTCCCTGCTGCTAATGTGCCTTTTCACCTGTTTTTGAACCGTATCGCCGATCTGGCTGGTCATTGAGAATATCACGAAGTGGTGTTATCATGAGTTTTTTCATGGGAACGCCTACTCTGAATATGATTAGCATTAGTTGTTGCTGTCAGCCTTGGCAATGTTTTTAGAGGCAGCTATCGCAGGTAAACTGACGATGTTGGCTGTTAGCCCAAGCTTGTGAATAGGGTGATAAATCTATTGCCCCTTTTGTGGCAGAAAAGTGCAGCTAAACCGGCAATGAGTTCTTGAGAATATGCCCCTCTGTTGTTAATTCATGCAATGCATTCGCAGGTGTAAATACGAGAACGGGGAATGGCTGCATATGGTGCTGACTAGACCACGTCTGGCTACATTTTAGGAGCAGATCTTTTGAGTGCGAAATTACAGGTAAAGTAACCCTGGATAACCATGGAGTTCTTCCTGGTATTATGTTCCCACAGCTCCAATTATTTTTTATTTCCACTCTTGTGGCCAGAACGCTGATATTAGCGAAGTGGAAATCTGACATAATCCGTACATTGGATCAATGGATTGCAAAAATGCAGAGGGTTAAATCATGTGAAAATCTCCATGCACAGAAAGTTGGTCAATATGGAAATTTTCGAGAATATGGAAAGGTTAGGATAATTGAAGAAGACCTTTTTCTTTCTGTTACTCGGCCTTTTGAATATGTTGGGCTGGGGTTTTAATTTTTTCTTTGGATACAGTATATAAGAGGTTAATGTAATAAGTGCTTAGCATGTGATTTTTCTATTCTATATATGAATTTCTGGCATGTATGATTTAATTGTTTGCTATAAAGGATGAAAGTGTTTGTATCTTTTTTTCTGGTACATCTAAAAAAAAAAAAGTAAAAAAATCCAGTTGTGTGCTGTGATTAAAACATAGGGAATTATCTAGAGCCCGAGTACTCATAGTACAGCCCGTGGGCGGCCAGCGGCCCAGCAACCCTTCCTTGGCGGCCAGCGGACCTTGCAGACATCATACCTGTCGTTTTTTTTTTAAAGCGTGTCAGCAAACACATACTCTACCCTATGAGGGGCAGGCGATTCCAGCGATAGGCAGAGTGGAGTTGCAGGAGTGCTACGAAGAGGTTAAATACAACAAAGCCTCATTAACAAGTAAATGGTCTTTTAAAGACCTGTGAAGTACTCGGGTGTGGCTGTGTGTGTGCCCAGGAAGCTGTCTCAGCCCCGGCTGCCACACGCGCGGGTTGAGGTGATAGAGGGTGACAGAGGACAGCAAGGTGAGAGAGCCGGGTGAGGTGATGGAGAGAAGCAGGGAGAGAGAGCCGGGTGAGGTGATGAAGGGCAGCAGGGAGTGTGAGCCGGCTGAGAGGGCAGAGGGTGACAGAGGGCAGCAGGGAGTGAGAGCCGGTTGAGGTGTGAGTTCAGAGCCTGTGATGTAATGTTTCCCGCCAGCCTGTTGTCAAAGGGTTGAGCCAAGGTCAGGGAGCTCAGGCCTGGTCCCCACTCTCACAGCACAGCGCACAAATGCTCGCAGCCAGGTTGGCGCTATATATAATTTATGCATGCATACCTACACCGAAGGGTGACTGGCGCCAAAGGGGGGCTTTGATCTGACAGCTCGGAGGCGAGAGTCAGAATTAAAGCCAGCGACAGATGTGACCCCAGGCCCAGTGGTGGGCACAAACCCCGCGAATCAGCAAATTCAGAGAGAAAACGAGCTGGCTTTTACATTACACAGGGAGAGGAGGGAGTGGGGGGGCTGTCTCTGGGCTGGTGACGGGGACGTGTAGACACAGTACATGTGCACTGCCTGAGGCACAGAGACAGATAGAGACATAAACAGACAGACAGAGATAGACAGAGACAGGGACAGACTGACAGATAGAGACAGATAGAGACATATAGAGACAGAGCCAGATAGAGGCAGAGACAGATAGAACTAGATAGAGGCAGAGACAGACCGCAATAGAGATAGATTGAGGTAGAGACAGATAGCGGTAGAGAGAGACAGACAGCGATAGAGACAGAGACAGAGACAGAGCTAGCGACAGAGATAGAGGCAGGGACAGATAGAGGCAGAGACAGACAGAGATAGAGACAGACAGAGATTGAGACAGACAGAGATAGAGACAGAGAAAGACAGAGACAGGGAAAGACAGTGATAGATAGAGGCAGAGCCAGGGACGGGGCTGACAGATAGAGGCAGAGACCGGCAGAGACGGAGAGGGAGACAGAGGGAGGGAGACAAGGACAGACAAGAGACAGGGATAGACAGAGGCAGATAGAGACAGAGACAGACAGATAGAGGCAGAGACAGAGACAGACAGAGAGGCAGAGAGATGGAGAGGGAGACAGAGAGGGAGACGGAGGGAGACAGGGAGAGAGAGAAAGAGGGAGAGGGAGGGAGAGGGAAGGGGACAGCAGAAGGGAGAGGGAGAGAGACATAGAGGGAGGGAGACAGAGAGAGATGGAGACAGAGAGAGGTAGATTGAGGGAGGGAGACAGAGGGAGGGAGTCAGGGGGAGACATACAGAGGGAGAGGGAGACAGACAGAGGTAGAGGGAGACAGACAGAGGGAGACAGACAGAGGGAGACAGACAAAGGGAGACAGAGGGAGACAGACAGAGGGTGGGAGATAGAGAGGGAGAAAGAGAGGGAGACAGAGGCAGGGACCGACAGAGACACGGACAGACAGAGACAGATAGAGGCAGAGACAGGGACATGGGCAGACAGATTGAGGCAGAGACAGAGAGAGACAGACACAGAGGCAGAGAGACAGAGAGATGGAAAGGAAGACAGAGAGGGAGAGGGAGAGGGTGGGAGAAAGAGGGAGACAGAGGGAGGGAGAGGGAGAGAGAGGGAGGGAGAGGGAGGGAGATAGAGGGAGGGAGACAGAAGGTGACAGACCGAGGGAGAGGGAGACAGAGAAAGAAGGCGACAGAGGGAGGGAGACAGAGAGAGGGAGACAGAGGGAATCAGGGGGAGACAGAGGGAGGGAGAGGGAGACAGACAGAGGGAGACAGAAAGAGGGAGACAGAGGGAGGGAGACAGAAGGAGGGAAACAGAGAGGGAGACAGAAAGAGGGGGAGGGAGACAGAGGGAGGGGGACAGAGGGATACAGAGAGAGGGAGGGAGACAGAGAGAGGGAGGCAGAGGGAGACAGAGGGAATCAGGGGGACACAGAGCGAGGGAGAGGGAGACAGGCAGAGGGAGAAAGAAAGAGGGAGACAGAGGAAGGGAGACAGAGGGAGGGAAACAGAGAGAGAGACAGAAAGAGAGGGAGGGGGACAGAGAGAGGGAGGCAGAGGGAGACAGAGGGAATCAGGGGGAGGGAGAGGGAGACAGTCAGAGGGAGACAGAAAGGGAGACAGAGCGAGAAGGAGGGAGGGAGACAGAGTGAGTGAGACAGAGGGAGACAGAGAGAGAGAGAGGGAGGGAGGTAGAGAGAGGGGGGGAGAGAGAGAGAGAGAGAGAGAGAGAGAGAGAGAGAGAGAGAGAGAGAGAGAGAGATGTATGTGTGTATGCCGGGTGCGGTGGCTCAGTGGACAAATGCGTCCACTGCAGGGGCCTGTGTTCCAGCTCATGGTCACAGTTTCTCTTGCCACGCTCCCTCCCCCACTAACCCAGCCCCCACCGGTGCGGCCCTCGGCCACAGCCACACTGTAAATTTGGCCCCCGGGAGACAGAGAGAGGGAGACAAAGAGGGAGGGAGATAGAGGGAGACAGACAGAGGGACAGAGACAGAGGGACGGAGACAGAGGGTGATAGACAGAGGGATGGAGACAGACAGAGGGAGACTGACAGAGGGAGGAGGGCAACAAACAGAGGGAGATGGAGGGAGACAGATAGAGGGAGATAGAGGGAGGGAGGGAGACAGAGGGAGACCGATGGAGACAGACAAAGAGAGAGAGAGGGAGGGAGACAGAGGGAGAGAGAGGGAGGGAGACAGAGCGAGGGAGACAGAGAGAGAACGAAGGAGGGAGACATGGAGAAGGAGGGAGACAGATACAGAGCGAGGGAGACAGGCAGAGTGAGTGAGACAGGGGGAGAGAGGGAGAGATGGAGAGAGAGGCAAGGAGACAGAGAGAGAGGGGGAGGGAGACAGAGAGAGGGAGGGAGAGATAAAGAGAGGGAGGGAGACAGAGAGAGAGAGAGAGAGAGAGAGAGAGAGAGAGAGAGAGAGAGAGAGAAAGAGAGAGAGAGAGAGATGTGTGTATGCCGGGTCCGGTGGCTCAGTGGATGAAGAAGTCCGCTGCAGGAGCCTGTGTAACATCTCATGGTCACAGTTTCTTTTTTGCTCTAGCCATGCCACCTCCCCCACTGACCCCGCCCCCATCGGTGCGGCCCTCGGCCACAAACCACACTGTAAATTTGGCCCCCGAGAGAAAGTTTGTGAGTACCCATGATCTAGAGATTGTTTAGCTCTCATCAAGTGCATCCTTTTAGTTACCAACAACAGCAAAATATTTACATCACTAGAAACCAAATTATTGTTTGTGAAGAATGCCAGTCACCTCGAGGGAAGGCTTACATTGCTAAACCGCAATTACAAACAATGACCACCTCCTGTGCCTGTGAGGGGAGAAAAAATTGAGAGGTTCCGGTACAATTCATACATCATTCCACCATAGTTGCACATACCTTTGAGCAGTTGCAGGGCGTTCTCCAGGTATTCATCTGATGTGATTGTTTTTCCATTTATTTCCAGTTCCAGGGTGAAGTCTCGCACCGTCCAGATGAAAGTGGGAAAGAAACTCATGAAGTCTGCGGTGTCCGACGCTTTTGTCTTACGGGCTTTTTGCCCAGAGGACTTCACGTTGATATGGTTTGACAGCTCCGTCACATAACTGGTTTCAAATTAAGGTAAAAAAGGACTTCGACAGAAAGATTCGCTGTGTATCTCAGAAAATACTACGGACAAGTGTAAATTAAAAATAAAACTTTTCTTATGAAATACACCTTCTTGTGTTCGATTCTTTTATTAGGAAATATAAGACTACTGGTTAATGATCTACGGACTTTCGAGGAGGACAACACTTGGGAAGAAGACACATATGGATGTCAGGCAGGGAGGATTGTGTCTATTGTCCAGCCTAAAATGAAGTTCAGGTATGGCTTGGTTTTCTCTCAAATACATTTGCTTATGTCCTTTCCAAGAAATGTAAATGCTTTCTTATAAGTGAACAGTAATAGATAAAGGTATTGAGAACAAATTTGCAGTTGCCTTTTGGAAATATTTAATGTGCTCAAAATGTTTTAAAGTTCATAAATGTGTCCTGCCTTTGCTTTGTATTTTCGGGAATTATTCACGATGGTCGCGGTCACTGATGTCATCATGACTCCCAGTTCTCCGCTAAAACAGAAAATAGGTTTTAAGGATGGTTTTTCTAGAAAGTCACTAGAAAAATATGAGTTTAAACTGTACAGTTAAAAACCGATAGTGTATAAAACACTATAATTTGTGTGCATATATATGTTTTACACTTTATGGAAAAGGCACGATCGTTATGGTTACTAATGTCATCGTGACGCCCGCTGTCATCTCAAAAACGGATAAAGATGGCTTTTATGGAACTCACTAGAAAAATGTGAGTTTAAACATGTTTTATACAGTCATGTAGATAGTAGTGTGTGTAGTGTATTGTTTGCAATTATTTTTTTAAATCACTTGTTTATGTGGCAGTGGCTGTTTAATGTGTCTTTTGTTTTGTAATTTCATGGCATATTCGCGACCATCAGGACAACGTCGCCAACATTCTTAAAAATTGGGAAACATTTGACAAAGAAAATTAACAATATTTTGGGCACTAGGGTGGCTCTAACAAGAGCCTTTGTGTTGATTGTGTGTACATGAGAGCTACAAATAAGACTGGATGGAGAGTTTTAGGATACTTAGAAACACTCTGTTGCCTTAGTTTGTAATGTGCACTCCATAATTTCTATAGATTCCATGCATATTAAAACGCAGGTTGTTGTTGTAGATAGAGCCAAGTTATGGTCTCTGAGGAATGCAGAAACAGTGTTATTAATATGTTTCCTGGCTTTGTCAATTTGCGGACAGATTAGACCACTTCCATTTCTGACGCTGGCATATGTTAAAGCACACCAAGACTGTGTGAGGGGAAAGCATTATCAATTCAGCAAAGGTAGTTTTTCATGAGGATTTCTAGGTCTACCCCAGTAAATGTGCCTAGTTCAATGCCACCACAGTGCACAATCATGAGGTCAGAGACTGATGAAACCACAATGGTTTTAACCAAAGGCAGCAATTGATGGAACTGTAATCCTCTCTGCCCAATCCCAAGTCCTGTCATTACTTCTCTTTCTTGCAGCCACGCCTGCCCAATAGACATAGCTGTGGCCCACATTCCATACTCTAAGCATATTGAAGTAAGGAGAAGTCGCACAGAGGACAGGTCTGCAGCTGAATATCACAGCTGGTAAAATGAAAGACAGTGAAAATCCATGTGTGGTGGTGGTTTGAAAAAAACAAAAAATTTGATTGGATGAAGGGAATAAAAGTAGGTAGCATTTGGAAATGATTAGTAAATAGAAGTTTGATTGGCTCTGGAAAGTAGAAAAAATGTCATAGAGATTTGCATATGCTTCCAGTATGTGCAATAAACCACACCTGCTGTAGTTCATTTTGTAACTAGTTTGGCCCTTCTGGAATGTGCTGTGAACTTGTGCACAGGGTACTATGTGGTTAATACATGAGATATGTACTTTTAATATCAGAGTGAATGCTTATGAACAAGCTTATACTCAAGTATACTTGCAGTGTCCTGTCCAGACTTAATTCTGCTATAACTAAGTAGAAAGGTAGGCATTATGTCTTGGGTGTGGTGTAATTGACCTGTGCATGCTTTTATACTGTTAGGGCTCTCTTCTTACATACAAATCCTCCACAAACTGCTCTTGTAGAACATAATGAACTAAGGAAGGTTGTAGGTAGGCTATAGTGAAGGGAGCTATATGCTTAAAATGTTTCACATGCACTATGAAGATTCACTGAGCTATATGTACTACTACAGATCCATGTTCCCAACTATACGTGCACCATACCACCCAATTTTCAGTGCGATATAGCTAAATACAAAAGCACAGAGACACTAAAACAACCAGCATGCAGCTCCTTAGAGACACATTTTAATAACCATACAGGTTACAAACAGAGACCGTTATTTACCCACAAACTTATATACACATGCAATAGAAGTCCCAAATATAACTGAGACATTCATTCACATATCAGCTATAGACCTGACACTTTCAAATCTAATATGAACAGAAGTAGCCTTTACATCATATTTTGGGCCTTAAACAGTTTATCGTCTGGATGCAGTTTTAGTGCAAGCCCAATCTTCATACTTTAAACACCTACACAAGGTATATACTGATCTTTTATTAGATAAAAGGGACCATTGAGGTAGACTTTACTTCCACCATTGGGTAGGCGGCTATGTGCTTAAAAGGTAACACATGTATTCTGAAGATTCACTGAGCTATATGCATTCATACAAACTCACATAGCCCATTAAACATTTAACTTGTCAACCAGAGTTCAATCTGAAACAGCTTAGTAGGAATGCAGGCAGGCACCACTCATGCAGTCATTCAGTCATTCATGCACTACTCATGTCCTCATACATCCATCCATAGCCCCTCATCCACTCATTCTTACACCAATGCAATTCTTATCCACTCATTCTAACATCCATGCCCTACTTATTTACTCATTCAATCATCCATGAACCACTGATGTAGTCATTCATTCATGCATGCACTACTCATGCATTCATGTATTTATTAATACCTAACTCGTCCACTCATTCTTACATCTACGCAGTACTCATCCACTCATTCTAATATCCATGCATCATTCATGCACACATTCAATCATCCATGCACCACTCATGCACTCATTTAATCATACAAGCTCCACTCATTTGGTCATTGAACTTTTATACACCATTGATGGACTCATTCAATCACTGATACGACACATATACATCCATTCCAAAGAATCATTCACTCTTACAGCATGTATGATCTTTTTTTAACTGTAAATTGTGGTTCCAAGTAAAATCTTTTTTATGTGCTTTTTTGTTATTTTTTGATTTTTTTTTTACAGTTCTTTTTGGGAACTGATATGTAATGTAATGTCAAAAGCTCTTGTATAGCGCGACAGTCACTCCAGGGAGCATCTTGGCACTTAGAAAGGCTAGGCAGAGGTGACATGCCTCACTGACGGTAAAAAAATAAGATCTATATGTTCAGATTAGGTTTTTTCACAAGGCATCGGATAAATTATAAACCAATGTTTTGAGGGTCTTTCTGAAGATTGTTTCTGACCAAATTTGGCGGTGGGACGGTGGGAGTGTGTTCCAGGCTTTGGAGCCCAAGACTGCCAGGGCCTTCCCTCCTCTAGTTTTAAGTCTAAAGTTGGGGATGGTAAGGAGATTCGCCTTTAGAGATCTAAGATTTCGCGAGGGAATATAGTGTTTAAACATACTCTGAATGTAACTAGGTCCTTTTCCATGAAAGGCCCTGAAGGTGATTAGGAGGACTTTAAAAAGAACCCGTTTGTGAATCGGCAGCCAATGTAAAGTGTCCATTGCTGCTGTGGCTGACGTCTTCCTATTCCATCTCAGCACCAGTCTTGCCGCTGTGTGTTACACCATTTGGAGCTTGTGGCCAACCGTCCTATTTGTCCCTACATATAAACTGTTGAAGTAGTCAAGGCGTGACATTATAAATGCCACTGCAACCATTGTTCGCGCTGGGAGTGGTATTAGGTCAAAGAATTTTCTTAGCCCCTTAATGATGCCGAAACATGTGCCTGCTACGGCCACTGCTTGTTGTTTAAAAGCCAGAGAAGAATCAAATCTGATCCCTAAGTTTCTGACTGACAGGACAGTGTTTGGGGGGACAGTGGCGTCCTCCGGCCACCATAAAGTGGGGCTAAACAAATTCTCTTTTCCATATGGCAAGATCTCGGTTTTCCCTGAGTTGCATTTCAGATGGTTCATGCTCATCCATTGGAACGTAACTTTGAGGCAGTTTCTAAGCTTCATTTCCGCCTCATTGGTATCGTCGTCCATCACCAGGGTGAGCTGCGTATCATCCGCATACGAGATGGTGTTAATGTTGCAGGATGATATGAGAGTAATCATGGGGGCCATATATACATTGAAAAGCGTCGGGCTCAGGCAGGAGCCCTGAGGTACTCCTGAGCTGAGCCGCTTTTCTTCTGACCTAAAATGACCTAAGGTAACCACTTGTCGCCTATTTGCTAGAAAGCTTTTTAGCCAGCCCAAAACATTCCCAGCTATCCCGGCCGCGGCTAGACGGTCCACCAAGATGGTATGTGAGACCGTATCGAACGCCGCGGATAGGTCCAAAAGTACCAGGACCGCCTTCTTTCCCTGATCTATTGCAGCTCGTAGTGTTTCAGAGGTGAAAATCAGTGCTGACTCCGTCGAGTGTTGCGCCCTAAAACCTGCTTGGTTAGGGTGCCAGATGTTATTGGCCTCCAGAAAAGCAGTGAGCTGTTTATTCAGGGATGTCTCTGTTAATTTGCAGAGAGATGGAAGCAGGGAGATAGGTCGTAAGTTTGTCAAGGTTGTTGGGTCTGGTAGCTGTTTTTTCTGCAGGGGTTTTACCGCTGCAAGTTTCCATTCCTCAGGGACTAAACCTAGGTTGAGTGAGGAATTTATGATGCTATTTATGATGGAGTTGACAGTATCCACCATTGTATGAAGGACAAGGGGCGGACAGGGATCAAAAGGGGAGCCTGATTTAATCATTAAAATTGCTGTCTGGGATTCCTCTAGGCTAACCGGGTGAAAAGTGGACATAGGGGCCCTGATTGTGGCAACTCTGCTGTTCTCTGTTTCCTCTTGAGCCGAAAAAAGAGGAAAATCCTTAATGAGAATGTGATTTTTTTCCTCAAAGAAGTCTTCTATTGTGTTACATAGGCTCTGGGAAGGGGGAATGTCTTTCTGCATAGATTTGGGGTTAATAAAGGTGTTAACTATCTTGAAGATTTCTTTCTGCTTGTTGTTACTTTTAGTTATAGCTTCGGTATAGTGTTCCTTTTTAGCAGTTTTTATCATCCTATGATACTGGCGGCGCGCAGCTTTGTAGTTGTTTTGGTCCGTTTCCCCGTAGTTTAGACACCATTTCCGCTCTAATGCCCTTACTTTCCTTTGCTCTTCCTTTAGGCTCAAAGAGAACCAGGGGGCAGAAGCCCTCTGCTTCTTTCTAGCGCCTATCCTCGGTGCAGCGTGGGTATTTCCTGAGCTGAGTGTGTTGATCCACTCCCTAAAAAGCTGACTGTCTCTAATTGGGTCTCCCGTTAGAGTCGGTCTGTTTTCTACTGCTGTAGTTAGAAACTCCATCTGTCCTAAAATATTTTTCCAACAGGGTTTCCCCTGGGGGAGTCCTGACGCCATATCTAAATTATTTCTTTTCCTGCCGGCCCTCACTGTAAGTTCGAAAGGGATAAAGTTGTGATCTGTCCAAGTTAGTGTTAGGGGCGTATTAACACTAAGTGTCCCTAGGTTGGAGTAGATGCAGTTAAGAATATGTCCAGCCTTATACCTGGTGTTGGTTGTCAGCTGGATTAGACCTAGGACACTCATTGTGTCCCTTAACCACATTGCCGCCGGGTCCGTGGACTTTAGCATTTCCTAGGAGTGTAAAGTTTGCTGATTTTAGAACTAGTTCACTGAAAACTTCCCCAACGCTCTCCAGGAAGTCTGCGTGTCTTCCTGGTGGGCAGTATATTAGTGCTCGAGTGAAGGTAAATGAATCATGCACCTTTATTGCAAAGCCCATGCTTTCTGCCCCATTGAGATCTGGGATCTCAAAAGTATGGCAGTGGAGTGTATCTCTATATATAATCGCAATCCCCCCCCCTCTGGATTAGTCTATCTTCCCTAGAGATAAGGTATCCGGGAGGAAGAGTGTTTGTGATATCCGGGTTACTGTTGGGCGTCAGCCATGTCTCTGTCATGAAAAGACAGTCTAGGTCCCTCTCTGTTATGAGGTCGAACATGTGCAGTGCGTGTTTGCTCATTGATCTAACATTGATGAGCCCGCCTCGCAGGACTCTCGTTTGACTGATTTCCTGTGTGTCTATGCATGACCCAAAACTTTCCCTACATATCTTGCAACTCCAGGGTCCTACCCAGTTTGCCATATTTAGTGGTTGTGCACATATGTTTGGACCGGAGTTAAGTTCCATTATGAATTCCCTTGTGAGTTGTATATTAGGTCCAGGGTGCATGGCCCTCGGCCCGGTTGAGGTGCGGACGGGCGCAGACGGGCTTACCTTTGGCGCACCTTCGGTGCGCCTCCGCTGCGCCCCCTGCGCGCGTCCGCTGCGCGTAATGGAGGGCATGTTCCTTAATCCTCACCGTATTCCGGTGTGTAAGGGGTAGAATGCCGTCCTCCCTCCACAACAATCGGCCTAGTGTCGGTGGTGGACCGGTGAGGCGGCAATAGGTATGTCAGTTATTTAAAAGGTACAAAACAAATAATAACAGTGCAGCTTTCAATTCCCTGCGCTATTTCAATCTGGCACGGGGCGGGAAGTCGTCCTCTTTTGTACTGTGCAAAACAACTAGACTGCTGACCTGCAGTGCATGCGCACCGGAAGTCTAGTGACTTCCGGTGTGTAAGGGGTAGAATGCCGTCCTCCCTCCACAACAATCCGGCCTAGTGTCGGTGGTGGTCCGGGGAGGCGGCAATAGGTATGTCAGTTATTTAAAAGGTGCAAAACAAATAATAACAGTGCAGCTTTCAATTTTAAAACCAAATTTTACCAGCGCATCAGCGCGACAGCGAGGCAAGGTCCCCTGCGCTATTTCAATCTGGCGCGGGGCGGGAAGTCGTCCTCTTTCGTACTGTGCAAAACAACTAGACTGCTGACCTGCAGTGCATGCGCACCGGAAGTCTAGTGACTTCCGATGTGTAAGGGGTAGAATGCCGTCCTCCCTCCACAACAATCCGGCCTAGTGCCGGTGGTGGACCGGGGAGGCGGCAATAGGTATGTCACTTATTTAAAAGGTGAAAACAAATAATAACAGTGCACCTTTCAATTTTAAAACCAAATTTTACCAGCGCATCAGCGCGACAGCGAGGCTAGGTCCCCTGCGCTATTTCAATCTATTTCAATACCCCAGCAAGATGTGCAAAACTAACAACAAGCACCATGAAAAGCTGCAAAAAGGTTTCTGGGAAAAAAATAACAATTGTGGTTGCTTGCATATTCAAGCGTGACTGCAATTGACTGCTCTTCAGCACTTATTATTGTCCCACAATCCATTCTGTACATTGCCATGCGATAAAATTCTATAACAAGATCACCAGAATTCCTTTGCACCGCTGGAGGGATATTCCCACCACGTACAGATGCTGTAGCCAATGGTGTAGCTGTTGTTCCAGCTTCCCTTTCCTTTCTTGCTATCTTTAGGCATCTTTCATGATATGTTTTTAAATGATATAACAGGGAAGTTGTACTTTTTATTTGACATTGGGAAGAACTCACATGCAACGCTGTTTTTTTTTTTTGAGGAGGTCCTTCATTTTCAGAGTCTTCCTCTGCTACCTCCTGAATGTCCTAGTTCTACCTCCTGTGACACTTGCTGCTGTTCTCCTGGTGATGTAGCCATTTCTTTCAGTAGAAAATGCTAAAATTCAAGGTGTACAGCTATAACAACTGTCACCTCCTCTGGATATCAGTAGAATGAAAGGAAGCTTCAAGAAAAAATATGTGGGTGGGGTCTACCTTCTAGGATAGTTGAAAAGTGTATTATCCAATCACATCATTTTCCATCTCGGTCACGTGACCTTCACGACGATCGAAGTGTTTAAGGTTACAGGTTATACCAATAAAAAAAGTTTTTACTACAATAATTTAAAAAATATAAGTTTTAAGATTCTGTTAATAAACAGCTGGTTTTTTAAAGATCTCTGAATAGGTGTAAATGTGTGTCTTAGACTTTGACAAAACCACACAGACTTCGCAACTAGCAATGTAATTGTGATGCCTAAAGAAAAAATACATTTGAAAAGTGGTTTCTAAAGAAATAAATAAAAAACTTAAACTTAAAAGATGATGACATTAAACCCCTACTCTAAAACATTTTCTACATTATATGCACATATATGTTTTACACTTTGAAAAAAACAGACAGCCATCGCGAGTACCGACGTCATTGCGATGGCAGACCTCGCTTCCATAACGAGAAATACCTTTCAAAAGAAACACATAGAAATCTCAAGTTAGAACATGATATTAATAAACCACTATTCTCAACAATGTCTACACTATGGGGCTCATTACGATGTTGGGCGGAAAGCCTTTGCCCGACATCAACTCGGATTCAGGGCCGACCGACTTGTGGTTGGCAGTTCCGACTGCTGGATTACGATGCAACTGAACACTGTTCGGTCGGATTCCTTTTGTTTCCTATGGGCGCTTGTGTTATGCCTGAGAACTGGCCGTAACACAGGCTCCTATGGGAAAATGAGGTGAGTGTGTAAAACCATGCACCCTGTGACAGGCACCCCATGGTGCCTGCCACACAGTGCAGGGTTGTACAGGGGGGTACCCTTGATACCCCCTCAGCCACCAACAGTAGGCCACGGTGGCTAGGGGGCCCTGCTAGGGGCTCACACAGTCACTTTCCGACAGCCTTTCCATGTTGGAAAGGCCGGCTTGGAAAGGCTGTTGGAAACCTACATCGTAATCTCGATGGCGGAAACGCCGTCCATAGGGGGTTATGGTGCAGTTCGTTCTGACCGACAGGAATGCTCTGTGAGTCAGTCGGAACAGAGTTGGAATGACTGGCCGGTTTACGTGCCGACCATGAACATCGTATTCAGCCCAGCTATCATCATAATCGGACAATAAACCGACCGAGTCGGTTGGAAGGGCTCTGATGTGGTCAGGAAGATTCCGACTGTCTGGAGGAGGCTTTCCGCTCGACATTATAATGAGCCCCTATACGTATGTATATGTTTAAGAGTTTCTTAAAAGTGCACTGTCTTTGTGACTAGCGATGTTATTACGATTTCCGGCAACGCCACAATAATTGAAAGTACATTTCAGAAGTCGTTATTTGAAGAATAAATGCAAAAAAGCAAGTTAAAGGATATTGTTACTAAACCCCTACTCTCAAATATTGTCAACACTACATATATATATGTGTTTTAGACTATAAAAAACATGCGCTCTTCGCGACTAGCGATGTCATTGCGACATCCGGCTGCGCTGCGATCATAGACAATACATTTCAAAAGTGGTTTTCTGAATAAATAAATGCAAAAACTCAAGTCTCAAACAATGTCTACACTAAATGTATATAGTTCCTTCAGATTTTCAAACAACCACGAGGTGTTCGCGGCGAGATCGCGACGACAGATGATGCTGCAAATGTAATAAATAGATAAGAAAACTGTCTTCTGTACTAAGAAATGAAAGATATTTAAAAACAAGATGTCATTAAACTGTTTTTCCTAAATATTCTTTACACCCCGTGTTTTACCATTTATAAAGAAAAATAGATTTTTTAATTGCAATACTTCTGCAAATAGAACTTCACAATAATGTCAATATCCAAAAACTATCACAAAAATGAATTAAAAACAGCATCACACTTAAAAAGAAAAACAATTGGATTGTCATACACCTGTAATATATAATATGCAATTGCAAAGTAAAGTTACAAAAATCTTCAGAAACATTTTGAGAAAAAAACACCTAGATGATATAGTTACAAGACACAATTTAACATTAGAAAATCACTGTAAAATTCAAAAAGTTATAAGAATTTTATACTTGGAAATCAGAATTTTAAATAACGTTAAAACTTCACTGAAAACTCAAAAGTTTATAAGGATCTTATACTTTGCAATTAGCATTAAAAAACCTTAGAAATTCACTTAAAAAACCAAAGGTTACAGCGATGTTATAGTTGGAAAAAAGGATTTAAAAAAAAACCTTACAAATTCACTGAAAGACTCAAAGTTAACAATGACGTTATAGTTAGGCTGACATTTTACTTGCACAAAACAAGAGAAATTCAGCAGTTATAGTTGGCTGAGCTAACCGGCCCAACCGAAAACCGGCCCAACCCTTCCGGCGCACCGGGGGATTGCCCGGTGCCCGCAACGACCCTGAGTATATGAGGGCTTGTATGGGTAAGTGAGTGGATGTGTGACTTCGTAGGTAAATAGGTGTTTGTGTGTAGCTGTATGGATGAGTGTGTTGTTATGTGACTGGCTTTATGGGTAACTGGTTGTATGAGTGGCTGTATGGGTGAGTGAAAGAGTGTATGAGTGTGTGAGTGGGTGTGGGTGTACGAGTGAAATCTGACCCTAACTGTAAAATCACTGTAACCTTTGTTTTTCAGTGAATATATAGATATATAGATATATCTGTACATATAGATATATATCATAATCCTCTGATCTACTTCATCCAATTCTGTCAAAAACAGACACGGACCACACTGTATGGGCAGTAGATGTTCTTCTTTATTTATATATATATAAATATGCATATATTCTGCTAATAATGTTGCCACCGTTTTCAAAACTGATACTCCACTCACTTCAGCTACTGGCTAGAGAGTTTTGGGATGATTCGTGAAGCGGAGGGCTGAATTAAAAAAGGGTGGCTCCCAAAACACATTTCCTCATGCAATTTGCTATAGGGACTTTAGACAAGACTACAGCCCGAACCGCTGAATACAATCACACTAAATTAGTCGGAAAGCTAGATATTTTGTTATAATTTTAATTGGGGGCCGGTGCATCTGGCCCTCCTCCTGGCCTGTCTGGCCCTTGGGGATACCACCCACTGGGGCCTGGTTGAGACAAAGAAGGGGAGGGGGCATGCGCCTTCCCTTTTCACGTTGACGGTTGCCCCTAGGGACCCCAACCCCTGGGACCTGGTCATGAAAAAAATGGAGAGGGGAAAAGCACAGCTTCCCTCCCAAGCACATTTTCAGCCCCAGGGACCCAAACCCCAAGGGCCCGACCGTAACAACAAAAGGGAGCGGGGCAGAGCCATTAATGGCCCTGGGGACCCCATCCCCCAGGGCCTGCTCCAGCTGTGTCCCGAGGTGCCCCCGCCCAGGACATAGCAGTTTCCCTGCCTGCACTAGCATGCACAGGGAAACCTATGTTTGCTCTTGCCTGGCAGGAGAAATTTCTAAGCTCCCAGCAAGCAGAAGCAAGCACTAAGTCAGCGCCAGCGGGTCAGAGCATCAAAGATGCAGGGGACCAACATTCCCTGGGACCCTACCAAAACAATGAAGGGGATGGGGCATGCCATCAACCTTCTGGCTGATATTGGCCCCCAAGCACCACCACCCCTGTTATCTTTATTTTGTATGTGAAAAAACATATATATATAGAGAGAGCCTACAGGATAATAAATTGAACTTACCAACTTTGAGGTGGTGTGCGGCGTTTTCCTTGTTGGTGAAAACTTGGAAATAACTTGTATATATATATATATATATATATAAAAATATCAATATATATCAATATATTACCTACTGGCGGTCGCCAGTAAGTAGTTATAGTTAGGATCGTTTTCCATAGGAAATCCGCAACATTCTATTGGGAATAACTTTGGCGCCGAATGAGGGATCTGCCTGTAATTTTCCTTAACTTTGCCTCGCTGCGCTCCGCTCCTTCCCTGAAAGTTTCGGGGGGATCCGTCAAGCGGGGGCCGAGATAAAAGGGGGGTTCCAAAACATGTTTTCCCCATGTTAATTTCCATAGTGCGGTTGGACTCACTTTTAGCCCGAACAACAGAATGGATTTCCACCAAACTTGGCAAAATTGTAGGGACTGGTACCCCGATGTGCCTTTGCTATGTCTCAAGATATATGCTCCAGTGGTTTTTACGAAAATTAACTTAATATATATTGGGC
Organism: Lissotriton helveticus; assembly: GCF_964261635.1. NCBI lineage: Eukaryota > Metazoa > Chordata > Amphibia > Caudata > Salamandridae > Lissotriton > Lissotriton helveticus. The sequence goes on from NC_136072.1 coordinate 705,738,762, forward strand.
TACATTGGGCTATATATATGTTAGAGCCCAAATGTAGCCCAATGTAGCCCAATGTAGCCCAAAGATGGCCACCAGAGACAAAAAAAAACCAAATGTAGCCCAAATATCAGCCAGATGTAGCCCAACTATAGCCCAATGACAGAATGTCCCAGAGTGTTCTAAAGAACAACTAGAACGCTAACAGTCTTACTTATGACAAAAGTATGGCACACCTGAAGTCATCTTGATTGGACTAAAGTGGTTACACTTAATACATTTAATTTGAAAAGGAACAAAATGAGGGGTTTCATTTTGCCATAGAAATTTTATACGCTTACTGTTTTTTGCACTTTTTTTGCACTGTTTATTTGTAAATATGACATTGTACATTTTATCATAGGACACTAGCCGATCCACGGCTTTATTTCAACGGGAGTATTCACGGATGAATTAGAATAGATCCCTATATGGATAGAACACCTTTCCAATATGGCGCCCATAGAGGCACAAAGGGGTATAGTCCTATGCTTTTGTCAACGTTCACTGACCTCTATATTTTTATGGGATGTTTGTAATTGACAAGTGACACACTGACGAAGGCTAACGCCGAAACGCGTCTGTGCTTTTTGTTCTCTGAAAATTAAAACACTGGACACCTCTTGGATTGTGAGTGATGCCTCTTTCTTATGAATTTGAGAGAAGAGTTTCGAGCGTCATATATATATATATATATATATATATATATATATATATATATATATATGCAAGCTCCTGGAATCTCCCTCCTGTCTTGGAAAGAGAATATAAGCACTCCGGGTTTGGCAACAGATTTTATTTAGCACACGGCAACGCTGATGACAGACGCGTTTCGGACAATAGTCCTTCCTCAGTGAAGTTTTTTATATATATATTCACTGAAAAAACCATAGGTTTCACACCAGTTATAGTTAGGAATTAGCATTTAAAAAACCTATTAAATTCACTGAAAAAACCATAGGTTTCACACCAGTTATAGTTAGGTGGAAATTTTACTCGCATAAAACCATTGAAATTCCCACGTTATAGTTAGTTGGACTCACTATAACTTGCGCGTGCAATGCACTGCTGATGACGTCACATATTACATCACTCATGACATGGTCAGTGACATCACTCATGACATCACTGATGACATCTCAAATGACATCACTGATGACATCATCCAGTGAATGTGTATCTTTCTGAAGAATAAATATTTTTTATATATGTATATCTAAAGGTTGATGGAAGAATAAATGGGTAAATAAATGTCTAAATGGATGTTTTTTTGTGTAAAATTGATTGGTTAACTGACTTATTAAATGTATCTTAGTGAATACATATATTAGCGAGTAATGTTTAAATATTTAAATATCTGTATCTGTGTCTCACTTTGTGTATAAGTGGCTGCATGGGTTGGTGAGTAGCTACATGAGTGTGTATATGGGTTATTAGGTGATTTTTTGAGTATCAGTATCAGTGTCTGTATGGTTCGGCGGGGGATATTACTTAGAGCACAGATGCATGAATGAGTGACTCACTATTTGTATGTATTTTGAAGACAGCATGTGTGCAAGACTGTATGGGTGGATGATTGTGTGTATGGGTGGGTTAGTGGGTATGTGTTTTTATAATTGTTTGTTTAAGAGAGTAAATATGTTTCCGTTTCTGTAGAAGTATGTGTAGTGGTGTGTATATAGCAGTATAATCAAGTAAATGTTTTTTTGATAGTTTATTTGCATGTGTGAATTTGTGTGTGAGTAACTATATGGATGAGTATTAGTGTGTAACAGGATGTATAGGTGTATGAGTACATATGATAAGTAAGTTGATGCATGAGTGACTATAAAGAACTGTTGGTGAATGAGTGGATGTGTATGTAGATGTTGGAATTACCTAATAAGTTGTTTAATTGGTATTGGTTTCTCCTTTTTTTAAGAAAATGTTAGTTTCTATTTTTGAATGTGTGTGTCAAAGGTTATTTTATGCTGATAGAAGGTCTGCCACTTTGTCACAAGGATGTTGTCATCAGTGATGTCATTTGAGATGTCATCAGTGATGTCATGAGTGATGTCACTGACCATGTCATGAGTGATGTAATATGTGACGTCATCAGCAGTGCATTGCACGCGCAAGTTATAGTGAGTCCAACTAACTATAACGTGGGAATTTCAATGGTTTTATGAGAGTAAAATTTCCACCTAACTATAACTGGTGTGAAACCTATGGTTTTTTCAGTGAATATATATATATATATATATATATATATATCTCAATATATATATGTATATATATGTGTACATACACATATATCTATATATACACACAAAAGATTAAAAAAGGGGGTAGATTCAAGCAATTACTGATTTATTTACTCATGCAGGTAAAACAGAAGCGTTTCGGAACAAGTCCTTTGTCGGTGTTATTTACACATTGCATTGCATTATATATATAGATATATTTATATATACATATATATATATGCAAATAAAGCACTTGTTCCTTCATTCCGTACGCTGTATCCTTCCCACCAGCGATCAAGGGCTCATGGGAGTCCGAAACGCGCTTGATTGCAGAAGGGGGAGGCAGCCTGCTTACTACACTGCTGTCTGCGGCTCCGAGTGCGGTAACCCTGATGTACGTGGCATCCTTACGAGGGCAACCTTTGTCTTGTGACATAAAATGCGGCCATGTCCGGTCACGAGGATGCCCTGACGCTGTTTAGTGGATCCTGGGCACTTGGAACCACAGGTGCTGTTAGGACATCAGGGACCTGAGCCGCAGGAATACAGTGGCAGTTGGAAGCAGCGCTGCCAAAACCTTTCTCCTGACCAGGATTATTTATTCAATAGAGGCGCAGGCGCGTCATCCACTTGGTTAGAGGAACTGCGAGTCCAGGGGCAGCACTATGAACTACCGTGTCCAGCATACCTTTGGCCCACATGGGCGGGACTCTATATGCAAATAAAGCACTTGTCCTTTCATTCCGTATTCTGTATCCTTCCTGCCAGTGATGAAGGGCTCATGGGTGCTCGAAAAGCGTTTGGCTGCAGAAGGGGGGGGGGGGGGCAGCCTGCTTACTACACTGCGGCCTGCGGCGCAAAGTGCGGTAACCCTGATGTCGGCGGCATCCTTACGAGGGCAACCGTTGTTTTGTGACATATATATAGATATATATTATATATATGCCGCTCCTGTACACCGACATAGCGCGGCACCCTTAGGGTGGGTGCTTCAATGTGGCGGTGCCCGCCAAGAAAATTACCGCTCCCAAATTCCTTTCAGTTTCATGAAAGGAAATACAGCACTCCCAGGGGGTAGATTCAAGCAATTACTGATTTATTTACTCATGCAGGTAAAACAGAAGTGTTTCGGAACAAGTCCTTCGCCGGTGTTATTTACACATTGCATTACAAGGCGCCATATTTTATACATGTCATCCATTTGGGGCAGTAAAACAAAGAAGGGATGGCGAACAGCACATCGCGAGCACCATGTTAAAATGATATACATTTATCATGATTGGTCTTTGTTATATACAGAGGCAATGATTTTTCAAAGGGATAAAAGAATACATCGATTCCCTGTGCGTTATACATTGAAAACAAACATCGTTTTTCAAGATCTCGCCGTGGATCGGCGGTTAGCAAACTCAAATACAGGGTTGCTCACTCTCCCTCATAAGTTTAAAGTTATACCGCCGTGTATCAGGCCTAAAATACGAATCATTGTCAAAAGAAATATAAATCAATAAAAAACATTAAAAATTAACATTTCATTTTTTGTAAATTTTTAACTTATTTGCACTTTATATACATTTCATGCCTGAAATAATGACTAGAAAACATTGTGTACACTCTAGGTCCCATGATGTACTATTAACTCTTCACCATGATTGAACCCATTTGGCGTTTTAGTCTGGAGGTCGATTATATACCGTGATTCCAGTCGTCTAAGTTTTAACACTCTATCCCCCCCTCTGATGTTCACTGGGACGCAATTAATGGCAAAGAACTGTAATAGGTCTCTGTCACTTCTATGTTTAATAACGAAGTGCCGTGCCACTGGATAATTCAAATCCTTTTTCACTATAGCACGCATATGTTCCAAGATTCTAATCTTTACGCTATATATCGTGCTGCCTATATACCTGAGTCCACAAGGGCATTTCAGGCATTAGACAGCATGAGTAGTGTGGCAGGTCATAAATCTGCTGGTTTTCTTCCCTGTTTTCAACCCTTTCACATCATATGTTAGTACCCTCTTGCTGAAAGCGCAAGCCTTTCCCTTTCTGCAAGGATAAAAATCCTTTCATCTCCTGTAGGGTACCTTTTTTGGACGGAACTGGGTCCAAATGACTATGGACCAGGCTGTCCTTCAGTGAACGTGCTTTCTTGTATGTAATCAACGGAACTGGTGGGATATCTGTTCCAATAACTGGATCTGTTTTTAGCACATGACAGTTTTTCTTCATCATTTTCCTTAGGCTGTAGGCATCCTCGGAGAAGGTCATTATCATCCGGAATTGCCTTTTATTGGGTTTGTATGGTCGTTCTTGTTTTAAAATTTCCTCTCTGGGCAGGTGTTCTACTCTTCTCAGGGTGCTCTCTAAGAGATCATTGTTATAACCTCTGATTAGAAACCGATTCAGGTTTTCATTGGCTGCTTGATAGAAATCACATTGTCTCAAGCAGTTTTGCTTTAATCTTAGGAACTAGCCGTAAGGTATATTGTTTTTTAATTTCACAGGGTGGCTTCTGGAGGCATGCAGCGTGCTATTGCCTGCTGTTGGCTTCCTATAAAGGGCTGTTATTAGTTCCCCATCTTTTACTTCCAAATTTAGGTCCAGATAGTTTACTGCCACTAAACTAATCTCCACCAAAAAGTGTAAGTTAACCTAGTTCCTATTGAGATGTTGTATGTACTATTCTTCTTTATTGACAGAACGCTTCCATATTAAAAAAAGGTCATCAGTGTATCGATACTATGACACTATCTCCAATTGCCGTTTGCTGCGGACCAGGCCACCTGCTCCACCCACCAGCCCCGAACAAATTTGCGTAGCTAGTGGCGAAGCAGGTGCCAATCGCGGTCCCCGATACTTGCCTATAGAGATCTCCCTGGAAGAGAAAAATGTTGTTGAACAAACAAAATTCAATTAGCTCTTACAACATTCTATTGTGTGTCACAAATTTTAAACCTCGGAAGCTAGGAAGTACTGTACCTAACTAAGTTCTTGTGAGTGATTTATACAAGTATAAAGACTTGTTATGTCTAACACAATCAAACAGTATGATGAATGCCACTTGATTTTCTCGATGTGTTGAATAAAGTCAGTGGTGTCTTTATTATACGATGTGAACTTTAAGACTGATTCAAATAAAAAATGATCTGTAAACCTGGAGAGATTTTCAGTCAAACTTCCCAAGGAAGAGACAATTGGCCCACCGGGTGGTCTCATACTATCTTTATGTATTTTCGGTAAGTGGTAAAAAGTTGGTACAATGGGATTTGTCATTCTCAGAAATAGATATTCATCAAGGTCTAACATTGCTTTTTCACTCCATTTCTTTATTAGGTTATGCATTTTGCAATACTATTTTGATATACTTCTTTCGTCGTTGCTTCATAACAGTTTAGATTTTTTAACTGTCGCATTGCTTCGTTCACATACTGGTCACGAGACATCAGGACGATATTGCCCCCTTTGTCCGAGGGTTTAAAAATCACTGATGTATCTTTATGAAGATTGTTCACTACAGTTTTCTGTGCTTGAGTTAAGTTGTTTTTTCACTTTGGAGGATTTTCCATGCTCTCTAAATTTTACTAAATCTTTGATGACAGCTTCAGAAAAGGTGTCTATTGTGTCCAATGGCATCTGGGATAGAAATTGTGAGGGTGGCTTAAATCCACTTCCTGCTGCTTCTTGTTCTACATCAGACCCCTTAATTCTTTGTGTCAGTGTCGTTGCCACTTGCAATTCCTCCATACTTCCTTCTTGGTGCAGTTCTTCCAAAACCTCTAGGGTGGTTAAGTCATTGACTGCCAGCAAGTCTGTGTCTTTGTTGTTCGTTTTGAGGAGTCTATCCCCCCTCATCATTGGTTTTAATTTGAAGTATTTATGCAATTTAAGTTTGTGAACTAGTTTGAACAAATCGATTCTGATTTGTGTGTACTCCAAACGATTTTGTGGACAAAATGTTAGTCCTAGTTTTAATACTGACTCCTCCATGGGGGTTAAATCTTTGGATGTCAAATTCACTATCGTCAGTTGGTCTGTTTCGTCTACCATCTGCCTCCCATCTTGCTTGGTGTTACTTGAGGTGTTTGATTGTTTCTTGCCCTTCCTTCGCCAACCACCACTTCAGGTTTTTCTTCTCCTTCCGGGGTTTGCTCTTTCCTCCCCTTAGCCATGACTGGCAATTATATTGAACTCCTCCTGAAAAGGGGTCTTCTGCTGCCGCCCGGAGGGACCTGCTGGGTCCTCTTCTGAATGTACATTTTCAGATATGTCTGATTCCGAAGTTTCAACTTGGGTTGGTATTGCTGTTGGTGTGGTTTTCTTGTTTAACACTTCCTTTCTTGATTGTTCAATTTTCTTCGCAAAAGTCAGAACTCTCCCCATGGCGTAATCCTTTTCGTCACGCTCAAACTTCTCTTGTTTGCGTTGTTTAATCTTGATTTCATACTGGAGAGTCTCTTTTTCATTGCTGTACTCAATTGGTCTTGCTGGTTTTTGTCTGTGATTTTCATTAGTTCCTCCTCCATACTATCAATCTCCTTCAGTGCTTTGTCTCTGTCACTCCATGCGAATTTCACTAATATTTCCAACATCCCCTTACAAAATAGTGCTGTGTGCGCTGCCCATTCTTCTAGGAATAGTGGATCTGGATTCTCATATGCTGGGCACTGTATACACACGTAGTCCTCTGGGAACTCTCTCCACCTCAGTATAATTTTGTAATATACCTTTTGTAATATACCTTTTGTAATGTGCCTCCCACCACTTACGTATTTCTCTTTCATACAGCCTTTCCAGTTTGATGAACTGTGTTTGAAGGGTATTTGGGATATCTCGTGTTTCAGTCATTGTTAAGTTTGTGCTGTCTAATTTTTTCTTTTTAAATATGTCCGCTGCCGTCTTCCTGCATTCTGTAACACTGAACATGTCCATCCTGGGTTCAGTCAGAGCTCCGGTCCCGGGCTCTTTTCAGTTTCACTTGCTGCTAATCTCCCCCTCGCCCGGTTCGGGGTTAAATGTGAATCAAGCACATGCGCACATAGCAGGCTTACCGCTATCTCCGTGGTTCGCCGAGTGTGCTCTCGTATCTCCCCCTTCTTTGTTCGCCGTAGTTCTCCTCCACGGCCTAACTTTAAACTTATGAGGGATAGTGAGCAATCCCGTATTCGAGGTTGCCAACCCCCGATCCATGGCGAGATCTTGAAAAGCAATGTTTGTTTTCAATGTATAACGCAAAGGGAATCGATTTATTCTTTTATCCCTTTGAAAATGCATGGCATCTGTATATAACAAAGACGAATCATGATACATGTATATCATTTTAACATGGTGCTCGCGATGTGCTGTTCGCCATCCCTTCTTTGTTTTACTGCCCCAATTGGATGACGTGTACAAATTATGGAGCCTCGCAATGCAATGTGTAAATAACACAGACGAAGGACTTGTTCTGAAACGCGTCTGTTTTACCTGCGTGAGTAAATAAATCAGTAAATGCTGGAACCTACCCCCGGGAGTGCTGTTTTTCCTTTCATGAAACCGAGAGGAATTTGGGAGCGATAATATATATATATATATATATATATATATATATATATATATATATATATATATATATATAAATATATGAAAAAACAAAGGTTACAGGGATGTTATAGATAGGCTGACATTTGACTCGTACAAAACCAGAGAAATTTAGTAGTTATGGTTTAATGAGCTGACTATAACTTACGCCCCAGCAATGCACTGCTTATGACCGCACACATTACATCACTCATGATATGGTCAGGGACATCACTGATGACATCACTGATGCAACTTAAATTACATCACTGATGATATTTAAAATGAAATCACTGATGACATTATTCAGTAACACTGAGTGTTAAACATATATACGAATATATAAGTGGCTGTGGGAGTTCCTGTATGGTTGAGTGAGTTTGTGTGCTAGAGATTGTATGCATAAGTGAGTGGGGGTGTGCGTGTTTAAGAGAGTGGATGTGTGAGTACCTGTATGGGTGTGTGAGTTGGTGTGTAAGTGGCTGAAAGGGTGAATGAGGGGATGAATGAGTGGCTGTATGGGTGAGGGTGCTGATGTGTCAGTGGCTGTAAATGGTGAATGAGTGCATGAGTGACTGAGCAGGTATATAAATGTCTATATGGGTGAGTGACAGGGTACATAGGTGGCTGTATGGGTGCATGAATGGGTGTGTATGTGGGTGTATGGGTGAGTGAGTGGGTATGTGAGGAGTTGTATGGGTGAGTTGCTGTATTGGTGAGTAAGTAAGTGTGAGAGAGGTTGTTTGGGAGAGTATATACTTGTCTCAGTGACTGTATAGACGAATGAGTAGATTTGTTAGTATATCTATGAGTAAGTGAGTGGATGTATGAATAACTGTATGAGGAAGTGATTGGATGCATGAGTGACTATATGGGTGAGTGAGTAGGTGTGTGAGTATTTGTACAGGTGACTGATTGAGTATTAGAACGGTTGTATGGGTGTGTGAATGAGTGTGTAACTGTCGATATATCTGTATGACTGGATGTGTCAGTGGCTGTAGTGGTCAGTGAGTATGTGCATTAGTGGCTGTATGGGTGAGTTGATGTGCGGGTGGCTCTATGAATCAGTAAGTAAGTGTGTGAGTGTGGATGATGTCATCAGCGATATCATTTGAAATGTTATCTGTGATGTCATAAGTGATGTCATTTGAGATGTCATGAGTGATGTCCTGAATGATGTCTGGAATGATGTCACTGACCACGTCATCAGTGATAGTCATAAGCAGTACATTGCGGGGGCATAAGTGGCGCATGTTATAGTCAGCTCAGCTAACTATAGCTGCTGAATGTCTCTGGTTTTGTATGAGTCAAATGTCAGCCTGAATGTAATGTCCCTGTAACGAAATGTTTACTTACCAATAGGAGTAGTTTTACAGCTTGAAGAGTTTTCTGGATTCACATGCTGTGCATCATTCTGCCATCTAGTGGTTGGGTCCGGAATTGTCTTTTTCTTCTTTTTTTGTTGCTATTTTTGTTTTGGTCGCTGTCGACCACCATTTGGTGCCACGTATGTCCCCTGAGTGACGTCAGACGGTATCCTGGAGGTCGACGTGCGTGGTAGCCAACTTCGGATTCTTTTTTGTGTTACTTTGTTTGTAATCCTGGTGATGGTCATAAATAAATCTTGATGTAGTCTTTTACTTTCCCACCTGTGTTTTGCCTTTGCAGGGGTAGGCTGGGTGGGTCGCATGTGAATCCAGAAAACCCTTCAAGCTGCCAAACTACTCCTTCTGGTAAGTAACCATTTCATTTTGCAGCGTAAATCCTTTTCTGAACTCACATGCTGTGCATCAGATTATGCAGCTTTTTCTCCCTTTTTTGCGAGGCTGTGGTGCAAAGAAGACTTTGCAAACAGGTGTTGGAGTACCTTCTGTCCAATCTGTGCTTCCTTATTCATTTCTATGTCCACACAGTAATGTTTCGTGAAGGTGTGTGGTGATGCCCATGTGGCTGCTGAGCAGATGGCGTTGATAAGCCTGTTGGCCATAAAAGCTAGCGTTGCTCTTTTCTTCCTAGTGGAGTGCGCTGTTGGTTGTGTTGTTTGTTCTTTATTGACCTTAGTATAGCATGTTTGGATCGCCTCTACTATACATCTGTGGAAAAGTAAATTTTGCCATGTTATATGTGCCTACGTGCTCCCCATATTTTGTTATATGTGCATGATCGATATGCATGTATTCCCCTCTTCTCGATTAAAGACGCAATTACAGTTGTGTCCATCTCTAGTATGTCAGTTTCCAGTCTTCGTGAAAACAACGAATATTAGGCCTATGTAAACCTACGTTGCCACATTTTACAGTATGCACGTTAAATTCATTGAATTGTCCCCGTTTCTAGGCCTCAAAAGGGCCCGAACTCAGATTCAGCTCCTGTCTCCTGAACACTCTCCGAGGAGCGATACAGCCCCCACCTGTATCCCTGACCTTTAGCTTACTTCTTGCCACGCAGTGCCCGGCCCGGCCTGGCTCTGCCTCCCAGTCTGCCAAGAGTATGTTATGTTTCTAGTTATCAGTCCAGCCCTCCTTCTCTGCATTCCTAAGCTACTGAATCGCATCAATAGTTTCCGTCATGGTCTAGCCTTTATGTCTCCATGAAAGAGAAATACTGTATTAATATTCATAGAATATTCCTCGCACGCACAATACATATAGAATTATGCATGCACCAGTCTTAGAGTCTATTAGCCTTTGCCCTGATAACTTTTGGATTCTATAAACACCAGATACTAAATATGCCTTGGGTACATGTCGCTCTGACACTCCAGACTTTAGTCTCCTCTTCTAGCGCAGAAGTCATAGCCCCCAGTTCTCCCTGGTAACACGTCATTGCCCGTTTGCGCGCACCACTAGGTTAGAGGTCCCAGCTGCTCAGGTAGCCCCCTCCATGTTTCCGCCCCGTTTATGACATATTCTGTTACGTTTGCATCACATGTCTATGTATACGCCCTGTACACGCCTTCTTGTTACATCATTTTGCCCTTATCTTTCGCGACTGTTACGAACCACGCCTACTGCTACGCCTACTGTATTGAATGTAATGTATTTTGTTTAAGTATATATGTACTATGCACCCATATTGAAAGTATGCGCATTATTCCCAGATCCTGCCCCCGGCAGCTGCCATCCTATTCCCGTGCAGGCTGTCCTGTTCCTGTCCTTTATGTCTGATTAAAGCCTGTGACTCAAGATACCTCGAATCCTGACTCTTATTTATTGAGCTATCTGTTTATATGAGTATCCTGAAAAATAGATCCGGTAATAAATTATTTATTTACCACATAATGGCGCCCGAACAGGGACTTGCCCTTTCCCCACGCGCCGGAGAAGCCACGCAGGCCCCCTGATCCTCTGCAGCCGTGACGGAACCATACCGTGCACGTGCAGATATTTCTGCTTCAAGTATCCCTCAGGCCCACGGAGGAGACGGAGGTTGCGGTCCAGCGTCCAGACGAGGCGGTGAGGAACGCGGCGAGTCCCGACCAGAGCCCAAGCCGAGAGTCCAAGGTCCGAGGTATCCGGAGGCCCACCTGTAACTGAAGTCCGAAGTTCGTCCGTCCGTCGTCGTAGCAGTCCAGTCCAGTCCGAGGCCTTCCGTTCTTGCTGCCCGGTGAGTACCGTTGCTGGGGTAGTATCTAGACAGGGTCAATTAATTTGTCTCTGGTCCGTGGGTTTGGGTACACAGATCCAACACGAAGTGTTCACCTAGGTGGACGCGGGTCCTGACGTGTCTCTTTATGGGACCGGTAAGTTTCGTACTGTTTTAGCAGTGCATCTAGTCATTCTAGTAAGTTCTCGAGAAAATTCATGTATTCTGTCCGAACTGTTATTATAAATGTTATTCCATGTGTTTTCAATGTCGTGGTATGAGTGATTAGTTTTTTCAGTTATTATTGTGTTTATCGTGTATTGTATTGTGTCCAGACTCCAGCCTAAATTATGCCTCTGTTCTCGAGGTTACGTCAGTTAAAAACCAGAAAAGGTCTGCTCGAGGAAGCAGTTCCTGTCCCGCCTAGGGACAGTCCAGGTCATTTTATGTATCATAAGCATGGCTTAAGTGCCATATTATATCTAGACTTATGGGTGGATTACACCAAGGAATTAGAAGACAAATATAGATGGCCCGGGTCAGGTACATGGGATGCCGAGTGTATCATGCGAGTAGAAGAAGCATTATGGAAAAAGAAAGCCAGACAGTCCCAGAAAGATGCCATCGAGTTATGGCGCAAAGAATCTCATAGAAGAACCGAAAAAGAAATCAGAAAAACAGAATTAAGTAGGGAATCCTCAGAAAAAGCCCAAGAAAGGGAATTAATCGAAGTAGGTGAACGAGTTAAAGCCGAACAGTCAGACAGACAGAGAAATGCCCTCATTAAGGGTATGTATCCTCTTCTTACCGAGGGTTTGCCGAAAGCAACCCCGGAAGCACCATGTAATTTCCCGCCGCCATTGGTCCCGATTAAGCTACGTCACAAACCGACCGCAGCTGATATTTTTCTCTCGTCCTATTTGGACGACACAGTCCCAGAATATGCAAATCCTGCTCCGCCAGCTCCCGTAAATAATGTAATTCCTGTTCCTCCAGCCACCGGGGCACCCGTTACAGCACCTGTTACGGTACCCCCGGACCAGCCTACAGTACATGTACCCGCTACATCAGTCACTCTACCAGCACGTACAGTACCCACCGACGATTCTAGTCCAGGGGCCACGGGGGGAAGTCCTCCTGGAACCCCGCCTCAACACAGACGTGTGACATTACTCGAGCTACATGCCCGAGCGTTACAGCGGTCGCCCAAAAATCAGTCAGTTGCCGATATCAAGCGAGCTCTTACCGAATGCCGTTATGATCCAGTCCCAGGCGATGATGGTATGGTCCTGTATTCATTGCGTGTAAGACGGGTGACCGAGTATTTAGACACCCTACCGAATATGAAAGAATATCTAGACAGAATATATCGTTTTATCCGTACAGGAGTAGATCCAGGAAGTATTGGCGAGACCATGGCTCAAAGAAAAGTCGAGATTCAGCTCATGCTTTTGAAGTTTCTAATTAATTGTTTAATAAGAGAACAAGATTATCCGGATAAAGATCCGGAAGAAATGAAAGTCCTGACCAGGTGGAGTGACCACATAGCCGAGGGAAGACACAAGACACAGAACTGTATAGACAGTATGTACAAGAAGATCCGTAGGGAAATAATAAAGTTACACGAGAAACGGAAAGCAGTACAAGTAAGCGAGAAAGAAGACAACTCTTCTACTGAAGAGGTAGACGATGAGAATCACTCCAGAATAGCGTATGTAGGTAGAACTAGACTTCCCGACCGACATTCACGCCTAGAACACAAGAAAGTTCTTCCTCCTCCAGCACCAGAACAAGGTTCTCTTGAGCAAGTATTCCAAGCTACCGATCGCATTCTGAAATCACGAATCGGTTACAGTGAACTTAGTACCATGCATGAACAAGAACTAGCCCGATCAGCAGTCCGATGGACTACTGATTCTACCACTTTTCCAGACGAAATAGTGGCACAAATGTTTCTGAAACTACCCCCAGCCGAGCAGCGACTGGTGGGTATGTATATGATCCAGCACCTCATTACACTGTATGAGGGTCAGCATTCTGATCCAGGTCCGTTACATGATGTTTTGAACGAGTTACTCCAGTATAGATGGAAAGGACTAGGTACTGATTTAATTAGTATCATTCTAGAACAGCGCCACAAATATAGAACGTTTCTGAATCCGCATTTTGTTCATGTCTCACCTCCAGAAAGTAAATCATTTTACATAGATAGACAGCATCCGTTACGAGAAGTACACCCAGTTAGGACAACGTGTGGTGATCTAGAACGAGTATTTGTTTACACCCCTATCACCAAGATGGAACTCTTAGAGATGAAAAAGTTAATTCCCTGTCATGACAAGGATCCAGCAGGGTTCCATCGAGAATTAAAAGACATGCTCCGTATGGGAGAATACACGTATCCTGATATCATTAAAATGCTAAAGGTCCTGTTGCCCGCAGGGGTATATGAAAAACTCAAGGGAAAAGAATGGGAGGTGGGAGAGAAAAAGATAGATTGGACAGCTCTAGAAGCTGAAGATACTTCACGAGTACCAGGTACCGGTCTTGGGGGTAAAGTTAAAGAATTGCCCGAGTTATTGATACAGGTCTTGCCAAGATTACTAGCCACGAAAAAGGAAGATTGGGATGCAATCTCAGCATGTAAACAGAAACAGGATGAAGACACTAGTGATTTTTATTCTAGATTTGAGAAATGTTTTATTATTAACAGTGGTCTGAAGACGAGTAGTGAGTCGTACCCTCATCTTTTTGTTACCAAACTAGTCGAGAATTCAAGCCCACAAGTTAAAAATCGAGTATTGAAAGTCGAAAGTAGTTGGCAAGCTAATACCCCGTCACAAATGCTCCAGATGCTCCAGTATCACCAGAACAGAATCAGGGAAGAGCAAGAACACGAAAGGAGACGTATGAAAGACACGAAAATGAAAGTATTAGTTGCACAATCTGTTCCACAAGACAGTCAGAAGAGGGGTCCGAATCAAGCCAGTCATCCTGCAGCTCCCGTTAAAGGGACTTGCAATTACTGTAAACAGCCAGGTCATTTTATAAACGAGTGTGCAGTTCTGAAACACAACATAGCTACTGGTAAAACTAAAGAAAGACCACGTCCGCCTAGACAAGAACAAGTTTCACAGACTTCTCAGTCACCACAGAACGCACAACAGACAGTTCCAGCACCGCAGCCTATCGCTGCAACACAGCATGTTACACAGCAAATGTACCAGTATGCCCAGTCAGAGTATCCAGAGTATCAACAGTATTCATGAAACAGCCTAGAGAGGGAGGTAGGCTTGCCTCTCATCGAGATACCTGTAGATCAAGAGGGTCCTTATGTACACAGTCAAGTATTAGGGAAAGATAGAAAGTTTTTGATTGATACAGGGGCAAGTAGGACTACCATCAGTCATGACGAGGTTCCAGGGGCTCCGCTCTCAGGCTCTAAAAATGTTTCCCTTGGATTTTCAGGAAAGCCTATTGTTAATGAAATTTCGAAACCAGCTTCCCTAGAAGTTGGTCCATTGTCCCGAACTACTGATTTGTTACTTACGAAGTCATGTCCAGAAAATTTGTTAGGCATTAAAACACTGAAAGAATTAGGTGCAGTAATTTGCTGCTCCCCAGAAGGAGTCCGATTGTTTTTACGCGACTTTAAAGGTCACTATGTATTACGTGATTTTGATCCAAGATTACTGAATGTTCCACAGCATTTATGGGCGCAAGGTCCAACTGATGTAGGATGTATGCACATCACACCCCATCGTGTGACTCTCAAACAAGGTATAGTTTTGCCACGAATCAGACAGTACAGATTGCCACCTGAGGCTGTAGCAGCCTTATCCAAAATTATTGACAAGCTTATTGCTCAAGGAGTGGTTGTAGAAACTGACTCCAATGTATGTAATTCTCCTATCATTCCGGTCCTGAAACGTACTGATCCCAATGCACCTCCAGTATATCGATTAGTGATTGATCTTCGAGAACTTAATAAATGTATCATACCTCAGTATCCAGTAGTCCCAGATATTTCTTCTCTATTGACAGCCATTGATTCTGAAGCTACGTTTTTCACTGTTATCGATCTCAAGAATGCATATTTCAGTGTCCCCATTCATCTAGACAGCCAGTACCTTTTTGGTTTTTGTTTAAATGGAAGGAGCTATAAATTTACACGAGCTCCTCAAGGTTTTACAGAAAGTCCTAGTATTTACAGTCAAGCACTTAAGAGACAACTAGACAATATTCGCATGCCAACTGACACTGCCCTGCTTCAGTATGTCGATGATCTACTGATCACAGCCCGTTCTGAACGTGACTGCGAGCGTGCGTCACTTACAGTTCTGTATTTCCTGGCCGAGCAGGGGCACAAGGTGTCCCCTTCCAAATTACAATTCTGTGTCCAGCAAGTGATCTACTTAGGCCACTTACTGTCCAAGTGGGGTAGGCAGTTGACACCAGACCGTATCCAGTTAATAGCGAGTCTTCCACAGCCTAAGACACAGAAGGAGGTACGAGCTTTTATTGGCCTCACTTCTTACTGCAGACAATGGATTCCTCAGTATGCATTTCTAGCCAAGCCACTGATACAGTTAACGACACAGGAGGCAGCCGTATCGACTGTCCTCCCTTGGACCCAGGAACATACACTTGTTTTCAATGAGTTAAAGAAAGCCTTATGCCAAGCACCCGTTCTAGCTACACCGAACTACAGTAAGCCTTTTACACTTTTTGTCACAGAACGTGATGGTACTGCATTATCTGTTCTCACACAAGATCAAGCAGGACAGTACAAGCCCTGTGCTTATTTTTCGAGCACATTAGATCCAGTAGCCCAGGCTCTGCCTGCGTGCCTCAAGTCAGTTGCAGCCACAGCTCTAGCTATCAGACAAAGTGATTCCATAGTGTTAGGACACTCCCTGACAGTACAAGTTCCACACTCCGTGGAAGTTCTTTTAAACCGAACACAGACTCAGCACTTGACAATTGCACGTTTAACAGGTTATGAACTGACACTGTTCCAGCCACATATAGAAATCAGACGCTGCAACATTCTAAATCCTGCTACACTGTTACCGTCAGTTACTTCAAATCCTGCCACACATGACTGTGTGGAAGTTGTTAACACTATGACTAAGCCAAGGCAAGACCTGACAGACATTGCATTACCTAATCCCGACCTGACACTTTATGTGGATGGTTCATGTATGAGAACAAGTACAGGAGAACTAGTAGCCGCGTATGCAGTGACTACTGAAACTGAAGTTATAGAAACACATCGTATTGACACCCTGTCTGCTCAAGCAGCAGAGCTAGTTGCTCTGACCCAAGCCTGCATACGTGCTAAAAACCTGAAAGTAAACATATATACAGATTCACGTTACGCATTCGGAGTTGTACACGACTTTGGAGTGCTCTGGAAGGAGAGAGGTTTCATGACTTCTCATGGAACCAAGATTCAGCATGGTCTCCTCATTTCAAGCTCTGTTAGATGCAATACATTTACCGACAGCTATCGCTATCATGAAGTGCAAGGCACATACAAAAGTTACTGACATCATTTCCCAAGGTAACGATCTAGCAGATCGAACAGCCAAGCTTACAGCTCAGACTCCAGACATTCCAGTTAACACGACACAGACACTCACTCTAGATCAGACTACTTGTATGACAGTTAAAGACCCTACACAAGATGTCATAGACATACAGTTACATGCTACTCCCGAAGAAATCAAGAAATGGTCCGAACAAGGAGGGGTCCAGACAGATCAGGGATGGTTGACGAAGGGAAAAGCCACATGGTTTCTCCCCGACTCTATGGTTCAAGTCATTATTAATACCGCACATAGTCCAGCACATCTAGGAGAAAAAGCTATGTTAGACAGTATTCAGAACCTTTGGTTCAACAAGCACTTACGAGCTGCAGCCAAGCAGAAAGTCCGTACTTGTATGATATGTTGCCAGTTCAATCCAGGTAAAAGTGTCCCGGTGGAACAAGGTGGATTCCAACCTCCTGACCACCCTTTTGAAGTCCTCCAGATGGATTACATTCAGATGGAGCGATGTCGAGGTTTCAAGTATGTCCTCGTAGTTGTATGCGCTTTGTCCAGGTGAACAGAAGCATATCCAGTTCCAGATTACACAGCCGCGACCACTGCCAGGCAGTTGGTTCGTGAGTTCTTTCCCCGCTATGGACTCCCTAGGATCGTGTATTCTGATAACGGCCAGCCATTCTCATCTGAACTTATGAAACATGTATCCCTTCTGTTAGGGTACCAGTGGAAGTTCCATTGTGTGCGCCATCCTGAAGCAGCCGGTCTCGTAGAGAGACATAATCAGACCCTGAAAATTCGCATTGCAAAAATATGTAAAGAGAAAGGTGTAGACTGGCTAGTTGCCCTGCCAGTAGCCTTATTTTATATGCGGATGGTTGCACATTCCAGATCAGGTCTGTCCCCGTATGAGGTCGTATTCGGCCGCCCCCCAAACATGTGGGGTACACCTAGACCCCGCAGTATTACAGATGTTTCCAGTAATATGCTGACAGATTACCTAGCTTCCTTGATGTCTGCCCTACACTCTTGTCGTTCACAGGTTGCCGCCGCATTTCCAGACAACACCGAGGTGAAACCGCATGAAGTCATTCCAGGAAGCCTCGTGTTGGTGCGGAATTTTGATCGTTCAAGTCCACTGGAGCCCCGTTGGAAGGAGCCTCGTCTTGTCTTGTTGACAACAAGGACAGCGGCCAAACTAGAGGGCAGGAAAGGATGGGTCCACCTGTCCCACATCAAGAAATTCCATGGAGTTCGTGAAAAGACTTTTGCAAAGGACTGTTCTATTTCTAAAGACTGCCTAAAAACAGACTCTGAACTTAAAGTTCCTCTGTTAGAGAAAACTCCGCAACAGGAGTATAAATTGAAACTCCGGTCTAGTAAATTAAGTCAGCCAGTTTAATTGTCTAAGTCCCTCTCGGGTGAAACGATTAGACAGGTCTCTGACATGTATGAGATAGACCCCCATAGTGAGAGAGTTAGTCAAAACTCTATACGATGTATTATTGTTCTAAGTTTTTTGTTATATGTGAGTCTAATGGTTACCTGCACAAGTTATGCTTTACATTTATGTTTTTCAATTTCACATGTAAACAAGTTTTCTAATGCTACAGTAGAGCACACATTTAGTGATCTGCCTCCTCACGAGCTATCCTATCGTCTTGCTATGCGAAATAATACATTTATCAGAATGTTACACTATTCACACCAGACCAGCAATGCTACTAATTGTTGGGTGTGTGGTCGACTCCCCCCTTTCCAGACACCGAAGGGAGTCCTGCCACTCTTTCCTTATCCGTTTTCACATAATGGTTCGTGTGGAGCATGGTCCACGTTAACGTCATCCTCCAATGATATGTCCCTTTTAAATAGAACATGTTTCCCAGACAAGCAAGGTCTTTCCCATAGAACAGGGTTGGATCTAGAAAACGAAGTATATGATTTAGGTAATTATTCTTCGAATTTTATGGTCCTGAATGTTCAGTCCGATACTACTCCAGATTTGCCTGCTATTTCAGTACTACCAGTCAAAGGCGAATTATGTGTCAGAAAGAATGGTTCCGCACATGTAGGACATAGTGATTGTACTACTATTGTCGAGTATAGTGACAGTGGGAAATCTACTTTCAAAGCTTCACGTCATTCTTATTTTGTTTGTGGTCAGACCGCATATGTTCGTCTGCCCCTCGATTGGGATGGAACATGTTACATTGCCTTCCTACTGCCACCAGTTTTTCTAGCCCCATCTGATTATCACAGAAACACACATCTAGTACACGTCAGACCTAGAAGGGAGATCGAGTCCCCAATTGTCGATCAAACTGAAACTACTCTAGAACAGTATCAAGATTTTAATAAAGGTTTCTTCTTCTTTATAGGACCTGTCCAGAATAGCAAGTTAATACGTAGGTTAACCAGAACCCTTGAAGCAGTAGTGAATGAGACTACTTCTGCTCTAGGTAACTTAACCGAAGAGCAATCTGCTATGAGATTTGTCGTGCTCCAAAATCGTCTCGTTCTTGACGTCATACTGGCCGATAGAGGAGGAGCATGTAGAGTCATCGGATCTAGTTGCTGCATTTTCATTCCTAATAACGCGCCGTCTGTTTATTCAGCTATAACCAGACTTCATAAAATTGCCCATCAGTTACACCAGAATCCAGGCACCTGGACATGGTCTGGTTGGCTCTGGAGTATTATATCTGCCTGGGGATGGAAAGTATTGTCATTCCTAGGTATTGCAGTAATGATCATATTCAGTTGCTGCCTCTGTATGCAATGTGGCCCTGCGATTTGCGGCATGTGTGCTACCTCTTGTATTCCTAGTCCTAAATCCCGTTCCAAGACAATTCGAGACGAGCAAATGATGCTGTATGAAATGATAGATGGTATCATGAATATTGATGTTTCCTGATGGAAACGTAGGGCACAAGGAGGGAATGTGGAAAAGTAAATTTTGCCATGTTATATGTGCCTACGTGTTCCCCATATTTTGTTATATGTGCATGATCGATATGCATGTATTCCCCTCTTCTCGATTAAAGACGCAATTACAGTTGTGTCCATCTCTAGTATGTCAGTTTCCAGTCTTCGTGAAAACAACGAATATTAGGCCTATGTAAACCTACGTTGCCACATTTTACAGTATGCACGTTAAATTCATTGAATTGTCCCCGTTTCTAGGCCTCAAAAGGGCCCGAACTCAGATTCAGCTCCTGTCTCCTGAACACTCTCCGAGGAGCGATACAGCCCCCACCTGTATCTCTGACCTTTAGCTTACTTCTTGCCACGCAGTGCCCGGCCCGGCCTGGCTCTGCCTCCCAGTCTGCCAAGAGTATGTTATGTTTCTAGTTATCAGTCCAGCCCTCCTTCTCTGCATTCCTAAGCTACTGAATCGCATCAATAGTTTCCGTCATGGTCTAGCCTTTATGTCTCCATGAAAGAGAAATACTGTATTAATATTCATAGAATATTCCTCGCACGCACAATACATATAGAATTATGCATGCACCAGTCTTAGAGTCTATTAGCCTTTGCCCTGATAACTTTTGGATTCTATCAACATGTACTCTAAACACCAGATACTAAATATGCCTTGGGTACATGTCGCTCTGACACTCCAGACTTTAGTCTCCTCTTCTAGCGCAGAAGTCATAGCCCCCAGTTCTCCCTGGTAACACGTCATTGCCCGTTTGCGCGCACCACTAGGTTAGAGGTCCCAGCTGCTCAGGTAGCCCCCTCCATGTTTCCGCCCCGTTTATGACATATTCTGTTACGTTTGCATCACATGTCTATGTATACGCCCTGTACACGCCTTCTTGTTACATCATTTTGCCCTTATCTTTCGCGACTGTTACGAACCACGCCTACTGCTACGCCTACTGTATTGAATGTAATGTATTTTGTTTAAGTATATATGTACTATGCACCCATATTGAAAGTATGCGCATTATTCCCAGATCCTGACCCCGGCAGCTGCCATCCTATTCCCGTGCAGGCTGTCCTGTTCCTGTCCTTTATGTCTGATTAAAGCCTGTGACTCAAGATACCTCGAATCCTGACTCTTATTTATTGAGCTATCTGTTTATATGAGTATCCTGAAAAATAGATCCGGTAATAAATTATTTATGTACCACACATCTTGGAATTGTTGCCTTTGTTATGGCAGATCCTGTGTTTGTGTGTGAGTAAGCCACAAACAGCTGTTTAGGTTTCCTTATGTTCTCTGTTGCTTGCAGATAGTAAAGCAAAGCTCTCCTTACATCCAATGTGTGGAGGCTTCTTTCTGCTTTTGTCTCTGGTTTTTGAAAGAACACTGGTAGCACGATGTTTTGATTTAAGTGAAACTTAGATACTACCATTGGTAGGAACTGTCAGTTAGTTTTTAAGATCACTTTATGTTTGTAGATTTGTATGTAGGAATCTTGTCAAAGCTTGTAATTCACTCACTCTGTGTAGTGAAGTAATTGCTATGAGGAAGGCTGTCTTCAGGCTGATGTGCTTGATGTGAGCTTTATGCATGGGCTTGAAGGGCTCCTTCATTAGCTGGGAAAGTACGGTGTTCAAGCTCCATGTTGGTACTGCTGCGGCCCTTGGTGGAGCTATTCTCTTTGCTCTCTCCAGGAATCTCTTTATGACTGGCCTCGTGAAGAAGCTTTTACATAATCTTCCTCTTGTGTATGCCACTATGGCAGCCCGGTGCACCTTTAGGCTTCAGAATTTGATATCACTGTTTAAAGAGGTGAGTAAGATAGGCAACGACTGTCTCTTGTGTTTCTATTGTTCTTGTGTTGTTGTTGGCGATGTACCATGTGGTATATCGCCTCCACTTCGCTGTGTAGCACTTCCTTGTGGTTTGCTTTCTTGCTTCTTTGAGTATCTCCATAGTTCGCACTGGTCATTTTAGATGACCAACTTCTATGTATTCAGATGCCAGGCTGCTAGTTTTAGCGTAGCTGGCTCTGGGTGACAGATTCGGCCCTGTTGCAATGTCAGCAGGTCCTTTTCTGGCTTGAACTTGATCATTTCTCTCCTGTATAGTCCCAGGAGAGTTGAGTACCATACATGCCTTGGCCAGAGAGGGGCAATGAGAATCATCTTTGTCCCTGGTTGTCTAGCTTTTTGTAGTGCTCTTTGTATGAGGGGTATTGGAGGAAAGACATAGACAAATGTCTGAGACCAGTTTAGTGAAAGGGCATTTCCTCTTGACTGGCGGTGTGGAAACCTCAAGGCAAAGCATTGGCATTTCTTGTTCTGTATTGTTGCAAATAGATCCAACACTGGTGTTCCCCAGGTGTTTAACAGGTGGTGCACCACCTCGTACTTGAGCTCCCAATCATGAGAGCAGTTGTTCTGTCTGCTTAGTTGGTCTGCTGTGATGTTGTCTACTCCAGCTAGGAGCACCGTTTGCAGGTGAATGTTCTTTGGTATTGCCCATTGCCATATCCCCTGTGCTAACTTGCTCAGGGGGGAGGACTTTGTTTGTTGAGGTAGAACATTGTGGTGGTATCGTCTGTTTATATCAGAATAGTCTGGATATGTTTCTGGAATACTTTGAGTGCCAGAAAAACTGTCTTTAGCTCTAGGTAGTTGATGTGTTATGTGGAGTCTGTTTCGCTCCATTGGCCGTGTACCTTCAGGTTCTTGAGGTGAGCTCCCCAGCCCTTGAGGGATGCATCCGTTGTGACTGTCACAGTTGGAGTTGGGTCCTAGAAAGGTCTCTCCTGTGCTATGTTATCTGTGCTTGCACTGTTTGTCTGTGCTTGCACTGTTTGTGTAACAACCACTAGATCCTCCCAACTCCCTGTGGCTTGTGACCAGCTGTTGGTGATCCACTCCTGGAATAGGCGCATGTGCAGGCGGGCGTGAGGGATAAGTGGGATACATGATGCCATCATGCCCATTAGTTTCATCACATTCCTCACTGTCAGAGACTGTCCCTTGTGGTAATGGGCTGTTTCGTTGCGGATGGCTTGTATCCTGTTCTATGTGGGATAAGCCTCTGCGTCTTTTGTGTTTAGCCTTACTCGTAGAAACATCTTTTCGGTCTCTGGGGGGATTGACGATTTCTTGAGGTTTATTGAGAAACCCAGCCGTTTCAGCGTCTGAAGTATCTTTTGGATGTGGCTGAGGCATGTTTGCTTTGTGCGTCCTCTTATTAGCCACTCGTCTAAGTATGGATAAATGTGGATCTTTTCTTTTCTTAGGTGAGCGGCCACCACCGCCAGGCACTATGTGAAAACCCGAGGGGTGGATTTTTTTACCAAGCGGGAGTACCTTGAATTGGTAGTGTGTTCCATTGTGTAGGAACCGTTGGTATCTCCTGTGTTCCTGTTTACCGGGATATGCAAATAGGCGTCCTTGAGGTCTATTGTTGCTAGGAAATCCCCTTGCTGGATTTGTGGGATTATTTCCTGCAAGGCACACATCTTGAAGCGTTGAGTTTGTATGAACTTGTTGATGAAACGCAAGTCCATGATTGGCCTTAGGGTCAGATCTTGTTGTGGTACCAGGAAGTATGGTGAGTAGTTTCCTGTGTGCCACTCTTGTTTTGGTACTTTTTCTATAGTTTTTGGTATAGTTCCTTGACTTCTGCTTCTAGCAGTGTCTGTTCCGAATGTGATAATTTTTTTTCTTTTTGGTGGATTTGCAGGAGGTGTTATTGTTAGTTCTAGGCAATATCTGTGTTTCACCAGATTCAGTATCCATCTGTCTGTGGTGATCCCTTTCCATTGATTGTGGTAAAGGGAGAGTCTTCCCCCCACTGGTGTTTTGTGGAGGTCCTTTTTTGTTTTGGAGTCATTTGGTGCCATTTCTTCTTCCTCTGGAGGTTTGGCCTCTTCCTTTGCCGTTACCCTACCCATGGAAGGGCTGGTTCTGTTGCTGCCATCCCTGGTAGCTTGATTGTTAGCCGGCTTGCTGGTTATTGGTTTGTCCCAGATTATGTTGTGGAGGCTGCTGGTTTTGACCAAAGCCACCTCTCCCAGTGGTCTTTCTGCTGGAGTAACCTCCCGTCTTGAAGGTGCCTCTTTGTTGCAGGCCCCCATTGCCCTTGCAGTTTTGTTGTCTTTTTTGATTTGCTGGAATGATTTGTCCACCCTCTTGTCGAACAACTCCTGGCCATTGAACGGCCTGTTTATTATTGATGCCTGGACTTCCTGTTCGAATCCAGAGATCCTGAGCCAGGCATGCCTCCGGAGGGAGCATTGTCCCTGTTGAACGCTGTTCAACATCTACATGGCACCTCTCGCCCACGTCACACGACAGCACAACCTCAACATCATCTCCTACGCCGATGACACCCAGCTGATCATATCCCTCACCGAAGACCCCCTCACCGCCAAAGCCAACCTTCACAGAGGTATGAAGGTCGTCGCCGACTGGATGAAAGATAGCAGACTGAAGCTGAATTCAGACAAGACGGAGGTCCTCATCCTCGGACCCACCCCATCAGCCTGGGACGACTCCTGGTGGCCCACATCGCTAGGCACATCCCCGGAACCCACCGACCATGCACGAAACCTGGGGTTCATCCTCAACTCCACCCTCTCCATGACCAAGCAAGTCAACGCCGTCTCCGCGTCCTGCTTCAACACCCTCCAGATGCTCTGCAGGATCTTCAAATGGATCCCTCCCGACAAGAGAAAAAACGTCACCCAGGCCCTCATCACCGGCAGACTCGACTACGGGAACGCCCTCTACTCAGGAACAACAACCAAGCTCCTGAGACGACTACAACGAATCCAGAATGCCTCGGCACGACTGGTTCTCGACGTCCCCCAACGCAGCCACATCACACCCCACCTGAGAAGCCTACACTGGCTCCCCGTCAACAAGAGAATCACCTTCAAACTCCTCACCCACGCACACAAAGCACTACACAACACCGGACCTACATACCTCAACAACAGACTCAGCTTCCACACCCCCACCCACAACCTCCGCTCTACCACCCTCGCCCTCTCCACAGTTCCTCTTATCCGGAAAACCTCCGCCGGCAGCAGATCCTTCTCCTACCTCGCCGCCAAGACCTGAAACGCTCTCCCTACCAGCCTACGACAGACCCAGGACCTGCTGGGCTTCAGAAGACTTCTCATCAAGACCTGGCTCTTCGATCAGTAGCAGCCCCCCCCCAGCGCCTTGGGACCCTCACGGGTATGTAGCATGCTTTACAAATGCATTGATTGATTGATTGATTGATCAGCCTGCTGGGGGTCTCTGCTGCGCCTAGTGCTGACTTGAGGCACATGTTGACTGAGTTCTTGCCCTCTTGGATGATTGCTTTTGCTCTTTTTCTGTCACCCTCTGGGAGTTCGTCGCTGAGCTCCTCCATCTCGTCCCCTAGCTGGTGGCCATATCTGTTTATGAGGGCATTTGAGTTGGCAATGCGCCACTGTGTAGCTGCCTATTTCTCCATCCTTCTGCCCACCAGGTCCATTCTCTTGCGGTCCCTCTCTGGTGGAGGCCCTGTGTTCGAGACTTCATTTGCTCTCCTCCTGGCTGTTGTTACTACAATGGAATCAGTAGTAACATTCCCTTGTATGTACTTAGGGTCTTTTGATGAGGCTTTGTACTTCTTCTCCTCCACTCTAAAGGTTATCCCCTTGATGGAGCCTGGTTCTTTGAAGGCTTCCTTCCCTTAGTCCCAAATTTTTGGCAGCATAGGGAGGTATTCAGTCCCTCGTGTTGTAGGTGCTAGTGTCTCCAGCAGGAAACATGTGTCACCTTTTTTTTTCTTGCAGGGGCACCCCAAACTGGTTTGCAGCCCTCCTTACTATGTCATTGTAGAAGGTAATATCATCTGGAGGGGATGCCTTTGAGGGATAGTTGCAAATCTCCTCCTCTGGGCTCTCGGTGTTGATATCGTTCCACTCGTCGAAGTTCTTGTCTTCATCTGGAATGTATCCATCAGGGTCCTCGTGTCGAGGTTCCGGTGATGGAGGGGAGTCGAAGATCATTTCTTCCTCCTCTTCGGCATCTTCAGCCTCTTCGGCGTCGACTTGTTCTTGTTCTGTGACGCGGGGGATTCGAAAACCCTTGAGCGAGTCTTTGAAATCCTTCTTTCGCTACAGGAGTGCTGCCATCTCTTGCTCGAGTCTCCTCTTCTTGTTTAGGACTTCAAGGGCCCTTTCGGCGTCGGAGGCCGGGAACTTTCTTTTCGGCATCAATGGTGTTTTTCAGTGTCGTGCCCTTTTTTGAGAGTTCGGGGTCGACCCTTCGAGGCTTCTGTGGTTTGCCCTCATCGGTGACCTTTGGATGGGTCCTGTGGGTTTAAATGGATCATGGCTGGCCTTCGATCGCCTTTTTCTTTGGCGTCGGAGCTGCCTTAGCCAATTTTTGATTGTGGCCCTTTGGTTACGACAGATCAGGGTTTCTTACCTTGTCCGTCTTCTTCTTCAACTCTTTTGCCTAGTTCTCTGCGTGTCTTTTTTCGGTGTCCTTTTCTATAATTTTTTACGTCCGAGCCTTCGTGAGTTGACTCTGCCAGAGCTGGATGCTCCTTCTTGTCACTGGAGAACCCCATGTCGCTCATGGCCGGTTTGATTAGGGCCTGCGACATCGTGTTGTAGTGGGCCTGTCTTTTGATTTGGGGAGCTTTGAGTGTTTTCGGCCAAAAGGTCTCACAGGCCCCGCAGTCCTTGTCCTGGTGATCTTCTGGCAGGCAGAGGTTGAACATGGTGTGTTGATCCTGTTGTGCGTACTTGTGGTGGCACTTCGGGGAAAATTTGAAGGGGGGTTCTTCTCCATGACCCTCACCTTGCAATTTGCGTCCGGTAGTCTTCCTGCTGGGGGACTTGGGGTAGCTTCTACGGTCACGTGTGGGCGTACTGAAGTTCTTCTCGGTTGGAGAGGTGATGAGTTCTTCCTTCTTCTTCTTGTTTTTTTGAGAAAAAACACCAAAATCTTTGGAGCTTCCCGTCTTGCTTCCAGACCCAACAGCGGAAAAAAGAATCTGAAGATGGCTACCATGCCCGTCGACCTCCAGGACACCATCAGACGTCACTCAGGGGACTTACCTGGCACCAAATGGTGGTCGAGAGCGACCAAAACAGAAGAAAAAGACAATTCCGGACCAAACCACTAGCTGGCGGAATGATGCACAGCATGTGAATCCAGAAAAGGATTCATGCTGCAAAACATTTGTTTTTTTCAGTGTATTTCAATGTTTTTTTAACTAGTATTCTCGAGTTTGTAGAGTAGTGGAGAAAGAGGATGGGGCCTCCGACCAGTTCTCACAAATCTCACTGTGTCACACTTACTAGACATAACATGCGGACTTCTTGGTGCCTAAGGACACTCAACTTCCAAGAGGACTTCCATTCCCCAACTAGTAGTGATCCAGTAGGCATGTTTGCAGATTGGTGGAGAAAATGGACGTGAACTTCAAAGTCCTCTCAGCAATCCTGCGGTGTGGGACTTACTGGAGGTAACAGGAGAGCTTGTTGGCCCCCAAGGACCCTCTGGAGTCATGGGGAGTTCATTCCCCAACCAGCAGTGCGCCGGGAGGAGCTTTTGCTGAGTGGTGGAGAAAGGGGGCATGACCTCCGAAGTTGTCTCAGAAATGAGGCTGCTTGAGACATTGTGGAGGCAATAGGAGGGCTTGTTGGCCCCCAAGGACCCTCAGCATCAAAGTGGACTTCATCCCCCACCCAACAGTGCACCAGGAGGCACGTTTGCAGAGTGGCGAAGAAGGGGTCGGCCTCTACCGACTTGCCGGTCTTTTTTGTGTGTAGTTTATTCGAGGAGGCGGGGTAATCCTCCCAGGCTGATTTCAGCCCCAGGGACCCCATCTCCCAGGGCCAGGCCTCACTAGTTGGTTCCCTGGTCACAACCAGGTAACACACTCTGTTGGGGACTCCTTGCCTCCTGCAGGAGCCGGCATTACTTTGACAGAGAGGGAGCTGCTGAACATGGAGCTCCTTCTCTGTCAAAGCAATTGTGTTCCGGATGCTCAAAGCCATGGCCATGTATGGCTCCAGGAGGGGGGCTCCGTGGCCACCATTACTTTCTTCTTTTAGGTAGGGCCTGCCCCAGGGAGGTGGTGGCCCCCGGTGCCAAGAACAGCCTGGGGGGTGGGGGGGTGTCACACCGCTCCACTCTTATTTAGAAGAAATCATTTTGGCTGCAGAGAGGTGGTATTCCCCGGGGGAGTCCGTGAGGACCCCTATGTAAAAATGAAACAGTTCTAGGGAAGTGGTGGTATAGGTGGACCTCAATTTCATTGCAATTGTCCCCGGGGAGGAGGCGGTGCACTGGGCTGCGGGGGAGGCCGTTTATACATAATATTATATAGGTAATCTATATATACATATATAGATTACCTACTGGCAGTCGCCAGTAGGTAGTTGTAGTTAGAACCATGTTTCCACAAGAAACATTTTTTTTGTTTTGCCAAGAACTTTGGCGCCATTTTACGAATCTTCAACATTTGTACGAGGTTTATTTCAGCTGCTATGTTGAAAGTTTCAGGGTGAACTGTCAAGGGGGTGCCGGGAAAAAGGCGAGGTCTCAAAATGCGTTCTCCCCTTACAATTTTCCATAGGAATTTTGAACATGACTACAGCCGAACCACTGGATGAAATTACACCAAGTTTAGCAGAAAGCTAAATCTGGGTCCAGAAAGAGTGCCTTTTTTAAAATTTGGAATGAATCCGTTCTGTAGTTTTCGTGAAATTTAAAGGAAATACAAATTTATATATATATCTGGCAGCCCGAATCCGTCACAAATCCATTGTGGTGGTTAGTGAATACGCAATGCTATAAACCTTAAAATACATTTATAAACGTAATAGGACAAAATATTTTTAAAAACAGTGAATGCTATAATATCTACTTAGTTAAACCAACATTATGAAACTATTGGAGTCTATGAATATTAAGTATACTATTCCTTTTTTAGTTTATGCAACAGTAGGGAAAGTGGTGGACTTCGGAGAGCTTAGATTTACTATTACTAATCCAGTCAGCGCAACAGTATAGAAAGCGTTGGACTTCGAATGGGTTAAATTTTCTATTCCCACTTCAAATAGCACAACAGTACAAAAAGTGTTGGACTTCAGAGGGGTATAATCTACCATTCCCATTCCAGTCTGTGCGTAACAGGGTAAGTGCTGGATTTTGGAGGGGTTACATTTACTATTCCAACTCCAAACAGTGCAACAGTACTTCACTTCACACACATTAAATGTATATTGTTAACTCCATGAGTATAGAAAAAATATTACCCTCAATATAAACATTATTAATGAACATGAAATATTCATACATATATATGTATTAAAACAATTAAAAATAATTAATCAAATGACATATTTACTATTCAAGAAAATTATTAATTATCAAATAATAAATAATTGCTTTTCAATTATAAATTAAATAACTTCCCACTCTATACCTCTATAAATCTAGCAGCATGCACCTAAAACTAAAAAAATTAAGTGTCCCATAATTTGCAAATTTCACATCAATTAAATAACAATTAATAATTAATTGTTAATTATTTGGTAATTAATTAAAATAGCACTCTAGACTAGAATATATCTAGCAGCCTGCAACTAAAATATAAGTAAAATAAATAAATATCCCGAGTGAATGGGGCAAATTGGTTTCTGCTACTTTGAATGCCATCCTAGAGGGAGGTCCTGTCCCTGAGTCTTGGAAAGGGGCAGAGGTTGTCCCAATTTTTAAAAAGGGCTGTCGGGATCAACCAGGGAACTACAGGCCGATAAGCCTGATAGACTCAACCCAGAAGGTGGCGGGAAAGGTGATCCTGGGAAGGATTCTTCATTGGGTGGACGAAAACCACATTTTGTCTGACTTTCAGGCAGGTTTTCGCTCCGGTACGGGAACTATTGAGCAAGTGTTCAGACTGATGCTTCTACACTGGAAGGTGGTGGAGCTGGGCAAAGGCAGTCTCTACTTGGCTTTCATTGACTTAAAGACTGCCTTTGACCTGGTTCCTAGGGAGGAACTTTGGAGGGTTCTACAGGGTCTTGGGCTGCCCCCTTACATTCTGTCGCTCCTTATCAATTTACATACGAACAACTACGCTCAGGTGCGATGGGGCCAGAATGGGGAAAAGACCGATAGGATCCCGGTCCACAGAGGCGTCCGACAGGGATGTGTATTAACTCCCACACTATTTTCCCTGTCCGTAAATGGTGTGGTAGAGCACCTGCTTGATGAACCAGCAGATGCACCCTCCCTGGGGGGCGTGCGGATTCCAACCCTGTTATTTGCCGACGACACCCTCCTAATTTCAAAGACTCCCCAGGGTTTACAGAAGCTTTTGAACCGCTTTCAGGATTTTTGCTCAAAAAGAGGGTTTGTCATCAATGTGGATAAAACGAAATACTTGATCATGCACCCCCCACGGAAACTTGGTCGTCCCCCAGTCTTGAACTCTGTTCCTCTTGAGAGAGTCTCCGAATTTGATTATTTGGGAATTCGCATGAGTGATGCCATGAGCTGCTCACCCCACATAAATAAAATGATCCTTAGCCATAAAAGGGTGGGTGGAGCACTGCTAAGGGAATATCGTAACTCATCTAAACAATGTGTAGCTCCAGTAATTGACATCTATAAAGCCAGAGCCGTTACGGCAGCACTATATGGGGCGGAGTTATGGGGCCGTGGAAATTCGGAGGCTCTATCCAAGGTGGAGAATACATTTTTGAAGGATCTTCTGGCTATTCCTCCGAGTACCCCAACAGTCCCGGTGTTATTGGACGTGGGATGCAAATCGATCAAGGACCAGGCTCGCCTCCGGCCCCTCCTTCTATGGGCACGCCTGTGGAGGGTCCCTGAACTGAAAACCTATGCGGATGGACTGTCTGAGGTGATGGGAATGGGTGGTTGGCACAAGATCAAGTGGCTAAGGGACATCAAAAACCTTTTGGGGGAACTGGGCTTGGGGTCTTGTTGGATTACAAAATCTGCCCCACCGAAGGCAACACTAAAAAAACTTTATTGGGAGTGGGTCTCTGCTCAACTCATCGGCAATCCACGTCACTGCAATTCCACCGCAGCTTATTTGAAAATCAAAGACGTGGTTGCCTACGAGCCCTATCTGGACTTGATTACAATACCATTAGATCGGGCACTTTACATCAAGTTCAGAGTGGGTACTTTACCCTTAGGTGACCTGCTCTCAAGATGGAACATGCCTGCGCAGGTATCACCCCATTGTGCCCTCTGTTCCACTAGGCTCGAAACGGTGGCACATTTCCTTTTTGAGTGTCCAGATTATTCCCGCCCAAGAAGACGCTGGCTCAAACCTCTTTGCAGACAATTGGGAACTCGCCAGTACAAGGTGGCGCTACGCATTTTATTATCTGATACTTCCTCCCTCACAGTCTGCGCTGTTTCTAAATTTTTTAAATGGGCATGGTTGATTCGCTTAAAAAGACTTTCCATCTCAATTTAATTCCATTTTAACTCAATTATTCTATGTGCAATGGTACTTTTTTCTACCTGTTCTTAACTTGAATTAGTCTTTTATATTTATGATGTGCTGTTTTTATATTCCTGTAATGCTTTTATGATATCTGCATATCAAAATACCAACCAACCAAATAAATATTCTATGATTTGGTTATTTAAAATTCAATTAAATAATTATCTACAAATAATAGTTAAGTTGCATAATTATTACTTAATTAACTAATCACTCTATACCCATACGCACCTAGCAACCCACAACTAAAATATAATATTCCATATTTTACACAACAAAAAATCAATTAAATGATAATTGTTGATTGATTATTAATTAACTTCCAACCATAGACCCCTACAAACCTAGACTTCTGCAACTAAAATATAAGTAAAGTAAATTAGTATCCCATATTTTACATAATAAATATCAATAAAATAATGAATTAACAATAAATTGTTAATTATTACTTTTTTTAACTTCCTACCCTAGACTCCTCCAAACGCAGAAGCCCACATTTAAAATATCAATAAAATAAATAAGTACTTCATAAGTTACATCATTAAAAATAAATTAAATAATCAATTAACAATTGATAATTTATTGTTAATTAATAATACTTAATTAACTTCCAAGCCTATACTCCTACAAGTCTAAAAGCCTGCAAATAACATATACCAAAAACAAATCGGTATTACATAATAAATATTAATCTTATATTTCAATAAAATGTATGAAATTATTCAGAATTCATTATTACCTAATTACCTTCACACCCTATCCCCCTACAGACCCAGCACCCCACTACAACACCAGAAATTACTATTAATAATAAAATAAAAACATCAAAATCACTTAAAATTACAAGCTATATTTTCAAACAATTAACATTTTTTTTAAACAATAGATACATAAAATTAATATATAAACTAAAACACTAAGTAATTAAAAAACTATATTTTTAACGACTATATTACTGAAAATGATATTAAAAACATTGGTATTTAAAACAATATTACTTTTCTCAATAAATGATATTCCTGTGCTTGACGTTATTTGTGGGTCACTATATTTCACTACCAATATTTGTGTCTCTCAATATTAACAATGAGGTATGTAATGCAATTCAAAGTAAATCCCTGAAGCTATTCACAACCCTACAAAATCATGGTTATAAATGTTTGATTCCATAACGTGGAAAAACAAACGGAAAATACATATATGCACCAGTCAAAACACAACTGAATTAGGAGTGCTTTTAAATGCTTACACTCAAAGACCCTCATTATGAAGGCGGTCGGCCGGACCGCCAATAGCAATCGTATAAGGCACTTGACCGTCCAACAATGTGTCGGCAGACCCACGTGCTCTATTATGGCATGACCACCGTGCAGGCAGACATAAAGTGCTCTTTTGTAGGGGGGTTGTGGCCAAGTATCCAAGATGGTGAATGTGGGTGAAAGGTGCACTCGAGTATTACTCTAATCTGACTTACACGATATGTGCGCTATGTTCGATTAATGCCTGCTAAGCATTGACAAGACTATATTGAAAGTGGCCTAGCCCCAAATTGGCTGCTAGGACTCCAACATGCAACAACGCAAAAAAGAAATTTTCATCTATTAACAATTTAATGTTTTTTTTAGTTCAAAGAAATTAACATGATCATCTTATTCATTGCATACATGATTCAAATGATTGGCGCAAATTTATATACATTGCAGGTACATAAGTTTTCAAAAAACAATCTAAATATAATAGTCCCTTCATCAGGGGTATTCTGTGAAAAAGAAGACAAAGGAAGCATATTCAAAAGATGCACAATATAACTTATATTCAACATTGCAAAAACATACTTAAGTTTGACAGAGAAACAACATCATAAAGCCTCGTCATTACATTCATGTACCTCTATTATATTAGCACACTGATCGTAATGGATGGTCTATTGTATCGTCTCCTACAGAAAGGACACATTTATATGCACTAGCTAACTTACGTATTAATAAACTGCTAGAAGGGAATTTTGAAGCGCAGACGATTTTATGAAAAAGATTTTATGAAAAGGAGAGCTTATTTGCCGACAAACTACTGGAACCACATAGCTACTGACCTTATGTTGTTATTGGTGATACAACGAGAACAACTGTAGGTTTGTGATCCTCAACTTTACCAAATTCTGAAAAAGATATCATTGATCAGTTCGCATTTATATCGCAAACTTTCTAAGAAGAGATGTTTGATCTTCCTCTAAATGTGCTTTGGATCTGCACCATTCTCGTGACAAGCTTTAATATCATTACCTGGAGCGTCAGTGGTATACATACCCTTGCGCGCAGGTATTCCATTTATGCGTACTTACAGCGTAGGTCACCTGGGGTTGCTTTACTTCAGGAGACACACTTGACGAGTCTAGAGGCTGCTCGACTGCGGCGCCACTGGCGCGTACATGTGTACAACTAACTTCTCATCCCAGGCTAGTGGTACCTTGGTCTAGGTGAGGGCAGGGGAACCATGGGAGGAAGAAGAGGTGGTGACTGATCCTGCAGGGCGCTACGATTGCATAAAGGGTAAACTTAACGGGCAGTCCCTACTACTGAGCTCAATCTATGCCCCCAAAACACAGCATGGCTCCTTCCTCTTTAGCCTTTCCGCATTACTATCCTGCTGGGGGTATAGCCTATGGCTTTTGGGTGGGGATTTCAATTTGTTCCTAGACGTATCACTCGATCATTCCTTCACACCCCTCACCCGCACTACAGCCTCTTCAAATGCACAAATATTACGCAACTGGCTGGGGCACTGGTACTTAACAAATGTTTGGTGAGCACGCAACCCTGACTCACAGATATATTCTTTCTACTCACCAGTCCATAACCTGTATGTGTGGCTGGACCGCATACTGGCCTCAACTGTGCTGTTCCCCCTAATCCAAGAAACTGGGTATCTGGGCCGCACCCACTCAGATCATAACCCACAGACCATGCTGCTAAGCTGGGAAGGGAGAACTCCACTGATCCCGACAGCAGTGCTGGAGGATCAGGCCTTCCGCAGCTCCCTGCAAACGGCATTGCTCGAATATTTTGATTACAATGCCGGCTCTATGGTATCCTCCTTGACAGAATGGGAGGTTTATAAGGTCATGACAAGAGGACACAGCCTTGGCCTCACCTGGAGCATCCACAGCAACTAGACACCTCCCTACCCACTATTGAGCGGAAGCTCCTACATTGGGAATCTTTCTCGGTCACAGGCCCTGAAGCCAAAACACAATTGGATGCTATGCAAGCAGACTGGTTAGAACTTCTAGATAAGCTGCATTGTCACAACGACCTTGCTCACTCAGCTCGTTCCCACACATCGTCAGCCAAGGCAGGTAAACTTCTTGCATACCTAATTAGACTGGAGCACCCACACCATCCTATACAATCTATTAGAGACAAGCTAGGACAAATGAGATGTACACAACTGGACATTCACACAGCCATGACTAGATATTAATCTACACTTTACACGTCCAGCGCACATGGGAACTCCCAACAAATAGGCAATTTTCTGGACTCTGTTGAGCTGCTTACTCTATCCCTTGACCAGCACCTAGCATTGGATTTCCCCTTATCAGTAGATGAGGTTCGGGAAGCACTTACATCACTGGCATCGGGGAAGACACTGGGACCAGACAGCCTCCCTACAGAGTTTGTTAAGACGTACACGGAAGTCCTAGCATTGAACCTATATGCACTCTATACCTCTGTATTGGATAGCTCTGCCCTTCCACCCCCTTCAAGCAAAGCTAACTTAGTCTCCTTATTGAAACCAGGCAAGGATCCCACAGCCCTGGGGTCTTATAGACCCCTAGCAATCTTAAACACAGACCATAAAATGCTGGCAATGATCCTCACTAACTGACTTGCGCCCTACATTCCCACCTTGGTGTACTCGAATCAGAATGGATTCATAGCAGAATATGCTCAGCTGAACTGACCCGCTCAAGATGTCTGGTGCTTGACCTCAAGAGAACCTTCGACTCTCTTGAGTGGAACTATCTCTTTGCAGTCTTGCTTTGGTTCGGCATAATTTCCTTCTTGATTAACATGGTCAGACTACTATATAACCACCTGACGATTCGCGTAAAAACTGGGCCCTATATCTCGGACTTCATATGCGTTGGTAGCTGTCCGCTGTCCCCCTCCTCTTCTCCCTAGCAGTAGAGCCTCTGGTTGTGTATATCCGCTCACGAGTGGACATGGGCATCCCCCTGGTAGATGGCACACACACAATCTCTTTGTATGCTAACATCCTGCTCTACGCGAGAGACCTCCACTCCATCCTCCTTCGTTAGATTCAGCACTTTCGCTATTTGCCACTGTGTTAGGGCTATGTGTCAATGCAGTGAAGTCCATTCTCTTTCCGTTCTCATTGGCTACCCTAGACCC
Organism: Lissotriton helveticus; assembly: GCF_964261635.1. Classification (NCBI taxonomy): domain Eukaryota; kingdom Metazoa; phylum Chordata; class Amphibia; order Caudata; family Salamandridae; genus Lissotriton; species Lissotriton helveticus. The sequence continues at coordinate 705,774,564 of NC_136072.1, forward strand.
ATTCACTGGGTGGGGTCCTAGTGCCGTGGTGTATTGACACCTTCCGGTACTTGGGTGCCCGCATATACCGGAACAAAGAAGACCTATTCGAGGGAAATATCACCAGGGCCACGTCTGCTGTTCAATCGCAGATGGCTTTCTGGAAAACTCTCCTGTTGTTCATCTCTGGTAGAGTGGCACTCACGAAGATGGTGGTCCTCCCTCACTTTCTTTACTATTTCACCACCTTAACTCTCTACATCCATCTTTCCTTTTTCAGTAAATTTGTAACAATAGTCAGAGATTTTATCTGTGGGGCGTCTAGGCATATGGTTTCCATTAAGAAGCTTTATCTATCAGTATGACAGGGCGGACTCGCGGTGCCTAGCCTCGAACACTACTACGTAGCCGACTAGTTGAAAGGGATAGCCAGTTGAATAGCTACTCAACACTTGCCGGGCACAGCCACTCTACAATCTTCCGTATCACACCGCATTCTGCTTTACATGCATGTGCAAATCGCAGGAATATAAACTCCTTGATACTGTCAATAATGTTACAGCAGAAGCCTATACATCACTTGTGACACCACACCATACGCCCCGGCTATCCCCCTAGTGGGAACACCAAGGGGATGGTCACCTACGACGCCAGCAGAGCTGCACAGTTGGGATGCACGGGTATCCACGACATAGGAGACCTCTTTCACGATGGTACCTTAATCCCATACGCAGAGCTCATTTCAGAGGAATGCCTACATTCGAGATTATTCCTATTACACCGCGAGCTCACTGACTCAGTCTGTTCCAGGTGCCGTTTACCCAGTGCTGAACAACTACACATGCTATGTATGGCATTGCCCTGCCCTGGGAGAGTACTGGGCCGAGATAGCGACCACTTTAGCCGGTTGCACTGAACGTGACATCCCTTTTCACTGGGAGCTGTACATTTTGCACCTCTTTAAGAGGGGAAAGTAGAACAGGGTCACCTCCCAATTCCTATAACCGGGCCTAGTTACAGCAAAACGCGTAATCACTAAGCGATGGAAAATGCCGGTAGCCCAGAATGCAATGGCCTGGCGCCACTCTCTGATCAACGGGGCCAGGGCGGAGCTGGTGTCCCTGCAAAGGGAAGACCTGCTTGGACTTCGCAAATTTCCCCTAGCTAGTGGTTGGGGTTCATTGTGAATGATCTACAGAGACTAGATACACCCACTGGGGACTTGCAAGGGGGAATGAGAGTCTAGGCGGTGCCAATGTCGCAACTTGCGGTTGCTTCCGCAGTGACAGGTGGGGCAGAGTTTCACAATTTCTATACAGCCAGATATAGCATAGATACTTAGTACCTGCTACAAGCTGATAGACACCCGATGTTGTACTCCACGGTTACAGGTCATGGGTGGTTATCTCTCCCCTTAATTGCATTACTTTGCCCTCATTTTGTTGAACCATACTCTGTACATGTTCAAATATGCGACATAACATATATAGACCATAAATGCGACAACATCATATGCCATATCTAACTATTATTGTTGCAGGCATGCCACCCACCAATATAGATTCCTTCATTTTCTCATACATGCCACACTACACATACGCTAATATCACAGTACCAACATCAGAAGACCTTCTTTTTTTATTTTCTTTATTTTATTTTTTTCCACACTTTCAGAGACATCATATAAAGATAAAAAATAATGCACAATAAATCAAAAGAATACAAGAGTTAATAAAAAGTTACCAAAAAAGAAGTTAATATGACTAATCAAGGTACACAAAAATGTTGACCACAGCTCGTGTACATCAGTGAAGAATACTCATTGAACTGGGTTAATAAACAGTGGTCAAAATATAAATCAGATCAAATGGTCTTACCATTCAAGAATTCATATGATTTACAAACAGATCCCATATCTTCAACCCTAATTTCTGTTTCCTTGCCCCCTTGACTGAGTATAAGCTAAATTCAAACTAACTAATCTGTAAATTTTTGCTCTCCAAACTTCAAACCTGGGTGGCTCGGAACATAACCAATCCCCCGCAATACACAGTCGGGCGACAGTCATTGCAACAAATAAAAACAATGGGTGTTTATACATAATGCACCCTTTTGAGACCGTCCGCCCCATCCCTAGAAGTAACAGAGCAGGAGAGATTTGTAGTGAATCCCCTAAAATAATGGATAAAAAGTGTTCAATATCACGTAAAAATACATTCAATTTTACACAACTAAAAGAAAATTTGTTCTATATCAGCATTTTCCGCCCCACAGCGGAAGCATTTACCATCATACTGATTACCCCACTTTTTCATCCGTGCTGGTGTGTAGTACAGCCTGAATAAAGTTTTAAAGAATTGTATTTTTAAATTCGCTGACATAAGAACTTCTTTAGATCTGACAATTGCATCTTCAAGTGGTATATCTAATTCATTCTCTCCCAGTACCAATGGCCATTGTGAAGTATGTTTTTCCAGATCATCCTTTTTACCTGAATTTAAGATTTTATACAACATTCCAATTTTACTCTGTATCTTTATAGCTTCTATTAACGGATTGGAGGTCAGTTTTAATTTGCGTTTCAGCAGAAAATCCCGAATTTGTAAAAACTTAAAAAAATGCGATTGTGGTAAGTTGTAAACCCTTACTAGGTCCTCAAACTGTTGGATGTTTCCCGTCTTATCATACAAATCTCCTAAGAAACCTATCCCTTTCTCTCGCCAGACCCTAACGATCCTGTCAGAAAATATAAGTGGGGCAGTTTAGTCATACTCAAGGGAGTATAATAAGTAAGATCTCCTAAGTTGATTAATTTGCGTACTTTCTTCCAAGTTTTGAATGCTGCACCGACAGTCTTAAATCTAGTTCTCTTGAAATAGCTCCATTCTACTTCCCTAAATAGACTTCGATTAGTTTCGATTCCTAAAACCAGGTGGAAAATGGAGCTAGTAGATATAGTTGTTGTTAGACTGTATTCATCCACTCCACAAAGTAAAAAAAACATTTTTTGAAAGAAACAAACATAATAATATAATACAAAGTCAGGCACTGCTAAGCCTCCCCTAGTACTTGGTAATGTCATAAATTTCATAGCTCTTCGTGGTTTCCCTGGAGCCCATAGAAATTTGGAACAAAAAGCCGAGGCTTCTGTAGTTGGAGTGCCGAAATTTCTAAAGGCATAAGAGGTATAAGAGGTGTAATACTCGCGGCAGTATATTCATTTGTAAGATGTTAGCTCGTCCAATCATAGTAAAGTGCAGCCGTGCCCACCTCTCCAAAGAATCTGCGATATTACTATAAAGAGACCCACAGTTTGACTCCACCACTGCAGCCATAGATGCCCGAATCTTAACTCCTAAATACATAGCTTCCACCACTACTCTTGAACCATCTATTGTTACTGTATCAGTACACACTATCTGCGTTTTTGTGGTATTAAGCTTATATCCGGAGAGTCGTCCGAATTGACCAGCGAGCCGTTCAATTACGGGCATTGCGGCGGCCGGGTCCTCAGATGTTATCGCAATATCATCCGCATATGCGGATACTGTGTGGGGGATATTGCGGACCACAAAAGGCTTAATAAGCCGGCTTCTAGAGAGCATTACAATAAATCGGTTAATATATAGCGCGAAAAGTAAAGGGGAACAGGGACAGCCCTGTCTCGTACCTCTAGTAATCTGCACTACTTCTGAAACTAAACCCATTGATGCTATTCTCGCCGTGGGTGAATCATATAAGGCCTGCAATGCAATCATAAACGTTTGACGGAATCCCATACTCTCCATTAATGACCATAAATACTGCCATTCCAAGCGGTCAAAAGCTTTTTCTGCATCTAGCAGAATCAGCCCCAATTTACGTCTCTCTGCCTCCGTTATATCAAACAAGGTGATTACTTTGTTAATATGAGACACAGTACCCCAACCAGGTATAAAACCATGTTGATCTTGGGAGACTAAGGAAACTATGACTTTAGATAGACGGTTGGCTAAAATTTTCGAATATATCTTTCCATCACAATTCAGTAATGAGATAGGCCGATAAGAGCCAGGGAGTTCTACTTCTTTACATTTTTGACTAAAAACTACAATTGTAGCTTCATTCCATGTCTTTGTCGCTGACCCATTCTGAACGTGGCCAGCATAATCTCTTTTAAATCGTCAAAAAAAGGTTTATAAATCTCGCCGGGTAACAGGTCAGGGCCAGCTGCCTTCCCCATCGCCAGCGATTTGACCCCATTTGTTAGTTCCTCCATCGTTATTGGAGCATCCAACATATCCACAGATGCAGTGTCTAGTTTGGAGAGCTCGCCAAATAAACTAAGGTTTAATGGGGTCTTCCCACCTTGATCAGTAGTATACAAATTGGAATAAAATTGATGGAAGACATCCAAAATCGTTTTTGGATCCGACCTTAAAGCCCCTGTATTATCTTTTAGTGCAATTATGTTCCGACTTGATTCATTCATGCGCAATTTAAGAGCCAAAGATCTTCCCACGGATTCACCATATTCATGGCAAATTTTCCTCTGTGTCAGATACCTTCTCGCACTATCAGAATCCCAGACTCCCAGAATTTTTGCCCATTTTCTGGCAACTTCATCTTCCGCAGTGACAGGTGGGGCAGAGTTTCACAATTTCTATACAGCCAGATATAGCATAGATACTTAGTACCTGCCACAAGCTGATAGACACCCGATGTAGTACTCCACGGTTACAGGTCATGGGTGGTTATCTCTCCCCTTAATTGCATTACTTTGCCCTCATTTTGTTGAACCATACTCTGTACATGTTCAAATATGCGACATAATATATATAGACCATCAATGCGACACACATCATATGCCATATCTAACTATTATTGTTGATGGCATGCCACCCACCAATATAGATTCCTTCATTTTCTCATACATGCCAGATTACACATACGCTAATATCACAGTACCAACATCAGAAGACCTTCTAATGTGATGTATTATGTATGTTGTCACCGAACTATTGTTGTTGTTCAATGTTAGATGTCAATAAAAAGATTTAACCCCTTCGCTGCTAGGCCTCCCCGTGCTAAGCCTTTTTTTGGCTATTTGGGGTTGTTCACGCTTAGGGCCCTGTAACTTTTTAACCACATAAGGTATCCACGCCAAATTTTCGGACTTTTCTTTTTTGTATATCCTTCAAGGTTTCTTTATAGAAACTAAACTTTGAATATAGGAAAAATTTAAAATTAGTTGAAAAAACAGCCATTTGTGTCAACGTTTTCACCTATAACTTCTCCTAATTATGACAGCTGTTTGAAAGCAATATACTGTTGCAACCGCTGGACCATTCCAGTTGTGGGGATATATAGGACTTGTAGGTTCAAAAAGAACCCGATAAACCTAGAGCCAATAACGGAGCAGCGTCTTGCAATGGTTTTTTATAATGTACCCGGTATATAGCAATTAAATATATACATTGAAAATCGGTATGAGAGACACCTATGCATTTCTGAAATTGGAACAAAATATAGATTCTAGAAACAGTAGATATTTTCACATTTACAAAAGTGTGAGTACCCATACTAGCATGAGAATTATAAGTAATTTTTCAAAATGACTTATTTTTTTACATTGTCTTTCATTTGGAAGGCAGAAATGCATTGAAAGTCAATAGGTAAAAACAGTTGCTCTACAATTCTGTATTACCCTATGTCTCCTGATAAAAATAGTACCTCACTTGTGTGGGTAGGCCTAGTGCTCGCAACAGGAAACGGCTCAAAACGCAACATGGACACACTTTATTTTTAAAGTGAAAACGGACCCTTTTTTTGCAAAGTGCCTAGCTGTAGATTTTGAACCCTAGCTCTGTCGGCATCTAGGGAAACCTAGCAAATCGGGGAATCCAGGAGAGAGTGACTTGACTGGCAGCCACCAGGTTCAATCACACAGAATCCCTTGAAACTTAAAAATTTGTTTAAAAAAACACATTTTCATCACATTTCTGTGGTAGAATGTTCTGGAAGCTGTGTGGATCCACAAAATTCCACCCACCCTGCGTTCCCCAAAGTCTTCAGAAAAAAATGGTGCCTTACTTGTGTGGGTAGGCCTAGTGCCCACAACAGGAAATGGCCCAAAACGCAACGTGGACACACCACATGTTCACAGTGAAAATGGACCCTTTCTTTTGCAAAGTACCTAACTGTAGACTTTGAATCCTAACTCTGCCAGCACCTAGGGAAACCTAGCAAACCTATAAATTTTTTAAAACAAGAGACACCCAGGGAAATCCAGTATGGGGAGACTGGACTGGCTATCACCAGGTTCTGTTACCCAGAATCCCATGCAAACCTAAAAAATTGTCAAAAAAAACAAATTGTCCTCACATTTCTGTGGTGGAAAGTTCTGGAATCTTCGAGGATCCACAAAATTCAATACACCCCGCATTCCCCAAAGTCTTCCGAGAAAAATGGTACCTCACTTGTGTGGGTAGGCCTAGTGCCTGCGACAGGAAACGGCCCAAAACGCAATGTTGACACACCACATTTTCACAGTGAAAACTGACCCTTTTTTTGCAAAGTGCCTAGCTGTAGATTTTGAACCCTAACTCTGCCAGCACCTAGGTAAACATAGCAAACCTATACATGTTTGGAAACTAGACGCCAAGGGGAATACAGGATGGGGTGACTTGACTGGCTCTCACCAGGTTCCCTTACCCAGAATTCCTTGCAAACATAAACATCTGCCAAAAAAAAACAACATTTTCCTCACATTTCTGTGGTAGATAGTTCTGGAATCTGCGTGGATTCACAAAATTCCACCCACCCTGCCCTTCCCAAACTCCTCAGAGAAAAATGGTACCTCACTTGTGTGAGTAGGCCTAGGGCCGGCGACAGGAAATAGCCCAAAACACAACCTGGACACACCACATTTTCACAGAGAAAACAGACCCTTTTTTTGGCAAAGTGCCTAGCTGTAGACTTTGAACCCTAGCTCTGCTGGCACCTAGGGAAACCTAGCAAACCAATACATTTTTTAAAATTAGACACTCAGGGGAATCCAGGGTGGGGTGACTTGACTGGCTCTCACAAGGTTCTGTTACCCAGAATCCCTTGCAAACCTCTAAGTTTGTAAAACAATTCTCACATTTCTGTGGTGGAAAGTTCTGGAATCTGCGTGGATCCACAAAATTCCACTCACCCCACATTCCTCAAAGTTTTCCAGTAAAAAAATTGTACCTCACTTGTGTGGGTAGGCCTAGTGCCCGCGACAGTAAACTGCCCAAAATGCAACGTGGACACACCACATTTTACAGTGAAAACTGACACTTTTTTGCAAAATGCCTAGCTGTATATTCTGAACCCTAGCTCTGCCGGCACCTAGGGAAACCTAGCAAACTTATACATTTTTGAAAACTAGACTCCAAGGGGAATCCAGGATGAGGTGACTTGTCTGGCTCTCGCCAGGTTCTGTTACCCATAATCCCTTGCAAATCTCAGAATTTGAAAAAATCCTACATTTTCCTCACATTTCTGTGGTGGAAAGTTCGGAATATGACGGATCCACAAAATTCCACACTCCCCGCATTCCCCAAAGTGTTCCAAGAAAAATGGTATCTCACTTGTGTTGGTGGGTCAAGTACCCGTGACAGGCAAGAGCGCCCAAAACCTATTGAGGCAACATCAAAATTACCTATCACAAAACAACCTCGTTTTGCACGGGGGTCCCATGAGTTTTTGGCCCCGGGCTTGGCAGTCATTTAGGGAAAGCTACCAAACCCACACAATTATGAAAACTAGACACCTAGGGGAGTCTGTCAAGGTATGGCTTGCATGGGTCCCAAACATTTCCCTACCTGGAATCCCCTGCAAACCTCAAATTTAGCTAAAAAAATCACCTTTTTCTCATATTTCTGTGTGGGAAAGTTCTGGAATCTGCGTGGATCCACAAATTTCCTTCTACACAGCATTTCCCCAGGTCTCCCGATAAAAATGGTACACCACATGTGTAGGTGGGTCAAGTACCTGGGACAGGCAAGGGCCTAAAACGTATTGAGGAGACATCAAAATGACCTCCCACAAAACAACCTGGTTTTGCAAAGGGATTCACCTGGGTTTTTGGCCCTGGGCTTGGCGGCCATCTAGGGAAACCTACCAAACCCACACATTTTTTAAAACAAGATAACCGGGGAAGTCTAGCAAGGTATGGCTTGCATGGGTCCCCCAACATTTCTCTACCCAGAATCCCCTGCAAACATCACATTCTGTTCCCCCAGGTCTTCCGATAATAATGGTACCTCACTTGTGTGGTTAGACATAGTGGCTGCAACAGGAAATGGCCTAAATTGTACTGTGGGGACTTAAAAATTACCTATAACAAAACTACCTGGTTTTGGGGGAGCACCTGGTTCTTTGGCCCCGGGCTCGCCACCATCTAGGAAAACCTACCAAACCCACACATTTCTGAAAACTAGACACCCTGGGAAGTACAATGAGTTATGACTTGCATGCATCCCCCAACGTTTCCCTACTCAGAATCCCATGCAAACCTCAAATGTAGCTAAAAAAACATCCTTTCTACATCTTTTTAGTGGAATCACTGTGCCGGCACAAATGTCCTACCTCACAGTGTTCTTCTTAGTGTCCCGAGTAAAATGATACCTCACTTGTGTGGGTGTCCAATGCAGGATTGGCTAAAACACATTTTTGAAAAAATGTAGCGCTTAGAATTCTCGGTGCTATACACTTATTCCCTATGCTCGTCAGAGGCCCTTGCCCCACCCACACAAGTATCATTTTACTCAGAAGACTGAAAGGAACGCTGTGGGATAGGGTGGGTCAAGTTCCCGCAACTGGCAAGGGCCCAACATGTATTGAGGAGACATCAAAATGACCTATCACAAAACATCCTGGTTTTGCAAGGGGGGTCACATGGGTTTTTGGCCCCGTGCTCGGCAGTCATCTTGGGAAACTACCAAACCCACACATTTTTTGTAAAATTATACACCAGGGGTAGTCCAGCGAGGTATGGCTTGCATGGATCCCCCAACGTTTTCCTACCCAGAATGCCCTGCAAACCGCAAATTTAGCTGAAAAAACAACTGTGGTGGATAGTTCTGGAATCTACGTGGATCCACAAATTTCCTACCACCCAGCGTTCCCCTAGGTCTCTTAATAAAAATGATACTTCACTCACATGGGTGGGTCAAGTACCTGCGACAGGCAAGGGCCCAAAACGTATTGAGGAGACATCAAAATTATCTATCACAAAACATCTGGGTTTTGCAAGGGGAGTCACCTGTGTGTTTGGCCCCTGGCTCGGCAGCCATCTTGGGAAACTACTAAACCCATACATTTATGAAAACTACCAAGAATGCCCTGCAAACCTCAAATTTGGGTGAAAATTTTTTTTTTTCACATATTTCGGGGTAGAATCACTGTGTCGGCACAAATGTCCTACCCCACAGCGTTCCCTCCAGTCTCCAGAGTGAAATGATACCTCATTGTACTACTGGGGCTACTAGGGGCAGAAAGACTGCACCTTTGCGGCGGGGGTGGGGCAATGACCTGCCCATATTGGGCAGCCCCCACCCCTAATTATAATTTAAAATAAAATCCCTGGTATCTAGTGGGCTTTCTGCCCCGGTGAGGCAGAAAGACTGTACTTTTGCGGCAGGGGTGGGGTCATTGGAATGCCCACATTGGGCAGCCACCACTCCTAATTATAATTTTAAAAAAAAACCTATATCTAGTGGACTTTCTGCTCCCCCCGGGAGGGCATAAAGACTGTCATTACCCAGCTGGAGGGGGGGTATTGGCATGCCCATATTGGACAGCCCCCACCCCTAATAATAATGTATATGAAAATCCCTGGTATCAAGTGGGATTTCTGCCCCCGGGTGGGCAGATTGGGGTCTACTGCCCCATCTGCCCCCGGGGGGGGGGGGCAGAAAGAATAAATATGCCCAAAATCTTATGGGGGGAGCAAAGGCCCTTGCCCTAGCTGCCGCTCCCCCTTCCTGGTGCCTAGTGGGTGGATCCCTGCTGGGGGATCACCCTCCTGTGACGATCCCCAAGCAGGGATCCACTAGGGAGGGGTACCATCAGAAAGGGGAAATTCTCCCCTTTCCAACAATACCTCGCCTGACTTTTTACATGCTCAGGAAAAAAGGATGAATGAAAATAAACAATCTAAAACATAGCACAAAATCCAATCCCAGCCTGTTCCTTATTCTTTCAAACCATTAACACTGATCGAGGAGATGGCTTTCCAAAAAGTCCTCTGAAACATCCTCTACATTGAAGAGAGGGACACCAAAACACAAACTTGTCCACCAACTGCCAAAGTTTTTCTAATTAACTTTACTTTGCATATAACATAAAACATTTAAGGAACATGGGGATGGGCATAGCTATTTACTTATGCCTATTACATTTGCAATCAACTCCTTAATTTTTGAGGCTTTTCTTTCCCCAGTGCTGAGCCCTTCATTTGATGTTTGGGGCACTTCAAGCATAAACTTTTATAACTTACTTCCATAAAAGGTTTACAGCCCAAAAATGTTGTTTTGTTTATCAACATTTTGGAGATTCTAAATGTAACTAGGTTTTCTGGATTTCCCTTAGCGGAAACGTAGAAAAAAGCAAACCTATAGCAGAAGTTGGCTTTTTTGGGAAGCACTGGTAAAAAGTTCTGTGCAAGAAAGCACATGTTTTTTTCCCCTCGTAATTGGATTCACGTATTGTCTCTAATGCTAAGATCACAATATTCCCATGCTTCAGGAACAAATAGAGTTGTAAACAGACGATTTATTACCGCAGGTTTTGCATTTTTCAAAGTGGTAGTCCATTTTTCGGTCTTGCCTGAGAAAGCGAATGCGCTGTCACTGAGATCTAGTGCTCTTAAAAAATATCTAAAAAGTGCTTAGAGACTACCCACTACTTACCATTGGCTGCCTTCATTGCCACTCTCATTTCTTTTGTTGTGATTCGTTAGCAGTAGCTTGTTTCATTTTGCAGGTCACTCTGTCGCTCCAGACGGCTTTGGGAGGATTATTTTCAGGGTTAGAATAACCTTCAGTGTGCATGTGCAAAAAAAACACAAAACATACTGTGGCAACTCCAAGACAGATCAACAGCGACTGTGGGTGAAGTGTGGAGCCAGGCAGTCACCATGGAAACAAGCTTTTATTACAGTAACAAAGAGCTGGGGGAGAAGGCAAGGTTTGGCAGGGTCTTCTCATGTGGTTACGGTGATTGCATTGGGTGGCCGCCTAATTCATGTGGTCTTCAAAAAAAAAATTTGTAGGATTACACAAATTTTGCACATTTTGGACCTTTTTACGAGCTTGACGGTCGGTGGACCACCATACCAGTGATGGTGGTCCGACCATGGAAAGCTTGGGGGTCTGATTGCTGTATTATGAGTTATGTGGATTGGTTTTGCAAAGACCGCAGATTAACGTCCGAGATCGCCAGTAGACCGCAGACTGGTGGGCTTGCGGTCGGGGAAAGGCAGCTGCAATAGGGAGGTACAGAGGAGGTTCACCGCCACCTGAATTTGAGATGCCTTTTCTACGAGCGGACTATAGAGGTCCTACCACCAGCTTCAAGTCGGCTGTAACAAAGGATTTGGGATGCGTACTCACCCCTTTCTTGTTCTTCCAGGCAGAGTTTAATGTGGAGCCCTTTCTTCAGGTCCCCCATTGACAGCAGGATCTTCACACAGAGGAATACAACCTTGTTTTGCAGCGATCTACAGGTGAGTCCTTTTCGTACCATATACCCATTGCCAGGACTGCCCATGAATAGGCCGGACTCTGGCAATGGGTAGATGGTATTTTTCCAAATCTATCAAGCATATGTGTGCATCCAATACATATGCAGTAGAAATGCACACACAGGCATTGATATATTTGGAAAAAGAACTCACCACCACTGCAAGATCTCTGCAGCCACACTGCCGTTAACGTGGTCAACTCGTAATACGGCGGTCGAAAGACCGCCCGCACTCTGGGCAACTGGTGGGTATGGATGCAGTTTTCGAGAGGCCCTCAATCTCAAACTTACTACACAGTCTTCCATACTTGTTTTTTTTTTAGCATTACTTCTAAAATAAAATTCATTCTTGCCCGAGTCTCAAAAAAACAAACATGAACGTCCATCAAAACACTTTAACCCGCAAATACAAACACAACAACTTTTAAGCCTTATGGGGGCTAGTAAGTGCAATATAATTACAATTACATCTGACCAGAAGTCTACCCATTTGTGTGGTCAAGATGAATCCACATTCTAATCTATTTGATGACTTAACTGCTACTGCCTCATTCAGAGTAAAAGCTATACATGCCTTGTACAGTGCCACCGACAATCTGGGGTACATCCACAGAAAAAAAGAGCCATTATCCAAAAAAGCGACATTCCACCTTGTAATAACAGCAGCTGCCTCCAACAACTATCAAACATGTGCCCACCACAATTGGAAAAATGCATATACACACATTCAGCCATAAAAAGCATCAATACTTTTGACTAGACAAGCTCATGGACGATCTCAAAAGTGCACTTTTAAAAGTTATTCTGTGCACGGGCAAATACCTATTGTTTCTTCTCACTGAAATGCACCCAATTTTAAAGTGTGGCGACATTTAAGCACTAGGGGCCACATGTACAAACATCTAGAATTGCGATTTCCAAATTGTGATTCTCATAGAATCGCAGTTAGGAAAACCTAAGTCGTGATGTAAGAAAAAGTATATCTTTCTAACAGCAATTCCAAGTGGGTCCTAAAACGACCTACCTTATGAATATTAATGATGTTGATCGCAGTTTGTGACCCATTAGGAATGATAGGCATCACAAGGATAGTGGCCTGCTGGGGTCAGCAGACCACCATTTCTGTGATTAGTTTTTAATCCACCTGGGGCACTGCACTGTTTTGATATCTGTCCAATGATGCTATAAATTGATGTAGGTTCAGTGTGATTGAATAACACTCCATTCGAAGCACCTTATGTTTTCTCTATATTTTTTACTTTTGATATTGATGAACTGTCCTTTGGGACCATTTATTGTACTGTACTGCTTGATACCCAGGACCCAGGGACATCAATTGGGTTTACCAGTTTTTGAAACTATTTCTGAGCAGGTGCATACCTGCGAGGTACATTATTTATTTACTCAATACCTTAACATGGTAGAGGGCAAGACCCTGTGATATACAGAATAATATATTAATCAATGATTACAGGATCCTTCCAATAACTTTCTCTACCCCACCACCCCCAACATCGATTTTTCATTGAATGTCAAGATCGCGCGCTTGGAACGGATCACTGAAAATATATCGACCACAAAAATATCGAGATACAATAATATTGAGGAAAAAATATCGAGGGACAAAATATCGACTGGCTATCTTCAAACAGGTAAGTACTAAAATATCGACTCAAAAATATCGAGTTACAAAAATATAGACTGTCAAAATATCGTTTTTTAAAATGTCTTTAAATTAAGTTAAAACTAATATAATAATAAATATATTTAATATAAACTTAGTTAAAATTATTCAATAAATGTAATATTAATAAATAATTAATGTAAATTAAAAAAATATATAACAAAAATAATACATATATATATATATATATATATATAAAAACATATTATTAAATAAACATATATAATATTTTTACCGAAGCATAGCAAAATGGTTAAAATGTATTGTAACAACTCTAGTGAGCTCAACAGTAGCAAAAGCGTTGGATAGCGTAGGGGTAAAAATTACTATTCCCACTCCAGTGGGTGCAACAGTAGGGAAAGCGTTGGATAGCGTAGGGGTTAAAAATTACTATTCCCACTCCAGTGGGTGCAACAGTAGGGAAAGCGTTGGATAGCGTAGGGGTTTAAATTACTATTCCCACTCCAGTGGGTGTAACAGTAGGGAAAGGGCTGAATAGCGTAGGGGTTAAAATTACTATTCCCACTCCAGTGGGTGCAACAGTAGGGAAAGCGCTGGATAGCGTAGGGGTTACAATTACTATTCCCACTCCAGTGGGTGCAACAAGAGAGAAAGTGCTGGATAGCGTAGGGGTAAAGATTACTATTCCCACTCCAGTGGGTGCAACAGTAGGGAAAGGGCTGGATAGCGTAGGGGTTAAAATTACTATTCCCACTCCAGTGGGTGCAACAGTAGGGAAAGCGCTGGATAGCGTTGGGGTTAAAATTACTATTCCCACTCCAGTGGGTGCCACAGTAGGGAAAGCGTTGGATAGCGTAGGGGTAAAAATTACTATTCCCACTCCAAAGAGTGCAACAGTAGGGAAAGCGCTGGATAGCGTAGGGGTTAAAATTACTATTCCCACTCCAGTGGGTGCAACAGTAGGGAAAGCGCTGGATAGCGTAGGGATTACAATTACTATTCCCACTCCAGTGGGTGCAACAGTAGGGAAAGCGTAGGGGTAAAGATTACTATTCCCACTCCAGTGGGTGCAACAGTAGGGAAAGCGTTGGATAGCGTAGGGTTAAAATTACTATTCCCACTCCAGTGGGTGCAACAGTAGGGAAAGCGTTGGATAGCGTAGGGGTAAAAATTACTATTCCCACTCCAGTGGGTGCAACAGTAGAAAAAGTAAAAACTTCATAAATAAATATAATTAATAGACATATTATTACCAAGTAAATTTAATTTCCTATACCAATTACTTTTATTTACCAATTAAATTTTATTTAATGGACAATTATTAATTAATTAACAATTTATTTAATTATTATTAAATTACTTCCCACCCTATCCCCCTATAAACTCACAACCCACTACAGAAAATATTTTACTAAATATTAATTATTTATCTTTCAAATATTTATAATTAATGACCAATTATATTTTAATTAATTACCAATTAATAATTATTTAACAATTATATTTTAATTAATTACCAATTAATAATTATTTAACAATTATTATTAATTTACATAATTAATTAATTAAAATTAATTTACTTCCCACCCTATTCCCCTATAAACCCACAACCCACTACAGAAAATAATTTGCTAAAAATTAATTATTTATCAATTAATCAATTATTATTAATTACCAATTATATTTTAATTAATTACCAATTAATTATCAATAAAAAATTATTATTATTTTACATAATTAATTAATTATAATTAAATTACTTCCCACCGTATTCCCCTATAAACCCACAACCCGCTACAGAAAATAATTTACTAAAAATTAATTATGTATCAATTAATCAATTATTATTAATTACCAATTATATTTTAATTAATTACCAATTCATAATTAATTAACAATTATTATTAATTTACATTATAAACCCACAACCCGCTACAGATTTATATTACACAATTATTACAAATTACTAAAAACTTACCTTATTTTCGTTTTTTTGGTCTATATTCTATCTAGTCGATATTATGTCTAGTCTATATTTTGGATTCGATATTTTGGCTATTAATATCGATATAACTCGATATTTTTGTAGTCTATATTATGTCTGGTCGATATTTTGTCTAGTCTATATTTTTACCTCGATATTATGTCCAGTCGATATTTTGGAATCGATATTATGTCTGTTTACCGCTTGGAACATCTAGAAAAGGAACTAGTACGGACCCGCTTAGATGAATATTTACTTACCAAATACCTTCAGGGCAACATCATCCCAGTTGGTCTGCAGGTAAGGAACGAGCCAGCCATTTTTGTGGACATCCCTAAATTTAAAGAGGGCTTCAGTTACGTTGGCAATAATTGCCTCCGGCACTGGATGGTGCGGGGGGTAGAGACAGCATCTGAACAGGTTTAGGCTCTCATGTTGGAGATTGCTGCTCTAAAAATTGAAATATCTGGAGATTCCACACTAACGAATGCAAAAGATGCCTTGGAACATGTGGACAAGACACTAAAAGAATTTGAGACCAATACTCAGACAAAGAAACTGGAGAAATTGGCCAGGGATATGGTACTACGAGAAGAAAAACACATACCCTTACTTACAAAAGTATTATTATAAACAGGACAATCAGGGGAGATTTAACAACAGAGGCAGAGGTGGTTACCAAGGACGCAGGAATTATACCACTTTCTCTGAATCATTCTACAGTACAGACAGTGACAACGAACAGCCTGGTCCCAGTACTGAGTACGGATATCAGGACAATTGGAATACCCCTCAGGGCCTTACCCCTAACCTTTTTTAGGCGAAGGCCAATGGAGACCACCGAGGGGCAGAGGTAGAAACTGGCCCAGAGGCTTCACACGGGGACAGCCCACGAACAGCAGCAACTGGGAGAGAGGGCTGGGAAAACACAGAAGCAGGTTCGCTTCCAACCGGAGAACCACAGGGAAATAAAAACCTGGTGCAAAGTTTAACAGATGGCGATGGAACCACAAACCCTGTAGTCAACATCTCCCCTTGTACACTGAAGGATGGAGAAACCAGCATTCTCAGCAAGGGCCTTTCCTTTGTCCCTACAGCCCACCCCAATCACTTTGCAATAAAAACAGAACTACATTGCTTCTTCAGGAAGATTCGCCTCAGGTACTTCTTTAAACACTCCCAATCCTTGCAGATATTATCACAGACAGGACTAAGGATTCCCTCTACATTTGTCCCACCGGCCAGTACCATGACCATCAAAATCTTGCCATATGAGAGCGTTGTTTTGAGAGATGTGTCCAAAATCCTCAAGGAACAGAAATACGCCTAGCTCAACATCTCAAAGATAGAGAACATCTCAACATCTCTTGTCACTTAAAAAAAACAAAGACATTGTTATCAAGCCAGCTGATAAGGGCGGGAGATAGTGGTACAAGATGTCACTATATACAAGGCTGAAATTCTAAACCAATTCCAGGATGGAGTGAGCTACACCAGAATAAGATCAGACCCAGCAAATGATCTTGCCCAAGAAATATAGACCCTAACCAAGGATGGTCTAGAACAAGGTTTCCTCACCAACCTCGAATCTCAATACCTCAATCAAAAACAACCTCATCTCCCCACTATATATACCTTGCCAAAAATCCATAAAGACACCCAGAACCCACCGGGGCGACCCATCTTCTCTGGATGTGGGTCTATGCTGGAACAACTATGTAGGTACATAGATTTTTTCCTGAAACCTATAACAGAGGCTAGGCACACATACCTGAGAGACACGATGCAAACAATCAATCTTGTAGACCACCGCTCTTTTGATCCGAATAATCAATTCTTGGTGACCTGTGACATTGTGTCATTATATACTAGCATATCTCAGCAATCCGACCTTAATGTAGTGAGTTAAGTACTGGACCAAAGACCAGCGCGAATGCAGTTCCAACAGAATTCATCATCGGTCTCCTACGTATAGCCATGATGATTTTTTTTTTATGTTCCAAAGGTCAACTCTATTTACAAACAAAAGGAGTAACACTGGGGGCTGCCTTTGCCCCGGACCTGGCCATAATTTTCATGGACCATTTTTGAGAAATCTTTTTTATTTACAGTGACGTGAACCCCTACATTAATAATGTGATGTTATGGAGGAGGTATATCGACGATATACGCATGATCTGGACTGGCAACTGAACTGAACTGGGGATTTTCCACACATGGCTCAATGAAAGAAGTCAAGACATACAATTTACTATAAATTCTGATCTTAAAGAAATTGACTTTTTAGACATCACCATCCGGAATGAAGACAACAATCTTTACACCACACTATATCGCAAAAAATCTGAAAGGAACTCTCTCCTTAGATAGAACAGCTATCATCCTAGAGGACTCAGGGATAATATCCCTTTTGGGCAATTCTTGCGCATCCGCAGCAATTGCTCTATGAAAAAGGATTTCATGAAAGAATCTGATGATCTGAGCAAGCGACTGCTGGAGAGAGGCTACCCTAAGAGGTTGATCAGAAGAGCTCAGAAAAGGGCTTGGTACAGTCCCTGGGAGACCCTATTGACAACCAAAGAGAAGAGAGATCACATAGTTTGACCCTTCCTAGACCCACCTGAGCTGCCATCTATCCAATCACTGTGGAACTTACCTTCTACACTAGACCACTTCAAATGTGGCCAGTGCAAGGCATGCCAAACAACCATTCAAACTAAACAGTTTGCTTACAAACACCATACAATCAACCTGAAATCCTTCACAAACAATGTGATCTATGGAAATGTGTGTCCATGTGGCCTGGTTTACATAGGCCAAAGCCAGCAGAAAATAAAAGCATGCATATTACAGCACTCTAGTCGAATCAGATGTGGAGTACAGGGAGCTCATTTGGTTGAACATTTCAGAACCACAGACCATAGCCCAGACGACATTCAATGGACTGAACTCGAGAAGGCCTCCCTTGACCCCAGATGTGGGAACATCGGGATGATACTGAACATAAGGGAATGCAATTGGATGTCTCTCCTAGATTCCATACAGAATGGTTTAAACAAAGCAGAGATTAGTCATGCACAAATATCCTGTCTGGCTTCAGAGTGGCTGCTTAACAAGTCACTAGATGCACCAGAAACACTACCCTTTTGCTAGTCATCACTTAAACATGCTGCCAGTTGTTCGATCTGCCTGAACCAAGGGGGGACCCAGGGGGAGCTGTGCTCGAGCCGGTCTCCCCCTGGGTTGTTTCGCACAATGGAGCGGCCACCCAGGTGCGAAGTCAGGCAATTTGGGAGGCAGCAGGCGTACGGGGGAAGGTTATTTAGGAGGGCTGGCGGGCGGGAAAATCACTGTGCCCTGGGGAGACGGGAGGAGAAGAATTTAGTTTGTAGAAGTTAGGCGGTTATTTCTGCGTCACTTACCCCACTTGGCTGCCCCTTAGGATGGCTGGGACCAAGGAGGTTAGGGAGGCTGTCCACGTGCTCTGTGCTGCTGGCAGAGATGACTTAATTATGCCTGGGGTCCCGGGTGAGGCCTGGGTAGGGCTCACGCGCTCGGCTAGGAAAGCGTTGCGTGGTGTCACAGAGGCGGTGGCAGCTTGTTTGTCCCCACTGTTGGTCGAGGACGAGGAGAGCTCGGTGGAGCAGCCACTGTTTCTGGAGCAGGTGGCGGCGGACCCAGGAAGTGTAGAAGGATCCACACGAATGCAGCTCCTACGGCTCCTACGGCTGTCCAGGTATGTGCTGACGCTGCTGTTTTTGATACTGGACGGAGCGCTGCAGTGGGTGGGAAGAGGGGGTGGCGGCCTGGAGGCTGGGCAGAGAGGCTGCGGGGATGCGTCCTAAGCCGTCTAGTGGTCGCTGGGAAATGCAGCGTTAGGGGCAGGCGGAATAAGAGCACTGTGGCAACAGCTATTAAGCTGAGCCAGTACCAGGAAGCGACGCAGCCCCAGGGATTTATAATAATGGTTACAACATGACAGGTACAGCACAACTGCTGAATGTACAGGGCCACTCCTACTTATTGAGGCCTGCCATGGCGTTTCCTATTCTATACTCCCCAGCTTTGGTTAGTGAGGTTTTGCCTTCTGGAAACCATGGGGGTTTGGTTCAGGGAGGTAGAGGTCCAGACTAGGAAGGTTCTCTACAAAAGCAGGCCCCTGGTGGGGGGAACGTTTTAAATCAGCCTGAGTGCATGGTTGGCGCTGAGGCAGTGCCTTTACCTATCTGGTCCCAGCAAGTGGGTGGTGCAGGTGTCAGTTTTGCACCGAAGATTGGAGCAGGACAAGTTGCAGGGCAGTTGGTCTCCCCTGCTCTGTGGATGAGACAGCAGGGAGTGAGCTCAGGTGGGCCAATTCAGGGGGTTGCTCAGGACTGTGGGGGAGGTCAGTGGGTATGGGTGGGCAGTGGCGACACACCCAGAGAGGAGCATTCTGTTAGGTCTGGTGGCATGCAGGGTCCAGCAGGGAAGCAGGAACAGTCAGGTCTGAGCGGCCTGCAGGGACAAGTGCCAGTTTCATCAACAGGGAAAGCGGCTGGCATCAAAAGGTGGCGGACAGGGCACATGGCGGCTCCGTCTGGGGAGATGTCAGAGGGAGGTAGTTCTGGAGCGTATTTTCCCTCTCATGCAGTCAAAACAAAAGCTACAAAAAACATTCATTGGAAATTTTATGATGGAGGGGTTGGTGATGGGGAAATGCCAGGGGGAAGTGGGGCAAGTTTTGGGGGAGGTGGTGAATCATTGGTATGTGATGATGACAGTGATGACCTCGAAGAAGGTGAGTGGAGAGAAGGGAATTGTGGGGACAGTGGGGAGATGTTTTTGCATTGCGTTGGGGAAAAAAGGGGTGTCTCGGGGCAAAACAGTGTTCTTAGTCTTTTGCAGAAGTCAAGTGCTGACCGAGCAATTGTACGGGAATCTACATCTGTCAGTCAACAACAGGATGGCACTCCGGAATTTCACAAGAGAGCATCTCAGTTGCCGAAAGGTAAGGCGTGCTAGTGGACAGTTTGGCAACAGGGGGGACAAGCACAGAAATCCACCAGTTCTATTGGAGTTGGGGGGGAGGTCTTGGGCAAGGATTTGCTGGGGGCAGGGCAACAAGGTACATTGCAGGAGAAGGTAAGGGAGGGGGGGTGACTCTGCCAAAGCTGTTCAGAAAGACAACGCAGAGGAAAAAGAGGACAAAGACACAGTAGAGGAGGATAATAATATTAACAAGAAACTGCCTTATATGGGAATTGGTATGCCATTAGGCTCTCATTTATCAGAGAAGACCAAAAGCAGAGTTTGGTGTCATGATTTTGTGGATGTTTCTAAGCTGTTACATCAGGATATTCAGGCCAAAGAAGGCTCAAAGGAGGAAGAATGGGAATTGGCCTGGAGACCCAGGGTCCCTAAAACAATTGAGAACTGGACATCTGCCTTTTTTATTTATGCTAGCATCTATCGTGAGAAGCATCAGGATAGAGAGGTAGCGATGTTCAAGTACATGGATATCATAAGGAAAGCTCAGAGTTATTTTGGGGGTTATTCTTGGTTGTCATATGATGAGGAGTTTAGAGCCCGAATTAGTGTTTTTAATGACAGACACTGGGGAGATGTGGACTCAGAGTTGTTGTTACAATGGATGGCATCTTCTCAGCCGCCTGCTACCACTCATACTGCAAGTGGGTTACCGATATCTTATCGGCCCTTTCAGTATCGTCCCGCCCAGCCTGGGTGGTGGTTTAGTGGCAGGGGGTAAACAACCATTTTCGGGGCCTGTTGGAACTTCAACCGAGGCATTTGCAGTAGACCATTCTGCAGGTACAAGCATGAGTGCTCACAATGTGGTGGCAAACATCCACTCGCACAATGTTTCGCAGGTCAGAGATTTGGTGATCAAGGAAGGGGGCAGAGGGGAAGGGGTCAGGCTTTCCAATTTGCACCAAATGGCTCATACCCCAATTAGGTTGCAAATCTTGGCAAAGTGGTTGGGAGACTAGCCAGACACTGGGACAGCTTCCATGTTATTTTGGGGCTTCAGAGGCGGGTTTAAGATAGGATACCAGGGACCCGTCATAGCAGGTGGTCTGACAATTTGAAATCAGCTACAGAGTTTCCAAAGGTCGTGCAACAAAAGTTACAGTCAGAGATAGAAGCAGGCAGGGTTGCCAGGCCTATTGTTCATTGCTCAATGAGCAATTTGATTGTTTCTCCATTGGGGGTGGTGCCTAAAAAGAAGGCTGGGGAGTTCTGTTTGATACACCACCTGTCATGGCCTGAGGGCTCCTCAGTTAATGACTTTATATCACAAGTGGATTCTAGTGTGTCTTATGCCTCCTTGGACGATGTGCTGAGGTTGGTCAGGTCGGCAGGGAGAGCTGTGGCTTAAAGTGATATACATTCTGCTTTTCGACTGTTACCCCTTCATCCTTCTGACTTTGAACGTTAGTATTGTGTGCATTATTTGAAACCTTCAGCACTTTCTTGCAGTGGCGTTTTTACCTACATTAGTGGTCATGACCTTCTTTGTCATTATTTAGACGACTTCATGTTCATTAGCGTTCAGAACACAGGTCAATGGCAAAAGGCTTTGCACTCTTTTCAGATTATGGCCCACGGGCTTGGTGTGCCATTGGCACCTGACAAGACCAAAGGTCCTAGTACAAAACTGACTTTCTTGGGAATTGAAATTGACACTATGGAGATGGTAGCACGGTTACTGGCAGAGAAAGTGCAGGAGATTTCAGCATTTTTGTTAACTGGGATTGAGGAGCGTAAACTGGAGCTCAGGAAGGTGCAGAAATTGTTGGGCTACTTAAACTTTGCGTGCAGAGTGGTCAGGGCTGGGAGAACATTCTGTAGGAGACTGGGAATGTCCATGCCAGGGGCTAATCTCCCCCTTCCACAGAGTGCGTATTGAAGCAGCCACTAGGGTTGATCTGTACATTTGGTTTGACTTTTCTAGCAGACTTTTATGGTGTATCTTTGTTTTTGCTGATGAAGATATGATTTGGCAAATTCAGATTTACTCGGATGCGTCTGGTGTGAAAGGTTTTGGCATATTCTGGGAGGGGCGTTGGTGAGCTGAAAGTTGGCCGGTGCATTGGCTACATCAGGGTCGCAGTATCGCCTTTTTAGAGTTTTTTACTCTACATGTGGCATTGCATGTATGGGGTAAGGAATTCCAGAATAAACCAGTACTGTTTAATGTAGACAATCTAGCTGTGGTTGAATTAATCAAGAAACAAAAAGCCAAGGATTTGAGAATTTTGAGGTTCTTACGTGCCTTCAAGCTCAAATGTCTGCAGCTTAACATTGTTTTTTAAGCGGGACATATTCCAGGAGTCAATAATTGTATAGCAGATGCTCTGTCTCGTTTTCAGTGGACGAAATTTTGCAGGCTGGCTCCTGGGGCAGAACCCAACAAGACTCAGATCCCACAGTGTGTCTGGGCATGGGGGGAATGAGAATTGTCGAATTGGTAGAGAAATCATTAGCGGCCTCTACGAGAAGAAGCTATCAGCAAGCCTGGAACGAGTTCTTAAGCTATGGTAACACGTTTGCTGCAGAGGGGAGGATGGTGGATGATGAACAGTTTTTATTAGGTTTTGTGTTACACCTGATAGATAAAGGTTTTTCCCACACTACTATTTCTGGCAAGTTTGCTGGGATTTCTTTTTATGGCCAGTTAAGGTGGGGGAGGGATCCGGTGGGAGGGCTGTTAGTGAAGAGGGTTCTCAGAGGTTTAAATAGGGAACAGGCTGGTAGCAAGCTGTTACGTCAGCCGGTGACATTTGATTTGTTGCAAAAGATGCTGCTACAGTTGCCTTCTTGCTGTTATAATGAGTTTGAGTGTTGCAAGTTTAGGTTATGTTTTTTATGTTTTTTTTGGGGGGCATTCAGAGCATCTGATTTACTAGGTTTACGCCTTACAGTAGGCATACGCAGTGATAAAGTTTTCATAGAAGAACACAGGTTGAGAATTTGGTTGAGGACTTCCAAGACGGATCAATTGGACAGGGGAAAATGGATTTTCTTGAATAGGAGTGAGTTGGGGCCGTGCTGTCCTGTGGGGGAATGGGGGGTTTTCAAAGCTTCTAGATTTTTTACGCCATGTAACATATTTTGCCATGCACAGGGGCGACAGATTTCCATCGCTCAGCTGTTGGCTGAGATGAGGAAGGTGCTCCTTAGTCTGGGTGAGAACCCTCTACGATTCGGCACACACTCCTTCCGTATTGGGGCAGCAATGGAGGCTGCGAGATTGGGGTGGTCTTGGTCAGACATTCATAGGATTGGGAGATGGAAATCCTAATGTTGCAAAGAAAATGTTAGGAAATAACTTTCAGTCATCAGTTGTTCCCCTGTTAATGTTTGTTTTTCTACCTAGGTCAGCTTCCAAGGCTTGTAAGTTTGAAAAAGACAACTTGGATAGTAGGACACTCCTTCATAAAGTGGGCTGCTGTTTACGCTGAGCAACAGATTTGTGGGAGATCGCTTGGACTTACAAGTGTTAGCCATGAGGTGGTATGGAAGGGAAAAGGGGGAATGCGTAAGGAGGGTTTGTTTCCCATGTTGTCTTTGATGTGTTTTAAGTGGGGAGGGGGGGCTCCGGATTTGCTTGTCATTCACCCTGGTGAGAATGATATTGTTGACTTTTCTGGCCTGACTCTAATAATGAAACAGGATTTGGCCATCATCAAGTCTAACTGGGAGGGCACCACAGTGATCTGGACTGAATTCATAACGCGGCTGCACTGGAGAGGAGCAAGAAACCACGCAGCTTTGGAAAAGGCGAGACAAAAGCTTAATAGAGCCATGAGACTTTACTGTGGGGGCATTGGAGTCAAGGTTCTATCTCACTCTAACATACAAAGCACTGAAGGGGATGGGGTGCATTTGTCACAAATGGGGCAAGCATACTATTTACTTGAATTAAGGGACTTGATCGCACAAATATGGAAAGAGAACATATGGTGCTCCAACAGAATGTCATAATTTTCTCCTTGGTGGGGCAGGAAAACTCTCTTCAGTTTTCCTAGATGGCGGAATTTTTCTGGGGGGGTGGGCAGTCTTGAGCGGGACTGTCCATCCTCCAAGGGGGGAGGTGGGGGTACACTGTCACGTGGAAAGGAAATGAGAATAAGGAGGATTTCTCAACAGTAGTCAGTTCTTCTGGCTTTGCTGGGGGTTAACATTGGGGGTTAGGTTTTGTAGATAGGTTAAGATAATCTTGGGGATTTGCTTTCCCATATAATGGCAAAATGTGTTTTGAGAAAATATACTTGGCACCTGTCTTAATAAAGTGGCCTTTTTTGCTAAATGAAGAAGTTGTGGTTCGTGAGTTATTGGGCGAGGGGGGACCCAGGGGGGGCTGGGCGCAAGCCGGTCTCCCACTGGGTTGTTTCGCACGATGGAGCTGCCACCCAGGTGCAAAGTCAGGCAATTAGGGAGGCAGCAGGTGCGCGGGGGAAGGTTATTTAGAAGGGCTGGCAGGGCGGGAGAATCACTGTGCCCTGGAGAGGCGGGAGGAGAGGAATTAAGTTTGTCCCACCCACCCTTCCCAGTTTTTTCATCTGTTACAATTTTGTCAAGTGTTTCTATTTTTCTTAGTCTTCGCTACCGCCAGAGGTGTCATAATGTGTTGTGCCACGATAAGACAGGTTTTCTTTTAGCCATTTGAAATTGGTAGGCGGAATTTTTCTGGGGGGGGGCAGGTTGGGCAGCCTTGAGCGGGATTGTCCATCCTCCAAGGGGGGAGGTGGGGCTACACTGTCACGTGGAAAGGAAATGAGAATGAGGGGCATTTCTCAACAGGCGTCAGTTCTTGTGGGTTTGCTGGGGGTTAACATTGGGGGTTTGGTTTTGTAGATAGGTTAAGATAAGCTTGGCGATTTGCTTTATCATATAATGGCAAAATGTGTTTTGAGAAAATATACTTGGCACCTGTCTTAACAAAGTGGCCTTTTTTGCTAAATAAAGAAGTTGTGGCTCGTGAGTTATTGTGCGAGGGGGGACCCAGGGGGAGCTGGGCGCGAGCCGGTCTCCCACTGGGTTGTTTCGCACAATGGAGCGGCCACCCAGGTGCAAAGTCAGGCAATTAGGGAGGCAGCAGGTGCGCGGGGGGAAGGTTATTTAGAAGGGCTGGCAGGGCGGGAGAATCACTGTACCCTGGGGAGGCGGGAGGAGAGGAATTAAGTTTGTACCACCCACCCTTCCCACTTTTTTCATCTGTTACAATTTTGTCAAGTGTTTCTATTTTTCTTAGTCTTGGCTACCGCCAGAGGTGTCATAATGTGTTGTGCCACGATAAGACAGTTTTTTTTTTAGCCATTTGAAATTGGTAGGCGGAATTTTTTTGGGGGGGCGGGTTGGGCAGCCTTGAGCGGGATTGTCCATCCTCCAAGGGGGGAGGTGGGGGTACACTGTCACGTGGAAAGGAAATGAGAATGAGGGGGATTTCTCAACAGGCGTCAGTTCTTCTGGGTTTGCTGGGGGTTAACATTGGGGGTTTGGTTTTGTAGATAGGTTAAGAAAAGCTTGGCGATTTGCTTTATCATATAATGGCAAAATGTGTTTTGAGAAAATATACCTGGCACCTATCTTAATAAAGTGGCCTTTTTTGCTAAATAAAGAAGTTGTGGTTCGTGAGTTATTGGGCGAGTGACCCTTTCCCAATAGCACACATATGGCCTACATCCCTCGATTAGACAAGATATCTTTGTGTTTGGGCCAGGACTAGATTGTCAAACTGGTTCTGTTATTAGCCACAGCCATATCATATGGTTCTATACAGATGTGTCACACTATGTACAAATGTCTAATCTCATTTTAACTCAACAATGTACTGTGTCACTTTTATCTGGTCTCTGTATATTATAAGCAGGTGTTTACTCTGTATTCTAAAGAACTATGATACTTATAAGTCAAATTGTATTTCCTTACTTACTTGTAATAGGTAAAAACTAGATTACCCACAACCTACCTGTAACTGCATTTGTACCTTCAATTACATATTTTGGTGGTTTTAATCTGCAATAACAACATGACCTAACTTATTTTGCCTCGATTGAACAGCATCTCCATGCGCACCTATATGAAGTTATTTATTTTGTCTAACCTTTACTGACCTGTATTTATACTGTTCACATATTTGGCTGCAGATTTCCATGCCATCGTATACTAAGTTATTTCTTTGTGCAATTCCACTTTTTATTGATTTTCATCTCTATTTCCTTACACATGTCGGTGTGCTCCTGAACATGTAGTCAATCAGGTCCACTGACAATGAGTGATTCGTTTTCCGCTTCGTTAGTCTTTTTTCTATTTTACCTGAATACCTGTCATGTTTGACAAGTATCCTATCCAGTGTCTGTGCACATACATCATGTGCGTGCTTTTACTCAGGGATTCCCATTTAATGAGCAGGCTTGCCATTTTTCCGGTTCGCTCTAGCAGACGGTGATTTTTCCAGAGCCCTTTGAGACAGCGAGCGGTAAGCTTTTCAAATGCGAGTTTCTGCTAACTGAGTTGTGTGTTTCTAATTGGAGCAGAAGGAACGGTTCACTAACCGAATCATTCTTCTTTTTAAAACGCACTTTACTGCTAACCGAGTTATGTGTCTCCTATCGGAGCTGAAAGAACGGTTCAGTATTCGGATCTTTCTTTTCTTGTATTTTCAGAATATGGAGAGCCTTAGCCAATAATTTATCAGGTACTCTCTTCATTGATATAATAGGGCGCTATGCCATACCTCATACATTTTGGCAATGTGGTGGTGTCACGCTTTTCCCTAAGGGTCCCATTAATTATTTTTCAGATTGATGGGGTGGGGCGTGGCTACGCAGGCGAGCGCAATGGCCGCCTGATTGTAAAGCTCCGCCGAGCGGGAGAGGACCGGGGCCGTTCACGTGAGATCCGGCACTGCGCTGGGGTCGGGAAATGCCTGACACCGACCCCTAACACTACCTGATGCAGCTGACCGAGTTTGGTGGCCGGGGGACGGCGAGAACGGGCGGAACAGCGGAAGGGTGCTGAGGCCTGCTGTGCCTCGCGGGACGTTACTCTGCAGCGCCGGAGCGCCTGGTGAGTCTTTTTGGTGGCCTCTTCGTTGTCCCCCTTGGCCTTGGGTTCGCTGTTGGGCTCTCCTGGGCCTGCTGCTTTGCCCCGGTGGTCTCCGCTGGTAGAGGGGCGGTCCCTCGGTACGCGACCGGCTCTTGCGGCCTGGTCCGGCCTTGGGAGCCGGGGCCTCGATTTTCGGAGACTGCCTGGGGCGTGCGGCGGCGGGCGGGGGGAGCGGGCGGCGTGCTCCGGGGTTGGGTGGTGGGTGACGGGGGGTGCGACTGACGAGCTCTGAGGCGCTCTTGGGAGGCTATGCATCGCTGCACTCGGTGGGGGCTCGTCACCTTTGCCCCCACCGCTAACGCGCACCCCAGACCCGCGTCTGTCCCACAGCAGGCCCAGGAACTACACGCTCTCCTGCGCACATGCTGCTGCCACTGGCCACCACTGCCACACGTCTATGAACACTTGCAAGTCCGGCGCTGGCTACATGACCTGTGTGACTTTGCCCAATTTTGCTTTTGGTGTCTCGTTGACCTGAGTGCCCGGTCCCCCTACTACGCTGCCATTTGCTGCCAGTCTTGGCGGAGTCCTGGTCCTCCCGGCTGCTTCTGAGTGATCGGCGCGGCCAGCTTCTGACCCTACTTACTACGAGGGACCTATAACGCTTTGCTCCAGATGGGGTGGCCACCCCGACACAGAGGCCCCCTGATACTGCGTGACTCGGCCTTGGCGTCTCTGAGGCCCCTGCGGTGCGGGCCAGCCCTACAGCGAGGAGATATAGGGGGCCCCTGATCCATTGGTCCCGGCCTGAACGCCTTGCTGTCGGGGCGTCCTGGGACTGTGCTCGACACTCTGACTGGTTGCAGCTGTCTCTGGGTCCTGCGGTGCTAGTGACCTGCCCGCCACCATTTCCAACATGGTAAAGAAAGATGCCACCCAGAAGAGGCTTACCTTTGGTACGGCGTCCCTCCGTACGACTGCGGTTTCGCCTACATCTGCTGCGGACACCAGGGGCCAGGCGGCGACGAAAGACACCGCTGGTATGGTCGCTGAGATGATGGGTGAGATGCGTGCTGGATTCAAGGCCTTGGACTCTCGCTTCGATACCCTCGAAAAGAAAATGGCGGACATGGGCGTGACGATTCAACTGCACGATAGGCGCCTGGATTTGGCTGAATCCAGAGTCTCCGACATCGAAGATGGAGCTGCGACGACGCTGAAAAGATTGGAGCGCGTGGAAAAGATCCTTAAAGACGTCGCAATTAAGAACGAAGATTTGGAAGCGCGCAGTAGGCGCAATAATATTCGAATAATTGGTGTGGCGGAGACGACGGCTACCGGACGCTTTGACACTTTTGTGGAACATCTCCTAATCGAACTTTTTGGTCGAGACACGTTCACAGCTGGCTTCGTAGTGGAGCGCGCACATAGATCGCTGGGGCCCCGGCCTAATCCAGGCCTGCCGCCCCGACCCATTATAGCCAGAATCATGAAGTTCAGGGACAGGGACGCGGCGCTGAAGGCTGCCAGAGAGGCGGGCGAGGTTAGGTGGCAGGGAGATGTGCTTTCTTTCTACCCAGACTTCACAATCATGGTCCAAGATGCGCGCCGTAAGTACACTGGTGTCAAGGCTGCTTTGCGCAAACTGGGGTTACGTTACGGAATGCTGTACCCTGCCAGGCTCAGAGTGGACGTGGATGGCAAGTTTCGCATTTTTGACTCCCCTGCGGAGGCTCAGGACTTTTGTCGAGCCTACAAAAACAGGGGGTCGCCTCGAAACTCAGGCGATGCCCAAAGATCTCCGCCACACACGGACTCGCAGGCTAGTGCTGACCTTTTTGCTGAAAGCGGACAGGGTTGACTTGTTTCCGCACTGTTTTTTCCATGACAGGCCATTTACTTCAGTATTACGCATCTCATGATGTTGCTAATTTTTTCAGTGTTTTACATACTTGTTGAGAATTGAATGTTGCCCCGGTTGCGGTTCTCGCATGGCGGAGCGTTGCCAACCCCCATGGCACGAGCCGTACTGTACTTTTCTCTTGCTTTGTCTTTACTTTTCAGGTACACTACTGGACATCTGTTTTTGTCTGTTGATAATGGTTTTCTTCCTCGGGGTGGGAATAGCCTCCTAGGGCTTCAGGAGTGGCTGGGTGGGGGGAGGTTGGGGGGGGGGGTTGTTTTATGCTATGGTTCTAATGCTTGTGGAAATGCACTGTTTTTCTCTATGAATGATGCCTGTTTTGCGGGAGGGAGGCGGCGGGTCTGCACACACATGTTTTACTATGATTCTTTCGGGTTTGAATGGCTAAGGTAGGACAGCGGTCTGGTCCTTCCAGACTTACCCTCATGTCTTGGAATGTCCGAGGTTTAAATGACACGAGAAAGAGACGGCAGGTTTTAAACTACGCAGCGCGACATGGGGTGGATGTGTTGTTTCTGCAGGAGACGCACTTGGTGAGGTCTGACTCCTCCTCCTTGCAAAAAGCTGGGGCATGCACAGGTTTTTCTCTAGCTATAGCAGATACGCGAGGGGGGTGGCGATACTGATACATAGGCGCGTCCCATTTTTGCACTCAGACAGTATATTTGATGAGGGTGGTAGATATGTTATAGTTACAGGGATACTTCTTGGCTTCAAGATCACCTTTGTTGGGGTATACGGTCCCAATTCAGATTCCCCTGCTTTCTTCCAGAGTCTCCAGGATGCTCTGCTACGATTGGACACTGACATGTTAGTGATAGGGGCGACTTTAACCTGTTGATGACCCCTGCCAGAGACAGTACTTCCTCTTCCCCTGATAGTAAGCCCCGCTCACGCGCTGTGCTGACAGATATGTGCACGCACTACCCACTAATTGACATCGAGGCACGTTTACACTCTAACACGCCTGCCTATACCCATCACTCTGGATATCACAACACTAGTACCAGAATCGACTATTGGCTTCTTTCCCCAGGGGTCGCCGGCTGGGTGGGGGATCATTCGACACTCCCACGCACACTGTCTGATCACTCTCCCATTGTGCTAACACTCCTGGTTCCCAGACTGGGAGGATATGAGAAACAATGGCGCTTCCCTGGCAAGGCGTTAGCTGATCCGGTCTTCAAAGAAGACGTTCGTACTGCAATTGAGGAGTATTTTGAGCTCAACGAGGGCACAGTGGACACTTGGGCTACGTTGTGGGAGGGATTCAAGGCCACTATTAGAGGGGTTTGCATCAATAAACACGTAGGGGCCTTGCGCGAGATCCGTGCCTCCCTGACACGTATCGAGACTGAAATTGCCACGCTGGACGTGGACGCGCTCACAGACACAGACGGTAAGATAGAGGCGAGAAGGCTGGAACTGCTGCAGGAGTTCAGGGACACAGCGGACCGGGAACTGACATATCTCTGCGCACAACACTCAGCTAGACAATACGGAGAGGGAGATAGGCCTGGCAAGCTCTTGGCCCAATTGCTCCGTCCTCCCCGCCAGGCTTCATACATCTCTGACATGGTGGATGACCTGGGTGTTCGTCATCAGACCACCCCTGCCATTTGCGATGCCTTCCTATCCTACTACAAAGAATTGTACACCTCCACTCTGACTGCTGACTGTCGCGACCCAGGCCCCTATATCAATGAGATCTCTATGGTATTCCTGGAAAAACATATGCAAGAATTTCTGGCGATGCCTATCGACCCGGACTGCGTTGTGGAAGCCATTGATGCATTGAAGGGCTCCTCGGCGCCGGGTCTAGATGGCTTTTCGGCCGACTTTTATAAAGAGTACAAGGAGGAACTGGTACCGCGCCTGATTGAGGTGTATGCGGAGGCGCTCGAAACGGGGAGTCTGCCTCCCACGCTACGGGAAGCAGTCATCATTTTACTTCCTAAACCGGGACGGGACCCCACGAGGTTTGGCTCGTATAGGCCCCTTTCCCTACTCAATCTTGACTACACGATTTTGGCGAAAGTTCTTGCAACACGACTGTCTTTACTTATGGAATCTATCATTTCACCGGCCCAGTCTGGATTCGTCCCCCATAGATCCACCTCCTTTAATCTACGGACGCTGTTTTCTGTGCTCCACAGAATAGACCCAGGTACACCGGCGGCTGCGGTGGCTTTTGACTCCCTGGAGTGGTCGTTTTTTCTATCAGTCATGAACCGAATGGGCATGCCGTCACTGTTCGTCTCCACGGTAGAGTTGCTTTATACCGCTCCTAGAGCGCGGCTGCGCCTTAATGGCACGCTCTCTGATAGCTTCCCTCTTTCCCGGGGAACCAGACAGGGTTGCCCCCTGTCCCCCCTACTATATATTCTGGCCATGGACCCTTTGGTACGACACTTTCAGGAGCGCCACCTACACCGCGGGCTCCAGTTTCGGACGGGTCCGGTACTCATCTCCCTCTATGCAGATGATACCATTCTATACGTCAGATCTCCGGAGACCAATCTGACGCCCTTGCTGCTTGAGGTGACGCGCTTTGGGGAGTACTCCGGCCTTCGTAATAATTGGCACAAATCCGACATCTTTCCACTCACCCCCTCCACTGCCCGCTGGGAGTGTCCGTTCCCGCTTGAGTGGAATGCTGAATCGGTGAAATATCTGGGTATCCACATTCATCTGGACACGGTGTCCATGATTCGTCTGAATTACGGCCGCGCGTTGGACTTTCTGGAGGATAATATAACGCGCTGGATTCGCCTCCCTCTATCGATGGCTGGCCATATCGCCATAATCAAAATGATTATACTTCCCCGGTTTCTATATTTATTTAACAACATACCGATCCCGCTCACTCAAATCTTCTTTACCCAACTCCGGTCTCTGTTGCTCCGATTGGTATGGGGGGACAAGAACCCGAGAGTCTCGTGGCGCATCCTGACACTGCCTTATGAAAGAGGTGGCTTTGGAGTGCCAGACTTTTATCTTTACTACCTAGTCGCGCAATGCGCCTATGCACATCCTTGGTTCCATCCAGACGCTCGGATCCCATATCTAAGGCCTGAAGCGGACTTGGTACTACCGCTTGCCCTCAATTCAATATTGCCCAAAGGCTTACCCCGAGACCCGCTAGACATACAGACGGTGTCCACTACATCGTGGGCTTGGAATCAACTGCGTAGACTGCTCCAGTTAGACGTGTTGTACTCTCCGGCTCTTCCACTACCGAACCCACACTGGCTCCCCATCACCGCGGAGACAGTGGTCCGCAAAACGTTGTCCAAATACCAGCTCGCCACAATAGGAGACCTATTCCCAGACGGACATGTTTTTTCGTTGTCCGAGGATCCGCGTTTCACGGACCGGACGTTTATGGATTCATTTGTCCTGACCAGAGTGCGATCCATGCTTAGAGCGCAGTTTTCCTCGTTCCCACTACCGCCAGATGACATGGCTGCGCTAACTTTCCTACTCCAGTCACAAACAGGAGCCCATATGGTTTCCAGGTTGTATGGACTCTGTATGGCGGCCCTTCCTGCTTCGGACGCGAGGGTCCGTGCGGCATGGGAAGCTGATCTGGGTGTTCCTATCACGGACGTCCAATGGACTGCCTGTTGCCGCGCCACTAAGGAGGTATCCGTCAACAGTAGACATAAGCTAATACATTTGAAATTTTTGAGGCGCCAGCGCTGGCCCACAAAATCGACCCAGCCAGACCTCATAATTGCCCTAAATGCAAAGCCCCACATGCCGATTTTGCGCATCTTACATGGACTTGTCCAAAACTACACAACTACTGTCTACAGGTACACTGCATCTTGAGCGACATTTTAGAGTGCGAACTGCAGCCCAGGCCAGAATTTGCGCTGCTTGGGTATGTCGCTGAGTTCCCCCGTGCCCCGCGGAAACTTGCTGCCATAGGTTTCTTGCTGGCAAAACGGGAAATAGCTTTACTCTGGGGGTCCAGACGAATCCCCGATTCAAAGACATGGTTGTGTAGCCTTGCCCAATGCAATACCAATAGTGTGGAATACTCCACGCAGGTCCCAACTGCTTCGCGCCCGATAGACATCTGGGGCCCATATCGACAGTAGGTTAGCAAGATAACGCGAGATACACACTCCCAAGCTGCTAGTTCTATTGTCCCAGAAGGAGTGGGCTAGATGGTTCTAGTGGGACAGTCGAGCGCTGACTATTGCGTTCTGAAGGGCTTAGTGTGTACACTCTGTTGGAAAGGGGTAGACGTGAGCTGCTGGTTCTGAGGTGTGTGCTGGTTGGGTACAGGTTGTTTTCCTCCTCCGTTTCATTGCCTGCTTTGCCCCGTTTGGACACGTTGCATTCACTAAGTCTTTTCATTTGTCGTCCCATCAACCCTCGTCTGCCTATGCCAATGTTGCTGCCACCTTGCTCATGTTAGATGTGTTGCTTGTCGCTCTCTCTGTCGCGAAGGCTCATTCATTTTCGTTATGTTTGAAAAAGGTTATATCTCTTTGTATCAACTTTTCACACGTGAGCTTTTCATTACGATCTAGAAAACGGAAAATCTGAGTTCTAGAATGTTTTGCGATGCTTGTAATATTATTGGTCTCGTCCTTCACTTACTTATCTTGTATACTGACCACTTACGTTTTCATTGTAATCAGTTTACTGTGTGATTGTATGCTTGCACGGACCAATCTGATGCTAATAAAGAGATTTAAAAAAAAAAATATATATATATATTTTTCAGATTCACATTCCAAGGCAGGACTGCCCCAGCAGATATAATTTTCAGACTCAGTAAGTGTAACATGGCCAGTCTGAATGATTTTGGCAATTCAATTCAATTCAATTTGTTTATTTTGGTTTGGAACTCCTACGGAGGCCCACAAAAACACATCAATAAATTTAAAAAAGAGACAAACTTTACGTATAATACAAAATTATTTCTTATACATCGCTACATCCCAAGGGTAATTCTTATATCGAGCGTACTGTATAACGTGCAAACAGTACAATAAATACATAAGACAATCAAGAATGCAACCAGCTCACATAATATAACATTGTAATAAAACTACTATAACATTTTTTTCCTAATAAATAGACAAGAATGTTTAAAAAAATGGATATATCTTATGGCAAACCATTTCATTTCGGGGAGACAGAACCAAAGTGTGCTTCCTGGGCAGAGTGAATATTAAATTTGATAAAAAAGTGCTTCAAGAACACTCGCCTAGCACTTTGCAATTTTATACATACAAATAAAACATGATTTAGACCTTGAATTTGTAAATGGCACATTTCGCAGATTCTTTTCTCTTTTGGTATATTTTCCCAGATACCAGTAATTTCTCTTAGAGGCATCAAATTAAGTATCAGTAGGAGTATCAGCCTTCTAGTCCCATGAGGCATATTCCAAGATAGATAAGGCTGTGGTTTATTCCCCAAGGCACTCCCACTGACCACCTCATTACTGGGCCTGGACAGACTTAAAGCGACATCTCTAGCCAAACTAATAGAGGGAATAGACTTCTTTAAAAGCTGTTTCAAAAAGTTTTTGTCGCTCCCAGTAATAACCTTCATGGGACGTTCCTTTATAGCTTGCACCTTACTCTTGCAGGTGACTACTTCTCGCTCTCACGTTTTCTGGAGCCTGTGCGCCCACATCCATGAACAAGGCCCCAGCGGAGGCTTTTTTGGTAATTACCTGGGGATTTGCCCTTTAATGCTTAGTTCTTAAGTCATTACTGTCTTCCCCGGTCTAAGGTTTCTTCTATGTTCCATTCCCAGGTGCCCCTTCCCTTCCCTCTTCCCTGTCCTGTGAAAGACCCCCGCGTAAGGGATAATTAGCCTACAATATCTTAGGGGTCGAAACGTCGACAACTTTCAATTCCTGCCAGCTTGATCAACGCGATTATTCACTGTGACACTGCATTCAAACATGGCTACCCATTTAATTGAGAATGTTTCTAACCATGTGACTTGAATCAGGAGCCTTGTGTTTTTATGTATTAATTATATGTTTGACACTGCATTTTCTTTATCTTTTCCCTTTATCCTCACTCCAATCACGATACACACCTCTATTCTCCTTCCCCACCTGGGGCTCTGCACTGTTTTGATATCTGTCCAGTGATGCTATGAATTGATGTACGTTCAGTGTGATTAAATAACACTGCGTTCAAAGCACCTTATGTTTTCTCTATTTTTTCCTTTATCAGTTTACTTTTGATATTGATGGACTGTCCTTTGGGACCATTTATTGTACAGTACTGCTTGATACCCAGGTCCAAGGGACATAGATTGTTTTTTTTTTTTTTGTGAAAATGTATTTATTGACAATAAAGGTCACTTAATACAGTACAATCTTCCGTTCAGTGTGTCTCAGCATCGTGACAAACAACTCAATATTGTAAATCAGGATTATCATTTTCCATTTTCTGCTAATAGTAATAACCCTCAACTCCCAAGCACCCTCCCCTTAACCCTCCCCTCCCCGGCACTTACTCAGTCCTCAAATTAGGTCTATGGTGGTTTGGTTTCAATCTCTATGTTTCAGTTGGCATCTGTCGGGAATATCGGTCCCCATGTATAGGGACATAGATTGGGTTTACCTTTTTTTTTAACCATTAGGAATGATAGGCATCACAAGGATGGTGGCCTGCTGGGGTCAACAGACCACCATTTCTGTGATTGGTTTTTAATAAAGCATTGTTTTCTTTTTTTAAAACAGACCATTTTCCTTCCATAGGAGGACTTCCTGCTCTTGCTATACATATGGCCGTAGAGGACTGCGTGGTCCAATACCAATTGATATGTTTAGATGCGCACTGTAAACGCCTCCCACGCTACGGGAAGCAGTCATCATTTTACTTCCTAAACCGGGACGGGACCCCACGAGGTTTGGCTCGTATAGGCCCCTTTCCCTACTCAATCTTGACTACAAGATTTTGGCGAAAGTTCTTGCAACACGACTGTCTTTACTTATGGAATCTATCATTTCACCGGCCCAGTCTGGATTCGTCCCCCATAGATCCACCTCCTTTAATCTACGGACGCTGTTTTCTGTGCTCCACAGAATAGACCCAGGCACACCGGCGGCTGCGGTGGCTTTTGACTCCCTGGAGTGGTCGTTTTTTCTATCAGTCATGAACCGAATGGGCATGCCGTCACTGTTCGTCTCCACGGTCGAGTTGCTTTATACCGCTCCTAGAGCGCGGCTGCGCCTTAATGGCACGCTCTCTGATAGCTTCCCTCTTTCCCGGGGAACCAGACAGGGTTGCCCCCTGTCCCCCCTACTATATATTCTGGCCATGGACCCTTTGGTACGACACTTTCAGGAGCGCCACCTACACCGCGGGCTCCAGTTTCGGACGGGTCCGGTACTCATCTCCCTCTATGCAGATGATACCATTCTATACGTCAGATCTCCGGAGACCAATCTGACGCCCTTGCTGCTAGAGGTGACGCGCTTTGGGGAGTACTCCGGCCTTCGTATTAATTGGCACAAATCCGACATCTTTCCACTCACCCCCTCCACTGCCCGCTGGGAGTGTCCGTTCCCGCTTGAGTGGAATGCTGAATCAGTGAAATATCTGGGTATCCACATTCATCTAGACACGGTGTCCATGATTCGTCTGAATTACGGCCGGGCGTTGGACTTTCTGGAGGATAATATAACGCGCTGGATTCGCCTCTCTCTATCGATGGCTGGCCGTATCGCCATAATCAAAATGATTATACTTCCCCGGTTTCTATATTTATTTAACAACATACCGATCCCGCTCACTCAAATCTTCTTTACCCAACTCCGGTCTCTGTTGCTCCGATTGGTATGGGGGGACAAGAACCCGAGAGTCTCGTGGCGCATCCTGACACTGCCTTATGAAAGAGGTGGCTTTGGAGTGCCAGACTTTTATCTTTACTACCTAGTCGCGCAATGCGCCTATGCACATCCTTGGTTCCATCCAGACGCTCGGATCCCATATCTAAGGCCTGAAGCGGACTTGGTACTACCGCTTGCCCTCAATTCAATATTGCCCAAAGGCTTACCCCGAGACCCGCTAGACATACAGACGGTGTCCACTACATCGTGGGCTTGGATGCAACTGCGTAGACTGCTCCAGTTAGACGTGTTGTACTCTCCGGCTCTTCCACTACCGAACCCACACTGGCTCCCCATCACCGCGGAGACAGTGGTCCGCAAAACGTTGTCCAAATACCAGCTCGCCACAATAGGAGACCTATTCCCAGACGGACATGTTTTTTCGTTGTCCGAGGATCCGCGTTTCACGGACCGGACGTTTATGGATTCATTTGTCCTGACCAGAGTGCGATCCATGCTTAGAGCGCAGTTTTCCTCGTTCCCACTACCGCCAGATGACATGGCTGCGCTAACTTTCCTACTCCAGTCACAAACAGGAGCCCATATGGTTTCCAGGTTGTATGGACTCTGTATGGCGGCCCTTCCTGCTTCGGACGCGAGGGTCCGTGCGGCACGGGAAGCTGATCTGGGTGTTCCTATCACGGACGTCCAATGGAATGCCTGTTGCCGCGCCACTAAGGAGGTATCCGTCAACAGTAGACATAAGCTAATACATTTTAAATTTTTGAGGCGCCTATACTTCACGCCAGCGCTGGCCCACAAAATCGACCCAGCCAGACCTCATAATTGCCCTAAATGCAAAGCCCCACATGCCGATTTTGCGCATCTTACATGGACTTGTCCAAAACTACACAACTACTGGCTACAGGTACACTGCATCTTGAGCGACATTTTAGAGTGCGAACTGCAGCCCAGGCCAGAATTTGCGCTGCTTGGGTATGTCGCTGAGTTCCCCCGTGCCACGCGGAAACTTGCTGCCATAGGTTTCTTGCTGGCAAAACGGGAAATAGCTTTACTCTGGGGGTCCAGACGAATCCCCGATTCCAAGACATGGTTGTGTAGCCTTGCCCAATGCAATACCAATAGTGTGGAATACTCCACGCAGGTCCCAACTGCTTCGCGCCCGATAGACATCTGGGGCCCATATCGACAGTAGGTTAGCAAGATAACGCGAGATACACACTCCCAAGCTGCTAGTTCTATTGTCCCAGAAGGAGTGGGCTAGATGGTTCTAGTGGGACAGTCGAGCGCTGACTATTGCGTTCTGAAGGGCTTAGTGTGTACACTCTGTTGGAAAGGGGTAGACGTGAGCTGCTGGTTCTGAGGTGTGTGCTGGTTGGGTACAGGTTGTTTTCCTCCTCCGTTTCATTGCCTGCTTTGCCCCGTTTGGACACGTTGCATTCACTAAGTCTTTTCATTTGTCGTCCCATCAACCCTCGTCTGCCTATGCCAATGTTGCTGCCACCTTGCTCATGTTAGATGTGTTGCTTGTCGCTCTCTCTGTCGCGAAGGCTCATTCATTTTCGTTATGTTTGAAAAAGGTTATATCTCTTTGTATCAACTTTTCACACGTGAGCTTTTCATTACGATCTAGAAAACGGAAAATCAGAGTTCTAGAATGTTTTGCGATGCTTGTAATATTATTGGTCTCGTCCTTCACTTACTTATCTTGTATACTGACCACTTACGTTTTCATTTTAATCAGTTTACTGTGTGATTGTATGCTTGCACGGACCAATCTGATGCTAATAAAGAGATTAAAAAAAAAATATATATATATATATTTTTCAGATTCACATTCCAAGGCAGGACTGCCCCAGCAGATATAATTTTCAGACTCAGTAAGTGTAACATGGCCAGTCTGAATGATTTTGGCAATTCAATTCAATTCAATTTGTTTATTTTGGTTTGGAACTCCTACGGAGGCCCACAAAAACACATCAATAAATTTAAAAAAGAGACAAACTTTACGTATAATACAAAATTATTTCTTATACATCGCTACATCCCAAGGGTAATTCTTATATCGAGCGTACTGTATAACGTGCAAACAGTACAATAAATACATAAGACAATCAAGAATGCAACCAGCTCACATAATATAACATTGTAATAAAACTACTATAACATTTTTTTCCTAATAAATAGACAAGAATGTTTAAAAAAATGGATATATCTTATGGCAAACCATTTCATTTCGGGGAGACAGAACCAAAGTGTGCTTCCTGGGCAGAGTGAATATTAAATTTGATAAAAAAGTGCTTCAAGAACACTCGCCTAGCACTTTGCAATTTTATACATACAAATAAAACATGATTTAGACCTTGAATTTGTAAATGGCACATTTCGCAGATTCTTTTCTCTTTTGGTATATTTTCCCAGATACCAGTAATTTCTCTTAGAGGCATCAAATTAAGTATCAGTAGGAGTATCAGCCTTCTAGTCCCATGAGGCATATTCCAAGATAGATAAGGCTGTGGTTTATTCCCCAAGGCACTCCCACTGACCACCTCATTACTGGGCCGGGACAGACTTAAAGCGACATCTCTAGCCAAACTAATAGTGGGAATAGACTTCTTTAAAAACTGTTTCAAAAAGTTTTTGTCGCTCCCAGTAATAACCTTCATGGGACGTTCCTTTATAGCTTGCACCTTACTCTTGCAGGTGACTACTTCTCGCTCTCACGTTTTCTGGAGCCTGTGCGCCCACATCCATGAACAAGGCCCCAGCGGAGGCTTTTTTGGTAATTACCTGGGGATTTGCCCTTTAATGCTTAGTTCTTAAGTCATTACTGTCTTCCCCGGTCTAAGGTTTCTTCTATGTTCCATTCCCAGGTGCCCCTTCCCTCTTCCCTGTCCTGTGAAAGACCCCCGCGTAAGGGATAATTAGCCTACAATATCTTAGGGGTCGAAACGTCGACAACTTTCAATTCCTGCCAGCTTGATCAACGTGATTAATCACTGTGACACTGCATTCAAACATGGCTACCCATTTAATTGAGAATGTTTCTAACCATGTGACTTGAATTAGGAGCCTTGTGTTTTTATGTATTAATTATATGTTTGACACTGCATTTTCTTTATCTTTTCCCTTTATCCTCACTCCAATCACGATACACACCTCTATTCTCCTTCCCCACCTGGGGCTCTGCACTGTTTTGATATCTGTCCAATGATGTTATGAATTGATGTACGTTCAGTGTGATTAAATAACACTGCGTTCAAAGCACCTTATGTTTTCTCTATTTTTTCCTTTATCAGTTTACTTTTGATATTGATGGACTGTCCTTTGGGACCATTTATTGTACAGTACTGCTTGATACCCAGGTCCAAGGGACATAGATTGGTTTTTTTTTTTGTGAAAATGTATTTATTGACAATAAAGGTCACTTAATACAGTACAATCTTCCGTTCAGTGTGTCTCAGCATCGTGACAAACAACTCAATATTGTAAATCAGGATTATCATTTTCCATTTTCTGCTAATAGTAATAACCCTCAACTCCCAAGCACCCTCCCCTTAACCCTCCCCTCCCCGGCACTTACTCAGTCCTCAAATTAGGTCTATGGTGGTTTGGTTTTAATCTCTATGTTTCAGTTGGCATCTGTCGGGAATATCGGTCCCCATGTATAGGGACATAGATTGGGTTTACCTTTTTTTATAACCATTAGGAATGATAGGCATCACAAGGATGGTGGCCTGCTGGGGTCAACAGACCACCATTTCTGTGATTGGTTTTTAATAAAGCGTTGTTTTCTTTTTTTAAAACAGACCATTTTCCTTCCATAGGAGGACTTCCTGCTCTTGCTATACATATGGCCGTAGAGGACTGCGTGGTCCAATACCAATTGATATGTTTAGATGCGCACTGTAAACGCTCTCTGATGTAATGGAAAATTTGCCAAACTGTCATTTAGAGTTGTTTTAAAATATAAAGAAAACACAGAGTGGCATTAATGAGCTCTTTTCATGTGAATATTCTGCCCCAATGTATAGACTACAATGGCATGCATCAATTTAAATGTCTATCATCTATTACACACTGCCTAAAACACATTCGTAAAAGAAACATTCTCTGCTTTAAAGGCTAAGGTATCCTTTTTTACAAAATTAAATGCTTAGCATGTGGGTAACAAAATCACTTTTGAAAACCTGTCCGTCTGATATCTTTTGCTATGACGAACAGTAGGACTTGCCTTCTTAGAGTGATTTTCATCCGCATGGAGATGGGCAGTCAGCCATCTGCTAACATATGGCAATGGATTCCAAAGAGGCAGAGGATGGTCCATGAGATCTATGAACATTTGCGAAGAAAGATGTGCGGTACCATGATAGTTTTTGATGGGTGACATTATCAAGTCCATGGTGCTGAAAACCTTTAACAGTCACTTGAAGTCACTGGTAGCGTCCTAATTGCTTATTAACCTCAAAGCAGGTGGCAGTTGTTCCGTAATCTCTTTCTTGACATTGTCAATGCAGTCTCAGAAAGCTGCTATGACTTTATAATTAAGAGAGGATCTCCTGCACAGGTTTATACACTAACACAAAGAACACATTCTCAAAATTACTCTCTTGCGCATTAGTTTTAGGGGCCTGCTAGGAGGGTGTTTCTGCAGCCATTAGTGTAGCCCTTGAGCCTAAGTACATGGACAGCCAGCACTCGCTGAGCAGATATATGTTTCCCATGCCTGCTCTGTGGGTTTGATTCTTCACCTTGAATGTTCTAAAAAAAAAAGGTATAAAAGGTTGCAGGAAGAAAATATTTGCATGCAAGAATCAAGTGGTCGACATCAATAAACAAAAATATAAAACACTGAGGGGATTTATAAATCCCTAAAAGGCTTTCATATATAAAGTACAATATTGAACAGAGTATTGAAATGTTCATTTGGCTGTTTGAGTTAAAAGCCTACTACGGCAGAGACTTATGTGTAGCATGCAGATTTGTTTGAATTATAGAAATGCCACCTTTGACTTTTAACAATGTGGAAAAGGCATTTCATTAGAACTGCAGAGTTAAATTAGGAACATCTACAGTTATGAGGTAGGTACAGTGACTGGAAGAAGACCCTAATAACTGCTTAAACTTGT
Organism: Lissotriton helveticus; assembly: GCF_964261635.1. NCBI lineage: Eukaryota > Metazoa > Chordata > Amphibia > Caudata > Salamandridae > Lissotriton > Lissotriton helveticus. The sequence goes on from NC_136072.1 coordinate 705,816,870, forward strand.
CAGACAAATTAAGGCATTGAACATGAATAGAGCACCATCCTTGCTATATTCGGAAACCATCTAGCATGCTTGCCGAGATTGTGAAGTGGGTGGCCAAAGGCCAAGAATTACATTCACCAACACTCCTGATTTAAGCAGAACACTCACCCTTTTGTAAGCTACAGGTAAAACAATATTGGCATTCCAATCTTCGATCACTCAAGGATTGAACAAACTAACTCCGCCACCAGCCCACTCCACCAGGAGTACTATTCGATGTGCAGGACATTTCCATGTAAATGTGATTGCTTTAGCAGTCTGCACGCTCTATGTGAGGAATGCTTACCCACTGCCCACCACCTAATGTGCCCGTAGTGGAAACCTGCACTCATATCTAGGAGAATGGAGCTCATTTTCTACCAACAGGCCATGACATAGAGCAAGAGAGAAGGACAGAAAGGAAAGAAAGAGAGACAGGAAAACAATGGTGAGGACGGAAAAGTGGATGGAAAAATACTTGCAAGAATAAGCTAAAGTCAAAGCAAGTGTAGGGTAGTGAAAGAAAAAGTAATGGCAACACTGGCATTCAGCAATGGGACCCCAAGAAAACAGTTGAGGCTCTGCATTTATGTTTTTACAATTTACAGAGTGCCCCCCTCAAAAGGTTATCACCTCTACCTTTAGCAGCAGATATCTCTCATGTTCTTATTGTTGACATTACTATATTTAAGCCTTTCTTCACATTCACCAACACAACCAAAGGATAACTCACCCTGTGATCAGTAGCTCCAAAATACCCACAGAAACAATGGACCGTAAATATCACTGTAAAACGTAACAGCTCCACATCAAAATAAGTGTAAGCTGCCCTGTGTCTGAGGATGAGAAATGGTGGTAAATGTAACTTAGACTAATCAGAATCTACATTGGACTATGCTTGCTAATAAGACCTGTGCACACCCTAGACATGTTAGACTGTCAACATGGTGCAGTGGAGTAGGCCTACTTGTTAACGGTAACAGTGAGCTGTGGGCTCGCCTATTCACTGTGACCTCATCCTGAAGGACTCAGCCCTATGTAAGCACAAATAATCTTTCATTTTATACATAGCCTAACTCTGAATTACAACAGCCCGCTAGACCTAGGAGCATTGTAATAGCAAAGCTACTGTGTGTTATTGTTTTATGATACGGGGCATCCCAAACTGGGCAACACTACTGCAGAAGGTAGGAATTAGAGGGCTTAATAACTAAACCAGTTATGCCCAGGTAGGGTAACAATTTGGCAACTTGAACACAGTCATAATCAATGCTCGTGAATTTCCAGAGCTATAAAAGAACAATTTATTTTCCTTTCAAGCAAAACAGCTCTTCAACATTTAGGGCAGACCGTTGCGGAAAGGAACCCCCCGACCTCAGGTCAGCGGTTCTGACCGCATATTTGTGGCAGGTGGAAAAGGCCTGCAGCACATGCTTCCATTGAGAAATGGATGTTTTTAAACATCCCTGCACAGTGGCAGGCACCATGTGGTGCCTGCCACACAGTGCAGGGATGCTGAGGGGGCACCATAGGTGCTCCCCAGGCTCCATTGCGGAGGCTCCGCTGGTCGGAGGCTTTCCACCCGACATTCTAATCGGGCCCTATGCGTTTTGAGCTGGTAAATAAAGCACATAATTTTGATGTTTGAAAATAATTTTTGTTGTGGTGTAACAGATTTAGATAGTTTTGCAAAACCTGAAATATTTGAGTGATGTTGTAGCAAGCAGGATTATGCGAGACAGACAATATTTGAGGGGGAAATTATACAGTTTCATTATGGATTAGAGAAGGAATACGCACGCAATATCTACAAGTTATCAAATAAGTGCGCAACAGTCTGTGATACAAACTAAGCGTGAAGCGATCGGTTCAACTTAACAAGTGTTACATACTTACATCAGACTATGCACTTTCACAAACACAGCAATTAGTGTGACCTGAATTTGGGTTTAGCTGTAAGTGGTAGGCAGATAACTCTTGAGTGTTTTAATGGAGTGTAATGTTGTTCCACATATAATAGGAATCTAGGCCATATGTAGGGTGCAAATGACAATTGACTTCCATGTTACTTCTGCCTGCCATACAAGGGCCAAGAATTAAAGAAAAAACATTAACCTTTTATGTAAAACAGGAAACATAAAAAGAGATCCTTCAAGTGGCTGAACAATGGGAAAGTGGAAAACCTGGGCTCAATTCCAGCTTCCACACTTGAGCATTTTCTCTCCCTTGTGTTTAATTTAGTGGACTATAATGTCCCTGAATGTATAATAATTAATCTAGGCCACATATATGGTGCACATGGCAAATGCCTCATATGTGGCTTCTGCTTGCCACCCACATGCTTACCTCATGCACCATGATGTAAAGACAAAGCATTAACCTTTGATGTAAAATAGGAGAGGGATCAGCTCCAACTTTCTCACTTGACCACGATGTGTGATCCTTAGCAAATGCTTCTCTTGTTTTTGATCTAATAGCATATAATGTCATGATGACAACTGGCGGGCTTCTTAGTTCATTAATAGCATTGTTATCAGGGAAGGGGGTGGACATGAATATTTCTAAGTTCACACTAAATTCAAGCTATCAATTTTAGTAAATACTTGTCGATGTAGCGCTATAATCTTAAATACTATTGTGAAATGTTTCAGTATTTTATCGAAATACACTTTTTTACATTTAAAAATGGACGCATAGTTTGTTGCATGAATTACTTGCCAGTTTCATGGCTCAGGTCATGCATGTGCTTTCCCTGTTAATCTGTTAGCTTGCCCATTCCTAAGGAAGCTCACTTTTGGAAGCAAGGCTGGGCCGGGTGACTGTAATGGCACCCTTGAGCACAGCCAATAGCTGTAATGAAGACCTGGATGTAGCTGACTCCTCCACACCAGCAATCTTCATTTCGCTTCTTTCTTCCTCTTTCTGTCCATATGCAACATGTGTTCCAACTCAAATGGAAGGTAAGGTACAGGGTGGTTAATGCAGGTGTAGGGGCTCAGGAATAAGAAGATCATTCTGGCTGGTCGCCTTTTGAAATGGTGTGCAAATAGAGGTGGGTGAGCCACTGAAAGCTCGAGCCAGGCTCGACCCATGTAGCTGGCTTTGGCTCACAAGAGCTCTTCTTGGGCCCTCGAGCCCAACACAAGCTAAGCTTTCTAACCTCATGCTTCTACCTCATGGCCAAAAATAAAGCATTACTGATTAACAGAAAAAGATACCTATGGGCTGAATTGCACAATGTGCAACAAGAAGACAAATGATCAATTGTGACCTCCATGCTCACCAATTATGTAATCCTAGGCAAGTACTTTATTTCACTGAACCTCCTTTTTCTTTATCACCATGTTGGATTTGGCCCTTTTTGCAGGGTCATCCTTTTTGCCTTCCTCCTGTATTTTCTCTGACTTGTTTTTGTTTGTTTTATGACTCTGGGCTCTTCACCACTGTGATCAGTGCTAAAATGCATATGCTCTCTATTGTAAATTGTTGTTATGGATTAGTGACTCCATGATTGGCTTATTTGATGTACTTGTCAGACCCTAGTACAGTGCACCATGGGTGCCCAGGGCCTGTTAATCAAATGCTGTGGGTGTGCTTGCAGCCCTGGTTGTTCCACCCACAGAAGCAGCTTGTAAAGTGTCTCTCAGGCCTGCCATTGCAGAGCCTGTGTGCAGTCAAGTACTGTGGTACAAAAGGGGGTGGTGATGGACGGAGGATCTGAACCAATCAAACACTCACACCCAGTCAACAGATCTGGGTTTATTCCATCACCGGTCTTTAGACCACCCTGCCACCCCAGTTCAGACATGGCCATATGCAAATCATTCTGACCCTGTGCCTCATGGGAACAGTCCAGCCCGAACTGCCAAGCCATGCCTTCCCTGGACCGGAAACCAGCTTCCGAGGACCGGTTTCTGGCATTTCAGCCGTCTTCAGCCCGGCTTGCTTGAATCCAGTGGCAAAGTGAGCAAGGGGCTCAAGTCTGAGCATACCCTGCCAACTTATGGCAAACAAAGTGGTACAAAAGGGGGTGGTGATGGACGGAGCATCTGAACCAATCAAACACTCACACCCAGTCAACAGATCTGGGTTTATTCCATCACCGTTCTTTAGCCCATCCTGCCACCCCAGTTCAGACATGGCCATATGCAAATCAGTCTGACCCTGTGCCTCATGGGAACAGTCCAGACCGAACTGCCAAGCCATGCCTTCCCTGGACCGGAAACAATCTTCCGAGGACCGGTTTCTGGCATTTCAGCCGTCTTCAGCCCGGCTTGCTTGAATCCAGTGGCAAAGTGAGCAAGGGACTCACGTCTGAGCATACCCTGCCTACTTATGGCAAACAAAGTGGTACAAAAGGGGGTGGTGATGGACGGAGCATCTGAACCAATCAAACACTCACACCCAGTCAACAGATCTGGGTTTATTCCATCACCGTTCTTTAGCCCACCCTGCCACCCCAGTTCAGACATGGCCATATGCAAATCAGTCAAGTACTGCCATGTCGACTTGGTAAGTCCACCCACTCCGCAGAGGTCTCCGCCGCATCACCAGAGAAGCGGGCCTTCGTCGCAGCTGTTTACCAATGCACCACCGGAGAAGCGTGTCGCCACCGCAAGGGTCGCCGTCGCATCACCGGAGAAGCGTGTTGCTGGGCCTTTTGTGGCTCCAAAGTTACAGAGTTCGCCACACCGCCATCGGGCGCGCACGCATGGTCTTCACGTCATCACATTGCATCAAGGGCGCCATCTTATCGCATCACACCGGATTGTCACATTGCATTGAAGCACCATCTTGCCGCATCGTAACCGGAACGCAGTACGAGAATCAACGTATCACCTCCTCTCCGGTAAGGAACAGACACATCCCCTACTCTGCGCAAGCATTGAAGCGCGATGCATCGCCACCTCCAAAGCAAGGAACCGACAGATCACCCTCCCTGCGAATCTTTTGTTTGTTTTACATTACGCATCCAAGGTACTTTTGAGAGAAACATGTTGCCTTTATCATCAACTTGAACTAATTTACTTCTACCATTTTCAAGTCTATTTTGAGTACAGTATTGTGGATTTTTGTCGTTTGTGGTCTTAATTAAGTCTATATAAAGCATTCCATGATTAAGTGTTGTTAAAAAAGATGAGGACTTCTGTCTTGTTCATGTTGAGCTTGAGACAGCTGTCCATCATCCAGTCGGCAACGTTCATCATACATCTGTGGAAGTTGGTTCTGGTGGTGGAGGGATATTCTGACAGCGAAACGATGAGCTGGGTGTCATTGGCGATGGAGATGATGTTGAGTCTGTGCGATCTGGCTGTGTTTGCCGGGGGGCTATGTACTTGATGAAGAGGGTGGGGCTAGGGACGATCCTTGGGGGACACACAAAGGTGATTTTCTTGGGTTCTGAGGTGAACGGTGAGAGACGGATTCTCTGGGATCTTCCTGTGCGGTATAAGGTGATCCATTTGAGGGCATCTCCCTGGATTCCGATGTGGTGGAGTCTGTTGATCAAGATGTGATGGGAGACGGTGTTGAAGATGGCTGACAGGTCCAAAGAAGAAAAGGGGTGCTTTGTCTCTGATGTCCAAGAGGGCCTTGATGTCATTGGTGTCTGCTATGCAGGCGGTTTCTTTTCTGTGGTTGGCTCAGAATCCGGATTGAGAGGGGACCAGGAGGTTGCTGTTTTCCAGGTGTTTGGGGGAGGTCCTGGTTGATTGCCTTCTCAAGAACCTTCACTGGGAAGGTGAGGTATGAGATGGGCCGGTAGTTCTTCCGTTCTGCTGGGTCAGTGGATGATTTCCTCAGGAGAGGCCTCACTTCAGCGTGTTTCCAGTCCTAAGGGAAGGAGGTTGAGGAGTTGGAGGTGTTCAGGACTTTCTTGAGCTTGGCCCCAATTTTGTTGCACCAGAGGTTGAAGATGTGGTGGAGACAGGAGTCCCTGGGTGCCCCCCGTGTACAGAGTTCATGATGTTGATTGTTTTTTGAGTTGTGAGAGAGTTCCAATGGGTGAGCAGGCGTTTGGGGTTTGTGTTCGTGGGTGTGAGCAGGATGATGCTGTCAGTGTGTTGGATTTAAAGTTTTCGTACATGACTGAGATCTCGTCATGAAAGACATTTGCCAGCATGTCACATAGTACTTGGGAGGGGGTAATGTTATTCTTGCCAGCTGCGGGGTTGGAGAGCTCCTTCAATTGCTACGGTTTGTGCTGACTTTCCATGGGGTCTGCTAGGGCATTCTTTTTGTTTCTTTCAGGAGGTGGTGGTAATGGTTAAGTGCTGTCTTTGCTGGTGTGCCACTTCCTTTCAAGTTGCTGGCAGTTGCGTTTGGTGGATTTTAGCTTTGTGGTGAGCCAACTGGCTCTTCTGGCAGGTCCTTTGGATTTTGTTGGCTTGGCAGGGCAATTGTGTTGGCACGTTCTGTGATTCACTGGGAGAAGTTTTTTGCAGACTGTTCTGGTTCTGATGTTGTGTATGGGAGGTGGGAGTGTTGAGACCATTGTTCCACTGGTCTTCTGATAACTTTTTCCGTTTCTGTGCGCAGAGCTGGGGGCATGTTGCTAGAGTTGGAAGGTTCTGAGATGGTTAAGTGGACGTTGTAGTGGTCAGTCCAGGTGAGCTGTGAGATGTGGTTGAACTTGACTGTGTCACTGGATGTGAAAATAGGGGTAAGCGTGTGCCATGAGATGTAAGTAGGGTCGGTGACAAGTTGCTTGAGGCCGATGTTGCTCATGCTTTCCAGGAGCTGGGCTGTGTTGGTGTCGCTAGGGTCATCAATGTGGAAGTTTAGATCTCCTAGGAAGATGTAGTGCTCAGAGTCAATGGCGATCGGGCAATGAGGTCGGGGATGGCATTTCAGAAGCTGGGGCTTGGTCCTGGTGGTCTGTAGGTGAGGGTGCCTCTGATGGTTATTTTTCCATCTGTGTGAAGTTGGAAGTTAAGATGCTCCATTATCAGGCAGAGTTATCTGAGGAGGTTGTGCAGCAAATGTCATCCTTGTTGATGATGGTGATTCCATCTCTGTGTTTGTTGGTTCGGTCCTGGTGTGTTATTTTGTAGGCTTAGGGGGTAGCGATGGTAAAGTCCGAGGTTCAGACAGGTCTCTCTAAGGAAGATGATGTCTGGGGTGAGGGATGAGATCGTGTCCTAGGTCTCCATGGCGTGTTTGCAGAGTGCTCGAGCGTTGAGTAGAATGCAATGGAGTTGTGCCATATTGGTCTAGGTCAGCATGGTGGACACAGTCGTGTTTGCAGTGTTTCTGGAGTTGTTGTTTGCTCACGTGTTGCAGGTGAAGCGGCAGTAAAGGCACAAGATCAATTCTTTGGTGGCATGTGGGGATGTGCAGCAGCAGTTGTTGATATGCCCAGGATTCTGGATCCGGAGGTCTGCAGTGGTGTGACTGCGCGGGGTGGAAGAACCATGGTTCCTGCTGCTGGGCGTGGTCCAGGCGTGAATGGGGCTGGCGGGCTTGCCTTTGACGCCACGGTACTGTGGCCTTCATTAAGTAGGTCCTGGGACAAGAGAAGGGCACTGGGTGGTGGTGGATGGGGCCAGCGGGAAGTGGAAGAGTGAAGCAGCAAAAATGGATGGGAAGGAGCGGCGAGTTAAAAAACAAGTACAGGCAACAGTAAAAAACGATATATGAGCAAGGCAGATACAGTGGGCAACAGATGCAGAGACATTACAAAATACAACAACAGTAACAGTAAAATCTAAAACTATATAGTAGCAAGGCAGATACAGGGAAAACAAATACAGATACTTAGCACAAAAGCAATATGCAATACAAAGGCTGCAGGGGCAGGAGGGAGCGGCAGAGCGGAAGAATTACAGAAGGCATCAACATTAAGCAGAGAAACTAGTAAGGACAATAACAGAGGGCAAGGACTTACAGAACACACAGAACTGCAGAATGCAGAAATTACAGAAGGCAAAAGGAGTAAGCAGATAGACTAACAAGGAGAGTAACAGAGGGCACAAGCAGTAGACAATAACGGAGTAGCGGCTCCTGGAGGGAGTGCTGCGGGACATTGGGGCGGGGGTGGGGCAGGGTGGGGGGTGATGATTACATATATAAATCTCATCACATTACAATACACGAAAATAATAATCACATATAAAAATGATTCATTTTTATAACGTCCTGTTCCTATATGGCAGTCATGTGTCAAATATCACAGTTGAATTCCACAGTCACTTATTCAACACTGACTATGACAGTTTGTTTTTCATACACGTCGACGTTTCGACCCCTCCTTATCATGTGCCGAATTTATATGTCAATCTGGGGTCTTCATCAGGACTATGCAAAGTGTGTGAAACCGTTCAAAAATGATGTAGCGTCTTGGATCTCAGAAAAACCAAGGGACAGGGTCTCATAAATAAACTCCACTTCCACTAACATCCATCATCTCTATCTCAGAGTTCCAAGTATTCAAAAGGCGGGCACACTGCATAAACCCATCTCCATTGGGTACATAATCACGCTCACAGTCTGGAAAGGAACCTCTTTAAATCTCTTTAATTCCAAAACGCATATGCTCTGATGAAACTACTGGGTTACTTGTCACGGTCATGTCTTTAGTTTTTATTTGCCAGAGACAGCAGCGGGTTTCATTTTGCTGGTCCCTCCATACAGCTCAGACAGCTTTGGGAGTGTTTTGGTTTCATATGTTTAGATCACACATACACATACACACACACACACACAAATGCTTGCTCAATTTGTGGTAGCACAGACAATTACTTTTACCCTCACCCCCCCCCCCGGTTTAGCCTGCTATAGAAGGTTTCAAAAGACGACTTGTGTTTATACTTAGTGCACACACATCTGTAGTCCCAGCATACTCGTATATACTACCATAAAGAAACGTTCTTGAATGTCTCAGTGCCCACTACAGAGATGTACGTGTCTTTATCTTTCAGCACACATATATATGTTCTGGCCAATACATTTGGCAGTGTATTATGCTGGCAACGGGCAACACTTTACACACATTAGTAAGCACAGGCATGTTAGCAACAACAGTTCATGTTCTTCAGAATAAACATGACTGTATTTCCTCAGCATTCATGCTCATTTTACCCACACACTTGCCTGCATTATCAGGCAGACACAGCAATTAGCAATCACACACATGCACGTATTCCATTATAATCATGCTTGTATTATCCTAACCATCTTGCTCATTGTACCGCATACGGCATGAATACGTAGTTCCAGCACACACTACCTACTACATCACCCTCTACGCAAGTATGTATTAACTCAACATGAGTGGCACAATGTAAATAAACCAAGACATATAGTAAACATTGCTCTAGGATAGGGTAGACGGCGAAATCTAACATGAGTCATAACATTTTTGTTATGAACAATTACCCTTCTTGGCATGTGGACAGCTGTGGAATTTGAGCCAGGGCTCGACTTCCACATAGGGAAATTTACCAAAAACAGATATTTCTGAAAACTAGACACAAAGGGGAGTCCAGGGCAGTATAACTTGTCTGGATCCCACAAGGTTTCTTAAACACAATGCCCAGCAAACCTCAAACTAAAGCTAGGATCATTAATTTTCCTCACTTCTAGTGGGGATCAATAAAATTCCTAACACCTAGCGTTTCCACACTTCTCCTGATAAAAAATGGTGCCTCTCTTATTTACGGTCTTCTTTCCCTTTGATTGATGTGACAGTGCACTGTGAGTAATATAAATTTTCTTTTTTTAAAGTCTGAGCTCGAGGGAACTATTTTCCTCATATTGCAACTTTGCTTTTATAAAGTAAATGCCTCAGGTGCTTGCTCCAGAAGGATTTCCTTTCCTAATTTGATGGACGACTCATTGACGTCCACTTCCTTAGTGAGGTAATGCGGTGGACAGCAACAGATCATCCACTGCCTTTAAGCAGCTTAACAATTCTTTACTTTCATTACTATCCTACATAGTGTTACATATGAAACTTAATTTAATTTTATATAGCATTCATATTAATATGATGGTAGTAGCAGAGCATATGTGGCAATATGGACTTCTCCAGTTACAAATACAGCAGTGTGTGACATCAACACAGCTGACATGAGAACACAGGCTCCTTGACAAAGAACCAAGCACAAATACTGATCAGTGCATTCTATGCCCTCAATTCAACAATCTGCCCTATAACGTGGGACCACGGAGCTCTAGTATTGACGACACCCTCACTAGAAAGGCCAAGGTGGACAATAAATGCAAGTTTCTAAGGATGGATTCAGAGAAGAATATACGTGCATGACACTGATGAGTTTTCCAAAGGATACTGCAGTCGATCAAGTGCACATTGGTCAATGGTGCCCATGCTGTTATAGACGAAGGCACTGCTCAGTAGTATTGCCAGAGAAAATATTGAGTTATCGTTATTGGTATTTCCCTGGAAAAAATACAAAATACAAGTTTTGTATTCACAATTATAGGGATTAATTAGAGAAACTGTTTTTCTAACTATTTGAATTTACAATACTTTAGTTAACTGCTAGTGCTGTGGAACAAGTAAAGGTCTCCATTGACATTAAACAGATAAATATAAAGTATTTCCAATTTAAAAATGTTGGTCAGTTGTCTAAAGACAAGGCCATCTCTGACGACTCACCTTTTCCACATCGCCAAGGCCCTCACTGTCCAGAAGCACTAGGGTATGCTTAGGTTTCTGAGGGTGTGGTACGCACCACATCCAAATCCCCTTAGTGTGAGACTGGATGGTAGATCCTAAGGAAAAGCCTGGGAAACAAAACACATTTAAAATTAAAGTGGCAATGCTATGTTTTCAATTTCAAATGTATTTCTTGTAAATATAGATGCCCAAAAGGAGTTGGAGGCATATGTGTCTAATTCATGCAAAATATGAGCTTACTGCAGATTAATGAAAAACATACCAATCCACCATAATGTACACCGTCTTAGGACCTGACTAAGAATCTGGTGGAGGGTTGCTCTGTTCCAAATATAACAGATGTCCCATTTGCCTTATTACAAGTGCCTAGGGATATCCAACATATTTGCTAAACTCTATATCAGGCCCTGGTGACCCAGCTGTCAATTAAAATGAACCGCTTCATTTTTTTCAGCAAAGAAAGAGGATCTTTTATCATTAGCCAGAAAAGATAAAGAATTGCTTCAAAATAAAGAGCATGTTAAAATAGATGTATTTTCTCTGTAAGACTAAGTGTGCACATCTTCAATTGCCCAAAAGGATGTATAACTGCCCAGAGGATAAGTGAGTAACATTAGCAGCCTTCACAAACTATACCCTCGACCTTTACTCTAACAGAATCTTTTTTGTCTTCATAAATTGGATATGAATAAAATGTCCTGAAGCTCCACATTAAGCCGATTCTTTTTGTGTTGAATTTTTTTATTAAGTTTTGTAAAAAATAAGAAAAAATTAAATGAATCATAAACAACAGTAATAAATATCAGCAGATATTATGAAGATACATGAATATTACTACAAGGATAAATAGCAACAGTAGATATGTGGCATTTGATAATAAAGAACATATACATAAATATAAAAGACATATATAAATTGACATGCTGAATATAAGTAAGATTGTATAACTAACATTTTAAATATTGAGGAAATTGAAAGGTATGATGAAAAAGAAATAGAACAAATAGAGAGGGAGGGAAGGGGGAAATATAAGGGAAATGAAAGCAGGCACACAAGAAAGAAATATAGATGGGAAAAAGAAAATACCTATAATTTATATTAACAATCAAATAGATATAGTAACAATCAAGGAGTAATACATCGGATCACCTTAATAGTGATGACAAAGTGTATTAGCATAAGAAGATTAACTTAATTATAAAATTATGACATAAGCATTATTAAATTAATAATTAGATATAGGGGAATGGCTTATGAAAGTGTAAATAAGAAGAAAAGGAGAAGAACGTAAAGTATCATAGAATAGTGTGAAAGAAGTGAAAGATTTGGAGACGTGGAGAAATGGAGTTAAGGTCTTGAGAAAGGGGTGTGAAAAGAGAGGTAGGGTGAAAGTTTTGTAAAGACCAGATGACACTCTTTTATGTTTACCCCATGTGGTTAGATATAACATTGGTGAGCGTTGTAATATTCATGGGTGTGATCCTAATTGCTTTTTCAAACACTGTTGGAGTTGGAGATATTTTAAAGACTGCTGTGTGGATAAGTTAGATTGTTCTTTTAATTGTGAAAATGCTTTAAAGTCGCCAATTTGAAGGAGGTGATCTAGAGAGTGAATACATGCTTCTTCCTATAAAGGCCAGGATAAGATCAAACCATTAATACAAATACCTGTTTTTTTCTATAAGGGTACCTTGTTATGGATCCGAGAGTTTGAACGAAGTAATCGATGCGCTTGTTGCCATGATTTATGCATAGCTGATAAAATCGGATTTCTGGGATCAAGACGACTAGTTCTGCTCCCATATAGATCAAAAGACCTGAATCTATGGATAATAGATGTCTTTCTATTTGAACCCATTGTGGAACATCAGTGATTCCTGATGTAAAATAAGATATTTGTGACAGATGCAACGCAAGGGCATAATGTTCTATCGATGGTAGACTAATTCCTCTATATGATTGATGAGCTTTTAATTTTGCTACAGCAAGGTGAGGTTCAGCTGAGCCCCATATGAAAGTTTTAATCTTGGAGTCTATTAGTCTAAGCGTGGATAAGGGGATCTGGAGAAGGAGCATACTCATAATATACATGAAAGGTGGAAGAGTAACTAGTTTAACAGCCTGAACCCTACGCCAAAGAGAAAGCCCCAATATTTTACATTTTTTGAAATCACGCTGCATTTGGGAGATCAAAGGGTTTAGGTTATCCATAACCATACCTTCCAAACCCTTATTCACTATTACTCCCAAATATTTAAGGCGTGAAGATTGCCAATGAAAGGGAAATCAACACATACACACTGGATCTTGTCTTCACAAATATCTCAACTCTATCAGTAGAAAAACCTATCCCCCTGGCATGGTCTGATCACCATCTGGTCCCTTTCAAATTCACTTTCACTATAAACCTGGACAATAGGGATAACAAGCAGGAAGTCCGACGGTACTGGCGAAATGTCTCTTCTGAATCTATAGGCCCACTACTCCTTAATACACCTATATTATGTAGAGGCGATCCAAACAAGGATGCCGCAACCTTTAATCAATGGGTTACCACAGCTCTGGATACTTTTGCCCCCATGAACACCACTAAATCAGCCAGACAAAAACCTTCAGCACTCTGGTTCACACAGCACCTTCAAACCGAAAAAAGTAAATGCAAACGACTCGAACGATTATGGCGAAAAAACTACAGTACAGAAACCAAAATTAAGTTCAGAAAAGCGGTGAACCAATTTCACAAACTGAAGCACATAGCTATAAAAGACTACATAGCCACTCAAATAAAAATATCTAATAACACCTCGAGGGAAGTCTTCAAAATTGTCCAAAGCTTCATGAGACCTGACTCCATGAAGAGCAACATCACTCCTTCAGTGACCCTTTGTGAAAACCTATTGAGTTTTTTCCAAGAAAAAATTGAGGACATCTATACCTCATTTGCCGTGAATGAAATTCTGATACCTCCTCACTCCCCACACTCAGTTCCTTGGTCAGTTTTTGACCCACCCAGCCGCGATACTTCGCCTAATCTACTGCAGCAAATTAAATCTGGCTCTCCCTTAGATCCCCTCCCGGCTAAACAGTACAAAGAATTGGCCCATTTACTCAACCCCTCACTAAATATGCTCTGGAATGCCTCACTGGAGACAGGCATCTATCCGGATATGCGGAAAACTGCCCTTATTCAACCCATTCTAAAAAAAGAAAACGCAGATCTCACTATTTTAAACAAATTTAGACCTATATTCCTTTTGCCTGTCCCAGCCAAGGTTCTTGAAAAGGTGGTACAAAAACAACTATCGAATTTCCTAGAAACCAACAAGCTGTTACATGACACTCAGTCCGCATTTAGAGCTGGCTACAGCACCGAGACTGCACTCCTGGAAGTAACGGAAACTATCCGAGAAACCATGGACAAGGGCTGCTGTGCAATGCTGGTGCTGCTTGACCTGTCAGCAGCGTTTGACACGGTGGCCCACAAGATTCTTCTTAACAGACTTAAACAGCTAGGGATTGAAGGGACAGTTTTAGCATGGTTTCAGTCCTTCCTTGAAGAACAAGTCCAAAGAATCAGACTACAACCGTTTATTTCATCTTCCCGACCTCTGATCTGCGGAGTCCCCCAGGGATCGGCCCTCAGCCCTACCCTATTTAATGTTTATCTTGCTCCCTTAGCTTCACTCATCGAACAACATGATGTAGGTGTCATATCATATGCTGATGACACTCAGCTGATGTTTTCTTTTAAAGACCAGTCAGAGGAAGCGCTCTCTAGATTTAAGCACTGCCTGATCGACATCTCCACCTGGATGACCACCAACTGTTTACGACTTAATGCCGACAAAACCAAAGTCCTCTTCTTCAATCAACCTATGCCCCCCATATCCGACCACTGGTGGCCTTCATTACTTAATCCACCCCCCTGTCCTGTTACCTCCGTAAGAAACTTGGGTTTCAAAATCGACAACACGCTATTGTGTAAATCCCAAATTGGACATGCCTCCTCCATCTGTTTCCTGAAACTTAAAGCGCTGTGCAAATTCCTCCATCTTCTACCCATAGAGTGCAGAAAAACTATTGTCCAAGCCCTAGTGACATCCCAATCGGACTACGCTAATAGTCTACATCTGGGCTTACCAGACTATCTGTACAGAAAGCTACAAACAATTCAGAACGCAGCAGCGAGGCTTATAAGAAACATCCCACTCAGGCACCATATCTCTCCTCACTTACGCAGCCTGCACTGGTTGCCAGTGAGGAGGCGAACAGAATTTAAAGCTCTTACCATTGCCAACAGAGCAATAAAGGGCAATGGTCCTCAATACCTTAGGAAGTGAATTCACACATCCCGCCAGATAAGAAACCTTAGATCTAATCATCTAGAACTTCTTGTCACACCTCGTTTTGCCAAAGCCAGAACTGGTGGACGCTCCTTTGCTGTCAAAACAACTGTCCTCTGGAACTCCTTACCCCTGCAAATCAGGAAGGCCCCCTCAGAACGTAGTTTCTGTAAGCTATTAAAAACATGATTATTTAACCTTCCTTAGCCTCGGATAGGCTACTCACTGCGGACCGCTCCTCTTCTCATATCTGCTCAGCGCCGGGACACTCCCGTCGGGGGTAGCCGCGCGCTCTACAAGACTCTTATTATTATATTTATATAGCCGCCTTTGTCGTTCCATCTGAAATGGCTAATGCTTCACTCTTATCCCAAATGATTATATAACCTGAAAAGGAGGAAAAATCATTGATAATTTGGAGCAGGGATGGTATGGAACGGGGAAGGTTGGGATGGGTAAGGAGAATATCATCTGCATATAAATAAAGTTTAGAGTTTCCTATTGGGAGTTGTATACATGTAATGTCATCTGATGGACGAATAGTGGCCACTAAGGGTTCCGTGGCTAAGAGTAAAAAGGAGTGGGGAAAGAAGGAATGATTCAGAAATAAAACTAACACAATTTTCTTGAGCAGATGGGTTATCATATAAAAGATGCACTTTATGGATACATTGATCTCCTAATCCAAAACGGTCCATCACCTTAAAAAGGTCTTCCCATTCAATGCAGTCAAACGCTTTTTCTGCGTCTAATGAAAGCGCCAGTGCATAGCTTGGGAAAGACTTAGCAGACCATAGAGTATGAGCTAGTGTACGAAGATGATTCCGAGAAGATTGCCCTGGAACTATTCCTACTTGGGTCTGATGTATCAAAGAGGGTAGAACTTTACAAAGACGGGATGCTAAAATACTGGCCAATAGTTTGACGTCACAATTTAACAATGAAATGGGGTGATAACTACTACATAACAAGGGATCTTTACCAGGTTTAGGCAGTACAGTGATAAGTGCTTTGTTAGAAAGAATTCATAATGAGGATACTCTATCCACTTCTCGGAATGTGGAATGCAAAATGTCAACAACATTATGCTTTGTCCATCGGTAAAATTCAACTGGAAATCCATCTTCACCAGGGGCCTTGTGGTAAGGTAAATGTGTTACTGCACGAGATATCTCTTCCTTATTGATTTCACCCTAAAGGAGAGCTCCATCATCAGAAAGACGGGAAGTTCTACTCTTTCAAGAAAAGTGGACATTTTATCCAGATCTACATGAGTACCTGGGGTATAAAGCGATTGATAAAAGGAGGCAAATTCATCCACCATATCTTGTGGCCATGTGAGGATATTACCCTGTGCTGTTTTATTGGCAGGGATGGTCATAGCTGCTTTTTTTAACGTAAATGTGCAGCCAGAAGTCTCCCTGCCTTTTCCCCTTCTTCATAATGCCTTCCTTTCATTTTCTGCCGAGCATATTCTGCTTTAGATGCCAAAAGACTATTTAATGCCATACGGGCTTGATCAAGTAATTTACGGTTCTGCAAAGTTGGTTTTGTTGTGTATAGACGAGTATTTGATTAAATATCATGCTCTAGCTCTTTTTGCCCTGTAACATTTTGTTTATTCGCAAGTGCTGCATCCCTCATTAACTTTCCCGTGATAGTGGCTTTAGCTGCAGCCCAAATAATCCTGCTAGAGGTCACAGATCCCTGATTAGACGAAACGTAGTCTTGAAGGTGCGATTGTAACAGAAATTTACCCTTAGGAGTTTTATGTCTTCGAATGCTCATGAGCCAGGGTTTGCATCCAGGATTAGAGAGCCCCGGCTCAAGAGATAAAAGGACCAGGCCGTGATCGGATAATGCAGTTTTCAAAATGGGAGATTCTGTAACTAATTGGACCACTTTCTGTGATGTTAAAAAATAATTTAGGCGAGAAAAGGTGCCATGAGTGGGGTAAAGAATGTATATTCTGCTTCTGTTGGTTGGCTAAGACGCCAATGATCCACTAGTCCATTATCCATTATGATATCATCCATTAGAGCTCTATCTGAAGCATTTCCTTTGTCTAACGCACCACATCCAAATCCCCTTACTGTGAGACTGGATGGTAGATCCCAATGAAAAGCATGGGAAACAAAACAAATTTAACATTAAAGCTGCAATGCTACGTTTTCAATTTCAAATGTATTTCTTGCAAACATAAATGCCCAAAACCAATTAGAGGCATATGTGTCTAATTCATGCAAAATGTGAGCTTCCTGCAGATTAATGAACAACATAACTATCCATCAAAATGTGCACCATCTTAGGACCTATGAAGCAAAAAGGTTCAGCACTTTACAGTGTAATCGTGCAACAAAGTTCAAAGCAGTCAGCACATAAAGAAAAATCCAAAGTCCAGTTGTTTTTCGTTTTTGTTCAAAGGACGTTGGGGAAGCCTGGAGCAGTTGCTGCTGATCCCGGTTACGATTACTCGGTGCAGTCCTGGCCAGTGGAGTGTAGTGAACCTCCATGTTTGCCTACCGTGAGCTCTGACTGGGGCCTGGAATATACTGCCCGGACCACGACGTGATTGGTCCCTCGCCGATTTCTTCCTCCGTTGCTGAGAAATGAGAAGTACCTCCTGGACCTGCAAGAAGGCCTTGTTACTTAAAGCGGCCTCGCGGGATGTTTACCTCTCAATTTCATTGCCGTCTGAAGATGGTGATCCACTGCCCAATGAAAGGGACAGAGGTTTAAATTAAGTTATAGAAATAGGACTTTGTTTCCAGAATCAATCACAGAACCTGAAGAAAGACTCCTTGCCCAATGTACATGAAACCTTCTACCCAATCTAAAAATAGGCCTTCTTTGATCAGTTTCTGCAAGGTGCTTCTCAACCGTAATCACTTAAATAATCAGTACAATAATTATCTGCAGACAGCATGTCAATAATCAAAGAGAGGTTTCTCTGTCCCTACCCTGTCTTCAAGCCTAGTGGTTCATGCCAACCCTCCACCACCAACTGGCAAAGATATACATGTCATCAGAACTACTTCAAAATTGAATTGTCATTGCGTTGCTTCTGAAGGACTCTTCCCTGGATCTCGGTAACTATTTGTAACTTTATTTTACACTTAACGGCTACCCCCACCAGTGTACTATACTATTCTTCATACAAACATGTCCTCAGGAATGCTCCCCCATAAACCACCCTACACTGCCCTCGTGAGGTATGGTCCAAACTCGTGGAACATCATGTACCCGACAAATATCAAAAAGAATGCCAAGAAGAATCTCAAACGTAAACTACTGAAACAGCACCCAGAAACTCTAATCGTGGATACTTACCACAGCTTGACTAATGCCTCTGAGAAAACCAAATTTATCTTCCATTCCAAGCTTCCGGCTAAATGGAAAAACATCTTCCATATCCTCCTCCCAGCCACTAAGACAATCTTTCTGTATAGATTAAAAATGACAACAAACCCTCTCCATCTTTTAAAGGGGAAATTAATATATCCATCTTCAAGACTGGTAATATATTCATACAAGCCACTGATCCTCACCTTAACATCTTTGATAGACACTTCCATACATTGGTCTTTTCACTCACTACCCAGGCCCAATCCTCCCATCACCTCTCTCCCCTGTTACTCAACCCAACCACCCTGAACAGTCCTGCCTTTTTCCTCCCAAAAATCCCCCTTCTTTACCCGAGACCAACCTGAACAATCACATCAACTTCAATACATCCCCTAACACACATGGTAGACCAATACATTCCAAAATGACCTCTCTACCTCCCTTTCTATCTTGCAACCAAACTAACTTAAACCTCGTTAATACGCATGCATTGCCCATGGCCGCGGGCCTCCCACCCAGCCCTGTCTCCAAGACTCCCACTGCTTGTGCCCTGCCTTCTAATGGCACCCCTACTCCCCTCACTCAGATGAAGAACAATACCAAGGCCTTTGCTAAGAATCACCATTATAGCGTAGAGCTCTCGGCCCCCTTCACTTAGAATGGGCAGCTTTCTTCCTGACTGTCACCAACGCTCAAGTTCACCCGGTCACAACGAACAACCTTGTTTCCCCCTCCATCACTCACCCTAGAAAATTGCCTGCTAGATGGTCATCCTCTGCTCCCTCCTTGACGTCTTCTCACTCAGCAACAAATGAGATCCACTACAGTCCCCGCAACGTGGCCAATCTCTTTGCAATTAATGAGACTCACAGCAGTCTTTGCAATGTGGCCCCTATTCAGAGAACATTATCGACTAACTACTCAGCCGACACTCCACCCCTTCACAAGGCAGCCCCTAAGCATCCAACTCACATCATTTTCAATACTAGTCCTAATGACACAGACTACCCCCTTATCGCAATGATTCCTTCACCCTTGTCCGCAGATCTCACAGCATCTCCCCTCACCCTCAAGGCAGGATAATCCTCCAACTCTCCCTCACAGATTCTGAACAGAATAAATCTTAAACTCAACTCTCTCACGACTGACTTAGCGCTCCTTAGACAGGATCTACTAAACCTGAACATCCTTGTCCACTCTCACACTGTTTAAACTTCACCCACAGGCTATTTGAACTCCCTGCAATGCCTCCCTTGACCTACCATTTCCCTGTGCCGGCGGGCCCCCAGGCCACACCGTGCACACTGCCCTCTCTCAGCTGTGGAAGGGAATGCTCTTAGTGATTCCTACCTCCCTGGGAACTAGACGGCTGCTAATTGTCTTACCTCC
Organism: Lissotriton helveticus; assembly: GCF_964261635.1. Lineage (NCBI taxonomy): Eukaryota > Metazoa > Chordata > Amphibia > Caudata > Salamandridae > Lissotriton > Lissotriton helveticus. The sequence goes on from NC_136072.1 coordinate 705,836,604, forward strand.
TCTATTCCAGTTATTGTGGGCTTAAATGGAATCCACAAAATTCCTAACTCACCCAGACCTCCCGCTCAATACACCACCATCAATATCATCAAATCTGCTAAGGATAATCCCTGCCCTGTTCCTTGCATGCTCATCAACTGTGGTTCTGCAGCACAACATGCTACGGAGATCGCTTAAACCATTCTTAGTGAGGGACTTTACATTGCTTTCCTTACTGAATCTTGGATCAATGACCACTAGTTGTCCCTTCTTGACCTACTCATTCCTCCTGGGTACTCCATCATTAGACATGACAGGACGGAAAGGACAGGTGGAGGTCTAGCCCTAATCCACAAAACAGAAATCCAACTTTCCGTGGTAAAGAATGCAGAATACTCGACCTTTGAATACCTCAGCGTTGAACATAACAACAAAGGCTCTCCACCGATCAAACTTCACACTATCTGTCACCCACCTGGTGATCGCCCACTCTTCACTAGAAGAGTTCGCTGACTTACTTACTCAGCTCTCCCTTTGTGATTCGAAGGAAGTATTCTTGGGAGATTTTAACATTCACTGGAACAACACAGAAGACTCCTTAGTCAGGTGCCTCATGAACCTTCTTGAGACTAAGGACCTAAAGCAACTCTGCAATAAACCAACCCACATCAAAGGCGCTACCCTAGACGCAATCATCACAAGAAATGAACTGATCTCCCTAAATGACATCGTCTCCATTGACTGGTCAGACCACCATTTCATTCTCTTCATCATCAAGAATATTGCAAAACCTCACGAAGACCCAGCTAACAAACCCAAGCTGTGGACCAGAAACCCCAAGCATGTCCCCTCCACAGAACTTAAATCAAAGATTAGTGAACAACTTCAATGGTCCCGCACTCTCAAAATGCAAATGAGCTCACTAAACACTTCAACAAGGTGGTAACAGAAGTTTTCGACCAAGTGGCACCATTCAAACTCAAACAACAAAGATCAACTCAATCGAAATCATGGTTTAACTCTGATCTCAACAATGAAAGAAGAGAACTCAGACTTGCAGAAAGGACATGGAGACAAAACCCCTCCTCATTACAGCTATCTCGCCTCATAGCTGCTAGGCTATGCTATAAGAAGCACATTTACAGAGAAAAAGCATCCTTCTTTCGTATCCAACTAGACCGTGCAAAGAACAGATCCAGAGAGCCGTTTAACAAATTCAAACAACAGACCTCTTCTGCCCCAAACGAAATAACAGCCTCCAAAGAAAGATGTTATGAAATTGCTAACTTCTTCACAGATAAAAAGGATAAAATTGATCAATCTTTCCTTCAAGTCACCAACCATTCACTTCCTTTACCCACCCACACCTATCCTCTTCCCTCTTCATCAGCCCAACTACCCGAACCTTCCCATAATCCATCAACACCGAATGATACGGACGACAGCCCTTCCAACACACAATTGAAAAACAGCGCTAATTGGTCAAATTTCAAACCCATAACTGAACTAGAAGTCTTTAATATAATTGAGAAGTTAAAGCCGACTCCACACACCAAGGAATCTCTTCCTGCTAAAATGGTACACAACCTAAACCACATTATCACTCCATGTTGGATAAAAATATTTAACACCTCCCTTGCCACTGGATATGTACCGGATTCCCTCCAACTTGGTCAAATCACACCGATTCTCAAAAACCCCAAGGCTGACCCTAATGATCTGAACAATCTACGACGTATCTCTAACCTACCGTTCTTAGAATAAATCATGGAGAAATGTGTCTTGCAACAACTCGACAGACACAAACTAATACAACCTACTTGACTCCTTCCAATCTGGTTTCAGGCAAGGCTGTAGCACAGGAACCGCGCTGCTCAATGTTAGAACTGGGAGTCTGTATTGGCAATGGTGTACACCTTTGACCAAATAGGGACCCTTGCTTCTAAGTCAGGGAAAGGCGATTACACTTCTGGATAACCCCTGCTGACCACCTTGGTAGCTTGGCACGAGCAGACAGGCTTATCTCAGAGGCAGTGTGTTAAGCATTTGTGAATATACACAGCAATACAGTGAAACACTACAGATAGACCCCAAAGGTTTTATAAAAATAAGTATTCTTTACATAGACTTAACACAAGACCACAAACGACAAAAATCCACGATACTGTACTTAAAATTGGCTTAAAGATGGTAGAAGTTAATTAGTTCAAGTTGGTGATAAATGGAACACAGTTCTCACAAAAGTACCTGGATGTGTAACGCAAAACAAATAAAAGGCTCGCAGAGTGGGAGATACGTCGGTTCCGTGCTTCGGGGAGATGATGCGTCGTGCCTCAATGCTTGCTCAGAGTAGGGGATGCGTCTCGATCCTTTACCAGAGCAGAGGTGATGCGTAGATTCTCATCCTGCAGCCCGGTTGCGATGCGCAAGATGGCGCCTCGATGCGATGCGACGATCCGGTGCGATGACATAAGATGGCGCCCTTGATGCAACGACGTGAAGACGATGCGTCCACGCCGGGTGGCGAACTCTGTAGCTTAGGAGCTGCATAAAGCCCAGCGACACGCTTCTCTGGCGATGCGACGGCGACCTCTGCGGCGGCAACACGCTTCTCCGGCGATGCGACGGCAACAGCTGTGACTGCACATGCTTCTCTCGATGCGTCACGCTTCCAGCTCCCAACGACAAGCAGGATTTTGTAGACAGAATTCCCAGCAAGGAAACTCTGAGGGGAGCTGAAGGTGAAGTCTTTTGTCCCTGAGACTTCAGCAGGAGGCAAGCACAAGTTCAAGCCCTTGGAGTAATATTCTTTGAAAGTTCTTTCTCCTTTCCTAGGCAATAAAGAAACCACTGCAGGCCAACCCAGCAAACAGCACACTGGCAGAGGGGCAGTCCAAACTCCTGCAGCTTCCTTGGTTCTTCTCCTTGGCAAAAGGTTCATCTTGTTCCCAGAAGTGATCTAAAATTCTTGGGTCTGGATCCCAATATTTATACTACTTTTCTTTTTGTTCTCTGAAGGCAGAGAAGCCTTTACCTAGTCCAAACCAGTTCTGGTCAGTCCTAGAGCATTTTGTTGACAGGACTCCTTCTCTTCCTTTGGCAGTGCAGGTCAGGGACATCAGACACACCAAAGGAGGTGGATCCAGCATTGTGGAGGAAAGGCGCAGACCTATTCAGGTCCCAGGTGCAACTCCTCCCACCCATCTAGATGCAGATCTGTCTATTCAGCACTGTGCTGACTTATCCTCTCCCCTGGAATCCCCCAGCCCCTGTCACTCAAACTCCAGACAAGGAATACACAACCTAGCATAGGCAGGCTTGGATAGTTAGGCAAGAAAATACCTGCTTTCTAAAAGTGGTATTTTCAAACACAGAATGTTGAAACCAATTTTACTAAAAGATGTATTTTATCATTCTGAGTTCGAGCATACTAAATTTGAATTTCTACCATGTTTCCCTGAGTCAGTTAGGATTATAAGATGTAATAATTAAACTGCCCATTCTGGCCTATGGGGAACAGGTAGCCTTGTAATAGTGAAAAATAAAAATAGCTGTAATTCACTATTAGGTCATACCACAGACACCAGGGCATGTACTACCTTAATCTTACAATGCACCCTGCCCTTGGGCCTACCATAGGGGTGTCTAGTGTGAAGAAAATGGTAGGTTTAGGGACTGGCAAGTGGGTGCACTTGCCAAGTCGACATGGCAGTCCTAGACTGCACATAGGCTCTGCAATGGCAGGCCTGAGACACACTTTACAAGCTGCTTCTGTGGGTGGCACAACCAGTGCTGCAAGCCCACCAGCAGCATTTGATTTACAAGCCCTGGGCACACATGGTGCTCTGTACTAGGGTCTGACAAGTAAATCAAATAACCCAATCATGGAGTCACTAATCAATATATCAATTTAACATAGGGAGCACTTGCACTGTGGCACTGAATAGCAGTGGCACAGTGCCCAAAGCATCGAACCAGCAAAACATATCAAAAACAGAGGAGGCAATCAGTGAAAAATGGAAGGGAGACTCATGCCAATGATACCAGGTCTAACACGTGTCCCCTCCAGCTGAAATGTGGGGAGAACTACCCTTCCCCTTGGGAGTTCTCGTCACTAAGGCGGAAAAATCTGGACAGACCATCAGCATTGGCGTGTTCTGTACCAGGGTGGTTTTCCACCGTAAAGTCCATCCCCTGTAGGGAAATGGACCACCTCAACAACTTTGGGTTCTCACCCCTCATCTGCATTAACCATCTGAGGGGCCTGTGGTCTGTTTGAACCCGGAGGTGAGTCCCAAACAAGTATGGTCTCAACTTATTCAGTGCCCAGACCACAGCAAATGCCTCACGCTGAATTGCACTCCACCTCTGGCCGCTCCCTAACTGGTGCACCAAGTACACCACGGAACCCTGCCTGATCTGGCACTTACTCGCCTTGATCGTGAGGCCTGCCTTTCGCAGTGCCATCAACACTTCCCAGAGGTGGCGCATATGTTCTTCCCAACTGGTGCTGCACACTGCAATGTCATCCAGGTAGGCGGCACTGAAATCCTCCAGTCCAGCCAACATCTAGTTGACCAACCTCTGAAAGGTGGCAGGGGCATTCTTCATCCCAAAGGGCATAACCCGGAATTGGTAGTGCCCATCTGGTGTGGAGAATGCTGACCTCTATTTGGCCCCATCAGTCAAGGCGATCTGCAAGTACCCAGACGTCAAATCAAACGTGCTGAGGTACCGAGCAGCCCCTAACTGATCAATGGGCTCATCAGCTCTGGAAATGGGGTGCGCGTCAGTCCTAGTGACTGAATTGAGTCCTCGGTAGTCCACTCAGAACCGGAGTTCGGGTGTGGCACCTGGCGCGGCAGCCTTTGGGACTAAAACCACTGGGCTGGCCCAAGGACTGTTAGAGGACTCAATCACCCCTAAGGCAAACATCTTGTAGACTTCCTCCTTGATGTGAGCTCTGACCTTGTCAGTCACTCTGTAAGCCTTGTGCTTCACAGGAGGACTGTCCGAGTGTCCACATCATGGATGCACCACTCTGTGATACCAGGAATCAAGGATAACAAATCAGAGAATTGTCCCAACAGTTGGCGACAATCTTGCTACTGATCAGGGGTCAGTGTGGCAGAGAGGCTGACAGAGAGGCTGACAACGTCCACTGACCCATCTTGCTCTGTTGCAGGCAGGAGATCAGGAAGAGGCTCGGTCTCCTCCTCCATTCCATCATCTGTCGCTAGGAGCATGCTCCCTTTGGACCTTTCTAAGTGGGGCTTTAGGCGGTTAACATGCAGGACCCGCAAAGGGTTCCTAGGAGACCGCAAGTTCACCAAATAGGTGACATCACTCTTGTGCTCCATCACCCCGAATGGTACTGTCCACCGGTCCGGGAGTGCACAAGGCTCGAAAACGGAGTTATTCCCTTGAGATTGATACAATGTCAGACTAAAATATAGCCTCAAAATTCACAACACAATCAAAAACCATTACGGTCACAAAAATGTATAGGTTATAACATATTTATTATACATCAAAAAATGAAAAACAATTAATAACAGCGCCTAAACATAACAAGGTTCCCTACTCAAATGATTAAAAAGAGCAAATTAATGATAACATTATCAATTATGACCTGCACAATTGAATAGACAGACAAAAATTGTAAAACATAAAAATTGTAAAATACAGTTGGTACATTTAGAGCTACCCGATATTCACACCTATGTTTTACCATTATTGATCTTGTATATAAACATGGGTGATGGAGACTTAAATTGTACCAAAAAGCGTCGACGCGTTTCGGTGGTTCAGTACAAATGGGGTCCACCTTTATCAAGACTTTTCTTTGTAGTCTGTCGTGATGGAGGGTCTGACAGTTTCCCTACAATAAATATACATACAATTATACATTTATACTTGATATTGTTTATACATTGTAAAAAATGTTAATCTTATAACGTCTTTGAATAACATCATGAGGGGTGATCATTTGAGAATACACTACATCCCTATTACTGCACAGGATTCAAGTTTATCTATGTTTGTGTCTATGTAGTCCGCCTATCATATACTGGGCTAGGAAACATCACACTAGGTAGGACTACGCCTCCACCTATACACTATAAGGCGTTCTCTATCCATTTATCTATAATAAAGTTCTCTGCTTATTTCACAGTTGCTATATAATTCTATCCTTCGTGGGAAGGCACACCTAAAATTATTGTTGCCTCTTCCTGCTAAGTCCCTAACAACGGAGATACTCTATTGGCTTTCTTACCCTTTGGGTTTTATCCCCGGGGACCATGACTCTCTACTGTGCGTATGCTAACACACTTGTAGTTGTGGTAGTAGTATCGAAAGTTCGAAAATTCTCAAATGAAGATATTTCTGTAATTTATAAATGAGAGAAATCAGGGTAATATTCTACTTAATCTTTATATATGCCCTGCTTTTTCCGACAGTAATGCTATATAGGTTAGTACCTGTTTGTAATCTGCACCTTCAAAAGGGGACGGATCTCTTGATAATCACGTTCACCAGTGGTCTATCTTGTGGACTTATGTGTCAGCGCTGTTCAAGATCTTCTCCTAATGTATGTGAGAGGGATCGATTTATGAAATTCGTTAATTGTAACACGATTTGGGGTGAGTACCATTGCGCTATGTGTTTAACCCCTACACCTATAGTGACATACCTGCTCTTGCAGGAGCTCGCCAAGCGTATCACAGAAATTGATTGAGGCGGAGCGATGAGGCTACCCTTCCTTCTTGTGGATAATGGGCCTGGCGAAATGTAGAGAAAAAGAGCCATACGCTCATAAGAAATTTATTCAGGTCTGCTTTACTAGTTGTACTATACGACCTTTAGTAACATACCCGTTTTTGCCGGCACTCGCCGAAAATCTCTCCGAATTTGGGTAAGATGGAACTGGAAAGGTACTCCTCCTTCTTATAGAAAAAACACCTGGCGGAGTTTAGAGAGAAGAGCCATATATTCATAAGAGATTTGTTCTATTCTCCTTTTGGGTGGTTATACTTCGACTAAGAAGCCTCCTAGTTTAAAACAGATGCATACCTTAATTTAGAAAGGCTTCCAAAAGTCCTCTCCTTAAGCACTATGGCTTCGTGAACTGTCGCTGTTAATTCCTTCGGGACGTGATAGCCTAATGTGTAAAAACAGGGAAGGTATGACATTGTCAAGAGTATACCGAAATCAGCACTAAGGACTGGCTACTCTAGCTTCTTTTGTAAGTGCCCTCGCTAATATCTTACCTCCGAAAGGAAATCACTCCCGCTGCTGCTGGGGGTTCCGTATCGAGTGTACGGCACACGGTCCTGCTGGCACCGCTATATTGATGATATCATCTTCATCTGGAGCGGTGCCAGCGAGGACCTTGAGTGTTTTTTAAAATGGCTTAATCTTGGTGATCCTAATCTAAAATTCACGGGACACCACAGTACCCAAAAAGTTGAATTTCTCGATATAATAATCAAGGAGGAAGAGGGAATATTAAAAGTAGAACTTTTCACGAAACCGACAGATAAGAACACTCTACTCCTGTATTCAAGTAACCACCCTAAAGCTCAAAAGGACAATGTTCCATTTGGTGAGTTCTTGAGACTTAAACGAAACTGCACCAATTTGGATGATTTTTATAGACATGCAGAAAATACTAAGACTAAACTGAAAAATAGGGGTTACCCCAACAAACTAATTAAACATGCACTTAAACGTGCATGTTTTTATCATAGGGACAGTCTGTTAGACCCACATAGAAACACGAATAAAAGGAGCACACCCCTCGATCGGATAGTATTTGTCACGCAATACTCCCATGTGAGCAATCAGATTAAAAACATTGTCAACAGACACTGGAAAATTCTGAACTACAACAGTGACATCCAACTCAACAAACCATTGTTCTCGTTCCGTAGGAACAAAACCATCAAGAATAGTTTAGTACATACGTACACACTCCCTAATGAGAGCCAACGTACCCTGACGGGTAGCTTGGCATCAGGTAACCACAAGTGTGGAACCTGTTCCATATGTCCTCAATGCATCACTGGCAATAGTTTTGAGTATAATGGTAAGAAACTCACACCCCCAACATTCAACAACTGCCGTAGTCAGAATGTTGTATACCTATTACTATGCCCATGCAATTTGGGCTACGTTGGGGAAACCGGTAGAGAATTGAGAACACGTGTCTTAGAGCACAAATCTGCCATTCGCACTAACAAACACAATGCGCCCTTAACCGAACATTTCAAAGTACAGAACCACTCCTGTGAAGATATTAGGATAAATAGAAGGGGAGGGGACATTGAAAAAACAAGAAAAGTCAGGGAACAATGGTATTTTTGCTATTTAAATACTATAGTAAAAGGTCTGAACACTCGGGAAGATTGGACCAAGTGCCTGTGACCATTCCTGTTCTGTATATAGTGCATTCCCCACACATGTAGTAATACCAGTCGGCAGTTACTATCACTGTGTCCTATTTGAAAAGCAGTTACTTAAAAGTTTGAAATAGAAACAAGACCTTGTATTCTTGTATTTCCTGAACTCGTCAGTATCCATTTCCGTTGCAATAGAGAGAATCAAATAAATGCTATTAATTGCCATTTTAAGCAGTAAGGGCGCATAATACGCCTATCCATTTAATAGCCTCAAAAACGTACGCTCATCATATAGGCCCACATGCATCAAGCATTTTTGGAGTCGCAAACGGTGCGATTCCTTTAAATCGGCCGTTTGCGATTCCAAAAGTGCTTTTTGGGATGCATCATGATATTTTAGAAATCGTAACTTTTTAGCTATTTCTAAAATTGCGTTTGCTTTTAAGAAGTCGCAAATATGCGATTTCTTAAAAGCAATGCATGATTACTTTTAAAATTGCTAAATCGCAATTAGGGGGTCAAATTTACCGAGTGGTTGAACCACTCGGTAAATTTGCAAAAAGTGTTTAAAACGCTGAAAATGCATTTTTTTCAACATTCATGTTACGGACACACATGTCCTTAGGACATGTGTGTGTGAAACATGATGCGAAAAATACATTTCAGGGGTGCATGGGGGGGTCGTTTGGACCCCCCCCTGCACCCATGAAATGCATTAACAAAGTGCGATTTTCAAAGTGAAAATCGCAATTTGCTAATGCCTTCCCATTGCATCCTATGGGCCTTTTGGCCCATAGGAACCAATGGGAATAGCGAATTCGTAAATTGTATTTCGGTAATTTATGCGATTCGGTAAAAATAGCGATTTTTACCGAATTGCAAAAAAAAAGCGAAAATATTCATGCATAGGCTTTTGCGATTTCTAAATTGCGAATCGTTATTTTTCGCAATTTAGAAATCGCAAAAGCCGATATTGATGCATGTGGGCCATAGTGTCTAACAAATAGCTCGTTTTCCGAATCTAGAGCCCAACTTTGTAACCAATTGGATATTCCTTTCGACCAGGGGCTTGCATCGGCATTACAAGCCGATAATATAAGGCGGCAATACGGTAAAATAGCAGTGGAGGACCGAAGAGGGAACCGCGTTTCAGGAAAGGGGTGGTCCGTTGCAGCCCCAGTACTGGGCCAATCATATTCGAGCAAAATGTAAATATTGTGGTCTCGGGCTCGCACTTTTCGATTGGCCTTCCATTACGCATTCTAGTCCACTCACAAGCCGCCAATTCATACTTAAGAACTGGCGGGTAACCGTGTGCCGAACACTCGATACGGAACCCCCAGCAGCAGCGGGAGCAATTTCCTTTCGGAGGTAAGATATTAGCGAGGGCACTTACAAAAGAAGCTAGAGTAGCCAGCCCTTAGTGCTGATTGCGGTATACTCTTGACAATGTCATACCTTCCCTGTTTTTACACATTAGGCTATCACGTCCCGAAGTAATTAACAGCGACAGTTCACGAAGCCATAGTGCTTAAGGAGAGGACTTTTGGAAGCCTTTCTAAATTAAGGTATGCATCTGTTTTAAACTAGGAGGCTTCTTAGTCGAAGTATAACCACCCAAAAGGAGAATAGAACAAATCTCTTATGAATATATGGCTTTTCTCTCTAAACTCCGCCAGGTGTTCTTTCTATAAGAAGGAGGAGTACCTTTCCAGTTCCATCTTACCCAAATTCGGAGAGATTTTCGGCGAGTGCCGGCAAAAACGGGTATGTTACTAAAGGTCTTATAGTACAACTAGTAAGCAGACCTGAATAAATTTCTTATGAGCGTATGGCTCTTTTTCTCTACATTTCGCCAGGCCCATTATCCACAAGAAGGAAGGGTAGCCTCATTGCTCCGCCTCAATCAATTTCTGTGATACGCTTGGCGAGCTCCTGCAAGAGTAGGTATGTCACTATAGGTGTAGGGGTTAAACACATAGCGCAATGGTACTCACCCCAAATCGTGTTACAATTAACGAATTTCATAAATCGATCCCTCTCACATACATTAGGAGAAGATCTTGAACAGCGCTGACACATAAGTCCACAAGATAGACCACTGGTGAACGTGATTATCAAGAGATCCGTCCCCTTTTGAAGGTGCAGATTACAAACAGGTACTAACCTATATAGCATTACTGTCGGAAAAAGCAGGGCATATATAAAGATTAAGTAGAATATTACCCTGATTTCTCTCATTTATAAATGACAGAAATATCTTCATTTGAGAATTCTCGAACTTTCGATACTACTACCACAACTACAAGTGTGTTAGCATACGCACAGTAGAGAGTCGTGGTCCCCCGGGATATAACCCAAAGGGTAAGAAAGCCAATAGAGTATCTCCGTTGTTGGGGACTTAGCAGGATGAGGCAACAATAATTTTAGGTGTGCCTTCCCACGAAGGATAGAATTATATAGCAACTGTGAAATAAGCAGAGAACTGTATTATAGATAAATGGATAGAGAACGCCTTATAGTGTATAGGTGGAGGCGTAGTCCTACCTAGCGTGATGTTACCTAGCCCAGTATATGATAGGCGGACTACATAGACACAAACATAGATAAACTTGAATCCTGTGCAGTTATAGGGATGTAGTGTATTCTCAAATGATCACCCCTCATGATGTTATTCAAAGACATAGTAAGATTAACATTTTTTACAATGTATAAACAATATCAAGTATAAATGTATAATTGTATGTATATTTATTGTAGGGAAACTGTCAGACCCTCCATCACGACAGACTACAAAGAAAAGTCTTGATAAAGGTGGACCCCATTTGTACTGAACCACCGAAACGCGTCAACGCTTTTTGGTACAATTTAAGTCTCCATCACCCATGTTTATATACAAGATCAATAGTGGTAAAACATAGGTGTGAATATCGGGTAGCTCTAAATGTACCAACTGTATTTTACAATTTTTATGTTTTACAATTTTTGTCTGTCTATTCAATTGTGCAGGTCATAATTGATAATGTTATCATTAATTTGCTCTTTTTAATCATTTGATTAGGGAACCTTGTTATGTTTAGGCGTTGTTATTAATTGTTTTTAATTTTTTGATGTATAATAAATATGTTATAACCTATACATTTTTGTGACCGTAATGGTTTTTGATTGTGTTGTGAATTTTGAGGCTATATTTTAGTCTGACATTTTATCAATCTCAAGGGAATAACTCCTTTTTCAGGTTAGATAACCTCATTTCCCTTGACTGTTTTAACCCCTTCCATGCTCATGACGGAACGGTTCCGTCATGAGCGTCGGTTGAGCTGTGCTCATAACGGAACCGTTCCGTCATGGTTCCATAAGCCCAATGGAACGTTCAGCACAGCGAGAAAATTTGCGCCGCGCTGAAGCGGTTAAGGGGTTCCTCTCTCTCTTATTTTATATAGTGCACAAGGCTCTACAGGGGCCATGACCCAAACTTTCTATCCAGGCTGAAGCTCAATCAGAGTGGCATTCTGATCGTACCACCGCTTCATGTCCTGGCTGGATTCTAGATTCGCCGGAACGAGTTGTCTGAATCGCCAAGTTTGGTTCCTGAGGGCCAGCATATAACTGTATACATTCTGGGGAGTTTTCCTGGCAGATTGCTCCCAGCCTTCCTTGACCAGGCTCAAAGGTCCTCTTACCGGGTGACAATACAACAGTTCAAAGGGGCTGAACCCTAGGGACTTTTGTGGCACCTCACATAAGCAAAAAGAAGGCATGGCAAGAGGACGTCCTACTTATGCCTCATAGGTTCCTCAAGACCCATAATCATGCCCTTGAGGGTCCGGTTGAATCTCTCAACCAGCCCATTACCTTGTAGGTGGTAAGGAGTGGTGAACTTATAGGTAACACCACACTCCTTCCACAGAGACTTCATATAATAAGATATGAAGTTTGTACCTGGGTCAGACACCACCTCTCTGGGGAACCCCACATGGGAGAAAATCCCCATCAGTGCACGTGCCACCACGTGGGCCATCACTGTGCTGAGCGGGATGGCTTCTGGGTACTTGGTAGCATGGTCCACCAAGACCAGGATAAACCAGTTGCCCATGGCTGCATTGGGGTCTAGTGGCCCCAGAATATCAATGCCCACCCGTTTAAAGGGGGTACTGACTACAGGGAAAGGTTGGAGAGGAGCCTTGTGCTTCCTTCTACTTTTCCCACTTGCCTGGCAAGTTTGGCAAGTACTACAATGAGTATCTGAACTCTTCCCCTTCTGAGGCCAATAAAAGTGGGTGACAAGCCTTTCAAAGGTCTTGTCCTGCCCCAGATGTCCAGCTAAAGGTACATCATGAGCCAACCCCAGTAGGAAGCCTCTGAAGCACTGGGGTACCACCAGCACATGGCTGACCCAGGCTCAGCAACCATAGGCTCGCTATATAGGAGGTCGGTCTCCCAGTAGATCCAGTGTGATCCAGACTGATCACCTGCTGCCCGGTTTGTGGCCTGTTGCCTCAAATCCACAAGAGAAGGGCACTTCTTTTGCTCTGCACAAAATTCCTCCCTGGAGGGTCCTCCTTCTTGCTGCCAATGGTTCAGCTCAGGCAGGTCCCCCAGTTCAGCAATTTGCTCCCCTGTAGGTTCCAGGGCATACCCTTCTGCCTCCTCCTGGACCCTGGGAACAATGGGGGCTGGTTTCCCGCGCCCCCTACCTCTTCTCTTCAAGGCAGGTTCCTGGGCCATACTTTGAGGCTCCAGGATCTCTTAAACACCCTTGGCTGCCATAGACTGAGTGGTCACACACGCCCACTCAGACAGACCTAAGATCTCTAAATGAGCCTTCTTCTCCACCTTAGCCCAAGGAGAGCTCTCTAAATCATTGCCCAACAGACAATCAACAGGCATGGCTAGCCTCACAGCTACTCAGAGAGTACCTGAAACCACCTCCCCACTCAAAGGGAACCTGAGCCACCGTGCAGGGGCTCTCTGTGTTGTCAGCAGCAACAACTGGGAAGAATGCATTGGGGACCACCTGCTCTTCAAAAACCAAGTGACACTTGACAGATGTCATACTGGCTCCGGTGTCTCTAAGAGCCTCCACTCTATGGCCATTGATGGTCACCCACTGCCTGTATTGTTTAGTGTTATCAGGCAGCTGAGTCTTTGGGACCATCTCAAAGTCTCCTAATGAGACAAGAGACATTTCTGAGGGACCCCACCCACCTTGGGTACCCATCTCCTCCCCACCCAGGTCTACACTGGCCATCTGACAGGGTGGCATATACTGACCCTTTTGGGGACACAGGGATCATACCAACGGTGTTCCACCTGCTTACACTGAAAGCAGGTAGCTGGCCCTCTGTGAACAGGTTTACCTGTCAGGGGCTCTGACTTCTTCTCAGTGGGAGGCTGGGAACCCTTCCCTTGGTTACCTTTGTATTTACTTTGGGGCCCTTTCTGGAACTCCCTCTGTTTACCCTTGTCCCCCCCACTCTTCTGCTGGGAACCCCACAACCTTTGGTGGAGTCTCCCACATGACCCTTGTGGACCCTGGTACTGACCCAGCGGTCCGCCTCCTCAGCAAGCTTCCTAGGGGTTAGTCAACTTGCTATCAATAAGGTGCTGGCGTAGCTCTGGAAAACAATTAGCAGACAAGTGCTCCCTTGCAATCAAATCATAGAGCGCTTCAAAATTATCCACTTTGCTACCCTTCATCCAACCATTCATAGCTCTGCAAAAGAAAGATACATATTCTACCCAAGTGGTTCCCTCCTGCTTCTTATAATTTCTGAAGCTCTGTCTATAGAGTTCTGGGGTGAAACCATACCTTGTCATCAGGGCTTCCTTCATGTGGGCATAAGACATTATATTCTCAATGGGTAGGTCTAACAAAGTATCCCTCCCCTCACTCACAAAGCGGCCCCACAACCCCGTTCCCAATCCTTCTCAGGGACCCGGTGGGCAAACATTGCTATCTCATAGGCTGCAAACCACTGCCCAATATCTTCATGCTTATGAAAATCTTTGATGACATCCTTGGGGATATATACCCTGCCTTCTGAAGGCACAGATGGTGTCCTGCCACCAGACGGATTGATCTCTAAGCCATTTGCCTTGATCTCTAACTCCCTCAACATTCTCTCATGCTCCATTCTCACTCTCTCTCTGGAGAGGACAATCTGTTATTCTCTAATTCCCTCTGACCCTCCATCTTAAGCTTAGCCATCTCCAGCTTGTGTGCCCTATTTCTCTCCCTGTCTTCCAACTCTCGGGGGGACAGGTCTTTGGAAGAAGTACTACTGCCAGGTAGGGACGGGACCCCTCCCCTGATAGGAAACACTGGACCATCCAGTTGTCCATCTGCATCTCCAGCTGGCTCCACCACCAACTCAGAGGCATTTCTTGCTTCTACCCAGGCCCTCAGCGCCTTTTGGTAGTCATCCTTTTTGGAAATACCTGGTGTAGCAACTTTCAATTTCTTGCAGGGATGCTTGGGCTGTTTTAAAGTGTAGGTTTCCAACCTCTCTTCCTCAAAATCTAGATCCATAGATGGAACAGATGCTGGTCAACTCATGGCAGTAAGAATTGGCAGGTCACAGGAAAAATAACAATCCAAGGAAATAAATTCTACCCCAAAAAAAGTATGTGATTGCGTTTGGTCTGCACTCACTAGTAGTGTGAACCAATTACTGTATATGAGTCACAAATGCAGGTCCAAATCCTCACCGCTGCCCAACAATGTTAGAACTGGGGATCTTTAGTAGACAATGGCGTACACCTTTGACCAAATAGGGACCCATGCTTCTAAGTCAGGGAAAGAGGTTACACTACTGGATAACCCCTGCTCACCCACTTGGTAGCTTGGCACGAGCAGACAGGCTTATCTCAGAGGCAGTGTGTTAAGCATTTGTGAATATACATAGCAATACAGTGAAAACACTACAGATGGATACCACACAGGTTTTATAAAAATAAGTATTCTTTATATAGACTTAACACAAGACCACAAATGACAAAAATCCACAATAATGTACTTAAAATTGGCTTAAAGATGATAGAAGTTACTTAGTTCAATTTGGTGATGAATGCGACACAGTTTGCACAAAAGTACCTGGATGCATAAAGCAAAACAAACAAAAGGCTTTCAGAGTGGAGATGCGTCGGCTCCGTGCTTCGGGGGAGACGATGCGTCGAGCCTCAATGCTTGCGCAGAGTAGGGGATGCGTCTTGATCCTTACCGGAGCGGAGGTGATGCGTAGATTCTCGTCCTGCGGCCCGGTTGCTATGCGCAAGATGGCGCCTCAATGCAATGCGACAATACGGTGCGATGCAATAGGATGGTGCCCATGATGCGACGACATGAAGATGATGTGTGCACGCCTGGTGGCCGTGCGTTGAGCTCTGTAGCTTTCGAGCTACGACAGGCCTTGCGACACGCTTCTCCGGCGATGCAACAGCGACCTTGCGGCGGCGACACGCTTCTCCGGTGATGCATCGGTAAACAGCTTTGACAAAGGCACGCTTCTATGGTGATGCGACGGCGACCTCTGCGACGGCGACATGCTTCTCCGGCGATGCAACGACAACAGCTGCGGCTGCGACATGCTTCTCTTGAGGCATCGCGCTTCCAGCTCCCAGCGACACGCAGGCTTTTTTTAGACAGAATTCCCAGCAAGGAAACTCTGAGGGGAGCTGGAGGTGAACTCTTTTATCCCTGAGACTTCAGCAGGAGGCAGGCACAAGTTCAAGCCCTTGGAGTAATATTCTGCAAGATGATGAACGTTCTTTGAAAGTTCCTTCTCCTTTCCTTGGCAATAAAGAAACCACTGCAGGCCAACCCAGCAAACAACACACTGGCAGAGGGGCAGTCCAAACTCCTGCAGCTTCCTTGGTTCTTCTCCTTGGCAAAAGGTTTGTCTTGTTCCCAGAAGTGATCTTAAGTTCTTGGGTCTGAGTCCCAATATTTATACTACTTTTCTCTTTGTTCTCTGAAGGCAGAGAGGCCTTTGCCTAGTCCAAACCAGTTCTGGTCAGTCCTGGCGCACTTTGTTTACATGACTCATTCTCTTCCTTTGACAGTGCAGGCCAGGGACATCAGACACAACACAGGAGGTAGAGCCAGCATTGTGGAGGAAAGGCACAGCCCTATTCGGGTCCCAGGTGCAACTCCTCCTACCCATCTAGATGCAGATCTCTCTATTCAGCACTGTGCTGACTTACCCTCTCCCCTGGAATCACCCAGCCCCTGCCACTCAAACTCCAGACAAGGAATACACAACCTAGCAGAGGCAGGCTTGGATAGTTAGGCAAGAAAATACTTACTTTCTAAAAGTGGTATTTTCAAACACAGAATGTTGAAACCAATTTTGCTAAAAGATGTATTTTATCATTCTGAGTTCAGGCATACTAAATTCAAATTTCTACAATGTTCCCTGAGTCAGTTCGGATTATAAGATGTAATAATCAAACTGCCCATTATGGCCTATGATGAGCAGGTAGGGGTGGGAGGCAAATTCCGTTCCGCTTGCGGAACTTGCGAAATTTCAGCATTTTTGCATTCCGCGCGGAACGCAAAAATGTCAAAACTTCCGCGATCTGCAGCGGAACGGAATTGTATTGCACAAACGGTGGCATCTTCGTGGATAAATATGCAGGGCAGGATTCTTTCTGGCACAGTGCTCCTGTCACAACAATTAATCCTCAAAAGGAAGCACTTAGAGATATAAATAAAGCAGGTGCCCGAGTTTAAGCTTAAATTCAATAACTCATTATTCAGCCCAAAAAAATCGTGAGCTTTGTCGAAGCTGTGCAGGTGTGCTTTCTCTCCATATCTTCCCTCGAAAATTAGCTGTGATGCTTGAAGGAGGCATTTGCATCCTTGACTTTCACAAGCACAATCCCCGTTCAGTTCCTGTGACCAGGATCTTCTTTCTCCTCATCTGCTGCTCTGATTGGTCTCTGACCTTTTATAAACATAAGAAGCATGTGAACTCGCATAGAAGCCCTGCCCGTTTGGCCCCGCCACACACTCTTGCGGTGTGCACCGTCTTCCTGCCCTTTACCCATTTTGATGGACAGCTCACTCAAAGGACCCCGCTGCCCATCGGCGCAATGGCAAAGTTACACACACATGGTCACTGGAGACAACTCTACTGGCCCTTTACGCAGCTGTAGTGTAGGAAAAGCACTATACATTTACCCAACAAGGTAGCACTTACTGATTAGCCAGTAGAAAGTACTCCAGTTGAGTAGAAATATCGCACAAAACGGTGGCGTCTTCTTGGATAAATATGCATTGCTGTGATGCTTGATGGAGGCATTTGCATCCTTGACTTTCATGAGCGCAATCCCCGTGAAGTTCCTGTGACCAGGAGCTTCTTTCTCCTCATCTGCTGCTCTGATCGGTCTCTGACCTTTTATAAACACAAGATGCATGTGATCTCGCATAGAAGCCCCGCCCATTTGGCCCCGCCACACATGCCAGCGGTGTGCACCATCATCCCGCCCTTTACCCACTATGATGGACAGCCACTCAAGGGACCCCGGTGCCCTTAGGCACGATGGCAAAGTTACACACACATGGTCACTGGAGACAACTCTTCTGGCCCTTTACGCAGCTATAGTGTAGGAAAAGCACTATACATTTACCCAATGTGGTGGTACTTACTGATTAACCAGTAGATAGTACTCCGGTTGAGTAGAGGTATCGCACAAAACGGTGGCATCTTCTTGGATAAATATGCAGGGCTGTGAGGCCTTTGCATTCACAAGCGCAATCCCTGTGCAGGTCCTGTGACCAGGAGCTTCTTTCTCCTGGTCTGCTGCTCTGATCGGTCTCTGACCTTTTATAAACACAAGAGAGGCATGTGCACTCGCAAAGAAGCCCCGCCCCCGAAATCTCCGCAAGCACACGAAATTCCGCGTGTTCGCGGAGATTTTTTGCAGTTTCGTGATATTTTGCGAAAGGCAATTTCGCAAATTCCGCCCACCCCTATGAGCAGGTAGCCTTGCATTAGTGAAAATCGAAAATGGCTCTAATTCCCTATTAGGACATGCCACACACACCAGGGCATGTACTACCTTAACCTTACAATGCACCCTGCCCTTGGGCCTACCATAGGGGTGTCTGATAAGAAGAAAAGGGAACGTTTAGGGACTGGCAAGTGGGTGCACTTGCCAAGACGACATGGCAGTCCTAGACTGAACATAGGCTCTGCAATGGCAGGCCTGAGACACAAGCCCACCAGCAGCATTTGATTTACAAGCCCTGGGCACACAAGGTGCACTGTACTAGGGTTTAACAAGTAAATCAAATAACCCAATCATGGAGTCACTAATCAATACATCAATTTAACATAGCAAGCACTTGCACTGTGGCACTGAATAGCAGTGGCACATTGCCCATAGCATCTAACCAGAAAAACATATCAAAAACAGAGGAAGCAATCAGTGAAAAATGGAAGGGAGACTCACGCCAATGAAACCAGGTCTAACACTCAACATTACAGATGATATTGTTCGAGCCTTAGAGAATGGAGATTCCTACGTTCTCATCCTACTGGAACTCTCAGCGGCTTTCGATACAGTCAACCACACATCTTGATTGGAATCGCTGAAGTTACGCTTCGGTTCCAATGAAACAAGTTTAAAATGGTTCTCTTCTTCCCTCCAACATCGAATATAACAAATCAAAATCAATTCTTGCCTCTCAAAACTCACACCGGTCTCTCTTGGTGTCCCCAAGGGCTCAATACTCTCCCCCTCCATTTTCAAACTCTTTATGGAACCCCTTACGATCATCCTGAAACAAGCAGGAATCAAATATCACCTCTATGCAGATGACACTGAAGTCTACTATCACATCAAATCACACACAGACATCCTACATCTCAACACTACTTTGAGCAAGATTTAATCTTGGTTTTACTCCAACCATCTAAAATGATACCCCAACAAAACAAAAGTCATTCTATTCTCCCCCAAAAGTAACCACCTTCCAATCAAAGACTGGATCAGTGACCTAAAGGCCCTAAAATGTTTGCTCACCCTATCCAACTCGGCAAAATCCTTAGGCTTCACCCTGGATAAAAAATTGTCGGTAGGCAGACAAAATATCGAAATTAAAATATCGATATGCAATAATATCGATGGTATAGTATATCGATGTGCCATAATATCGACAGACAGAATATCGAGATTAAGGTATGTATGTTAGTAATATCGAAATGTTGTTGTTTAGTGTTATGTATTTTATTTTGTTGTTTATATGTTTGCTAAATATGTTTAGAAATGTATGTTTGAAAACTAGTAATATTGTTAACATTTTGCGTTTTAGTATTAGAGCGGGTTGTGGGTTTATAGGGGAATAGGGTGGGAAGTAATTTAATAATAATTAATTAATTGATATATGTTTGTAAATATTTTTAATTAATAATTAATTGGTAATTAATTAATATTAATTAGTTAATTAATTAATATAATTTTGTACATATTTTTAATTAATAATTAATTGGTAATTAATTAATATTAATTAGTTAATTAATTAATATAATTTTGTACATATTTTTAATTAATAATTAATTGGTAATTAATTAATATTAATTAGTTAATTACATTAATTAGAGTAATTTTTTAATATATATAATTTTTTTATTGTTAATTAATTATTTGGGAAAAATTTATATTAATTAGTAAATTATATTAATTATAGCTAATGTGCTAATATATTTACTTTATTGTTATTGTTAATTAATAATTAATTGGTAATTAAATAATGGTAATTAATTTTGGGTAAAGGAGTATTTTTAGGGTTCAGGGTCAGTTTTCAGTTTTTGGGTAAAGGGGTATTTTTAGGGTTCAGGGTCAGTTTTCAGTTCTTGGGTAAAAGGGTATTTTTAGAGTTCAGGGTCAGTTTTCAGTTCTTGGGTAAAGGGATATTTTTAGGGTTCAGGGTCAGTTTTCAGTTTTTGGGTAAAGGGGTATTTTTAGGGTTCAGGGTCAGTTTTGGGTTTTTGGGGTACAGGGGTATTTTTAGGGTTCAGGGTCAGTTTTCAGTTCTTGGGTAAAGGGGTATTTTTGGGGTTCAGGGTCAGTTTTCAGTTCTTGGGTAAAGGGGTATTTTTAGGGTTCAGGGTCAGTTTTCAGTTCTTGGGTAAAAGGGTATTTTTAGGGTTCAGGGTCAGTTTTCAGTTCTTGGGTAAAGGGGTATTTTTAGGGTTCAGGGTCAGTTTTCAGTTTTTGGGTAAAGGGGTATTTTTAGGGTTCAGGGTCAGTTTTGGGTTTTTGGGGTACAGGGGTATTTTTAGGGTTCAGGGTCAGTTTTGGGTTTTTGGGGTACAGGCGTACAGGGTAAAAATAAAATACATTTAAATTTATTTTAAATCAATTAAATGAAATTTAAAAAAATAAAATTACATTAAATTATTACGTTTTTAATTTATTTTAAATGTATATGTATTACTTTTAATTTGTTAATTATGTTTTAATGTTTTTATTTAATATTTGTTAAATTATATGTATTTTAAAATTATTTTTACATTATTATTAATACATTTAAAAAAACGATATTTTTTAAATTTCGATATTTTTGTACTACGATATTATTTTTTCGATATTTTTGTACTTACCATTATGTAGATATAATTTCGATATTTTTGACTTCGATATTTTTGTCTCGATATTTTTGTAGGTCGATTTTCTGTCTGTCGATATTTTGTCAGACATTCAAAATTGTCACTGAAGGATCATCTCAATAACTCAGCCAAAGGAGCGCTTTTCACACTTAAACGCCTTAAAAAATTAAATGTTTCATTTCATCGAATGATTTCAAAGAGGAAGTGCAATATCTAGTCCTATCTAAACTTGACTATGGGAATGCTATCCTCACTGTGACCCCGAAAACTCACCTCACCCCCCTCAAATCAGTTCTTAACATGGCTGCTCGTCTTATTGCAGACCTCAAGCAATATGATCACATCACGCCGACCCTCAAGTACTTAAACTGGCTTCCCATCGAAGGAAAATGCATGCATCACCCACTTCATTCTCATTCCCCGACTACTTAGATAATAAACTCACTAACGCTTGAATGTCCATACCTTTGAGAAGCTAATCCGCTCTACTTCTCGTACCTCCAAAACTAAAAAGGAAAATTACCCAAACTTGCTCTTTTTCAGGTAACGTTCCCAGCATTTGGAACTCCCTCCATAGGAAACTTCGCTGCAACCCCTCCTTCCCTGGCTTCAAATGGTGCAAGGGGACCGGCCTCCATAGCACAGTAAGTCGCGGAGTTGAGGATTGCCGTTCCTCATGATAGAGCAGGTCTCTTCCTTAAGTGTCAATTCTTCACGAGATCGGCAGGCTCCGGCGCTTCTTCCTCAATTACTTGCCCTCTTCGTCTTCCTTCACGTCAGTTTCCTGAGGCAGGGCAGCATAGGGATGGCCTCCATAGGCGTTCCAGGGAGAGAAGGCGGGTTACATTAACCCTTTTGAGTTTCATCATCTAGCATCGTAAAAGCCTTCCACACGCCTGTCTCTACCTTCTACACGCTCACCAGCACAGCTGACACTGCAGCCCATACTTGTTACCAAGTTCGTGGCCCATTACAGTGCTATTTCAACATCATTTATTCCACATGCATGTGTCCGTTTTTACACGCTGAGAGGCACAGCTGACACTTCACTTAATCTGCTGTTGCCAATCTAGTTTTCACCACAACCCAGCCGCCTGCTTCACGCTGATGGGCAGATCTTCGTGAGAAGAGTCCTCCACTGCGGAGTCCTTCGATCAGCACTGCTCCCACCTCACGCTGACGGGTGCGGCCTGTGCTTGCTTACCATCACTCTGTGGGAGCCAGTCTCCACAGTGGTCAACCTAGTGTTCGTGTTAGGGTTTTTCCACATTGTACTCCCATTTATGTAGTACTGGTAATATGTCTCAACCTCCCCCTTTCCTCAATGAAGTGGGGGAGCCCCTTTTACAGTGGAAACAATGGTTTGGACTGATGGAGACATACCTAATCGCAATTAATGCAGAGAGATTCTCGTCCTTGTGTAAACTACATACCGTACTTCATAACTTAGGGATTGAAAGCTGCAAAACCTACGAAACATTTCAGCATCTGCAGAAGCGGATGAAGATAGTGACGATGATGACAATGTATACTTAGTTGCAGTTTACAGAATAGAAAAGCATTTTGGTAAAACCATTAATGTTGTTTTAGAAAGACACAAGTTCTTTTCTAGAGCACAGGGCAAGAATGAGAAAGTTAAAACGCATGTTGCGGCTTTGAAGGGTCTGGCAAACGCGCGCGAGTTTGAAGCCTTACAAGAATCTCTCATTAGAGATCAGTTGGTCAGATTCACCAACAACACTAAAATACAGAAGAGGCTCTTAGTGGCCAATCCAGATCTCAAACAGGCCATATAGATAGCAGTTGGAATTGAGCACACTGCAGATTGCATGATAGCTATGAAGGAGGATGGGGACAAACACGCAGATGTTAATGCCATAAGTAAACAAGAAGTCAAAAAAGAGAGCAAGAGTAAGGTACCCAATGTTCTTCCTGCAGGCACCAAGCTTAAATGTTACAGATGCTCGAGCGCCAGTCATCTGGCTAACTATGTAGGGTGCCAAGCCAGATCAGTCATGTGTCGAAAATTCCGAAGAAGGGGTCATTGGGTCTGTAGAGCTCAATGTTAATGTCCATTGAACAGGAACCTCCCCTAGAAACCAAACATGTGTTTCAACTGCAAAGCTCTGATTAAATCTACTGATTTCCCTTCTTGTACGATCACTTTGGATAAGAGAGAAGTGACCGTCTTTGCAGATTCTTGCTCACCCTATACTTTGGTGGAAGCTGAGATGTTTTACCAAATGGTTTCCCTCGTGGCAACAAGACATGCAGCCTCCCGACATTCATCCAGGGGGTTAAAATGGGGACCCCATACACTTGATAGGTATGACTACCATGAACATAGGGTTAAAAGGGAGGAGTACTGTTGGTAAAATCTACATCACGCATAAGTGATCCAACTTGTTGGGGTGGAAACACCAAAGGGAACTGGGTATCAAGTTAGACTCTAATAAGCCTGACCAAGTTCTGTTGATAGATCCGTCAGTAGGGGGCACAGAGGTTTGTAATGATTTCCCTAAAGTCTTTATTGATAAGCTAGGGCTAATAAAAAACTACCAACACTCCATCAAGCTTAAGACCAATGCTAGATCAGTGGCTCACAAAGTCAGGCCCATTCCACACATGATGCAAACCACCCTCCAAGCCGAGTTAGACAGACTTTTTTAACAAGGGTTGATTGAACCCATAGAAAGCTCACAGTGGTTGGCCCCCATCATTCTTACCACAAAGGCGTCCAGCAAGTAGATCAGACTATGTGTTGACCTGAGGGATTTAAATGAAAACGTCTGGGTGGACAGGTATCCCTTGCCCAGCATACATGAGGTTCTTACCCTAGACCACTCATCCGCCTACCAGCAGGTCGAGCTGCACCCTGATGATCGCCAGTTAACCTCGTTCATAACTCCTCTTGGGGTGTTCCAGTACATTTGCATGCCCTTTCAGTTGGCTTCAGCAGCAGCTGCCTTCCATAGGATCATGCAACATATACTGAAGGATCTCCCATTTACCCTATGCTTTTAGGACGATTTCTAATTTATGGGAAGGATTTGGAAGAACATAATACTATTCTGAGGAGTGTGTCGGCCAAACTTGAGGCACCAGTCCTGACCTTAAAGAAGGACAAGTGTTGCATAGGGGTGGGATCCGTAGAATACCTAGGTTCATACTATTTCTCAAGATGGTATAAAACCCAAGGTTAACCTGGTTGATGCCATTCAGAATACTGCTACCCCAACGTGCATTGAAGACCTCAAATCATTCTTGGGTTTATCTGAGTATTATGCGAAGTTTGTTTGTAACTATGCTAGTATTGTGAAGCCATTAAGGGTATTAGTCACAGCGAGGACCCCATCTGTGTGGAACAAGATTGTCAGGCGGCATTCATCACAGTGAAGGAAACCATCGCATTCGCTCCATCGTTGGGCAGATTTGATCCCACAAAAAACACTGTTCTATGCACTGACTCCAGTACTAAAGGGTTGGGTGCCAGTCTCACCCATGTTGTCAACTGCAAGAAGCAGGTGGTTGCCTTTGCTTCTCATGCCCTCAAAGGAGCTGAAGCTAATTACTCTGTGGTGGAAAAAGAGGCACTCGCTTGTGCCTGGGCCATCAAACATTTCCGTTTCTTCTTATGGGGAATTCCCTTCACTGTGAAGACTGATCACAAGCCCCTCATGTATGCATTCACCACAAAAGGGTCAGCAAAAACCACACAGAGGATCGCAACATGGATCCTGGGACTGGAGGGGTACAATTTCACTGTCAAATATATGCCAGGCACAAAAAATTTTGTAGCTGATTTTCTATCTCACTATCCGTCAGAGGTTGATGACTGTGTAACTTTGGTGGAATCTGATGAAATGATACTTAAACTGACTTGCCTTAATAAAGAGGAATGGGACGATTGCTTACATACAGATGAGGAAATGAAGCCCCTCAAAAGTGTTATAGTCAGTGGGTGGCCTAATGAGAAAAATTAGGTCGCAAGACCGTTGAGTACTGAGATGTGAAACTGGAATCAAGCATTCAAGAGGGAATGGTTTGTAGGGGCGAGAAAATCATTCCAACCGCAATTTGAGACAAAAATTGTGGACCTAGCCCATATTAGTCACTTAGGACATAGCCTCACCAAAAACAAGATCAGACTGGACTAATGGTGGCCGGGAATGGATGCAATGGCTGAGCACCCGGTGAGGGACTGTCTGAAGTGTAGCCGCTCTGAAAAAATATATCAAACCCGGAAACCCCCTCTATCCCCGGTGGTGGTGCCAGACCGTCCGTGGTCCAAACTAGCCCTCAACATCAAGTGACTGGAAACTGGCAGAGGACTGCCGACGAAGCCGAAGGAGCTGCGAGACCCCCAGAGGCAGCAGCAGTATCAGAGACGCCGTACGGCTGCAGCGCTCCCCCCACCACGTTCGTCCCGTTCTCCCTGGGGCATTGGCAGCGGAGGCGGTGGGCAGACAAGGAGTACAAAAGCCAGCGGTGGGGAGTAGTGTTGGCCGGTCTGCGGTCCGCAGTGTGCGGTCTGCTGGGACGGAAAAGTGGCAGATGCTGCGGCATTGTTGCGATGTGGCGCTCTTCCCCGGGGGCAGACTGTGGCTGCGTGTGGCTGCGCGCGGCAGTACCCGCAGTGCCTCCAGTTACAAGGGGCAGATGGGCAGACGAGCAGCATTGGGAACGTTTTGGGCACACTGTGGAATACTACAAAACGCCTGCAAACTCACCTTTTAGGGAATCGTACGTGGAAGGAAGTACCCCTGTCCTTCTCATTCCAGTCCAGGCTCTGCAGGAGCAGCAGGAGCAGGGGGCGGAGACGCTCCAGCAGTAACAGCGGCAGGTTGGCTCACACATTGGGTTCCCGCTCAGTCTTGCCAGGAGCAGCTGGTAGCTGACTGGGGGCACACCGGGGGGGGGGGGCAGCTAACTGCGAGGAGTGGAGTGTAAACCAGCAAAGAAATGTAACAAATAAATAAAGAGGGTACATTCTGATTGCTGTCCCTCGTAGGATTAGTGAAGCTGCCTTTCAAACTGAAGATATAGAGGAACCTGAATCCCGGAGCCTTCAGCCCGGGGCTAACCTAATACTTTAGTGTGTTACGCCTATTGCAGCACAACTGCATAATTCGGGAGCACGTGTATTGTGTCGGTTATTGGGAGACTCGAAGGCAATAATTGGCCTCAGATACAGAAAATTAAAACAGGTCACACAACCAGCTTGGCCAGCTTGGACGTACATGCTCTTAGGTCACCAACACCCCAGGGTCACCCGAGGGGCACTGCCAGGGGCACAACGCAAGTAGTAAAAGAGCAACAAGAGCAACAAGAAAATAACTACAAAGGGCATACCCCCCACCCCCCAAAAAAAATTGCGAGGAAATCTCAAGACAAATCAAGGGGGCATGTGGAAATATCTTTACTAGAATTTCTGTGGCAGTCCTATTAACAGGCTGGTGCCGTGGGGCAGTAGAACACCTACCGTAAGGCAAACTAAAGAGCAATAAGGCGCTCTCCATCAATATTATGAGATAAGGACCAGAGCGAGCGACACTTCCACTAGCAAAAAGGAAAAAGAAAACTCAAGGCTCATGGTAAAAAACAATAACAAAGCAAAATCAGAAGGTGGGGTGCAGCCTCTAATCGCACCAGTGTATAGAATGTTTGCCAAATCAACCAGTATATCAACTAAGTTCAACTTTTTAAAAGATCCAGCGGATGTAATGTTATCTGACTTCGAACAGCTGAAAGGAGGGGAGCAGCGTTTACCAGACCCAATTTTACCTTCTACACATGTAGGGGCTCACAATTTGAAGAAAGAGCAAACTAGCTTAGAGCCCATAATGGTAATCGGGCTCCAGCGGGTCCACAACCATGTGGAACAAATGGACCAATCTTGGGGGTCAATCAAGGACCACGACCTCGTAACAAATGAAGATCCCTCATTTCAATGGGACAAGCACTCTCCTGAAACCCCCGCCAAAGAAACACCACAAAATCTTCAAGAGCAGTTTTACATCAATAGGGCCCAACAACCAATTGAGGTAGAGGTAAAAATCATCAGGCCCTCCTCAAACTTCATGCAACATGGGGAACAATATGAGTTCTTAAGTGCAGTGGCCCCTAAAACACAAAGAACAATTGACACAGCATCGTCACAGAGCACACACAACATTGTAATAAACGAGGGACTAGTAGAGAAATATCATGATTGAGAGGGAGCTGAAGCCTATAGCAGGCTGATTCAGATCTCAGAACCTACAATTCCAAACAGCAAAGATAATTTACTAACTTAAAACACTCAATTAACAGCTGAAAGTGTAACTTTTCTTAATAACTCTCCGGCAAGGGTCAACCACGGCCAAAATATTGAGACCACACACTCAGAAGTAATTACAGACGCAGGTTCTTTAAAACATCTCAACTCAAACGAGAAGCATTGAATTTTCAATCAAATAAGATGGGCGTCCAAGTGGACTTGTTAAACATTATGGCAACACGGATTGACCAAAGATTAGCTAACTTGAACAAGTTGATAACACAAGCCCAAGAATATGCAAATTCCTTAAACACAGATAGTGCTTGTGGTCCAACAATTGATAAATTAGTATCCATCCCAGAAATGCTTACCACTCTTATTGACGATTTAAAATTACAAACAGCTCAAAAGGTAAATAGTAGAATAATTGGGACAAATAAGCAACGCACCCAAGAAAGGATTACAAAAACAGTCTATATAAATTTAATTTCAAATATACATTCGGACCCAACAAATACCAACCAAATAAATTAACGTACCGGAACCCCTGATAAGGAAAAGAACCAAGAAAAGATTACAAAAACAGGCTGTACAAATTTAATTTCGAACATAAATTCGGACCCAACAAACACAAATCAAATAATTGAAACTACTGGAATCCCTGATGAGGAAAGGAACCAGGAAATTTTAACAAGTAATACTGAGTCAAAGCTCTCACGACGTATGAAGAATTTTTTTTAAAAACAATGAAAACCTCAAAAGTCCATACAAATTACAAGGAGCAGGGGTCAGCTCACACATGTCTCTACAGAGGTTATAAATAATTCCCCTCAAACACAGGAAAGGCGAACATCAAACAAATGATACCCGATATTTACTAAAACTCTAAAACAAAACAACTCCTTGAGTGAAGGCGACCGCACAGACAAGGTTACATGAAGTCCACAACCGTTGCAGGTCTTAACACGCACCGAAAATGGCAGTACAACAAAGGAAATCATACAAATAACAAAAGAGCCGGTTAAAGACAAATCTGACTATGGGTCGCTTAAGGAAACAATGGGAGAAGGAACTCAAAATCAAAGAATCGGGCTTATCAACTCAGACAAAACAACAGGGGAGACGCAGTACAAAGACAAAACATACCCCGAACCTCCGTCAAGAACAATACCAACTCCCATCTATGTCAGAAATAGTTTTAAAACAATTCTTCAGCCGCAGTACAAATCAAAGGGGAGACACGATATATTGAACAGGGGAAACTTACTAGGGCTCCTTCAACACATGCCCGCACTGTCTCACACAAAAAGTGAGGACATAGTTTGCGTCCAATTTGAATAAAAAAATGATGATACCAGTAAAGAAGACACCCTAGTAACCTGGTTAACCATTACACGGCGGAAGCTGTGCTTAGAGAAAAAGACATCTTCAAAAACTGGGGCATTGGAGTGAGTGCACCAGAACAAGAAAAGTACCCATCAATTCTACAGGAGCCGGCAAACACAACAACATTGAATAGGAAAGAGTACTCACAAGGGATACTCCGAGGCACATCAAAAATACATGTAGACAAACACATCAAGAAATTAATCATATCAGTTAGGAGACAGGAGGATACGACTACAAGTAGGAGCATAAAAGATGAAGGGTCACCAAGAATGCAAATGAACAATCTATATAATAGGATAAGCCGAAAGCCACAAAGAAGCACTCAATATTCCTGATGTCCAAGTGGGCACAATAGATACCCTATGGTATCAACCAGGGTCCCCATTTGTAAATCCTGTAACACCAGAAACTTTCAGTATATTCCACACCAACTACAAATCGCTCTCCAATCTCAAAATCATCTCATGGAACGTGGCAGGAATACGTAAAGCACTCAATCATGAAACTGCCACAAAAATACTGCAGGAAGGAGACATCGTATGCCTACAAGAGACCTGGGCCACAGACTATGTACACCTCGAAGGCTATGCCGGCTTTCACAACTAGTAACCAAAAACAATCGGTTTGGTAGACCCTCGGGGGGCATTTCAATCTATGTAAAACATCTAAAACAGATGACAGTGAAGAGGGTAAAAATAGAGTCTGATGCGTTACAGGCACTCATAATAGAGAGTGACAGGGTCAGAAAAGATAGTGCCATAATCCTAGTTATAAATCTATATCTAAATGCACAAGGTCAGAAAAAACTTGGACGCCACTAAAAATATCATAACTCTAATTAAAGAAATCTTATTCTCTAATGTGCTTTCGGCTAAAGTAATCGTAGGAGACTTTAATCTGCATAATCTGGGAAAATATCAGAATGACAGGCAGGGTCTAACCAGCTCTGAGAGGGTTTTTAACTCTTTCCTAAAAAACTATGACCTAAAATCTGTGAGTGAAACCTGGAAAAATCCAGATTCCAAGTCTTCGGGTATGGCCACATTTAAGAACTGTTCCACAATAAATTACATCTTTCTTTGCAATCTGCTATCCCAGAAAATTGTCAACTTTGAAGCGAAAGCCCACAAAACTAGTGACCACAAATTATTGCAGGTGGATCTAAACTTCGGCTTTTTACAGAGGGAACAAGCAGCCGCAGTATCCCAGTCAACAGGGACTGAAGAACACACATTAGTTAGAAGGCTAAAATGGAATAAGCATCAAGTAAAGCTGTTTAATGTTTGGAAAAAACCAAAAGAGTGCAAAGAGAAGAGTTCGGGAAATCAACCTAGTATGGAAAACTGGACAAAGTGGATTGGAACTCTAAAAGCCATATTGGTTAATGACCTCAATGTCCGCACATCGAGCACCAGAACGCATACCCCACGATTTAGATACAACAACATATAACTAACCACAATAACACATAAATTAAAGAGGGCAAAAAGACCACATAAAATTGGAGAAACCCAGGAAACAAGGGAGAGGTGTAAAGACTTATCTAAGATGCAGAGACATTTGTTATGCTTGCTTAAACAAGACAAATTAGAGAAAGATTGGGCAACAATGCACGAGCTCTCAAAACCTAACAAACAACGGCAGCTTTGGCAATACATAGCAAACTTGGAGAAAGGTAAAGTTGACAGGCGCAACTCAGTACACGCAGATGCTTGGCTGAGACACGTTGCTTCAATCTATACTGAGAAAGCAGTTTCCATAGACCCTGTAAACCATGAGGTCCGTCCCGTATATAGTGAAGATACAGACATGGAGGCCCCTGTGGAACCCCTGGGCAACGATCAAAACGGTCCCGCAGTCAAACAAGTAATAAAAAGGATAAGAAGAGATGGGGCACCCGGGTCCAATGGCCTCCCAGAAGCCATCTTTAGAGAAGATCCACTTTACTGGGGTAAAATTCTCTCTAAACTGTTTATCGAATGTAGGTTAAAAGCAAAAGTGCCAGACTCGTGGCGAGGGTCTTTCCTGCATCTAATCTTCAAGAGAGGGGACAATACAGACCCAAAAAAGCATAGACTAATTGCCCTCATTGACATTGAAGGAAAAGCCTATGCTAGCAGTTTACTGAAGGAACTAAATAGATGGATGAAAGAGAACGAAATCCTCCCCAACTATCAGACTGGATTCCATAAGGGCTGCTCTACAATTGATAACATCGTGGCTATGTCATTTCTGAGCCAAGAAGCAAATTGCAAAAACAATAAACCAGTTTTTGCATGCATTGTTGACTACTAATCTGCCTTTGATGGGGTACCCCGACATAAGCTCTGGGAAAAATTGAGCAATTGGCATATTCCAGCAGGTCTCCTCAATGCCATTATCTCACTATACAGTAACACCTGGATCACAGTGAAGCTAGCGGATAACACCATAACAAAGAAGTGCCTGACAAACCGCGGATTAAAACAGGGATGTGTACTTGCCCCCACACTGTTTAATCTATACACCGCCGATCTGGGGCAGAAGCTTCTTAAGGCCAGCCTCGTAACCCCGAAAATCGGGAACAACAAACTGCAAATTTTACAATACGCAGACGACTTAGTGGTAATGGATCACACCAAAATCGGGCTACAAAGAGGCCTAGACACCCTTAATAAGTACAATGAAAGCAGTGAGCTTATAATGAATGCTCAAAAAACGAAAGTAGTGATTTTTGACCACTTCCCCCAAAAAGCTTTATTGAAATGGCATGTGGGTAAGGAAATCATTATTACCACGAGACTGTACAACTATCTCGGGTGCTGGTTAAGTGAAACAGGTAAAGCAAAGTCACATATGCACAAAATGAAGGCCAGAGCACAGTCAACAATCTTTTTGCTGTGCAAATTAAATGAGTTAATGCATAGTCCAACGTCAGCCCCTATTAGAAAAGTAATACAAGCAAAAATTAGGGCAACTGCAGGTTATGCACAGCAGGCATTCCTGGGCAAAACGGATGCAATGTTGGACAAAGTGCAATGCCTAGCCCAGAAACTTATTTTTAAACTTCCCAAATATACTCGTAACAGCCTAATTCGTTTGGAGTTTGGCCTAAGGCAACAGAGTAAGGAATGCCTGGGAACGCATGCAAAATATTACTATCAAGTGCTAACAACCCCAGCCGGAAGCCTAAAAAGTATGCTTAAGCCAATTTATGGAGAGACCACCAACCCGTGGCAAGGTTACCATGAAAAAGCGGTGGAAACACTGGTTTTGGCAATCGAAAACTGTCTGGAAGGATCGATGAACTATCTGGCAATTAAAAATGCAATCAACAAACAATGTTTCCAATTGTCGCGCACAAATGACCTAGCGGAATATGTAACATGAAGAGGGCCACCTGGGTTGCTAACATCCTATACTGGACACAAAATCAAGCCCTATCTTAATCAAGCCCTGGGAAGGAAAGCACTTAAAAACATTATATGGGCCAGACTAGTGCCCCTCCAAATCAAAGAATTAAACTCTGGGTGGAAGTCCCTTGAACATAAAACCAGATGCAGACTCTGCAACTATAAATATGAATCTCTGCTACACTTGATTTGTTTCTGTCCCGGTATGCTTTTGCCTGGTCAGATTCTTTTAAAACAAATTTGGCTGTGTAACCAGGTTCAAACAGTAAAATAAGCTGTTTCGCTACTCTTTTCCTGCACTCTTCCATCGGACTTGGCCAGGTTTGGGAAATACATGGCTGAGCTTCGAATTAGGGTTATGGAAGAAGAGGGGTCATGCAAGATGAAAGACAATTTGGCTTAATAAGTAACGTGCCTCGACTAACCAGTCGGTGAAGATGTCATTCTAGCTATTAAAATTTTTAGATCCTACAAGAAACTTCACAAAAATGTTGAACCGGCAGGTTCTTGCTGTTTTACTAATGTATATATATGTATATATATATATATATATATATATATATATATATATATATATATATATATATATATATATATATATATTACCTACTGGCGGTCGCCAGTAGGTATATATAGTTAGGATTTTTTCTCTATGGGATTTTTGAAAATTCTATGTCTAATAACTTTGGCGTTTGTGGACGGAATTGGCTGAAATTTTCAGGAAAATGGCACATTTTGTTTCTGAGCAGCCCTTGAAAATTTGGGGGGGGTTCGTCAAGGGGGGGCCGAGAAAAAAGGGGGGTCCCAAAACGTGTTTTTAACATTGAGTTTTCCATAGGGCGGTTGGCCTCACTTTTAGCCCGAACGGCTGAATGGATTTGCACGAAACTTGGCAAAATTGTAGGGACTGGTAGCCCGATGTGCCTTTGCTAGGTCTCAATATATGTGCTCCAGTGGATTTTGAGAAATTAACGTTCAAAAAAAGATATATATCTGTAACAGCGGACCGGGCAGCGCTCCGGTTCGCGGACTTTTCGCGGTACGGAGCTTTGTGAAGCGAAGCTGATTGGTTCTCCGGCATCTGTGAACATTGCAAACAGTCCGTAGCGGCCGCCATCTTGTCTCTCGGTAGGATCGAGAGACAAGAGGAGGCCAAAGCGAAGGGGCAAATGACCATAAGGGGGCATAGTAGATCCTCCTTGACCTCTTAGGTTTGATGTGGAGGTTTTAAAAGGGCCCCGCGGGGCAAAAAAAAAAAATAATAATAATAATCGAACGGCTGAATGGATTTGCACGAAACTTGGCAAAATTGTAGGGACTGGTAGCTCGATGTGCCTTTGCTAGGTCTCAATATATGTGCTTCAGTGGATTTTGAGAAATTAACGTTCAAAAACAAGATATATATCTGTAACAGCGCTCCGCTTCGCGGAGATAAAATTATATCTGTATTACCTAGCTGTTGCTAACACCAGTTAGCGACGGCTAGTAGGAGATAGCGACCATCTTGGGCCCCACTTTGCATGTGAGTGATATTTATCACTAATGACATGCAAAGTGGGCATGCCAAGATGTTAGCGACTGGAAACAGTCGCTAACATCGCTATCTCCTATTATCAACTTTTGGAAATATTCGCAATAAGCGCGAATATCTCCAAAAGCTAGCACCTGCCCTGAGCAGTTCTTAGCCATGTTATCCAATGGGAGGTGGATAACATGGCTAAGAGCATTAGCTCGGTAATGCATGAATATCGCTGAGTTTTCAGCGATATTAATGCATTGCGGTCGTTTTTTATCGTATTTGCGATAAACCTTGATAATAGCAAGGTTTATCTGCGATAATTTCTGACGATGCTTAGCGGTAAAAAAATCGTTGCTAAGCATCGTTAGGGATAAATATCGCTTAACTTTGGTAATATGCCCCAACGTCTGTTAACGTTCGATTCGAAGGAAATCAGGAAGTGTTGAAAAACATTGTCTGCGCCATCTTGTCTTTTTTCAAATGCCACACTTTTGTCGTGCACGGCAGTCATTTTAGATGCCTTGACCAGACCCACTCTGTGCACGCTGTCGATCCTTAGCATGGCTCCCCACCCTCGCAAGCATCTCCCCCAGGCAGTGGTCACCCCCGCTCTCTGTCTTATGCATGGGTAATAAACCTCCCCCCATCTGCGCTGCTCTTCCCTGAGAATCACACCCTGTGCCCGGCCGACACCTCCCTTTCGCCCTATTCACTACCGCACCCTCTGACACTCCTTTTCCTCTGTGTCCGATTGTCCAGGCCGGTCCTAGGGTATCAGCTAGCCCTGCAGATGTAGTTTATGGCCCCAGCTGTAAAGAATCACCCCTCTTCAAAGGAGTTATAGTAGATCAAGGCCCACACTCGATGAGATCCGTCACAGCAGACGCGTTCCTATTATCTGAAAACCATCCTGTATTGTGATTGGGGAGGGGACCGAGCCTGAAGCGGAAGATTCCAGGGATGACTCTTTGTACATCAAAGTTTTTACAATTATGTGTCACATTAAAAATATATAGCACTCCGACAAAGTAGTAAGATTATAAAACTTTAATAACTTATAAATATATACAAGAAAACCAAAACAGTAATAACATAGAAACATTTTTAG
The DNA here is from genome assembly GCF_964261635.1 of Lissotriton helveticus. Classification (NCBI taxonomy): domain Eukaryota; kingdom Metazoa; phylum Chordata; class Amphibia; order Caudata; family Salamandridae; genus Lissotriton; species Lissotriton helveticus. Next base: position 705,871,269 of record NC_136072.1, read on the forward strand.
GGAAAAACAACGAAGTAGCGGTCGGCTGTGCGAATAGTCCCAACGCAGCACAACGTCCAGATTTCTGGCGTGGGGCGTCGCGGGGGGTGGGTCATCAGTAGCAAACTGTTGTGCGAATAGTTCCAAGGCAGCAGAACGATGGCACCAAGGTGATGTCCAGTAAGTTGCCGCACTGGTTTTGGTATCCTACAATGCTGCTCCGAATAACGGCGTGGGGCGCCCCGGGGGAGGCGGCGTGAACGGGCCTCTCCAGGTGGAGTCTCATCTGTTGTAGTGGGGCGCCCCTTTACCGTTTCAGTTGCCATTCCGTCCGTTTTTGGTCCACTGTGTCAAAAGCCGCAATTCAGCTGAGTTGCGCCCACTCTTGCGGTGCAGCGATAGGCGGCTGTCACAGGACTCTCAAAATGGCGGCAGGCTGTTTCCTTTTTGGGCCTGGTCCACTGAAATGGCCCTGGGACACCTTGGAAATCGGACGCTTGTCTGCTAGGTCTTGGACCCCATTCTCGAAAGCGTCCCCTCCGCCTTGAGGATTCATCAAAAGTTTTGGGGGCCCCCGACTCCTGTAGGCTTCTGGTGGGGAGCGGCTGCCATGATTGCTCGCGGAATGACCACGACGGAGCTACGAGATGGTGGTGCTCTCATGCTGACGCCAGCTTCAGTCTGAAACATCCAGAAACAAGGTGGGGCTTTCATCGTTTGGGAAAAAAAAAAAGTTTTCATCCAATGAAAAGTGTTGTTTTTAGGTCATATGATCAAGCCTTCCATCATTAGGAAACCAAAAGTAAAATGAACCAATGAAAAGTTTTATAAACAAGTCACATGACCTGTTATGCGGCATAGGGTATAAAATGCGGAGAAAATACGTTGGCACGTGAGGCGGCGTCAGTAGCGGACCGATGTGCGAATAGGCCGAAGGCAACACAACGCGCCAAGATCCGGATGGCACCGAGGTGGTGTCCAGCAAGTTGCAGCACTGGTGTGGCCATCCTACAATGCTGAAAGTCGGCGTGGGGCGCCCCGTTGGCCTGTGAGTTTGCGTCAGTAGCGGACCGATGTGCGAATAGGCCGAAGGCAGCACAACGCGCCAAGATCCGGATGGCACCGAGGTGGTGTCTAGTAAGTTGCCGCACTGGTGTGGCCATCCTAATATGTTGAAAGTCGGTGTGGGGCGCCCCGTTGGCCTGTGAGATGGCGTCAGTAGCGGACCGATGTGCGAATGGGGCCAAAGGCAGCGCAACAATATTTTCGGAATAGAAGACACCACAAGGCGCTGAGATGCCAAGATCCGGATGGCACCGAGGTGGTGTCTAGCAAGTTGTGGCACTGGTGTGGCCATCCTACAATGGTAAAAGTCGGCGTGGGGCGCCCTGTTGGCCTGTGAGATGGTGTCAGTAGCGGACTGATGTGCGAATGGGGCCAAAGGCAGCGCAACAATATTTTCTGACTGACACCACAAGGCGCTGAGATGCCAAGATCCGGATGGCACCGAGGTGATGTTTAGGAAGTTGCTGTACTGGTGTGGCCATCCTACAATGGTAAAAGTCGGCGTGGGGCGCCCTGTTGGCCTGTGAGATGGTGTCAGTTGCGGACCGATGTGCGAATGGGGCCAAAGGCAGCGCAACAATATTTTCTGTATGGAAGATACCACTAGGCGTTGAGATGCCAAGATCCGGATGGCACCGAGGTGATGTCTAGCAAGTTGCTGTACTGGTGTGGTCATCCTACAATGCTGAAACTCGGCGTGGGGCGCCCCATTAGCCTGTGAGATGGCGTCAGTAGCGGACCGATGTGTGAATAGGCCGGAACCAGCACAAGGCGCCAAGATCCGGATGTCACCGTGGTGGTTTCATAGTTGAGAGGCACTTCATCTGCAGTGGGGCGCCGAGATCCGGATGGCACCGAGGTGATGTCTAGCAAGTTGCTGTACTGGTGTGGTCATCCTACAATGCTGAAACTCGGCGTGGGGCGCCCCATTAGTCTGTGAGATGGCGTCAGTAGCGGACCGATGTGCGAATAGACCGAAGGCAGCACATCGCGCCAAGATCCGGATGTCACCGTGGTGGTTTCATAGTTGAGAGGCACTTCATCTGCAGTGGGGCGCCGAGATCCGGATGGCACCGAGGTGATGTCTAGCAAGTTGCTGTACTGGTGTGGTCATCCTACAATGCTGAAACTCGGCGTGGGGCGCCCCATTAGCCTGTGAGATGGCGTCAGTAGCGGACCGATGTGCGAATAGGCCGAAGGCAGCACAACGCGCCAAGATCCGGATGTCACCGTGGTGGTTTCATAGTTGAGAGGCACTTCATCTGCAGTGGGGCGCCGAGATCCGGATGGCACCGAGGTGATGTCTAACAAGTTGCTGTACTGGTGTGGTCATCCTACAATGCTGAAACTCGGCGTGGGGCGCCCCATTAGCCTGTGAGATGGCGTCAGTAGCGGACCGATGTGCGAATGGGGCCAAAGGCAGCGCAACAATATTTTCTGAAGAGAAGACACCACAAGGCGCTGAGATTCGGTTACCACCGAGGTGATGTGTAGCAAGTTGCCGCACTGGTGTGGCCATCCTACAATACTGCTCCGAATAACGGCGTGGGGTGCCCGAAGGGGGGGGGAGGGGCGGCGTGAACGGGCCTTCCTAGGTGGAGGCTCGTCTGCTGTAGTGGGGCGCCCCTTTACCGTTTCAGTTGCCATTCAGCTGAGTTTCGGCTGCTCTTGATGCTACAGCGACAGGCGGCTGCAACAGGACTCTCAAAATGGCGGCCTGTTCTTTGGATTTGGGCCTGGTCCACTAAAATGGCCCTGGGACACCTTAGAACTCGGACGCTCGATTTTTTTTTCCATTCCTGTACATGCAAAAAAAGGCAAATGCCCGGTACGTTACACGCTTCATCTGCCACGATGAACTCTCCAGAGGAACCGAAAAAAAATATAGTTATGGTAACTATACCATGAATCGTCATATGGAGAGGTGGCACCAATTAATTATAGTGCTGCATAAAAGAGAGATTTGGAGGAGAACCCCTGACCTGCTAGTACATTCATCAAAGAAGTGGCACTGACAGCATCAGAGGCAAGGGAAACGGTCCCAAATATTTAGAAGAACTTTGGAAAGATTAAAATGACATGTTTAGATTGTGGCAAATTAATTTCATGTGGACAGATGAGTGTTACTCTAATAAATACAGCATATGAACATCATCATAGTCGATGGTTGGTAGAGACATTTTGACTATATCCTGGACCTGCCCGTCCTCGCCCAAAATGGCGCCGGAATAAATGGGACTCGTAACTCCTTGTTGTGTACTGGTTGCAGAACCTTGAAATCACGAGATACGTATGCAGTTTTGAAGCACATGGCGGGCGGGGACGAGAATTGATTGAATATTTCGACATCCCTATTGATATTAAGTTCTGATGTGTTATTGATTACTGTACTATTGAAAGTTCGAATTAACGTCACCCATGGTACTTGCCCGCAAATGTATATCTAGATAATTTTATTGTAACTGGCCCTGTCGTATTTTAATTATAAAATGTACGTCCACCGATTCCGTAACTGTTAGACACCTTAGTTCTTGCAACCAAATGGCCCGCCCGTTACGTTCCTCTACAGTGTAAATGTCTACTCATCATATACGATTACAGTTTGCTCCGTGGCCGGCCCACGTGGTTATAGGCTCGTATTTGTATAATGAAATTTTCACAATAAAGGTTTTTAAAAGAAAACATGGTAGTAGTATATACATTGGTAAAGTTTTTAATAATAGTCACTGTTTTAGAATCATTAAAAGGCAAGTGAAATAAAGCAGACCAATTACATGAAGGGTAAAAGGTATAATACGAAGGAACGCAGTAAAGATAAATGGCCAAGGGCTGTTGTGTTTTCTATTCCTGCAACATAAAGTGATCGATAAGAATCTCATATTCAGGCGTATCGGCGACTAAGACAGCAGGTCGACCCTCTTTTGCTCAACGGCTCCGTCATGGGACGAAGAAACGCTCTTTTTCTCGAAAAAAGAATATATTTTACTTGCAGGACAGTTGTAAATTTTCCGGGAAAGTACATTAGCCTGGAACATTATAACATATATTTAAGAAAAAAGAATGTTCGGAAGTAATAAAAAGCGTAATTTTTAGGTCATATGACCAAGCCTTTCATCATTAGAATAAGAAAAGTAAAATGAACCAATGAAAAGTTTTATTAACAAGTCACATGACTTGTTATGCTTACGTTACGCGCTGCGCGCCCCGGATGACTTCCGGATTCGCTAACGATGCGCGTCATATGACGCATTACGCGACAACGCAGGTCCAGAATATAGTCAAAATGTCTCCACCAACCAGCGGTCGGAACACAACCCCTTTCAGCAGGCTAAATAGTTCTGTTAAATGACAACAGAAGGGACAGGCAACAAGAACCATTAGTCAAAGAGGGGAGGGCTAGTTCTTCTCTACCGGGTTACATTGGGGCGCTACCGGAACTGATCGAATTGGTAGTCTACAGTGTTTCTGGATGTTTCAGACTGAAGCTGGGGTTAGCATGAGAGTAGCACCATTTCGTAGCTCCGTCGTGGCCATTCCGCAACCAATCATGGCAGCCGCTCTTTATCGTTATTTTGGGCGGGGTGGGTGGCGGAGCCGAGCTGTTTTGCAGCCATCATTGTGTGGAGTTCAGTTCATTTCACTAGTTTTGTATTTGTCATGAGGGGTTGTTCCTAATGTTTCTATTTTAGCGAGGTCAAAAAGAGATCCCATTAGTGGCCTACTGATTTTGCTCGATTCCTTTTCTTTTTTTTTTTACACGATTTTTCGTTATCTGCAAAGACTAAACAGAGTATTGCGACTCTGTGTTTGTTTGTAAATAGAGAATGAACCAAAGAGAACCAATTCTAAAACAGTAAATACTTGGATAACAATCAATCAAATGGAGAGAGAAGCAGGCACGACGTATTACAACGGGGGCAAAGGCCTGCGTTAACTACCCTTCACTATGTGCAAAGAGAGAGTACTCCTAATAGAAATGAGGGGGGGGGGCACCATTCAAAGCAGATCAGTGTGCATAAACACGAAAATGTTTTCACTTACCACGTACTTGACATTCAACAGCTTATGATATTTGCTATTAAAAAACCATTGAAATTCACTGAAAAAACCATAGGTTATAGACCATATATAGTTAGGAATTAGCATTTACAAAACCTTGAAAATTCACTGAAAAAACCATAGGTTATAGACCATATATAGTTAGGAATTAGCATTTAAAAAACCTTATTTTACTCACACAAAACCATTGAAATTCCATATATAGTTAGTTGCACTAACTATATATCGCGCACCCGCAATCCACTGCTGATGATGTCACATATTACATCATTCATGACATGGTCAGTGACATCACTGATGACATCACTGATGACATCTCAAATGACATCACTGATGACATCACTGATGACATCTCATTTGACATCAATGACCACATCACTGATGATATCATTCATGTGACAATACAATGCATCTCCTCACATTTTAATATAACCTCTGTTTCACCCAGTGTTAAATACAGAGTATAATTTTTGAAACCATTGACACACCAATACTAGTTACTACATATGTACTCACTGATTCCTACGTCTACACACACATTCACTCATTCACCCATACAATCATTCATACATACAATCACTCATCTTTACAACACTATCATATGCACTCATACACCTATACAGACACTCACACTCTGCCACCCATCCATGGAGTTACTCACACACCTAGTCAGTCCTGTAAAGAATCAATCACACTTCCATTTTCTTGTCTATACAGTTAAACATAGAGCACCTTACATTTTCAAACATATACTAACACATACTTACCTTGTTATACAATCATTGATATAAGTACACATTGATCTGCACAGAGTCACACACCTCCCAGCCAGCCACACACACACTCAGTCTCCCATACAAATACTTGGACAATCAATCAGTAACCCATATAGTTAATCATATAGCTACTAATCAACACATGCAGCAGTTTACAGAACAACAGACATAATGATGCACAAATTAAGACACTTTAGTCACTAACCCATGCACTCAGTGAGACACATTTAATCACTCACTCATACATTCAGTCATGCACCTACTAAATCCTTTGTCCAGACACTTATACTTCCACTCATTCTTCAATATGTAAGACACATTTTAACTTTACAGAAACATACAGTCACTGGATGTTGTCATCAGTGATGTCATTTGAGATGTCATCAGTGATGTCATCAGTGATGTCACTGACCATGTCATGAATGATGTAATATGTGACATCATCAGCAGTGGATTGCGGGTGCGCGATATATAGTTAGTGCAACTAACTATATATGGAATTTCAATGGTTTTGTGTGAGTAAAATAAGGTTTTTTAAATGCTAATTCCTAACTATATATGGTCTATAACCTATGGTTTTTTTCAGTGAATATATATATATATACATTTTATTTATATATAATGTTTTGATAGTGTTGCACACAAATGTCTTTCTTTTATAATTGTTCAATTTCCTTTTAAATTGTATGTAAGATGTGTTGCAAATGGTTTTAAGTAACTGTGCAATATAAATAAATAATAATTCATTCATTCATTCATTCAGCCCTCAACATCATCAGTCCCCTCAAACTCAAAACCTTAAATGAACTTTTCATACTGGTCACGGTGGACTATCACACTCGCTGGGTGGTTTGCAAGTGTGTGCCTCAGAAGGCTGATTAGCATCTTTGTGTTTATCTGGCACTTGTAATTGTTAAATCTAGAGGGAGTGGCCCAACTTCCCAAGGGACTGGATACCAGTGTAAATCATACAAAGTAAAAATTCCCTTGGCATTACTGTCGTTATTTATCATCCAGACTCATACCCCACTTCATCCACATTATTGACACATACAGGAAGTTCTTCCCAATTCTGAACCCAAAACTATTGCAAATGCGTCTCTCAAACTTGTAGAGAAATATACAAAATGTATTATATATTCAATAAAAATGTTAAAAACACAATGGAAAATTAATTACACATTTAAATACACAGCAAAGAAGAGACATGGCGAAGTGACTCATTTCGAAAGCATCTAAAATAATTAATCCATTGGAATCTAGAAACAACGTTTGGCTAATATTAGCAGATAACAACACCCTTGTTCCTCGGATTTATTAACAACAGTAGCGTCGATGTGTTTCGGTTTGCTGCCTGATGTGCACCACCTTTTTCAATACAAAATGGTTGGTTGTCTCTCTTTTTTTCGTTCACAATGTTAAAAATCAATTATCTACAAAACAAAGAATGCATATAAGTATCCCCACAATACAAATTTCCCATTCTAGACTGACTAGAATGGGAAATTTGGTGGATGAAAATAAATGCTAAACATTGTATTGTGGGGATAATATACTTATATGCATTCTTTGTTTTGCTACCCAGTTCAAATGCAAACAGCAGAGACCGGAAACAGCAGCTATGGGCCCCATCAGAATTATGAGATCCACGGGAACACGCATAGGTTTTAATTTTCACCCAGAGAGTTCGATTGCAAAATATCTGGGTGAAAGTCTGACCAAAAAATCTAGAAATTACTGATGGAATTAGGATCCGGAATTATGTATTCTCTAGTAATTCCTCATATCATAGTTGGCCATCAGGTTACAATTTGTAATGGGCTGGATTTTTCCCAACTTCAGAGATACTGGGATCGGCCTCTCATAATGAGGGCCTAATGGGGAAGTGCTGCCAGGGGTAATGTTAAATGGTCACAATAGTTGTAGTTTGCAAGGCCGGACTGGGAACCATAACCGGCCCTGGCAAAGTGCTCGGCCGGCCCCCCTCCCGACTCGGGGGGGGGGGGGGGGGGGGGAGGTTGGAGGTGCCGCCGAGCGCTTTGCTAGGGCCGGTTTTCGGCCGATTTTGATTCAGGGCCGATTTTGCAGTGATGCTGCAAAAACGGACCCTGTAACAAAATTGGCCCCTAGGGGCTCAAAACCAGCCCCCACCCTTGCGGCGCACCGGGGGATTGCCCGGTGTCCGCTATGGCCAGTCCGGGCCTGGTAGTTTGATAAACAGGGTGGGCATTGACTGAAGACGTGCTGCTTTGGCATGACTGAATAAACAAGTGCAGCTATCACCATCCTATAGGTGCTCATCCGTTTTACCTTCTATTTGCAGCGAGTAAAAGCAGGAATACAAAAACATGACAGATGATGCATTTTGAGCTGAATAAATTATTTCTTAGGTGGGCTAAGGAAAATTCATGACAACCAATCCATAAAAAACCGAGGTCCCTCCATGAATATTTTGAAATCAAAGGAAAACTCTCCAAATTCTTCCCAAAAATAGTGTCCAGGAACAAAACAAGAATATAACAGTATCACTCAAACAATCAACTGTTCTATTGGTTACTTAAGCATTAAGCAAAGCAAGGCATTTTATCAGAATGATAATTGTAAATGTACTTGACACAAGTTGAGAAGACAAGAGAACATTTACCTATATTCTTCCCCGCCAACCTATTCATCAGGTAGGACTTTCCAGTACGGTAGAGCCCCACGATGGCCACAACTACCACGGGCTCAGTGATCTTGTTTAAAATCTCTATGGCTTCTTGTTTCACTACAAGTTCTCCTTCTTCTGTGTTCTCGATGAGGCACACAGGTGCTGGCATACTGACCTCGGCAGCCATTATTTTTTGTTTCACTTCAAGTGCTCCTTCTGCTGTTTTCTCGATGAGGCACACAGGTGCTGGCATACTGACCTTGGCAGCCATTATTTCTTATAGAGAAGGTAATGAATGGACCAGGTGATGATGATGATGATGATGCAGGGATCTGTTATGAGATCTGTCAACAAAAGGAAGCATTATTATAATAAGCAATACTGTGACTGAACAAACAACAGTGTGTATAGAGTGGGCTAAGAAAACAAGCTTTTGCAATGCAATCGGTCTCACTTTTGGGACCTGATATGTATTTAGCTGTGCAGCACATTTTCCTGGGTACTGAAACATTTACTGTTCTTTAACATGGAGGGAACGTAAGCACCAAACTGCGGAATATGACAGGTATGGGATCACCTGGAGAGAAATACTGCCTATCAGCGGGAAATTGTATTGTGCAAAGCACTGTTTTAAATATAAAATAAATCCCTTTAGTGTCATAGCACTGAAAATACAAGATTTGAAAAAAATATTATTGTCTACGGGTGCTCGTTGGATCGAAGTTTTTATGGCCTGGAATCAAGGGAGAAAAATACAAAAAGAAAGTCACTAAGTAGAAAGCAATGCTGGTGTTTTACTGATTTCTACTGGTCGTTTTCTATCAAGCCAGTTAATTAGAGGAAGGTAGACAAGAAGAACACAATTCTGGTATTTTACTGACCTCTACTAGTCGTTTCTATCAAGACAGTTAAATAGAGGCAGTTGAACAGAAACAAAGTCACTAAGCAAATGTGGAAGCAGACAAGTCCTAGGGCTGATCTCCAGATCCCACAAAGTACATACAACAGATCTTCCAGGCAGCGCAGGTGCTGTCTAGGCTCGACCTCAAAAGTAGCTAAAGAATTTTCCAGTAATTAACCCACAGGCTGCACTGCATGTATCCTACTACTGAAACCTACCAAACTATGCTGTCATGGTTACTGTTTCCCTTGAGAATGAGGGGTTCAATGCGCGTCTCTTTTGGATAAAAAGTATTGCTTTGTGTCATAATTTTCCTTTTTCAGGCCAATGGTGGGGCCTTTTTTTTGCTTGCCAAAGGAGACGATGTTTTTCAATTTGTCTGCTGGATGGGGGCTCTGTCTTTACAGTTTCCCCGGATCATAGGTGTTTGCAGTGAGGCACCATGACCCTGATTTTGAGTGGGCAGAGTTCAATGACTTTCGGAGCCAATACCCAGTTTTGCATAGTTTAACGCACCCTGTAATAATTGGGTGCAAAAAAAAAGACTGCAACCTTCCTTCAATGTTGGCAGGTCGAACCTGCCAGAACTTAAGATGGGAAAAGAGTATGGTGTATTTCATGATATGTGGACTTTGGCACCAGAATCCAAGTGCTATTTTCCAAAAACTGAGAATAAGTGCAGTTTATCACACAGACAGAGTCCGTACCAGTGAGTCAAATTTTGCCAAGAGTGCTAAACAACATCAACCACTCAGTGACACTCATAATCAGGGTCTATCTCTCCCTTTGACTGCACGAGGGTTTGGGCACTGATGTTTGTCTGGTGTACTGACGGAGCCACCCGGCCCGTCCTCACAGGCACGCACGCACACACACAGCCTGGGGGCGGGCCAAGCCCTCAGGTATAAATAAACAGGCGCGAGACCGTCTCGTGGTCTTCGGCCCTTACTCAGCAGGTAGTGTCCGTGCCTTATTGTCATTTGAGTATAGGTAGGCCCCACTCTGTGGCCTATGTCATCACTGCCATTCACCGACTTTACACTGGCGACGAGGCGGGTACTTTGCCCACACCTCGCCCCCGCGGACGCGCTTGCCGTGTCCTGCGGTGCCCTGAGTGCCGCGCTCGCGGTGCCTGCTCTCAAGCCCGTGGCTGTGGCCTGTTTTCCCCCTCGCGTGTGTCCTCCCGCCGCCCGGGCCGGTCCAGCCTCACCGGCACATCTGCTATCTCAGCGCGCCTACCTCGGCGCTCAGGAGAGCCCCCCCCCGGGGGACTGCGTCCGCTGCTCGCTGCGAGGAACGTTCCGTGCTAGCAGCGCTTCCTGCAAGAGGCCCAACCGCGCCTCTCTGACGACACGGCACTACAGCTTCCCTGTGCCCGGGGGAGAGAAATCGCGCAGCGGCCGACCAGGCGTCAGCCGGAGGGATCTATCGGCCCTCGACGCGCACCCTGCCTCCGCGCACGCATCGCGCGGACGCGAACAGCCCGCCCTGCGATTCCTTACGCATCTCGCGGAGGCCCGTTTCTCTGCTATTAAAGGAGGAGGTGCTGCTCCAGAGCTGGTACCACGTCTACACAAGAAACAGCAGACCCAGTGGCCAATCGACACCAGGCTCAAGCGCAGCCGGCGGCCCAGAGCGACGGCAAGAGGCCCACCACACCACTACCACAGCAGCCGGCCAGACACCATCGACACAGGCTTGCGTCAGCGCGTAGCTCACGCGCCACCACGTGCCAAGAATGAGTGTACAGGCAGCCGCTGGCAATGCTGCACCAGACCCGACCCTACAAACTCCAGCTCCACAGCCGGTGGTGCCACAGAATGCGCAGGCCCCAGCCCTTGTCGTCAACGCTATGCCTACTCTGCCGGGACACGCCATGGCAGCTCTGCTCCCGCCATTCAGTGAACTGGCGGACCCGCCCACGGCCGCTGCGCGGTGGCGCCTCTGGCTTGGACGGTTAGAACATTACTTTGTAGGGGTAAGAGAGACGGACGCAAAGGTCAAGCGCTCGCTGCTCATGTGCTACGGAGGGGACGAGCTATACGAACTGTTCGAGACCCTGCCGGATAGAGGAGACGCAAACGACTACACGGCCGCAATCACGGCGCTCAATCGCCATTTTGACCCCCGCGCCAACCCGGATTATGAGTGGTTCAAGCTGCGTCAGGCCCGCCAGGCGGAAGGCAAATCGATCGACGTTTACTATGCGAGGCTTCGCAAGCTGGCGACTTCCTGTGAATTGCCAGACCGAACGCTGGAAATCAGGGCACAACTCATCCAAGGCTGCAGGTCGGTCCAGCTGAGGCGTCTCATCCTGTGACAACCCCGGATAAGCCTGGACAAAATTCTGGTATTGGCCAGGTCACACGAACTCTTGAATGCCAGAGCGGAAGCGATGCAAGCAGCACTCGACAGACCCACTATGCCGGCCAGACACGTGTCCGTGAAAGAGGAACATGCCGACGTCATCCGCAGGAGGACAACTCCGGCCGCCCAGAGAGGCCCGCAGCCGACTGCCTCGCGCTCCACATGCGGAAACTGCGGAATGGATCACCCTTCAAATGGCAGGTGCTTCGCGAGAGGAAAGACTTGCTTCAACTGCGGAAAACTGAACCATTTCGCAAAAGTATGCCGCAGCAACGGCAGTCGTCGTGCTGGTCCGAGAGGGAGGAGTGTCAGCCAAGGAGTGCGCCGAATCTCGATCGAAGACCCCGGCCCCTGTCGCGACTCCCCGCAATCGGCATTTCGGGTGGACGAGGTGGACGATGACGACGTGTTCTTCGTCTCATTCGTGGGGCGAGATGGATCGAGAAGAAGGCCCCCGCCAATGTGCGAGGTCCAGATCGAGGGATCCCCGGTACAGGCGTTGATCGACACGGGAGCGTCCGTGAATGTGATGGACAACTTGCAGTACGAACAACTGTCTCCCCGACCGCCGCTGTCACTCTCAAAAGCCAGAATATACACGTATGACAGCGACGATATTTGCCCCTACGTGGAGTAATTGATGTGACGGTGGCCTGCAACGGCCAAGAGGTGAAGACAAAATTCCACGTGACGGGAGGCAAGCGTGGCACGCTCCTTAGCTGCCACACAGCGGAGGATCTCCGGCTAGTATTTTTCGCCAACCAGAAACATGAACGGCATGCGGACGCCATGCTGAGTGAATTCCTGGCGCTCTTCCAAGGGCTAGGCCGCCTCAAAGGGAAAATGTTCAAGCTACACATCGACCACACAGTAAAACCAACAGCATTGTGACATAGGAGGGTACCCGTCCACCTGCGGCCACAGGTAGAAGAAGAACTGCGAAAGCTGGAGGAGCTCGGGGTAATCGAGAAGGTATCAGGCCCCACACCCTGGGTGTCGCCCCTCGTAGTGGCCCCCAAACCCCCAAACCCAAACAACCGGGCGCCATTAGACTCTGTGTGGACATGCGCCTCCCCAACAAGGCAGTCAAGAGGGAGCGACATCTCACGCCAACGATGGACGATATAGTGGCGGATTTGAACGGAGCCCGCTGGTTCTCTAAACTGGACTTAAATGCAGGTTACCACCAGCTTGAGCTACACCCTGACAGCAGGAACATCACAACCTTCTCGACCCACGTTGGTCTCCGCCGGTACAAACGTCTGAGTTTCGGCGTCTCATCGGCCGCCGAAGTGTTCCAAAATGCAATAAGGGAGACGCTGTCAGGACTTCCAGGAGTCATCAACTTAAGTGACGATATTCTGGTTTTCTCCAAGACGCTGGCAGAGCATCATGGACACCTTCGGGCTACACTTCGGAGGCTGGCTGAACATGGACTTACTCTACACCGCGAGAAGTGAATGCTCTACAATGAGTCGGTGGAGTTCTTTGGATACGTGTTCTCCCGAGACGGCCTGAGAGTGGATCCGAAGAAGGCAGACGCCATCCGGGCAGCGCCCAAGCCGACGTCTGCAACCAAAGTTTGCAGTTTCTTAGGGATGGCTACATATTGTGGCCACTTCATCCCCAACTTGGCGTCCCTGTCAGAGCCCCTACGCACTCTCACCAAGTCGGGCCATCCATGGACGTGGTCCGTGAAGGAGGATGAGGCATTCCGTGCCGTGAAAGACGCTCTCATAGATGACACGGTCATGGCATACTTCAGACCTCACAGACAGACGGAAGTTGTCGTAGATGCCAGCCCGGTAGGGCTAGGGGCGGTCCTGATGCAGAAAACGGAAGACCAAGAGTGGGTGCCCACAGCCTATGCCAGCCGAGCACTGACGCCGACGGAAATGCGCTATGCGCAAATAGAGAGGGAGGCGCTCGCCATTAAATGGGCTTGTCAGCATTTTCATTTGTACCTTTTCGGTCACGAATTCAAAGTCGTCACGGACCACAAGCCACTCGTGCCGCTATTCGGGGGCTCTGCCAGGCTTGCGCCACCCCGGATCGAAAGGTGGGCCGTTCAACTTCAAACATACCGGTTCGAAGTCATCTTCCGCCCAGGAGCAGACAACCCGGCGGACTTCTTGTCGCGCCATCCAGGACACCCCTCTCCCGTGTCAGAGCTAGACGACCTTGAGTACGTGGAGGAGTTCGTCAGGGTACTGTCGCAAGATGCATGCCCGAAGGCCCTTACGCTGGAGGTGATTGGGGAAGCCACGGACCGGGTGAAGGCCACGCTCGAAAATTGCAACTGGAAGCGTTTCTTGGATGGAGCCAGTGCCCTAACTCAGAATGAACAGACCTTTCGGCAACAGATGTGGCGCGCGCAGAGTGAACTTAGCACCGGACCCCATGGAGTGGTTTTGCGAGGTGCCACCATTGTCATCCCCTCGAGCCTGCAGCGGGAAGTAGTTTGCCTCGCTCATCAAGGACACCAGGGAGTGGCAAAAACGAAGGCTCGTCTGCGTGGCCGGGTGTGGTTCCCAGGCATTGACAGTGCGGTAGAGGAGGAGATCCGCAACTGCCACTCGTTTGTCATCACCAGCCAGGAGCCGGCACCGCATCCCGTCATCACAGAGGACCTGTGCGACATTCCCTGGTCAAAGATAAGCATTGACTTTGGCTATTTCCCCGACGGGCGACAAGCCCTGGTACTGATCGACTCATGCTCCAGATTCCCGGTGGTGGAGGTGGTTCCTTCCACCGCGTTCAGTCACGTGAAGCCAGCGCTAGACCGGCCATTTGCCATGCTGGGTTTTCCTGACGAGATAAGATCAGACAATGGCCCACCCTTCCAGGGCAGTGACTTCAGGGCCTATCTAAGCAGGCGAGGAATCAGCCACAGGAAGATCACGCCACAGTGGCCTCAAGCCAACGGGGAGGTTGAAAGGTTCATGCGAACAATGAACCGGGCGTTGCAGATCGGCGTGGAACAAGGTGAGGCACCAGAAGAATGTCTGGCACAATTTCTCAGCGCCTACAGGCAGACACCGCACTGCACCACCAAGTGTGCGCCGGCACATGTCATGTTTCGGAGAACACCACGAGACTGTATACCGACGAGCCCGGCGTGGCAGTCCCCGGAAATAAATTACGAGGCGACTCAAGACAGAAGGAGGCACACAAACGAAAGAGCAAGCCGGGCGCGAGGGGCCCGAGTCAGACCCATAGCGGTCGGAGACCATGTGGTGCTGAAGACCCGGCACCACAACTGGAAATATCAGACAACAACCACAACTGGAAATATCAGACAACATTCGAACCAGAGGTGTGGGAGGTCGTGAACATCCACGGCACCATGGTGTCAGCTGCACGCGGCACGAGAGCCGTAACGAGGAATGTGTCGTGGTTCAAGCGAGTCTCCAATCAATGAAGGAACCACGAGGGGACCGATGACAGACAACGTGGAAGGGGGTGACGGAGACACAGGTGACGAAGACACAACACTCCTCGGGACACCAGCGAACCATCAAGATCCGGAATTGTCGGTGCCCCGGCCCACACCGGAGCCCAGTGTCACCCAGGCTAGTCCCGCACGCGACACCGAAGAACCCATGAGAGAGGGTCGGGCTGGAGAAGAACGGAGCAAGAGGTACAATCTCCGACCAAACCCGACCCCCAGTCAGAAACTCAAAGACTATGCATGGGGTCTCCGTGCCGCTGAAACATACAAATAGCTGGGACTAAGTGACTGTGAGTTTGGAGGGATGTACTGACGGAGCCACCCGGCCCGTCCACACACGCACGCACGCACACACACAGCCTGGGGGTGGGTCAAGCCCTCAGGTATAAATAAACGCGCGCAAGACCGTCTCGTGGTCTTCGGCCCTTACTCAGCAGCTAGTGTCCATGTCTTATTGTCATTTGAGTATAGGTAGGCCCCACTCTGTGGCCTAGGTCATCACTGCCCCTCACCGACTTTACATCTGGTATTGTGCTTGGTCATTGATGAGTCTCGGTTTCACCATCAGGGCACAACCTGATGGAGACCTAGCTGAATTAGGGGGAGCCATGTGCGGCCAGTAAAGATAAGAACGGCGGGGCGGTGTGGTGGGGCAGGAGGGGTGGAAGACGACAGGTGATGGGATAGGGAAAACAACATAAATAAATAAAACCTCAAACCTTGCGCTCGTCTTGGCGATGCGGCGAGCGCAAGGTAAGTGATTTTATTTATTTTCCCTATCCCGTCATCTGTCGACTCCCCCCTGCCCCGCCCATTGCTCTTACGTGTACTGGCCGCACTTGGTGGGAGCGTATCTATACTGTGCACAATTTAGTCACAATTGCTTTGCTATCGATCCTTTGCTACCCAGGGTCGACGGTCCTTCACAGCAGGGTGGACCACGATTCCATCACCACACATTCCCCTGCCAAGTTACCAGGTTAATGTGTAACTAACTGCACTTGTCAAGATTCTTTCTTTGCATTTTGGTGCTTTTATTCATGTTTATACCTTTATAAAACCACTTCTACAAGTCCTGAAATGAAAGGAAAAACCCTTTCTCAGATTACCTGGCTTCTAAGACCTACAATGCAAAGAAAAATCCTTGATTGCAGAAGGTAGCCATGTGTGGAGCTTTGAAACTGGATTTTCACGAAGTACATTGTGAGAACTTCACTACATTACTGATATCAGCATGCTGCCAAGCAAATATGTTAAACTTTTCACAAATTCATCCAGTATTACAGATAAAATGGCATGTTTTTTAATTGGTGGAGAAATAAGGCCCATACATAGCTTTGCACAATCGGAAAAGAACTCTCCAGTTAGTAGAATTATTTACTAGTTTCCTGTATGAGCAGCTCACCAAAGCAAGGGCCATATTATCAAGCAAGGGCAATACATTATCGCTGCTTTTATCAGCAGGAAACTGCCGCTAAAGCGGCGATAATGGGCTTGATAATATGCCCTTGTGAATTCCCATAGAAGCCCCGGTTAACACCAGAACAATAATGTATCGCCCTTGCTTGATAATATGGCCCCTAGTTTTTTAGGTCTCGTCTGCTGGTAGCACACATGCGCTGTCCCTCTGGAGACCACCTCTTGCTTCAAAAAAAAAAAAACTCGAAAGGGGTTTTTAGCCTGCCCATTACTTACCATCTATTGTTGAGATTGTCACTCTCATTTTCTAGCTTGCTATTGAAGACCAGGAGTCCGCTTTGGCATTGCTTTAGTATGTCTCTGTTTAATTCTTTCTTTTTTTTAGCATGATCCATCTACCTATTTCGTCCTTGATTAGTGTTCTTCTGTGTTGCTTGCACTTGGCGCTTGTATTTTTGTTCAGTTCAACACCATTTCAGTTGAATGTAAACAATTTTCAATGATTGTAAACAATTTGCAATAATAATTTAAATATAACGTCAATTACTGAAACCTACATTTTATCCCGTTTGTTGCTTTAAATATACTTCTGTTGTTACCATTGTTGCAATACAGTATTTTCAAAATTAACGTTTGCCGCTCCAAAACATTTTTTTGTTGCTCATAATATTGCAGACATCTCCCTCTGCAGAAAGAAAAGGTACTCTTTAAATACCAGGGGGCATATTATCAGAGACCGGTGTTAAAATTATCGCCGTTTTATCAGCAGGAAACTGCGATAATGGGCTTGATAATACGCCCTTGTTAATTCCCATAGAAGCCCATGTTCTGATGTTAACATGGGCTTCTATGGGAATTAACAAGGGCGTATTATCAAGCCCATTATCGCTGTTTTATCGGCAGTTTCCTGCCGATAAAACGGCGATAATTTTAACACCGGTCCTTGATAATATGCCCCAAGATTCCTAACCTCTTAACTGCTGCCCCATCTAGTGCTGACTCGGCAGGCGGCAGTTAAATGCCGTTTGTGCTATTAGTGTCAGGTTTGGGGGATTTTGAAAGGCTGCAATGATTAATCAGAAATGCAGCAGCATCCAGCTGCACAACCAGAAATGTATATTTTATGTAGCAATACATTTGCACGATTTGTGTTTGTTTGTGGTCATGTATGATCAGAGTCTGGCTTAGGCTCCGAAGGCTGTTAATTTCGGCAAATATGCCCAAGGTTTGCGGCTCTTTAAAAGTGCCCAAAAAATGTAGTGTGATACCGTGCAAATACTTTATTTCACTGAGTTTCCTGTTTGTTCTTTATCCCCTATGAGAGCCTTTTAAATGCTTGCATTCAGAATGTGCCCTCATTGCTTTTAACTGTCATCAGTTGTACCAAAAATGCCAAGCAACATGCATTTCCTGCAACCAGTAAGATGTGGAGGGACAGGTGCTCAAGAAAAATCAAGGCTCAGCTATCCATTAATTTTGACTTTGCAGTGTAGGTATCTATTTAATTTTTTACTGACATACCCTACTAATGTGTCAGTCGCACTGTAAAGCCTGATCTATTGGAGCACCAAGCATGACACAGGCACCTCTGCCTTGGCGTGTTGAGTAAGCTGAGAAACGCTTACCACCTCATCCTGCTGTCACCTGCATCATGAAATCCGTCCCTGTCCCTGTGTCCCTTCTGTACCACAGTACCCCTCTCAGGTAAATGGCACCCTTTACCTCATTTGTGCAACAGCTTTTCAAGGTGCTGATTGTTGCATGTGTAAGCCGCAGAGGAAGAGTTCTTGGTAGGGGTGGGGGTGGATAGGGTGTGAGAGAGGTGGATTTGTGTCTGATTGGTAGCCCAGGTCACCGCATTGGGTGCAGATCTGTACTCTCCCATTGTTCATTTCTTTAACATTCTTTAACGTGAACTATGAAATGTCATATACAGCACTCACCCCCTCTCTCCCGTTAGCAAAGGCCCAGGGCCAAAACAACTGTAGATGCCCTTCAAAGATCTTGGCTTTGGAAACATCTGCTGGGCTAGCAGCAAACCAGTCAAATCTAACACTGACCCGTTCCCATCCTCATTATCCTTCAGAACAATTGGCCTGACGGTCCCTATCCTGTGACGCATGTGGAGGCCACTCGTCCAATGAGAGACAAGGTAGGACAAGTTAAGATAGGATAAAAGATGAGCTCATAAGGTGTGGATGGAACAGAAAGAAAAATAAGGAAGAACAAGTGGGGATAGCAGCCTTTGAGTTATTACAAAGAAGGTTAAAGAAAAATAGAGAGGGAGCAAACTATCGACAAGAAGAAAAAAGAAAGGATAACTAGAAGCTATGGAAAGAGCCTGGGCTGTAACGAAGAGAAACATCCATATTGTATTTAGCTATGTATGTATCTGACAACAGGAACAATGAACCCCTTACTCCTACACCTCGCATGATTGGCTATGAGTTAATCCGTTCAATTATTTTACCTGGGGAGAAAGTTGACCAATTTACATCTGATTCATGGGTGATGCATATATTATAAGGCCATAAGCAGTGAGTGCCATCAGAAAATTAGGGGACACCTCACATAGGCAACCACTGTTTGCCTGTTGGCTAGCTATTACACGTGGTAGGGTTTCTCATCATAAGCATACTTATGTGCTTTCAGCAATGCTTGTCACTGTATTAGGAGCCATGTGACAAGGAAACCTAATGTGTGTTGCTGTATCTATCCCTACAGCCTATTATGTCTAGTCCTCAGTGTCCGAGTGCTGCTGTCCATTCACTACGTCTCATGACAACCAAATTAAAAATGTGTCAAAGGGACTATTATCCTTTATTTATTAAGAACCAAGGTAAGGGATTAAAACTAGAGTTACTTATGAGCGAAAAACATGTTCCATTGCCAGAGAATTGTGTGGTAATTTCATCAGGGCAACAGGACCACTGTATAACCCATTAGTTCCCCAAAATTGCATAGGGAGAATAAAAGGGGAAGAAGATGGTAGAAGAGGACTAGAATAATGTATATAGTGATAAAGTAACAAGGGATAAGGAAGATGGGGCTAATGAGACAAGAGAAAAGAAAAGAATCAAGGACAAAGCAACAGAGAAAGGAGAAGACAGAGAAGCAAAGAGTGGAGAGAGACACGGAGAAGTGCTAAGAGAGTTGAGGGGAAAAGAAGGGTGCAGGAACAGAGTGAAGAGAAATATAAAAAAGGCGTGAAATACAAAAAAGGGAAATGAAAAATGTAAACCTGGGGGATAAAGGAGTAGTAAAGAGGAATGACATAATGAGAGTGAATAATGTATCTGATTATAAAATGATTATAAGAGGAGGACTGAGGAAGAAGGGTCATTACATTATTGTCTCCTCGACGCGCCCTTAGTTATGCCCCTGGCTCCACCTCTAGTCCACAGTTCAGTGGGTTGAGTACCTGCACTTATTTTTCCCCATTGTGGATTCAGCCTCATGAACACTATGAAGTCTAAATTGAGAAATAGTCAGGAGGAGTATCACTTGGACATGCTGATCAGGACAAAAGCCTACCTTTTGAGTGGCAAAGTTAAGCTTGATAAAGGTTATCAGTGGTGAAAGATGGGCCAGGACCGGTGAAAGAAGCAGACATGTCACACATCTCGTGTCAGCACTCGACTTGTCTGAGCCACCCTTTCCCACAGTCTGTTGGTCCTGGATGTGCACATTGTACAGACTGCCACTTAGAAGGGACACAAATTGCAAGGTGGTATATCAACATGTTAATGTGTTATGTAACTGACAACTTGCTAAATTTATATACCCTTGTATAGTCTCCCAACATTCTTCCACCAAATTAGCAATTCTCCAATTGAGAATATTCAATAAAATCTTATTATGGTGCTATCTTCTGAGTCTTGTTCTTTTCTAAACGTGGGGTGCAGGCCCCACTAGAGTAAACAAATCATGTCATGATCTGTATCTACATTGTAAAGCTGTCTCAAGACTATTAAATGGACCTATCATTGAAAACACATTTTCTGAGTGGTAATTGCCACAGATGTATATACTCAAGTACTGCACTGGCATGCTTGGTGCACAAAGCCTTGGCTGAAGCGCACACAGATCTTGCACTGCCGCACACAGAGGAAATAAATTAGAGGGAACATTGGTGCTGAGCCCTTTTTAGTTTGATCATTTGAGACCTCTTGTATATACTTTAGTATATATGGTAAACATCTTTTACAACGAAACTTTTTCCACGCAGTACCTTTACAACGCAGGTATTACAACGCAAGTCGTCACAACGACTTGCGCTGGAGGGCGCTGTAGGATAGGGAATAGTTTAATTACTATCCCAAACCTTCCCTACTATCCACGGGGACTGGAGTTGGAATAGTAAATTAAACTATTCACTATCCAGCACCCCGCGACTTGCGTTGTAAAACCTGCGTTGTAAAGGCATGCGTGGAAAAAGCATGCGTTGTAATGACATACATCCGTATATATTTCTCTTTTGGTCTTTAAAGCATCTCCCTGCTTTTTATTTGTTTGTTTCAGTGTCCTTTAAAAGTCCTTACTTGCTAGTGGTCAGCCCTGCCTCTTTCTCCCTCCTTTATCTCTTACATTTACTCCCATGGAGCAGGAACCAAGTAGTGTATCATTATGCTTTGGCTGTTTATCTATTGTTTGGGGACCTATTTTTACCTTGGTTTCCTTCTTGTGTTTCGGCGGGTGCGTGATCAGCTTAGGTGCCCATAGCTGCTTGTTCTAGTTGGTGTTGGATCGGCTTTTCAGGGAAAGACACTCCTGCCGGCGGTCGTTTTCAAATATACAAGATGGCCAAGTACGAATTGGATTGATATTAGGAGTATTCACGGCAAGATACTTAGGGCCAGATGTAGGTAATTCCTATTTACCGACTCCTAAATACCGAATCATACCGATTCGGTATTTAACACCTTAACCGCGGTCAGATTTACCGTGGTGCGCTGAAGATTACGAAAACCTGCGGTTCATGACGAGCTCAGCTCGTCATGAGTGTACGAGAGGTGTACCTCATGACGAGCTGAGCTCGTCATGAGCGTCGAAGGGGTTAAGAGTAGGTAAATAGGAATGAGGCATATGTAGGTAATTCTAATTTTTCAATTACCGATTCGGTAAGATTCGGTATTTACCGATTCGGTAAATACCAAATCGGTATTTCACATTGATTCCTATGGGCCTTGAAGCCCATGGGAATCAATGAGAAATACCGATTCGGTATTTACAGAATCGGTAAATACCGAATCCTGGCAGGGGGAACGGGGTGTCACTTTGACACCCTGTAGCACCCCAATTGCAGGCTTGTGTGCCATGTGGCACACATACATGCCCTAAGGGCCTGTCTGTGTGTCACATGGCATATGTGTACATGCTCAGATGTGCATGTACACTGGAATTCGGTATTTTACCTCCCAATAGGATTGAGTGGTAAAATAAGAATTCCTAAGGTCCTGTGGCACTGCAAACTGTGCCACCTACATATGGATTTACAGAATCGGTATATTTACCGATTCGGAAAAATACCGAAGTGGTAAATTTACCGAATCGGTAAATATACCGATTCTGTAAATTCCGAGCCACCTACATGTCAAAAGCCAAATACCAGTTGGATAACGGCAGATTTCGGTCGTTACCGACCGGTATTTGGCTACATACATCTGGCCCTTATTGTCTTTTGAATTTATGGTCAAAATATATTTGCAGTTTTGGTGCCTGTAAAAGTACTGATCCACTGTCCGCTTTTCTATGCATATAGAATTTTGTGTTGCACTTAGCTGGAGGCATTTTCATTTTACAATTGCCTTACAACGCATACAGACAATGGGAGATACCACACCCCCTGACCCCCTTAGCTAGGCTTTCCTGTATTTTTAATTTATGTGCTTTTAGAGGATGCTGGAATATGCTGCGAGTAAATCTGAACTGCAACTTCGGATCGAAGCATATCTTGTTTGGTCCAGTCAATGTTTAAAGTACTATAAAATTAAAAACAGAGCATTTACTGTGTCTTAGAAAAATTGGTCGTGAAGTTCAGTTAGGAGCTGATAGTAAGGTTTCAGTAGGTACAAAGGTATATATTATAGTGTCATCTATAAGTTAAAGGCTGCTGGGTTGTATATTCCTTAATGTCTTTGCATATTACGATGTAAAAATTGCTCTTTTCATATTTCGTGTAGCGTATATGAGCCTGCAAAATTCCAAGATGCCAAAACTTTTTTGTTGTTCAAAATTAACAGCTTACATCTACTCTGTTTCCATTCTAGTCCTTCTCTCTTTTTATTAAAATCCTAGGCTTGTGTCCACTTTTCATTTCCCTGTCTTGATAGACTTGACCACTAGAGCAAAGGAGAGCGGCTCATGTGCACTGTGTTAGTGTTGGGCATAGGACAGGAGGAATGCTACTCCCCAAGATGGTGGCGGAGGGTGGAGAGAAGAGGGATAGAGATGAACAAGATTAAGATCCAGTTCACCACCTGCGAAGGTTTCTGCAAGCTGCTGGCCTGCTTTGAATATAGCCTTCCTAACGGGGTATTTTTTACCCCGCAAAGTTACAAAAAAGATCTCTTTGTCAATGTCAACGACCAGTCTAGCAAAGGGACCAGGTCTGCTTCAATGTGGGTCAGAAGGTTTAGTTCTATATCTACAAAGGCTTGCGCTAGATGAGGTTGTCAGTGGTCCTGAGTTGCCAAAAGCGGTAGTGTTAGAGAGGGTCAGTCCATGTGCCCTGTGTATTTGGCTCGCTGTACTTTAGTTTGTGCATTTCTGTCATTGGAACCTCTAGTTTTTAGTTGGTGAAGACCTTTAGTCCTTTAGTTGTTGCTCGTTGGAGCGTTCTCTTTTGAGATGCTTCTCTTTTGGGATTGCCTGTTCCTATAAATATTGCCTCGGCAGCTTTGTGGTAAGTGTCTGTCTTCTTTGGCCTGCCTGTTAGAACAGATTATGGTGGACTGGACTCAATATGTAATTGTATTTACATAGTGCTTACTATTCTTGATGATATATTATAAATAACAAGGGTCCTTAGAGCAAGAAACTATAAAAAGAAATAAATATAGACCAAATGGAAATATATTATTGGGGGGAATGTCCAGCCGGACAATTTATTTCCCTGATACAAAAATAATTATGCAACAATAGAACACTGAGTGTGATAAAACACTGAGTGTGATAAAAGCGGGACACCGGCCGATGTCCGACTAACACACTAAGAAGACATACAACATGAAAAAATAGCAGGCAATAGCAGGACATCTGATTAGGGTAAATCATAAACCAGACAATCTGTAGCATACACATATGCAAGGAAACAGTATAAAACAATTTATGCATTCAGTGTAATGTGTCGACGACGTTTCGAACCACAATTAATAAAGGTTCATCCTCAGGACAGAGGGTAATTGCCTTAAAAATACACATTTGTAAATATATCACTAGTAGAAATGTACATATGCCATACCATAGGAAAAGAAGGGAGACATAAAAGAATAAAGACATGTCATTAGAACATTGTTAAGACTGCGTGCATAAATTGCATGACTCATACCATGCCATAGTGCTGCCGGCAACGGGGTGTAGTACATGCTAAGTGCAGGCAGTGGAAACAACAGGAGGGGCAAGGCTAATGGCGCCGCGTATCAACAGTGCATAGAGGTGACTCTGGCAAGTACAGGCCGGGGTGCAATGGAGATAAATAATCGCGTGGGGAGTGAAACGGCAACAAACAGGAGTGCCAGCAAGTGCAACCACTGAGATGTGACGTTGTGAGGAAGTGGAGTGGCTTACCAATTGTGTAGCACTCAATTAGAAAAAACTTCTTGTACTTGTTACTTTTGTTTTGCTTGAGAGCAAAAAACCGTAATAGATCTGATGGGGAGAAAAGGATTCGGTGAGTTGACTCGAACTGCTACCCAAATTTGCAGGTCTACAAGAACAATTCCTACCTTTGAGAATGCCCTCGAAAAAATGAGATCTGTGAAAGGAGGGGACGAAATTGTAATTAAAGTAAAATGATAGCGTGAATAATGCAGGTTACAGGGGCCTGGCTTACCCGAAATGAGTTGCTCTCGGTATCCGGGTCTGGGGAAAAAATAAACAACCAAGCGGGCAGCGTGAGTGCCGGTTATCTCTTTTGCCGAATGAATTAAAGATACACAAAGACTGTGTGTCTAGAGTGAGTTGTACTTATCGGCATGCAATTCCCCGTCCTTCACTCGGAGAATAATTATTGCACTTTCAGTTCGCCTCATTGTTTTCAGTATCACGGCTTTCTCTATGTGTCCTGTTCCCATCCCAAAATGGCCGACAGCCCTTGTCGTACGCCGATTGGTTCACATCCCCCACGTGACTCCCCTGCCCACTACATCGCGTCTTGCCTTGCAATTTTCGCCGCGCAGATTCCCCGTGCCAGCAAGAACCCCCATTGTGGACTTGCACGCTGTATTACCAGGTGAGATCCGTCCCGGTCTCTTTGTGTATCTTTAATTCATTCGGCAAAAGAGATAACCAGCACTCACGCTGCCCGCTTGGTTGTTTATTTTTTCCCCAGACCCGGATACCGAGAGCAACTCATTTCGGGTAAGCCAGCCCCCTGTAACCTGCATTATTCACGCTATCATTTTACTTTAATTACAATTTCGTCCCCTCCTTTCACAGATCTCATTTTTTCGAGGGCATTCTCAAAGGTAGGAATTGTTCTTGTAGACCTGCAAATTTGGGTAGCAGTTCGAGTCACCTCACCGAATCCTTTTCTCCCCATCAGATCTATTACGGTTTTTTGCTCTCAAGCAAAACAAAAGTAACAAGTACAAGAAGTTTTTTCTAATTGAGTGCTACACAATTGGTAAGCCACTCCACTTCCTCACAACGTCACATCTCAGTGGTTGCACTTGCTGCCACTCCTGTTTGTTGCCGTTTCACTCCCCACGCGATTATTTATCTCCATTGCACCCCGGCCTGTACTTGCCAGAGTCACCTCTATGCACTGTTGATACGCGGCGCCATTAGCCTTGCCCCTCCTGTTGTTTCCACTGCCTGCACTTAGCATGTACTACACCCCGTTGCCGGCAGCACTATGGCATGGTATGAGTCATGCAATTTATGCACGCAGTCTTAACAATGTTCTAATGACATGTCTTTATTCTTTTATGTCTCCCTTCTTTTCCTATGGTATGGCATATGTACATTTCTACTAGTGATATATTTACAAATGTGTATTTTTAAGGCAATTACCCTCTGTCCTGAGGATGAACCTTTATTAATTGTGGTTCGAAACGTCGTCGACACATTACACTGAATGCATAAATTGTTTTATACTGTTTCCTTGCATATGTGTATGCTACAGATTGTCTGGTTTATGATTTACCCTAATCAGATGTCCTGCTATTGCCTGCTATTTTTTCATGTTGTATGTCTTCTTAGTGTGTTAGTCGGACATCGGCCGGTGTCCCGCTTTTATCACACTCAGTGTTCTATTGTTGCATAATTATTTTTGTATCAGGGAAATAAATTGTCCGGCTGGACATTCCCCCCAATAATATATTTCCATTTGGTCTATATTTATTTCTTTTTATAGTTTCTTGCTCTAAGGACCCTTGTTCTTTATAATATAGTACCTACCCATGGTCCTTAGCTTATTGCGCCTTGGGTGCCCTTGTCCTTTTCAAATAATACTATTCTTGATGAGGCATTGAAGCATTTTACTGAGAGTTGCATGCTACTCCCAGAACCTTTTCTGCTATAGTCTCTAATATTCCGCTGTAAATCTTTGTAATGATCATCAAGGGTTAGGCAGACACATACAAGGGGTAGGATCTTACGGAGTTAAAAAGGAATGTATGCACATTTTATTTGAAAACTCTTCCAGATATGTGAGTTCAGACTACCAGTTGTACAAAAATAACACTTTCAATAAGTACTTCTAAATGCAGTGCTATAATGTGCCTATTAGTGTCAAAGGTTCCATGTTAAAGAACAGTAGATGTTGTAGCACCCATGAAAATGTGCAAAATTTGAAATACTTATATGATCCCAAATGCGAGACCTATTGGCTATGTTTGTTTGCCAATTTGGGGAACTTATCTCTTAGGGCTCTATAACTTTTTTTCACACAAGTTATCCATGACAAATTTGTGTCCTTTTTTCCAACATCCTGGGGATTGTACAGGTATCCAAGCTTTGTGTTTTTCTCTGGAGAGGACTAAGAAAATTGTTTAAATATATATACATTTTGAGCTTTTGGGGAACAAAGCTAAAAAGTGCTCTGGATAAAAGTGTCTGCTTTTTCTCTAACAGTGGCATGAACAAACGGTTTGCTGTGCAAAAGTCACCATCTTCCAGCTTTCAGGAGCATGCAGAGCCATATATAAAAATAATAATGTTGCCACTATTTTTGCATTTTTCGATTTTTTGTGCCCTGAACCTTCTTCCAGTTTGTGGTGGAAACCAGTGTAAAACCCATGGGGATCAAGGAAAGCTATAGATTTCTGGAAAGTAGACAATATTCTGAATTTATCAAGGGCTCACATGTGTAGATCCCTCAATGTTTTCCCAAGGAAACCAACTGTTGGAATAAATAAATATTGAAAATGAGCAGTAAACATGTTGTCACAATGGGAGATTTACAAAAGCAATATAGCATTATGTTTAGAGTTTGTAGGTTATCTTAAAACCCAAGGTACATAGCGCCAACAACTGAGTTGCATTGTACAATGGTTTTTCATTGTGTACTGAGTAGAGACCAATTGAGATGGTGAAATATGTAGAGTTAAAAATGGGTATTAAGGAAACCTAATTATTTCTGAAACGGGCAACATGATATGGAGTTTAGGATTAGTGGTTATTTGTAAATCTCAGAATTTCTAGGTACATGTACGAGCATATCTTTTAAAGGATATTTTTCAGAATGCCTTCTTTCTTACATACTGGCTTAGATTTATAAGGCACACATGTAGTGAAATTCAAATGGTAAAAATAAATGTTCTACTATTTTATCCTCCCACATGTCTTCTGATAAAAATGGTACATTACTTGTGTAATTAGCCCTAGTGTCCTCAACAGGCAATGGGCCAAAACACAACATGGGTTCATCATATTTTTCCACTTAAAACAGATCTGTTTTTCTAATGTGGATAACTGTAGATTTTGGGCCGTAGCCCAGCCAGACCGTAGAGAAACCTAGCAAACAGACACATTTTTGAAAAGTAGACACCGGAGGAATTCAGCGTGGTGTAACTTGCATGGCTCTCATCAGATTTTTTTACCCAGAATCCATTACAAACCTCAAACTTTGACAAAAAAAACAAATTTTTCTCACATTTCTTTGATGGAAAGTTCTGGAAATTGCAGGGAGTCACAAACCTCTTTCCACCCAGCATTCTCCTAAGTCTTCTGATAACAACTGTACCTCAGCTGTTTGTAATCCTAGTGCCAGCAACAGGGAACAGCCCAAAATGCAACATGGATACATTCCATTTTTCCAATCAAAACTGACCCTTTTTTTCAAAGTAGATAACTGCGGATTTTGGGCCCTCGCTCAGCTGCACCTAAGGAAACCTAGCAAACCTGCACATTGTTGAAAACTAGACAACTAGGAGAGTCCAGGGTTTTATGACTTGTGTGACTCTCACTAGGGTTATTAACCCAGAAGCCCTTGCAAACGTCAAACTTTGGTAAAAAACACACATTTTTCTCACATTTCTGTGACAGAAAGTTCTGGAACCTGTGAGGAGTCAAAATTCCTACCACCCTGAGTTCCCACGCCTTCCAATAAGAACGGTACCCCACGTGTGTGAGTGGTCCAAAAGACCAAGACACAATAGGCCCATGAGTGCTACTTTGATAGATTAGCAATAGGGGTAGCTGTGGTATTTGAGAATGTGCTGTGATGCCACTAATGCAAACCTATGAACCACAGACATTTTTTAAAACTAGACAACCAGGGGATTTCAAGGTGATGCGTCTTGTGCGGATCTCCTGAGTTTGGTTTTCTTACTCAAAATGGTCTGCAAACCTCAAACTTTGCCTAACTTCACACTTTTCCTCACATTTCTTTGATGGAACCTTCTGGAACCTGCAAGCTCTGCAAACCTAAAACTTTGCCTGACATCATACATTTTCCTCACATTTCTTTGATGGAACCTTCTGGTATCTGCAGGAATCCACAAAAATTCCTACCTCCCAGCGTAACCAAATATGGCTCAATAAAAATGCTAGCCACTTGTGTGGCTGGTCCTAGTGCCTGCGACAGGAGCAGATCAAACCGAGGTCAATGGGAGCCCTTGTGAGGGGACTCCCATTGACCTCGGTTCTGTTCTCTGACACTTGCCAAAAACTTCACACTGTCAGGGACCTTGATTTATCGCCGACTGGGCAGATTATCTAATTTTCTCACCTCTCTATCAGATACTATATTTCCTGTAGTACTTAATCATCCCAACTTCCTAGTAGTAGGTGACTTTGAGTTATATTTTGATTAAGGCTCCATTATATTTGAGTTGGTCCAATCATTTTGCTATTAACATTTCCATAAATCTCAGAGGGGCGCTGGTGGGATTTGACCCTACTCCAGCATGTTTGCATCAGGGGGCTAAATATACCTCTGCAAGATTTCCTCAAAGTTGGCTGCCTGCTTTCTGGTGTCTGCGAAAGCAGTTTTGTTTACAGTCAAGGTGTTGGCATCGGGCAGTCCACCGGCAGCATAATGGGAAAGCATGGGACGTTGCTCATCGGCAATCTGTGACTGCACGGATGGCGCTGGTACACTGCTACTAGCCCACGATCTGGCGGACCCGTGTGCTGAAGGTTTGAAACGAATTGCGGGGACTCGAGAGGCTCTCATGTATATAGTGACTGAATTCATATAACGTCCAGCTCTGCATACGCCACAAACACTAGGATTTTCCTTTGTTTCCCCACGTTACACTGACTCAGTTCTGGAGCATGCTGGGAGTTGCAGTGCCAGTAGTTCTACGCTGCACCCAACGACCACATGGTTTTGGGGAGGGGCGTGCACTCAGCATTCAAGAGTGCTGCAGGGACTCACATCAGCTGGACGCATGAACTTTCAGTTGGGCAGAGGCGTCTGAGGAAGGCTCACGCCGAAATGCATAACGCCGTATCTGCTTACAAATAAAGAACCTCACGATCAATTCCTCGTTTGTGGCTCCTTCCTTCGCTCTTGCTGGAGGTTGTGGCAGATTATTTCGCGTCGACCAGAGACGCGCTAAGGAGCTCACGTTTCCTCAAAGTTGGCTGCCTGCTTTCTGGTGTCTGCGAAAGCAGTTTTGTTTACAGTCAAGGTGTTGGCATCGGGCAGTCCACCGGCAGCATAATGGGAAAGCATGGGACGTTGCTCATCGGCAATCTGTGACTGCACGGATGGCGCTGGTACACTGCTACTAGCCCACGATCTGGCGGACCCGTGTGCTGAAGGTTTGAAACGAATTGCGGGGACTCGAGAGGCTCTCATGTATATAGTGACTGAATTCATATAACGTCCAGCTCTGCATACGCCACAAACACTAGGATTTTCCTTTGTTTCCCCACGTTACACTGACCCAGTTCTGGAGCATGCTGGGAGTTGCAGTGCCAGTAGTTCTACGCTGCAACCAACGACCACATGGTTTTGGGGAGGGGCGTGCACTCAGCATTCAAGAGTGCTGCAGGGACTCACATCAGCTGGACGCATGAACTTTCAGTTGGGCAGAGGCGTCTGAGGAAGGCTCACGCCGAAATGCATAACGCCGTATCTGCTTACAAATAAAGAACCTCCCGATCAATTCCTCGTTTGTGGCTCCTTCCTTCGCTCTTGCTGGAGGTTGTGGCAGATTATTTCGCGTCGACCAGAAACGCGCTAAGGAGCTCACGTTTCCTCAAAGTTGGCTGCCTGCTTTCTGGTGTCTGCGAAAGCAGTTTTGTTTACAGTCAAGGTGTTGGCATCGGGCAGTCCACCGGCAGCATAATGGGAAAGCATGGGACGTTGCTCATCGGCAATCTGTGACTGCACGGATGGCGCTGGTACACTTCTACTAGCCCACGATCTGGCGGACCCGTGTGCTGAAGGTTTGAAACGAATTGTGGGGACTCGAGAGGCTCTCATGTATATAGTGACTGAATTCATATAACGTCCAGCTCTGCATACGCCACAAACACTAGGATTTTCCTTTGTTTCCCCACGTTACACTGACCCAGTTCTGGAGCATGCTGGGAGTTGCAGTGCCAGTAGTTCTACGCTGCAACCAACGACCACATGGTTTTGGGGAGGGGCGTGCACTCAGCATTCAAGAGTGCTGCAGGGACTCACATCAGCTGGACGCATGAACTTTCAGTTGGGCAGAGGCGTCTGAGGAAGGCTCACGCTGAAATGCATAACGCCGTATCTGCTTACAAATAAAGAACCTCCCGATCAATTCCTCGTTTGTGGCTCCTTCCTTCGCTCTTGCTGGAGGTTGTGGCAGATTATTTCGCGTCGACCAGAGACGCGCTAAGGAGCTCACGTTTCCTCAAAGTTGGCTGCCTGCTTTCTGGTGTCGGCGAAAGCAGTTTTGTTTACAGTCAAGGTGTTGGCATCGGGCAGTCCACCGGCAGCATAATGGGAAAGCATGGGACGTTGCTCATCGGCAATCTGTGACTGCACGGATGGCGCTGGTACACTGCTACTAGCCCACGATCTGGCGGACCCGTGTACTGAAGGTTTGAAACGAATTGCGGGGACTCGAGAGGCTCTCATGTATATAGTGACTGAATTCATATAACGTCCAGCTCTGCATATGCCACAAACACTAGGATTTTCCTTTGTTTCCCCACGTTACACTGACCCAGTTCTGGAGCATGCTGGGAGTTGCAGTGCCAGTAGTTTTACGCTGCAACCAACGACCACATGGTTTTGGGGAGGGGCGTGCACTCAGCATTCAAGAGTGCTGCAGGGACTCACATCAGCTGGACGCATGAACTTTCAGTTGGGCAGAGGCGTCTGAGGAAGGCTCACGCCGAAATGCATAACGCCGTATCTGCTTACAAATAAAGAACCTCACGATCAATTCCTCGTTTGTGGCTCCTTCCTTCGCTCTTGCTGGAGGTTGTGGCAGATTATTTCGCGTCGACCAGAGACGCGCTAAGGAGCTCACGTTTCCTCAAAGTTGGCTGCCTGCTTTCTGGTGTCTGCAAAAGCAGTTTTGTTTACAGTCAAGGTGTTGGCATCGGGCAGTCCACCGGCAGCATAATGGGAAAGCATGGGACGTTGCTCATCGGCAATCTGTGACTGCACGGATGGCGCTGGTACACTGCTACTAGCCCACGATCTGGCGGACCCGTGTGCTGAAGGTTTGAAACGAATTGCGGGGAC
Source organism: Lissotriton helveticus (assembly GCF_964261635.1). NCBI lineage: Eukaryota > Metazoa > Chordata > Amphibia > Caudata > Salamandridae > Lissotriton > Lissotriton helveticus. The sequence continues at coordinate 705,903,282 of NC_136072.1, forward strand.
TCGAGAGGCTCTCATGTATATAGTGACTGAATTCATATAACGTCCAGCTCTGCATACGCCACAAACACTAGGATTTTCCTTTGTTTCCCCACGTTACACTGACCCAGTTCTGGAGCATGCTGGGAGTTGCAGTGCCAGTAGTTCTACGCTGCAACCAACGACCACATGGTTTTGGGGAGGGGCGTGCACTCAGCATTCAAGAGTGCTGCAGGGACTCACATCAGCTGGACGCATGAACTTTCAGTTGGGCAGAGGCATCTGAGGAAGGCTCACGCCGAAATGCATAACGCCGTGTCTGCTTACAAATAAAGAACCTCACGATCAATTCCTCGTTTGTGGCTGCTTCCTTCGCTCTTGCTGGAGGTTGTGGCAGATTATTTTGCGTCGACCAGAGACGCGCTAAGGAGCTCACGTTTCCTCAAAGTTGGCTGCCTGCTTTCTGGTGTCTGCGAAAGCAGTTTTGTTTACAGTCAAGGTGTTGGCATCGGGCAGTCCACCGGCAGCATAATGGGAAAGCATGGGACGTTGCTCATCGGCAATCTGTGACTGCACGGATGGCGCTGGTACTGTCAGAACCTGTCGGAGCGCCTGCATGACTGCGCTGTTTGGCAGGAACGATCGTTTTCACCTTTAGGTTGCAAAGACTACAATTCCCAGAAGCCTCGGCTGAGGCTACATCTGTCTGTGAGACACGCTTCCTGTTGCGTGTTATCCTGTTTCCTGCTTGTGTCTCAGAGAAGGAAGGTTGCGTCTTGCCGCCTTGCTGGGGGCTCGTCCTGGACGGTTGCAGCGGTTGCTCTGCGGTTCAGGTAGGAGCGGCCCCTCACGCATCTTCTTTGCCCGTCATTGAGCGGAGCGCTGTGGGTGGCCACGCGTTGCCGTTTCCTGGTGCGTGCAGTGCAAGAACTGCCGCGCCTTGTTCCTTGTTGTTTGGATATTTGTGGAAGAGCGGAGCGGAGTGGTAGGACGCCACACGCTGCCGTGTCTTCTTCCTTTTGTGTACTTTGTGGCCATACTCGTTTGCCATTTTTACAGACAGTTGGTGGTGCGCGGTGGCGGTCGCAGCTCCGCGTAGCCAGAGCAAGCGCTTGTGTTATTCTTTTGGACCTTTTGTTCCTTTTTCAGGCGGAGCGCTGTGGCGGTCGCAGCTACGCGTTTCCGTGGGTTACATAGGCAAGCATAATGGGTGTTGTGTTCTAGCGGAGCCTATGTGTTTGTGACTACAACAAACCTCATGTATCATTTACTTTGGACTCACCTTTTTGTCTGATATCAAAGGACTGCCTTGTGTTTGGAGTGTACTGTTCCAACGGAGCGGAATGCTGTGGTTCTTGCTCCCCACGCATTACCGTGTCCAGTAGGTTGGCATTATCACTACTACAGGGTTTCTTTTCAGTTCTGTTTTTTCTTCATGGTGGTGACTTATACCCAGAATCCTTTTTCCTGTGTTCTTAGAATATGAATCAGGTATGAAAGGAAGAGTTCTGTTTGGGTCATGTGTGTATCAGTATTCGCTATCAGATTGAAGTTAACCTGTACATGTTCCCTATAGGTTTCAAGCCTGTCTCTCAAAAAAGGGGAATAGAGAAAACCCATATAAAAGACCTGCCTTTTAACCCACAGGTATATATCTTACATAGTAGTACATTAGCTTTTGCGGTGTTGTACGATTGGTGGTCTTACCCCTGTGTGTTCTGTCGTTTCAGGTACATCCCTTTCCCAGCTGTTCCCTTCCTTCCCTTCCCTGTTTATTATTTTACTTTTCCCCTCACCTAATGGCTCAAATCCTCTGTTGACAATATATCAGAGTGTTTGTGACGTTTGGAGGTGGGCTTTATACTCGACACCCGGATCCTGTGGAGCGTACCTGACAGGTACACTGCTACTAGCCCACGATCTGGCGGACCCGTGTGCTGAAGGTTTGAAACGAATTGCGGGGACTCGAGAGGCTCTCATGTATATAGTGACTGAATTCATATAACGTCTAGCTCTGCATACGCCACAAACACTAGGATTTTCCTTTGTTTCCCCATGTTACACTGACCCAGTTCTGGAGCATGCTGGGAGTTGCAGTGCCAGTAGTTCTACGCTGCAACCAACGACCACATGGTTTTGGGGAGGGGCGTGCACTCAGCATTCAAGAGTGCTGCAGGGACTCACATCAGCTGGACGCATGAACTTTCAGTTGGGCAGAGGCGTCTGAGGAAGGCTCACGCCGAAATGCATAACGCCGTATCTGCTTACAAATAAAGAACCTCACGATCAATTCCTCGTTTGTGGCTCCTTCCTTCGCTCTTGCTGGAGGTTGTGGCAGATTATTTCGCGTCGACCAGAGACGCGCTAAGGAGCTCACGTTTCCTCAAAGTTGGCTGCCTGCTTTCTGGTGTCTGCGAAAGCAGTTTTGTTTACAGTCAAGGTGTTGGCATCGGGCAGTCCACCGGCAGCATAATGGGAAAGCATGGGACGTTGCTCATCGGCAATCTGTGACTGCACGGATGGCGCTGGTACACTGCTACTAGCCCACGATCTGGCGGACCCGTGTGCTGAAGGTTTGAAACGAATTGCGGGGACTCGAGAGGCTCTCATGTATATAGTGACTGAATTCATATAACGTCCAGCTCTGCATACGCCACAAACACTAGGATTTTCCTTTGTTTCCCCACGTTACACTGACCCAGTTCTGGAGCATGCTGGGAGTTGCAGTGCCAGTAGTTCTACGCTGCAACCAACGACCACATGGTTTTGGGGAGGGGCGTGCACTCAGCATTCAAGAGTGCTGCAGGGACTCACATCAGCTGGACGCATGAACTTTCAGTTGGGCAGAGGCGTCTGAGGAAGGCTCACGCCGAAATGCATAACGCCGTATCTGCTTACAAATAAAGAACCTCACGATCAATTCCTCGTTTGTGGCTCCTTCCTTCGCTCTTGCTGGAGGTTGTGGCAGATTATTTCGCGTCGACCAGAGACGCGCTAAGGAGCTCACGTTTCCTCAAAGTTGGCTGCCTGCTTTCTGGTGTCTGCAAAAGCAGTTTTGTTTACAGTCAAGGTGTTGGCATCGGGCAGTCCACCGGCAGCATAATGGGAAAGCATGGGACGTTGCTCATCGGCAATCTGTGACTGCACGGATGGCGCTGGTACACTGCTACTAGCCCACGATCTGGCGGACCCGTGTGCTGAAGGTTTGAAACGAATTGCGGGGACTCGAGAGGCTCTCATGTATATAGTGACTGAATTCATATAACGTCCAGCTCTGCATACGCCACAAACACTAGGATTTTCCTTTGTTTCCCCACGTTACACTGACCCAGTTCTGGAGCATGCTGGGAGTTGCAGTGCCAGTAGTTCTACGCTGCAACCAACGACCACATGGTTTTGGGGAGGGGCGTGCACTCAGCATTCAAGAGTGCTGCAGGGACTCACATCAGCTGGACGCATGAACTTTCAGTTGGGCAGAGGCGTCTGAGGAAGGCTCACGCCGAAATGCATAACGCCGTGTCTGCTTACAAATAAAGAACCTCACGATCAATTCCTCGTTTGTGGCTGCTTCCTTCGCTCTTGCTGGAGGTTGTGGCAGATTATTTTGCGTCGACCAGAGACGCGCTAAGGAGCTCACGTTTCCTCAAAGTTGGCTGCCTGCTTTCTGGTGTCTGCGAAAGCAGTTTTGTTTACAGTCAAGGTGTTGGCATCGGGCAGTCCACCGGCAGCATAATGGGAAAGCACGGGACGTTGCTCATCGGCAATCTGTGACTGCACGGATGGCGCTGGTACACTGCTACTAGCCCACGATCTGGCGGACCCGTGTGCTGAAGGTTTGAAACGAATTGCGGCGACTCGAGAGGCTCTCATGTATATAGTGACTGAATTCATATAACGTCCAGCTCTGCATACGCCACAAACACTAGGATTTTCCTTTGTTTCCCCACGTTACACTGACCCAGTTCTGGAGCATGCTGGGAGTTGCAGTGCCAGTAGTTCTACGCTGCAACCAACGACCACATGGTTTTGGGGAGGGGCGTGCACTCAGCATTCAAGAGTGCTGCAGGGACTCACATCAGCTGGACGCATGAACTTTCAGTTGGGCAGAGGCGTCTGAGGAAGGCTCACGCCGAAATGCATAACGCCGTATCTGCTTACAAATAAAGAACCTCACGATCAATTCCTCGTTTGTGGCTCCTTCCTTCGCTCTTGCTGGAGGTTGTGGCAGATTATTTCGCGTCGACCAGAGACGCGCTAAGGAGCTCACGTTTCCTCAAAGTTGGCTGCCTGCTTTCTGGTGTCTGCGAAAGCAGTTTTGTTTACAGTCAAGGTGTTGGCATCGGGCAGTCCACCGGCAGCATAATGGGAAAGCATGGGACGTTGCTCATCGGCAATCTGTGACTGCACGGATGGCGCTGGTACACTGCTACTAGCCCACGATCTGGCGGACCCGTGTGCTGAAGGTTTGAAACGAATTGCGGGGACTCGAGAGGCTCTCATGTATATAGTGACTGAATTCATATAACGTCTAGCTCTGCATACGCCACAAACACTAGGATTTTCCTTTGTTTCCCCATGTTACACTGACCCAGTTCTGGAGCATGCTGGGAGTTGCAGTGCCAGTAGTTCTACGCTGCAACCAACGACCACATGGTTTTGGGGAGGGGCGTGCACTCAGCATTCAAGAGTGCTGCAGGGACTCACATCAGCTGGACGCATGAACTTTCAGTTGGGCAGAGGCGTCTGAGGAAGGCTCACGCCGAAATGCATAACGCCGTATCTGCTTACAAATAAAGAACCTCACGATCAATTCCTCGTTTGTGGCTCCTTCCTTCGCTCTTGCTGGAGGTTGTGGCAGATTATTTCGCGTCGACCAGAGACGCGCTAAGGAGCTCACGTTTCCTCAAAGTTGGCTGCCTGCTTTCTGATGTCTGCGAAAGCAGTTTTGTTTACAGTCAAGGTGTTGGCATCGGGCAGTCCACCGGCAGCATAATGGGAAAGCATGGGACGTTGCTCATCGGCAATCTGTGACTGCACGGATGGCGCTGGTACACTGCTACTAGCCCACGATCTGGCGGACCCGTGTGCTGAAGGTTTGAAACGAATTGCGGGGACTCGAGAGGCTCTCATGTATATAGTGACTGAATTCATATAACGTCCAGCTCTGCATACGCCACAAACACTAGGATTTTCCTTTGTTTCCCCACGTTACACTGACCCAGTTCTGGAGCATGCTGGGAGTTGCAGTGCCAGTAGTTCTACGCTGCAACCAACGACCACATGGTTTTGGGGAGGGGCGTGCACTCAGCATTCAAGAGTGCTGCAGGGACTCACATCAGCTGGACGCATGAACTTTCAGTTGGGCAGAGGCGTCTGAGGAAGGCTCACGCCGAAATGCATAACGCCGTGTCTGCTTACAAATAAAGAACCTCACAATCAATTCCTCGTTTGTGGCTGCTTCCTTCGCTCTTGCTGGAGGTTGTGGCAGATTATTTCGCGTCGACCAGAGACGCGCTAAGGAGCTCACGTTTCCTCAACGTTGGCTGCCTGCTTTCTGGTGTCTGCGAAAGCAGTTTTGTTTACAGTCAAGGTGTTGGCATCGGGCAGTCCACCGGCAGCATAATGGGAAAGCATGGGACGTTGCTCATCGGCAATCTGTGACTGCACGGATGGCGCTGGTACACGGCTACTAGCCCACGATCTGGCGGACCCGTGTGCTGAAGGTTTGAAACGAATTGCGGGGACTCGAGAGGCTCTCATGTATATAGTGACTGAATTCATATAATGTCCAGCTCTGCATACGCCACAAACACTAGGATTTTCCTTTGTTTCCCCACGTTACACTGACCCAGTTCTGGAGCATGCTGGGAGTTGCAGTGCCAGTAGTTCTACGCTGCAACCAACGACCACATGGTTTTGGGGAGGGGCGTGCACTCAGCATTCAAGAGTGCTGCAGGGACTCACATCAGCTGGACGCATGAACTTTCAGTTGGGCAGAGGCGTCTGAGGAAGGCTCATGCCAAAATGCATTACGCCGTATCTGCTTACAAATAAAGAACCTCACGATCAATTCCTCGTTTGTGGCTCCTTCCTTCGCTCTTGCTGGAGGTTTGTGGCAGATTATTTCGCGTCGACCAGAGACGCGCTAAGGAGCTCACGTTTCCTCAAAGTTGTCTGCCTGCTTTCTGGTGTCTGCGAAAGCAGTTTTGTTTACAGTCAAGGTGTGGCATCGGGCAGTCCACCGGCAGCATAATGGGAAAGCATGGGACGTTGCTCATCGGCAATCTATGACTGCACGGATGGCGCTGGTACACTGCTACCAGCCCACGATCTGGCGGACCCGTGTGATGAAGGTTTGAAACGAATTGCGGGGACTCGAGAGGCTCTCATGTATATAGTGACTGAATTCATATAACGTCCAGCTCTGCATACGCCACAAACACTAGGATTTTCCTTTGTTTCCCCACGTTACACTGACCCAGTTCTGGAGCATGCTGGGAGTTGCAGTGCCAGTAGTTCTACGCTGCAACCAACGACCACATGATTTTGGGGAGGGGCGTGCACTCAGCATTCAAGAGTGCTGCAGGGACTCACATCAGCTGGACGCATGAACTTTCAGTTGGACAGAGGCGTCTGAGGAAGGCTCACGCCGAAATGCATAACGCCGTATCTGCTTACAAATAAAGAACCTCACGATCAATTCCTCGTTTGTGGCTCCTTCCTTCGCTCTTGCTGGAGGTTGTGGCAGATTATTTCGCGTCGACCAGAGACGCGCTAAGGAGCTCACGTTTCCTCAAAGTTGGCTGCCTGCTTTCTGGTGTCTGCGAAAGCAGTTTTGTTTACAGTCAAGGTGTTGGCATCGGGCAGTCCACCGGCAGCATAATGGGAAAGCATGGGACGTTGCTCATCGGCAATCTGTGACTGCACGGATGGCGCTGGTACACTGCTACTAGCCCACGATCTGGCGGACCCGTGTGCTGAAGGTTTGAAACGAATTGCAGGGACTCGAGAGGCTCTCATGTATATAGTGACTGAATTCATATAACGTCCAGCTCTGCATATGCCACAAACACTAGGATTTTCCTTTGTTTCCCCACGTTACACTGACCCAGTTCTGGAGCATGCTGGGAGTTGCAGTGCCAGTAGTTCTACGCTGCAACCAACGACCACATGGTTTTGGGGAGGGGCGTGCACTCAGCATTCAAGAGTGCTGCAGGGACTCACATCAGCTGGACGCATGAACTTTCAGTTGGGCAGAGGCGTCTGAGGAAGGCTCACGCCGAAATGCATAACGCCGTATCTGCTTACAAATAAAGAACCTCACGATCAATTCCTCGTTTGTGGCTCCTTCCTTCGCTCTTGCTGGAGGTTGTGGCAGATTATTTCGCGTCGACCAGAGACGCGCTAAGGAGCTCACGTTTCCTCAAAGTTGGCTGCCTGCTTTCTGGTGTCTGCGAAAGCAGTTTTGTTTACAGTCAAGGTGTTGGCATCGGGCAGTCCACCGGCAGCATAATGGGAAAGCATGGGACGTTGCTCATCGGCAATCTGTGACTGCACGGATGGCGCTGGTACACTGCTACTAGCCCACGATCTGGCGGACCCGTGTGCTGAAGGTTTGAAACGAATTGCGGGGACTCGAGAGGCTCTCATGTATATAGTGACTGAATTCATATAACGTCCAGCTCTGCATACGCCACAAACACTAGGATTTTCCTTTGTTTCCCCACGTTACACTGACCCAGTTCTGGAGCAGGTTGGGAGTTGGAGTGCCAGTAGTTCTACGCTGCAACCAACGACCACATGGTTTTGGGGAGGGGCGTGCACTCAGCATTCAAGAGTGCTGCAGGGACTCACATCAGCTGGACGCATGAACTTTCAGTTGGGCAGAGGCGTCTGAGGAAGGCTCACGCCGAAATGCATAACGCCGTATCTGCTTACAAATAAAGAACCTCACGATCAATTCCTTGTTTGTGGCTCCTTCCTTCGCTCTTGCTGGAGGTTGTGGCAGATTATTTCGCGTCGACCAGAGACGCGCTAAGGAGCTCACGTTTCCTCAAAATTGGCTGCCTGCTTTCTGGTGTCTGCGAAAGCAGTTTTGTTTACAGTCAAGGTGTTGGCATCGGGCAGTCCACCGGCAGCATAATGGGAAAGCATGGGACGTTGCTCATCCGCAATCTGTGACTGCACGGATGGCGCTGATACACGGCTACTAGCCCACGATCTGGCGGACCCGTGGGCTGAAGGTTTGAAACGAATTGCGGGGACTCGAGAGGCTCTCATGTATATAGTGACTGAATTCATATAACGTCCAGCTCTGCATACGCCACAAACACTAGGATTATCCTTTGTTTCCCCACGTTACACTGACCCAGTTCTGGAGCATGCTGGGAGTTGCAGTGCCAGTAGTTCTACGCTGCAACCAACGACCACATGGTTTTGGGGAGGGGCGTGCACTCAGCATTCAAGAGTGCTGCAGGGACTCACATCAGCTGGACGCATGAACTTTCAGTTGGGCAGAGGCGTCTGAGGAAGGCTCACGCCGAAATGCATAACGCCGTATCTGCTTACAAATAAAGAACCTCACGATCAATTCCTCGTTTGTGGCTCCTTCCTTCGCTCTTGCTGGAGGTTGTGGCAGATTATTTCGCGTCGACCAGAGACGCGCTAAGGAGCTCACGTTTCCTCAAAGTTGTCTGCCTGCTTTCCGGTGTCTGCGAAAGCAGTTTTGTTTACAGTCAAGGTGTTGGCATCGGGCAGTCCACCGGCAGCATAATGGGAAAGCATGGGACGTTGCTCATCGGCAATCTGTGACTGCACGGATGGCGCTGGTACACTGCTACCAGCCCACGATCTGGCGGACCCGTGTGATGAAGGTTTGAAATGAATTGCGGGGACTCGAGAGGCTCTCATGTATATAGTGACTGAATTCATATAACGTCCAGCTCTGCATATGCCACAAACACTAGGATTTTCCTTTGTTTCCCCACGTTACACTGACCCAGTTCTGGAGCATGCTGGGAGCTGCATTGCCAGTAGTTCTACGCTGCAACCAACGACCACATGATTTTGGGGAGGGGCGTGCCCTCAGCATTCAAGAGTGCTGCAGGGACTCACATCAGCTGGACGCATGAACTTTCAGTTGGACAGAGGCGTCTGAGGAAGGCTCACGCCGAAATGCATAACGCCGTATCTGCTTACAAATAAAGAACCTCACGATCAATTCCTCGTTTGTGGCTCCTTCCTTCGCTCTTGCTGGAGGTTGTGGCAGATTATTTCGCGTCGACCAGAGACGCGCTAAGGAGCTCACGTTTCCTCAAAGTTGGCTGCCTGCTTTCTGGTGTCTGCGAAAGCAGTTTTGTTTACAGTCAAGGTGTTGGCATCGGGCAGTCCACCGGCAGCATAATGGGAAAGCATGGGACGTTGCTCATCGGCAATCTGTGACTGCACGGATGGCGCTGGTACACTGCTACTTGCCCACGATCTGGCGGACCCGTGTGCTGAAGGTTTGAAACGAATTGCAGGGACTCGAGAGGCTCTCATGTATGTAGTGACTGAATTCATATAACGTCCAGCTCTGCATATGCCACAAACACTAGGATTTTCCTTTGTTTCCCCACGTTACACTGACCCAGTTCTGGAGCATGCTGGGAGTTGCAGTGCCAGTAGTTCTACGCTGCAACCAACGACCACATGGTTTTGGGGAGGGGCGTGCACTCAGCATTCAAGAGTGCTGCAGGGACTCACATCAGCTGGACGCATGAACTTTCAGTTGGGCAGAGGCGTCTGAGGAAGGCTCACGCCGAAATGCATAACGCCGTATCTGCTTACAAATAAAGAACCTCACGATCAATTCCTCGTTTGTGGCTCCTTCCTTCGCTCTTGCTGGAGGTTGTGGCAGATTATTTCGCGTCGACCAGAGACGCGCTAAGGAGCTCACGTTTCCTCAAAGTTGGCTGCCTGCTTTCTGGTGTCTGCGAAAGCAGTTTTGTTTACAGTCAAGGTGTTGGCATCGGGCAGTCCACCGGCAGCATAATGGGAAAGCATGGGACGTTGCTCATCGGCAATCTGTGACTGCACGGATGGCGCTGGTACACTGCTACTAGCCCACGATCTGGCGGACCCGTGTGCTGAAGGTTTGAAACAAACTGCGGGGACTTGAGAGGCTCTCATGTATATAGTGACTGAATTCATATAACGTCCAGCTCTGCATACGCCACAAACACTAGGATTTTCCTTTGTTTCCCCACGTTACACTGACCCAGTTCTGGAGCATGCTGGGAGTTGCAGTGCCAGTAGTTCTACGCTGCAACCAACGACCACATGGTTTTGAGGAGGGGCGTGCACTCAGCATTCAAGAGTGCTGCAGGGACTCACATCAGCTGGACGCATGAACTTTCAGTTGGGCAGAGGCGTCTGAGGAAGGCTCACGCCGAAATGCATAACGCCGAATCTGCTTACAAATAAAGAACCTCACGATCAATACCTCGTTTGTGGCTCCTTCCTTCGCTCTTGCTGGAGGTTGTGGCATATATATATATATATATATATATATATCCAACAACACAGGAACCCCTTTTGAAGAAAGCCACACGAAGTACAAATTGCTCCAACTGAGTTTTAATGGCAGCTTGCACACAGGGTCTCATCCGAAGTCTTCTCAAAACATAAAACGCCAAACGCGTTTCGGGACTGCTCCCTTCGTCAGCGGCGTGTTTGTGAGCAAGAAATGGAAGCATAATGTTCGCGCACTCATTTTAATTATTGTTCCGGCCCAACATGGGCGTGGCCACCATTGCGGCCTCCTGGGATTCGTAGTGCGGTACTTGATAATCCCCCATCGGTATGCTTCCATATCAAAATAAGCAAAGTTCATCCCAAGTGGGTAGAGATAGAGTTTCGGGCGGACTCCTGTTCCGCTTTGTAGCTGTCATTGAAAAGCGTCACTTGCTCTCCCCTGCAGAGCGCAAGATCCTTCGTCCCTCAATGCTGGAACTGGTTAGTTTCAGCGGGGACCCGCAGCAGCGGTGGGCTGTTCCTCACGACCGGGATGGCCGTAAATACATCCAACAACACAGGAACCCCTTTTGAAGAAAGCCACACGAAGTACAAATTGCTCCAACTGAGTTTTAATGGCAGCTTGCACACAGGGTCTCATCCGAAGTCTTCTCAAAACATAAAACACCAAACGCGTTTCGGGACTGCTCCCTTCGTCAGCGGCGTGTTTGTGAGCAAGAAATGGAAGCATAATGTTCGCGCACTCATTTTAATTATTGTTCCGGCCCAACATGGGCGTGGCCACCATTGCGGCCTCCTGGGATTCGTAGTGCGGTACTTGATAATCCCCCATCGGTATGCTTCCATATCAAAATAAGCAAAGTTCATCCCAAGTGGGTAGAGATAGAGTTTCGGGCGGACTCCTGTTCCGCTTTGTAGCTGTCATTGAAAAGCGTCACTTGCTCTCCCCTGCAGAGCGCAAGATCCTTCGTCCCTCAATGCTGGAACTGGTTAGTTTCAGCGGGGACCCGCAGCAGCGGTGGGCTGTTCCTCACGACCGGGATGGCCGTAAATACATCCAACAACACAGGAACCCCTTTTGAAGAAAGCCACACGAAGTACAAATTGCTCCAACTGAGTTTTAATGGCAGCTTGCACACAGGGTCTCATCCGAAGTCTTCTCAAAACATAAAACGCCAAACGCGTTTCGGGACTGCTCCCTTCGTCAGCGGCGTGTTTGTGAGCAAGAAATGGAAGCATAATGTTCGCGCACTCATTTTAATTATTGTTCCGGCCCAACATGGGCGTGGCCACCATTGCGGCCTCCTGGGATTCGTAGTGCGGTACTTGATAATCCCCCATCGGTATGCTTCCATATCAAAATAAGCAAAGTTCATCCCAAGTGGGTAGAGATAGAGTTTCGGGCGGACTCCTGTTCCGCTTTGTAGCTGTCATTGAAAAGCGTCACTTGCTCTCCCCTGCAGAGCGCAAGATCCTTCGTCCCTCAATGCTGGAACTGGTTAGTTTCAGCGGGGACCCGCAGCAGCGGTGGGCTGTTCCTCACGACCGGGATGGCCGTAAATACATCCAACAACACAGGAACCCCTTTTGAAGAAAGCCACACGAAGTACAAATTGCTCCAACTGAGTTTTAATGGCAGCTTGCACACAGGGTCTCATCCGAAGTCTTCTCAAAACATAAAACGCCAAACGCGTTTCGGGACTGCTCCCTTCGTCAGCGGCGTGTTTGTGAGCAAGAAATGGAAGCATAATGTTCGCGCACTCATTTTAATTATTGTTCCGGCCCAACATGGGCGTGGCCACCATTGCGGCCTTCTGGGATTCGTAGTGCGGTACTTGATAATCCCCCATCGGTATGCTTCCATATCAAAATAAGCAAAGTTCATCCCAAGTGGGTAGAGATAGAGTTTCGGGCGGACTCCTGTTCCGCTTTGTAGCTGTCATTGAAAAGCGTCACTTGCTCTCCCCTGCAGAGCGCAAGATCCTTCGTCCCTCAATGCTGGAACTGGTTAGTTTCAGCGGGGACCCGCAGCAGCGGTGGGCTGTTCCTCACGACCGGGATGGCCGTAAATACATCCAACAACACAGGAACCCCTTTTGAAGAAAGCCACACGAAGTACAAATTGCTCCAACTGAGTTTTAATGGCAGCTTGCACACAGGGTCTCATCCGAAGTCTTCTCAAAACATAAAACGCCAAACGCGTTTCGGGACTGCTCCCTTCGTCAGCGGCGTGTTTGTGAGCAAGAAATGGAAGCATAATGTTCGCGCACTCATTTTAATTATTGTTCCGGCCCAACATGGGCGTGGCCACCATTGCGGCCTCCTGGGATTCGTAGTGCGGTACTTGATAATCCCCCATCGGTATGCTTCCATATCAAAATAAGCAAAGTTCATCCCAAGTGGGTAGAGATAGAGTTTCGGGCGGACTCCTGTTCCGCTTTGTAGCTGTCATTGAAAAGCATCACTTGCTCTCCCCTGCAGAGCGCAAGATCCTTCGTCCCTCAATGCTGGAACTGGTTAGTTTCAGCGGGGACCCGCAGCAGCGGTGGGCTGTTCCTCACGACCGGGATGGCCGTAAATACATCCAACAACACAGGAACCCCTTTTGAAGAAAGCCACACGAAGTACAAATTGCTCCAACTGAGTTTTAATGGCAGCTTGCACACAGGGTCTCATCCGAAGTCTTCTCAAAACATAAAACGCCAAACGCGTTTCGGGACTGCTCCCTTCGTCAGCGGCGTGTTTGTGAGCAAGAAATGGAAGCATAATGTTCGCGCACTCATTTTAATTATTGTTCCGGCCCAACATGGGCGTGGCCACCATTGCGGCCTCCTGGGATTCGTAGTGCGGTACTTGATAATCCCCCATCGGTATGCTTCCATATCAAAATAAGCAAAGTTCATCCCAAGTGGGTAGAGATAGAGTTTCGGGCGGACTCCTGTTCCGCTTTGTAGCTGTCATTGAAAAGCGTCACTTGCTCTCCCCTGCAGAGCGCAAGATCCTTCGTCCCTCAATGCTGGAACTGGTTAGTTTCAGCGGGGACCCGCAGCAGCGGTGGGCTGTTCCTCACGACCGGGATGGCCGTAAATACATCCAACAACACAGGAACCCCTTTTGAAGAAAGCCACACGAAGTACAAATTGCTCCAACTGAGTTTTAATGGCAGCTTGCACACAGGGTCTCATCCGAAGTCTTCTCAAAACATAAAACGCCAAACGCGTTTCGGGACTGCTCCCTTCGTCAGCGGCGTGTTTGTGAGCAAGAAATGGAAGCATAATGTTCGCGCACTCATTTTAATTATTGTTCCGGCCCAACATGGGCGTGGCCACCATTGCGGCCTCCTGGGATTCGTAGTGCGGTACTTGATAATCCCCCATCGGTATGCTTCCATATCAAAATAAGCAAAGTTCATCCCAAGTGGGTAGAGATAGAGTTTCGGGCGGACTCCTGTTCCGCTTTGTAGCTGTCATTGAAAAGCGTCACTTGCTCTCCCCTGCAGAGCGCAAGATCCTTCGTCCCTCAATGCTGGAACTGGTTAGTTTCAGCGGGGACCCGCAGCAGCGGTGGGCTGTTCCTCACGACCGGGATGGCCGTAAATACATCCAACAACACAGGAACCCCTTTTGAAGAAAGCCACACGAAGTACAAATTGCTCCAACTGAGTTTTAATGGCAGCTTGCACACAGGGTCTCATCCGAAGTCTTCTCAAAACATAAAACGCCAAACGCGTTTCGGGACTGCTCCCTTCGTCAAGGGGTTCCTGTGTTGTTGGATGTATTTACGGCCATCCCGGTCGTGAGGAACAGCCCACCGCTGCTGCGGGTCCCCGCTGAAACTAACCAGTTCCAGCATTGAGGGACGAAGGATCTTGCGCTCTGCAGGGGAGAGCAAGTGACGCTTTTCAATGACAGCTACAAAGCGGAACAGGAGTCCGCCCGAAACTCTATCTCTACCCACTTGGGATGAACTTTGCTTATTTTGATATGGAAGCATACCGATGGGGGATTATCAAGTACCGCACTACGAATCCCAGGAGGCCGCAATGGTGGCCACGCCCATGTTGGGCCGGAACAATAATTAAAATGAGTGCGCGAACATTATGCTTCCATTTCTTGCTCACAAACACGCCGCTGACGAAGGGAGCAGTCCCGAAACGCGTTTGGTGTTTTATGTTTTGAGAAGACTTCGGATGAGACCCTGTGTGCAAGCTGCCATTAAAACTCAGTTGGAGCAATTTGTACTTCGTGTGGCTTTCTTCAAAAGGGGTTCCTGTGTTGTTGGATGTATTTACGGCCATCCCGGTCGTGAGGAACAGCCCACCGCTGCTGCGGGTCCCCGCTGAAACTAACCAGTTCCAGCATTGAGGGACGAAGGATCTTGCGCTCTGCAGGGGAGAGCAAGTGACGCTTTTCAATGACAGCTACAAAGCGGAACAGGAGTCCGCCCGAAACTCTATCTCTACCCACTTGGGATGAACTTTGCTTATTTTGATATGGAAGCATACCGATGGGGGATTATCAAGTACCGCACTACGAATCCCAGGAGGCCGCAATGGTGGCCACGCCCATGTTGGGCCGGAACAATAATTAAAATGAGTGCGCGAACATTATGCTTCCATTTCTTGCTCACAAACACGCCGCTGACGAAGGGAGCAGTCCCGAAACGCGTTTGGCGTTTTATGTTTTGAGAAGACTTCGGATGAGACCCTGTGTGCAAGCTGCCATTAAAACTCAGTTGGAGCAATTTGTACTTCGTGTGGCTTTCTTCAAAAGGGGTTCCTGTGTTGTTGGATGTATTTACGGCCATCCCGGTCGTGAGGAACAGCCCACCGCTGCTGCGGGTCCCCGCTGAAACTAACCAGTTCCAGCATTGAGGGACGAAGGATCTTGCGCTCTGCAGGGGAGAGCAAGTGACGCTTTTCAATGACAGCTACAAAGCGGAACAGGAGTCCGCCCGAAACTCTATCTCTACCCACTTGGGATGAACTTTGCTTATTTTGATATGGAAGCATACCGATGGGGGATTATCAAGTACCGCACTACGAATCCCAGAAGGCCGCAATGGTGGCCACGCCCATGTTGGGCCGGAACAATAATTAAAATGAGTGCGCGAACATTATGCTTCCATTTCTTGCTCACAAACACGCCGCTGACGAAGGGAGCAGTCCCGAAACGCGTTTGGCGTTTTATGTTTTGAGAAGACTTCGGATGAGACCCTGTGTGCAAGCTGCCATTAAAACTCAGTTGGAGCAATTTGTACTTCGTGTGGCTTTCTTCAAAAGGGGTTCCTGTGTTGTTGGATGTATTTACGGCCATCCCGGTCGTGAGGAACAGCCCACCGCTGCTGCGGGTCCCCGCTGAAACTAACCAGTTCCAGCATTGAGGGACGAAGGATCTTGCGCTCTGCAGGGGAGAGCAAGTGACGCTTTTCAATGACAGCTACAAAGCGGAACAGGAGTCCGCCCGAAACTCTATCTCTACCCACTTGGGATGAACTTTGCTTATTTTGATATGGAAGCATACCGATGGGGGATTATCAAGTACCGCACTACGAATCCCAGGAGGCCGCAATGGTGGCCACGCCCATGTTGGGCCGGAACAATAATTAAAATGAGTGCGCGAACATTATGCTTCCATTTCTTGCTCACAAACACGCCGCTGACGAAGGGAGCAGTCCCGAAACGCGTTTGGCGTTTTATGTTTTGAGAAGACTTCGGATGAGACCCTGTGTGCAAGCTGCCATTAAAACTCAGTTGGAGCAATTTGTACTTCGTGTGGCTTTCTTCAAAAGGGGTTCCTGTGTTGTTGGATGTATTTACGGCCATCCCGGTCGTGAGGAACAGCCCACCGCTGCTGCGGGTCCCCGCTGAAACTAACCAGTTCCAGCATTGAGGGACGAAGGATCTTGCGCTCTGCAGGGGAGAGCAAGTGACGCTTTTCAATGACAGCTACAAAGCGGAACAGGAGTCCGCCCGAAACTCTATCTCTACCCACTTGGGATGAACTTTGCTTATTTTGATATGGAAGCATACCGATGGGGGATTATCAAGTACCGCACTACGAATCCCAGGAGGCCGCAATGGTGGCCACGCCCATGTTGGGCCGGAACAATAATTAAAATGAGTGCGCGAACATTATGCTTCCATTTCTTGCTCACAAACACGCCGCTGACGAAGGGAGCAGTCCCGAAACGCGTTTGGTGTTTTATGTTTTGAGAAGACTTCGGATGAGACCCTGTGTGCAAGCTGCCATTAAAACTCAGTTGGAGCAATTTGTACTTCGTGTGGCTTTCTTCAAAAGGGGTTCCTGTGTTGTTGGATGTATTTACGGCCATCCCGGTCGTGAGGAACAGCCCACCGCTGCTGCGGGTCCCCGCTGAAACTAACCAGTTCCAGCATTGAGGGACGAAGGATCTTGCGCTCTGCAGGGGAGAGCAAGTGACGCTTTTCAATGACAGCTACAAAGCGGAACAGGAGTCCGCCCGAAACTCTATCTCTACCCACTTGGGATGAACTTTGCTTATTTTGATATGGAAGCATACCGATGGGGGATTATCAAGTACCGCACTACGAATCCCAGGAGGCCGCAATGGTGGCCACGCCCATGTTGGGCCGGAACAATAATTAAAATGAGTGCGCGAACATTATGCTTCCATTTCTTGCTCACAAACACGCCGCTGACGAAGGGAGCAGTCCCGAAACGCGTTTGGCGTTTTATGTTTTGAGAAGACTTCGGATGAGACCCTGTGTGCAAGCTGCCATTAAAACTCAGTTGGAGCAATTTGTACTTCGTGTGGCTTTCTTCAAAAGGGGTTCCTGTGTTGTTGGATGTATTTACGGCCATCCCGGTCGTGAGGAACAGCCCACCGCTGCTGCGGGTCCCCGCTGAAACTAACCAGTTCCAGCATTGAGGGACGAAGGATCTTGCGCTCTGCAGGGGAGAGCAAGTGACGCTTTTCAATGACAGCTACAAAGCGGAACAGGAGTCCGCCCGAAACTCTATCTCTACCCACTTGGGAAGAACTTTGCTTATTTTGATATGGAAGCATACCGATGGGGGATTATCAAGTACCGCACTACGAATCCCAGAAGGCCGCAATGGTGGCCACGCCCATGTTGGGCCGGAACAATAATTAAAATGAGTGCGCGAACATTATGCTTCCATTTCTTGCTCACAAACACGCCGCTGACGAAGGGAGCAGTCCCGAAACGCGTTTGGCGTTTTATGTTTTGAGAAGACTTCGGATGAGACCCTGTGTGCAAGCTGCCATTAAAACTCAGTTGGAGCAATTTGTACTTCGTGTGGCTTTCTTCAAAAGGGGTTCCTGTGTTGTTGGATGTATTTACGGCCATCCCGGTCGTGAGGAACAGCCCACCGCTGCTGCGGGTCCCCGCTGAAACTAACCAGTTCCAGCATTGAGGGACGAAGGATCTTGCGCTCTGCAGGGGAGAGCAAGTGACGCTTTTCAATGACAGCTACAAAGCGGAACAGGAGTCCGCCCGAAACTCTATCTCTACCCACTTGGGATGAACTTTGCTTATTTTGATATGGAAGCATACCGATGGGGGATTATCAAGTACCGCACTACGAATCCCAGGAGGCCGCAATGGTGGCCACGCCCATGTTGGGCCGGAACAATAATTAAAATGAGTGCGCGAACATTATGCTTCCATTTCTTGCTCACAAACACGCCGCTGACGAAGGGAGCAGTCCCGAAACGCGTTTGGCGTTTTATGTTTTGAGAAGACTTCGGATGAGACCCTGTGTGCAAGCTGCCATTAAAACTCAGTTGGAGCAATTTGTACTTCGTGTGGCTTTCTTCAAAAGGGGTTCCTGTGTTGTTGGATGTATTTACGGCCATCCCGGTCGTGAGGAACAGCCCACCGCTGCTGCGGGTCCCCGCTGAAACTAACCAGTTCCAGCATTGAGGGACGAAGGATCTTGCGCTCTGCAGGGGAGAGCAAGTGACGCTTTTCAATGACAGCTACAAAGCGGAACAGGAGTCCGCCCGAAACTCTATCTCTACCCACTTGGGATGAACTTTGCTTATTTTGATATGGAAGCATACCGATGGGGGATTATCAAGTACCGCACTACGAATCCCAGGAGGCCGCAATGGTGGCCACGCCCATGTTGGGCCGGAACAATAATTAAAATGAGTGCGCGAACATTATGCTTCCATTTCTTGCTCACAAACACGCCGCTGACGAAGGGAGCAGTCCCGAAACGCGTTTGGCGTTTTATGTTTTGAGAAGACTTCGGATGAGACCCTGTGTGCAAGCTGCCATTAAAACTCAGTTGGAGCAATTTGTACTTCGTGTGGCTTTCTTCAAAAGGGGTTCCTGTGTTGTTGGATGTATTTACGGCCATCCCGGTCGTGAGGAACAGCCCACCGCTGCTGCGGGTCCCCGCTGAAACTAACCAGTTCCAGCATTGAGGGACGAAGGATCTTGCGCTCTGCAGGGGAGAGCAAGTGACGCTTTTCAATGACAGCTACAAAGCGGAACAGGAGTCCGCCCGAAACTCTATCTCTACCCACTTGGGATGAACTTTGCTTATTTTGATATGGAAGCATACCGATGGGGGATTATCAAGTACCGCACTACGAATCCCAGGAGGCCGCAATGGTGGCCACGCCCATGTTGGGCCGGAACAATAATTAAAATGAGTGCGCAAACATTATGCTTCCATTTCTTGCTCACAAACACGCCGCTGACGAAGGGAGCAGTCCCGAAACGCGTTTGGCGTTTTATGTTTTGAGAAGACTTCGGATGAGACCCTGTGTGCAAGCTGCCATTAAAACTCAGTTGGAGCAATTTGTACTTCGTGTGGCTTTCTTCAAAAGGGGTTCCTGTGTTGTTGGATGTATTTACGGCCATCCCGGTCGTGAGGAACAGCCCACCGCTGCTGCGGGTCCCCGCTGAAACTAACCAGTTCCAGCATTGAGGGACGAAGGATCTTGCGCTCTGCAGGGGAGAGCAAGTGACGCTTTTCAATGACAGCTACAAAGCGGAACAGGAGTCCGCCCGAAACTCTATCTCTACCCACTTGGGATGAACTTTGCTTATTTTGATATGGAAGCATACCGATGGGGGATTATCAAGTACCGCACTACGAATCCCAGGAGGCCGCAATGGTGGCCACGCCCATGTTGGGCCGGAACAATAATTAAAATGAGTGCGCGAACATTATGCTTCCATTTCTTGCTCACAAACACGCCGCTGACGAAGGGAGCAGTCCCGAAACGCGTTTGGCGTTTTATGTTTTGAGAAGACTTCGGATGAGACCCTGTGTGCAAGCTGCCATTAAAACTCAGTTGGAGCAATTTGTACTTCGTGTGGCTTTCTTCAAAAGGGGTTCCTGTGTTGTTGGATGTATTTACGGCCATCCCGGTCGTGAGGAACAGCCCACCGCTGCTGCGGGTCCCCGCTGAAACTAATCAGTTCCAGCATTGAGGGACGAAGGATCTTGCGCTCTGCAGGGGAGAGCAAGTGACGCTTTTCAATGACAGCTACAAAGCGGAACAGGAGTCCGCCCGAAACTCTATCTCTACCCACTTGGGATGAACTTTGCTTATTTTGATATGGAAGCATACCGATGGGGGATTATCAAGTACCGCACTACGAATCCCAGGAGGCCGCAATGGTGGCCACGCCCATGTTGGGCCGGAACAATAATTAAAATGAGTGCGCGAACATTATGCTTCCATTTCTTGCTCACAAACACGCCGCTGACGAAGGGAGCAGTCCCGAAACGCGTTTGGCATTTTATGTTTTGAGAAGACTTCGGATGAGACCCTGTGTGCAAGCTGCCATTAAAACTCAGTTGGAGCAATTTGTACTTCGTGTGGCTTTCTTCAAAAGGGGTTCCTGTGTTGTTGGATATATATATATATATATATATATATATATATATATATATATATATATATATATATCCGTGGCTTCTAATGGGCTTAATGCTCCTCAGGGGGCACCTTGGCGGTAATGAATATCCCATTTAAAAGAGATGGGGGCATGGTCATAACCATGATTGGCAGCCCCCACCCTCTATATTTTAAAAGAAAATCCTTTCCCTGGTGTCTAGTAGGCTTTCTACACACGCACCGACCCCAGGGAGATAGATAGAGAGTAAGTAGATCCATCCACCTCGGGGTGGGGGGCAGAAAGACTGCTGTAATTAAATATCGTTGGGTGAACACAACGCCTTGCCTAAGGGCGGCTGTCCCATCCCTTTTGCCTAGTGGTTTGATCCCTGCTTGGGGATTTTTTTCCTGTGGGATCCCCAAGCAAGGATCCACTGGGAAGATGTAGCATTGGAAAGGGGAGATTCTCCCCTTCTCAACGAAACCTCTCCCACTCCAATCAGTGCTCGGCACTGAGATATGCCTCCGAGCACTGATGCAGTAGAAGTGAAATGAGCCTGAGATTAAAATTAAATAATGGACTTCCTCTGGTGCAGTGCACCAGAGGGGCCTTTATTTACCTCCCCAGTGTCGGCCATTCCGACACCCACACTCGGGAGGTAGTGAGAAGCCCTCACCCAAGTGGTTAACGGAAGCTAATGTATTATTGAAACTAATGCTTTGCAGCTGTTGCCCAAAGTAGAATGGACAAGCTAGTATAAGTACTGGAATTTATTTCAAGCTTCCACTGTATTCTGTTGAGCACAATAGTACATGGCACCACTGCACCTGCTGCACATAAGCTAACTAAACTGCTACTTTGAACCCTGTCACACATGTTATTAGTTGTTTCTACGCTTCTATCTTGCATGCTGAGTTCAGTTTAGCACTTCATTGTGATATTCTAAACATAACAGCTCTGCCACCATTTATGGACGATAGATCAAAAGTTGACTTTGTAATGCACATTGCTGATTTCAAGGGTTAATCAGGATAAAAGGTCTGCTTCATTGCATTTACTAGTTTGTTTTTTGTTGCTTCGTTTTACTATTTGATTTTCTTTTTTTATGTTCTAGCCCACCCACTCTAGCCCACTCTAATCTACTCCACTCCAATCTACCCCACCCTAATATAACCAACCCCCAATCGACTCCAATGTACCCAATCCAATTTACCCCATTCCAATCTACCCAACTCCAAACTACCCTACCCTACCCCACTCCAATCTACTCCATTTTCATCTACCCCACTCTACCCTACTCCAATCTACCCAACTCAACCACACACTACCAGTGCTCAATTTGAGCTGGTGACTTCTAATGCTCAGCACCAGAGCCTAATTGTCAGCAACAGCACTTATGACGTCTGCCACATGGTGGCACTGTTAGTCTAATTTTGAAATGAGCACAAAAACAGTTAAAATGACTAATACCTGCCGCCCAAGACATTCTTATATTCACAGAAGGGGGGGGCTTGTACAAGTGTGAGGATTAGTACTAGTGTTGGTACTGTCATTGGCAGTGTTGGAAGAGGTAATGGGTGCTGCAGGCTGCAGTGGGCTCCTGACAAGGGCCCTGGCACATATTCTTTACAAATTATACACTGCGCTCTACCACACTCCAATATATGCAACTCCAATCTACACAAACACAATCTACCCCACTCCAATCCACCTAACTCCAATCTACCCCACCCCTATTAACTCCACTCTAATCTACCCCATTACAATCTACCCCAATCTAATCTACCCCAATCAACCCCACCACTATCTACCCTACTCAGTCTGCCCCGATCCCCCATTGCAGTCTACCCCAATCTACCCCACCTTAATCTATCCCACTCCAATCGACCCCACCCCAATCTACCTCACTCCAAACTACCTCACCTCAATTTACCCCACTCCAAACTACCCCACCACAATCTACCCCAAGCTGCCTCACCCCGGTCTACTCCATCCCAGTATACCTCAATCTTCCCCACCCCAATCTATCCCAATGTACTCCACCCCAATCTACCCTAATATAACTAATCCTAATCTACATCACCCCAATCTAACTCAACCTACCTCATCACAATCAAACCCAAACAACACTACCCTAATCTACCTCAATCCACCCCTATTTTCCCCACCCTAATCTACACCTATTTATCATAACCAATTTACCCCATTCCAATCTATCCCACCCCAATATACCCCACCCAATCTACCCCACTCCAATCCACCCCACAGCAATCTACTCCAATCTACCTTAATCAGTAAGGGCCTTGTTTATGAAGGCCTTTCAACACTTTTGCGCCTCCATTGCACCACTTTTCGTGACGCTTCGGCGGCATTAACAATGTTTAACGTTGCACATATTTACAAGGTGACAAACCAAGGCAAATGTGTCAACTCCTAAAGCCCTGTGCCACATTATGCCTGCGTCAGGTATAATGTATGCAGGGTGGTCATTCACAATAAAAAAGGTCGCAGAAGTGTCACAGTGACATCTATGAGTCTTTATTGCGACACTTCTAGGATGCCATTGTGTTAAAACCTTACGTCTGTCTCATGGCAGGCGTAAGGGTGACGCAGTGCCATAGGCACAGGCCTACCCATGCGTTGTTGGAGCTGAGTCATGCTTGCAACACAACTTCAGCAATGCATGACTTTTGCGCTAACAGATACATCAGGATTTCTGATGTACCTGTCATTCCTTGCAACATGGAGCGCCGTATATTAGATACAGTGCATCCATCGTGTCGCAAGGAGGGCTCAGTGAAAACGGCTGCATCACTGTATTAATTTCATAAATGAGGCCCTAAGTTAATTCATGCATAGTTAAATAAACACATTACATGTGCAAAAAGGTATACCAATTATCATCATTATATTGCAACATGATATTGCAGAAGATATTCACAGTTCAAAAGATAAAAGATAAGAAATCAATACAGAATGTCGTTTTGCTTTGCATCAGGAGAAATTTCATAGAATAACAATGTAATACTATTAAATAAAAAAATACTACACTCCAATACGCAAAAACAAGACCAAGGCTAATCTCTCCGTCAACCTTTTTTTGTAGTATTTATAAAGTGCATATATGCAGTGCAAAACCTAGTCATAAAGTGCATCTAGTTTAATTATTAAAACCATTGTATGCACATAAAAGCAAATTCTTACATGTTACTCAAAAAATACGAGATGACCACTCAAGCATTATGGTTGAAAACATCAGTCAGTACACAATACCATAATCAACTAAAGTGCTAGATCCAAGTAAGGAGCAAAAGACTGAGGGCTACTTCATAGGAAACCATTTTTCCTAATGATAATAAGGTGCACATTTTGTGGAACATTTTAGGACCCTATTGTAATTTTCCCGATTCATGCCCTGATAAAGGTATAATTCACTGTATCCTTATATAGGCATAAGAATCATAACCATATTTAGACATAGCCCATGCAGTCCAAATACGGCAGGGCTACTTCCACTAGTTCCGAAAATCGACAACGATTTCTTGGAAAACTCGGCTTCAGCAGCTTGGGACTTCCCCTTGCTCGAATTCTGACTTGTCCAAGAACTCCTGGAGTTTTCAAAGAACTGAAAGTCTTTAATGACGTTATTATGTCCGCCTTCACGTCAATCTCGGTACCTTCAAGGTATAAATATGCCCACACTTGCCATAGCAAACACACAGTGGTTTGGAGCAGTTTGACTATCTACTTGCACGATGTGCCCTGCTACTGCAAGTGCCGAAGGAAGCCGACCCTCCAGCAGACGCACTGAGAAAGACGCTGTCTTTTCTCCTGCCTAGAAATCCAACTCCAGTGTTTCCAAGCTACCCTTGCGGGTTGTTGGCAAATCGAGTCCTGAGCCTGACCTTCTTCTTTCCAAATCAAGGTACAGAGCTGATTAGACCCTAAGAGAAATCTTGGACAGATTCGTGGCAAAAGAATACTACATTTATGCTACACCTCACTTACTTCTTCCCTCATACTAAGCTTAGGTTAGGTACATCGGGGTAGGTGTATTTTAGAAGCACCAGTTGAGTACTTTTAGCCTCTGTTATTTATGCATGTATTTGTTTATGGTTTAGGAACCACACAATGCTCTTACAGTATTATTTTATTCTACTCTTTCTACTGTATGCATTATATTTTACAACCAGTTTTACGATTGTAGCAGTTAATTTATTATGCTTGAGAAAGAAGACTGTTCAATAAGTCCTTTTATTGAAAACGCCCGTCTATCTATTTTCTCTGTACCTCTGGTGAAACGAAGCATGCACGATTGACTGAGTGAAATATCTATCTATTGTTTCCACGACTCTGAAGATAGGTTTTATCTTGGGGAAACAAAGTTGTCATGTTTATGCGGTTGTCAGAGATTAATCCCTTCTTGTGAATGCGAGAAAGTTTCCAGTGACCTCTGAGCTAGCTGGCACTCACAATTAAGTCTAATATATTCGATAGAGACCTAGTAGACATAAGTCCTACGTCACATCTATAGGATATATTATTCCAATGTGCAGAGCCTTTTGGGAATTTAGGAACTACACTACATGGCGCCCAACGTTTGGTTAGGCACTAATTTAACACTAGATACTAGAGTAACTCAGTTGTGCTTTTCACAGAGACCCCTTTATCCCATAAAAACTCCAATTGACGTCTGGAGTGAGTTAAAGGATAAAATATCCACCTGAAACTGAGTAGGTCGAAAATCCTATGTATTAGTTTTGGTTTTGTTCAACCTTAAAGGATACAGTTTTCCAAAATATTGTGCACCTTATCTTTATTTCCTTGAAACTTGCTCTGCAAACTTTCATTAAACAATGTCGACTAACGACAGCACCGAAGACGGTGGATCTGGAAATACTCTACCAGGTTTTGACACCACAGGGTTTAATGAAGAAGACGTGGATGCCCGGGAAACGTAAGGAAAGCCATAGCTATAAAGCTTATAGAAAATGGCCTATCAGCAAGAGGTGGTAGAGTCATATTTGTCATAGAGGCACATGAATATCGGTAGACAGAGGTATTCTATTCATGGATTATCTTTCCACAAGCAAATCCAACAACACATGTGTTCCACTTCTACAAGATGGAGGTACCACCAGTGGAATACGCTCCTTTCGAGGACATTGAAATTCCACTAACTTACCAAGAGCATCAGCTCTGGTTTAAAGGCGCCCTACAAGATCAAAATCACATTACTAGGCTTGGTCCATTAGGTAGACCAGCTGTACACCTCATCCTGACATTGAGAGAATGTCAGATATAGAACTATTAGCCCAGCTAAAACAATTAATTAAAATCCATAGACAATTGGTACAATATGTCATGCGGACTCTAACAGTCCATCTGCTATGAGAATTCCACAGCACAGCCCTCAGCAGGGGAACACAAACAAAATTACACCACAGCCTATACAATTAGTCATTGGTAAATTACCCGCAAAAAGGGAACAAATCTCATTTTGGTTAGCCCAAATAATTACTCAAATAGAGGCAGTATTTACAGAAAGTATACCTCATGAGAAACACAGGATTCTAACAATCTGTTTTCCAATGGGGATAGCAGCACACGTGGAGGACTGTGACACTTGGGGCACAGTCTTTGCTTCAATCTACACAAAAACACATGGTGTCCTGTCTATGGCGGTAATACCTCACGTCCTGAAACAGATTCAAAATTAATACGGACCAGAATCTGCCTTGAATCTTGGCATGAAATTACTAATAGATTACAAACAGGTCTCGGCTATCTTATTAGCTAACATTAAAGGTCAAGCAGCATCCGTGGCAATCCGCCAAAAATTCAAAGAACTCGATATTACTGAGCAACAGTATGAACTTGCCAGAAGTATTGAAAAATCCTATAAAGAACTAGGAAGAGATAGTTTGGGTGGGAAACCATTAAAACCTGAACTGACAGAAAATCCTGAAAAGGTTTTTTTATCAAAAACAATCTCACTATACCTAAAAAGAAGTGGGAAAACAGTAGACAGTCACTTCCTAAAGAGAAGCGTTCTCAGCCCAGAGGTAGATCTCCTCAAAAGGAGCACTCTGAAAAGAGGTATAACCTTAGAAATAGGGATAATTTAAGAAAACCAGATAGATATCAAGATACTGATACACGCTCCTCTCGTACCTTTCAGACTTCCTCGCAGAAATCCGAAAGAAGAGGACGATCAGAACACAAAGAAGAACGTGTGAAGTCCAAAGACGATTAACACGTTCAAAAAAATAAAAATAAAAAATTCTCCAAAAAGAAGGTAGCAATATTAAAATCAGACATGCCGAGCTTCTTGAGGACTTAACTCAAGAACGGGGAGTGGGCCCAGACAATGCTGGACAGTGCAGCAGAGGTCACCATAGCTTGCTGGATCCTGAAAGATCATCTGGAGACAGTGGATCTGAATTAATGCATTCAAGTTGAAACTGCAGACACCAGGGTTAGTGTACCCCTTAAGTTATACGAAGTAACACTCCGGATAGAGGGGGACAGAACTAGGAAAATAAAAGCACTCTTTTGGGAAAAACTATCAAAGGGTGATGACATTCTTCTGGTTGAAAAAGACTGGCTACCTGAATTTGTCAGTGAGTGCCCACATGGCGAAGAGATCATTATGCCAGCCTTCTCTAATCATATTCCTATTCATAAAAAATACACCTATGCCAGAAAATGGGCTGTGGCCCAGGCTCCAGCATTATATAAAAATCATGTGGGATGGGATGAGGACTCTCCTCACCATAAAATCCAGTTAAAAATCAACCTACTTCTCAGAGGCAGTATCCAGTAAAGCAGGAAGCTAAAAAACAAGTCAGTGAGATCTTATATCAACTTGAATACCAGGGGGTGATTGAAACATGCACCTCGTCAATGAACAATCCTTTGTTTCCGGTCTCCAAACCAGATGAAACATATCGTCTAGTTTTGGATTACAGACATTTAAACTCCTGCTGCAAAATGTTTGCAGTACAAAATGCACACAGTGCAGCCCTGATGAATAACATTGTTCGCAAAAAATATAAAACAACATTAGATATTTTGAACGGTTTCTTCTGTCAAAACATAGAACCTGAAAGCAGGTACTTGACCGCTTTCTCAATAATGGGGACACAACAACACTTTTGTCGTCTCCCCCAGGGATTCAAGAACAGTCCTGGATAATTTTCAGCTAGAATAACAGAGTTACTACAAATTTATAATGATGAGGCATTATCTAATGTCGATGACATCTATCTTACAGATGATGACAGGGACAGGCACTTGACCAGGGTGAACACCATAATACGTGGATTCGCCTTTAAAGGATATACATTTAACTTTAAAAAATCAAGAACCTATTCTTAGGATACGAACTTTCAAGTGAAGGCAATAGCTTGGCAGTAAACTTTTTAGAAAAATGTGCGCTGCTCTTACCTCCAAAAACGCTGAAAAACCTACAGTCAATTCTAGGATTCCTGAATTTCGGAAGAATTTACATTCTAAACTACTCAAAAAGGGTTAAACCTCTCTACGAACTAATCAAACCTGATTTCAAACCTACTAATTGGACTCAAAAACACACAGAAATTTTGTGTTCAGTGCAAACAGACATGTTAGCGACAAAACATTCACAAACATGCGACAATGTACGCAAACTTGTAATCCGAATCATCCCAGGGAGATGCGGATTCACATACCTAACCTTTAATGAAGGTGAAAAGGTATCAATAGCTTACACGTCACACTTGTACACGCAAGCTGAAATGAAATTCACTTCAACAGAAAAAATTCTGACATCGGTTCAAACTGGAGTGGCAAGAGAAAGAGCACTCGCGCAGGGTAAACGCATAAAAATCATTACTCCTGTACCTGCCCTAGAGGCAGTGACAAAGGCAAGCATTCCAAATGCAAAAGCTTTACATCCAAGATGCATACAATGGGTTAATTCTCTTGCTGAGACAGACGTTGAATACGTTTTTGACCCTTACTTGAAGACACAAGAATTTCTCCAATACGAACAACAATGTCCTCTGCCCACTGAAATTCTGCCTCTAGAACATTACGGCTGTATAATACATACAGACGGATCACCACAGCCCGCAATTGGGGGAAAACAAGCTTATAGTGCAGTGTGCGCGATTGTTAAAGGTCGCTGGCGCGATGTAAATTCAGACCTATGGTCACAAAAACTCAATCCCTGGGAGACTGTACAGCTCAGCAAGGTGAACTACAGGCTTTCAAGATGGCGCTTGAAAATACCGATCGCGAATTCCCCACACTTATAGTGTGCGATTCGTATTACTGCGGCCAGTCTTATAATGAATATCTGCAGAACTGGTTTCAAAATGGATTTAAAGACGCAAAAGGTGGCACAATCAAGCATAAAATGCTTTGAGAACAAGTAGTTCTATTACAGGAAGAACTACAAAAGACTCACGTGATCCATACACTGAGTCATCAGCGTGATGACGTTTACGTTGAAGGGAATTCATTGGCTGATAAAGCCACCAAGGCAGCTGTGCAAACGGCTTCCGTAGCTGCAATCACTCGTTCAAAAACAAAAATAGACGGTGAAACCATGCTCGCTGTCAATGCCACGAGCAAAGGCAGCGGAGCTGTGTTACCTCTGTATTATCCACTTGAGTATACATGCGTAATTGATGCAAACTGTGTTCCTTTTGCTCGAATCCCTGGAGTGGGGGATAGAGTAATTCCAAACAGGAACCGGAGAGGTGCTCTGATTAACGAAGCACATATGGGAGAGGGTCTAATACATCAAGGGATCTCAAAATCTCTATTGGAATTAGAAGAGATGTACTGGTGGCCAGGGATGAAAGCTCACGTATACTAATTCGGAATTAATTGCGGTGACTGTTACAAATATCACAGCTTGAAACACCACCAGATTCCTGACTACAGCGTAGCCAGCCCGGTACATTACCACTGTTAGATAGCACTAGACTATCCACGCTCAAATGTCCCTATGGACAAAAGCAGTCCCGCAAACACTAGGACAAGTGTCATTTGGATGTGGCCTCAGCGCTCGGCTGACGCCCAAACTGTTATAAAAGATTTGCGAGTCTTTATCGGCACATTCGCGATCGGCACGCTACATTCTGACCAGGGTCCTGCGTTTAGCTCCAAAGCTTACAAGGAGGCCATGGCCAATTTGGGCGTTGCATTACGATTTTCGAGTCCATTCCATCCAGAGGGAAATTCGGTTGTGGGGAGAAAAAAACGTGACATAAAGCAATCTATAACAGCTAGGGTATTAGGGTCGGGTGATGGGTGGGTCAAACATAGTCTTAATAACCTGCAAAGAAATTCTCTGGGTGGAATCACTCCATATGAAATCCTTTTTGGTACTAGAATGTTGGTGAAGACCTCGATCGTCATACTTCAGTGGTGGAACAAAAAACATTTGACCTGATAAAACCACATCATGTGGCCGATAATAAGTAGTAGGCCCAGTGGACTCCCAAGATGTAGCAGATGACCAATTCTTGCTACTATCCAAGAGGTTCAAACTGAAAGACTCATCACCTTTGAAGAATCTGCAGTGAGAAAAGAAGGACTATAAACAAAGCCATGGAACTTGTGCCTCTTGAAACCCAAATGACAGTTCGTCAAGAAACTCCCGTCTACAATGATGTAGCATCTGACTATACAAACATGTAAAGGGAACAAGCAGCTCCAGCGATTTCAAATAATCCGGATTCAATACCAACAATTGACAGAACTGCCTCTGGCTATTTCATCAAATTCGATACCTTTTCTGAGGATCCCAGTGAACCTGAAACAGTACAGACAAACAAAACGTTCAAGGAACAATTAACGGAACTTGGTCAAGAGCTTGCATAAACATATCTGGTTTTACCATGGGTTGAATTTTGGATTGGGTTAGGTGTATTTTATCTCCTGCTATGGCTAATTCTTGTTGTAAGTTTGGGAAAGCTGATAGATGGAAAACACATTAAAATGGACACAGCAAGTAAGAACATCAATTTGCTCCTGAAACGACACAAATCATCTCATCGCGAACAAGGAGACCTGTCATCAGTGAACATCACAGCGGTTCCTCTACCTTGTGGAATAGCATGGGATACAACTGATTATGACATTTATGGCCCTATCGAGCTGCTAAAGATTCCACATCAATTTAAGGTTTCCTTGAGTGATATTGTTTCACCTAGTACATTTTCTGATGATTGGGACTTTGAAACTGTTAATAACATGATGGCAGACTTAGAAATGTCAGCAAAATTTGCAAAACATGAATACTTAGAAGGTTCATCAAATTATGAAGAAATGTATTGTTTTAATCATGTTGGTCATCATTATTTGCATAGATCTGCAAACCCTAGAAATGTTTTAACTTATAATCAATGGGAACATTGTCCAACACCTCCAAAAGGTAGCTCTTAAACATTCTACAGAAATTCCATATTTTACAGGTTTTAATGTCCCAAACCCAGAAAGCTTTTACTTAAAAAATGTTAATAAGACAGGGATGAAAAGTATATTGACAAATACTAAACACATTTATTCTGTGGCCTTTTATGCTCAGTTGTCTACATTGGGGTTTAACTTTTGGAAAAGACAACATTGAGACGGAAACTGTTTGGGGCACCAAAGACTGGCAGGTACAAGGTTTAGAAGCATTGTTCAGAGCCGGCATCATCCCAGAACAAATACTGTTCTTAAATGAAACTGTTCAACAGACATCTTGTCTTGGCCTGGCTAAGATAAAAGATTTAAACAAACCGTCCATACCTAAGCCCACACCTGATAGTAATTTAACTTCAGATGAGGAGGTAGACGTAAAGTGTATTTTACTACAAAACAGGACTAATCCTGAATGGAAAAAATGGTTAATCTGGCCCACAGACACGAATATCTGTCAAGATAGATTCCTGAACAAGACACAAGGGTTTACAGTAACTCGGCCAGATCCAAGATATATCCAAATACAACATCCAGGGATAATAACAACTTTCAATGTAGGAAAACTATGCCTTGAATGGCTAAAAAAATCTACACTCCCAGATATAAAACAACACGTATCTTTACTTAAAGATGGCGATGGTCCTCGTAATCCACGTCATAAAGTTTCATATACGCCGGTATATACGCTGCTTATAATGAAGCATGGAAAGTCACACAAATGGAAACAGCTGAAAGAATACGAGAAATTGATCGTATTAATTTAGTGAAAGCACTCTCTGTAGTTGATAATGGGTTAACAACTCTGTCGTCCAGAATTTATTCTTTGGACAGCATTGTATCCTCTGCCATAGACCATAATGGATCAGGTCTTCCTAATGTTACAACATGGCCAGTCTCTATTACGTTCTATAATGCTGTTAGGCTGGACGTTAGAAAACCTTTGTTCTGGCTATGTGCCTTGGCGGCTAATTAACACTACACCATTGTTTACTGTATTTAACCTTACAGATAAACAAATCTCTTTGGCACAGAGGGGAGCAGACTATACGGTGCTGAGCATAGAAAAACTTGAGAGATTACCATTGACCTTTTCTGAGAAACCATCCGTTGAATGGTTAATACATGGCACCATCACCATACCAGTGACGATTTTCCAGTTTCAGTATTGATTACAACATTTACCAGCAGGCCTGTATGAAAGGTTGGGTAAAGAATACAGTAAGTTGTCCTGGGATTTAACATACACACACAAATGTTGGAGTGGGGGAAAGGAGGTATTTCTTAGTGGTAAAAATTGTAAAAACTCACTAAGCGGTACACTGTTGTGTCAAGGTATTAATTTACACAGAGCTTGCAAGAGTTCTTCCAATAACCTTTCTTGCCACCTGCAGGGTTCGCCCACAGCGGTGATGAATCCAATTTTTAGGCAGCTTTCCAATGGAAGCTACATAATACTGAATGATCACAGCTGTTGTGGCATGATGCCAGGGACAGCATATCTCGTAAGTGTGTCAGCCAGGGTCACTTATTGTATGCGAGTATTGTTTCCTAAAACTAAGACAGACGGGGAGTCGCCACTATTGCCTTCACTGAACATCTCTTCTATACAAATGGATACTTTAAGCAGAATGAAAGCCATTGTTTTACAAAAAACTGTGCCACTGACCTCGTCCAGAGAAATGTATGATCTGCAAGTTGCAGGGACTTCTGCAGAGATACATGTATTATTATCAACAAACTGCCCAATATATTTCACAGAAATGTTAGGTCGTATCTTAAACATGTCTGATACCAGGGGTATTGTACATGTATTTAAGGCAATTTTTTCGGGATTGTTAGCACCCTTTCAAGCAGTCCTGGGCATGTTTCCTAACTTCGTACACTCTGTGTTCGGTGGCCTGCCTCTCATCTTGGGACTCGTAGCAGGGATACTATTTTTGTTCCTTCTGCTCCGATATGGCAAGTCCAGTCACCAACAATACCCAGATTACCATGGAAAATGCTCTTCTGGCGATGCAGTATCGTGAACGCATAACACAGATCCTTGGCTTGGCTCGTTTGAGAGATCTGAATAACACATGGTTCCTGTCATTCAGACCAATCTGGCAAGATTGCATCTTACTTGTTCTACGATGCCTGCTTTGTGGAGAGGAATGCGTGTTAGATATCTGTCTAACACTACCATCGGCAATACCAACTGATGTTGACCCATTACTGGGCCCGGTAACGGCTCATGTGTTGTGTTGCCCCCAACGGCTACCAATCCTGATGACGGCATCCTTTGAGATCTCTCCGGCAAATCCAACTGGAGGTGAGATACGCAGACCAACAGGCACACAGGTACTATCTGCTGCGAACATTGCTAATGCGACTGAAGCTGACGGCGATATTTCACATCTGTGTACAATTGACCTTCTTAATGAAGTGGTTCAACTTTCATCTACTGTGGTAGACGATTTATTTGCCAGCCTTGACGACTTAATGTTTTCTCCGGACAGCGAGAATAACTTTTGAAGTTAGCACACAGCGTTCTTTCGAACTCTGAAATTTGACCTTCATTTTTTCAAAACAAAAACCTCTAACTTTGGTACTGTATTTTTCTACGATTTGATTTGACCTTTTTAAAAAACAAAAATGAACTTTGGCATAATGCAATCTGCTTAAAGTAGAACTTTTCTTAGAGAACAAGAATTCTTTGAATACTTCCTAGGAACAATATTGACCTAATACACATACCAAAGCCAAACAGTTTGTATATTCTGCTATGGGATGGTCTCGACCTTTTTTCTGTATTTAGAGCCATTTCATAAATGTACATTTTGTGACTCATTCGGTTAGAATTACCATTATCATATCATATGCTTACAAATGAGATCATTGCTTTTAAATGCGTACTGTACAAATGCTCATTTTGTGTACAGCCATTTTTTTAAATACATTTCATGTATTTTGGGGTGGGATAGTAAAACACATGCTCTAGATTATATGTTTTAGTGCTTGAACTTAGATGAACATGATAACGTGGAGTGGGTGTTGTGGAACATTTTAGGACCCTATTGTAATTTTCCCGATACATGCCCTTCTATAGGTATAATTCACTGTATCCTTATATAGGCATAAGAATCATAACCATATCTAGACATAGCTCATGCAGTCCAAATATGGCAGGGCTACTTCCACTAGTTCCGAAAATCTACAACGATTTCTTGGAAAACTCAACTTCAGCAGCTTGGGACTTCCCCTTGCTCGAATACTGACTTGTCTAAGAACTCCTGGAGTTTTCAAAGAACTGAGAGTCTTTAATGAGGTTATTATGTCCACCTTCACGTTAATCTCGGCACCTTCAAGGTATAAATATGCCCACACTTGCCATAGCAAACACACGATGGTTTGGAGCAGTTTGACTATTTACTTGCCCGACGCGCCCTGCTACTGCAAGTGCCGAAGGAAGCCGACTCTCGAGCAGAGGCACTGAGAAAGACGCTGTCTTGTCTCCTGCCGAGAAATCCAGCTCTAGTGTTTCCAAGCTGCCCTTGCGGGTTGTTTGCCAAACGAGTCCTGAGCCTGACCTTCTTCTTTCCAAATCAAGGTACGGAGCTGATTAGACCCTAAGAGACATCTTGGACAGATTCTTTGCAAAGGAATACTACATTTATGCTACACCTCACTTACTTCTTCCCTCGTACTAAGCTTAGGTTAGGTACATCGGGGTAGGTGTATTTTAGAAGCACCAGTAGAGTACTTTTAGCCTCTGTTATTTATGTATGTATTTATTTATGGTTTAGGAACCATACAATGCTCTTACAGTATTATTTTATTCTACTCTTTCTACTGTATGCATTATATTTTACAACCAGTTTTACGATTGTAGAAGGTCATTTCTTATGCTTGAGAAAGAAGACTGTTCAATAAATCCTTTTATTGAAAACGCCCGTCTATCTATTTTCTCTGCACCTCTGGTGAAACAAAGCATTCACGATTGACTGAGTGAAATATCTATCTATTGTTTCCACAACTCTGATGGTACATTTTATTTTGGGGAAACAAAGTTGTCATGTTTATGCGGTTGTCAGAGACTAATCCCTTCTTGTGAATTCGAGAACGTTTCTAGTGACCTCTGAGCTAGCTGGCACTCGCAATTAAGTCTAATATATTCGATAGAGACCTAGTAGACATAAGTCCTAAGGCACATCTATAGGATATATTATTCCAATGCGCAGAGCATATTTGGAATATAGGAACTACACTACACATACATACTGTGCAAGACTTCTATCACAAAGTGAATATGTTTTACTGTACACATACCAAAATAAAAACTTTTCTCTAAAAGACCTTCAATTGTTGTGTGGCGTGCAATCTCAATGTATACTACATTATGAACTGTATAAAACATGGACCAAATAACCAATAAACTAATACCCAATAGAGGCACTGTAAGAAAGTGCCCTCTTCTTGCATGGTTGCCCCCACTTTTTGCTGAACTGCTGATGTGCTTTGATTGAGTGTGCCCTGGGTTCCTGCCAAACAGGTATCCAGGGCCTATGTTCTTTCCCTAAACTGCATTTAAAACAAAACCTAATTGGCACTCTTTGGCCACAGCTCAGTCCCTTCTAAATGGTACCACGCGTACCAAGGGCCCTGTGCCCAGGGAAGACCTCTGAGGGCTGCAGCACTCATTGTGCCACCCTTAGAGGCCCGGTACCTTTGCACACACATACACACACACACATACACACACACACACACACACATTGCCTTTTCAGGCTGCATATGTTGGTGCAGAACAAAGTGCAGAGTCGGCATGGCATCCAGAGTCGACATGGCACACACCCCTGTGTGCCATGCCTACAACCCACTGCCCTGGCATAGGTCAGCCACCCCTCTAGCTGGGTGCACTATACCAGTGGTGAGGGTACCTGTGCATGAGCCCTGTACCCCTATAGTGTCTAAGCCAATTCTTAGACATTACAAGTGCAGTACTGCCATTAGGAGTATTTGGTGCTGGGAGTTTGTCATAACGAACTCCACAGCACCATGATGGCTTTACTGAAAACTGACATGGGGGTGTGGTTTAGTGGCTAAAGATGGCGGACACGTGAGCAAAGAGCATGGACATTGATTTCCAGCCCCAGAGCAATGCCGGAGACTGATTCCCCGAGGCTCACGGGGCTGTCGGTGATGACGCGCTGAAGGTGCAGCCAGCGGCCTCCGGCAGCCTAGGGCCTACCCGGGAGCCACGCCAGTGAGTAGAGTGGCGGCCTGCCGACATCCCCCAAGGACGACTGAGGCGGCGGCGAGGGTCCTGGGCTTCCTGCTTGGACTGGAGCTGGGTGGGCCTGGCCACTTGCATGCACACTGGCGGCGGCCCGGGCCTGGGCTGTGGTGCGGCCCATGTGAAAGGCCGGTTGTGGGACTAGTTCCCTGGGCATGGAGGTCTGAGTGCTGACAATGGTGAGCGGTGCCCAGCTGAGACCAAGCAAAGGCAAGCGAGG
Source organism: Lissotriton helveticus (assembly GCF_964261635.1). Taxonomy (NCBI): domain Eukaryota; kingdom Metazoa; phylum Chordata; class Amphibia; order Caudata; family Salamandridae; genus Lissotriton; species Lissotriton helveticus. The sequence goes on from NC_136072.1 coordinate 705,939,594, forward strand.
GCGACATGCCTGCGGGGCTCAGATCGGAGACTGGAGGTGAGCAGCGGCGGGCCTTTGCATTCTGTCTGCCACGTGGCCTAGACACAGACGGTGCACTGGTGAGTGCTCTGGCGTGTTCTCGGGCCTGGGTCGGGCCCGGCGAGAGGTGAGCGAGGCGGGTTGGCTTGCTGGGTCCCCGCCTCAGGCAGTGTGTTTTTCGGGGCTCAGACCGGATACCGGAGAGAAGAGGGGAGCTTGGACCACTGGCTTGGATGGGCCCGGCTGGTTTTCGGGGCTAGAGTCTGGCCCCAGTGGATGCATGGGGGGGAAGATACTGAGGACTGGAGGCCCAACGGGGTTACCTTGACTGCAGGGAGAGTCCAACTGCTCCTGGGGCAGTAGAATAGTGGCCTGCTATGACGACCGGACTCTGGGGAGGGGTGGCCATATAAAGAGGCGCCCCCAAGGAACAGCACAACCACCAAGGACCCCCAATAGGACAGCGACAACCCCCTTGCTGCTGTCTGTCTGGTGACAGGAAGCCCCCACGAGGAGGGACTATGCAGTTGATCCACTGCCTGGGATTGGACACAAGGCCTGGAGCCAGAGGCGCTTGGCGGGATTGATAACGTGATTGAGGGGGTTCGCCCACTTCTGGCACCCCAATTAGGAGACTTACTGGGTATGGGAGAGCCTTAATAGGTGAAACACCCTATCAAGCCGGAGTTGCTAACCGGCACTCCACGCCCTCTGGCCCAGATCGGGGCCCAGTGGTCTTGCGGAGGGACGTCATAGCTCGGGCCTTCACGGAATTTGGGGGGCAAGGCCCTGTTCACCCCAAGACGATGGACAAAATGAGAATGAAACAAGCGGGGTGATCCTGGAGCAGGGGGAGGCCTCGCAGGACCAGGCACAGGGCAGTCCAAAGGCGCAGCTACAAATGGACCCCATCCACAACAACTATCCAGGATTCTGGAAGCCATCTCGGATACCAAGATAACATTACACTAGGATATCAGCAATGTATCGGTGGGCCTGGGCATCCTCTGGGTGGAACACCAGAAGCTGAATGAGAGGGTGAGAGCGGTAGAGACAGACCTTGAGGAGCTGATCTCAGCGCAGACGGTTTTGACCAAACAGGTGGCGGCTCTTACGAAGAGGTTTTGGACCCTGTAGTGCAGAGCTGAAGATGGAGAGGGCCGTAGCCGGCGGAACAATAACCGGAATTTGGGGCTCCCAAGACATCTGACGGCTCCAACACATGGGACACAAGGAATAATCCTACTACTCCTCTATGCACCAACTCCACATGAGGCTGGATGCCTTCTGGTGCTGCCCAGGGACTTGTAGCTTCATTCAATACACTGAATACCTGGGTCGGACGCCCTTGATACCATCATACCAATCCCCATGCGAAGACCCTCGATCTTGACCTAGAGGCTCTGCCCACGTCATTGAAGGATGTCCTGTTCAGTGAATCCCTGAGTGCACTGGTAGGTACATTTTTTGTAGATAATGCACATACCACCTCATCAGGCGTGGTGGGATGGGAGGCATTCAATGTGGTTGAGAGGGGACACTGTATGGGACAAACAACTGGCATCCAAAGGGAGCTACATTGGGAGCTCTCGACTATCGAGGAAGTGTTGCGCACACTGGACAACACGCAGGGGATAGGGGCCCAAGCACACACCCGCCTGTTAGCCAAGTGTAAACAGTACGATGAGGTCTTTGAGAGGCTCTGGTGGCACAACTACAGGGCATATATGGTTAGGGTTCAGGGGGAGGAGAGGGAGGAGGGGATAGCAGGTTGCCTGCTAGCGTGGTTAATTAGGCAAACACAAGGAGATCATGGACGGAGCACTGAAACTCTTCAGACATTCATCCCCAGTCTGTCACGGTCCCTCCCAGGCGCGGGATGCATGTGGATAGATAGGGGTAACTACACCTCCCTGGGCAGGCGCTGGGTCTTCCCTGAAGGCTGGACTGCTATATAAAGCCTGCCTCCAGGGGGATCCGGTGCTTGTCATCTGTTCCCTACGGATCGCACCTGGATATCTAAGTAGCAGCTCTTGGAGACGGCGTTCTAATGCCGCGCGGACGAACACTGCAGCTTCTTGCCTCGGGCCTGAGACTGGCCTCATTCCGCCCTTTAAGGCGCCTGTGAACCCGACCCTGCACCACTGGATTCCCTATGCAAGGAAGGGTGGCTGAGAGGTGGCCTTCCTCACGGCGCTCACTCACAACCATCGATCCGGTTGCAACACAGGCTGCCGGAGCAGCCCCTCATCCCCCGCAGTGTGAGTTCTTAGCACTGCCTTTCAATCCTGCACTGCTGTGCTCCTAACGTGGACCCAACAGGTGTGAGACGCCATCACACCCACTGCGTCGCCTTGTCCCATTTTGTGACATTGCGCATGCTCTCAGAGAGAGAGTTTTTCCGCTCGGTTTTTGTTTTCTTTTGTGACATTGCGCAGGCTCTCAGGGAGAGAGATTTACAGCGCATGCTTTGTTTAGCGTCAAAACAAAGCGCAAGCTCTCAGGGAGAGGGTTTTGCATGCTGACAGTGTTTGCCTTTCCCATCTGCTCCCCTGCTGTTCTTGGCTTCCCCTAGGATAGTACCCCTGGGAGTCAAGTAAGTGTCCGGTGCAAGAGACGGGGAGGGAGGTTGGTTAGTTCTGTATGGGCAGGCAAGGATGTGAAAGGACGTAACATAACCCACTTGTTTTTTGTTGTCTCACCTGCAGTATACGGTGAGGAACTAATACCCTGGTGCATATCTATGACTTGCATCCCCGAAACCAGAGATCCCCAAGGAAGAAGGCAGCGGACCGTTCTTTCCGTTACACCTTGTTCTTTTTCCCCTATACCCGGTGTACTACGGTGCAGAGTGGAGTGCTTGGCCTCCCCTTGTAGAGTAGTGCAAAGGGGCTTTGGGATCTGTGCATCGCCCCCACTGGATCTGTCTGAGAAGGTTAGTGTACCTCTAGTGTAACCTGACAGCGTGACAAGACCCATATTACCATCCAGCCTGAAATTAATGTCAACACAGTGCTTACCTAACTGCTAGAGTCCATGTCCGTCTTGCAGGTAGAAGTTAACGTGTTTCGTACCCAAAAGCAAGAACTCAGGAACGAGATGGGTACCATGCTTCGAGAAGTGGCTGGGCTAAAGAGAAAGGGCCCTGATCCACCCGGGAGGAAGGTTTGTATGGACTGAACCAGCGGAAGCCGCCTTCCAGACGCTGAAGAATTGTTTCACGACCGCACCCATCTTAAGACACCCTGACGTGCATCTGCCCTTTGTTTTGGAAACCTCCCATTACGCCGTAGGATGAATCCTCACCCAAAGACATCCCGAAACAGGACAGCATTTTTGAAGAGGGCATGGGAGGAATGGAGGCATCATCTGTTCGAGGCTCAACACACCATTGAGATCTTCACGGACCATCAGAATCTGTTATTCCTGAAGACGACCCGAGCCCTGACGCCCAGACAGTTACGATGGTCTCTCTTTTTTGCGTACTACGACTTTGTGATAAAATATCGTACAGGGAGGAAACAAGGCAAGGCGGATGCTTTGTCAAGGCTGAATGAACCCGCTAAAGAGGAAGACCGATCCCTCTCGACTCTGCCCCCCATCCTAAGCAAAGCTGCATTCCCTTGTACAGAGATCGCCATAGTAACTGAAGAAGGATTCCTGGATGACCTAAGGATCGAGCTGGTGGGCGTAGATACAGAGGCTTGGGAGGAGGAAGAACAAGGAAGCAGAAGCGGGAAGGAGGACTTGCTTTACCACCATCATGACTTGTTCCTACCCAAAGCCCACTTGCAGGAGGAACAAGCGTTTCAATGGGCTCATGACACGTTCTTGGGGGGACACATGGGGATCCACAAGAAAGACCATAGCCCTCGTGGAACGGCACTTCTGGTGGCCAGGATTGTGAGAAGACGTACGGCAGTAAATCATGGGGTTCGCAGTATGAGCCCAAGGCAAAACTCAGCATACCAAACCAGTGGGGTTGCTGTGTCCTATCCCCATTCCAGATGCTCCATGGCACACCGTTTTGATGGACTATAGTGGAGATGCCTCCCAGTAACAGGCACACCGTAATCCTAGTCGGGGCATTTCGTACTGCTGAAGGCCATGCCTTCGTCCTCTGAGTTAGCCATCATATTCCATATTCCATATTGCCTTTCCCATCTGCTCCCCTGCTGTTCTTGGCTGTCTGCTTCCCCTTGGATAGTACCACTGGGAGCCAAGTAAGTGTCCAGTGAAGGAGACGGCGAAGGAGGTTGGCTAGTTCTGTATGGGCATGTGAGGATGTGAAAGGACATAACGTAATGCCACTTGTTTGTTGTTGTCTTACCTGCAGTATACGGTGAGGAACAGATGAGACTACCCTGGTGCATGTCTAGGCCTTGCAGCCCCGAAACAAGAGATCCCCTAGGAAGAAGTCAGCGGAGTGTTCTTTCCATTACACCTTGTTCTTTTTCCTCCATCCTCGGTGTACTACGGTGCAAGGTAGAGTGCTTGACCTCCCCTTGTGGAGTAGTGCAAAGGGGCTTTGGGATCTGTGCAACCTCCCCCGCTGGATCTGTCTGAGAAGGTTAGTGTACCCCTAGTGTTACCTGACACAGTCACAGGTCTGGATTGAATCCATCATCATTCTTTAGCTTACTTCACCACCTCAGTTCAGACCCAGCCATATGCAAATCAGTAAGTATGGGCGTAAAATCCATTCCGTTCGCGGAATTTGCGGATTTTTGGCAAATTTGCGTTCCGTGAATCACGCGAATTTGGCCAAAAATCCGCAATTCGCAAGCTGGCGGATTTTTGTGCTTGAAAAATACACTATCGCGTGCACTGCATTGACTTACCGTGATTCTGAGTCCGCCGAGTTGTTTTTTGCGTGTGCTGCACCATTTTGGATCTTGCTGCGTGATCGCGCAAGAGTTTTTCGACCGCGTGTACGTCATCGCGGTCCGCGATCTTACACAGCGAGAGTTTGACAACGCGAGTACGTCATAAGGGCCCGCGATAACGTATCGCGGGAGTAAACAATTGTGAACAGGTAGATGCGGCGCGCAGCTGACTTCTGGCGGGATATTTGAACAGCTCGCTCTCCCGAACTTGCAAAAATTGCAATTTTACACAAGAAATCCACCGCGGCAGCATAAACCTTCTGAAAATGATGGTTTTGATCAGAATAACTCCTCAGATTGACATTTGGCTGCACTTTTTTGTGCAAGGAGTCCATTTTTGGGGGGGGGGTGGGAGGAAGGAAGTGCCCCAGAGTCTCCAACTTCCTGTTCCTGTCCAGCAGGCTCCTCCCAGTGCTTTGTCAAAGTCCTGGTCACTTTTCATTTGGATCTGGAGCTGGAAGGATTACTCTTTGTGGCTGCTGCTGGATATTTGAATTTGAGGACTTTTTTGATTTTGGGATTGGATCACTTTTGGATTTGAGATTTTACAAGTAAGTTGGTGTTGTTTGTTTGGGCCATTGCAGTTGCTGCAACTACAATTTTAAAACTTTTTCACAACTTTAAAAAAAATATATTGTGGGTAGCCACAGTATCCAGTAGGCCCATGACACAACTGTTTCTGTGAGTTTTGTTTAACTTAAATCTCATTTATGTCATACAACTTTAGCTCACTATACGTGGAATACATTTTTTTTTCATTTTGGGGTGCGTGTAAAGCCACACTAGCCAGTAGGCCCAGGGGTACTCAGTGGTGCATGGACCAAGTCTTTCTGTGTGGTGTCATGAATTTAAACATCATTAAGGGCATGGATGGCATTGGATTGTGGTGATTTTTGTGTGTTTTTCGACTTTTTGGGATGTTGTTGGGACCTAGCCATGTGGGTGGGGGCCATTTTGAGGCCTGGTCTAGGCAGGGCCTGGCCATGTGGCTGGGGGTCAAGGGGCCATTTTGAAGCCAGGCAGTGTGCTCAGGCCTGCACCCAGTTTGACTTGCTTTCATCCATTAGGCCCAGGGGTACTCAGTGGTGCATGGACCAAGTCTTTCTGTGGGGTGTCTTGAATTTAAACATCATTGAGGGCATGATTGGCATTGGATTGTGGTGATTTTTGTGTGTTTTTCGTCTTTTAGGGGTGTTGTTGGGGCCTGGCCATGTGAGTGGGGACCATTTTGAGGCCTGGTCCAGGCAGGGCCTGGCCATATGGCTGGGGGTCAAGGGGCCATTTTGAAGCCAGGCAGTGTGCTCAGGCCTGCACCCAGTTTGACTTGATTTCATCCATTACGCCCTGGGGTACTCAGTGGTGCATGGACCAAGTCTTTCTGTGGGGTGTCTCTTGAATTTAAACATCATTGAGGGCATGGATGGCATTGGATTGTGGTGATTTTTGTGTGTTTTTCGACTTCTTGGGGTGTTGTTGGGGCCTGGCCATGTGGGTGGGGGGCCATTTTGAGGACTGGTCCAGGCAGGGCCTGGCCATGTGGCTGGGGGTCAAGGGGCCATTTTGAAGCCAGGTAGTGTGCTCAGGCCTGCACCCAGTTTGACTTGCTTTCATCCATTAGGCCCAGGGGTAGTCAGTGGTGCATTGACTAAGTCTTTCTGTGGGGTGTGTCTTGAATTTAAACATCATTGAGGGTATGGATGGCATTGGATTGTGGTGTTTTTGTGGTGTTTTTTGTCTTTTTGGGGTGTTGTTGGGGCCTGGCCATGTGGGTGGGGGCCATTTTGAAGCCTGGTTCGGGCAGGGCCTGGCCATGTGGCTGGGGGTCAAGGGGCCATTTTGAAGCCAGGCAGTGTGCTCAGGCCTGCACCCAGTTTGACTTGCTTTCATCTATTAGGCCCAGGGGTACTCAGTGGTGCATGGACCAAGTCTTTCTGTGGGGTGTCTCTTGAATTTAAACATCATTGAGGGCATGGATGGCATTGGATTGTGGTGATTTTTGTGTGTGTTTCGACTTCTTGGGGTGTTGTTGGGGCCTGGCCATGTGGCTGGGGGTCAAGGGGCCATTTTGAAGCCAGGTAGTGTGCTCAGGCCTGCACCCAGTTTGACTTGCTTTCATCCATTAGGCCCAGGGGTACTCAGTGGTGCATTGACTAAGTCTTTCTGTGGGGTGTGTCTTGAATTTAAACATCATTGAGGGTATGGATGGCATTGGATTGTGGTGATTTTGTGGTGTTTTTTGACTTTTTGGGGTGTTGTTGGGGCCTAGCCATGTGGGTGGGGGCCATTTTGAAGCCTGGTCCGGGCAGGGCCTGGCCATGTGGCTGGGGGTCAAGGGGCCATTTTGAAGCCAGGCAGTGTGCTCAGGCCTGACCCAGTTTGACTTGTTTTCATCCATTAGGCCCAGGGGTACTCAGTGGTGCATGCACCAACTCTCTGTGTGTGGTCTTTCTTCTATTAATTTAAACATCCATTTTGGATTAGAATTGCAATTTTTATTTTGTGTCTTTTTGTTTTTGGGTGTCTTGTTGTAATAATAATGAATGCAATGCCTAGTTGCAAATATTAATTGAAGCACGACATATGCAACATTTATTTAACTGATGTTCCTCTGGCTTCCTTTGCTTTTAGGTGCACAACAGAATCACATCAGTCATCGTTCATCATCAGTGCCAGGAATAAGTCCTGCAGCGGTGTGTGCAGCACAACGTCACGTGGCGTCACGTGTGGCCACAGGCAACTCTGCAACTTGTGCAACTGCGGACTGCTGTTCTGACATCTGAAGAAGATGGGTCCAAAGAAAGGTGGCCGTAGCTCCTCCACCAAGAAAGTTGCCAGTAAGAAAGAACAGAAGAAGCAAGTGGCACCACTTACCAAGGAGACTGCTGTGCCTACAGACACTTTTATGGGGGAAAAAACTACGCCTGCAGCAGTGGGGTCCGCCGGGGACCAAGCTGGGAGCAGCTACTCCGCTTCATTGGGCTCAGTGCCACCGCGCCAAGTTAGGTCCAAGGCCATGAGTGCTGCAGAGGCAGCCACGTTAATTGTTCAATCACCATCGACCAGTGATATTGGCTCATCGCAAGAAAGTAGCATCCAATCAACGCAGGGTGTAACTCATCTGACGAGTGTTCAACAACCACAGCCGCAACGACAACCACAGGTGCAACTAGTACAAGCGCAAGTACATGCGCAAGTAGAGGCGCAAGTGGAGGCTCAAGTGGAGGCGCAAGGAGAGGCGCAAGGAAAGGCGCAAGGAGAGGCGCATGGAGAGGCACAAGGAGAGGCGCAAGGAGAGGCGCAATGAGAGGCGCAACTAGAGGCGCATGGAGCGGCACAACTGCCCACAATGCTTGTTCCTTTGGAAGTAGGGGCACATCAGGAAATCGAGATTCAAGCGGAGGTATCATCCGAGGAAGCCACTCCTCCTGATGATGATCTATTGTCTTCCAGATCCCCAGCAAGAAAAAGGTCAAGGAGGGCTACTACTACAAGTTCTTCTTCAAGCACCCTTCCTTCTGATTATCTTGATGTTGATTGGAACCCAGCAATGCAGTCCGAGAGTGAGGCACGCCATGATGAGCAGACAAAGGTAGCTAAGCCTAAAAGGAAGGTTCCCGCAAGGCTTCCACTTATGGGTGATGACGACGAACAAGAAGTGGTGTATTCTGCTGCTGATGAACAGTCTGACGACGACCCAGTCATCACAGTCGTCACTCCAGCCACAGCGGGCATGCAGCAGACAGACATTTTGACCCTATCCTGAATTGCTGCTGAGGTGGGATGTGGGTGGCGTGCCACTGGTACCACCACCAACGCAGTTAACTACTACACCAACACGACCTACAGCTTCCATATTTTCTCGTCAGAAGGGCCGGCAGGGATCTCCATCCAGCTCGACCTCCATTACCTCACGTAGTGGTGCTGTAAGTGCACAACAGAGTCAAATTCAGCCACGTCCATCCTCCACTTCATCTGGCATTGAAAGTAGCACCTCCACCACCAGCAGACATCTCCAGTCCCCAGTTTGGGACTTCTTTAGTGTTAGCAAAAAGGCGGAAAACATGGTCGTTTGTTCTATTTGTAAAAGTGTAGTTAGTCGGGTTAAGCTTGGTACCAACTATGGTACCGGATGCCAGAGAGGTCATCTCCAAAAACACCACACTATCATTTGAGAGGCGCACCTAAGGAAGATCCGGGAATACAAAAGTACAACAAATCCAAATGTATCCATTCATATTGCATCTGATGATGACGAGGGGCTGATCGTGCAGGGGGGAAGTGAAGAAGCGACAGACATTTTTTCTGGTACACCCAGCACCCCTGGCAGCAGCACTGCAGTGGTAGCGCCCACACCCTCTACCCCAGCAACATGTATGAGCCACACTAAGAGTCTGGGAGAGACACCAATGCGAAAAAGTACATCAATGAGCCTAACTGGTTTGAAGAAGTCTGCATCATCATCCTCATCATCACGTAAAACGGTCCAAACCACCATATGAAGTATATTTTGGTCGGAGGTGCCATTTGAACGCAACCACCCAACGGCACATCTGTATAACACAGAGCTGGCTAAAATGCTAACACTGGACCTTCTCCCTTTTTCTTTCGTGGAAGGGGTGGGTTTCCTAGAATTTGTGGCAACAGTCTGCCCTAAATGGGAGGTTCCTAGCCAGTCCTATTTTGCCAGAGTTGTGGTTCTAGCACTACATCAAGATGTGCTGGAGGTGATTGGGGAAGCTTTGCAGAAGAGTGCTGTTCACACTATCCACCTGACAACAGACATGTGGACCAGTTGCCAAGTCCTTGATTATATGTGCAGCACTGCACACTGGGTCTCTTTTGCAGGGGTTAGAGACAAGTTATATGCAGGTGTTGACAGTGACACAGTTTTTCAAGCTAGTTGGAAACATGCAACAGTAGCCATGTTGGCCATGGAGAAATCTCATACTGCAGTAAACATTTTGGAGGAGTTTAACAGTAAGGTCTTTGAATGGCTGCATCCAAGAAAGCGCATGATTGTTTATGTTACCACGGATAATGGCAGTAATATAGTTAGGGCCATGAACGATGGTGGCTATTTCAGAGTGCTGTGTTTGGCGCACAGTACTAACATTGTTGTTCAAGATTTCTTGAAAAAAGAAAACAAAGTCAGCAAGTTACTGACCACCTGCCGAAGACTCTGCAAACATTTCAACCATTCTTTTAAGGCCCGGAAGCAGCTGAGGATCATTCAACGTGTCCGTAGAGTGCCAGTCAGAGGACTCATCCAGGAGGTGGCAACACATTGGAACTCAACCTTCTACATGCTTGAGCGTCTGTTTGAGCAGTGCTTGGTAATCAATGAGTATGTCTTTGCACTGGGTTCTTCTATGAAAGACATGAAGCTAGAGGTGGAGGAATAGAACCTAGTTAAAAGCCTGCCAGACATGCTTAGTCCTTTTGAGGTCTTCACACGTGAAGTCAGCAGGGAGGACTGCACTTTGGGCAAAGCTATCCCATTGTTGCGCATGCTAGAGCACCAACTGAAGGCGGTGTGTTCAACGTTCAAAGGTGATACTGACAAGCAAGACGCATATCAGTTGGCTGTGAGATTATTAACCTGCCTAGTTGACAATGAAAGCCTTAAAAAAATACATACAGAACAACATTACATTTGTGCCACTATTCTGGATCCCCGGTACAAAAAGGCAGTGGCCAGCAAAGCATTAATTCCTTTTAATGAAGCAGATGTTTCAAAGTACAAACATTGGCTAGCTCTGTCAGCCACTCGGTTCGAAAAAGAGCGGCAGGAAATTGAAGGACCCAGCAGAAGTACTACTGAATCAGCAGGCCATCCGGCGTCAAGGTCCACTTCTGTGGCCGAAGGCAGTCACTTTCCCTCACAGCCGTTACCTACACCAGCAACCGTATCATCATCCTCATCTGCACCAGGCCCAGCCATAATATTGTCGGAAGCGGATTGGATAACTCATCAAGGGTTTGCTCGTTCCAGTGCTGATGCAAAGGCCACAGATGGTACCCAAAGTGGAGCACCCCTGAAGAACCTTGAGTGGATGGTGCAGGCCTATCTGGATGACCCAACAGAGGTCTTCTTTAATCAGAACCCATTGCTGTATTGGTATGGGAAAAAGTGACAATGGCCACTGATCACCAACCTGGCTCTAAATTATTTGTCTTGCCCACTCACAAGCGTGTCTTCTGAACGTGTTTTCAGTGCTGCTGGTGCCATTGTAACTTCAAAAAGGACCCGCCTCTCACCCAAAAATGTGGAGATGAATCAGCACTTCATACCACCAGATTACAAAAAAACGTGAATGCACACAGGAAGAAGAGGACACCGACTTACGTGACGGAAGTTCTTCTCAGTCAGCTGACCTACTCCTGTCTGAATTCAGTTTGAGGACGAGCTCTACTTCCCTGACACCGAGGCCTGAAAATGACTTCCCTTTTTTTTGTCCTTATTCACTTTTATTCCTGTGTGTCTTTCTTTGTTTTGCAACTTTTACCACAACAAAACTCTAATCGCCTAATCACAACAAGTCCATCAGCAGCACTGTCTTAATCTTATTTCCTTATTGATTTGAAGGTGCCGCAGTCTGCATTCCTGAGGTTCACAAGTTCACAACTCAATCATGCTCCTCTATCCTCCTCCTCCAGACTCCCCTATCCATTTCCCTCAAGGCAGATGGCTGGATTACGCAGAATCAAGAAACTTTGTCTTCATAGACGAGTCCCCTCAAGTGGGACTGGAATTACTGACTACATGCTTGCTGATTGCTGACAGTTACTTCTGAAATTGACAGGAGAGGCTGCCCTGTGGGCCCTCACTTTCAGAAGAAGATGCGGACAAAAAGTGGAACAGGTAATGAATAATGAGAAGATGGCATGCAGTAGACAGCAATGGCTGTCTGGCTCTGATGAAAGCAATTGCTGTTTGTTTGTTGTGCATGAAATGAATCATATTTCTTTTATTATTATTTAATCTTTTACACACTAAATGTAACTCAAGTCTACTCTGCTTTTTTTACCTTGTTTAATTCAAATTGTTCTTCAACTGCAGGGGCCACTCCATTGCATTTTCCAATATGCAAAATGTCCTTGGACTCACTATTTGCCAATATACCATGATGATTGATGATGAGTGTTGATGATCAAAGTTAAATATTATAAATTTTTTCTTTACAGTCACTCACTGGGATGGATGGATCATCAGCGTCGGTTTACGGAAGAACTAAGGCCAATTCGTGAGTGGCAAACAACAGGTAAACAAGTCAATAACAACCACAGCAGACATGTCTGTCTAGTCGTGGTATGGGAGTGGTCTAGCCAGTGTAGTGTATGCCAGAGACCAGACAGCAGTTCATGTAAAATTGTGGCTATGTGGCTTGCTGCATAACATTAGATATGCTTTGTCTGTGTCGAAGAGGTATGCTACATCATCAGGGTGGTTCACTCAGTGGTGCCTGCCTAGACCATCTGCATGGCCCTGGCCTGCTGTGTGCAATCACTATGCTTGAAAAGGAGACTCAGAATAGGCACTTTAGAAATGATGCCTCCATGTAATACTGTCGCCTCTGAAAGTGGTATTTTTGCACTGCACACCGAACATTATATTTTTTCTCAGTGCTGTTTTAATACCCCTTCCTGTTTTCCCATGAACAATTGCAGGCCAGCTTTTACCTTGTGCCATGGGAACAACATCAATCCACAATTCCGCATCCGCCAGGCAGGCAGTGGACAGTGTGTCTGGTCACCAAGAATGATCGACGGAGGGTCAGACGGAATGGAGGAGTACCGCGAAGAAGAGGAATGGCTGGATGCATGCAACTTCACAAATTGAACAGGACAATAACATACAGTTACAGTATCCTATTCACTTCTCCTTATCTTTTAAATAACTTATTGTTGTGAACGTCTATGAGTGCGACTCTCTGCTTCAAATTCATCCCTACAGCTATTTCATAACTTTCTTTGCTATTTTTAAAATTAATGTAATGTACTACTAAGTCATTCTTCCTGAGTGAAATTGCGTAATTACAGCAGCCCTGTGCTGTCTAATAGTTTAGTACTACTTAGTAAGCTGTAGTTAGAACTACTTTTCAGTAACTGAACCATCCATTTAGCAAACATCTTCATGCATGCACTTCCTTTATGTCCCTTAAAAGATTTATGGATATCTTTGTATCCAAAGATTGTTTTTCTTCATTTGTTGTTTGTCCATGCTGTGTTTTTTTTTCCTCTCCACAAAAACTTCCCAAAAAAAACCCATTCTCATTCAATTTTCAAACCCTAACCCTCTTCCCCCGGGCTGTGTGGTTTTCATTGAGGTGTGACTAAATTACAACAATAATTCCACACACTTGCTGGGGAGGATAAGGTCAAAGCAACAGAAAATAAATTTCAAGGATGGTGAAGGAATCCGAGGATATGTTCTTACTGTGTACTGTACTATCTCTATCGTACTGTTCTAATGCTACGCTCAGGCCACTCAATGTTTCATTTCTTTCTTTTTCATATGCTGCTACTGCCAGTGTGTACCACTACTACTACCACCACCACAACAATGACATTTCATCTGTCCAGGATTCAACCTTAATCGCCTTTTGCCATGCACCAGCCCTGTGCCTAGCCCTATTCTCAAACATGAATCACAGGTAGGATAAGCATTTTGGGGGGGGAAGAATAATGGAGTAGGAGGAGAGGAGAGACTGACGGTAGTACTAGTAAAGTAGTAGGACAATTAAATTCTCTGTCAGTGGCACTTTTCAAAATATTTGGGCGATTAGACAATTTGAATCAACCAGCCAGTTAAGTTTCAGGAAAACAAACGTACAGTTGAGTTAACCCCCCCTGCCTCCCCCATAAAACAGTAAGAACGCGTATGCTATGTTTAAGTTGAAAATAAATAATTATTTACACCCTAACAAAAATAAACTATCCCACAAGACCCGACCCACCCCCTCCCTAACTCGAACCAATGTCCATGAAATGTCCCGAAGAAAAGTTCCAAAACCCCAACGTCCAATTCCCACCCCCCCCTGCAAAAGTCTTTAAAAAGGGGCAAGGGAGTGGCGTGGTCTGACCGGCGATGTGGTAGGACGTGTCTCCCGGGAGCTCCCGGCATCCACCACCAACTTAAGCATTTTATAGCGGAGCTAGGGGCCATCGCTACCTATCCAGAGGTGGGCACTGACCAGCGCACCCTGGGGCGTCCTGGGCGATGTGCTTTGGTGACTTGCAGAGGTGACGAGGATTGGCGGCGCCGGGACAGCGGAGGCCCTGAGGTGGGAGCCGCCATCTTGTATAGCCTGCCTGGAGACCCGTCCTGCTGACTGCTGTCCCCGAGGGGGTCGCTGACTCCTTTGGTGTGCCCCCCATTGGCGGGGACGGGGAATCCTGCCCTGGCTCAGGCGCTCACGCAGGGGGGTTGACCGATGGGCTTGCCGCTGCTGGACGTCTGGTGCTGGTTCCCGTGTTGGCAGTGACCCCCAGGACCTGTGAGCCGCCATTTTGCAAGGCTCGCGCGGTGGCCCGTCCCGCGGATTGCTGGCCTCAGGGGGGTCGCTGATTCCTGTGGTGCGAATCCCCCCCATTGGCGCCGGCTGGAGTGGACTTGGAGCGACGACGGTGATGGGCCTGCCGCTGCTGGGCCCCTGGTGCGGGGTCTGGTGCTGGCGGGGCCCCCCTGGCCTGTAGAGCGGACCTGTGCGCAGCGGCTCTGTGAAGAACAGATGGCCCTCCTTCACCCTGTTACGGCGAGCCCAAGGTGAGGAGCGCTGGTGGATGTGGGGATCCCACTTTGGTGCCTGCAGTGACCCGCACCTGGTGAGCCAGGGGGTGGCTGCGGGGGCTCCCAGGGGCTTGTGGCTGGACCACCGGTGCTGCTGGAGAGACGGCTGCGCTACATCGATCCAGGGGAGCGCATAGAGGAGTACCTGGCGGAGGTGCCCAGGTGGGTGAAGGCACTGCGAACGCCCCCCCGCCTTGTCAGCCTGCATCCACCCAGGGGCCTACCAACCTTGGCTCTTGGGTGCATCGACCCACCTTCTTGCCTGTGACGGGACCGGGAGACCTGCCTCCCGGGCCCCTATGGTCTGGGGAACCTGGGACTTGCCTGTGTAGAGCCAGGCACGACCTATTTGCAGAGGGGCCACCATCTTGTGGATACCCCCGGGAGAAGCCTGCTGGTGCGGCCGAACTGCAGAGTTCCCCGGTAGCTCACAACTGGGCTGCCGGAATTCCTGAAGGGGGACTTGGGATACGGCGGTCTGGAGAGGGGATCAAGGGGGGCCTGGTGGTGGGGCCCTTCACCGCACAACGGACATCGCTCTTGGAAGTTGCGGACCCGGCCCTAAAAGCTCCAATCGGCTAGGGGGGCTGCGGGACACACCGACCCTGGCCATGACGCACTCCAAAGGGGGCAAGCCCAATGCAACAGCGGCCCCCAGGGACAACTCCATAGTGGCGATGTGGGGCAAGGCGGGAGCAGCGGCGCCAGCAGAGGAGGCACCGCAGACTTCCGGGGATGCGTTGCCAGTGACACAGGCGTTTATGGCATCCTTTATATCGGAGCTTAAAATGGAGATCGGCTCCCTACGCTCTGAGGTCCACACTTGTGTGAGGGAGCTGCGGAAAGAGATCACGGACTTGGGTGACCATGTGGACGGTCTGGAGAAGACAGTCGATGCCCGCACTGAGGACCAAGAGCCCCTGTGGCAACGCCTTGCGGCACTGGAGGAGCAAAACATAGAGCTGCAGGTCAAGCAGGAAGATTTGGAGAACAGAAGCCGCCGGAAAAACCTCCGTATCTGTGGGGTGCCTCTCGGGGAAGAGGGGATGGATATCCTGACCTACGTAGCGCAGCTCCTCCATGAGGTCTGGGGGGATGACGATGCCTCGCCACCGGACCTAGATCGTGCCCATCGGGTCTTCGGGCCGACGGGACGCCCAGGGCTCCTTCCGGATATCTTGAGAAGGGTCCAATTATTTACGGAGAAGGAGGCCATCTTGCGGGCTGCGCGGGGCTAGCCGGACCTTAGTTATAGGGGCCACATAGAGCAAGCACCCTCCTTCCTCTTCCCCTTGCTGTGACTGCTGACGAATGTCCCATCCAGTTTTGCACCCTGGCTCCTTTCTATCGGGTGGGGGATGCTGGGGCTCCTCCCCGCGATGACCTCGAGACCAACTACGCCCCTACTTCTGCTGATTCCTGAGGGAGTGACATCCCTGGGCTTATCCGAACCCTCGGGTGTAGGATGCTCGACGACGAATCAGTTGGACTTGGCCCTGTTGGCCACTGTTGGGTCGCTGCCTTTTTCTCTTGTATCTCTTTTTTCTCTGCTTATCTCTGCTTCCCTTCTCTTTCTCTCTTTTCTTCTCTACCTGTGTGGGGTGGGGGGCTATGCAGTGGTGGCGCTTGGCATGGGCCGCGCTGGCAAACAGTATCTGTGATGGTGTGTTGATGCGCAGCGGGGGTGGAGGGGCGCAGGCGGCTCCCACTAGGGCTTCACTATGACAGCCCCCTTACCTAGTCCCCTAAAGATCTTGACGCTTAATGTCAAATGCCTGAACTCCCCCAATAAGAGGCGACAGACTTGGCGATACCTCCTGCAGCAGAATCCTGACTTATTTTTACAGGAGAACCACCTCTTGCAGGCCAATATTGGGCGCATGGCACATCCCAAGTATCCCCTCTGATTATGGGCTGCTGCAGACACCAAGACAGCAGGTGTGGCGATACTGTGCAGAACTGGCATCAGGTGGGGAGAATCCAACCCCTTCAGGAGTGGGGATGGGCGCTTTCTCAGGGTAAGTGTAGGCATTGGCCGGCGCGTCTTCACTCTATGAGTGATGGGGCCTTCCAGGGTCTTTGCATGGTAGGGGTGAAGCGGTGCCCCCGTGTATTTGTTCAGGACGACTGCCACCGCGTCTGGGGACGGTGGGTCCTCCCGATACAGTGCGGAGTAGTAGGGCCGGAACGCTTCGCATTTGTCCGTATCCAAGGTGACTTTCGTCCAATCAGGAAGCAGGACATTGGCTATATGGGCCTTGGCAGCATGCGCTCTCAGGCGCCTTGCCAATAGGCTGCCCACCTTGTCTCCACCTTGGAAGTATTTCTGCTTCAAGGCCAGCAGAGAGATTTCCGCCTTGTTAGTGCATTGAAGCCGGAGCTGCCCTGTGAGGTTGGCTATTTAGGACAGCGGCCTCCATGCTCACCCTTACTATTTACCCTTGTGGTAGAGCCACTGGCAGCAATGATCCGTCAGGCGCCCAACATACATGGTATGTCCATGGGGGGCTGTGAGAACAAGGTGGCATTGTTCGCTGATGATCTTCTTCTTACTCTCACTCGCCCCGGTGAGTTGCTACCGGCACTCCATGCAGCGCTGACCCTTTTTGAGCGGGCCTCTGGCCTTAAGATCAATCACAGCAAGTCTTGGGTCCTCAATCTTACCATTCCGGAGGCTGAGATCCCCCACCCTGAGCAGCTAGCGCCATACCAGTGGGCTACCCAAGGCATCCCCTATCTCGGACTCCAGATAACCCCTTCCCTGGACACGTGGACGCAAGTCAATTGGCAGGAGTGTCGGCGGTCGGTTCTGGAGGACCTGCGGCAGTGGCGAACCCTAGTGTTGATGTGGCTGGGCAGACTCATCGCCGTCAAAATGTCAATCCTCCCTAAAATCTTGTACTTATTCCAGTGCGTCCCCACGCCCATCCCGCTCCATTACATATGAGACCTCCAGCGTGCCCTCACAACCTTTATCAGGGGCAGAAAAAGACCCCGATTCTCCAAGAAGCTGCTAATGATGCCACGAGACAGGGGGGACTAGCATGCCCCAATTTAGTGGACTACTATTGGGTCTTGCATCTCCGCTTTGTGGTGGAATGGGGAGTGACGGAGAGTGAAATGGGATGGCTCCACATGGACCGGGCCGTGACATGGGGAACCATCTGGGACCTGGCATCAGCGGGCGGCACGCTCCAAGAGCGTCTACCTAGCGGTCCCCACAAGGACGGTGCTCGACATTTGGGACAAGGTAGCTGTGTGCAGAGGCCTCACGACCTTCCCCTCACCGCACACCCTGATAGAGGGGTACCTGTCTTTCCCGCCGGCATACCAGTCGCGAGCACAGGGAGACTGCAGGGTAGTCAGAGATCTGTTTGAAGAGGGCAAACTTAAGTCCTTCGCTCAATGTAGAAACGAGTTCCGTCTACCATCAACGGCGCAGCTACAGTATACCCAGTTGCAACATTGAGTGACTGCAGCTGCAATGTACCAGGCGGCCGAGCCCCTTTTGAGCGGCTGGCTCGCCACCCCATCGAATCGAAGGGGCTGGTATCCCGAATCTACCAGATCCTCCAGCACCCGCAAACGGCAACCTCCCACCCTTACCAAGACAGCTGGCAGGCTCTGTCGGACATGGCCATTACTCCTGCGCAATGGCGTAGGCTATGGCTGAATGTCCCCAAAGTGTACCGTAGCATCCCGCAGCGGGAAAACGCCTATAAGCTTATGACCCAATGGTATTACACTCCCCAGCTTCTCCACAAGATGTTTCCTACCTCCTCTCCCCTGTGCTGGCGGTGCCGATCTGCAATGGGGGATCTCTTTCATATCTGGTGGGCATGCCCGTCGCTGACTCTATTCTGGAAGGAAGTCCTTAGCCACATCAAGGGGGTGCTGGAATTTCCTTTACCTGAAAACACAATTACCATCCTGCTGGGTGTCAAACCTGCTGCCCTGAAGACCCTGACTGGGAGCGATTGGATCTTGACGCTCCAAATGCTGGGTGCTGCCAAACAGCTTATAGCCCTGTACTGGAAAAAACCCGAAGCTCCTCCAATCGCCGCTTGGTTTGTGCGCCTCTGGCATGTTGTCACAATGGAGCTTTTCACGGCCCGGCTGCAGGCATGTGATACCCGCTTCAAAGCTGTCTGGCAGCCCCTAATCAAATACCTCTGTGCTGTTGAACGTGCCCACCAAACTTAGGACGCTGCGCTTGTTTGAAGACGCTATCAACCCCCCTGATCCGAGCAGATTGCTTCCATGACTGCCCCCCTGCACCACGTCCCAATGCTGCTGACACTGGATTAGACTCTTGGCCCTCCCTCCCCTGCGCATGCTGCTTCTACTCTTGCTTTTCTATCTTTCCTCCCTATTCTCACTCACTTTCTTTCGCCTGCTCTCCCCTCTGCTGTCACTGTCATTTTCCGGGTCCTGGTGCCCTGTTGGGTTGGTTGTTGAATGCAGCCTCGTTGCCCGTTTGTCGCGCAGGTAGACCCCCTGGGTCTTGCCACTCCACAGGCCTAGCTGACACTACACTCTGCTATATGATCGTGGCCGGCCCCTTTGGGGTAGTAGGCGCCACGCTGTGTATGTTCTAACCTTCCCCTGGAATTCATAGCCATCTGATGTACTTTCCTACCACGCGGCCGGCCCTGGATAAGGTTGTAGGCTTATCGCTGTATATCGAATATCCCTGTGGAGTGTGGTTTTTTCTTTTGATGGAAAATAAAAAGATTTGAAACAAACAAAAAGGGGCAAGGGACAGTCTCTCCTCCTGTACTGCCGTCGGCGGTGTCCTTTGGCCAGGTGGTCCCCACGCTCCCTGCGGAGGTCCTTGAGCAGGGTTTTTAGCCTCTCCACCTCCTGCTCAAGGTTGGACACCCTGAGGGTCAAGCGGTGCAGACGAGCCTTGCACCTGCTGTGGGGGGCAGCTGCTTTTTTTGCTGCTTGGCGGTGGCGGGTGGCTGCGGTACCACGGCTCCGTACCGCTGAAGGCTTGCGCTGACCGGATGACCCAGGGTGAGTGAAGGAGGATGCAGCTGTCATGGATGTTGTAGATGTCGACTGAGACTGCGGGTCCTCCTCCTCCTGGGCCACCAGCCGCCGATATTCGGCGACAATTGCCTCCAGCTTCCGTTGCCGTGCCCGTCTAGCCAGCTTCTTCCGTGTTAGTTTGGAAGGAGCATCTATATGAAGATAGAAAAACATACTGTAACCAATGCTCTTTAAGATTAACACAAAATAATTCAGCAGAAAGTTGTGTCACAGTAGCACTAGCAACTTGCAAGCACAGTACATAACATTTGTGGCCTGTATCTATCTAACTAACCTCCCTCTTCGTCGGCCTCTGCTATAACATTAGAGGGAGTTTCAGGAATTCTACTAGCACTATATGGACTCACTACATTAGACTCAGACAGTACACCAGTCTTCTTCTTCTTCTCTCTTGTTTAGCGAAATTGGTACGTAAACATGTGGAAGCCGGCATAATGCCAGCGCAGTCAACTTGCACCCGAGTACCATGATCGAGGCATCCTTCCATTCAAAGTAAAAGTCAATCATTCTTCTAAATGTCTCAACTGGACAAACCTTACTTTTTCTCATGGAAAACAACCTTTTAATTTTATTTTGGAAACCGCCAGCCATGCATCCATGCTTGACTTGCATTTGAATTTGAACCAAAGGATATATTGTGCACACATACAGTTTCTGTTTCACCCACCCAGGCAGTCCTCTTTCCTTTCTCCTTCCACCCATCCTTGTTTCATACTTCAACTGGCCATGCATCATATTCCCAGCCACCTCGGGCAGCATTCAAAAACATGTATCATTCTTTGCCAGTCATTACTCTTAACTCGCTCGTCCTTCCTTACAGTCCCTTCTTTCCCTTTTCGTTCATCCCATCCATCAAGTTCATCTCTGATCTGACTTTGCTTCTCGATAAAACTTTCACAGCTGAGTTGAAGTCAAATTTAGAGGAGACCATTGGTTACTCGTCAACTCCCACCGCTAATGCTATTGCTAATGAAAAGTCAATGGTGAATGTCTTCTACCTGGTTGACAAAAACTTAGTTCTGTATTTGTAGGTCTTTTTAACAGTACAGTGTACTTGCACTGTACAACGTATACACCCCTGCAGAGAGCCCACTCTTCAGTCTGCAATCTCAATAAGTAACGGAATATAATAGCTTACCACTGCCCGCCACTCCCGTGGCATCCCCCACAGCAGTTCCTGAAGGCTGTTGCACCGCATCCGACCCTGGAGTGCCCACCTCCGCGCTGGCCCCGGCACTGGTGCTTGGCTGTGCCGATGTTCCGCTTAGAAAATACATTTCATATTTTTAGATGCAATATACACCACTCCCTTTTTTGTCTAGGAATGAAAAAATGTTACTAGTACTACATAAACAAATTTAATAATTTGCGACTCTAGTCTAAACTACAAATTTCCCTTTCTTCAGGGAAGGGTGTTTTTTATTTATGCTTAGCCATAACATGTGATGCTACACTTTTTGGCACAACTGATGAATGCTTGCTTTTTAACACACACCATTTTTCTCATAGCAGACAAGCTTCCCTATTAGGAACAAAGCAAGATCATCATCATATCATGTTGGACAAAGTCGTCAAAGATTCATCCCCACCAAGACTTATGTTCCAAACAGGTGAGGGCTCTCACACAATTAATGTGTGAAATCAGCCACTTTTCAGTATTCAATCCTTCACCGTTTATCTTATATGAACTGAATTTGATTTTAATAAATGTTTTTACTTTTAATAAAGCTTTAAAACTTACATAGACTCTGGTTTTTGGTCATGAGTGAGTGAGCGAAAGGGTTTGCAATTTGCAAGCATGAATCCGTGGCTCTGAGAGGTTGGGACTCTGACTCCGTAGTCTCATGTTCTGGGTTGTATAATCATTGGGGATCATTACTAGCTAGTCAGTAAGGAGATTGGGGGTTCAACTTCTGTTATGACTGAGGTATGTGGAAAGTCTAACTGCGCTTATTATAATTTATAACCAATGCCCTATTTCTTGCCCATAGTTCTGTTTGTGCAGAATAGTCCCTGCAACAGTAGTAGTATGGATTGTCCTCCTATCCAAACAAAAAGTAAACTAGTATCTTATTCTTGGTGGCCATTGACATTTTATTGTTGGGAATTGTCAAAGCATAAACATTTAGAAGACTTCAATAGACAACCCAGAGAACTGCACTCAGTCAGTGCATAGAGCTATTGCTGAATAGAATAGGAGTTTTGTTTAACACCTTTTGCCAACTGTGCAAGCGTAGTTAGCTACACAGACAGACTAATAATAATCTAGTAGTACCACAGGGAGTCATACTAGAGACAGGATAAGAATTTAGAAACAGTCTACAAGAAGATCAAAGACAATTTAGGAAAAAATAGAATGAGGAACGTTTGGAAAAAATACCGGTGCTGTAAAAGATAGGGAAGTATAATTATTAATGTT
The DNA here is from genome assembly GCF_964261635.1 of Lissotriton helveticus. Classification (NCBI taxonomy): domain Eukaryota; kingdom Metazoa; phylum Chordata; class Amphibia; order Caudata; family Salamandridae; genus Lissotriton; species Lissotriton helveticus. The sequence goes on from NC_136072.1 coordinate 705,961,762, forward strand.
AACAGGAAAACTAACTGGGGCCAGCAGAGGAGCCCTCGCCGGACCGATCATGGCCTTCCTGCTGTTGTCCCTGCTCCGCCGGCGCCGCTACCTCCTCCTGTGTCCCCTTGCCCCTGGGGGGAGCTGATGTACAACATGAAAGAAAGACACAAACATGGATGATTGTTGTCAACCACAACAAACATTTAAAAAAAAACAATAACAAATTATTTCAGGGAAATGGACAAAAATTGCACCAAATTTATTGACCTATCTGATGTGGTCTACTAGGATATTAGTATTGCTGGATTCGCGGACCGTCTACTTGGAAAGTTATGTTACTCACTAAACCAACTACAAAAAGGTTCTACTAGGACTGGCAGGCAGCACTCCCCAGCACGCGCTGTCATGATCACCACCACTATCTCTTCTTAACACCTTAGGAGCTAGTAAACAAACCTCCCCAGTGCTGCGCTGTCCATTATCCAGTGCTGAACTGGACGTCCAGCGGTCGCACGCAGCACTGGGGAGGTAGTGCCCGTGACGACCGTTGGCCGACGGCAGCACCTAAAGGGTTAATGGCAGGAGTACAAAGGAAGGACTGGACTTGAGTCTCTAATGTCTAGCATTACGCATTTCTGTAAAGTACACTGATACATAATCATCACCCAGGCCAAATGAACACAAAATTGAAAACAAGTAAGCTTAGTAGCACCGCCAGTGAGCAGGCGAGCATCTGCAATCACAGAAGCTTTTGAAACATAATTTCCCTGCAATGTAATCTCTAGTGTCTAGCATTACGCAGTTCTGTAAAGTACACTCATACATAATCACTCAGGCCAAATGAGCACAAAATTGAAAACAAGTAAGCATAGTAGCACCGCCACTGAGCAGGCGAGCACCTGCAATCACAAAAGATTTTGAAACATAATTTACCTGCAATGTAATCTGCAGCATTCCTGCTCTTCGGAAAAAACAAACATTTGCAATATGATAACATAGAGCAGGAGAAAACAGAGTAGTGATTAAATAGCTACTACTACTCACCAAGCCCAGGGATCTCGATGCCTAGCAGGTCGAGCAGGTGGTGTTCCCAGTCCAGGACGTCGTACCACCGGTGCGTCGCCTGGCTGTAGGTGCGCCGGACCCCAGACTCCCGACGCATGGCCCGGCACACCTTCGCCCATTGTTGGCGATGCTCCCGGAGCCCGTACCCGGAACCGGGCCTGCCGCCTGCCACGACGGTCTGGGGGAGGTGGCGCTGGACATAGAAAAGGAGTGCAGCCGCCTCCACCGTGCTGAAAATCTCCTGGGTTGTTACTGCCTCCCCCCTTAAGCACCCGCATGGGAGCCAGGTACGGGGTGTGGGACCCTTCCCCTTGCTCTTCCCGGCTCCCTTTGCCATGGTCCTGGACAGCTGAAAAAAATATATAGGAAACAATAGGGAAAAAGTAAAGAAAAGAAAAGAGTTAAAAAAAAGTAGTTTTAAAGTAACCAAAAGTAGAAAAAAACACAAATTATAGATGTAGAAAAAGAGAGTGATAGATAATGAGTAAAAAAGATTTTAAAAAAGTTCAAAGAAACAAAGGAGTGCAAAGATTAGGGGAGGATTGAAACAGCATGCCCAGAACCATAGCAATGAATGAAAAACAAGATGGCCGCACCCATTGAGGACCGCGTGGGTAAGTTTGCGCGATGTTTCCCCCGCGAGCACGCAAAGACGCACGCGACCACGTAATCGCGCCCTGCGCACAATGGGAGCATGCAACAAGTGCCCGGAAACGGAAATACGCAATGCGAACAAGATGGCCACGCCCATGTACAACCGCATGGGTAACTTTGCGGTCGGTACGCTGCAAGAGGCCCGCGAACACGCAAAGCGCCCCGAGAACACGCACAAAAAAATCCGCAAATTCGCATAAATTCGCAGATTATGCGGACCGCGAATTCGCTTTTGCGCAAATTCGTGTATCGCGAATTCGCAAATTTCGCCCATACTTACAAATCATTTTTGACCCTGTGCCTCATGGAACAGTCCAGTCCAAACTGCCAAGTCAGGTCGTCCCTGAATCGGAAACAAGCATCCTGGGACCGGTTTCTGGGTAACACCCTTCATCAGCCAGGCTAAAAAAAAACTATTGATTTAGGCCCAGATCTCTGTACTGGGTTGAATGTATGACATTGTTCTGCATTCCGTCCAACAGTTGTTCTTTTTGCATTTGTCACCCCGAGTGGGACGGGTATGCCCAGACTTGGGTTCCGTGCTCTCCAAGCCACTGGAGTCAAGCAATCCTGGCTGATGAGGGGTGAAACCCCAAACCCGGTCCTAGGATGCTTGTTTGCAGTCCAGGGAGGACCTGACCTGGGAGTTTGGGCTGGACTGGTCCCATTGGGCACAGAGTCAAGACTGATTTGCATATGGCTGGGTTCAAACTGGAATATCATGGTGAGCAAAAAAAAGATGGATTTAGGCCAAGCTCTCTGTACTGGGGTAAATGTATGACATTGTTCTGAAATCTGTCCATCAATTGTTGTTTTTGCATTTGTCACCCCGAGTGGGACGGGTATGCCCAGACTTGGGTCCTGTGCTCTCCAGGCCCTTGGACTCTTCCCATTGGGCACAGGGTCAGACTGATGTGCATATGGCTGGGTTCAAACTGGAATGGCACGATGAGCAAAAAAACAATGGATTTAGGCCCAGATCTCTGCACTGGGGTGAATGTATGACATTGTTCTGCATTCTGTCCATCAATTGTTCTTTTAGCGTGGTTAATTAGGCCGGAAACTCGAGGCGCCCCAATTACCCACATTCAGACTGATACAGATACATCCGAATTCGACCCGGACAAGATTAATAGACTATTTCAGAGCTACTACGAATCATTATATTCCACCCCACAGGAGGAGCCACAGACTGATCTCCACGCACTCCTGTCCCCGCTGCCCCTCTGTACCGTAGATGATCAGATTACGGAGGAGCTAGATGGTCCTATAACCGTCCAGGGGATCCGAGTGGCCATCACATCGATAACTAGCGGTAAGACGCCGGGTCCTTTACGTAAAATACATCACAGAGCTGGCCCCACATCTGGTCACCTTTTATGCAGAAGCTATAGAGTTGGGTCACCTGCTGGATTCCACACAGACCACCACTGTGATTCCCCTCCCCAAGGTGCCTGGTCCGGATGCTGGAGTGAAGGATTTTAGACCTTTATCCATGCTCAATACAGATTTCGGAATATTGAGTAAAATCTTGGTGTCCCAGCTACTCCCACACATATGAGGCCTAATACACCTGGACCAAAATGGGTTCATCCCTTCGCGTAACACCTCGTACAACTTATGGAGACTGTACTGTTCTTTATCATCAGAGTCGAGGTCTCTCCCATGGGCCGCACTCCTCTCAGTCGACCTTGAAAAGGGATTCAAAACCGTGAGCTGGGTCTATCTCTTCGAGGTTATGAGGAGACTGGGATTTTGACCGGGATGGTTGAAGTGAGTTCAGCTGTTGTATGCTCGCCCCACAGCGCGGGTCAGGACTAGTAAGAATATGTCGGGACAATATGCCATAATCAGTGGAAATTGTCAGGGATGTCCCTTATTCCCGCTCCTGTTCGCACTGGCAATTGAGCCCCTGGCAGCGTTCTTCCGCCTTGGGGGGTGGGACTGGGATTGACAGTTGGCGGCAGGACCCACATTATCTCGCTATACGCAGTCGGCCTACTGATCTACCTAAACGACGCGAGGGGTGGATCTGAGGTGGCTGTTAGGCTTCTTGAGGCTTTTAGGACTCTGTCAGGCTTGCAGGTCAATACACGCAAAACCTATTTGTTTCTAGTGGTGGGACGTCTGCCAAAGCCACAGGACCTCCCCGCTGTACTCAACTGGGCCCCTGACCATTTAAATACATGGGAATCAGAATCTATCACTCCCTTGGAAACTTGAAGGAAGGTAACCTTGACATGGCGATCCGGTCACTCTGGTCCAATGTGACTTTCTGGGGCACTCTGCGCCCCAGAAATGGCAAGAGTCTCATTGAATAAGATGTTACCTCGCCTATTATAATTTTTTGCCAACCTGCCGATACTCATGCCAGCCGCCTGGTTTTGCCCACTCAACGCATTGGTAAGAGACCTCATTTGGGGCGATGGGAGACAGAGAGTGTCACTACAGACTCTGTGGCACCCTATGAGTGAGGGGGATCTGGGGGTGCCAGACTTTAAATGTTGTCAATTAGCTGCACAGCTACAATGGGTGGCCCATTGGCTGCAGGGTGTAAACCAGGAGGAAACCTTTCTGATGGAGTCAGAACATCACCTCTGCCTGCTGCTAGTGAAACACCTTCCCCAGGCGACTAAGGTCCCACATATTACGATCCTGCAGACTACCGCTCTGCAGTGCTGGAAAAGTTGCCTGTCCAGACTATCATACATCCCGCAATATTCCCCGGTGCTACCACTAGTGGGGTTGCCTTAAGGAGTGACCCAGTTGATCTTAGTGATGGAGCAGCTGGCGGCCTGGACCGAGGTTGGGATTGAGACGGTGGGGGACTGTAACCAAGACGGAACCCTACTCCCATTTGCAGAATTGGTTGAGGAGTGTGAACTCTCATTGGGGCCGCTCCTTGTGTATGAGGTGCTGGTCGGGGCATTTGGGAACCTGTGGGGAACTGCCCGGGAGGACCCAGGGGCCTATGCAGTACTGCACTCTCCGGTCACCCAGGGAACAGCAGGTCATCAAATCAAATGGTTTTATAGATCCCTGCTGGATGCTTCCCTGACCTCACTCTCGCATTTAAGGGAAAGATGGGAGAGGCTCCTAGATAGAAGCTTCACTGACTCAGAGTGGAGTAGGGTGTTGGAATTCCCCAAGAAAGGTTTGCGCAACACTTGATTTAAATACATTCAATTTAAGTTTCTACACATGACCTATATAACCCCAAAGTGCAGGCAAATGGACACAGACTCCGGCACATGACCTGGAGTTGTGATAGGCTGCAGATCTTTTGGCAGGCTGTGCTTTCCAAACCTAACATTGCGCTAGGGCAGGCCTTGGAATTAACAGCACCAAAATGCTTACTTGGACTGTGACCCCGTTCGCCTAAACAGAAATTGGCAGTGAAACGGAGACGCATAGCAGTGACATGGATACAGTTATTGGGGCCACAGATTAATGGGTGCAGTAGGTGACTACTTTGGCTGGGGATGAAGGCAGAGCACTGCGTAGAGAGGAATTGAAGGGACTGTGCCAGCACTCGATGTCCGACCTGTGGAAGGACTCCCTATACATCTGGGAACACCCAAGCCATGTTAACAACTCTGACGATGACAGTGAAACCCCTACACACTGATGGATGTTGCTCCCCTCCCTCGCCAAAGGTAAAACACCATGACAATGCACGATTGTGCTCGGTGCGCCCCTTAATTAATTAGGAGATGGCCCCACAGTCACGAGTCTCTCATATCGTCTTCAACCTGAACTATTGTTATTCTTAAGCTTTCTCTTCGTTTCATTCTTTTTTTATTCTTTTATTAGTATTTGTACTGTCTGTTCTCAGTACATTGAAAGTCTACTATAGGAGAAATATATGGCAACATAACACCTCCCACCTGTTCATACTACTCTCGACACGGGACAGCACATCACTTTCTGTAGGCACACAAACCCAAAGATATACACACTGGAATAACCGCTACCTTCACCGATCTCAGTGGGAATACCCCCCCTACACCAGGGGGAGCCCTCATACTCAATCACTGCTGGATGTTGTTATATATAAAGATTGTAAAGTACTGGATTTCTGTGCTGTATGTTAAGTGCCAAACTGGAGTGATTATTAAAGGAAAATATTTACTTAAGATGTATCTTATGTTACTAAAATGCCAATAAACCGATTTTAGTAAAAACAAATCAAGCTTCTCAGCACATTAAACCCATACTGATGCCATTGTGGGATTTAATGAAAAATACACTCGGAGGGCATGTTAAAGGTGCCCCATGAAAAACGACCTAACACTAGTGGACAGGCTGAGAGGCTTCTCACCAGCTGCCACCACCAGAAAAGTTTTTGGACCCCAGGGTGAGAGCCTGCTGCTCTTGGGGGTCTAAAAGAATGCACATCCTGGGATGGGGTGCCAAGCCTCCTCCCCAGAATGGGCAGGGTCCACAAAGGGGAAGCTTCAAAGGCTTGCCGCCTTTGTGAGATTCCCCAGGCCTGTTGCTGCTTTCGGTCGAAAAACCAAGTGAGGGCGAGAGTTGTGCCCATCTTTGCCAATCCCACCCCTCAGGTGTGGGAGGCGAGCTGAAGCACGACTCTCAGTCCCCGCCATCTTGCAGATGGAGGGCCCTAGCCAACCAGAGTGAGGCCCATACCCCCTCCCACCGGAGGGTGGCATAATAGGGGGTGTACCCACCCCAAGGAAGGTACTCTTTGAGCCCAACCTTTACCTAACCATAACACCCTAAATCTGGAATTTAGGGGAAACCCTGAACCTTGCCTCCTCATACAAGACCCGACTGAGAAGAAAAAAAGAAGAAGGACTAAACAGCCATGCCGAAGCTAACAAGAGGAGGACGCCACCTACTTGGCCCCAGCCCTACGGCCTGTCCTCACTTCGAACCTGCTCCAACGAAATACTGGTGTGCCCTGCAGCCAGCAACCTCAAAAACCCGGAGGACCTGACCTGCCTTCCATCCCAAAGACTCTGTCTCCCGTGAGCATTAGATTTGCTCACCCACAGACTCTGGCTCCGGCCATATCCGGGAATCTGCACAACTCTGCATCTGTCACCCATGGCCTGAGTTTGAGTGGCCCAAAGCCATGAGGAGGTCTCCCTGGTGAGCCTGACCTGAGATCCGTTGATCTCTAAACTGCCTCAAATCACCCTGCGAAGCCGTCAGCCTTTTTCTGGAGACTCAGCCCAACCGCGACCGGTGCTGGTAAGAGAATCCAGACGCCTGAAGACACCACTGCACCCGAAGTCCAATGGCCTTGGGTGACCCAACTGATGATGTCCCAGCATCCCCAGGCATCCCAACTTACCTCTCCAACCAGTGGTTCCCTCCAGAAGATCTTCGTCCCCGAGCCTGAGTTCTTTTTTGAAACCAGAAAATCCCCATTGGAACCAACAGGGCACCCGACGCCAAGACAGCCCCCTGCACCTAGCCGCCCCTGCGCCTCTGTGAGTGTACTTCGGGTGCTAACTTGGATCCCCCTTTGCCCAGAACCTAACACCAGGAGCTTTGCTCCAACAACCATGTGGCCTGCTCGTGAGTAGCCACCAACCGGAGGCCCCCTATCGGATAATGATAATAGTGGGCCTCAGCACTCTGCAGCCGGCCGCCCTAGTGCCGCTGAGGGCGTCTTGAGAGTGATCCTCGACTCTTGGGGATCCCTAGTTCTAACCCCAGAATACCGACACCCACACTCTGGTACTTACTGGTAAAACTATAACATATTTTCTTTCCATACGGCTGCATTGACTGCTTTTCCCTGAAAACTTTTCTAGGTGTGGAGTTGGTTTTCTGCTGAACATTGAAAAACTGCAAAATGCTTACTTACCTATTCTCTAGGATATGTCTCAGTGTGATATCTATTCATATCACACTGAGTAGAAAAGGTTATCCATATATTAATCTACAAAGTAATACAAAGTAATCCAAAAGTAATTTTCATTTGTATACAAAGTTCTTATAAACCTGTAACAAAGTTGTTTACATTAAAGTACTATTTATATTTACCTGTACCAGGCTTGCTTGGTTCTAAGAAATAGATATAACTAAAGAATATTTTTTATACAAACAAAATTGATCTGAGTTCAGTCTTTGAGTGTGAGACATCATTTGCTGATTGAGTCTGTACAACAAATGCTTAGCATGACCCTCTGATAATGCCTTACTGCTCACCCACACTACCACAAATAGAGAGTAAGGTGCCATCTAGTTCGACCTCACCCCTTACCTCCACTTAGCCCTCAAGGAGCTAAGGTCCCTATGCAAAATTAAAAATATAATCATGGGGTCCCATCCCACCAAACAAAAGCTCCAGGAGCTGTTGGCTGGGTATGCTAAGGACCATCCATCGGAGAATGGTGAAGACCTCTCGGAAAGAAAAGAAGAGGGAGGGGATAAGGATACCATTCATACCCCCGCACTTCACAGGAAGAGAAGGGTCCCAGCAACCCTGACTCCAAGAATAAACCCCTAAGCACCTAGAGCCCACACAGGTGGATCAGGTGCTACTGAGGACATTGAGGACAGCCTGAGTAGGGAGGATAACTTGCTAGCAAGGCTGACCAAAAGATTGGATCTGGAGACCAGACTCGTGGCTCTAGAGAAAAAGAGAGCAGAGATGGGCCTAGCACCCAGCAATGGTGGCAGCAATTTACTTAATAAGGATAAGGAGCAATCTTATGATCCTAAAGGGATTGTCCCTAAATATGAAGAGGGTGATGATATCACAATATGGTTCACAGCCTTTGAGAGGGCTTGTGAAGTGAAGAAGTCACACTGGGGGGAAACTCCTTTGGGACTGTTCACTGGTAACCGCAGGGCCAGACTCCCGACCCTTTCAGGGGCAGATACTGGGTCCTATGACCCCATGAAGAAAACTCTGATGGAGGGCTTTGAACTCACAACTGAGGATTACAGAATTAGATTCAGAGGGGTGCACAAAACCCAAAACCAGTCCTGGATTGACTTTGTTGATGACTACTCAGTTAAGACACTAGGTGGTTGTTTAACTGGAAATAATGTGCATGATTTCAATGGAATATACAATTTGTTTATGAAGAAACATATTTTGTGTAATTGCACTAATGAAAAGTTACATCAGCATTTGGTAGACCTAGGTTACATTTCTCCCCAAGAATCAGGAAAGAAGGCAGACCATTGGGTCAAGACAAGGGTGACAAAAACAGCCTCTGGGGGTAACCAAAAAAAAGGAATTACAAAGCCTCCCCCGGGGGAAAGGGAGTGAGAACACACAAGATAAAAATCCCGAGTCTTCAAAAGGACCCCAAAAACCTGCACTGGGGAGTGGGTCCCAAAACTCCCAATCCAATAATAGGTACAGGGGAAAGAACTTTGATCCCTGAAAGGCCTGGTGTGACAACTGTAAGAAGTTGTGACACTTAACTGCATAATCTACATATCCTAAGAAGAAGCCCCCTAGTCCTCCTACAGTTACTCCTGGTATTGCCAATCTCCAGATGGGATCAACAGTGTGCCCAGAGCAAATCAGGGTTCACACTGAAGCAGTTCTAATCACAGAATGGGAAGTGGAGTTTGCCACTTTAGCTGTGTGGCCACCCAACTTAAAGAAGTATTTGCACTACACCTGGTTCAATGGGACTAGGATAGAAGCCCTGAGGGATACAGGCGCCAGTGTCCCTATGGTGAGCGATACTCTGGTTTCTCCAGTGCAATACCTGATTGGGAACACTTACCCAGTCACCAATGCTGTCAGTGTTACCAGTATCCATGCCATGGTTATGGTGACATTAGACTGGGGGGTTTACTGGCCTGAAGCAAGTTGTGCTCTCTCCAAAGCTTCCAGCTGCATGTCTGCTTAGTAATGACCTGGAAACATCAGCATGGGCTGAGGTCGAAGGAAAAACCCATGCAGCAATGCTGGACATCCATGAAATTGTGTGTGTGGAAAGAAGAGCCCAGAGCCAAAAGCAGGGACAAAAAGAAGTATTGGAGCCTGAAAGAATGGCCCAACCTTCCAAGAGGAAAGGTAGGAAGACTGGGGAACCAGCTTCTGAACAGCTCAAAACTCAGGACCCCTCTTCCCAGAGAGAGGACTTGGAAGCCCCAGAGGGAACAGAGCCTATGGAACTTGACACTTACCAGGTTGACCTCTTGGGCTCAGGGGGGCCCTCAAGGGAAGAGCTATGCCTGGGACAGCAGGACTGTCCAACTCTTGAAAGCCTGAGGCAGCAAGCAGCTGCAAAGAAAAAGGAAGATGTCAGTGGACCCACAGAGTTTATTGGGAGGAGGGACTACTGTACACTGAGGACAGAGACCCCAACCCTGGAGCCTCTTAAGACAGTGATGGTGCCTCAGACGTACAGGGAGTTTTACTAACTCTAGCTGATGACATACCCCAAGCTGGACGTCTGGGCCAAACCAAAATGTGGGAAAGGCTAGTGAGCCACTTTTACAGGTCCCAGATGTCACAGTAGGTAAATGAGTTTGTCAGCTCCTGTGTCACATGTAAAGCCAGTGGCAAAACAGGTAGACACCCAAAGGCCCCCTTAATTTCACTACCAGTGGTTGAGGTTCACTTTGAAAGGGTAAGTGTGGACACACTGGGTCCACTTGAAACTCCCACAGCATCAGGAAACAAATTCATAACATTGGTAGTCAATCATGCCACAAGGTATCCTGAGGCAATTCCCTTTAGGACTACTACAGCTTCTTCAGTAGCCAAGGCCATCATTGGTGTCTTCAGAAGGGTAGGGTTTCCTAAGGAGGTTGTTTCAAGCAGAGGTTCCAACTTCATGTTTGCTTGCCTAAACCACATGTGGAAAGAGTGTGGAGTGCAGTACAAGTTTACTACACCTTATCACCCAGAAACCAATGGCCTTGTTGAGAGATTCAACAAGACATTGAAAGGCATGATTATGGGGCTCCCTGAAAAACTCAAAAGGAGATGGGATGTCATCTTACCCTGCCTTCTTTTCGCTTACAGTGAAGTGCCACAAAAGGGAGTAGGGTTTTCTCCCTTTGAACTTCTGTTTGGCCATCATGTGAGGGGATTACTCTGTCTTGTAAAGGAGGGTTGGGAGAAGCCTCACCAAGAACCCAAACGAGCTATTGTGGAGGACTATGTGCTTGGCCTAAGGTCCAGAATGTCTGAATACATGGAAACGGCATCCAAACATCTTAAGGCCAGCCAGGAGCTTCAGATGCACTGGTATGACCAAAAAGCTGCACTAGTTGAATTTCAACCTGGGCAAAAGGTATGGGTGTTGGAGTCAGTGGCACCAAGGGCTTTCCAGGACAGATGGAGTGGCCCCTACCCTACCCTAGAAAAAAAGAATGAGGTCACCTGTTTGGTTGACATGGGCACAAGGAGAACCCCCAAAAGATTGATCCATGTGAACCGCCTTAAACCTTTCCATGACAGGGCTGACATTACCATGCTGATGATGACTGATGAGGATCAGGAGGCAGATAGTGAACCTCTCCCTGACCTCCTCTCCTACAGCCCTAAAGATGGGTCAGTGGATAGAGTTGTCTACTTAGACACCCTCTCTGCCCAACTGCAGGCTGATTATAAGCAAGTCTTGCTAACCTCTTTTCCTTGACCCCTGCTGAAACTGGTGTACCAATGATGTGGACACTGGTGACAGTGTACCTGTCAATAACAAAATCTATCGGCAGTCTGAGCAAGTCAAAGAAAGCTTCAGAACTGAAGTCAGAAAGATGCTGGAGTTAGGGGTTATTGATCCCTCTGAGAGCCCCTGGGCCAGCCAAGTGGTTCTAGTTCCCAAACCTCAGCCTCAGGGTTGAAGGAGAGAAATGAGGTTCTGTGTGGACTATAAAGGGCTCCACTCTGTCAGCAAGACAGATGCTCACCCTAGCCCAAGAGCAGATGAATTGATAGATACATTGGGTGCAGCCAAGATTCTCAGTACCTTTGACTTACCTGCAGGGTACTGGCAAATTGACATGACACCAGGAACAAAACAAAAAAACAGCATTCTTCACACCTGATGGGCTTTGTCAGTTTACAGTTACGTCCTTTGGTTTAAAGAATGCCCCTGCTACCTTCCAAAGGTTGGTGAACCAAGTCCTTGCTGGGCTGGAGTCCTTTAGTGCAGCTTATTTGGATGATATTGCTGTCTTTAGTTCCACCTGGCAGGATCACCTGATCCACCTTGGAAGAGATTTCAAAGCCCTGCAAACTGTAGGCCTAACCATCAAGGCATCAAAATGCCAGATAGGGCAGGGAACGGTGGTATTCTTGGGCCACATTGTTGGTGAAGGCCAAGTGCAACCCGTACAGCCCAAGATTCAGGCCATCCTGGACTGGGCAGCTCCAACAACTCAGACCCAAGTTAAGGCATTCCTTGGCTTGACTGGGTTCCACAGGAGGTTTGTGAAGGGATACGGTCCCATTGTGACTCCCCTCACACAACTTATCTCCAAGAAGATGCCTAAAATGGTAAACTGGACAGTTAGCTGTCAAACGGCTTTTGACTCCCTGAAGGAGGCAATGTGCTCAGCACCAATTCTCAAGGCTCCGGACTATACCAACCAACTAATTGTGAAGACTTATGCCTCTCAGCTAGGGATAGGAGCGGTCCTATCCCAGACGATTGATGAAGGCCATGACTAACCTGTTGCTTTTATAAGCAGAAGGCTTCTTCCCAGGGAGCAGTGTTGGAGTGCCATTGAGAGGGAGGCCTTTGTTGTGGTTTGGTCCCTGAAGAAGCTGAGACACTACTTGTTTGGTACTCACTTCCTATTTCAAAATGACCGCAGACCTCTAAATGGCTAATGCAGATGAAAGGTGAAAATCCTAAACTTTTGAGGTGGTCCATTTCCCTACAGGGAACGGACTTTATAATGGAACACAGACCTGGGATTGCCCATGCCAATATAGATGGCCTTTCCAGGTTCTTCCACTTAGACAATGAAGACTCTCTAGGAAACGTTAGTCTCATCCTCTTTCGTTTGGGGGTGAGGTTGTGTGAGAAAGTGCCCTCTTTTTGAGTGGTTGCCCCCACTTTTTGCTGAACTGCTAATGTGCTTTGGCTGAGTGTGCCCTGGGTTCCTGCCAAACAGGTACCCAGGGCCTAAACTGCATTTAAAACAAAACCCAATTGCCACTCTTTGGCCACAGGTCAGTCCCTTGTAAATGATACCGCAGGTACCAAGGGCCCTGTGGCCAGGGAAGATCTCTGAGGGCTGCAGCACTTATTGTGTCACCCTTAGAGTCACTAACTTTACACACACACGCACACACACACACACACATACACACACACACACACTGCCTCTGCAGGCTGCTTGTTTTGGTGCAGAACAAAGTGAATAATCGACATGGCACACACCCCTGTGTGCCATGCCTACAACCCACTGCCTTGACATAGGTCAGCCAGCCCTCTAGCCGGGTGCACTATACCAGTGGTGAGGGTACCGGTGCATGAGCCCTGTACCCCTACAGTGTCTAAGCCAATTCTTAGACATGGTAAGTGCAGTACTGCCATTAAGAGTATATGGTGCTGGGATCTTGTCATTATGAACTCCACAGCACTATGATGGCTTTACTGACAACCGAGAAGTTTGTTATCAAACTTCGCTGCACATTAAACCCACACTCCTGCCAGTGTGGGATTTAATGAAACATGCGCTCAGAGGGCGTCATAGAGATTCCCCCTGAAAAGTGACCTAACACTAGTGTCCCGGCTGAGAGGCTGCTCACAGCTGCTACCACCAGACATGTTTCTGGACTCCTGGGTCAACAGCCTGCTGCTCTTTGGGTCTGAAACAATGCATATCCTGGGACGAGGTGCAAAGCCTTCTCCCCCAGGATGGGCGGGGTCACACGGGTGAAGCTTCAAAGGCTTGACACCTTTGTGATTTTCCCCAGGCCTGTTGCTGCTTTCAGGAACTGGCCCCCACTGCTTCTGACACCAACTTTGAGTGGGAGAATTGGTGCTAAAACCGAGTGAGGGAGAGAGGTGTGCCCACCTTTGCCAATCCCACCCCTCAGGTGGGGGGGTGAGGTGAAGCACAACTCTCAGTCCCTGCCATCTTGCAAATGTGGTCCTAGCCAACCAGAGTGAGACATATGCCCCCCTCCCACTGGAGGGTGGCATAATAGGGGGTGTACCCACCCCTAGGAAGGGACCCATTGGTCCCAACCTTTACCTAACCGTAACTCCCTAAAACTAGCAATTAGGGGCAACCCTGAACCTTGTCTCCTCACATAAGACCCCACTAAGAAGAAAAGAAGAAGAAGTACCGAACAGTGTTAGAGCTAACAAGAGGAGGACGTCCACTTACTTGGCCCCGGAGATCCATCTATCTCTCACCTTCCTTGAATCTCCCAGCGAAGCCTGCGGCCTCTTTCTGGAGACTCCACTCGACCGCGACCGGAGCTGGAAAGAGAAACCTGACGCCTAAAGACACCCCTGCACCTGACGTCCCACGGCCTTGGGTGGCCTAACCGACCGTGTTCCAGCATCGCCAGGCACCCCAACTTGCCTCTCCAACCGGTGGTCACCTTCAGAAGATCTTCGTCCCCGAGCCTGCAGTCATTGTTGAAACCAGAGAATCCCCATTGAAACCAACAGGGCACCCACTGTCAAAAAAGCACCCTGCTCCCAGCCCCTGCACAGCTGTGGGTGTACTTTGGGTGCTAACTTGGATCCTCTGTGTCCTGAGCCTAACACCAGGAGCTTTTCTCCCACAACTGTGTGGCCTACTCATGAGCAGCCACAAACCGGAGGGCCCCATTGGATAACATTGGGCCTCAGCACTCTGCTCCCTGCCGCCTTAGTGCCACTGAGGGTGTTTTGAGAGTGCATCATCACCCTGGGGGAACCCTGGTTCTAACCCCAGAATACTGACTCTCACAAGCTGGTACTTACCAGTAACCCGATAACTCATGTTCTTTCCATACGACTGCATTGACTGCTTTTCCCTAAAAACTGTTCTGTGTGGAGTTGATTTTGTACTGAACATTGAAAAACTGCAAACTGCTTACTTACATTTTCTCTAGGAAATGTCCCAGTGTGATATCTAGGCATATCACATTGACTAGAAAAAGTAATCTGCAAAGTGATATAAAGTAATCCAACAGTAACTTTCACTGTATACAAAGTGCTTACAAACATGTGACAAAGTCATTTTCATTCAGCTTGATTGTATCATTCAACCTGCCTTGAAAAGTACTATTTATATTGACCTATACCAGGCTTGCTTGGTTTTAAGAAATAAATATAACAAAAGAATATTTTTTATACAAACAAAACTGGTCTGAGTTCAGTCTTTGAGTGTGTGACATCATTTGTTGATTGAGTGTGTACAGCAAATGCTTAGCACAACCCTCTGATAAAGCCTTACTGCTCGCCCACACTACCACAAATAGAGAGTAAGGAGCTAGCTACTTTTACCTCTGCCTACCTTTGGGATTCCACTGGATTCTGTGCACACTATGCCTAATATTTTTTGTATAGTATATACAGAGCCAGCTTCCTACAGACACAGATTAAAATCAGATACTGGATTTTGCCAACTCCTTGTCTGCTATGTTCAGAAATTTACTGTCTAAATGCCAAATGCATAGGAGCTCCCCTCAGTAATTTTATAACAGAAGGTCGACGTGACCTAATTTGCAAAGTTCTTAATGTAGGTCGTAGGAGTATTGTTCTCTGTACTAGCAAGGCTGGACAAAGACATAGCAAGTAGAGCAAAGATGTATTTGACCACAGAGCTGACATTCTGGAGTTGTCCAGTG
This sequence comes from Lissotriton helveticus, assembly GCF_964261635.1. NCBI lineage: Eukaryota > Metazoa > Chordata > Amphibia > Caudata > Salamandridae > Lissotriton > Lissotriton helveticus. The sequence goes on from NC_136072.1 coordinate 705,977,219, forward strand.
TTGTTTCCAGGAGAGAGTGAGGTCCTTTGTTGCAAACACTCCAAGTTGTAGTAGCACGAGGTCATGTTTCTTGTGCCATGAAAATTGTGCAGATAAACACTGCTGGGAACCCTAACCTTCCTACGATGGCAAAATTGCCCAGGCATGGATTTTACTTGCTACTGCAGATTTGTCTAAGGCAAAGGATGATATTTTAGCAGCTTTATTTGTAATGCGTTTAAATGAACCGGAATCCATAAAGGTGTGCAAAGCATCATATAGTTGCAGTTTAGCAATTGAGTCCTGTAATACTAAGCACACAGAGTTCTTATGAGGGCCTACCTTTCTATATTCACCCAACACTGATGTGCAAGCAACTTTGCTTCGGCTGCCCTAGTCATCCGGCACAAGTTGACCAAGGCACCCTGCCAATATGGACCCTGGTGGAATAATCCAATCTCCAGACTAATTTGGGCTTGCAACACGTACCTGGAATTACAAAGTGTTTCTTAAAAAGGTACAATTGTAGATTGTTTAGGGATACAAAGTATTTCCCCTTGAGCAATTCAGAGCCATAAGATCTTGAAAGCAGGAATTTGGCTACCTCAGTCTTGAAAGCAGGAATTTGGCTACCTCAGTCTTGAAAGCAGGAATTTCGCTATCTCAGCTTGAAGTAGATAGCCTGTTGAGGTGTTTAATGTCTTACTTTTCAATGTTTTAAAAGCACACAATAGATTGTTATTTATTGGTCGTTTTGATTGTAAGGACTTTATAGGTTAAATGGGAGTTTAGATGGACACCGAGGTAGTTATAGGTGTTGACCGGTTCTAGTACCTTACCATAGGCCCGCCAAATACATTTAGACTGCCTGTTGCCACCTCTACCTTTGAATCAAAGAATCTTTGTTTTACTACAATTCAGGCTTAGCCGCAGATTCTTGGTGTACCCCAATAACTGATTTATTGACCGCTGCAACCCAACTGGGGTCTTGCTGAGGAAGTCGATATTGTCAGGGTATTGTATGCTTCTTATTTGTATAGTGCCAAACCTGGGAGGATCCCCCTGCAATAGGGCCAGGTGGATATTAAGGTCAGACATGTATATCTTAAATAGACACGTTGCTAGGACGCACCCTTGTTTTAAGCCCATGCTCATGTAGATTTTATGTTCCACTCTTCGGCCGTCCCCTACCTTCATTTGTACCCATGTGTTGAAATATGAGCAAATGATTGCTTTCAATAGTGTCGGAGGTGCACTCGATTTGTTAATTTTTTTTATCAAAGGTGGCTTTGAGGTCGATAAAACAGAAGTACAATTGTTATCAGGATTAAGTATTTATTCATTTATTTCAAAGGTTTTATATAGCGCTAGCTGGACCCAAGAGTATCAGAGAGCTTTACAGGATCTGGTTAAACAAAAAAACAGGGCAAGCTAAATACAATTGCAATATTAAGGTAAGGGAGTTGAGCTATAAGAGTGATTTAAGGTTATGAAGTTCAAAATCATGTAGCAAATAGAAGCTGGTAGAATCATGAAGACAGAGAAGAATTGTATAGCATTGTACAATTGTGGAAGGGAGGGGTGAGGTGAGTTATCAGCAGAGGGGAGCCTGTAAAAGTAGTGAAAAGAATAGGAGTTAAAGGCCAGAGACAGTAAGTATACTTAGGGACCCCAATATTTGGTGAGAAGGAGCAGCTTGAGGTTTTTTTTGAAGCAGGGGTAGGATGGGTTACAACGTAGGTCTTTGAGGAGAGTATTCCAGATAGAAAGGGCGTTACCTGAGAATGAGAGAGATTGAGTTGTTTTCTTTTTTAGCTGAGGAGGGATAAGAACCAGAGCGTTGGTGTTCCTCAATGTTCTAGTGCACCCAGCTTTTTGGAGTTTGTCAGATAGGTAAGAGGGGGTATTTTGGTGAAGGGCTTTGTGTGTGATGAAGGCAATCTTGTAGGTGGATCTGCCTTCGATTGGAAGCCATTTGAGGTTTTTAAGAGCAGGGGAGATGTGATCATATCGCTTACAGTCAGAAATGAGCCTGGCAGCAAGGTTAAGAACGGGTTTGATAGGGGCTAGGTGGACTTTAGGGGTGCCAGCAAGAGTGACATTGCCATAGTCTATTCTAGACACGACCAGTGATTGTAAAACTGATTTAAAGTCCTCAGCTGGGATGAAGGGTTTAATTTTTTTTAAGGTGATGTAGTGTGAAGGGCGCACCTTTTGAGACTTTTTTATATGGGGAGTGAGATTGAGGTTCTGATCAACGCTAATGCCAAGGGATTTGACGGAGTTGGAGATGGCGAGAGTACAATTGAGAGCTTTAATGTCTGTGATCCAATGTTGAATAGGGAGCAAATTGTTTTTGGGAGAGAATAGGATGATTTTTTGTTTTTTGGGGGTTTAGTTTGAGGTGGTTTTGGTTGAACCATAATTGAATCTTGGCCAGGGTATCGTTAAGATGTAATATGTCGTCGTGGGATTTGATTTTGTAGTATAGTTGTGTGTCTTCAGCGTAGAGGTGATAACTGATTTTTGCTTGTTTAAGAATAAGGGTGAGTGAGGGGTTCCATGAAGAGGTTGAAAAGAGAGGGAGAAAGGATAGAGCCCTATGGAACGCCCAAAGAGACAGGTTGAGATTTGGAAAAGCAACCATTGACTTTGATTTGTTGAGTTCTATTTTGGAAATAAGAGGAGAACCACTTGAGAACATCCCCGTCAAAACCGAAACGGTCTTTGAGAATGTTGAGTAAGGTTACATGGTTAACAGTATCGAAGGCAGCAGAAGGTCAAGAACAATGTGGAGGGAGGATTCGCGTTTGTCCAGTGACCGATGAATGTCATTAGTAATGTTGAGCATAGATTTTCTATGCTGCATCCCTTTCTAAAACCTGATTGGAAAACTTCTAAGAGGTTGAATGTGTCGATGTGTTTGTCCAGCAGTATCAGGACGCATTTTTCAAGGGCTTTGGATAGGAAGGGAAGGTTGGAGATGGGGCGCAGGTTATTTAAGTCGTTGGGATCAGCCGCTGTATTTTTGATGATGGGGGTAATTTGGCCTAGTTGGAGGAAAGCAGGAACAATACCTGTGGCAAAGGAAGAGTTGATAATATTGGTCCATAATGGGGCGAAGATGTGTTTCAGTTCTTGTATCATATGGGCAGTAAGAGGGTCTCTGGTATGCGAGGATGGTTTAAGCTTGGAGATGATGATGAGAACATCCCTTTCTGATACTGGACAAAAATCACTCCAAGAAGCATTGTTTTGTAGCTGGGGGTCAGTAGGGTAAGGTTCATAGTGGGTGATAGGGAGGGGGAGTTGAGAGGGATCGAGGGGGGAAGGGTAGTGGAAGGAGGTACAGGGTGAATGTTAAGGAGGGGTGTGGTTGGCTAAGTGGTGGGGGAGTTGGGGGAAAGGATTGATCAATTTTTGTGACTTTATCAGAAAATAAGCTAGCAATTTCATCACACCTCTCAACAGTAGCTAGTAGTTTTGGGGGGGCTTTGGTAGTTTGATTTTTGACAATGTTAAGAAGTTCCCTAGGAAGATTTTTAGCCTGATTAAGTTTGGAACGGAGGAAGGAAGCTTTTTTGTTACAGATGTGTTTTTTGTAGTTGGCCCTAGCAGTTCTTAGGAGGACAAGATTCGAGGCAGAAGGTTGGTTCCTCCAAGTGCGTTCAGTCTGCCTGAGAGCACGTCTCTCTATGTTTAGGTCAGAATTGAACCAAGTTTTGGACGGAATCGTTTTTTGGAGTTTTAATTTGGCAGGGGCAATTTGGTCAAGGACTTCGAGGATAGAGTTATTGTAATGGTCAGTAAGACCTGTGGTACTTTGGGAGAGAGGGGAGAGCTGTAGTTGAGCTTTTATTGTAGATTCCAACTCACCTGGGGGAATCAGGTGAAGATTACGGGTTAGCTTCTTCTGCTTGCTGGAGCAAGAGAGAGGAGGTGTCATAGAGCTGTTAATGGTGAAGAGGATGAGGTGGTTATCTGACCAGTCAATGGGGATAATGTGGGAAAGAGAAGCCAGGTCCTTGCTAGAGATAATAGCATCAAGGGTGGCCCCTTTGGAGTGTGTTGGAGATTTGCATAGTTGAGTCAGGTCGCTGATGTCAAGAAAGTCCTTGATGAGGTTAACTGCAGGGTCGTCAGTTTTGTTCCAGTGGATATTAAAATTCCCTAGGAAGAGGTTTCTAGATTTGGAAAGCGATGATTGAATAAGGAGATCGGAGAGCTCCTCAGCAAAGGTAAGAGGATTTCCAGGGGGATATTAGATAATAAGCAGGCAGATATGGGGGAGGGGGGAACCCTGAGTTGTAAGTTCAGCACCAAGGTATTCGAAAGTGGATGAATCTTAGTGATGGATAGGAGAAGGTTTAAGTTCGTCGTTATAATTTATAGCGAGGCTCACTCCAGTTTTATCAATTCTGTCTTTTCTGAGGAAGGAATACCCTTGCGGGGAGACCAAATCAAGAATTGATGAGGAGTGGGGGTTGAGCCAGGTTTCAGTCAAAAAGGCTATGTTAATGCTTTAGCTGAGGATGGTTTCAGCGATTTCCGTTGCATGACAAGAGGCCGACCGGCAGTTAAGCAGCAAGCAGTTGAGGGGTTTAGAGTCATTAGTTTTTGAGGGGGGACGGGGGGATGGAAGGGAGTTGTTGAGGGAGTCTGGGTGAGGTTGGGGAGGAGGGGATCCTACTAATTCCCATGATCACTGGGATAGCTGAGTGAGGTAGGAGGGAGTTCGTAGAGGTGGTGGAGCGAGGGTAGATTTTATTGAGGTCAGTGAGGTCATGGGGGAAGCGAGGTGGAAGGTGACGGGTGAGGGTGGAGGTGGCTAGGGAGGGGAGGGCTGAGTGGGCTAATACTGTCAGTCAGTATGGAAGGAGAGACAGGCGAGGATGAAGTACAGTCACAATATTCTAAATTACTGAGCTAGTTTGGGGCATATATCTTTGCTTAAATATCTGTCAAGCTGATTAGCTTGTAGTTGGCTGGATTTAAATGCTCTTTTGATTTGTAAATAGTCTGGATGATACTGCCAAGCCATGACTTCGGAATATTGCTTGATACCGTGACATAGTTAAAAAGTTGTGTTAGATGAGAGGACGAGAGGCTGACATACTATTTAAATAAAGTCTTGGGGAGGCTGTTGGGCCCGGGTGGCGGCTCTGACCGAAGATTTTTTAACATTTTACCTACTTGATTTATTTCTAATCAGCTATAAGTCTATTGCTGGGGCTGAGTTTGTAGGTTCTTCTTGCTAACTAAGCCAGGTTATGCATGTGATAAGAAGGAAGAGGAGTCATATTCTTCTGAATTTATATACTGTAGCGATGTGCATTGAGCATGCTGCCTCTGTATTGTCAGCATTGTAATGCCGATTTCTCCCATTGACCAATTTGTTTCAGCCCATAGTGATTTGGAGTTTACTTGCTTACTTGCATGCAATAGTTTTATCCAAAGGCCCTTATTGTAGTTGTATTTTTCTGCCCAAACAGCTTTTTTTATAGATGGACTTCATTCTGATTATATTGGACAGTTGAACCTGGGAAGGTTCTCTATCGAGTTTGTTCTTCATGGTACCTAATTGTGGTGTGAACCATTCCACCCCCTGTGGATTATGCCTTGACAGGGTTGTTGGGATGTTTGTGATGAAGATTTCAACACATTTTTCCCATTTTTGAACGGGGGACATTGCTGCAGCAAGGCTCTCCATGTTCTGCGAGAGGTGATTTGAAATAAAAATCATGATATTCTCTAGTGACGCGTCTTTCCATATAAGGACCTTCGTGGTATATGTCTGGGCAGATGTTGACAGGTATTGTGCTTCTGATACTGGACAAAAATCACTCTAAGAAGCATTGTTTTGTAGCTGGGGGTCAGTAGGGTAAGGTTCATAGTGGGTGATAGAGAGGGGGAGTTGAGAGGGATCGAGGGGGGAAGGGAAGTGGAAGGAGGTACAGGGGGAATGTTAAGGAGGGGTGTGGTTTACTAAGTGGTGGGGGAGTTGGGGGAATGGATTGATCAATTTTTGTGACTTTATCAGAAAATAAGCTTGCAATTTCTTCACACCTCTAAACAGTAGCTAGTAGTTGTGAGAAGTTGGCCTGATATATGATGTTTCTAATTCTGGAACCACCTTGTATCAGTCCAAACAATCCCTTATTTTTGTCAGGTTGTAAGTCAACCTTATAGACAAGCTATCTTAATGGTAGCATAGACTAAGGAGCCTTAAAGGCTTAACTCAAGAGGTCGTGTTAAGCGAGCTGTTTTACCAATCACAGTCCTGTAATATCAAATGAAAGGACACCACACAAGTATATATTATAAAAATATATGTATTTATTACTTAAAATAATCCCCAGTATTCTTTATGAACAAAGGGGCACAAGCGTTAAATCAAAAGCACAGTAAAACATACAAAGTTGCACAATTATGGATGTGGGCGGGTGGCCACTCAAACCATATATTAAGAAAGTGGTATAAGAGATACCAATCGAACAGTGGTTAGGCCTAGGGCCTAGGAAATCGCTGGGAGCAGTCGGGACAAGCAATGCTGAAGTCGGGAAAAGGCCGCGGGATTCGGGTGCAGTGCTGAAAGCACACGCATGCACCAATGCAAGTCAATGGTGCGTAAAAGTTACACAAATAGAGTTTAAGGATACTTCCGCTGAACCTAGAAGGACAAAACTTTAGACACAGACCCTATAGGTGTGTACCAGTGTGGGAACACCGGCGTTCCAATGTTACCTCACCCACAGGAAGCGGGTGCATAGGGTCGAAGTGGCGTCGGGTTTCGTCGTGCAGGTTCTGTGCGCTTGGAGCTGAAGATGCTGCAGGTGATGGGAAAAAGAAATGTCCGGTGGGATCCAAGGGTGGATCCGGATAGAAAAGTACCTGAAAGCAGAGGGGACAGAGTCTGGGTCACTCAGCAGTGACCAGGGTGGAACCAGGACGGAACCAGGCAATGTCGGGCGCAATCAGGTCGTTGTCGAGGAGCTTCTCTCCGCTATCACGTGGGCTCTGGGGCATCTGCGACATCCAGGAGCGGGTCACGATCTGTCCCACGAAGGCTATCGCCGTCGGCGCTGTCGGCTTCAAGATTGGAGCAAACAACACTTGGCAAAAGCAATCCACGCGGAACTGGGAGATTGCTTCTCACTCGGACCAGGAGGGTCAGAGTGGGTACTCCTTTTCAGGGGAGTGGGTGCACATCTGGAGCAACCAGAATCACAAGTTGTATTTCGGTTTTCGTCGGCACAGAGGCCACAAGCCGGCTGGCAAGTGACCGGACCAACGCAATGAGCCAAAAGAAGGAGAAGGGCCCCACGCAGCACTCGTCGAGTGTGGAGGGCTGAACTTCGGTGCAAGAGTGGCTCAGGGTTGGGGCTTCTCAAACCCCGGAGTACAGCTTCGAGGGTCACTCGTGAGCTGCACGGTCAGCGTCTCGTGGTCTTTCCAAGATGGCGTGCCCCACGCTTCCGGTCGCCTCCACGGGTCTCAGCTCTGCAGGAACTGTGGATCGGGCTGTTAGAAGGCAGGCAAGCTTGATCTCGTCGATCTCTGTCGCTCGAGTTCCGGCGGGAACTGCAACAAAGCAGATGTCGAGGTGCTGGATGGTGCCTGTTTGCACAGGGTGGTCACTCCTTGACCACAAGGGAGATTCTTCAGTCTTCTACATTGAGTAGGATGTCGAAGGGTCCAGAGTTTCGTTTCTTATGTTTCATCAGGATAATCTGAAGTGCATTGGTACTGCTCCCACTCTTATTCGAATCTGGGGGGCTGGATTACCTGCTAGGTCCCCTCCTATGGGTGGGACTCAGGAAGGGGGTGGATACACCCCTTTCCTTTGATCCAGGCCGCGCTGGGACTGGGGCTGGTGTGCCCCAGAACCGGTTTGACCGGATTATGCAAGGGGCAGCCTTGTGCTCCCCATGCAGTGTCTGGTTTCTTTCAAACCTCCCTGCTACAATCCACTATCTCCTGTCTGGGGGGGTGTGACACCTCCCTGCGACAGGAAACCCTTTGTCCAGGCCCCCTTGGCTGAGTTTCGGTCAGCTTCAGGGGGTCAGACTTGTGTCTGTGGCAGAAGCATCCATTTTGTGGATCTGAGGTTCTTTTAAAAATCAACCGCATTTTAGTAAAGTAACATGTCTTCTCCCTCTAGAGGGGTGAAATGCTATCCCCGTCACCAGAACTGGCGAGGGGATAGTATTCCAAATCGTATGACACCTTACACGACTTGTTTTGATAAAGCCAAACCAAAGTTGCTATATAACCGCGAGGATTATAATGCACTTAATAGTATATGGTATGGCATTATCCTGAAACAGCTTAGGGATTTGTTCCCGACGGCTGCAAAGAGGCTCAGCTCATGCTAGAGCTCCATCTCACATTAAACCACGCACTCTGCCTCCAGGATTGCTAAGGCCTTCCATAGGAGGGACTCACAGGTTTATGGTCGTGGGGGGTTGCCAGTCTGCGTGGACGTCGGCATGGTGGCCATCTTCCCTGGGCTCAACACCCATCCCGTGCCAAAAAGCGAGGAATTTGGGCATTTGGTTTGATGCCGCCCTCGCCTTTGGCCCTCAGATCAACCAGGTGGTCGGACTATGCTTTGGGACCCTTAAAAGCCTCAGGAAGACTCTGAAGTTCTTGCCTGTGAGAGCCCGACAAACCTTGGTACATGCACTAGTCACATCAAGGATGGACTATGGCAACCTTCTCTATTTAGGCACCCTGGAGAAGAATCTCAGCCGCTTACAGGTCCTACAGAATGCCGCTGCCCGATTGGTGCTTAGACTACCCAGAAGAGCTGCTTCGGCAGCGGCTCTCCGGTCCTTGCACTGGCTCCCGGTCAGAAGCAGGGTAGAATTTAAAGCACTCTGTACGTGCCATCGGATCATTAATGGGAGATCCCCTCTCCCTCTGCAAGGACTTTTGACACCTTATGAGCCTCCCCGTTCCCTGAGATCTTCCGGCTCTGGACTCCTGGTTGTCCCTAAGGTGTCCAAAGCACGGATGGGGGGAAGATCTTTCAGATGCCTTGCAGCCGCTAGATGGAACAAGCTGCCCATGGCGTTGCGATTAGAGCCATCTGAATCAATTTTTAGAGCTAAGCTCAAAACTGCTCTATTCGCTCAGTAGGTGTGCCGCTTCTGTATGTTCCAGTAATAAAGTATCTCCTCAGCGCGGGACACGCCGTTGTTGCGTCACCATGCGCTTTATAAAACCCCCTAAATAGAAAAAATAGAAATGTGTCCAGATATAGGTATACTATATCTAAGCAAGAGGTTATTACACCATCTTGCCCCAGCTGAGTGATCAGCCAGTTGTGTCAATTTAAGAACCAGCCAGGGGTGGCCAAAGATATGCTGCAGCCCCTGGTAGGCCTTGGTGGCACCTATAGTGCATGGTACAGGGGCTGACAAGGAGTCCATTTCCAATTGTGGTATGTACCTAGGGTACATGGAATCCATTTTACAGAGAGAGCAGATGGCCTGGGGCCCTGATTAGCAGGGAACCAGGCCAACTAAGTCGAAAACCAGCTAAACACAAGGCAAAAGAATCTGGGGTAACCATAGTCAGGTAGCCACCTTCCTACACCCCCCCCCAACGAAAGGAGATAAGGCTATCCTTGGCCAGGTAAGCCTGTTTTGCCTGAGTGGCCATATAAGGAAGTACCTGCACTAGCATGGGTACCCCCTGTCTCATGGTCCACTAAGCAGTCCCTCACCCTTGGGGTATTAGAGGGTCTCCACCATAGGGAATCACTACCTTGGGTGTGTTTATGCAAAGTTAAAGGCTGGTTTGGATATGGAGTATTGAAGTGAGGCCCCACTAATTTAGGGCTCAGCTTCCTCCAATTACCTTCCACCATGTGTGCCTTTCTTTCTTCAACTGAGTTGCACTGTGCTCTCAGGGTCAACCTCTGGCTACCTAAAGCTGGAGGCTGGGTCCCTCTGTTTGGCTTGCTGGAGGGACAGTTCAGGTTTGGGCCCTTTGGGTCCCAGGTTTGGCTGTGCCCAACAGAATCCATCTGTGGGAGGTCCCTAACTATTTTTAAGGGGGCTCCCTCAGGAGTTTTTAAAGTTTTCACCTCACTAGGGCTACTAGTTTTGGTGCCCCTAATCTGTTGATGGGGGTGCTTTATTTGACAGGGGGCCTCTGGGTCTCCCTGTCCTTCTTGTCCTCTGCAGCCCTGGGCTGACTAAGGCAAGGTAGAGAGGGGCAGGTTACCTGCTCCAGACTGGGTCCCACCTGAGAAGGGTCCACTGACATCAGAGGCTCTGTCAGGCTAGGCCTAACCACCTCTGGGGCAGTTCCTTCATCAGGGGTAAGACCAGTTCCCTGAGGAGGCTGATCCTTTCCTAAAGTCTGGTATGGGGGAGATTTCTCTTCCTCCTCCATGCTCTCAGTTTGTGTGGAGTTATCCATCATTTCAGGCTTCACAACACACATATCAGTTTGAGTTTGGGCTGTGGCCATCACAGCCCCTCCAACCTTTTCAGGAGGGGACTCAGTTTGGGTTTCTGCTGTTACCATAACAGCTTTGCTATTCTGTTCAGGAAGAGCTTCTGTTAAAGATGGGGCAGAGAGTTGCTCAACCCTACCAACCTTTTCAGGAGGGACATCTTGGATTGGGGCTGTAGCCATTACAGCCCCACTAACCTTTCCATTGGAATTTACAATTCTAGAATGGGTCTCCTGTTCAAACTCAGCCCAGGCTGAGATTTCTAAATCATTACCAAGTAGGCAGTCTACAGGCAAGTTTGGTGACACTGCCACTCTCTTTGGGCCAGTGACACCTCCCCAGCTGAGACTTACTACTGCCATGGGATGATTTGTTTGGATGCCATCAATGTTTGTTACCTGGTAAGTGGCACCAGGTAAAAGTTGCTTAGAGGGGACTATACAATCAGCCACCATGGTGATGCTAGCCCCTGTGTCTCTATAAGCTTCAACGTTCAAACCATTGATGATGGGTTCTTGTCTATATTTGCTCAAAGTATTTGGGCAGTCAGAGAAGTTGGCAAACCCCATGCCAGTCTCATAAACAAGATTAGTTGGTGATGGGGACCTGGTTAGGCCAGGGTCCACCTGTGCTCCAAAAGTAAACCCACCCAGATTCCTGGGTGTGCTCCCACTTCCTGGGGAATTACTGCTGACAGTAACAGGAGGTGTTGGAACTGGCTTTGGAGGTATATTCTCTTTATTGCTATTCTTGGGACAACAGTTGTCTGTTTTGTAATGCCCAACCTGTTTACAGGCATAACAATAAGGCTTTTTCTCAGTTGAGGAAGTGTCTTGGGACCCACCCCCATTCTTGGAGTTTTGGGGCCCTGGGGAAGTCTTTTCTTTACTTTTATCCCCACCCTTATCTTGAGGCTTGGTAGACACCTTCTTCTGGTTACTGTCCTGATTCTTAGGCCTAATCCTGGTTCTGACCCATTTATCTGCCCTCTTTCCCAATTCTTGGGGAGAGGTCAAATCTGAGTCCACCAGGTGCTGGTGTAAGAGCTGGTTCTGACAATTACTTAGGATTCCCTCATAATCAAATTATACAATCCTGTAAAGTCATGTACTTTGCTGCCATGTAGCCAACCCTCCAGAGCCTTAGTAGCACAATCTACAAAATCAGTCCAGTCCTGAGTCTGTGTCTTCTGGGTATCTCTGAACCTTAACCTGTATTGTTCAGTGGTTAAGCCAAACCCATCTATCAGAACACTCTTCAGGACTTTGTAATTGTTTGCATCCTCATGTCTAACAGTGAGGAGCTTATCTCTCCCTTTCTCTGAAAAGGAGTACCATAAGATTGCTGCCCACTGTTCCTCAGGAACCTGCTGTACCATGCAGGCTCTATCAAGAGCAGTTATCCACTTGTGGCTGTCATCCCCTTCCTTGTAGGGGGGCACAATCTTTGTCAGGTTTCTACTATCATAGGACCTGGGTTTCTCTCTAGGAATATTGCTGCCACCAGTGGCATCTAAGCCACACATTTTCTGTTCTCTTGCCAAAGCAAGTCTAGCTTGAGCCAGGGCTACCTCCTCCCTCTCTATCTGGAGTTTGACAGCCCTCATTCTTGCCTCATGCTCTTTTTTCTGAGAGGGAGTCATTCCTCTCTGAGATTCTCTTGAGGCACTAGAAATATGAGAGTCGCCTGCTGGAGATCTCACCCTTCTGTTGCCTGGGAGAATGATATTTTGGGATCTGGGGAGGTGCTGGCCCTCTCCATTCCCAAGTAGGTTTAAGTTGACCTGGTTAAGCCTGGCACCTATAACCTGGCTACCCCTCTGATCCTGATCTTCAAGATCCTCTACATCTGACCCATCCTCCTCTTCTTCCTCCTCTTCTTCTTCCTCCTCTGGAGTGGTATCAGTTACAGGGGGGTTCACTCCATCTCCTGAATCTAAGGGAGCTGCACGCGCCTTAGCTAAGTCATCCTGTTCTAGAATGGCTATCAGAGTAGGAATGGTGGGACCTCTGCCCCTTTTTAGCCCTCTTGATATGCACAAGGCACACAAGTCTTTGTGGCTAAGTTTGTCATAGCTGGAAGTTGCCTGGGTAAGGTCAACTGTCACAGGCAGAGAGCTTGGAGCTTCACCTGTGCCAAACATGACTGCTAGTGAGGTGTAAGTGGTGCACTTACCTACACTAAGTGTTTTCCTACTGTACCTTGCTAGTGAGTTGTAGTCAGGGTGTGCTAATCCCTTTTATCTACAACTACTAAGTTCAGTAGAACTTAATATGCTAAGCTTCTTGATTTATATGTACCTAAGGTACTTGATGTGATCTTTCAATTTGATAAAAAGATTGCAATGGTAAAACAACAGCAAGCTCGAATCCGCACCGCTGCTCACCAATGTGAGAATTGGCCTGATATATGATGTTTCTAATTCTGGAACCACCTTGTATCAGTCCAAACAATCCCTTATGGTGTCAGGTTGTACGTCAACCTTATAGACAAGCTATCTTAATGGTAGCATAGACTAAGCAGCCTTAAAGGCTTAACTCAAGAGGTCGTGTTAAGCGAGCTGTTTTACCAATCACAGTCCTGTAATATCAAATGAAAGGACACCACACAAGTATATATTATAAAAATATATGTATTTATTACTTAAAATAATCCCCAGTATTCTTTATGAACAAAGGGGCACAAGCGTTAAATCAAAAGCACAGTATAACATACAAAATTGCACAATTATGGATGAGGGCGGGTGGCCACTCAAACCATATATTAAAAAAGTGGTATAAGAGATATCAATCGAATAGTGGTTAGGCCTAGGGCCTAGGGAATCGCTGGGAGCAGTCGGGACAATCAATGCTGAAGTCGGGAAAAGCCCGCGGGATTCGGGTGCAGTGCTGAAAGCACACGCATGCACCAATGCAAGTCAATGGTGCGTAAAAGTTACACAAATAAAGTTTAAGGATACTTCCGCTGAACCTAGAAGGACAAAACTTTAGACACAGACCCTATAGGTGTGTACCAGTGTGGGAACACCGGCGTTGCAATGTTACCTTACCCACAGGAAGCGGGTGCATAGGGTCGAAGTGGCGTCGGGTTTCGTCGTGCAGGTTCTGTGCGCTTGGAGCTGAAGATGCTGCAGGCGATGGGAAAAAGAAGTGTCTGGTGGGATCCAAGGGTGGATCCGGATAGAAAGTACCTGAAAGCAGAGGGGACAGAGTCTGGGTCACTCAGCAGTGACCAAGGTGGAACCAGGACGGAACCAGGCAATGTCGGGCGCAATCAGGTCATTGTCAAGGAGCTTCTCTCCGCTGTCACGTGGGCTTTGGGGCATCTGAGATGTCCATGAGCGGGTCACGATCTGTCCCACAAAGGCTCTCGCCGTCGGCGCTGTCGGCTTCAAGATTGGAGCAAACAACACTTGGCAAAAGCAATCCACGCGGAACTGAGAGATTGCTTCTCACTCGGACCAGGAGGGTCAGAGTGGGTACTCCTTTTCAGGGGAGTGGGTGCAAATCTGGAGCAACCAGAATCACAAGTTGTATTTCGGTTTTCGTCGGCACAGGGGCCACAAGCCAGCTGGCAAGTGACCGGACCAACACAATGAGCCAAAAGAAGCAGAAGGGCCCCACGCAGCACTCGTCGAGTGTGGAGGGCTGAACTTCGGTGCAAGAGTGGCTCAGGGTTGGGGCTTCTCAAACCCCGGTGTACAGCTTCGAGGGTCACTCGTGGGCTGCACGGTCAGCGTCTCGTGGTCTTTCCAAGATGGCGTGCCCCACGCTACCAGTCGCCTCCACGGGTCTCAGCTCTGCAGGGACTGTGGATCGGGCTGTTAGAAGGCAGGCAAGCTTGATCTCGTCGATCTCTGTCACTCGAGTTCCGGCGGGAACTGCAACAAAGCAGACGTCAAGGTGCTGGATGGTGCCTGTTTGCACAGGGTGGTCACTCCTTGACCACAATGGAGATTCCTTAATCTTCTACGTTGAGTAGGATGTCGAAGGGTCCAGAGTTTCGTTTCTTATGTTTCATCAGGATAATCTGAAGTGCATTGGCACTGCTCCCACTCTTATTCGAATCTGGGGGGCTGGATTACCTGCTAGGTCCCCTCCTATGGGTGGGACTCAGGAAGGGGGTGGATACACCCCTTTCCTTTGATCCAGGCCGCGCTGGGACTGGGGCTGGTGTGCCCCAGAACCGGTTTGACCGGATTATGCAAGGGGCAGCCCTGTGCTCCCCATGCAGTGTCTGGTTTCTTTCAAACCTCCCTGCTACAATCCACTATCTCCTGTCTGGGGGGGTGTGACACCTCCCTGTGACAGGAAACCCTTTGTCCAGGCCCCCTTGGCTGAGTTTCGGTCAGCTTCAGGGGGTCAGACTTGTGTCTGTGGCAGAAGCATCCATTTTGTGGATCTGAGGTTCTTTTAAAAATCAACCGCATTTTAGTAAAGTAACATGTCTTCTCCCTCTAGAGGGGTGAAATGCTATCCCCGTCACCAGAACTGGCGAGGGGATAGTATTCCAAATCGTATGACACCTTACACGACATGTTTTGATAAAGCCAAACCAAAGTTGCTATATAACCGCGAGGATTATAATGCACTTAATAGTATATGGTATGGCATTATCCTGAAACAGCTTAGGGATTTGTTCCCGACGGCTGCAGACAGGCTCAGCTCATGCTATAGCTCCATCTCACATTAAACCACGCACTCTGCCTCCAGGATTGCTAAGGCCTTCCATAGGAGTGACTCACAGGTTTATATGTGTCCAGATATAGATTTAGATATAGGTATACTATATCTAAGCAAGAGGCGATTACACCATCTTGCCCCAGCTGAGTGATCAGCCAGTTGTGTCAATTTAAGAACCAGCCAGGGGTGGCAAAAGATATGCTGCAGCCCCTGGTAGGCCTTGGTGGCACCTATGCCCTGGGCACCTATAGTGCATGGTACAGGGGCTGACAAGGAGTCCATTTCCAATTGTGGTATGTACCTAGGGTACATGGAATCCATTTTACAGAGAGAGCAGATGGCCTGGGGCCCTGATTAGCAGGGAACCAGGCCAACTAAGTCGAAAACCAGCTAAACACAAGGCAAAAAAATCTGGGGTAACCATAGCCAGGTAGCCACCTTCCTACAGTAGTTTTGGGGGGGCTTTGGTAGTTTGATTTTTGACAATGTTAAAAAGTTCCCTAGGACGATATTTAGCCTGATTAAGTTTGGAACGGAGGAAGGAAGCTTTTTCGTTACAGATGTGTTTTTTGTAGTTGGCCCTTGCAGTTCTTAGGAGGACAAGATTTGAGGTAGAAGGTTGGTTCCTCCAAGTGCGTTCAGTCTGCCTGAGAGCACGTCTCTCTATGTTTAGGTCAGAATTGAACCAAGTTTTGGACGGAATAGTTTTTTTGAGTTTTAATTTGGCTGGGGCAATTTGGTCAAGGACTTCGAGGATAGAGTTATTGTAATGGTCAGTAAGACCTGTGGTACTTTGGGAGAGAGGGGAGAGCTATAGTTGAGCTTTTATTGTAGATTCCAACTCACCTGGGGGAATCAGGTGAAGATTACGGGTTAGCTTCTTCTGTTTGCTGGAGCAAGAGAGAGGAGGTGTCATAGAGCTGTTAATGGTGAAGAGGATGAGGTGGTGATCTGACCAGTCAATGGGGATAATGTGGGAAAGAGAAGCCAGGTCCTTGCTAGAGATAATAGCATCAAGGGTGGCCCCTTTGGAGTGTGTTGGAGATTTGCATAGTTGAGTCAGGTCGCTGATGTCAAGAAAGTCCTTAATGAGGTTAACTGCAGGGTCGCCAGTTTTGTTCCAGTGGATATTAAAATCCTGTAGGCCAAGAATCGCCATTATGGATCAGGCATGGACCGTTCAATCGCGGCGTCTCATCTGTGTGAATGCATAACGGCGATGCCCCCTGGATACAGACCCCGCGATCAAGTGCTTTTCGCCGGCTCATCCCACCAGCTCCACCACACCTGCCCTATCGTAGCCTACTGCTCGAACACCGTCGATTAAACCATCACCATTGCGCCCTGGAAATCGGCCCTGTACACTACACTGAACACCGTCCCCAGGCAGGACAGCCCCTTAATTTCTGCCCATGAGCGTACATATAACCCCTTAATCTTTGGGATAAACAGGCTAATACAATTTTAGGCATGAATCCCATGTCCTGATGATGATCTAGATATCCTCATGGATGGATCGAAACGCAGTCGACACCTAAAGAGCACCTTATACATGTCAAAACAATGGTTCATTGAAAGTGTAAAGGTGTAACCCGCGATTTGTTGCTTTGTTGTGTCATTGTGCATTTTCCTGTGTAGCAAACCGGCAGCTGTGCCTGAACCCCCTGTTGGTTCCCTCCCTCCCTGTTTGTATATTGCTAACTAGAACACAGGCTTGTGTCCCACTTTATGTATTGTTTTGTTAAAACTGTCTAATATTATTGATCGAGTAAAAATTAGACCTCTGTCTGGCTGGACATGTCCCCACAATATAGTTGCTATTGAGTCTATATTCATTTAAGAAATGAATCCTTGTTCTAGGGACCACTGTTGTTTAAAATATTGATTCCCGAGGCCCATGGTCGACTTCTCTGGGCCCCCTTGTTGTTTTTAAACACTCCATTGACATCTTAACACACTGAATCCAAAGATGAACGATATCCACTACCTCAGGAGCCCACAAGGTGTCAGATGAAATGTAGATTGCCATTCCGCCTCTGGCCCTACCTGTCTTCACTTCCTTTGTTGCTGTATTGAAATATTCCTTCAGTCCCACAATTGGGGTCGGCGTTTGCTGGCAGGTTTCTGGCAAGAGAACTATTTCACAACTGCGTATAAATGAGATGAACTCATCCTCCTCCACTTTTGTACCAAGGACGTTGACGTTCTATTCGCAGATTCTACAAGGCTGTTCTCTAGAGGTTTGGCCTCATGCAACTCTACTAAGTTTGCTGATAATAATCCATGGTTGCTGGAAATCCCCAGGATTGGGCAGCTGTTGGGTAATTTCTTATGGTATTGATGACTTTGTTATTTGTAGGCCTTCCCAGACTGCTATGGGGTGATCCGGTTCAACATCCCCCTTTAACATACCTGTCGTTTGCAACGGCAAAAGTAAGGAGCAGCTGCTACTTTTCTCATATGGATTCCCCAAGCTGCAAATTGTTCTCTATGCTGCCAAACTAGGGATGCAATGTTCTTGCCTGACCAAATGATAGTAGCGATGTCATTCCCTTGGACTGAATTCAACAGCCTCTACATTATTAGGACTAATATGCTGAAAATATTTTAAAACTGCGCTCCGATTTAAAATGTCATAGGGGACCCTTGAGCTGTATTGAGGGATTAGCTTCATCCTTACACTTTCTTGCATTAGAGTTCCACAAATCTGACTCTGCACCTGTGTTTAAGAAATTGCTTCAGGTTTCACTGGCGGTAACCCCAATGGTGGTGATACATGTAACAGGAGGATATTTCACTGGTGGTAGCCCCAGTAGTGGAGAAATATGTGTATCAGGAGGATTTCTTTGATTATTAAAATGGGGATCCACTATGGTGCGTCGTTACCCCCTACCTGGGTGTGATAATTGCTGTATATTTCAGGTTCTTCCTCATTATGAGGCCACATTTTGGTAGTTGGAACCAGAATAACTGGACAACCTGCAGTGCCTTGATGTGATTTCAGTATGCCTGTGTTGTGTGCTTTGAGAGCAAGGGTGAGTATTTCGGACACATGTCTTTGCGGGTCAGAGTGACAACTTGATGCAAAGGTCATCACTTGGTTCAGGGCTTCTGATGTTTTCTGTATATTTAATGCTAATAACCCAAGATCGTCTTTTAGAGCAGGAATAGGAATGTAATCAAGGGCTTCCAAGAGTTCCTCCGGTCTCTGGAAAATTGGATATGGGGCAACTCTGAGCTCTGAGTTGTTTTTCGATGAAGTACCTGACCTCCTGTCCAGAAGATGTTGATGTATTCATTTTTGTGTAGAAGTTGCACTGTAGTGATTTTTGTATCTTCCTTTTTTTCTGGATGTTCTCTATCTCTTAGGTTCCCTTTTTAAAAGTGAGGGTCTTGGGCTTATAGTTGGTGTCACTTCTAATTCAATTTACGTTGCTCGGTGTGTCAAGCGAGTCATTCCTTTGCTCCAGCTCAGGTTCCTGGACTGCATTTGCAATTTGCTCTACCTGCTGTGACTGTTCGATTAACGCTCCTGTTGTCTTTGGGATATCACAGCGGCCAGGATCCAAGCAACGCACCGTTTGCTGGATGAAACTTTTTGTTTGAGACACCTTTACCTCATACGGTAATTCTGAGAGAATCTTAGTTATTGTGGCAATGGACTTCATAGTGGTGGAGCATTCGCAAGAATGGTGTGCAGTAGTTGGCTCATGTTGAACATTTTGAACCCCATGCATGATTGTGACAGCCCTGAGCCATCTCACGCCACAGTGGGCTTGTGTGTGGGACTGCTCCCGGCCGTCCTCGCATCGACCCACAGGAGTGCTGGCGCTGCCCCCTTGGGCCACCCTTTGAGTAGCCCTCACCAGGGAAGGCAGTTGAAGCCCCCCAACCCCTCTCCACGTCATCTAATGACATCAGCGTGCGCCAATGTCATTAGATGAGGTCGGACGCGTTGGAAGCCATTGGTTTCCAGTGCGTCCAGAAAGAGGAGTTCTCCCCGGGGAGGTTTTTTTTCAAAACAAAGAGGCATCGGAGAACGGGTTTTCTTTCCTCCGATTTCTCTCAGTGCATTCCTGCTGCATGATCGCGCATGGGGCGCGATCGTGCAGCAGGGATGCCCACTAGACACAATGCAATATTTTTTTCCATCTATTTCGTGATTTTGGGGGAGCGGCCCCTTCAATTATTTTTGTTGTTTCGGCCCCCAGGGGGAGGGAGGTGGGGCTGATAAGCAGTGGTTTTTCAAAAATTTAGGTGCCCCACTAGGCCACCAGGGATTTTATTTTTTATGTTGGAGAGGGGCCAGTTTTGCAAGGGTCACTCCTCCTAATGGGGGTCAGTATTTTGCCCGTTTCTGCCCCCCTTGTGGCCTTGTGTTTTTAACCCATTAAACAACAGGAATTTTATTTGGTAATGTCGGGGAGTGGCCCCTTGGGCAAGGGTCACTCCCCTTTAATTTCGGTAATTTTTTGGGGACAGTTCTGCCCCCCCCCTTGGGAGCAGATAGGCCTCATGTTTTAGGCCCATCTGCCCCCAAGGGGAGCAGAAGCCACTAGACACCAGGGATTTATTATTAATCAATTCTGGCGATTTTGGGGTGCGGACCCATGAGGAAGGATCACTCCCATTTATTGGGGTTATTTATTTGTCCGCTTCTGCTCCCCTCAAAGACAGATTGGTCATATGTTTTTAGGCCCATCTGCCCCACAAAGGGGTCAGAAGCCACTGGACCAAGGATTTCTTTATGGATCAATCTCTACAAAGTTGGTGGGCGGCCCCTCAGGTAAGGGTTGCTCCCTATTACTGGGGTGATTATTTTGGCTGTTTCTGCCCCCTTTGGGGGTAGATCGGCCTTATGATTTTTGGCTCACTTGACCCCAAGGGGGGCAGAAGCCACTAGACACCGGGGACATTGGTTTCACTAAGTTGTTTTTGGGAAAGGGCCCCTTTGGAGAGTGCATATATTGGCTTTATTTTTAGGCCCATCTGCCCCAAGCTAGACTGGTAGATTGTGGTGCATTATTTGCTCATGTGATTGCAATGTTTTATTTCTCCTTTAAACTCTAGTGCAAATATTTTGATTCCTGTTTGCCGTTTTGGTAGTGGTTGGTCTGCAGTTTGCGTATTTGCTGGTGTTTGGTAAGAAAACTTTTTTTGTTGTGTTTACTACAAATGAGTATTATTGTCATGCATGAATGCATTTTTGGTAAGTGGTGTCATAAGAGCAGCATACTTAGCTTATGTTTTGAGTGTGAAACAGGTTTTTTGATTTGTGCTTGATGTGTATTGCGTTGTCTCATGTGCAATTTTCTTTTTCTTTTTTAGTGTGATATGGTTGGTCCTTGCTGCTTCTGAGCAGAGTAGGTGGTGGTGAGTCTAAGTGAGTCTAAGTGTTTCTAGTAAGTGAGTGATATTATTTTGGAGTACATAGGTCGTTGTTATAAAACCACATTTTGTTTATTACTTATTTTACAAAGTGTTTGTTGTTGTTGACTTTTTGGTCAGTTTACCTTTATTGATAAGGATTATGGCAAGGTGCAGGATTACTACTCAGCAGGTGGTTGTATGCTTTTTGAAACCCTCATCTTGCTGAAGTTCTTCATCCCATAAAAATTGCAGAGCACAGCAGCCCATCCAGAGGTTAGAACTATGGGATCGTTGATTTGTCCCATGGACTAGGGCCTCCACGAAGTGCTGGGTTCTAGAAGGATGTCCGGTTGTCATTATGGGGGTAGAATGTTCTACTAACTCAATTGGTTTCAAACTCCTTTCCAGCATTCCTACAGCATTCCAGGATTGTGCGTGGGACAAACTACATTTGCTGTTTGTCCTTGTCTGTTGTGGGAGGATGAGCTTTAGCTGGAAATAATCATTTTGTGCATCTCAGCCTCATTTCTGCTTGTACAGTAGAGCCTGGAAGTTTACTTGTAATGGTTAATAAATCTGTTATGTTTGCTTTTCTAGGCCCCCGTAGCTTAGAATGAGATATTGTTGTTATGTTTTGACAGATCCCTGAAGTTCACATCTAATTCAGGACTTAGACTGGTGGACTGCGGTAGGGCACTAGCTTCTCCTTTGCTCCTTGTTTGCCTGGGGCTTGGGTACCACATGTCACGATTCGCCCCCTATGCTCCTGTGCCCACCACCATGGTGCCGAATTGTGGGACCTTTCAGTATTCTAATAAGTTTCCAGACCCTCCCCTTCATGCATATATTGACTTGCAGTCATTTGGACGCTATGTAGAAATTGCCATCTATTCCCAATCCATGCAAGGCTTTGTAGAACCCAGCTTGTTCATGCTTGAAGCCAGCCTGCTCATGCTTGAAACTCTATCACCTAGAATTCCCTGCTCACTGCTTCATCTCCATCCATCTCTGCACACCAAGGATGGTGGAGTAATTCAGCTCAACTGTGGCTGGCTGCGACTAGCCTACTCACACATGATGCGTGTGATTACTGTGAGCTATTTAAAAGCCCAACTCCTTTCAGCCAGGGTTGGTCATTGTAGCTATGTTCTGGTGAGACCTATTCTTGTTTCCTGAGTGTTTGATTTCCTTGTTTCTTGAGCTTTTGATATTCCTTGATTACTGAGCTATAGGTAATCCTTGTTCCTTGATTTCTGAGCTATAGCTATTCCTTATTCTTGATTTGTACTGCTTGCAGTGCTTTCTTGACTTATTGTTTGCTGTAACAATTTCCTGTTTCCAGAACAAGCACTGAAGGCCAGTGCTACCTAGATTCCAGAGCAATAGCTAATCCTTGGTCCTGAATAAGCACTGCAGGCATTGCTTCCTAGATTCCAGAGCTATTGAAATCCTTGTTCCTGAACTAGCATTGCCTTCAGAGCTACCTTGACTCCTGCCTCCTAGCTATTCCTTGTTTCCTTGATTCCTGAACCTGTACTATTTTAGTGCACCCTCCTAGTCTCTCTCCTTCTGTATTTACCGTTTCCCAGACCCTGCCCTTTTCCAATTACCTTTGTTCCAGTTCCTAGTTTGCTGTCATCCTATTCCTGCTGTCTTGTTTCTAGTTTCCTGGTATGTTTGTTGCTTGCTTTCTGCCATGTGTGCCCTTTGTTTTCCCTATTTTCCTGTTAAGCTCTCTTCATTGCGAGCTGCTTGCCTATTGTGGCTGTGTATTTAGATCTAAATCCATGCTGTTAATGCCTTGCATTGATTGCCAGGTTCCATGGGCTCCACTGACAACCTTGGTGATGTTTCTTGTCCACTGTGAGTATGGTCTGTGAGTCACTTTTATAACATCACCATAGGTATCAGCCCCACAGACCCTGCCTTTGCATGTACATCCAATATATGGGTATTCAGAGTCAGTATCTGTAACAGCATTTGTGGGTGAGGAACTTACTGAGGTTCAGTCATACTGTGTGGAGCTCCAGAGTGCTTTCCACCACATTCCCTTCATTGTTAATGTTATTATATATACATATATGTCTTGCATTTCTGTCCTGCGTGTAGTTAGTCTGAAGGCTAAATCGCCTCATGAGTGCCTGTCCTTTCTGAGCCATAACATATTGTTCCCTTGTGCATGCTTTCCCTCGGAAGTCCTTTTTTCCTCTGACTCTGTGTGATCCTGGGCACTGCTCTACTCCTCTTTCTGCTTACTTTTTCTACTCGGCCACCAGTTCTTGCCTAAGTCCCTGACTGTGTTCCAGACATAGCCTGGACAGTCTTGACAGAATGAGCAACCCACATTTCCAGGGTTGCAAGTGCAGTTTCTTTGCATTCAGTTAGCTACCATTTTTTTGTTAGATTTGTGTGAGAAATATTGAAGGTGTGTCATAATGAAAGGTTTAAGAAAGAAAGGCAGCAGTGCTTCAATTAAGTTTGTGCTGGGCAATTCCCCACTGCCTAACAACAAAAGCATTTAGTGTGTACTTTAAAATGTGAGGATGTTCACCCTAGTCCTGAAAAAAAGAACCTTCTTATGAGAAATTGACATATATGTTCTGAATATTTAGATTTTGCGTCTCAAACACCTCTTTGCCAGATCCTGACTTAATCTTCTGTTCTTGTCCCGATTCAAAGACTGTTTAAGTATTGCACAAGGAGAACGATACCTTACTCTGTTGAACAAAAGTTCTGATTTTCGCATTTCTGCTAGAAGTGGTTATAAAATAGCATGTTTAACCACACAACAACCAAAGAAAGAGCAGATGCATTTCATAATCTGTTTTCCATTCGAATGATATAGCCCAGTCTTGTGACCCAGTAAATATCACAGTCCCTGATACTAAAGAGACAATTTTAATACTACATTCAAAGTAAACAACAATCAGTTTAACAAAAGAGAGAATAGACCTATTAGGATACAGGTGGCTAATAGCCAGTTTGAACAAAATCTAAGGTGTAACTCTGTTGCTTGTTGTGAAGTTGCAAAGCCTACCACTGTCCTTGTAGAAAAATCGAAGATTCTGGAATTACAACAAGAAGATAAACGTTTTCAGACTCAGTTAAAAAACTACAACCACCCGGAGTTCAAGTGGGAATCTGAAACCCCGGTGCAAGACTACTTTTCAGCGTCTATATTAGCCTACTTAGAAATGGAGAATGAAACCTTGCGCTCTCTTTTGCAGTCTCCTCGGATCTGGTCTAGTGAATGTGTGAATAATACTGTGGCTCACTCATAATAGCCGTGGTACCTTGTCTCAAAGTACAGTTAATTAAAGTATTTGTTTAAATTCTGAATTTTCCACCTACTTTGAGTTTTTTCTTTTAGTGCTAAATTGCATGTAGGCTCTACATAGGAGAAGTGTCCCTCCACTTTTAAAGAATCCCAAATGCCAGGAAAAACCCTAAACATTTCTTTGCTTTCTTTTCCTGGTGGTAAGGTCAGTTCCACCCAGTGGTCATCACATACACAGTACGTCTAGTTTATTTGACAAAAAAGAAGAGGTATGTCAAAACATGAATATGTGACAGAACTACTGGGGTAGAGATCCATTTGGGACGAGAACCTTCAGTCACCCAAAGGTGACATGCTTTTTCATTGGGTTCCCTACTCACACCCGAAATTCAATGGCCATGGTGTGGGCTACAACTCTCCAAAACGGTGAGAAGCTGAGGTGTTTTATGATGAGTGATAGCATTTAGGTCCGTGAGGGACAGAGTGCAAAAATCATATAGTAGTGGTTAAAACTACCTTCAGGGTACCTGATAAACTTTATTCTGTGGCCCACTGGGCATAGGATTAAAAAGAGGACCAGAGTTGTAAGGATTTTCAATTGTCAAAGGTTGACATATTTCTGTCTTAAGTGGTCCCAAAACAGGGATCTTAGGCATTCATCAGGACCAAACAGTTTTTACTTTATAGTCACTCTGTGTATATGTGAGAGAAAAACATAATATTCAAGTCATCTTATATGCTGCCAATCAGGGTGGGCAGACAGGTGATGGGCCATGTATATTCGGGGTCCACCGTCATGAAAGTAATGACAGACAAACAAGGAAAATGAGTGGTGTCACATTTCACACAAATTTCTTATTGAAAATTTACAGTGAATATGAATTATGTGTTAGAAGCACACGGGCACTATGTGTAGCATCGCAAAGTTGCTATATTCTTATGGCATTGTAAGTCTTACCTATTTCGGTGGATGCTGTTGTTCACCTTCGTGCCACAGGATACTTCTAAAAATGCCCACTACAAGTATGCAGTGTGATAAGAATGCAAAAGTCATTAATCAAAATAATCCTAGTATGGAGGTGTTCGGCTTGAACAACCTGCGCACCAGGTATCCGGCTTGGTCAGATGCGTAACAGCGCCGCGATGGTGCCCATCGGGTTACCGAAGCAGGCATCGTCAAAATCGCCCTTGCTGTCTTTCTGTGCAAGAAAGCCATAATCCTGCCTGAAGATACACCTCAGGTAAAAGGCCTTACCTCAGAGTGTCGGTGCTCAGTTAGTGGAAGTCCCAGCGAAGGTTATACCGGCCGCCACCGAGGTCGAATTTGAAATGGACTGAGAGTGGTGTGCAACATTAACTTGTGCATGTTGCTGATGTCCTGTGAATCATGAGAAATGTGGTCCTATGGGACCAAACGTTATTGACCTGCTATTGCTCATGGGAATTGTAGTTTTTTAGGGACAAATTCCCAAACTAGCAGGTATTTGACCAGATGCGCTTAGGTTAATAGGAAATGCACCACCCTTAAAAACAAGGTGCGTCGACTGATAAGTGTCAGTTTCTGTTCTCAATAGGACGGGCAGAAAATATTAGTATACCATAACCATTCAGCTAAGTATGTCCAAAAATAGGGGTGATTAGGGCAGATTCCAATGGTGGGATAGGACATTGTAACAGAGATGGGATTGTTGTTGCCTTCCAAATAAAGGGCAGCCCAGACTGGGTCATATCGGGTGTGCTCTATAAGGAGGATAGATGAATTCTCTCAATATAGTGATATTGTGAGAAGGGTCAATATATGGTGTTGCAACCCTGGAAATGCCTTAAGTTTTAACTAATGGAGGATCGGCATTCTAAACAATTCCAAGGTATGTCATCGTTGAGCCTATGTCTATCACTTCTGAGCCTAAAGACCCACCATTGTTTCCTTAGGAAAAGGACTGATTCTAAAGAGCCAATGGTAAGCGAATAGTTAGGTTCATCTATAACCACCCATGTTATATAATTCTCAGTGTGTGCGTGTTCTGCAAAGTGACTTGTGAGTTTTGTATTTGCCTTCTTGCATCTCACCGAATTTTGATGTTCAAGGATTCTAGTCCTAACTTTTTGTGTGGTCATGCCTATGTAGTCAAATTTACAAGGGCATCTTAGTAGATAGATCACTCCTTCTGTGTTGCAGTTAGTATGTTTATGGAGTTTCCATGGTGTGTATAAGCCTAGTTTAATTTCAGATGTCGTGAGAGTGTAAGTAGTGCTCTTTACAAATGCTATGATTGATTGATTGATTGAGTGGTGGGGAGGGGTAATTAACAACAACAAAATAATACAATTACCTTAGAACGGCCGGCCAGCCACTGACACTCCTACGTCCTCTTCCTTTCTGCAGTCAGGCTGGTAGTAGGAGGGATCCGGCACACAGGCTTGCCTAAGCCAATCACAACTCTCCAATGCAGAGTTGTGATTAGTATGAGAGCCGTGGATCGGCGCTCAGACTGGAAGAGGGGGCCTGTGCATGTTCCTGACAAGGCTGTGTAATTCAGCCTGGTAGGAACATGCAAAGTGCGCATGAACTGTTTGGTCAGCCCAAGAGGGCCAGCCAAGCAGTTCATGCGCACTTTGGGAGTGCAAACCACTCCTGCCCTGCTCTGGCCAGCCCCGCCCTACCCCACACAGGCCACTGACTGCATGAAATTGGAAAAATAAAATGACAATAACGATACGTTATTATCATTTTATTTTTCCTTTTTACACAGTGGGGCAACGCTTCTCCACCCTTAGTAGAGGAGCAGCCACTGCATAATGCAAGAGTTAAGATAATGCAGCCATAAATATTACCTCCACAAGACTTAAATCACGTTTTTGTATGTTGACAGCTGACTAGTGATTGATACCGTTTTTTAGACAGAATGTTACTAATAACATGAAATTTCCAACAACCACTGTTTGCATAATCATTTAAAAAACTGTAACAGATTTAAGGGCGGATATACAATTTTTTTTAAACATTTATAACAGTTATAGAAATAAAATTTTTATTAACTATGGGGTTTGCATGTTCACATTATTCCAGGAGTAAAGCTACATTGCTTGCCAACACAGTAAACAGCACCGTCTTCTGGACATTTGAGAAATACAATTTTCTTTTCTTGTGTCAGTGGAATGAATGAAACAGGGGGACAATTAATAAGAAATTGCTTTTGTTCATGGAGATAAAGAAAAAAGAGCAAAAAGAACAAGAGTGAGAGGAAGTAGGCCACTCTCTCCAGCCGATGTTGGGTGCATGGTCCTTATGGGTGAGCTGTGCACTCTATAAATCCATGGTTGGTTGATTAATTGAAGGGGGAAAGCTCTTTGATGTGGCCAGTGTTGACCGCATCATAGAGATTTATGCACACAAAGAGGCTGGGAGGGGTAAGAAGCAATAGGAACAGGGGATGGGGATGGTAGGTGGAAGAAGAAATATAAAAATAAATAAAAAGGATAGTACCTGGATCAGCACGATCAGTTGAAGGACAGCAATCAAGCTATACTTAGTCCAAGCTTCCGCCGATAAAGAGGAGGTGACAGCGACAGGCGCAACCTAGTAACAAGGCAGTAAATAAGAGTGACAAATTAGCCAATGAATGGTAAGCAATGGGTGGATTGCAAGGCCCTTAGTTTATACAATGTCTCTTGCAAGCACTCTACTCTGTGCCACTCTACTCTACGCCCCTCTACAGTATGTAACTCTACTGTATGCCACTCCACGTCACTCTCCTGTACGCCACACCAATACCTTTTTGCCATGCTGAACACCAGCCGCACTGCTGTACAACATAGATAAAAGACGTCGGCAAAGCCAATAGATCTCACATAGGCGAGACCTATTGGCTTTGCCAATACTTGGTGAGTGGTACAATGAGTACTGCAACCCACTAGTAGCCTTTTATGTACAGGCCCTTGGTACAGGTAGCAACATATACTAGGGACTTTAAAATGTGAATTATATGTGCCAATTGGATGTATGCTAATTTTACCATGTTTAAAATGAAAGAGCACGAGAATATTACCACTGTTTGGGAGAAGTAAAGTGCAGAGTACTAATGCCAACAAACACATCTTACGCTACAGAAGGCATACATTTAGTCGAATACCACACAAAAGATGGTAATTTCTAACAAATCATAAATGTACATATATGTAAATTATGAAACCAAGATAAAACAAGCATTGGCATAGCCAATAGGTCTCGCTTTTGGGACCTGTTGCATGGCTAAACCTTGTACCTTATAAGTGTTTAGCCATGCTGTTGCACCAAGGATATTGTGCTGCATAACTAAATTCTGATAAGGTCCCAAAGGCGAGACCTATTGGCTATGCCAATGCTTGTTCAAAGTAATTAACAATGTGGTCTTAGTTAAATAAACTAAATTGTGCTTTTAAATTACTATCACAACAAATAATTTTACTTGAAGCTGCTATTTTAACGATTGTGTAGAATTACAAATTTCAAGTTTTTGTAGATCCGAGTAAAGATAGATTCGGTAATAATGAGTTTTATGCATCCACGTAAATAATATACAGAAGTTGGCTCAAGGGCATGACCTTGTAGTCAACCATTTGACAAAAAGGTCTTCACTTGATGCATGACTAATCCTTTCTCGTCCGCACATCAAACCGATCTCTTTAATGTACACGAAAGAAGATAAATGTGATGTGTTGTCACCTGTTCAGCAGCAATGACCTTGTGCTAACTTGAATGATTTTTTTCTGTGATGAATTTCTAGCGTGACATAAAATATATCTATCTATGTGTGTAAAGTATGTATGCAGCTCATTTATTCATATTAATGCTGCAATCAACATTCATTATTAAAGTAAAATCAAACCTCCGGAAACCACTAACGATACAGTTCAGAAGCTCTCACCCACACAAAATGTTGTCTACATTTTAAAATCCTGGACCAAAGTTTAAACAATGGAGAGAGAGAAAGAGAGAGAGAGTGTGTGTGTGTGTGTGTGCGTGCACGCGCATGTGTATATGTGTAGATATATATATGTGTATATATATGTGATCAAGGCTACTGTGACGTAGCCGAAACGCGTCATGCTGGCGACAAGGGGTCAATAAACCACCTTTGAATTTAATCACAGCGCTGTGGAGAGGTCTGTACCTGTCTTTCTTTGTCGGAATCCATATCCGAGTGGGAGGTGTAGCAGGAGTTTGGATCGTATATATATATATATATATATATATATATATATATATATATATATATATATATATATATATATATATATATATATTGTTTCAACACGTCGGTGGTTAAACGAAAGTAGACGGCACTCCAAGTTTGTGTTTGTAAAATTGATTTATTGGCAGACCCCCTGCCCCCTCGACAGATGCGTTTCACCTTTCGGCTTCGTCAGTGTCAACCAGTGTATCGTGAGAAACACCATTATATCTCCACCCTCCCCTAAACATGGAAAGAGGACTTTTCGCGCCAGAACATACTGGCGGCCATCTTACAGTGGGGTAGTTTTGTAAAATTTACAAAAATATAGTTTTTGAGATACAGTGGTGTTAAGAAAGTGCTCGTGCAAATTAAAAACAACTTGATTTTGTATCACAGTAAATTACATTTCAATTTCATCATGTCGCATACTGTTAACAACATAATCAGGGAAAAAGTGCAAGGTTAGGCATTTCTTCACAGAACTAATTGCATTCTGATGTTTCCTGTTCTCTCGTCGGTCATACATTAGATTTAGAAGGAACATGCAGATATGTCTCCTAATATGCGATCATATATATCTATGGCCAACATAGTCTGCGATAATTACATCGCCATCTTCAATCTATGAAAAAAAAAATGTATATGTATTTATATATATATATATATATATATATATATATATATATATATATATATATTCAAGAAACAAGGGTGTCCCCAACGAGGCATCACACGCGAAATGGTTACCGCACACCACCTCCGGCAGCAGCCTTCACAGCAAGCACTCGTGACTTCCAAGTTGCACTATGCCAAACGCGTTTCAAGCGGTAAGCCCTTTCTCAATGGCATGCAAACAGCAAATGAGGCGTTCAAGTAAGTTATAGAACATTTATTTATTTAGTAAGGTCCCCGCCCTTGTGGGCGTGCGCAGCATGGCATTATGGTAAATGAAGTCCATCTGCCCAAGGATCCAGTTCAAGTATACCCAAGTGGATCAAGCGCCTCAAACTGTGGAAAAATAGTTCACCCGGTTGGGCGGAGGCCAGCGAGTACGTGCTGTGGTGCTCCCAATGTACTCCGAAAGTCAGGCCCATTCCGCTCCCTTCACGTGCCTGTAAGGACAAGCACCAGGACCCGCCGTGTTACAGCGGTGGGACTTCTCCGCGGCCGGACCAGCCGCTATATATTCAAGAAACAAGGGTGTCCCCAACGAGGCATCACACGCGAAATGGTTACCGCACACCGCCTCCGGCAGCAGCCTTCACAGCAAGCACTCGTGACTTCCAATTTGCACTATGCCAAACGCGTTTCAAGCGGTAAGCCCTTTCTCAATGGCATGCAAACAGCAAATGAGGCGTTCAAGTAAGTTACAGAACATTTATTTAATTAGTAAGGTCCCCGCCCTTGTGGGCGTGCGCAGCATGGCATTATGGTAAATGAAGTCCATCTGCCCAAGGATCCAGTTCAAGTATACCCAAGTGGATCAAGCGCCTCAAACTGTGGAAAAATAGTTCACCTGGTTGGGCGGAGGCCAGCGAGTACGTGCTGTGGTGCTCCCAATGTACTCCGAAAGTCAGGCCCATTCCGCTCCCTACACGTGCCTGTAATGACAAGCACCAGGACCCGCCGTGTTACAGCGGTGGGACTTCTCCGCGGCCGGAACCGGCCGCTATATATTCAAGAAACAAGGGTGTCCCCAACGAGGCATCACACGCGAAATGGTTACCGCACACCACCTCCGGCAGCAGCCTTCACAGCAAGCACTCGTGACTTCCAAGTTGCACTATGCCAAACGCGTTTCAAGCGGTAAGCCCTTTCTCAATGGCATGCAAACAGCAAATGAGGCGTTCAAGTAAGTTATAGAACATTTATTTAATTAGTAAGGTCCCCGCCCTTGTGGGCGTGCGCAGCATGGCATTATGGTAAATGAAGTCCATCTGCCCAAGGATCCAGTTCAAGTATACCCAAGTGGATCAAGCGCCTCAAACTGTGGAAAAATAGTTCACCCGGTTGGGCGGAGGCCAGCGAGTACGTGCTGTGGTGCTCCCAATGTACTCCGCAAGTCAGGCCCATTCCGCTCCCTTCACGTGCCTGTAATGACAAGCACCAGGACCCGCCGTGTTACAGCGGTGGGACTTCTCCGCGGCCGGACCAGCCGCTATATATTCAAGAAACAAGGGTGTCCCCAACGAGGCATCACACGCGAAATGGTTACCGCACACCACCTCCGGCAGCAGCCTTCACAGCAAGCACTCGTGACTTCCAAGTTGCACTATGCCAAACGCGTTTCAAGCGGTAAGCCCTTTCTCAATGGCATGCAAACAGCAAATGAGGCGTTCAAGTAAGTTATAGAACATTTATTTAATTAGTAAGGTCCCCGCCCTTGTGGGCGTGCGCAGCATGGCATTATGGTAAATGAAGTCCATCTGCCCAAGGATCCAGTTTAAGTATACCCAAGTGGATCAAGCGCCTCAAACTGTGGAAAAATAGTTCACCCGGTTGGGCGGAGGCCAGCGAGTATGTGCTGTGGTGCTCCCAATGTACTCCGAAAATCAGGCCCATTCCGCTCCCTTCACGTGCCTGTAATGACAAGCACCAGGACCCGCCGTGTTACAGCGGTGGGACTTCTCCGTGGCCGGACCAGCCGCTATATATTCAAGAAACAAGGGTGTCCCCAACGAGGCATCACACGCGAAATGGTTACCGCACACCACCTCCGGCAGCAGCCTTCACAGCAAGCACTCGTGACTTCCAAGTTGCACTATGCCAAACGCGTTTCAAGCGGTAAGCCCTTTCTCAATGGCATGCAAACAGCAAATGAGGCGTTCAAGTAAGTTATAGAACATTTATTTAATTAGTAAGGTCCCCGCCCTTGTGGGCGTGCGCAGCATGGCATTATGGTAAATGAAGTCCATCTGCCCAAGGATCCAGTTCAAGTATACCCAAGTGGATCAAGCGCCTCAAACTGTGGAAAAATAGTTCACCCGGTTGGGCGGTGGCCAGCGAGTACGTGCTGTGGTGCTCCCAATGTACTCCGAAAGTCAGGCCCATTCCGCTCCCTCCACGTGCCTGTAATGACAAGCACCAGGACCCGCCGTGTTACAGCGGTGGGACTTCTCCGCGGCCGGACCAGCCGCTATATATTCAAGAAACAAGGGTGTCCCCAACGAGGCATCACACGCGAAATGGTTACCGCACACCACCTCCGGCAGCAGCCTTCACAGCAAGCACTCGTGACTTCCAAGTTGCACTATGCCAAACGCGTTTCAAGCGGTAAGCCCTTTCTCAATGGCATGCAAACAGCAAATGAGGCGTTCAAGTAAGTTATAGAACATTTATTTAATTAGTAAGGTCCCCGCCCTTGTGGGCATGCGCAGCATGGCATTTTGGTAAATGAAGTCCATCTGCCCAAGGATCCAGTTCAAGTATACCCAAGTGGATCAAGCGCCTCAAACTGTGGAAAAATAGTTCACCCGGTTGGGCGGAGGCCAGCGAGTACGTGCTGTGGTGCTCCCAATGTACTCCGAAAGTCAGGCCCATTCCGCTCCCTTCACGTGCCTGTAATGACAAGCACCAGGACCCGCCGTGTTACAGCAGTGGGACTTCTCCGCGGCCGGACCAGCCGCTATATATTCAAGAAACAAGGGTGTCCCCAACGAGGCATCACACGCGAAATGGTTACCGCACACCACCTCCGGCAGCAGCCTTCACAGCAATTACTCGTGACTTCCAAGTTGCACTATGCCAAACGCGTTTCAAGCGGTAAGCCCTTTCTCAATGGCATGCAAACAGCAAATGAGGCGTTCAAGTAAGTTATAGAACATTTATTTAATTAGTAAGGTCCCCGCCCTTGTGGGCGTGCGCAGCATGGCATTATGGTAAATGAAGTCCATCTGCCCAAGGATCCAGTTCAAGTATACCCAAGTGGATCAAGCGCCTCAAACTGTGGAAAAATAGTTCACCCGGTTGGGCGGAGGCCAGCGAGTACGTGCTGTGGTGCTCCCAATGTACTCCGAAAGTCAGGCCCATTCCGCTCCCTTCACGTGCCTGTAATGACAAGCACCAGGACCCACCGTGTTACAGCGGTGGGACTTCTCCGCGGCCGGAACAGCCGCTATATATTCAAGAAACAAGGGTGTCCCCAACGAGGCATCACACGCGAAATGGTTACCGCACACCACCTCCGGCAGCAGCCTTCACAGCAAGCACTCGTGACTTCCAAGTTGCACTATGCCAAACGCGTTTCAAGCGGTAAGCCCTTTCTCAATGGCATGCAAACAGCAAATGAGGCGTTCAAGTAAGTTATAGAACATTTATTTAATTAGTAAGGTCCCCGCCCTTGTGGGCGTGCGCAGCATGGCATTATAGTAAATGAAGTCCATCTGCCCAAGGATCCAGTTCAAGTATACCCAAGTGGATCAAGCGCCTCAAACTGTGGAAAAATAGTTCACCCGGTTGGGCGGAGGCCAGCGAGTACGTGCTGTGGTGCTCCCAATGTACACCGAAAGTCAGGCCCATTCCGCTCACTTCACGTGCCTGTAATAACAAGCACCAGGACCCGCCGTGTTACAGCGGTGGGACTTCTCCGCGGCCGGACCAGCCGCTATATATTCAAGAAACAAGGGTGTCCCCAACGAGGCATCACACGCGAAATGGTTACCGCGCACCACCTCCGGCAGCAGCCTTCACAGCAAGCACTCGTGACTTCCAAGTTGCACTATGCCAAACGCGTTTCAAGCGGTAAGCCCTTTCTCAATGGCATGCAAACAGCAAATGAGGCGTTCAAGTAAGTTATAGAACATTTATTTAATTAGTAAGGTCCCCGCCCTTGTGGGCGTGCGCAGCATGGCATTATGGTAAATGAAGTCCATCTGCCCAAGGATCCAGTTCAAGTATACCCACCACAGCACGTACTCGCTGGCCTCCGCCCAACCGGGTGAACTATTTTTCCACAGTTTGAGGCGCTTGATCCACTTGGGTATACTTGAACTGGATCCTTGGGCAGATGGACTTCATTTACCATAATGCCATGCTGCGCACGCCCACAAGGGCGGGGACCTTACTAATTAAATAAATGTTCTATAACTTACTTGAACGCCTCATTTGCTGTTTGCATGCCATTGAGAAAGGGCTTACCGCTTGAAACGCGTTTGGCATAGTGCAACTTGGAAGTCACGAGTGCTTGCTGTGAAGGCTGCTGCCGGAGGTGGTGTGCGGTAACCATTTCGCGTGTGATGCCTCGTTGGGGACACCCTTGTTTCTTGAATATATAGCGGCTGGTCCGGCCGCGGAGAAGTCCCACCGCTGTAACACGGCGGGTCCTGGTGCTTGTCATTACAGGCACGTGAAGGGAGCGGAATGGGCCTGACTTTCGGAGTACATTGGGAGCACCACAGCACGTACTCGCTGGCCTCCGCCCAACCGGGTGAACTATTTTTCCACAGTTTGAGGCGCTTGATCCACTTGGGTATACTTGAACTGGATCCTTGGGCAGATGGACTTCATTTACCATAATGCCATGCTGCGCACGCCCACAAGGGCGGGGACCTTACTAATTAAATAAATGTTCTATAACTTACTTGAACGCCTCATTTGCTGTTTGCATGCCATTGAGAAAGGGCTTACCGCTTGAAACGCGTTTGGCATAGTGCAACTTGGAAGTCACGAGTGCTTGCTGTGAAGGCTGCTGCCGGAGGTGGTGTGCGGTAACCATTTCGCGTGTGATGCCTCGTTGGGGACACCCTTGTTTCTTGAATATATATATATATATATATATATATATATATATATATATATATATATATTATGCTCCAATTCTCGATGAATTTCCAAAGAATTCCAAAGAATTACCCACACTCACAGGTTTGCCGTTTTTAGAAGGTTGCTTTATTTAACAGACAGACAGACGCCCTCGCGTTTCGGCACTCAGCCTTTTTCGATGTCGGTGACCACCAAACACCGTCATGATTTTAAACAAACATTCACCGTGATCAAGGAAGGACTACACGCTAATCAGTTTATACATAGCGCCATATTGGAGTGGTGTAATGATTACACAGACAGATCCTGTTAAATACATGTTGTGATTATACTCGCATGTAACTCGCTCCTAGTACAGGTAACCGTGAATAGTGCTATGTACATATATTATATACATCACAACATACATATATTGTATTTGCACGAAATTACTAGTACAACCAAAGAATTCCGCCGTGGATCGGCTCTTGTCCTCCCTTAGATCATATTCAGGTCTGTTATTGGAATCAACCATTCGTAAATTTCATCAATTTTTTCATTCTTATTTTCATTTAAATAGATACCATATATAATAGACATGAAAATCCATCATCATAATTATAGTCATCTCTACGGGCTCACCAAATCATTTCTACCAATTTATAATTTCATTGTTCAACAAACTGGTATTACACTAAATCCAAATTTTCTCATATCAAAATTCATAACGCTAGTTAAGTTCAATCAAGGTATTCACTCATTCGAACAATCCTACATCATGTTTGTACATATACGTATCTACATCAATGTGCACACTTTTACATAGGCACACCTTACCAATGTGTGTATGAATATTTACAGCTATATACACTCATAGACAAATGTCTATACATTAGTCATCCCCTCAAATTTAAGGATGTTATCACATACTAGATGCGATCCCTCAATCAGATGCTGTGTGTGCTAATGTGCATTTGAGTGTCTATATACATATGTACAGTCTATGTCATCTAAAAAGAAACTTCATCACTGCAAAACATATAGATATTGACTCATGTACCAATATGAACCATCAGTTCCTTACCATAATTCAAACCCCATGGTGTTTTTGTATGCAGGTCGATAATATATCTTGATTCGAGCCTACGGAGTTTTTTCAATCTGTCCCCACCTCTGACACTTTCAGGTATGAATCCAGCCCATAACACAGTAGTTTATTACGGTC
Organism: Lissotriton helveticus; assembly: GCF_964261635.1. Taxonomy (NCBI): domain Eukaryota; kingdom Metazoa; phylum Chordata; class Amphibia; order Caudata; family Salamandridae; genus Lissotriton; species Lissotriton helveticus. Next base: position 706,013,175 of record NC_136072.1, read on the forward strand.
ACTTTGATGTTTCATCGCAAAATGTCTCGCGACTGGATAAGCTTGGTCAACTTTGTCTATCGCCCTCATGTGTTCTAAAATTCTGATTTTAAAAGGATGCACAGTGCTGCCAATATATTGCAGCCCGCAGGGGCAGACAAGACAATATACCACGTATGGGGTACTACAAGTGATAAACTTGTTAATTTTTTTGACCATGCCAGTGTCTCGAATTGTATATGTAAGCGCCCGTTTGCTGTTACAACACGCTTTACATTTATGACAGGGGAAGAAGCCTTTCATGCTTCTCAGACTGTTGGACTTAGGAGGTAGTTTTTCCAGATGGCTCCGTACCAATTGGTCACGAATAGATCTAGCCTTTTTAAATGTGACCAATGGATGAATGGGAATGTCCTCACCTATGATGTTATCTGCTCTTAAGATATGCCAGTTTTTTTTCAGCATTTGTTTCAGGTGGTTAGCTTCTGATGAATAGGGGGTTATTAGACGAAATTTACCTCCCTCTTTTCTTTTACCCCAACTGTTCTCTAATAGACTTTCCCTGGTCAAGGCTTTCACTTTGCAGAGTGTTCTATTGAGAGTGACTGGATTGTAACCTCTGATTACAAATCTGGCTAGACTGTCTGTGGCAGCTGTATCGAAGTCACACTCGCGTGTACAGTTTCTCCTGAGCCTTAGCAGTTCCCCATAAGGGATACTCTGCACTAGTTTGGGGGGGTGACTGCTTGTAGCATACAGAATGGAATTGCCTGCAGTTGGTTACGATATAACAGAGTTTTGATCTTCCCCTCAACAATCTGCACTCTTAGGTCCAAGTAGTCTACCGTAGTAGAACTAATTGTTCCAGTAAAGTGCAGATTTTGATCGTTCTCGTTCAGGTATGCGATGTAGTGACGTGCACTTTCTTCTGTGCCCTGCCAAATGACAAATAAGTCATCGATATATCGATGCCATTTTATCACAGTACCGCTGCATGTGTTATCCCTGTGGGTTCTGGACACCTGCTCCTCCCACCAGCCTACGAATAAATTCGCATAGCTGGGAGCGAAGCAGGTGCCCATCGCCGTGCCTGACACCTGTTGATAGTATTCTTCTTCAAAAAGGAAAATATTGTTATACAAGCAGAATTGTAAAAGCTCTATAAGCATACAGTTATGTTGCGCATATCTCAGCTCTCTTTTTTTCAAATATGCTGTAACTGCTTCTATTCCTTTAGAATGTTCGATACAAGTGTAAAGGCTTGTTATGTCAAGGACAATTAACAGATAATCCGATTGCCAAGATACATTTTGGATTTTAGTTAAAAAGTCTTTGGTGTCCTTCACATAAGAAGATAGCTTTGTCACCAAGCCTGCCAAAAAGAAATCAAGAAATCTCGAAACATGTTCCGTCAATCCTTGAACTGAGGAAACTATAGGTCTTCCTGGGGGGTGCAGATTGTCCTTATGCAGTTTTGGTATGTGGTAGAAGGTTGGACATATGGGGCTAGAGCTGCGCAGGTAGTGGTACTCTTCACTTCCAAGCATATTTCTATTATACCATTTGATGATAAGATCATCATACGCCTGAATGCTCTGTTGGTATATTTTGAAAGTGCTTTTTTGATAACATTCCACATCTGATAATTGTCTCATAGCCTCACAGTGATATTTTTCCCTTGATTGCACTACCACATTACCCCCCTTGTCCGAAGGTTTAATGATAATGGTATTGTCAGCGGCCAAGTCATGCAGTGCTTGTTTTTCTTCTTTCGATAGATCAAACCCACCCTTGTTTGTATTTTGCTTTTTCCGGAATTCTAAAAGATCTTTGATCATGGCTTGCGAAAAAGTGTCCAGGGCATCAAACGGCATTTGTGGGTTAAAAGTTGAACATGGTTTGTATGGACTTTCTTGTCTGTCCTGCTCAATTCCCACATTAATTGCACGTTGCACTATGTCTTGGCTTGCTACACCCTCCAGCGTCGTCTCATTTCTTAGATCCTCACATATCTCAATTGCTGGAAGATCATTAACCGCAAGACTGCCTGTTGCTGTTAGTCTTGCTGTTGGCTGCTTGTTTATCTTTAGATGAGTCCTAGTTTTGAAATATTTATGCAATTTCAGCTTCCTGACGAAACTGAAAATGTCAATTCTGGTTTGCGTATACTCAAGATGTGAATCCGGGCAGAATGTAAGACCCAGGCTTAGCACTTTGTGTTCAGAGTCACTTAGTGGTCTCGTTGTCAGATTGACCACTGTTAAATTCGATGATCCATCTATCTCCTGTTGTTGCGTCTGAGGTTTGTCCAAGTTGGCTTTTTTGGTTTTCCCCCCGCCGCCTGATCTTCTTGTCCTCCTGCGGTTACATTTGCGTTTGTTTCCGGTGGCTTGTTCTTTCCACCCCGTAGCCAGCAGTGTTTGATGACTTGAAATTCCATTTGAAAAGGGGTTTGCTTGCCTGCACCCATTGCAGTTTGTGGCGCCACATCATCACTCGATTCATTGCCAGTTAAATCAGACTCTGAGGTCTCCACTGTCTGTACTGGTACTGCTGTCTTCGAGCTTAACTCCTTACGTGAAACGTCAAATTTTTTGGCATAGGTTAGCACTCTACCTTGTTGATAATCTCGTTCATCACGTTGGAACTTTTCTTGTTTACGCAATTTTATTTTTTGTTCATATCTCAATAATCTAGGTTTCATCAGATCCATTGCATCAGCTACTTTTTTGCTATCTTCTTCTTTGTTTAGGTCCTCCTCCAGCTGTTTAATTTCTGCTAGCGTTTTTTCGCGATCACTCCAGGCGTACTTAACTAGCAGCCCCAATGTCCCCTTGCAATAATGGGCCGTGTGCTCTGCCCAGTCCGTTAAAAGTTGGGGGTCTGGGTTCTCGTACGAAGGGACAGTATAGACCCTTAGCCCTCTTGGAACCCTGTCGACTTCAATGTACCCCTGCAGGCTGGTGGCTTCCCACCACTTCCTCCCAACCCTGACTTGATGCGTGAATGGGCAGAGAACAATTTGGAGGCATCGAGGTGCTCAGTCTTGATTCTCATTAAATATGCCGAAATAGATCGAGCCAAATTGCTTGAGGAGATAGCTTCTATGACTGAAGAACTTGAGGCATTAGGGGAGTCCGAGGAAAAAACAAAACTCCTGAAAGAAATGTCTATTCGCCTAAAAAAAGAAGAAGAAAAGATAATTGCGCGCAAAACATACAAGTTCGTAAGAGACGGACAGGACTATCTTTTAGGGCAAATTTTCACTTTCTCAAGAAAATACGATGTAGTGAGAAAACCAGCTGCAGGTACACAACAAAAGGCACAAGGTAAAAGGAATTTCAAACGTGCACAAGTTAATACTGGGGACACAACAGCGTCCGATTTCAGTTCAGAACCAGGAAGTGAAAATGAGCTGGAAGCAAGAAATATTGATACCATAGGCAGTAGTAAGAAACCTTCTCCGGGTGAAGAAATCATTTTTTTATGCGAGGAACGCCTCCGTTCCCTAAGACCAGGGACGAGAAAAAACTACAAAGAAAATGGAAAAACTACACCCGCAGAAGAAGGAGGAGGGCAAGGGCAAGGGCAAGGCCAGAATCAAGGCAACACGAACCAACAGAAGAGAAGAGGCAGGGGTCAATGGCGCAAAAAATGAGTGACTGCACTGATCAAACTATAGTCAATTTAACATCAATGACATTAACTAACAGGGAGGAGGATATCCTACGATTAGGTTTGTCTTATGCTCCCAGAACAAATATGAACTATGCTGCCACACGAGTGGACATTTACAAAGCAACTCGTAAACTGAAATTAAAAAAGTTTCACAAAATGTGCCAGGACAGCAAAATTGAGACCAGCCGTGAAGCGGAACAAAACTTCTCCTGTACTCAGGACCTTGATACTTTATGGACTAATGAAGGTGATGATTCCCTCAGCTACAATGTGAGCGAAAGAAATAGAACAACACCATTGCCTTCTACATTGCCTTCTACAACATCGTACAATGCAATGCCACTTACCCCTTTTAAACCTCCATCAACGTTCTGTCCCATCATGCCGCGTGATGTAATTGATGTGTTTCAAGAACAGTTAGTGAGCGATCTCAAGGATCTGCATGGTAAAATCAGCAGAACAAAATACAAATTTGACCAAACAACTATGGACTTTGAATCATTGGTGAATAAACTCAAGAAAGACAACACAATAATTGTCCGCCCCAGTGACAAAGGGGGCAATATTGTGCTCCTTACTAGAACAGACTATGACAAGGAGGCTTATCGGCAGCTCAACAACAGGGACCACTATGAAAGACTCAAGGGGGATGAAATTAGGAAACTGCAAGAGGAATTTCATCTTTCCCTGCAAAAATGGAAATCACAAGAATTACTTAGTAAGTCCGAATATGAATATCTCAAAACGGACTATCCAGTGATACCCTCCCTATATTTCATCCCGAAGGTACACAAAGACAGGAACAATCCCCCCGGCAGACCTATCATCTCAGCCAGGGGGAGTCTATTGGAACGAACATCAATTTATATACACTATTTCCTCCAGGAACATGTTCAAGGATTAAAATCCTATGTTAAGGATACGGGGGATTTCCTGTCTAAAATCAGCAATATACAGGTACGAGAGGGTGATTGGCTAATTGCCCTTGATGTGACATCCCTCTACACGAGTATTCGCCACTCTGACGGGGTGGCAGCAGTGGAGTTTTACTTGGGGAGGAGGGATGCAAAATGTCATGTACATAATGGAATGCTAATTTCAATGCTGAATTTTTGCCTCAAACATAACATCTTTATGTACAATAGTTTGATCTACAGACAACTGCAGGGAGTAGCTATGGGGGCGAGTTTTTCTCCAAGCTTCGCGTGTCTTCACATGGGAGCTTGGGAAGAACTGGTCCTCCAGTCTCGTTTCCAACAAGCAATGGAGAACCATGTTGTTTGCTGGCATAGGTTCATAGATGACTTATTTGTAGTATGGAGGGGGGAAAAGGAGGAGGCAATGACATTCATTGAATGTTTAAATGACAATGAATTCAACATCCACTTTACTGCTGAAATAAGTCAACAACAAGTCCCCTTTTTAGACACGTTGGTATACATACAAGACAATGTTTTGAAAACAAGATTATACCGTAAAAATACTGCAGGTAATACCACACTATACGCAGGGAGCACACATCCAAGCCATCTCATTATGAGCATCCCGTATGGGGAGATGCTGCGATAACGCAGACTGTGCAGCAACGATGATGATCTAAGGATAGCCCAAGAAGCTAGTGCCACAAGATTCAGAGCCAGGGGTTATAGTCAGAAAACCATTCAAGAGGCAATCAATAAAACTGGTAAACTTGATCGCCAATCCCTACTAAATGAAAACAACGTATCCACTGACACGGTCACTGAGAAAACAACTACAGATATCAGCTCTACTGTAAGAGTTGAGGCTTTTAGGATTATTGTTGGTTATAGTTCCCACCATAAGGAGGTGAGAAAAATCATCAATAAAAGCTGGCCCATGGTGTTACAAGATCCTATAATAGGACATAGTCTTCCGAAACGGGCCAACATCACTTTCAGCAGGGCTCCCAACATGCGAGATAGACTAGTGGATACTGGACCTGAGGTCATTCCCAAAACAGTATGGTTTCAAGATAAGGGAGGATTCCATAAGTGCAAATCTTGCAAAGCTTGCACACATGGAATCAATCGTACCAGCTATCGTGATGGTTTTTGCAACAAGGAACACAAGATCACAAAAACCCTTACGTGCAAAACTGATTTTGTCGTATATGTTTTGGAGTGTGCATGCCCACTACAATATGTGGGCAGTACAAAGTTACCTGTACACAGACGCATACTCCAACATTTACGTGCAATATCAACGCAGGATAATACTTATCCCGTTGCACAGCACTTCAAGACCCACCACAACAGTAATAACAAAGATCTTAAATACTTTGTGGTAGATTCTGTTTTGGCTAGTAGGAGAGGGGGGAACAGAGAGACAAAACTGAGAAAACTCGAGACAAGATATATATTACAACTCAATAGTAAACATCCAGGAGGTTTGAATGTGACCGAAGACCTGTACACCTGTTTACATTAAATTGAATTATCTCTGTAACTTTCTGTAATTTAGAAAAGTTTCAATTTTGAGTTCATATGATACTTTAGGGAAGTTGCAGGTATTTTTAGAAGATCTAATGAAAATTTGTATTGTTGTTTTTCAACAGTTCTCTTTGTGGACCCCCTAAAATATTAAGATATCATCATCTTTGGGAAATTGCCTCATGTATGGTTTAAAGGACCTACTCCCATTACACAAACTATGAATCAGCTATAATCAGCTTTGAAAAATGGGTTAAACATGGAACAGAATCGTCCTTTTCAGCTGAACATGATTTGAGTCTGATGAATTATCTACAGAGAACCAATGTAACAATGTATATACATTTTTAAGGTCTTTTGATATGATGTTTTTCTGACTAAATCTGCATTGATCTGATGTTCTCTTTAGTAGTGAAGTTTGGAAAATAAATTTAGTTAACTGGGCCCAGTTAAATAGATATATGTAACGAATTATTTGCAATCTCATCAGTAACACTGAATCCAAACAGGGAGAATTATAAGAAAAAAAGAGAAAAAAATCTCTGAGAAAAAGACTATATAAAAAATAAGAATAATTTTAACTATGCACAAGTCACTTTGGTATTAGGAGTGGATGGAACCAGGTGTATTGAGTCAAATTTATTAATATGGTAAGGTTATCAGGGAAATAAGGGAATATCACCTTTGGATATTAACATTTAATAACTTGGAAATATTAGCAGGGTTGGACATGGGTACACATAATTAAATAAAAGAGATGATACTGTAGTAATAAAGTCACAGGGACTATTCTATCAGGTCCCATTATCAATACATTAAATAGCTGCAAATGAGATATTTTAATTACATGTATCTTAACTTGATATTGCACTGGTCGATGGACTTTATAATGTTTTGATACATCAGTATAAAAAGTGTATATATATATATTTTTTTACATTTTTTCATCTTTACAAGTATCTATATTGTATATATTTGATAGGCATTATGTATATAGATTATGGTAATACGCAACCGTATTAGAATTATGTGCTGTTTAGCTATGCCACTGTATTTTACAATCATTGTCCCCCTTGAAATGTGTTTTCTATTTCCATTTCTACTTTTTTTAATTATCCAATCAAAATATAGCACTTGCACTTTAAATAAGTCAATGTCACTCACTTTCGCTGTCATGTGAGCAAGGCACAAGGGTGCCGAAACGTCATGTTACCGACAGGCGAATAAAGAAATCTAAAGCCGTAACTCTGGTCCGTGCTTTGCATATCTGCGCCGGCAGGGATTGCTACGCGCGGAAAATACTTTGGTTTTGAATATAAATATATATATATATATATATATGAGGTATGTAAAGTTCCAAGGAGTCCTCGAGCGCAGCAATTAACCCACACAAGCGAACAGGAACCAGCGAGACCCAAAGCGTGGTGCAAAGTTATTTTATTTGAATTTTAGACCCAGCACCAGTCCGCCATGACGCGTTTCGGCTAGAGATAGCCTTGATCACATGTATATATATCTAGCAAGGCATCAGTATATTCTCTGCTTTATGGCTGTTGTCAACATGTGAATGTCCTTGCATTATATTTGCAGTCATTAAAGTCTCCAGTAGTTACATTTGCAAGCACAACGTGTGATTCCATGCATTTATGAAGTTCTAAGAGTGCTCTGTCCACATGTAGTTGGCCTCACACAAGCACAAAATACACTAAATTTAAAGGGTCTTTATTGATGCACATAAAAGCATTTAGTACGCGTCGGTGTGTTCTGCCCTAACACTAAGGGGCAGATTTACAAGCCCCTTGCGCCACTTTTGCATCACTTTTAACATGGGAAAAGTGACACAAAAGTGGCGCAAGGGGCTGGTAAATCTGCCCCTAAGTGCTAGTTGGATATGAATCTTTCACTGTGGCGCTTGCTCCAGAAATTTCTTTTGTTCCTCCATTTTGTCTTCTTGACTTCTGCCCGCCTCCATCACCGCGTCCTTTCGGAGACTATCAATTTTATGTGGAGAAGCGTGGCTCAATGGTTAGAGCGGCAGACCCTGATGCAGAGGTCTGGTCCGGGACCAGGGTTCAATTACCGCCTCAGCGGCTCTTGGACACAATTTCCCCGGACCTGATAATTGTCGCCTCGGTGCCTGGTCTAATCATGGGTCCCACTCTGTGACTCTGGGCAATAGCTTGCTTAATCTCCACAACGGCCCCAGCAGCGCTTGGATGCCAGGCTTCACCTTGGGGGTGCCCAGGAGTGGACATTTCACAGGAAAGCCAGGAAGGGTTCCACAGCGGTATGAATACAGCGCTACGAGACCTCTGGGTAGAAGGCGCTATATAAATACAAACACATTTACATTTACAATGTGCTCCAGAGTCGATATCTGGTGCGCAGGGACGAACCGAAAAGAAAGGGCTGATCAAATGCGCGGGAAATATAGCAATTTAGTCCAAATGAAAACGTGTTGCAATGTGACACCTATTGGTTTACACCATCGACCCAGCGCAAGCCCTTATAGAGCCGGCCCAGCAGCTGTCAGAGTTCACAGACACATATTCCCGCCGTTTTATTAACACAAGAGGCCAGCGGCAGTTAAAACAGAAACGAAGCACAAACCAGTACTGTAAAAAACAAAACCAAGGCTAATGGTAGTAGCAGAATTTGGACGTTCTAGAAATTGCGGATCATTTCTATAATGCCCACCGTTACCATAAGTCGAATTTGTTTCTTAGAAAAAGGACATCAGTTGGAGATTAAAGGAATTCTCACACGTTCATATGTAACCTGTGTTTATTATTTGGAAAATGTAAATATAAGCTTTTAAACAAGCATTTGCAATGCAATAGGTCTCGAATTAGGAAAGTTTGAGCTATTGGTATTGTAAATAACAATTTTTTTATTTATGTTTTGTTTTTCAAAATAGCGAAATTAATAGCTTTGTCATTTACAATGCCAATAGTTATAACTTTCGCAAATGTGACACCTATAGCATTTGTAATGCAATATGTGTTGTATTTACGTGACTTTCATGTATTGATATTACAAATAACAATGGCTTTTAATTTTTTTTAGTAATTAATACTTAAATAAAAGTTATTGTAATTTATAATGGCAATAGCTTAAACTTTTGTAAATAACTTTTGTGAAGATTATGTTCAGTGTATTTTATTGTGAAGAAAATCCAAGAACAGAAGTGAAATATCTTTTTGTTACATTTGTAATAAAGCTTGAAACATTGAGAGAACATGTTTGAACCAGTTGTTGTTGAATGGTTGCACAGATTGATGCTGTGGTGGCGCTGAGTGATGTGATGATGAACGAGTGATGCAGTGGCGTTCAGTGATGCGGTGGTAGCGCATAGTGATGTTGTGGTGCCCCTGAGTGATGCTGTGGTGGTGCTGAGTGATGCTTTATGCTATGCTATGTTTTGTTTTGCTATCCTTTGTTTTGTTTTGTTATGCTATGCTATGTTTTGCTATCCTATGCTTTGATTTGTTATGCTATGCTGTGTTTTTATGCTATGCTATGTTTTATTATGCTATGCTATGTTTTGCTATGCTATGCTTTGTTATGCTATGCTATATTTTGTTATGCTATGCTATGGCTATGTTTTGTTTTGCTGTGCTATGTTTTGTTACACTATGCTATGCTATGTTTTGTTGTGTTTGGTACGCTATGCTATGTTTTGCTGCGCTATTATATGTTTTGTTTTGCTATGCTATGTTATGTTGTGTTTTGTTAAGCTATGCTATGTTTTGTTGTGTTTTGCTATGTTTTGTTATGCTGTGTTGTTGTGTTTTGTTATGCTATGTTTTGTTTTGTTTTGTTATGCTATGTTTTGTTATGCTATGCTATGCTTTGTTTTGCTATCCTATGCTTTGTTTTGTTATGCTATGCTATGTTTTGTTGTGTTTTGTTATGCTATGCTATGTTTTGTTGTGTTTTGCTATGCTATGCTTTGTTATGCTATGCTATGTTTTGCTATGCTATGCTATGTTTTGTTGTGTTTTATTATGCTATGCTTTGTTTTGCTATGCTATGTTTTGTTATGCTATGTTTTGTTATGATATGCCATGCTTTGTTATGCTATGTTTTGTTATGCTATGCTAAGCTTTGTTTTGTTATGCTATGCTATGTTTTGCAATGCTTTGCTATGTTTTGTTATGTATGCTATGTTTTGTTGTGTTTTGCTATGTTTTGTTATGCTATACTTTGTTTTGTTATGTTATCCTATGTTTTGTTATGTTTTGCTATGTTTTGTTCTGCTATGTTTTGTTGTGTTTTGTTATGCTATGCTGTTTTGTTATACTATGCTATGTTTTGTTTAGCTATGCTTTGTTATGTTATGCTATGCTTTGTTTTGTTATGCTATGTTTTGTTATGCTATACTATGTTGTGTTGTGTTTTGTTATGCTATGCTATGCTTTGTTGTGTTTTGCTATGCTATGTTTTGTTGTGTTTTGTTATGCTATGCTATGTTTTGCAATGCGTTGCTATGTTTTGTTATGTATGCTATGTTTTGTTGTGTTTTGCTATGTTTTGTTATGCTATACTTTGTTTTGTTATGTTATCCTATGTTTTGTTATGTTTTTTGTTATGTTTTGCTATGTTTTGTTCTGCTGTTTTGTTGTGTTTTGTTATGCTATGCTGTTTTGTTATACTATGCTGGTGAGGGTGTGTGAGGGTGTGTGACGGTGAGTATGTGTGTGAGGCTGAGGGGGTGTGAGGGTGAGGATGTGTGAGGGTGTGTGAGGGTGAGAGGGTTGGGAAGGTGAGGCGGTGTGAGGGTGAGTGAGGGAGGGTGAGGGGGTGTGAGGGTGTGAGGGTGTGTGAGTGTGAGGATGAGGGGGTGTGAGGGGAGGGTGAGGAGGTATGCGGGTGAGGGGGTGTGAGGGTGAGGGGGTGAGCGTGAGCGTGAGGGTGGGTGAGGGTGAGGGTATGTGAGGGTGAGGTGTGTGAGGGTGAGTGAGGGTGTGTGAGGGTGAGGGGGTGTGAGGGTGTGTGAGGGGGTGAGGGGGTGTGAGGGTGAGAGTGTGTGAGGGTGAGGGTGTGTGAGGTGAGTGAGGGTGTGTGAGGGTGAGAGGGTTGTGAGGGTAAGGGTGTGTGTGAGGGTGAGGGTGTGTGAGGGTGGTGTGTGAGGATGAGGGGGTGTGAGGGTGAGGGGGTGTGAGGGTGAGGGGGTGTGAGGGAGTGGGGGTGTGAGGGGGTGTGAGGGTGAGGGGGTGTGAGGGTGAGGGTGTGTGAGGGTGAGGGTGTGTGAGGGTGAGGGCGAGTGAGGAGAGTGGGGGTGAGGGTGTGTGAGGGTGAGGGGGTATGTGAGGGTGAGGGGTGTGAGGGTGTGCGGTGTGGGGGTGTGAGGGTGAGGGGGTGTGAGGGTGAGGGGTGTGAGCGGGTGTGGGGGTGTGGGGTTGTGAGGGGGTGAGAGGGTGAGGGTGTGAGGGTGAAGGGGTGTGAGGGTGAGGGGTGTGAGGTTGAGGGTGACGGGGTGAGGGTGTGTGAGGGGGTGTGAGGGTGATTGAGAGGGTGAGGGTGAGGGTGTGTGAGGGTAGAGTGTGTGTGAGGGGGTGTGTGAGGGTGAGGGGGGTGTGAGGGTGAGGGGGTGTGAGGGTGTGGGGTGTTGAGGGTGAGGGGTGTGAGTGGTGAGGGGTGTGAGGGTGTGGGTTGTTGAGGGGTTATGAGGGTGAGGGGGTGTGAGGGTAAGGGTATGTGAGGGTGAGGGTGACTGTGTGAGGGTGTGTGAGGGTGTGAGGGTGAGGGGATGTGAGGGTGTGAGGGTATGAGGGGATGTGAGGGTGAGGGGTGAGGGTGAGGGTGTGTGAGGGGTGTGAGGGTGAGGGGTGTGTGAGGGTGAAAGGGTGTGTGAGGGTGAAAGGGTGAGTGAGGGTGAGAGGGTGAGTGAGGGTGTGTGAGGTGAGGATGTGTGCGGGTGAGGGTGAAGGGGTGTGAGGGTGAGGGGGTGTGTGAGGGTGAGAGGGTGAGGGGGTATCAGGGTGTGGGAGTGTGAGAGGGTGAGGGTGAGGGGGTGTGAGGGTGGGGGGTGAGGGCGTGTGAGGGTGAGGGGGTGAGGGTGAAGGTGGGTGAGGGTGGATGAGAAGGTGTGTGAGGGTGAGAAGGTGTGTGAGGGTGAGAGGGTGTGTGAGGGTGAGAGGGTGGGTGAGAGGGTGAGTGAGGGTGAGGGGGTGTATGAGTGTGAGGGTGTGTGTGAAGGTGAGGGGTGTGAGGGTGAAGGTGAGGGGTGAGAGGGTGTGAGGGTGATGGGTAAGAGGGTAAAGGGGTGTGAGGGTGAGGGTGTCTTTGAGTGTGTGAGGGAGGGTGAGGGGATGTGAGGGTGAGGGGTGTGAGGTTGAGGGTGTGTGAGGGGTGTGAGGTGAGGGTGTGTGAGGGTGTGTGAGGGTGGTGGTGGGTGAGGGTGTGTGAGGGTGTGTGAGGGTGAGGGTGCGAGGGTGAGAGGGTGGGTGAGGGTGTGAGGGTGAGGGGGTGTGAGGGTGTGAGGGCGTGTGAGGGTGAGGGTAGTAGGGTGAGGGTGTGTGAGGGTGAGGGTGTGAGGGTGAGTGAGGGTGACTGGGTGAGGGTGACGGGGTGAGGGTGAGTGGGTGAGAGGGTGAGGGGGCGTGAGGGTGGGGGGTGAGGGTGTGTGAGGGTGAGGGGGGTGAGGGTGAAGGTGGGTGAGGGTGGGTGAGAAGGTGTGTGAGGGTGAGAAGGTGTGTGAGGGTGAGGGGGTGTGAGGGTGACTGGGTGACTGGGTGAAGGTGACTGGGTGAGGGTGACGGGGTGAGGGTGAGGCGGTGAGAGGGTGAGGGTGTGAGGGTGAGAGTGTGTGTGAGGGTGTGTGTGAGGGTGAGGGGGGTGAGGGTGTGGGGTGCGGGGTGTGAGGGTGTGAGGGTGAGGGGGGTTGAGGGGTGTGAGGGGGTGGGGTGGTGAGGGGGTGTGAGGGTGAGGGTGTGAGGGTGTGAGGGTGAGGAGGTGAGCAGGTGAGAGGGTGTGAGGGTGACTGGGTGAGGGTGACAGGGTGAGGGTGAGGGTGTGTGAGGGTGTGAGGGTGTGTGAGGGTGTGAGGGTGAGGGTGTGTGCGGGTGAGGGTGTGAGGGTGAGGGGGTGTGAGGGTGAGGGGGGTGACGGTGAGGGGTGTGTGAGGGTGAAAGGGTGTGTGAGAGGGTGAGTGAGGGTGAGAGGGTGAGTGAGGGTGAGGGTGTGTGAGGGTGAGGATGTGTGAGGGTGAGGGTGAGGGGCTGTGAGAGTGAAGCGGTGTGAGGGTGAGGGGTGAGAGTGAGGGGGTGTGAGGGTGAGAGGGTGTGTGAGGGTGAGAGGGTGAGGGGGTGTGAGGGTGAGGGGGTGTGGGGGTGTGAGAGGTGAGGGTGTGTGAGGTTGAGGGTGTGTGTGAGGGTGTGAGGGTGTGTGAGGGTGAGGGGGTGTGAGGGTCTGTGAGGGTGAAGGGGGTGACGGTGGGTGAGAAGGTGTGTGAGGGTGAGAGGGTGTGTGAGGGTGAGAGGGTGTGTGAGGGTGAGAGGGTGGGTGAGGGTGGGTGAGAGGGTGAGTAAGGGTGAGGGGGTGTATGAGGGTGAGGGGGGTGTGAGAGTGTGAGGGTGAGGGGTGTGATGGTGAGGGGGTGTGAGGGGGTGAGAGGGCAAGGGGGTGTGAGGGTAAGGGGGTGTGAGGGTGAGGGTGTGAGCAAGGGTGAGGGGGTGTGAGGGTGAAGGGGTGTGATGGCGAGGGTGTATGAGGGGTGTGTGAGGGTGGGGGTGGGGGTGGGTGGGGTTGTGTGAGGGTGAGAGGGTTGTGAGGGTGAGGGGGGTCAGGGTGTGAGGGTGAGTGAGAGTGTGTGAGTGTGTGTGAAGGGGGACTGAGGGTGAGGGTGCGTGAGGGTGTGAGGGTAAGGGTGTGTGAGGGTGCGTGAGGGTGAGGGTGTGAGGGTGAGGGTGGGTGAGGGCGTGAGGGTGAATGAGGGTGGGTGAGGGTGAGTGAGTGTGTGTGAGGGTGTGTGAGGTTGGAAGGGTGTGAGGGCGTGTGAGGGTGAGGAGGTGTGCGGGTGAGGGTGTGTGAGGGTCCGAAGTAATTGGTGGCAGGGCAGACATCATAAGACAGAGAGAAACACAAATGTTAAGATAGCAGTGCTGGAAGGGGTTGTGAGAAGGTGGAAATGGGATTAAAGGAGAAAGGATGAAAAGTTAAGTAGGAAAGAGGCCAAAAAGGAGACACAAAGGAGTGGAGTGTGTGGCGGAAACAGGGAAAAGCAGAAAAGAATGAAGATGGATCCGAGAGGGTGCAAGTAGGGTCACATGCGGGAAAAGGAAGAGTCGTTAGGAGAGTGTGATGAGGATGATGCTATGGAGAACAAACAAGAGGACACAAGTGTGCAGAAAAAAAGAGTATAAATTTGACATGAGCACAGGTATGACAGGAGGAAGACCAAGCGGTTCATATGGGTAAGCCTGCAAGAGAGAACACACAAAAAGATAAGACGTAGAGAGAGCAATGGGATGTTACAGAATAAATAGTAGAAGGGGAGTGTGTGGGGTATGATTCGAATAAAACAAGGACTGGGCGAGAAGGGAGGGGGAAATGCCAGCAGGAAGGGAGGGGGTGACAAATGGTGAGCATTTCGCGGCTGCTGGTCTTCTCAGTGGCCGCCCGGCTCACTGAGAACCTCAAAGCGGCCGCGAAATTGCTCCAAAAGCTGCAGGCGGACAAATGGTGCGAGCATCCGAGCACATGCACTGTGTCCGAACTGCAGACTTTGGGAGCATTTTTGAAAGCGCGGGCTCCCCAAACACAGACATTAAATCACAGAAAACGTTCGCTCGCCCCTTTGATCTACTCAATAAAAACAGCTTTCTGATAAGAAGTAAAAGCAATGTCTGGGCGCGCACTAGCTAGCAATGTAAGATTTCAGCCTTTAGAACTGATCTCAACGCAGTTAATATAGTCAGAGTATAAACAAGTTTTAAGCGACGCTCACCGCTTCCGGTTAACACCGGCTCTCTGCAAGCCTGCAATCCGATACTTGCAGCATCTCGGTTCCAGAAGCAGCGGATCAGATAAACGCATCAAAGTAAAAAGAAACAAGCATTGGCTGAGCGGCAGTAAAGCCACGAGGCAGTGAAAGTGGCAGTTTCCTTTAGGGAGTGCGACCATATGGCGCCACCATATGGCGATGCGCGCTCCCGAAAGGAAATCGCCAAGATGTGCACGCGTTGCATTGCAAGCAATGCAACGCTTGCACTTCTATGGCGCCACCATATGGCGCTGCGCGCTCCCGAAAGGAAATCGCCAAGATGTGCACGCGTTGCATTGCAAGCAATGCAACGCGTGCACTTCTTTTCTGAAAAAACTCTGCCGCTGGCATTAGGTCCCCTCCTATAGAGCTAAAAAGGAATAACAGAGTTAAGAGTTTGGCTCTTACTGCCAGAGTAAACATTTATAACAATTATCCTAGGGATAGCAAATCTGCACAATTTCTGAACCCCTGGGGCACTAAGCATCTCACTGCACTGTATACTTTAGAATTCTAACTGGCTGTACCATATTGCACCCTTATAACACAAGCACGCTACACCGTAACCTGTGGCCAGTGAACAACCACACTACACTGCACCATAGTTGAAACAGCCTTCCACATAGCATTTTAGGCACAATAAACAATCACACATTATGTGCAAACTTGTCAATTTTCCCAGGTCCATGGGAAAGATGTTTTTCTGGTCGAGGATGTTTCTTTCCTGACTGGCATGTGTAGTCCTGATTTTATAATGCAACAATCAGGGCTACAAGTCCCACATTATAAAGAAAAAACATGTACAGAATGAGCTACTCACACATGGACCTGGGAATCTTGAGAGCTCTGTAAATGTGATTCGTGAATACAGAATTTTTGGCTATGAAGCAGTGCATCAAGTTACCAGCAGCAAAATATTTTCACGCAACGGTGGGATGACGGTTGTGGCAAGCTAAAGTCTACTGCCAGACTGCCAACAATGCTGCTAGGTGCAGAAATAAATACACTTTACTAAAGGCAGGGCCCACCAGCCTGGAGTAAAGTGAGGCTAAAGGGAGGGAGTTGTAGTTAAGCAGCTGCAGAGAGGGGGTTCTTGATTGAGCAAAGACTTGAATCAAAGACTGAAAGCAGAAAGTAAAAATTTGGCTCGAAGTTAGCTGGGGAGGGTGTGCCAGTGGACTTCAGCAGTGTTTGTAGCTGGCTAGACCGGAACATATAACAGGCGCAATGCAGCTTGGAGAGAGAAGGGCCACAGAAGTCAATGCAGTGCTGGTGTTTGACACCAAGTTGCGAACAGTTTCCTGCAGAACTACTGCACTCCTTGAAAAATAATAAGTTTTCCATCAGTGCACTGTTTAACCTTGTGACCTTTAGCTAGCATCACCCAGTAGATTCCAAAAAACACAGAGCAATGTTTTAATACCATATCTTTGTCTTCATTGTAGCACGAAACAATGGTACTTCTAAAGTGCAGCTGTCGTTGTAAACTTTCCATTAAACCGCATTCCAAGGACATTAAAGCACTAATCACCCCACAATTTTACCACACACTGCATACCAGGGACACTCTGGGGCATATTTACAATGAAATGCTGCAGCGCGACGCTGCAAGCAATTTAGCAGTGCAGTGCTGCATCATTCAAAAAATGCACAGATGCGCCGCATTTATAAGAATACTGGTGCACACCTGTGTTTTCCCTTACGACGGTGCTAAAAAAAACCTGACTAGCGCCGGGGCAGGCACTGGTGCACCATGGTGCACGGGTGCCTCAGTTGCAGGGATGGTTGGGGCATATTTACACTGAGCTAGTGCCGCCACAGCATCATTTTTTTGATGCAGCAACAGCTCAATCAGTGCTTCACTGCTCCATATTTACTTACAAATTGATGCATTAGTCCCAATGCATCAGTTTGTAGAGGCCTGTGTCACATTATAACTGCAGAACTGAAGCAGCAAAATGTACTACTTTTCACTGCATCAAAATCCCTATGCAACCTCAAACCAGGCATAAGAATTGTTGCATCGCTTTTAACATAGGACTCACCTCTGTGTTCTGACACATTTCTGGAGTTGCGTCAGTCTTACCACCAACTCCAGCAATACAAAGCTAGGGGTGTTGCTAGGACCCCCCACAGCAACATCCGTTCCACACCCCTTTGCTGCAGAAAACTGCGGCAAGGAGGGCCATATTTACAAGGCGGCGTTAAACCACGTAAAGTGGAATAGTGCTGTCTTGTGAATATAGAGCAGGGCATTGCGCCACTGGAGCATTGGAAAAAGTGACACTCCATTGATGCAATGCTCTGGTAAATAAATCAGTAAGTTGCCACACCACATCTACGGGATGATGTATCATTTGGACACTATACCACTACCGGTGGTGGCTCCTCCGCTAAGGCGGAGAAGTGTCGCCCCACTGCTCTGCTTGTATTTTAAAAAGGTAAACTAAAATTATAATAACTAAGGTTATTACAGCTTAGGTGTGGGGCGGGCATGGCTGGCCAGAGCAGGGCCCAGGGAGTGTTAGGCACAATCTTAAAGTGTGCAGGACTGTTTGGCTGGCCTTCCTGGGCCGGCCAAACAGTCCTGTGCATTTTGCAAGTTCCCCACCAGGCTGCATTACACAGCCTGGTAGGGAACATGCACAGCGTCCCTGTCACAGTCTGAGCACCAAACTACGGCGCTCAGGCCACTTACAAGGCTGCACTGGAGCATTGTAATTGGCCTGGGGATTTTGGGAGGCAGTGTGTCTCCTGTTGTGACGTGGATAAGACGTCGGAGGAGAGGCGGCGTCGGGCAGAACTCAGGTAAGTCTTTTTTTTTATTTTGTATTCCCCCTCCGCTCGTCCCACCTCCCCCGTTCAGTTGCACCTCTATTGCCCACTAATGTTCACTGCCTCCTATGAACATTAAGCTCTATATGGTACTGCAATCCGGGGGACACTAAACCACAACACTGCATGCAGGTTACTACTCAAAACTACTTACTATTCTATTCTACATAATTCTAGGCGTATAGAGCTGTTTCCCATTGTCGAAGATGGATGTTTGGCTGCAAATCAATTTGCAGTGAGGCACTAGAGTGACATGCCAACATGGGGTTATAAAATAAAGGGAGAGTTGGGAAAAATCGGAGAAATTCAATTTCCACTTTACCTGCTTTGAAAAAGAGGAATTCGTTGGCGGAGGAAAAAAGTTAAATTACAAACATTCGTAAAGGGAGCTGTTTGTATATGTGCTCTACACCCCCGCGGGTTGCAGAGATGCTCTCTATTTTCCTAGGAATGCATGAACACGGTGCTGTTTTAGGATTGACGGGAGCGCTGTGTTTTCGTTGGTCACTGGTAGGTCCCACCACCAAGTCACAGTGAATAACCCGCCGAGTACATGAGGTGCAACACTTGTCAATGCAGTTACGCCATACAGGCGGCAGACTTCGATTTTTAAGCCATAAATGACTTTATTTTAGCAGTCATCCATCTAAAATTGCATTTGCTGCCATTCAAGTCAATAGGGAAAATGAAATCCACTTATCTATTTTTTTTCAAATTCTCCCTCGATCTGGTTGTATTTTTCTAATTTCTGCCATACCCGGGGGGAGCTGCAGCAGCAGCACACCGAGCAGGACGTATCACAGACTAACTAAAGCGAGGCAGTAAGAGAAGTATGGGCTTTGCATAGCCTATGGACATATAAAATAAAAAAGACACTTACCGTAAACCTCTTGTGCTCGTCTGATGGCTCTGATCGTCCGGCGGCTGTTCCAGGGTATTTTATACACTCCGTTCGGGGGCATCACTCAGACCGAAACTGAAAGTTCTCTCATAAGTGCAGTATTATGTCATGTTGAAGGAATTCACCCATTTCCAGTAGCAGAGAAGGCCTTTCCAGGGTAAACGTGTACCTCCTCCCTCCACCCTGTTCCTGTCTATTTATACACTTAGTTCAAGGGCATCACTCAGACCGAAACTGAAAGTTCTCTAATAAGTGGAGCATTATATTATGTTGCAGGAATTCACCAATTTCCCGGAAAGGAGAAGGACCTTCCAGGGTAAACATGTACCTCCTCCCTCCATCCCTGTCTGGCATGTGACAGTATGCCGGCGGTGTTGCTGCAGAGCCCCAACTGTTCCCAAACTTCGGGAGGGGGGTAGTTAACTCTAAGAGCCAGAGAGGCTCGATCGCAGTTTGCAGCCGTTAGGACAGTTTTTTTGGGCGCTCTCCTCCCTCATAACACCTCATCTCTCCATAGCCCATCTCCAATGTATATCTCAATTCGGTGATCAGCATGTTAAACGTTCTTTGCAGCAGGCTCATTAACCCTCCACTCTAGTTATGAGCCAAAACTGCCACTAGGCAACATTCAGAACTCTCACAAAGCTTAACATTTTTATTGCTGACTGAAAACTGATGCACAAGAAAGCTCATGCGCCCTCAAACCAAAAATTATTTTTACACACCACATCACCTCCTCCCCTCCCCTCCCCCCGTCCCCCACCGAAGTAACCCAAGGCTGCACTGATCACACCACCCCAAAGCCAGGCCTGCTCATAGTCCCAGCAATGAGGCAGGGCAAGCATTTACAGGACTGGGTTCAGAGCTAACCTCATAGTCATTGTATGAGGAAAAATATCTATGTAGGTGGTGTGGTGAGATACTTTCCCTAAATAACTGCAAGCAAACCAAGTTAACAGATTTCTTGTAGATGATTTAAGAGAGAATAGACTTATCGCCTGATATTTTTTTTTTATCTTTTGGGACCAACTTCGCTAAAAAGCTGCTGACACTTATAGGGAATTCATGAAATATTCCAGTATTATTTTCATGGTGCACCAGGGAAGCCTGGCCTTTTCTAGAAGTAGATATCGTTTTTTTCAAATGTGTTAAGTCCGAAATTACTTCCACTATAACAAGGTCATAATGTTTTCATGGGTAACTTCCTTATGCCTGGAGTACATTGAGTATAACAATGCCAGATATTTACCATGGATACTTCAGCTACAGTCATGGATACTTCTAAACCTTCCCTCCGGTATACAAGGGTCAGCATTTTGTCATTGACAGTTTGACACCCCCTATAAAATGAGCACAGGAAATCTTATGACAAGAGTTACCTCAAATATCAGTTCCAACATTTTGCTATGGATTCATCCCACCAGCAGCACACATGCACACATAACACACATGCACTCACACACAAACTTTCTCTCACACACACTCTCACTATGTCTCTTTCACTCTTTCATAAATGTGTACTGTCACACAGACACAGTCCCACGCAAACCTCCATTAGTCAATCTGCTTTAATGTGTTAGAAATGCTTGCCTTGCTGCTTCTGCTATACATGTCTTACCTTTTAGTGCCAGTGGATTCAAGCTAGCCTGGCCGATGAAGGGTGATATTCCCCAAAAATGGTCCCAGGATGCTTGGTTCAGGGAGGACCTGGCTTTGCAATTCAGTCTGGACTGTTCTCAAAGTGCACTTCCTTAAAACAGCTGTACGAGGTTTCTATTTGGTTTCATGTGTGGATCAAGCAGTTACAGTATTGGAAAATAATCAATCCACGTTCAAACATTGAATATCACAGCATCCAATTTATCTTATTAAATGCTTAACTTTTTCGTCAACCATGAATTCTGTCCATTAAAACTTTGCATTTGGGTTTTTTTGAGACCCAGCTTACATTGTAAAAAAACGACATGTCCGGGAATGAAGCATTGTGGTGAATGGAAAGCCAATACTGGCTGAAGATGTCACACATTCCTCAATCCATA
This sequence comes from Lissotriton helveticus, assembly GCF_964261635.1. NCBI lineage: Eukaryota > Metazoa > Chordata > Amphibia > Caudata > Salamandridae > Lissotriton > Lissotriton helveticus. The sequence goes on from NC_136072.1 coordinate 706,034,043, forward strand.
CCATACCCCAAAGCCTCAGCCCTAGCCTCCCTCCTCATGCCATCCCACATTCTCCAGTACTCTCTCCCCTCTTGCGCCAGCCTCTTGTTGCAGATGGAATTAAGTAGGCATCTAGTACTCCGGAAAGAGCAGGTTTTCTGTGGGGGCCTTTGTAGAAATATGTGTATATTCATAAGAGTTGTGTAATTTATATATGTGCAGAGTAAGAGGTGTGCTCATGTGAGTGCTGGGTGATGGGAATAATGTGAGTGGGTGCAGCATGAGTGGTGGAAGCGTAGGGTGAACAATATGGTAATGTGAGTGTTAGGTGAGAGGAGCACATGCAGAGTGAGAGGAGTGAATGCAGGGTGGTGTTAGCGGTGTAAATACAGGGTAAGTGGGGTGCCTGTGTGTGGTGCAGGGTGAGCGGCAAGAGTGAAGGGTGATCTGCGAGAGTGACTCATGAGTGTATGGTGAAAGGAGTTAGTGCAAAGTGAGTGGTGTGTACCTATGAGTTCCGGCAGACTATTGTACCTGTGTGCAGGCATTGCCTATATGAATCTTATGGCAAGAGTTACTTCAAATATCAGTTCCAACATTTTGCTATGGATTCATCCCACATGCTAAGAATTATGTGCATCATGTCTGGGCCTTCGGCCAGGTGTGGTGGCGTGTGTTCTGAGCCCCTGCCGCTGGGTATGACTGGGATAGCAGCTTTCTCAGCTAGACAGTTAAAATCCCCACAGCTAATCATGGTGTCTTAATAGAAGCATGTCAAGGCCTGTAGTTTGCCGAAGGTAACACCTCTTAACCATATGCTGTTAGTGTCCCTTGTCCATAAGGTAAGATAACCTTCAATTGCCAGACCAGCAGCACACGAAAACACGCATAACACACGTGCACTCACACACACACATTCTCTCACACACACTCTCACTGCAGTTCGGTCTGGACTGTTCTCATGAGGCACCGGGTCAAGACTGATTTGCATATTCCTGGGTCATAACTGGGGCACTGGGTCCAAACTAGGGTGGCGGAATGGACAAAAGAACAATGAATTTAACCCAGATCTCTTGACTGGTGGAGAATGTTTGAATCCTTCAGCATTCCGTCCATCATTTGTTGCAGTTACACTTTTTGCCCTAAGTGGGACGGGTATGCCCAGAGGAGTGTCCCTTGATCACTATGCCACTGGATTCAAGCTAGTCTGGCTGATGAAGAGCAACATACCCCGAAACCAGTCCTAGGATACTTGTTTCTAGTCCAGGGAGGACCTGGCATGGCAGTTCGGTCTGGACTATTCCCATGAGGCACAGGGTCAAGACTAATTTGCATATGGCTGGGTCCAAACTGCGGTGGCGTAGTGGGCAAAAGAGCAATGGATTTAACCCAGATCTTGACTGGGGGAGAATATTTGGATCCTTCAGCATTCCGTCCATCATTTGTTGCAGTTACACTTAACTTTTAGTGAAGCTTAATAAAAACATATTCTTTATGTTATTAAAATAATAATAAATGCATTGCCTTGTCAATGTTTGTTACAAGTATGAAGTGAATGAAAAGTGCACTTCCTTAAAACAGCTGTACAAGGTTTCTATTTGGTTTCATGTGTGGATCAAGCAGTTACAGTATTGGAAAATAATCAATCCACGTTCAAACATTGAATATCACAGCATCCAATTTATCTTATTAAATGCTTGACTTTTTCGGCAACCATGAATTCTGTCCATTAAAACTCTGCATTTGGAGTTTTTTGAGACGCAGCTTACACTGTAAAAAAAACTACATGTCCGGGAATGAAGCATTGTGCTGAATGGAAAGCCAATACTGGCTGAAGATGTCACACATTCCTCAATCCATACCATACCCCAAAGCCTCAGCCCTAGCCTCCCTCCTCATGCTATCCCACATTCTTAGTACACTCTCCCCTCTTGCGCCAACCTCTTGTTGCAGATGGAATTAAGTAGGCATCTAGTACTCCGGAAAGAGCAGGTATTCTGTGGGTGCCTTTGTAGAAATATGTGTATATTCATAGGAGTTGTGTAATTTATAAATGCGCAGAGTAAGAGGTATGCTCACCTGAGTGCTGGGTGATGGGAATAATGTGAGTGGGTGCAGCGTGAGTGGTGGAAGCGTAGGGTGAACAATATGCTAATTTGAGTGTTAGGTGAGCTGCATGAATGAAATGTGAGTGGAGCGCCCATGTGAGTGTTGGGTGAGAGGAGCACATGCAGAGTGAGTGGAGTGAATGCAGGGTGGTGTTAGCGGTGTAAATGCAGGGTAAGTGGGGTGTCTGTGTGTGGTGCAGGGTAAGCGGCAAGAGTGAAGGGTGATCTGCGAGAGTGACTCGTGAGTGCATGGTGAAAGGAGTTAGTGCAGAGTGAGTGGTGTGTCCCTATGAGGTCCGGCAGACTATTGTACCTGTGTGCAAGCATTGCCTATATGAATCTTATGACAAGAGTTACCTCAAATATCAGTTCCAACATTTTGCTATGGATTCATCCCACATGCTAAGAATTAGGTGCATCATGTCAGGGCCTTCGGCCAGGTGTGGTGGCGTGTATTCTGTGCCCCTGCCACTGGGCATGACTGGGATAGCAGCTTTCTCAGCTAGACAGTTCAAATCCCCACAGCTAATCATGGTGTCTTAATAGAAGCATGTCAAGGCCTGTAGTTTGCCGAAGGTAACACCTCCCAACCATATGCTGTTAGTGTCCCTTGTCCATAAGGTAAGATAACCTCCAATTGCCGGACCAGCAGCACACGTGCACGCATAACACACATGCACTCACACACACACATTCTCTCACACACACTCTCACTATGTCTCTTGCACTCTTTCATAAATGTGTACTCTGTCACACAGACACAGTGCCACTCAAACCTCCATAAGTCAATCTGCTTTAATGTGTTAGAAATGCTTGCCTTGCTGCTTCTGCTATACCTGTCTTACCTTTTAGTGCCAGTGGATTCAAGCAAGCCTGGCTGATGAAGGGTGTTATACCCCAAAACCGGTCCCAGGATGCTTGTTTCAGGTTCTGGGAGGACCTGGCTTTGCACTTCGGTCTGGACTGTTCTCATGAGGCAAAGGCTCAAGACTGATTTGCATATGCCTGGGTCCAAACTGGGGTGCTGGGTCCAAACTAGGGTGGCGGAATGGACAAAAGAACAACGAATTTAACCCAGATCTCTTGACTGGGGGAGAATGTTTGAATCCTTCAGCATTCCGTCCATCATTTGTTGCAGTTACACTTTTTGCCCTAAGTGGGACGGGTATGCCCAGAGGAGTGTCCCTTGATTGCTATGCCACTGGATTCAAGCTAGTCTGGCTGATGAAGGGCAACATACCCCGAAACCAGTCCTAGGATACTTGATTCTGGTCCAGGGAGGACCTGGCATGGCAGTTCGGTCTGGACTATTCCCATGAGGCACAGGGTCAAGACTAATTTGCATATGGCTGGGTCAGAACTGGGGTGGCGTAGAGGGCCAAAGAACAATGGATTTAACCCAGATCTTGACTGGGGGAGAATATTTGGATCCTTCAGCATTCCGTCCATCCTTTGTTGCAGTTACACTTAACTTTTAGTGAAGCTTAATAAAAACATATTCTTTATAAGTTATTAAAAAAATAATAAATGCATTGCCTTGTCAATGTGTGTTACAAGTATGAAGTGAATGAAAAGTGCACTTCCTTAAAACAGCTGTACAAGGTTTCTATTTGGTTTCATGTGTGGATCAAGCAGTTACAGTATTGGAAAATAATCAATCCACATCCAAACATTGAATATCACAGAATCCAATGTATCTTATTAAATGCTTGACTTTTTCGGCAGCCATGAATTTTGTCCAGTAAAACTTTGCATTTGGTATTTTTTGAGACCCAGCTTACATTGTAAAAAAATCTACATGTCCGGGAAGGAAGCATTGTGGTGAATGGAAAGCCAATACTGGCTGAAGGTGTCACACAATCCTCAATCCAGACCATACCCCAAAGCCTCAGCCCTAGTCTCCCTCCTCATACTATCCCACATTCTCAGTACTCTCTCTCCTCTTGCGCCAGCCTATTGTTGCAGATGGGATTAGGTAGGCATCTAGTACTCCGGAAAGAGCAGTTATTCCGTGGGTGCATTTGTAGAAATATGTGTATATTCATAAGAGTTTGTAATTTCTATATGTGCAAAGTAAGAGGTGTACTAATGTGAGTTCTGGGTGATGGGAATAGCGTAAGTGGTGGAAGCATAGGTGAACAATATGCTAATGTGAGTGTTAGGTGAGCTGCATGAATAAAATGTGAGTGGAGCACCCATGTGAGTGTTGGGTGAGAGGAGCACATGCAGAGTGAGAGGAGTGAGTGCAGGGTGGTGTTATCGGTGTAAATGCGGGGTAAGTGTGGTGCCTGTGTGTGGTGCAGGGTGAGCGCCAAGAGTGAAGGGTGAGGGGAGGAAATGCACGGTTAGAGATGTGACTCCAAGGTGAGTGCTGTGATTGTTTGCATGGTTTGAATGGAGAGTGAGTGCTGTGCCCATGTGATTGAAGGGTGAGCTATTTGAGTGACAGGACTAATATGTGAGTGCACAGTGAGCAATGTGACTGTGTGAGAGTAAGGTGAGCGGAGTGACTGCAGGTTGTGACATATGAGTTTGGGTGCAGATGAAAGTACAGAGTGGGAGGAATAAATGCATGGTGAGTGATGTGCTTGTTTGAGTGAGTTTGCAGAGTGAGCAGTGAAAGTGACAGGTGAGTAAAGTGTCACATGAGTGCAGGGGGAGTAATGTACTTGTGTAAGTGCAGAGTGAAACAGGCAAGTCCAAGTTGAGTGGTGTGAGTGCAGGGTGAGTTGTGTGCTCATGTGACCACAGGGTAAGTGGAGGGAGAACGGCATGAGGTAATGTTGAGGGGCATGATTACAGTGTGGTCACTGTGAGTGCAGGTTGAGCGGTGTGCTGTTGTGAGCGCAGGTTAAGAGGAGGATGAATGTGTGAGTGCAGGGTAACAGCATGAGTGGAGTGTGATTGCTGTGAGTGCAGGGTGAACAGTGAAAGGCACAAGTTAGTGGAGTGTCATATGCATATAGGGTGAGTGCTGTGTTCGTGTGAGTGCATGGCAGGAGGATGATGAATGGTGTATGGTGTATATATGGTGAGCAGTGCGAGTGCAGTGTGATTGCTGTGTGTGCAGGGTGAGTGTGAAAGTGAAGAGTGAACGGTGATAATGAGGAGTGAGTTGTCTGAATGCTGGATGGATTCCAAGACTCCTGGAGTAACTCAGCATTGTATTAAAGGCTGTGTTAGACTTGGCATCATTGGCGTGAGTCTCCCTTCCATTCTTTTACTGATTGCCTCCTCTGTTTTTGATATGTTTTGCTGTTATAGTACTCCCTATGTTAAATTGATGTACTGATTAGTGATTCCATGATTGGGTTATTTGATTTACTTGTCAGACCTTAGTACAGTGCACCATGTGTGCCCAGGGCTTGTAAATCAAATGCTGCCGGTGGTCTTGCAGCACTGGTTGTGCCACCCACGGAAGTAGCTTATAAATTCTGTCTCAGGCCTGCCATTGCAAGGCCTATGTGCAGTCTGTGACTGCCATGTCGACTTGGCAAGTGCACCCACTTGCCAGTCCCTAAACCTTCCCTTTTCTTCATATCAGACACCCCTATGGTAGGCCCAACAGCAGGGTGCATTGCAAGTATAAGGTAGGACATGCCCTGGTGTGTGTAGCATGTCCTAATAGTGAATTACAGCCATTTTTGTTTTTCACTATTGCAAGGCGACCTGTTCTCCATAGGCCAGAATGGGCAGTTAGATTATTACATCTTATAATCCTAACTGACTCAGGGAACAAGTTAGAAATTCAAATTTAGTATGCCTGAACCCGGAATGATAAAATACATCTTTTAGTAAAGTTGGTTTTAACATTCTGTGTTTGAAAATACCACTTTTATAAAGTAGATATTTTCTTGCCTAACTGTCCAGGCCTGCCTCTGCTACGTTGTGTATTCCTTGTATGGAGTTTGTGAGTGACAGGGCTGGGGGATTCCAAGAGACAGGCTGGGGCAGCCCAGTGGTGAATAGAGAGATCTGCTTCTAGATGGGAGGGAGGAGTTGTACCTGGGACGTGAATAGGGCTGGGCCTTCCCTCTACAATGCTGGCTCCAGCTCCTGTGGCTTGTCTGATGTCTCTGCCCTGCACTGTGAAAGGAGAAAAGGAGTATTGTCAACAAAGTGCCCCAGGGCTGTGCCTTCCCTCCACTGTGCTGGCTCCACCTCCTGTGGGGCGTCTGATGTTTCTGCCCTGCACTGTGAAAGGAAAGAAGGAGTCCTGTAAACAAAGTGCTCAGGAACTGGTTTGGCCTAGGCAGAGGCATCTCTGCCTTCAGAGAACAAAGGATTTTGGGGTACAAATATTGGGACTCAGACCCAAGAATGTTAATTCACTTCTGGAAACAAGACAAACCTTTTGTCAAGGAAACGAAATAAAGGATTCTGCAGGAGTTTGACTGCCCTTCTGCCAGTGTGCTGTTTGCTGGGTTGGCTTGCAGCAGTGGTTTCTTCATTGCCAAGGAAAGGAGAAGGAACCTTTTTTTAAGGGCTTTCATCATTTGACAGAATATTCTCCAAGGGCTTGAACTTGTGCTTGCCTCCTGCTGAAGTCTTAGGGACAAACGACTTCACTACCAGCTCCCCTGTGAATTTCGTTGCTGTGAATTCTATCTACAGACATTTGAGTGTCGCTGGGAGCTGGAAGTGCGACGCATCGAGAAGAAGCGTGTCGCCGCCGCAGCTGAAATAATCATCGCATAGCCGGAGAAGCGTGCTGCTACCGCATCTCCCAGGAAGCGTGTGTTCAATCGAAGCTGCCTGCTGTCGCATCACCGGAGAAGCGTGACACCATAGAGAGAATCGCCATCGCATCACTGGAGGAGCGTGTCGCAGGGCCTGTCACGGCTCCAAAGTACAGAGTCGTTGCAAGGCTGCCAGGCCGTAAACATATCGTCATCGCATCGTCGCATCAAGGGCGCCATCTTCCCGCATCGCACCCAGATCATCGCATTGCATCGAGGCACCATCTTGTACATCACAATGGGCCCGCAGGCCGAGAATCAACGCATCATCTCCGCACCGGTAAGGATCACAACGCATCCCCTACTCTGTGCAAGCATTGAGGCACGACGCATCCTTTCCCCCGGATCACGGAACCGACGCATCTCCCACTCTGCGAGTCTTTTGTTTGTTTTGCGTGACGCATCCAGGTACTTTGTTGAGAACTTTGCTGCATTTATCATCAACTTGAACTAAGCAACTTTTGTCATCTTTAAGTCAACTTTAAGTACAGTATTGTGGATTTTTGTCGTTTGTGGTCCTGTGTTAGGTCTACATAAAGAATACTTATTTTTTTAAAACATGTGTTGTGTCAATCTGTAGTGTTTTCACTGTATTACAGTGTATATTCACAAATGCTTAACACACTGCCTCTGAGATAAGCCTGTCTGCTCGTGCCAAGCTACCAAGAGGGTGAGCAGGGGTTATCTAGGAGTGTAATCCCCTTTTCCTGACTTAGAAGCAAGGGTCCCTATTTGGTCAAAGGTGTACACCATTGCCAACTAGAGACCCCCAGTTCTAACATTGGTGGTCAGCGGTAAGGATTTAGACCTGCATTTGTGTTTCATATACAGTAATTGGTGTACACTACTAGTCAGTCAGACCAAACGCAACCACATACTTTTTTTGAGTAGAATTTTTTACTTGGACTGTTAGTTTTTCCTGAAAACTCCCAATTCTTACTACCTTGAGTAGACCAGCATCCGTTGAATCTATGGATCTTGATTTTGTGGAAGAGAGATTGGAAATCTACACTTTAAAACTGCTCAAGTATCTCTGCAAGAAATTGAAAGTTGCTACACCAGGCATTTCTAAAAAGGATGACTACCAAAAGGCGCTGAGGGCCTGGATAGAAGCAAGAAATGCCCCTGATCTTGTGGTGCAGCCAGTTGGGGATGCAGATGGGCAACTGGATAGGCCAGTGTTTCCAGCCAGGGGAGGGGTACCGTCCCCACCTGGCAGTAGTATCTCTTCCAAAGACCTGTCCCCCAGAGAGTTGGAAGACAAGGAGAGAAATAGGGCACACAAGCTGGAGATGGCTAAGCTTAAGAAGATGGAGATTCAGAGGGAATCAGAGAATAACAGATTTTCTTTGGAAAGAGAGAGAATGAGAATGGAACAGGAGAGGATGTTGAGGGAGTTGGAGATCAAGTCAAAGGGCTTCGAGATCAATCCCCCTGGTGGCAGCGCACGATCTGTGCCTTCAGAAGGCAAGGTATATATTCCCAAGGATGTAATCAAAGATTTCCATAAAAGTGAAGATATTAGGCAGTGGTTTGCAGCCTATGAAATAGCAATGTTGGCCCCTCGGGTCCCTGAGAAGGATTGGGGAGCGGGGTTGTGGGGCCGTTTTGTGAGTGAGGGGAGGGATACTTTGTTAGACCTACCCAGTGAGCATAGGATGTCTTATGCCCACATGAAGGAAACCCTGATGACAAGATATGGTTTGACCCCAGAACTCTATAGACAGAGGTTCAGGAATTGTAAAAAGCTGGAGGGAACCACTTGGGTAGAATATGTCTCTTTCTTTTGCAGAGCTATGGAAGGTTGGGTGAGGGGTAGCAAAGTGGATAATTTTGGGGCTCTCTATGATTTGATTGCAAGGGAGCACTTGTCTGCTAATTGTTTTACAGAGCTATGTCAGCACCTTATTGATAGCAAGTTGACTAACCCTAGGAAGCTTGCTGAGGAGGCGGTCCGCTGGGTCAGTACCAGGGTCCACAAGGTTCATGTGGGAGACTCAGCCAAAGGTGGGCAGGGTACCCAGCAGAAGAGTGGGGGGGTACAAGGGTAAACAGAGGGAGTTCCAGAAAGAGCCCCAAAGTAATTCCCCAGGGAACCAAGGTAAGGGTTCCCAGCCTCCCCCTGAGAATAAGTCAGGACCCCCAACAGTTAAACCGGTTCATAGGGGGCCTGTTACCTTCTTTCAGTGTAAGCAGGTGGGACACCGTTGGTATGATCCCCAGGGTCAGTATGTGCCACCCCGTGCACCATTCCGTCAGATGGCCAGTGTAGCCCTGGGTGGGGAGGAGATGGGTGCCCAAGGTGGGTGAGGTCCTGCAGAAATGTCCCTTGTCTCAATAGGAGACTTTGAGATGGTCCCTAAGACTCAGCTGCCTGATAACACTGAGAAATACAGGCAGTGGGTGACCATCAATGGCCATAGAGTGGAGGCTCTGAGAGACACCTGAGCCAGTGTGACAGCTGTCATGTGTCATTTGGTGTCTGAAGAGCAGGTGGTCCCCAATGCATTCTTCCCAGTTGTTGCCACTGACAACACAGAGAGTCATTGCAAAGTGGCTCAAGTTCCCTTTGAGTGGGGGGGTCTCTGGTACTCTTCGAGTAGCTGTGAGGCCAGCCATGCCTGTTGATTGCCTGTTAGGCAATGATTTGGAAAGCTCCCCTTGGGCTAAGGTGGAGAAGAGGGCTCACTTAGAGATGTTGAGTCTGCCTGAGTGGGCGTTTGTGACTACTCGGTCTATGGCAGCCAAGTGTGTTCAAGAGATCCCGGAGCCTGAAAGTATGGCCCAGGGACCTGCCTAAAAGAGAAGAGGTAGGGGGTGTGAGAAACCAGCCCCCATTGTTCCCACGGTCCAGGAGGAGGCAGACCCTAAGGGGATGCCCTGGAACCTACAGAGGAGCAAAATGCTGAACTGAGGGACCTGCCTGAGCTGACCCGTTGGCTGCAGGAAGGAGGCCCCTCCAGGGAGGAATTTTGTGAAGAACAGAAGAAGTCCCCTTCTCTTGTGGGTTTGAGGCAACAGGCCACAAACCAGGCAGCAGGTGATCAGTCTGGATCAAATTGGATCCACTGGGAGAACAACCTCCTGTATAGCGAGCATAAGGTTGCTGAGCCTGGGTCAGCCCATGAGCTGGTGGTACCCCGGCGCTTCAGAGCCTTCCTACTGGGTTGGCTCATGATGTACCTTTAGCTAGGCATCTGGGGCAGGACAAGACCTTTGAAAGGCTTGTCAGCAACTTTTTTTGGTCCCAGATGTGGAAGAGTTCAGATACTCATTGTAGGACTTGTCAAAATTGCCAGGCAAGTGGGAAAAGTAGAAGGAAGCACAAGGCTCCTCTCTAACCTTTCCCTGTAGTCAGTACCCCCTTTGAACGAGTGGGCATTGTAGGAGAGTTGGGTCTGCCTCCTATGGTCAGCCCCACTTTTTGCTGTGATTTTCTGTTTTTTCGACTTTAATGTGGCTGTGGGCCTGCTAATCAGACCCACAGCCCAGCTGTTCTCTCTCTAAATTGATACCATGTACTTTAGGTACATACCTAATTGGGAATTGGGTCACCTTTGTGAGCCCCTGTATAGTGTACCCTAGGTACCCAGGCATAGGTGCATCCAAGGCCTACCAGGGGCTGCAGCATGTATTATGCCACCCCTGGCTGGCCATCCAAACTGACACCACAGGCTGATCACACAGCTTGGGTAAGGTGGTGTAATCACCCCTTACTTAGATATAGTATATCTATATCTACCTTATATAAAGACACATATGCACCTATAAGTCACTCCTATGGTAGGCCTCGACAATCCTGGAGGCAGAGTGCTTGGTGTTATGTGAGAGGGTGCCCTGGCATGAACAGAGCCCCTCTGCAGCTTTCAGAACCATCTCCTTATAGCTGTTCTATGAAATAGCCATACCATATACTCTTAAGTGCATTATAATCCTCGCGGTTAATGCTAACTTTGGTTTGGCTTTATCGAAACATGTTGTGTAAGCATTCCACCCTTCTAGAGGGAGAAGACATGTAGTTACTGCTAACTCCGATTAAAGTTAAACAGAGCCTCAGCATCACAAAATGGATGCTGCTGCCACAGACACGAGTCTGACCTCCTGCAGCTGGAGGAAACTCCAGCGAGGGAGGCCTGGACAATAGGTTTCCTGTCAAATGAGGTGCTAGCACCTCCCCAGACAGCCTGTAGTGTATTGGGGCAGGGTGGGTTGAATGGAAAGATGCTTTTCCAGACACTGCCTGGGGCACACAAGGTGCTCCATGCATAGCCCGCTTCAAACCAGTTGCTGGGGTACTCCAGCCCCACTCTGGCGTGAAACTGGACAAAGGGAAAGGGGTGTAACCACCCCCTTCGCAGGGTCCACCCATAGGAGGGACCTAGCAGGTAATCCAGCCCCTAAAATCAGTATAAAGATAGGAGCTGAGTCTAGAGACTTTAGATTATCCTGGACCGAAACTCTGAAATAAAACTCTTGGTTCTTCGACGTTCTATATCGACTAGAAGACTGAAGACATCTCCCTTGTGGTCAAGGAGTGACCACCCCGTGCAAACAGGCACCACCAGTAACTTGCCGGTCTGCTTTGTCGATGCTCCTGCCGGAACCCGAAGACTCAGCGACACAGGAACTGGACTTCCAGACTTCTATGACTCCGATCCAAATCCACAGCAAAGCTGAGACCCGTGGCGGACACGAGAGACATGGGACCGGGCACCCTGGATATCCTGCATTTTGCTAACAGTGCAACTACTGAGGTACCCCCGCAGTTGTGCATTGGGGTTTGAGAAACTTCAGATCCGAGAACCATTTGCACTGAAGCTCAGCCCTCCACACTCCATGAGTGCCGCGTGGGGCCTGCTCCTGCATTTCAGCTTGACGCGTCTTCCCGGTTGCTAGCCCGTTGGCTAGTTTGCCCTCTGAAGACTATTCTTTGAACCTACTCCACTGGCCTGGTTGCTCAAGGATTTCCCCAGCTTCCCTGCAAAGGAGAAACTCCCCAGATCTTGCTGGTCTGACTCTAAGCCAATCCTCCTTTCCAGCGTGGATTGCGTTTGCCAAGGCTTGTTGGGTCCAATCTGGATACCAACACCGCAGTCAACTAGGGACAGCTCGAATCCAGCTCCTGGTCATTGTCGACACCTCCTGGTCCTCGTGGCTGCAGAGACAAGCTTAACCTTCTTCACCTGAAACACCCGACATCGCCTGGTTCCTTCCTGCTTCCTTCCTGGTCCCTGGCTAGTGACCCAGACTCTGTCCCCTCTGCTTTCAGGTTCTTCACATCTTCGAGCCACCCTTGGATTCACCTGGACACTTTTCTCCTGGTCGCCTGCAGCACTTCTTTGCAGCTCTCCATAGGAAACAGCGACGAAACCCGACACGAAAAGAGACCTATGCACCCGGCTTCCCTCGGTGAGGTAACTCGAGTACTCCGGTGCTCCCGTGGGTGTTGACTCTCGAAGTGTCCTAGTTTAAAAGGGTTTTACCATAGTCCATCCGGAAGTGTCCTTAATCTACTACTTTGTAACTTTTACGTTCCCTTTATAACTCTATGGTAACCCGCAACTGTGTTTAGACACTGCACGCATCTCCCGTGGGCTTCCTACTTCCAATCCTTTGGTTGTCAAGTGTAGCCCCAGCAATTCCCTAGGCTCTAGGCCTAATCACTATTCCTGAAGTGGTTCTTATACCACTTTTTTAGTATATGGTTTGTGAGGCCCCTAGGGCAGAATTGTATTTGTGCAACTCATAGTATGCTTAATGAGTAACGTGTGATGTATCTCGATCTCTGACCTCATAAAGAGTCCAGAGTGGTTGTGTTAGAAATAAATACATATATATTTGATATATACCTTGTGTGGTGTCCTTTCATTTGTCATTCAAGGGATTATGGGCCCGATGTAGGTCGCCAATTACCGGTCGGTAACGGCCGATTTCGGCCGTTACCGACCGGAATTTGGGATTGGACATGTAGGTAGGCTTAATTTACAGAATCGGTATATTTACTAAGCATGGGCGTAAAATCCGCTCCGATCGCGGATTTTTAGGATTTTCGGCAAATTCGCAATCCGCGAACTCTCGCGAATTTGTCGAAAATCCGTGAATTCGCTTGCGGCGGATTTTTTGCTTGGTGATACAATATTGCGGCGCGCGGCGTGGTGCACGGCGTTCACTTTCCGTCATTCAGCGTTTGCCGAGTTGTTTTTCTCGATCATATTTTGCTAGTGCTGCGCCATTTTGGATCTTGCTGCGGGATCCCGCGGGAGTTTGGCGCCCGCGAATACGAAATCGCGGCTTGCCACCTTGCACAGCACGCCTCGCGAGAGTTCGCAATTGCGAACACGTAGTTGCGGCGGAAAGGAACAATATCGCACTCTTTGCCCAGGGGTGGTGAGTGTTGCATGGGCCTAGTCTTTCTGTGGGGTGTCTTCTTGAATGTAAACACCATTGAGGCCATGGATGGGCTGGGATTGTGCTGATTTTTGTGTTTTTGTCGTTTTTTTGGGGCTGCGGGTGTGGCCTTTTGCCCAGGGGTAGTGGTGCTTGAACTGAGTGTGCCTGTGGTGTGGTCTCACTCTCTTTAATGTAAACATCCTGGATGGCATTGGATTGTGGTGATTTTTGGGTGTTTTTCTGTTTTTTTTGGGTGTACTGCTGATGTGGACTGGTCATGTGGGTGGTGGTGGTGGCCATCTTGAGTGCTGGCAGGTACAGGCAACATGTGCTTGGGGTGCAAGGGGCCATTTTGAAGAGAGGCAGTGTCTGAGGCCTGCACTTATTTTGCCTACTTTTCATCCATTATCCTCAGGGGTAGTGAGTGTTGCATGGGCCTAGTCTTTCTGTGGGGTGTCTTCTTGAATTTAAACACCATTGAGGCCATGGATGGGCTGGGATTGTGCTGTTTTTTGTGTTTTTGTGTCGTTTTTTTGGGGCTGCTGGTGTGGCCTTTTGCCCAGGGGTAGTGGTGCATGGACTGAGTGTGCCTGTGGGGTCTCACTCTCTTTAAGGTAAACATCCTGGATGGCATTGGATTGTGGTGATTTTTGGGTGTTTTTCTGTTTTTTTGGGGTGTACTGGTGATGTGGACTGGCCATGTGGGTGGTGGTGGTGGCCATCTTGAGTGCTGGCTGGTACAGGCAACATGTGCTTGGGGTGCAAGGGGCCATTTTGAAGAGAGGCAGTGTCTGAGGCCTGCACTTATTTTGCCTACTTTTCATCCATTATCCCCAGGGGTAGTGAGTGTTGCATGGGCCTAGTCTTTCTGCGGGGTGTCTTCTTGAATTCAAACACCATTGAGGGCATGGATGGGCTAGGATTGTGCTGAGTTTTGTGGTTTTTGTCGTTTTTTTGGGGCTGCTGGTGGGGCCCTTTGCCCAGGGGTGGTGAGTGTTGCATGGGCCCAGTCTTTCTGTGGGGTGTCCTCTTGAATTTAAACACCATTGAGGCCATGGATGGGCTGGGATTGAGCTGTTTTTTGTGTTTTTTGTCGTTTTTTTGGGGCTGCTGGTGTGGCCTTTTTCCCAGGGGTAGTGGTGCATGGACTGAGTGTGCCTGTGGGGTCTCACTCTCTTTAAGGTAAACATCCTGGATGGCATTGGATTGTGGTGATTTTTGGGTGTTTTTCTGTTTTTTTGGGGTGTACTGTTGATGTGGACTGGCCATGTGGGTGGTGGTGGTGGCCATCTTGAGTGCTGGCTGGTACAGGCAACATGTGCTTGGGGTCCAAGGGGCCATTTTGAAGAGAGGCAGTGTCTGAGGCCTGCACTTATTTTGCCTACTTTTCATCCATTATCCCCAGGGGTAGTGAGTGTTGCATGGGCCTAGTCTTTCTGTGGGGTGTCTTCTTGAATTCAAACACCATTGAGGGCATGGATGGGCTAGGATTGTGCTGAGTTTTGTGGTTTTTGTCGTTTTTTGGGGCTGCTGGTGGGGCCCTTTGCCCAGGGGTGGTGAGTGTTGCATGGGCCCAGTCTTTCTGTGGGGTGTCCTCTTGAATTTAAACACCATTGAGGCCATGGATGGGCTGGGATTGAGCTGTTTTTTGTGTTTTTTGTCGTTTTTTTGGGGCTGCTGGTGTGGCCTTTTGCCCAGGGGTAGTGGTGCATGGACTGAGTGTGCCTGTGGGGTCTCACTCTCTTTAAGGTAAACATCCTGGATGGCATTGGATTGTGGTGATTTTTGGGTGTTTTTCTGTTTTTTTGGGGTGTACTGTTGATGTGGACTGGCCATGTGGGTGGTGGTGGTGGCCATCTTGAGTGCTGGCTGGTACAGGCAACATGTGCTTGGGGTCCAAGGGGCCATTTTGAAGAGAGGCAGTGTCTGAGGCCTGCACTTATTTTGCCTACTTTTCATCCATTATCCCCAGGGGTAGTGACTCAGTGTTGCATGGGCCTAGTCTTTCTGTGGGGTGTCTTCTTGAATTTAAACACCATTGAGGGCATGGATGGGCTAGGATTGTGCTGAATTTTGTGGTTTTTGTCGTTTTTTGGGGCTGCTGGTGGGGCCCTTTGCCCAGGGGTGGTGAGTGTTGCATGGGCCCAGTCTTTCTGTGGGGTGTCTTCTTGAATGTAAACACCATTGAGGCCATGGATGGGCTGGGATTGGGCTGATTTTTGTGTTTTTGTCGTTTTTTTGGGGCTGCTGGTGTGGCCTTTTGCCCAGGGGTAGTGGTGCATGGACTGAGTGTGCCTGTGGGGTCTCACTCTCTTTAAGGTAAACATCCTGGATGGCATTGGATTGTGGTGATTTTTGGGTGTTTTTCTGTTTTTTTGGGGTGTACTGTTGATGTGGACTGGCCATGTGGGTGGTGGTGGTGGCCATCTTGAGTGCTGGCTGGTACAGGCAACATGTGCTTGGGGTCCAAGGGGCCATTTTGAAGAGAGGCAGTGTCTGAGGCCTGCACTTATTTTGCCTACTTTTCATCCATTATCCCCAGGGGTAGTGAGTGTTGCATGGGCCTAGTCTTTCTGTGGGGTGTCTTCTTGAATTCAAACACCATTGAGGGCATGGATGGGCTAGGATTGTGCTGAGTTTTGTGGTTTTTGTCGTTTTTTGGGGCTGCTGGTGGGGCCCTTTGCCCAGGGGTGGTGAGTGTTGCATGGGCCCAGTCTTTCTGTGGGGTGTCCTCTTGAATTTAAACACCATTGAGGCCATGGATGGGCTGGGATCGAGCTGTTTTTTGTGTTTTTTGTCGTTTTTTTGGGGCTGCTGGTGTGGCCTTTTGCCCAGGGGTAGTGGTGCATGGACTGAGTGTGCCTGTGGGGTCTCACTCTCTTTAAGGTAAACATCCTGGATGGCATTGGATTGTGGTGATTTTTGGGTGTTTTTCTGTTTTTTTGGGGTGTACTGTTGATGTGGACTGGCCATGTGGGTGGTGGTGGTGGCCATCTTGAGTGCTGGCTGGTACAGGCAACATGTGCTTGGGGTCCAAGGGGCCATTTTGAAGAGAGGCAGTGTCTGAGGCCTGCACTTATTTTGCCTACTTTTCATCCATTATCCCCAGGGGTAGTGACTCAGTGTTGCATGGGCCTAGTCTTTCTGTGGGGTGTCTTCTTGAATTTAAACACCATTGAGGGCATGGATGGGCTAGGATTGTGCTGAATTTTGTGGTTTTTGTCGTTTTTTGGGGCTGCTGGTGGGGCCCTTTGCCCAGGGGTGGTGAGTGTTGCATGGGCCCAGTCTTTCTGTGGGGTGTCTTCTTGAATGTAAACACCATTGAGGCCATGGATGGGCTGGGATTGGGCTGATTTTTGTGTTTTTGTCGTTTTTTTGGGGCTGCGGGTGTGGCCTTTTGCCCAGGGGTAGTGGTGCTTGAACTGAGTGTGCCTGTGGTGTGGTCTCACTCTCTTTAATGTAAACATCCTGGATGGCATTGGATTGTGGTGATTTTTGGGTGTTTTTCTGTTTTTTTGGGGTGTACTGTTGATGTGGACTGGCCATGTGGGTGGTGGTGGTGGCCATCTTGAGTGCTGGCTGGTACAGGCAACATGTGCTTGGGGTGCAAGGGGCCATTTTGAAGAGAGGCAGTGTCTGAGGCCTGCACTTATTTTGCCTACTTTTCATCCATTATCCCCAGGGGTAGTGAGTGTTGCATGGGCCTAGTCTTTCTGTGGGGTGTCTTCTTGAATTTAAACACCATTGAGGGAATGGATGGGCTAGGATTGTGCTGAATTTTGTGTTTTTTGTCATTTTTTGGGGCAGCTGGTGGGGCCCTTTGCCCAGGGGTGGTGAGTGTTGCATGGGCCCAGTCTTTCTGTGGGGTGTCCTCTTGAATTTAAACACCATTGAGGCCATGGATGGGCTGGGATTGTGCTGTTTTTTGTGTTTTTTTGTCGTTTTTTTGGGGCTGCTGGTGTGGCCTTTTGCCCAGGGGTAGTGGTGCATGGACTGAGTGTGCCTGTGGGGTCTCACTCTCTTTAAGGTAAACATCCTGGATGGCATTGGATTGTGGTGATTTTTTGGTGTTTTTCTGTTTTTTGGGGTGTACTGTTGATGTGGACTGGCCATGTGGGTGGTGGTGGTGGCCATCTTGAGTGCTGGCTGGTACAGGCAACATGTGCTTGGGGTGCAAGGGGCCATTTTGAAGAGAGGCAGTGTCTGAGGCCTGCACTTATTTTGCCTACTTTTCATCCATTATCCCCAGGGGTAGTGAGTGTTGCATGGGCCTAGTCTTTCTGCGGGGTGTCTTCTTGAATTTAAACACCATTGAGGGCATGGATGGGCTAGGATTGTGCTGAATTTTGTGGTTTTTGTCGTTTTTTGGGGCTGCTGGTGGGGCCCTTTGCCCAGGGGTGGTGAGTGGTGCATGGGCCCAGTCTGTCTGTGGGGTGTCCTCTTGAATTTAAACACCATTGAGGCCATGGATGTGCTGGGATTGTGCTGTTTTTTGTGTTTTTTGTCTTTTTTTGGGGCTGCTGGTGTGGCCTTTTGCCCAGGGGTAGTGGTGCATGGACTGAGTGTGCCTGTGGGGTCTCACTCTCTTTAAGGTAAACATCCTGGATGGCATTGGATTGTGGTGATTTTTGGGTGTTTTTCTGTTTTTTTGGGGTGTACTGTTGATGTGGACTGGCCATGTGGGTGGTGGTGGTGGCCATCTTGAGTGCTGGCTGGTACAGGCAACATGTGCTTGGGGTCCAAGGGGCCATTTTGAAGAGAGGCAGTGTCTGAGGCCTGCACTTATTTTGCCTACTTTTCATCCATTATCCCCAGGGGTAGTGACTCAGTGTTGCATGGGCCTAGTCTTTCTGCGGGGTGTCTTCTTGAATTTAAACACCATTGAGGGCATGGATGGGCTAGGATTGTGCTGAATTTTGTGGTTTTTGTCGTTTTTTGGGGCTGCTGGTGGGGCCCTTTGCCCAGGGGTGGTGAGTGTTGCATGGGCCCAGTCTTTCTGTGGGGTGTCCTCTTGAATTTAAACACCATTGAGGCCATGGATAGGCTGGGATTGTGCTGTTTTTGTGTTTTTTTGTCGTTTTTTTTGGGCTGCTGGTGTGGCCTTTTGCCCAGGGGTAGTGGTGCATGGACTGAGTGTGCCTGTGGGGTCTCACTCTCTTTAAGGTAAACATCCTGGATGGCATTGGATTGTGGTGATTTTTGGCTGTTTTTCTGTTTTTTTGGGGTGTACTGTTGATGTGGACTGGCCATGTGGGTGGTGGTGGTGGCCATCTTGAGTGCTGGCTGGTACAGGCAACATGTGCTTGGGGTGCAAGGGGCCATTTTGAAGAGAGGCAGTGTCTGAGGCCTGCACTTATTTTGCCTACTTTTCATCCATTATCCCCAGGGGTAGTGACTCAGTGTTGCATGGGCCTAGTCTTTCTGTGTGGTGTCTTGAATGTAAACATCATGGATGGCATGGGATTGTGCTTATTTTTCTGTGTTTTTCCATTTTTTGGGGTGTATAACTGAACTGATGTCCCTCTTTCTTCCATTGCTTTTAGGTGCACAAGACTCTAGAGAACCACCAGTGCCAGGAAGAAGTCCTGCAGCGGTGTGTGTGTGCAGCATAACGTCACGCGACGTCACGTCTGGACACAGACAACTCTGCAACTCGTGCAACTGCTGCCTACTGTTCTGAAGAAGATGGCCCCAAAAAAAGTTACCCGTAGCTCCTCTAGCAAGAAAGTTGCCAGTAAGGAGCAGAAGAAGCAAGTTACCAAGGAGACTGGTGTGCCGGCCGCCCCTTTTTTTGGGAGTAAAAAAAAAGTATGCCTGCAGCAGCAGCTGGATCTGCTGGGGACCAAGCTGGGAGCAGCACCCCCGCTCCATTGGGCTCAGTGCCACCACCACCACCACGCCAACTTAAGTCCAAGCCCTTCAGTGCTGCAGAGGCACTTAGTCTAGTTGTTCAATCACCATCGACCAGTGATGTTGGCTCATCGCAAGAAAGTAGCAGCAATGTCCCTCAATCAACACAGGTTGTTGTAACTCATCTGACAAGTGTTGAACAACCACAGCCGCAACAAAAACCACATGTGCAAGTACAAGCCCAAGTACATGTGGAAGGAGAGGCAGCGCAAGGAGATGCGCAAGCAGAGGTGCATGGAGGGTCACAAGTGCCCACAATAGTTGTTCCTCCCGAAGTAGGGGCACATCAGGAAATCGACAATCAAGGCGAGGTATCATTTGAGGAAGACACTCCTCCTGATGATCATTCATTGTCTTCCACACCCCTAGCAAGGAAGAGATCAAGGGTGGTGTCTACATCTTCTTCAAGCACACCTCCTTCTGATGATACGGATCAAAATTGGGAACCAGCACCACTGCCGTCTGAGAGTGAGGCACATGATCTGACAAAGTTAGTTAAGCGTAAAAGGAAGCTCGTCCAAAGTCTCAGAGTTATGGAGTGTCATGATGAGGCTCAACAAGAAGTGGCGGATACTGCTGCTGATGAAGACTCTGACAACGATGACCCAGTCACCATAAAGGTCACTGCAGCCCCAGCGGGCATGCAGCAAACAGACATTTTGACCCTAGCCCGAAAAGCTGCTGAGCGTGATGATGATGATGTTGTCGACGAGGAGGCAGTGGAAACACCACAATCATTGGAGTTAAGTACACCAACTCGTACCGCTTCCATATTTCTTCCTCACAAGAAGGGACCTCCATCCACCTCGACCTTAATTAGTGGCGGTGAAAGTGCACAACGTACAAAAGTTGGGCAATCCAGATCCTCCACTTCATCTGGCATTCGCAGCATGACCACCACCACCAGTATCGCCGCCTCCTCCAGGCCCCACAGACACTTCAAGTCCCCAGTTTGGGACTTCTTTACTGTTTGCTCAAAAAGGGAAAAGTTCGCCATTTGTACCCTTTGTAAGCTTGCAGTTAGTCGTGGTAAGTCAGGTACCAACTATGGTACCGGAGGCCAGGAAGGTCATCTTGAGAGTCAGCACACTGTCCAATGGTTTGCGCACCTAGATGCGATCAAGGAAGCCCGAATTGGAAGTCAAGAAAACGTTGGTGTTGCATCTGATGATGACGAGGAGGAAGAAGACGTGTCAAACACTTCACTTACACCCAGTACCCCTGTCAGCAGCACACCCCGTGTGAGGCACACTAAGAGTGTTGGAGCGAGTAAGACACCAACGCGCAAAAGTTCACCAGCGAGCATAATTGGGTCAACGAAGTCATTATCATCCCGTAAATGCTTGGTCCAGGGCAACATTAGAACCATGTTTTCTTCAGACGCGCCATATGAACGCAACCACCCACTGACGCGTCTGTATAACACTAAGCTGGCTAAAATGCTAGCTGTGGACCTTCTCCCTTTTTCTTTTGTAGAAGCGGTAGGTTTTCTAGAATTAGTGGCAACGCTCTGCCCTAAATGGAAGGTTCCTAGCCGGTTCTATTTTTCCAGAGTTGCGGTTCCAGCACTACATGAAGATGTGCTGGAGGCGATTGGGGCAGCTTTGCAGAAGAGTGCTGTTCACACAATACATCTGACAACAGACATGTGGACCAGTGGCGCAGGCGCTGATTACATGTGCATCACTGCACACTGGGTCTCTTTTTCAGGTGTTAAAGCAAAGCTAAACGCAGGTGTTGACCCGGACCAAGTTTTTAAAGCTGCTTGGAAACATGCAACACTAGCCATGTTTGGCTTGGAGAAAAGTCACACAGCACAAAACATTTTGGACGAGTTTAACAAAAAGGTCTTTCACTGGCTGTCCCCAGAAAAACGCCAGATTGGTTATGTTTCCACGGATAATGACGCCAATGTAGTTAAGGCCATGGCGCTGGGTGAATATTTCAGAGTGCCGTGTTTGGCGCACTGTATCAATCTGGTAGTTCAAAAATTCTTGAGTGATAAAGACAGTCCAGCGTTCGAGGTAATGGCCACCTGCCGCAAAATGTGCAACCATTTCAGCCATTCTTTTAAGGCCCGGAAGCATCTGAGGAGCCTGCTACTTGAACGTCGAATGCCAGTGAAAGCACTCATCCAGGAGGTGGCAACACGTTGGAACTCAACCTTCTACATGCTTGAGCGTCTGTATGAGCAGTATACGGTACTCGATCACTATTTCTTAAAAAAGGGTACAGCTCAGAAGGACCTGCGGATGGGTGCGGCGCAATGGGATATAGTTAAAAGCCTGACAGACATGCTTCGTCCTTTTGAGTTCTTCACGCGTGCAGTCAGCCAGGAGGACTGTAATTTGGGAAAAGCTATCCCATTGTTGTGTATGCTGGAGCACCAACTGAAGGCGGTGTCTTCTGAGTTAGAAAAAGATGAAAAAAAAAAGACCCTTTTCTTTTGTCGGAGAAATTATTAGAGCGCCTACGTGGTGATGAACGTCTTAAAAAGATCAACTCAGAACAGCATTACATTTGTGCTACTATTCTGGATCCACGCTACAAAAAGGCGCTGGCAGGCCAAGCATTCTTTCCTTTTGCTGATGAAGATGTTAAAAAGTACAAACGTTGGCTAGCCTGGTCAGCCAAGAGGTTTGAAAAAGAACGGCAGGATATTGAAGGAGAAGGCAGTACATCAGCATCAGCATCAGCAGGCCATCCCCAGTCAAAAAAATCCACTTCTGCACCTGTGGCTGTGGCACAAGTGACCTCTCAGCCGTTAAAGACACCGGCAACCGGATCATCTGCACCACACACAAGAGTAACAGTGGCTGCTGAAGAGGATTGGCTAACTTTGCTTGGGTATGGTTCTCTGAAAAAGGTCACAGGCACAGCAAAAAGTAAGCAAAGTGGAGGAACCGTTGAGGACCTTGAGTCGATGGTGCAGGACTATCTGAATGACTCAACAGAGGTCTTTCTTAATGATGAGCCATTGCAGTATTGGCATGGGAAAAAACAATTGTGGCCACAGCTCTCCAACCTGGCTATAAACTATTTGTCTTGCCCACTCGCAAGTGTGTCTTCTGAACGTGTTTTCAGTGCTGCTGGTGGCATTGTAACTCCCAAACGGAGCCGCCTCTCACCCAAAAATGTGGAGAGGCTAACAATGATCAAGATGAATCAGCACCTCATACCACCAGATTACAAAGTACGAGAAAGCACGCCGCATGAAGACGAGGAGGACGGCAACGTAGATGAGGGGATTTGTTCTCTGTTCGGTGACGCTGACCTCATCCTGTCTGAATTCGCAGAGTATGATGACGAATTCTTCTTCTTATTCCCTGACACCGAGCCCTGAAAATGAGACAATGAATCAATAACTTTCTTTTTCGTCCTTATTCACTTTTATTCCTGTGTGTCTGTCTTTCTTTGTTTTGCACAGTTAATTTAATTCAAACTTTAATCACCTAATCCCAAAAACAAGCCCATCAGCAGAACTGTCTTCACTTGTTTGCTTATTGATTTGAAGGTGCCGCAGTCTACATTCCTCAGGTTCACAAGTTCAGAAGAACATGCTCCTCTATCCTCCTCCCCCTATTTCCCTCAAAGCAGAGGGCTGGATTACGCCCAATGAAGAAAGACTCAGCACTTGTGGGGGTGTTCTACTTCTTTGCGGGTGAGTTGACGGCTCTGGGCCCATTGCTGTGAAGCTCTAATAACGGATAAAAGTGTTTTGGACCAAATATGTGGAGGAACCGTTGAGGACCTTGAGTCGATGGTGCAGGACTATCTGAATGACTCAACAGAGGTCTTTCTTAATGATGAGCCATTGCAGTATTGGCATGGGAAAAAACAATTGTGGCCACAGCTCTCCAACCTGGCTATAAACTATTTGTCTTGCCCACTCGCAAGTGTATCTTCTGAACGTGTTTTCAGTGCTGCTGGTGGCATTGTAACTCCCAAACGGAGCCGCCTCTCACCCAAAAATGTGGAGAGGCTAACAATGATCAAGATGAATCAGCACCTCATACCACCAGATTACAAAGTACGAGAAAGCACGCCGCATGAAGACGAGGAGGACGGCAACGTAGATGAGGGGATTTGTTCTCTGTTCGGTGACGCTGACCTCATCCTGTCTGAATTCGCAGAGTATGATGACGAATTCTTCTTCTTATTCCCTGACACCGAGCCCTGAAAATGAGACAATGAATCAATAACTTTCTTTTTCGTCCTTATTCACTTTTATTCCTGTGTGTCTGTCTTTCTTTGTTTTGCACAGTTAATTTAATTCAAACTTTAATCACCTAATCCCAAAAACAAGCCCATCAGCAGAACTGTCTTCACTTGTTTGCTTATTGATTTGAAGGTACCGCAGTCTACATTCCTCAGGTTCACAAGTTCAGAAGAACATGCTCCTCTATCCTCCTCCCCCTATTTCCCTCAAAACAGAGGGCTGGATTACGCCCAATGAAGAAAGACTCAGCACTTGTGGGGGTGTTCTATTTCTTTGCGGGTGAGTTGACGGCTCTGGGCCCATTGCTGTGAAGCTCTAATAACGGATAAAAGTGTTTTGGACCAAATATGAGGCGGAAATTTCTTGCCGTTTTTGCTGACTTGCTTGCCTTTGAGGTGCTCTTTGGCGGGGTTCCGGGTGTTTGTGGGTGAGTTTTGGGGTCTGGGAGCACTGCTGCGACAGTCTAATCTTGATTGCATTTGCTTTTCAGGAAATCTGTGGTGGAAAACAGGAGTTATGATGATGATGACCTAGCTGCACAGCGCGTTTGGACCGAAGACCGAGAGATATTGTAAGTATGAGATTTTGCTTTTTGGCTGTTTGGGGGTGTTGTCACGTGCTTTTTTGCGGGTGGGTTGGCGGGTCTCTTGGGGCATTCCTGGGAAGGTCTAATACCGGATAGAAGTGGTTTGGACAAAATCCATAAGGAAAAGCCTTTTTTTTGCTATTTCTTCTGACATCTTGCTCAATGTAGCGTTTTCGGGAGCCTGTTTGGGGGGCTTCCTGGTGTTTGTGGGTGGGTTGCGGGGTCTCTGTCGAAGC
The DNA here is from genome assembly GCF_964261635.1 of Lissotriton helveticus. Taxonomy (NCBI): domain Eukaryota; kingdom Metazoa; phylum Chordata; class Amphibia; order Caudata; family Salamandridae; genus Lissotriton; species Lissotriton helveticus. Next base: position 706,058,210 of record NC_136072.1, read on the forward strand.
ACTGCTGCGACAGTCTAATCTTGATTGCATTTGCTTTTCAGGAAATCCGTGGTGGAAAACAGGAGTTATGATGATGATGACCTAGCTGCACAGCGCGTTTGGACCGAAGGCCGAGAGATATTGTAAGTATGAGATTTTGCTTTTTGGCTGTTTGGGGGTGATGTCGCGTGCTTTTTTGCGGGTGGGTTGGCGGGTCTCTTGGGGCATTCCTGGGAAGGTCTAATACCGGATAGAAGTGGTTTGGACAAAATCCATAAGGAAAAGCCTTTTGGCACTTTTTGTAACTTAGGGTTCATTAGGGTTAGCCCTAGCAGCAAGATTGAATGTGTTTTGGGGTGTTCTAGATTTTTGCAACTGAGTTCTTCTGGGGTCTTAGAGCACTCTTGGAGTGATGCTGGCTATGGATACTTTTGCTTGCTTGCAAGTGGTTTGAATACAATCCACGGTGGGTAAGGGTGTATATGGGCCTACTTTTACTTTCAAAGTACGTTTTGTCACCATTTTTCTGCTAGGCCTCGTTTTTTGAGATCTGATTGGGGGTCTTCTACATTTTTGCGACTGGCTTTAGTAAGGGTCTTGGTGGGAGCATTGCTGGGAAGGTCTAATTTTGTTCTAAAACACAGTTTACAGTACACCTAGCTTGAGGGGAAAGATCCGCTAAATTAATTTGGCCATACTTATTTATCCTTAAAAAGGTGACTCAGACAGATTACGCAATTTCAAAAATATTGTACTGTCTATTAGGAAACTCAAAGTGTGACTTTTTGCACCACACAGCATACATACCTTATATTTATTTATCAGTGGTATTGTAATAGCACTTCCTGTTTTCCGTTCAATAATTACAGGCCGGGTTTCAGTCAACATCCGCCAGGCAGGCAGTGGACAGGGTGTCTTCTGTCAGTGGTCACTGGTCACCAACATTGATGGACGAAGCGTCAGCTGGAATGGAGGAGTGCCGCTAATAAGAGGAATTGTTTGCTGCATGCAACTTATTTACCAAATTCCACAGGACAACTCCAACAACATACAGAATACAGATACAGTATCCATTGTTTTCTTCTATGAGTGTGACTGCATGTGGTTAGCTTTAGTTTGTACCCAAAGATTTCTTTATCTTCAATTATTGTTTGTCCATGCTGTGCTTTTTTTTCTTCTCTCAACAAAACCTACCCAAAAAGAAACCCCCATTCCCATCCATTTTCCAAACCCTAACCCTCTTCCCCCGGGCTGTGTGGTTTTGCTTGATGTCTGACTAAATGACATCAATAATTCCACACACTTGCTGGGGAGGATAAGGTCATAGCAACAGGCTGGTGAAGGAATACGAGGATATATTCTAGACTTACTCAGCTTCAGTACTATTTCTTGTAGTAGTAGGAGCCAATGTCAAATAAATTCAACGCAAGTACTAGTTATACTTGCAATACTTTACCATTTGTTAGGCTACATTGTGGCACTGTTCTAGTGTACTGTCACCTGCTATATTCTCTATCGTACCATAACCGTTGTAATGCTACAGTAAGGACAAACCAGGTTTCGTTTTCTTTTTTTCCATAGGCATGCAACTGCCACTATGTCACACCACTAGTACCACCGCAGCGAGGAAATTTCATCCGCCCAGGATTGCCAACCTTAATCCCCATTTCCCGTGGAGCCAGCCCTGGGCCTAGCCCTAATTTCTAACACAAATTACAGGTAAGATAAGCGTTTGGTGGGAGGTAGTATAATGGAGTATTAGGAGTAAACGAGAGATTGACGGTAGTACTACTAAAGTCCTAGGACTCTTCAGGAAAACAAACTTATTGTTAAACCCCGACCCACCAGACTGAAAAGCAGTAAAAAACAGGTATGGTCAGATAAAGTTTAAAAAAGTATATTTATGTAGCCCTAACAAAATAATCTCCCTCAAGACCCTCCCTAACCCCAACGATTGTCTTTGAAAAGTCCCAAAAAGAACCCAACTCCCAAATCTCACCCCCCAAAAGTCTCTAAAAAAAGGGCAAGGGACACTCCACTACTGGAGGGTGCTGGTGAATTTTGCGGCCAGGGCATCATACTCCTTGCGGAGGGTGGCATGGTCGAAGCGGAGGCCCTCCACCAAGTTCTTGTACCTAAGGACCTCCTGCTCCAGGTAGGACATTCTGACTCCTAGGCGGCGCTGGCGTGCCTTGCAACTCCTGTGGGGGGCAGCTGGTCTTTTTGCTGCTTGGCGGTGGCGGTTGGCTTTGTTAGCCCGGCTCCGTACCGCGGGAGCACTGCGCTGGCTGGCAGCCCGTGGGGGCATGGAGGAGGATGCAGCTGTCCCAGTGGAGGATGTTGTGGTTCCACCGGTTGACTGCGTGTCCTCCTCCTCCAGGGCCACCAGCCGCCGATATTCGGCGACAGTGGCATCCAGCCTCCGTTGCCGGGCGATTCGAGCCTGCTCCCTCCGTGATGTCGATTTGGAAGGAGCAACTATATGAAGAAAGAAAGACATAGTCTGTAACCAATGCTCCTTAACATTAATAACACAAAGTGATTGAGCCGAAAGTTGTCACAGTACAAGTAGCAAATTGAAAGCACAGTACATAACTATTGAGGACAGTATCTATCTAACCTCCCACTTCTGCATCCTTACTCTAACATTAGTGGGAGTTTAATGAACAAATTCTACGACCACTATGGACTTCCATTACAGTCGACTATGACAGTACACCAGTCTTATTCTTCTTCTTCTCTCTTGTTTAGGAAAATTGGTACGTTATCTTATGCAAGCCGGCAGAATGCCACCGCAGTGAACTTGCACCCGAGAAAAACAGACGCACACCATGATGAGTGAGACAGACTTGCGTTACTGTACCGGTTCAGTACATGCAGGTGGTGAAGCTATTACTTTTCTATTAGGGGTGGCACTGAGAATACTCTGTTACAAGGGCTACTGCTTAATTAATTTACCTTTCACCCTACAGTGCAAATGAGTACTAGAAAAGGAAAATGAAGAAGCTAAATAATTTGATTATCTATCACTTCACATGGGATGTATTTGATGACATATGGGATGACTTTAGGTGCTTTGCTTATTATTGAGTGAACAGTGATACACCCACACATGAATGACGTACTACTACTAGACTTAAGTTATTAAGAGAGGTACGGAGTGTCCACCGTAATAACCGGATATATGCTGTGCTTGCAGTTGCAATACAAACTACTGCTACTATTCATGGTAGTATTGGACAAATTTACAATTTATTTTCCTTGCCTTCCCTACACTGGAACGGACGTGCGGGTGCGGTGTTACATGCTCTTCAAGGTAACACTTAGTTCATCCAGTGACCATCTACTCTCTCTAGATACACATGTGCTATCTAAGAGTCAGATAATACCATGCTCCAGGCATCCATCCATTCAAAGTATATGCACACATACAGTTTCTGTTTCACCCACCCAGGCTGTTGTCCTTCCACCCATCCTTGCTTCATCATTGACCCAGCCATGCACCATACTATATTCTTTCCTTCCCAGCCACCTCGGGGGCCAAGCAAACACATATCATTCTACTTTGCCAGCCATCATAAAATTTCTCGTCCTTCCACACTTACTTACACCCTTCTTTCGCTTTTCGTTCATCCCATCCATCAAGTTCATCTAAGATCTTATTGGGATTCTTCTCACCAAAAACTTCACAGCTAAGTCGAAGTACATTTAGAGGAGGCTACTACCTGGTTGATTTATAATACACCCGTGCAGAAAGCACACTATGCAGTCTTCAATCTCAATAAGTAAGGAATATATAGCTTACCTCTTTCCGCCACCACCGTGTAAACCCTCACAGGAACGTCCGGCACTTGCACCGCCTCCTCCCCAGAGTCCTCGGCCAACACCACCACCTCCGCGCTGGCCCCGCCACCAGATGTTCCACCTACAAAGTACATTTAAGAATGTTAGAATACACCACTCACTACTATATAATATTTGGTCTAGGAGGAATAAACAAATGTTAAAAAAACGAAATACAATGTAATAATTTGTAACTGTCTACTCTAAAGTAAAAATGTCCCTTTTTCCACAAGAAATGTGTCCAATTAATCGTTAGCACTAAGCACTTTTCCATTTTCAGTTAAACGTTTACTTTTATGACAAATTTGATTTTAATAAATGTGTTTACTTTTAATAAAGCTTTTAAACTTAAATAGACTCTGTGGTTTTTGGTCCTCCAGACTAGAGTGGATGAGCTAAAGGTTTTGGAATTTTTGCAAGCATGAGTGCCTCTGGCACTTCTTGACTCTGACTCCGTACTCTTGTCCTGCGTTGGATAATCTAATGATCATTGGGGATCAATCATCGGTGACTTTGGGAGCTAAATGACTCTGCCACACTATCTAGTCATTAAGGAGATTGGGGGGTTCTTCAAAGTCTGATATCACTGAGGTATGTGGAAAGAAAGTCTACCTGCGCCTATTATAATTGATAAACAATGCACTATTTAGTGTTCATAGTTCGGTTTGTGCAGATTTGTCCCTGCAGCAGTAGTAGAATGGATTGTCCTCCTATCCAAACCAAAAGTAAAGTAGTATCTTATTCTTTCTTGGTGGTCATTCACCTTTTTATTGTTGGCAATTGTCAAAGCATAAACATTTAGAAGACTTGAAAAGACATTATGGACAATCCCAGAGGACTGCACTCAGTGCATAGAGCTATTGCTGACTAGAATGGGAGTCCAATGGAATTGCCAAATGTGCAATCTTAGTTAGCTACACAGACAGACTAATAATAATAATGTAGTAATACCACAGGGAGTCATAGTCGAGGCAGGATAAGAATTTATATCCAGTCTACAAGATCAAAGACGATTTAGAAAAAATCGAATGAGGAACGCTAGGAAAAAGTAGGTACTCTATATTAAAATTAAAACTTACTGGGGCCAGCAAAGGAGCCTCGCCTGCCCGATCCTGGCCTGCATCCTCCTGAACAGCATGCTCCTCCTCCTCCTCCTGTGTCCTCTTGCCCTTGGGGGGAGCTGATGTACAACATGAAAGAAAGAAAGACCAGAAAACATGGATGAGATTTGTCAACCAAATCAAACATTTCAAAAGAACAATAACAAAATATTTTGGAGAAATAGCAAATAGATAGACAACTATTCCACGGGATATATTGACCTATCTCATGTGGTATACTACGTTATTCGTATTGCCTGATTTGCGGACCGTTGACTTTGAAAGTTCCTATGTAACTCACTAAACAGACTACTAAAAAGGTTTGCCTAGGCCTGGCAGGCAGCAGTCCGCAGCACGCGAAGTGACAGACAAAGTCCATCCTGCTTGCAGATCAGTGAATACTCAAACTATCAATCCACCGACCACCACCACTATTTCTTCTTATAGCCATGTGTCTAAAAGGAAGTACTGGACTTCAGTCTGTTGGGGCTGATTTAGAAGTCCCTTGCGGCTCACATTCCTCCATTCCTCCGGCTCAAGGGAGGGCGTTCCTGCGCAGGAACGAATCCTAAAAGTAGCTGAGGGAAATCTACAAGATGTCAATCAGTCACTTTTAGGACAATGATGCGTGATTGAAACCCTGCGCCTGCTTGAAGCCGACGTACGACTTGATGCAGCATTGGGGAAAAAGGGCACCCCAGAGCATTGCTGGAGCTGCGCCATCGTTGGCACGCAACTCCGGCAATGCGCCGCCTTTACGGCACAGATGCGTAAGGCTTCTGTGACGTTTTGGGCCCATGGGTGGTGGTGGTGGCATGGCGCACAATTACTACCGCATCCCTGCTACTTTGCAGGGATGCGCCGGTAATTGAAAATAAGACCCTTAGTGTCTAGCATTACGCAGTTCTTTACACTACACTCATACATAATTTCTCAGGCCAATGAAATGATCACAAAATACAAAACAAATAAGCATAGTAGCAAGCAAGGCTACTGAGAAGGAGAGCAGTGCACCTGAATTGCATAGAAGATTTTGAAATATAATTTACCTACAATGTAATCGGCAGCATTATTGCTCTTGGTAAAGAACAAAGATTTGCAAATAACAGAGCCGGATAAAACAGAGTAGTGATGAAATAGCTAGAAATAGCTACTACTATTCACCAAGCCCGGGGACCTCTACGCCGAGCGCGTCCAGCAAGTCCCGTTCCCGGTCCATGACATCCGTCCAGCGGTGGGTGGCCTGGTTATAGGTGCGCCGGACCCCAGAGAGCTTAAACATGGCCCGGCACACCTTCTCCCACCGCTTCCGGCGCTCCCGGATGCCATAGCCGGTTGCGATCTTGTCGCCTCCCAGGATGGTCTTGGGGAGGCGGCGCTGGACGTAGAAGATTAGTGCGCCCACCTCCTCCGCGCTAAAAATCTCCCGTGGCATCACTTGCTCCCCCCTCAAACGCCCGCACGGGAGCCGGGCACGGGGTGCGGGACCCTTCCCCTTCTCAGGGTGCTTCCCGGCACCCTTTACCATGGTCTGGGCAGAAATGAAGTTAAATGATAAAGAAGAAAAAGAATAGGGAAGAAGAAAAGAAAAGAGTTTAAAAAAGTAGTTTAAAATTAGCTAAAAGTAGCAGAAAACACAAAAATATAGAGCTAGAAAAATAGAGGGATAGATAATAAGTAAAATAGATCAAACAAACTTCAAACAAGCAAAGGATGGCAGAGATTCAGAGAGGATACAGAAAGCATGCCCAGAACCATAGCAATGAATGAGAAACAAGATGGCCGCGCCCATTCACGACCGCGTGGGTAAGTTCGCGCGAGATTTTCCTCGCGAGCACGCGCGAAATTGTACTAGCGAGCAGCACACTTTGCGAGATTACACATAGCGGCCGGAAACGGAATAACGTCACGCAAACAAGATGGCCGCGCCCGTGTACGACCGCGTGGGTAAGTTCGCAAATGTATCACTACAAGCGCCTTGCAAACACGCAAAAAATCACGCGAACATACACGCCGCAAAAAAAAATAGTGTTTTCGCACGCATTCGCGGCTTCCGAAATCGATCTCGCATGGATTCGCGCCCCGCAAATTGCGCGAAATTGCAGAAAAACGATTTTTGCTAAACTGAAAGCAATCACCAGGTGCAAAAGTTCAAACTTAACATTAGTAACCATTCACTCTGGTGCTTCCTGAGGGGCCCCTCCAGAGTTCAGTTGCCTATTTGCAACTATTCTATGACCCTGCTATGACCCAAACAGCAGGCTCATAGAATAGGTACAAGTAGACCATACAAGTCCTGTGAAAAAAATTGCACTGCAACAGAAAGCAAATTACAGATAAGGAAGGAAGCAGGTGCCAGCCAGACTGGAAGTTTCAAAATTACTGACACATTAATCACCCCCAAATTAATTCATGGCAGTTGAAGAAGGGCAGGTGTGCTTGCTTTCACTGCAACAGAAAGCAAATTACAGATAAGGAAGGAAGCAGGTGCCAGCCAGACTGGAAGTTTCTAAATAACTGACACATTAATCAACCCCAAATTAATTCATGGCAGTTGAAGCAGGGCAGGTGTGCTTGCTTTTTTTCACCCCCATAATCTACAGTGATAAACAAACCTAATGGGTGGCAGTGAGGATGTACCAGAGGGTGGCATGGGTGTACCAGAGGGTGGCAGTGGTGAAACAGAGGGTGCTGTGAACCTGTGATGATAAACCAGACGTAGAAACAACATAGTCGCGGCCGTTGCGAGCCGAAAAGTAAGTTCGCAATTGCGAAATGGTCCACAAATCCTCGCGAACGCTCGCCAACACAAAAACCGTAAAAATCCGCAAATCCGCGAGAGTTCGCGTATTTTTGAGGATTGCGAATTCGTAAATTCGCAAATTCGCGTACGTGAGATCCGCTAGATCCGCCCATGCTTAATATTTACCGATTCGGTAAATTTACAGAATCGGTAAAATACCGAATCAGTAAATATACCGATTCTGTAAATCAATATGTAGGTGGCACTGTAATCAGTGCCACAGGCCCTTACCGAATCGTTATTTACCATGGAATACTATTCCATGGTAAATAACGAATTCCAGTGTACATGCACATCTGTGCATGTACACCTGTGCCATGTGGCACACAGACATGCCCTAAGGGCATGTATGTGTGTCACATGGCACACAAGCCAGAAACAGGGGTGCAACAGGGTGTCAAAGTGCCACCCTGTCCTCCTTGTAAAATCGGTAATTTTACCGATTCTGTAATTACTGAATCGGTATTTGATATTGAATCCTATGGGCTTCAAGGCCCATAGGATTCAATGGCAAATACTGATTCGGTAATTACCGAATCTTACCGATTCGGTACTTTTACCGAATTTTTTACCTACATAGCAATTACCGAATAGTAAATACCGAATCGGTAAAATTCGGTATTTACCATTCGGTAATTTGCTATTACCTACATCTAGGCCTATATATGGTAAAACAGCTGGCTTCACATGCTCTCTGAAGTTTTAGCCTAAGACTGCTGCTCCATGCTACCACTAGGATAACTTGTCTATATGGTTGACTTTACAACCACCATCAATAAGGGTAATTTAGACTGGTGCAAGGTGCCCACTAGAATAGTGGACATCATATGCCAGGCTAACTTCTCACATTGGTGTGCAGCGGATAGGATAAGAGCTTGCTGTTGTTTTACCATATAATCTTAAGATATCATTTGAAAGATCACATTAACCCCTTCGATGCTTGTGACGGAACCATTCCGTCATCAGTCACAGTTGAGCTGTGCTGATGACGGAATGGTTCCGTCACGACCGCACCCTGTTCTGGAATGTCCAGCACAGGGGCGGAATCGGCGCCGCACGGAAGCGGTTAAGGTACCTGTAGGTACATATAAATCAAGTTCTTATGATACTTAAGTTCTACTGAACTTAGTTGTTGTAGAGCTAAGGGCTTAGCACACCCTGACTACAACTCCTAGAGAGGTTCTAGTAGATAACATTTAGTGTAGGTAGGTGCACACACCACACCTCACTAGAAAATTTCCTTAAGAGGAGAGCCTAGTATGTCTCTCCCCACAGAAGTTGACCCTCCCAGGACACCTTCTAACTATGACACATTTATTTTTAATGAACTTAGAAGTTTGTGTTCACTCAGGAAACTGAGACAAGGACAGAGTCCAACCTTTAAACACCTAGTAGATCTGTTAGTTGAGTATGATGCAGAAAAGGCAGCAACCCCTGATCAGACAGGTAGTAGAAAGGGGGGCCATCCCTCAACAGAAGAATCCCATGATGAAAATCTAGGGGGTGCTGATGATGAAGAGGATGATGATCAGGTCCAAGTTGGAGAACTGAACCAGGTCAACCTAAGGCTACATGGGGCTGGAGAAGAGAGAACCCAATTCAGACCCCCAAGTAGGCTTAACACTGAGTCCAGAAGGAGGAGATCACTTTCCGGTGCTTCCAACCATTCTGTGGACTCAATAGGGTCAGATACCTCAGCTCTAAGGAGACTGACTTCCCCTCAGAGAAGAGAGCACAAAGCTAGGATGAAGGAAGTGAATCTTAGGATCAAGAGGCAAGACATTGCCCTTGAAAAAGAGACCCTGGCTCTTGCAAGAGAGCAACAGTTAAGTGGGATAGAACCCACTGGTGGCAGCAATATCCGTAGAGATAGGGAAAGGTCAAATGACCATAGAAGCCTAAGTAAGATTGTCCCTCCCTACAGGAGTGGGGAGGGCATCCACAAGTGGATAACTGCTTTGGAGAGGGCCTGCAAAGTGCAGCAGGTACCCCAAAGCCAGTGAGCAGCAATCTTATGTCTCTCCTTTTCAGATAAGGGAAGAGACAAGCTCCTCACAGTTAGTGATGAGGATGTTGACAACTACACTGTCCTGAAGAGTACTCTGATAGATGGGTTTGGCGTAACCACTGAGCAGTATAGGTTGCTGTTCAGAGACACCCAGAAGACACAGACTCAGGACTGGACTGACTTTGTAGATTGTGCCACCAAGGCTCTGGAAGGCTGGTTACTGGGCAGTAAGGTCAAAGACTATACAGGATTGTATAATTTGATTATGAGAGAACACATTCTAAATAATTGTCAGAACCAGTTGTTGCATCAACATCTGATTGACTCTGATCTGACCTCTCCCCAAGAATTGGAAAAGAAGGCAGACACATGGGCCAGAACCAGGGTGAAGCAGAAGGTACAGAACCAAGGTGGTGAGCAGAAGAAGCAAGACCAAAAGGGTGGGGAGAAACCAAAAGACCAGAAGTCTTCGCCAGGTCCCCAAAAAGCTTCTAATGAGGGGGGATCCAAGAAATCCAAAAAGAAAGAAGGTCCAAAGAAACCATGGTGTAATTTTTGTAAAAGTAATACTCACTGGACTAGTGATTGCACCAAGAAGGAGGCAGCTCCAGCCACCATTGCCCCTAAGCCAACTGTTCCCCCTTATTCAACTAATAGTGGTAGTTCTCAACAGAAGGGTGTAGTAGGGTTGACCCTGGGAACTGAGATGGATTCTGACCTAGTCAGGATACCAACTCAAGCTGTCTTGTCTGTGATGTGGACATGGCTATGTCCTCTACTGTGTGCCCCAGTAATTTGGGCACGTACAGACAGACTCCTTTAATTAACAATAAAGTGGCGCAGGCCTACAGGGACACATGTGCCAGTGTCACCATGGTGACACCTAACTTTGTGGACCCTGGACAGTTCATACTAGGTGAGAATTACCTAGTGACCAATGCAATCAATGAAACTACCACCCATAGTATGGCAATTGTTAATTTCTCCTGGGGAGGGGTAACTGGCCTCAAAAGAGTTGTTGCTAGTTCAGACCTCCCTGTAGAATGTCTGCTTGGCAATGATCTGGAATCTTCAGTCTGGTCTGAAGTGGAGTATTGGACTCAAGCAGAGATGTTAGCTATATCAGCACATGTCCTTGCTGTGACCAGGTCACAGGCCAAAAAGTGCAAAACTGAACAGGCCCTGGATCCTGAAATGATGGACCAGTTGCCTTCCAAGAGAAAGAGCAGTAGGGTTAAGGCAGTGCCTTCCCCCTTGCCTCAGAATGAGGATCAGCCTTCCAAGGAAGCTGACTGTGAGACCCAAGAAGGAACTGTCCTAGAAGAGCTTGAGCCTGATCAGGTTGAGTTTCTTGGGACAGGGGGACCTTCAAGGGCAGATCAGAGGCAGGCGCAGGTGGACTGCCCCTCTCTTGAACCCCTCAGACAGCAAGCTGCTGCTGAGGCTGCTGGGAATGCTACAGGTACCCATAGAGTGTATTGGGATGAAGGGCTCCTTTATTCAGAGGCTAAAGACCCCCAAGCCTGGTGCTTCCAGGAGGTTGGTCATACCTTTGGCATTCAGGGGCTTCCTTCTTACCTTAGCCCATGATATTCTCATTGCAGGACATCTTGGCTAGAACAAGACTTGGGACAGGCTTGTCACTCACTTTCACTGGCCTCACATGTCAGAAGATACCAAGGAGTTTTGTCGTTCCTGTGTCACCTGCCAAGCCAGTGGAAAATCAGGTGGCACCACAAAGGCCCCCCTAATACCACTACCCGTGGTGGGGGTTCCCTTTGAAAGAGTTGGGATAGACATTGTTGGTCCAAATCCCCAAACAGCATCTGGGCACAGGTTTATTCCGGTGGTAGTGGATCATGCCACCATATACCCAGAAGCTATTCCCCTAAGGACCACAACATCACCTGTTGTGGCAAGAGCCCTCCTGGGAGTTTTCTCAAGAGTGGGATTTCCGAAGGAGGTTGTCTCAGACAGAGGTGCAAACTTTATGTCTGGATACTTGACTGCTATGTGGAAAGAGTGTAGAGTGAACTACAAGTTCACCACACCCTACCATCCACAATGCAATGGTGTGGTGGAGAGATTCAACAAGACCCTGATCATGGGCCCAAGGGCATGATCAAGGGTTTACCTGAAAAGCTTAGGCGAAGATGGGACATCCTTCTGCCCTGCCTTTTCTTTGCTTACAGAGAGGTCCCAAGGAAGGGGGTTGGCTACAGCCCTTTCGATTTTCTGTTTGGGCACCCTGTAGAGGACCCCTTTGTCTGGTGAAGGAAGGATGAGAGTTACCACTCAAAAAGCCTAAACAAGACATTGTGGACTCTGTACTTGGTCTCCGCTCCAGGATGGCTGAATATATGAAAAAGGCATCCAAAAACCTTGAGGCTAGCCAGGAACTTCAAAAAGCCTGGCATGACCAAAAGGCTGTGCTGGCTGTTTACCAGCCAGGGCAGAAAGTGTGGGTGCTAGAGCCAGTGGCCCCAGCAGCACTCCAAGACAAATGGTCTGGACCCCACACTGTTGTTGAACAGAAGGGAGAGGTAACCTATTTGGTTGATATTGGAACTCCCAGGAGCCCCCACAGGAAGCTTCATGTCAACAAATTGAAACCATATGTTTACAGGGCAGACATGGGCTTGCTCATGGCTGCAGATGAGGGACAGGAGGAGGAGATCGACCCTCTCCCAGACCTGCTTTCTCAAAACCCTGATGATGGTTCAGTTGATGGTGTAGCCTTGGCAGGCAGCCTCACTGACCAACAGAAACAGGACTGCAAACAAGTTCTACAGTCCTACAGACATATGTTTTCACTGACTCCAAGTCAGACAAACTGGTGCACCCATGAGGTGGACACTGGTGACAGTCTGCCTGTAAAGGATAAAATCTACAGGCAACCTGACCATGTCAGGGACTGTATCAGGACAGAGGTCCAAAAGATGTTGGAGTTGGGAGTTATTGAGCCCTCAGAGAGCCCCTGGGCCAGTCCAGTAGTCCTTGTGCCAAAACCTCACACCCAAGAAGGTAATAAAGAGATGAGGTTCTGTGTGGACTAAAGAGATCTCAATGCTGTCACTAGGACAGATGCCCACCCAATACCAAGGGCAGATGAGCTCATTGACAGATTGGCTTCTGCCAAGTTTCTGACCACATTTGACTTGACAGCTGGCTACTGGCAGATCAGACTAGCTGATGATGCAAAAGCTAAAACAGCATTTTCAACCCCAGGAGGACATTATCAATTTGTGGTAATGCCCTTTGGTCTGAAAAATGCACCTTCCACATTTCAAAGGTTGGTGAACCAAGTCCTCACAGGCCTGGATGACTACTGTGCAGCTTACTTGATGACATTGCTGTCTTTAGCTCCACCTGGGAAGATCATCTGATCCACCTAAACAATGTTTTGGAGGCCCTGCAAAAGCCAGGCCTAACTATCAAGGCTACCAAGTGCCAGATAGGGAAGAGTAAGGTTGTGTAAATGGGCCACCTTGTAGGTGGGGGCCAGGTTCAACCATTGGAGAGAAAGATCCAGACCATAAAGGACTGGACTACTCCCACCACCCAGACACAGGTCAGAGCTTTCTTGGGCCTGTCTGGTTACTACAGAAAGTTTGTTAAGACTATGGGTCCATTGTGACTCCTCCTAATGACCTCACTTCCAAGAAAATGCCAAACGAAAGTTCAGTGGACAGTAAGCTGTCAAAAGGCATTTGATGACCTGAAGCAGGCCATGTGCACTGCACCTATTCTGCAAAGTCCAGATTACTCCAAAGAATTCATTGTCCAAACAGATGCTTCTGAGTTGGGTGTAGGAGCTGTTCTTTCACAATTGAATAAAGATGGTCAAGACCAGCCAATAGCTATTATTAGCAGAAGGCTGACCCCTAGAGAGAAACGTTGGTCAGCTATTGAGAGGGAGGCCATTGCTGTGGTTTGGGCCCTGAAGAAGCTGAGGCCATACTTGTTTGGGACTCACTTCAAGATTCAGACAAACCATACGCCCCTCTTGTGGCTAAGTCAGGGGAAGGGTGAAAAGCCCAAACTGCTTAGGTGGTCCATTTCCCTACAGGGGATGGACTTTACAGTGGAACATAGACCTGGGACTGACCATGCCAATGCAGATGGGCTCTCCAGATATTTCCACTTAGAACATTAAGACTCAACTGGTCAAGGTTAGTTTAATGTCTCTGCGTTTGGGAGGGGGGGTTGTGTAGGAGAGTAGTGTCTGCGGGTCTGCTTCCTATGGTCACCCACACTTTTTGCTGTGATTTTCTGGTTTTTTGACTTTAGTGTGGCTGTGGGCCTGCTAATCAGACCCACAGTCCAGCTGTTCTTTCTCTAAATTGATACCATGTACTTTAGGTACATACCTAATTGGGAATTGGGTCACCTTTGTGAGCCCCTGTATAGTGTACCCTAGGTACCCAGGGCATAGGTGCATCCAAGGCCTACCAGGGGCTGCAGCATGTATCATGCCACCCCTGGCTGGCCATCCAAACTGACACCATGGGCTGATCACACAGCTTGGGTAAGGTGGTGTAATCACCCCTTACTTAGATATAGTATATCTATATCTACCTTATATATAGGCACATATGCACCTATAAGTCACTCCTATGGTAGGCCTCGACAATCCTGGAGACAGAGTGCTTGGTTTTATGTGAGAGGGTGCCCTGCATGAGCTGAGCCCTTATGCAGCTTTCGGAATCATCTCCTTATAGCTTTTCAATTATATAGCCATACCATATACTCTTAAGTGCATTATAATCCTTTTCGGTTAATGCTAACTTTGGTTTGGCTTTATCAAAACATGTCGTGTAAGGTGTCAAACACTTTGGAATACTACCCCCCCCCCCCCATCAGTCCTGGTGGCGGGGGTAGTATTCCACCCTTCTAGAGGGGGAGAAGACATGTCGTTGCTGCTAACTCCGGTTAAAGTGAAACAGAGCCTCAGCATCACAAAATGGATGCTGCTGCCACAGACACGAGTCTGACCTCCTGCAGCTGGGGGAAACTCCAGTGAGGGAGGCCTGGACAATAGGTTTCCTGTCAAGGGAGGTGCTAGCACCTCCCCAGACAGCCTGTAGTGTATTGGGGCAGGGTGGGTTGAATGGAAAGATGCTTTACCAGACACTGCCTGGAGCAGACAAGGTGCTCCATGCATAGTCCGGTTCAAACCAGTTGCTGGGGCACTGCAGCCCTGATCTGGTGTGAAACTGGACAAAGGAAAAGGGGTGTAACCACCCCCTTCTCAGGTCCACACATAGGAGGGACCTAGCAGGTAATCCAGCCCCTAAAATCAGTATAAAGATAGGAGCTGAGTCTAGAGACTTTAGATTATCCTGGACCGAAACTCTGAAATGAAACTCTTGGACCTTTGACATTCTATATCGACTAGAAGACTGAAGACATCTCCCTTGTGGACAAGGAGTGACCACCCTGTGCAAACAGGCACCACCAGTAACTTGTTAGTCTGCTTTGTCGATGCTTCTGCCAGAACCCGAAGACTCAGCGACACAGGAACTAGATTTCCAGACTTCTCTCACTCAGATCCATATCCACAGCAAAGCTGACACCCGTTGCAGACACGAGAGACGTGGGACCGGACACCCTGGACATCCTGCATTTTGCTAACAGTGCAACTACTGAGGCACCCTCGCAGTTGTGCATTGGTGTTTGAGAAACCCCAGATCCGAGCGCCATTTGCACCGAAGCTCAGCCCTCCACACTCCATGAGTGCCACGTGGGGCCTGCTCCTGTATTTCAGCTTGACGCGTCTTCCCAGTTGCTAGCCCATTGGCTAGTTAGCTCCCTGAAGACTTTTCTTTGAATCTAACTGCTGGTCTGGTTGGTCTGGTAAAGTTATATGCTTACTGTGTCTTTTATTTTTACACTATAGAGCGGGGCCTCATTCCCCCGAGCGGTTGGCGGGTGAGGTGAGGTCATCACCCACACAAAGCTGGGTGAGTATCACCGTGAGGAAATGCCTCAATGTGGTCGAGCTAGTATGCTCTTTATAAATGCAGAATGCAAATTATTCATGCATGTGTGCCTGCACGGTCCCTGTGTTTGTGCGTTGGTGGGTGTATGTGGAACTCGGCGTTGTCTGACATACTGTCTCTTTGCTTTTTTGTTAGGAAGAAGAATCATTCCTTTCCCTCCAGTGGACATTTAAGTATTTAAAGTCCTGGTACATATGTAACTTTTATAGTACATGCTTGAATTCTCCTGGTATATATGTAACTTTTTTAGTACATGTTTGAATTCTTCACCAATACACTTAATATGTAGTGGCAGTAGCTATATATTTTTTTCAATCGGTCCTGAAGAAAGCCGGGTCAGATGCCCCCATGGCTGAAACATGTCGACCAAACTGCACAGCGCTAGAGGGTAGTCTCACCACCCAGCGTGTTTTTAACCTTTGACACCAGGACTTCTGTTTAAACGTCTTCTGTAGTCCTGGTAGCCAATTTTATTATTATTATTTGAGCACTGCACTTTCTTCATTCACATCATTTGTAGATGTAGATTATGATCACCACTCCCGCACCGGCACTATTTGGGCGGACTTGGGTGGGCATGATCAACAGTTCCCACGTGACGTAAACTCCACCACATGGGTGGTCTGATGGGAATTGTTTCAGCCTCCCGTCACCAATAGCCGATACCTTTGGCAGCCTTGCTTCACGCATCCACCACCAGTACTGCACGGGTACTGTTGTAGGCACACACCTTTCCTTGACTTGATCTGCTCTATTGTGTTGTGGAAAATTAGTACGGTTTGGTAAACATTATCTGCGCCATCTTGCCTTTTCCCCTGATGCCACACTTTTTGTCGTGCGCACCCGCCATTTTAGGTGCCTCGATCAGAACCACCCTTTTGCATGCCACTGGCCCCCAGCATAGCCCTTCGCCCTCACAAAGCCCGCACGCTGACAAACCCCCTCGCTCGCACATGCTTTGGGTCATAAACCCCTCTTCAGCGCAGCTCTGCCTCAGAACCCCATCCTGTTCCCAGCGCGACACCTCCCTTCATTCCTTTCATGGTCCCAGGCCCTTTTGATACAAACCCCCTTTTCCTGTGTGCCCGTTTGTCTTCCTCGTTCCCAGGCCGACACCTAGCTCTGCCGATACTGTTTATTGCCCCTCCCCGTACAGTAGAAAGCTTCCCTCATCAAAGGACCCCCGAGTTGATCAAAGCCCCCACCCTATGAGATCCGATCAAACCCCCACATTCCATGAATCGGCGGAATGCCCAGCTGCGCGATAATCATCACCCGTTGTGACCGGGGTGGGGACTTCAACTGTAAATGTGTGTGGGAACGGGCCTGAAGGGGAGATTCGGAGGATATCCTTTCATACTTCAAAGCATTACAAGACTGTGTTACCTGCAATAAAATTCATTTAACTGTGTATAAGAGGCCAGGCCTCAGAGATGCGGTTAGAGCACCTCAGGACGATACCTGCTGTCTGAACTGATGTGTTCTCCTCCGGAGAGAATAAACCTTGTTTCCTGCCTTCCCGTCTCCAGCGCCTGCCTCTTCATTGATTAATATTTTGTGGGTTAAAGAGGCGATACCGCCGGGCAAATATCGATTGTCCCTGACTTAGATTCAACAATTGGCGTCCCAAGCGTGGGGCCCATCAGCGACTCGTGGATCCAGTGGGAGAGGTCCTGACGACAGAGTGAACGACTGCAACGATCGGGAGAGCTCTTGCCCAATAGACCCTCGTCTGGCAGCCGATCATCCGAACTTCACTGGTTCCGAACAGACCTCTCTCGAGTGATCTACGGTCCTGACTGGGAACCATCAGGAGTGCCGCGAGGAATACGAGGAAAGGAGGACGATCGGGCGCTGGATTCGGAAGACAAGAAACTGTCCATACGGTCCGGGTAAGGTCGTGTAGACACGACGAATCGCGAAATAATTGTTTAATTGTTCAGAAAATACTAGTATTACTCTTTGTTGACTTATTTGGAGATTCACTGTCTGCACACGGAGAAACAGTAGGCTCTTTCTCTTTGCAAACAGTGAAGGATAGGTAACGCAGCCGTCGTGCCTATCTTTCTCCCCCACTGAATTGATTATTTATTAACAGCTTATTTTCGGGAGATTCCCTCTCCCACACTGTTTAACTGTTTTTGACCCCGAGCTACTGTTCGCGGATTGTTTTCTGGAGATTCTCTGTCTACAAACAGGAAAGAACAGGTTCCCCTTTGCAGATAGTGAAAGGGTAGAGGACGCAGACCTTTTGCGAATCTACTTATTCTTCCCACTGGTCGTTTATTGTTTATTTGATATTGGTTCATGAGGTATTCACTGCCTGCAAACAACGTAGAATAGAAATATTCTGTCTAGTCTTTGCACACAGTGATAAGATAGGCAGTGCTGACTTTTTGTCCCTCGTTGTGAGCCGTCATGTCTGTCTTCTCCCCACTGGTCGATAGCTGGTTCAGCCCGGACCGTTTATTAGAGGTGGATCATCTAGCTCCGCTGGAAGGCACCCCTAATAAAGACATGTTCATAAACTATGGATTAGTTACTATAGCCTATAGTAAACTATGGCACAGGTATACCAAAGAAAATCAAGAGAAACAGTGGCCACTGATAGGATCCTTCGATCTTGATAAAATAGAAACGTTAGAAATAGCCCTTCGTGATAATAAGACAACGCCTATTATGCTCGACTGTCTCGGTATGTGGCGCAAAGAAGCAATGCAACGAAAGAAAAGAGACGAGGACAGAGCAGGTAAAGGAATATATCGACAGGACGACCCCAGGACACAACGTCCCGAAAGTAATCCCCCGACACTACGCACAGGACGGCCAGACTTAGGGCAAAACCAATGTGCTTTTTGTAAATATGCCGGGCACTGGAAAGCCCAATGTCCGACTCTACTGAACGAGAGTAGGAAAAGAGGACCGACAGGAATAACAGGCCGGCAGAAAGGGAAAAGGCGCGAGACAAAGATGAATCAGACTGACCTGGACAGGCCAGATAGAACCACCACGTTCGATTATGCCCGATGGCACAGATTTCACCAGGCTGATTTCAGCGACATGTTCGAGTCCTCATAGATCAAACAACGCTAAGACGGGAAACCCAGTCTAGCTCTAAATTAACAGACGACAAACACCGAATAAAGCAAAAAGAATAATGTACACACGTGATCAAGCATTCTTACGTTTAGCCAAGTAGGGAAAAGTTTAGGGTATTTCGAGGTAAGGGTTACACAAGTATCCTCCGCCGAGAGGACTAGGGATATTGCCAATGTTTGAAAACCTACTACCTCCTTTTCCGCATCCTTATAGGCATATAACTAAAAACTGCCCCATTGCTCTAACGATAAGTATGCGCAGCATACAGAAAAAGATAATTATGGCCAAATAACTGTTTTATGTTTGTCTTGGGTCTTTGTATATAATACTTGTACTGTCTCCCCGTCTGAGTTTGTGTGTACGTGATGCATGAATCTACGTCATCCCTCTGCCTGTGTTTCCGTGTTACTTAACTTCTGTTAACAGAAGCTTTAGCATGAAACAACCTGGAAAGAAAGGAATGGGAAAACGAAATCAGTAGGCCACTGATGAACATGAACTTTTATTTAACATAACGAGCAAGAAACAATAACAATACGTAATAATAACACCTATTAGTGCCCTAACAACAGGAAACGTTAGAAACAAGAACGGTAAACTGTAGAAAATGAAAGTCAGCAGAACATTCCCCCCCCCCCACTCTGGAACCTTCCAAGGTAGGGCAGGGTTGCGGCTACGCCCAGCCGGCAGCAACCCATGTAAGGCGGGTCCTGCTGCCAACAGTCGGCCAGGAAATCGTAACATAGGGTGGAGCCGGAGGAGAGACAGGGGCCAGCGGGACCCAGCCAGGGGATCGCCTTGACCACACTGGAGAGTTGTAGGGGGGGGAATGTCTATGTCCTCGACCCCCCCCTCTCTCTCTCTCCCAGGCCGGCCGCGGTGGCACGTGACAGTTGCAGATAGTCCCGCCACATGCTCTCCCGGTCCGGCCACCAATGGCCAGGGACTGGGGGCCAACTAGATCCGGCTGCAGCCGATGAGCCAAGGAACCCGTTCATGGGGCCAGAGCAAGGGGCGTCCGGCTGACATCCACCGGAAGCCCGGCCCAGAGACGGACGGGACACTTCTTTCTTTTCTCCTCCGTAATGGCAGCACGGAACAGGCACTGTGGCGCCAATACCTGCGCAGCACCGAACATGCCATGGTGGCACCCCGATACTTGCGCAGCACGGAACATGCACTGTGGCCCCGATACTTGCGCAGCACCGAACATGCGCCGCAGGTGGCCATACTTCCGCAGCACTGGACATGGGACTTGTGGAGCACGGGATGTGGAGAGGCCATCGTGCATGCCCATGAAAGAGAGCGGCATGGAGTGCACCGGGAGAGGGAGACGGCACGAACGAGTCTCCCTCGCCCCCCCAGGTGGGGGCACCACAGCTGCACCCTAGCCGAACGTCCTGCTTCCACAACACGGAGTTCCATTTCTTTTTTTGTCCCCAAAAAGGTCTCTTCCACTCTTGCAGGCTCGACGAGGGGGGAGCTGCTGCAGGGCCTCAAAATGGCGTCTGGGTCCGCTGGAAGGCGGGTCTAGGCCGCTAGAGTAACTTTGACCAGCAATGTAACTCGGGCGCTTGCCCACCGGGGCACGAGGCCCCACCTCCGACAGCATCTCCACCGCCTTGAAGATTCCACAAAAGTCCCAGGAGCCCTCGGCCCCTGCAGGCTTCCGGTGAGGGACAACTGCCTTGATCGCTAACGAAATAAGCATGACATAGCCACTCCTTCTGTTAGCATGAATTCTTGAACTGCCGAAAAGGACTCTGGTCCAACTGCCGGTTGTAGGAAACATTTTTTTTCCTTGATACTACTTCCGGACTAACCCGGCCCCGCCCAAAATGGCGCCGGTAACAATAGGAACTTACGAACACCTCGTGGTGTTTTCTTTTGCTAAAAAGACTCGATGTTCCGAGATATGTTATGATCCTTTGTACACTTGACGGAAAAGAGGGAGGATTCACTCGACGAACATGTAACAGGACCACGTAAAAAAAATGTTTTTTTCAATGTACGATTCATTATGATATTATCATAACTGACATGTAACCTCGCTTATGACACACACCCATGGTATACCTATAGGAAATTTGATTGCAACTAGTCCAACTGTGCTTCCAATTATGAAATGAATGCCCCTTGATCCCTCAACTATTCGATAGACGTTTTTAGTTCCCTGCAAATGAATGAATGAACCTTTTTAACATATTTTTAATCCTACAAAATAGCCCCCCCCCTACTGTACGCACTTTAGCCATTGCCGTATCCGGCCAACCCCGATCACACTGTCATATCAACATACTGAACGATTGTGCAAATAAAGGTTTTCCAAACTATGAACGGGTATTGCATGCTTTATTTAAAATGTGGGATCAGCGGGAGAGTTTTTTTCTGTGCACCCTACTTTGCTCTCTCTTTAAGGTTATTAGAAGATGGTTGCCCAGCCCCGGATGGAGGATCGAATCTAAGACACGATACTCTGCCGTCAAATATGCGACTGACTCAGGGACTCGCGCATGGAGAAAGACCTCGACTTCTGAGGATGGGTAAAGCGAAACGGTGTAAATGATGGAATATAAAGGATGGGTAAAGTGAAACGATGTAAATGATAGAATATTATAAAGATACGACACTCAAAGGTACTAGGGAACAGAGTTGACCGAAGAGCTGATAAACCTTAGAACATCACAGCGTTGAAAGAGATTTAAGGACCCCGATAGCTAACTACACCTACCAACTAGAAACCTTGCGCTAAGTGCTTCTGATTCTCTAACGTTTCCCTACTCACAGCCTATAAGGACACACTGCCCCCCTCCCCCTTGGCTCCAGAAACCAAAACCCCAGGGATTCTATCCCGAGGAGATAAGACGAGTATGAGGTAAGTAAAAGACTTTCGTACCCGTGCTTTTGATATGCTCGAATGTTGTCCCCCCCCCCCTCCCCTCTTTTCCTCCCCCTACAGGCCACATCGGAATCACGACCGAGGTATGGTGAAGATCTGAAGCCTCGCCATGTCTGATACACGAAGCGGACTAACACTGCCAGGTGGCACCTAAGCACACCCACAAAACTGCTCTTGTAACGACAGAACCAATAAGTTGTATGACATGACGAAGAACGATCACCCTTAATCCGTGTTGCGTGAATGGACACATGTCATGTATGTCTGAAACTATGAGAGAATGTTTGTGTATGACTGAAGCGTTGACTTAACTGGTCAAAGGACCGAGAATGCAAGAAATGCGACACAATGGTGCCCTTTTTACTCGATGCATGTCCCCTGTACCCGGCCTAATGCTTGTCCATCCCAAACTGCATGCTTTCAAAATTCTAACACAGACCCGTAATGTCTTATGTTGTGTAATGCACTGAATAGCCTATCTTAATACACGGCCACTCCCCATGTCGCACGTGTACTATTTAGCCTGTTGTTGCACATCTCTCTCTCTCTCTCTCTCTCTCTCTCTCTCTCTCTCTCTCTCTCTCTCTCTCTCTCTCGCTCTTCCGAACGACTAGCACCTAAATTGGCAAACCACCACCCCTAGTGCACCACCCAATTGGCTCCAAATACCGCAAGTATTTGTACAAAATTTATCCTAAATAAAATCACCCTGATGCCGTGTCACTACCTCTCCTTTCTGCTAAAAATTGATGAAACCGAGAATTGGCCATAAGGGAAAGGACAGGTAAGACGACTGAGGTTCCCTAATCTGACCCGTAATAAGGGAACTACATGTCAGCGGCTTCTATGACAAAAAAAAAAAGAGATGCCTCAGATAACGCGACCTTCCCCATCCCGAATTGTCGCAATACCCAAACAGTAAAGGTGATCGAAACATCCCCATCTTCCCAGAACGCCCCCAGTTTTGTATCAGCTGCCCCAGACGAGAGGTTTAAAACTGTCCCTCACCCCCGGTTGTAAGAGATGGGTCGATTTACGACTAACGCAGGCCAGCCATTGTTCCTAGAAATGATTTGTTGATAAGCAAACTACAGAGTTTGGAATTCGAGAAATATCACTGAACGCTTACCAACTGAACTGTGGCCTTCTGCTAAATAATGCCCTTATAACACAAAGCAAGACGATAGTCCCTTACCACAGTTTTCTATGTCCCTAGTCGCTTTCCATAAGACCCCGTTTTTTTTTTTAATTAAGTAGTCAGGTTGTAAGAGGCTATGTAGGAACCAGAATGATGTTTACAAAGTTAAGATTAGACCGAAGTGAAGAAATCGTTGCAATGAACCCAGTTGAAAGTAAAATGTTTAGCTGAAAGGCAGGATGCATTGATAGAATGAAAAATGTTTAGCCTATGTTCGTCCCTCAGAAAGATACCTATCAGACCATGGTGATAGCACACTGCACCCTTTTTTAAATATAAAGCCCTGGAGAACGGTATAGCTTTGTAAGGCTCGTATTAGGAAGGTGGGTCTCCGTCAGAAGAACTGACGTAACTGTAATGCAATAAAAGGTACCAGATCTCGTACCACGACCAACAAACACCAAAGAAATAGTTGCGAAGGAAAGTTATAGTAAATCCAGCAAGCCCATCATCAATCATTTATATGTTAGTTGTGAACCCCAATATAACGGACGTTTCCCATTTGCCTGAAGCTGGGAGAGAAATAGACTTATGTGATTACCTTCCTCTGCCAATTCTCTAAAGATTGTCTTTTCAAACTCATTTAAGGGTACAACTGTCGGAGGAAAGAAGGACCGGATGTGGGAGCACGTGGCCTGACTACAGATTATGGAACATCTGCGACATTGGCCAAGGCAAGACCGCGACAGTAAGGAGCTGCAGGACGAGGCACTGTTTTCGACAAAATGAGAGGAAAGGGCTGACCTGATGCCCCTGCTCGATGTTCAACGTATGCCGAAAAGTCCCCGCTCTCTGAACTCGGTCATGAGCCCGCCTACCTGAAATTTTCCGTCCCCCTAGTCTGTTCCCGATCTGGCCCTGCTCCATCCCCCTTTTTCTCCGACCTACCCTAAGGACTGCTCACACACACATTTCTTCCATCTGAACTTTTTGACAATCAACTCAAAGGACACAGGGCGAAAAGGACCTTTTTGACCAGAAACGCGAGGAAAAGGTCGTGCCCTGCAACGCGGGACCTAGAATAGAGCTGGACCCGTAGCTCCACCGCCGGTGCTCCACAGTGCCAACAGAAGACGACAAAGAATGCTGAGAACTCACTAACTTAGAACATTGACACCCTTAATTATCGTTTCTACTATGTCTCATTTCTCTCCCAGCCACCATTGTATTGATTATGCTCCAACCAAATATGAACAGAACTTACATATGTAATGACCTATCAGTTTACATTCCGAACGACTATAAGTAGCTATGAAATGTACTCAATGCTCTCACTACAGAATCATTTTTGTCCGATATTGCATTACTATGACTTTCCTGCAAACGAGTTTTTATCGATAGACCCGCCTCCTAAGACGAAAGATTTTAAATGTAATGTTTATAGCTCCTTCACCTGGGTACCTACTTCTTTTCTTATGACCACCACAGTAGACATGAATAGGAAATAGGCCAGCAAGATGTCTTGGATATGTTAAAGGGAGGACTGTGGAAAATTAGTACGGTTTGGTAAACATTATCTGCGCCATCTTGCCTTTTCCCCTGATGCCACACTTTTTGTCGTGCGCACCTGCCATTTTAGGTGCCTCGATCAGAACCACCCTTTTGCATGCCACTGGCCCCCAGCATAGCCCTTCGCCCTCACAAAACCCGCACGCTGACAAACCCCCTCGCTCGCACATGCTTTGGGTCATAAACCCCTCTTCAGCGCAGCTCTGCCTCAGAACCCCATCCTGTTCCCAGCGCGACACCTCCCTTCATTCCTTTCATGGTCCCAGGCCCTTTTGATACAAACCCCCTTTTCCTGTGTGCCCGTTTGTCTTCCTCGTTCCCAGGCCGACACCTAGCTCTGCCGATACTGTTTATTGCCCCTCCCCGTACAGTAGAAAGCTTCCCTCATCAAAGGACCCCCGAGTTGATCAAAGCCCCCACCCTATGAGATCCGATCAAACCCCCACATTCCATGAATCGGCGGAATGCCCAGCTGTGCGATAATCATCACCCGTTGTGACCGGGGTGGGGACTTCAACTGTAAATGCGTGTGGGAACGGGCCTGAAGGGGAGATTCGGAGGATATCCTTTCATACTTCAAAGCATTACAAGACTGTTTTACCTGCAATAAAATTCATTTAACTGTGTATAAGAGGCCAGGCCTCAGAGATGCGGTTATAGCACCTCAGGACGATACCTGCTGTCTGAACTGATGTGTTCTCCTCCGGAGAGAATAAACCTTGTTTCCTGCCTTCCCGTCTCCAGCGCCTGCCTCTTCATTGATTAATATTTTGTGGGTTAAAGAGGCGATACCGCCGGGGAAATATCGATTGTCCCTGACTTAGATTCAACAGTGTGCTATGCATGTTGATGTAGGGGAACGAGCAGACAGGTCATAAAACATTCCCCTTGACCCCCCACATACCCTTTTGTTTCTAATATTAAGTGCAACTTCTAGTTGCGGGTCTATTGAATCAGGATGTAAACGTAGTTCAGTTTGCATCTCTTAGCTCACCCAACTCAATTGTGTGTGTAGCCCCATGTCTTCCTCCACTGACATCCGAGGGTAATTTTCCCATCCGTAATGTCTTATCAAAATAACTCTCCATGGAGTCGTGTCACCTGACCTACTACACAAGTGACTTAATTAATAGTCTTATATCGGTTTTCCACTCTGAGTTACCTGCTGAGTCACTCCCAATTGGAGGTCTCCTTGCACTACATTCTTCACCTCGCTATTACCCACTATGCCATGTAGTCGATGGGTGATCACTATCCACTCCATCTGTTAGTGGTTGTTTTCATAGTGTGAATTGTGCATTCACAAATCATTCACCCCCCAACTACTAGATAAATTCTTCCCACAATTGCGGTGTTATACATTGCTATTCCCGGATTGATGAGTTCAACCGGTCTCATGTCTGAGGAGCTGGGTAGGCGATTGCGTCCTCATTTTTGCTCAAGCCGAGCGGAATTATTTATCTGATTCTGGATTTTCAACCCACATAGAATTGAGGTCACTGAGATGGAATCCTCTTATCCCGCGGGTGTTGAAATGCTCACTCCGGGCTCTTGTGAGTAATGAGGATTGCGCATGCGCGAGAGAACAGTGTGTGTCAACTCGCCACGCATGCGCCACCAATCAGCGGTTCCTTTCGCGGCTCTCCCGCGATCTTGTTAATTCATCAAAGAATGAGGAATCTGTTAATGTTTGCATGGAGGCTATTTAAGGAGGAAGGGCGTTCTTGCAACTCACCTCCACTTCCGCTCGTTTTCAGAGCTGGGGCACCGACGGACAGGTGAGACTCGCAGGGTTTTCACTCCGATCCCACGGCGGCTAATTTTGAATTGGAAACTGTGCTATTAGGGTATCCATACTCAAGGAAGCCAATATGGCCCCTCATCCCTACAACTGTGTGTTAGGGTGGATAGATTACCCATTAAGCAATTTACAATGATGAAAAATCTTTTGGTATCTATTCATGGGTGTGGGGTAGGATACCCCCCCATTACCTCAGCGCCATGTTTGCCAATGAGCCATGGGTGTTAATAAAAGATTTCTGTAAAGATTTTCCTAACTGTTTTTCAGCAATTTTGTTACTACTTTTTCGAAGTGAGTTATTTTTAGGCACCTAGCAGGGCCAGGACAGTGCTCTCATATAGTGAAACATTGTTAGTTGTGCGATTCCAATGCGCACTTTGTAAATTTGGGATGAAGTTGGTGTTTGTTATGATAGTGGGGCTACTATCACACGTTTGTTGGGTTTCAGTGTAAAGCCATTGGTCTAAACACGGTAAAGTTATATGCTTACTGTGTCTTTTATTTTTACACTATAGAGCGGGGCCTCATTCCCCCGAGCGGTTGGCGGGTGAGGTGAGGTCATCACCCACACAAAGCTGGGTGAGTATCACCGTGAGGAAATGCCTCAATGTGGTCGAGCTAGTATGCTCTTTATAAATGCAGAATGCAAATTATTCATGCATGTGTGCCTGCACGGTCCCTGTGTTTGTGCGTTGGTGGGTGTATGTGGAACTCGGCGTTGTCTGACATACTGTCTCTTTGCTTTTTTGTTAGGAAGAAGAATCATTCCTTTCCCTCCAGTGGACATTTAAGTATTTAAAGTCCTGGTACATATGTAACTTTTATAGTACATGCTTGAATTCTCCTGGTATATATGTAACTTTTTTAGTACATGTTTGAATTCTTCACCAATACACTTTATATGTAGTGGCAGTAGCTATATATTTTTTTCAATCGGTCCTGAAGAAAGCCGGGTCAGATGCCCCCATGGCTGAAACATGTCGACCAAACTGCACAGCGCTAGAGGGTAGTCTCACCACCCAGCGTGTTTTTAACCTTTGACACCAGGACTTCTGTTTAAACGTCTTCTGTAGTCCTGGTAGCCAATTTTATTATTATTATTTGAGCACTGCACTTTCTTCATTCACATCATTTGTAGATGTAGATTATGATCACCACTCCCGCACCGGCACTATTTGGGCGGACTTGGGTGGGCATGATCAACAGTTCCCACGTGACGTAAACTCCACCACATGGGTGGTCTGATGGGAATTGTTTCAGCCTCCCGTCACCAATAGCCGATACCTTTGGCAGCCTTGCTTCACGCATCCACCACCAGTACTGCACGGGTACTGTTGTAGGCACACACCATTCCTTGACTTGATCTGCTCTATTGTGTGCTATGCATGTTGATGTAGGGGAACGAGCAGACAGGTCATAAAACATTCCCCTTGACCCCCCACATACCCTTTTGTTTCTAATATTAAGTGCAACTTCTAGTTGCGGGTCTATTGAATCAGGATGTAAACGTAGTTCAGTTTGCATCTCTTAGCTCACCCAACTCAATTGTGTGTGTAGCCCCATGTCTTCCTCCACTGACATCCTAGGGTAATTTTCCCGTCCGTAATGTCTTATCAAAATAACTCTCCATGGAGTCGTGTCACCTGACCTACTACACAAGTGACTTAATTAATAGTCTTATATCGGTTTTCCACTCTGAGTTACCTGCTGAGTCACTCCCAATTGGAGGTCTCCTTGCACTACATTCTTCACCTCGCTATTACCCTCTATGCCATGTAGTCGATGGGTGATCACTATCCACTCCACCTGTTAGTGGTTGTTTTCATAGTGTGAATTGTGCATTCACAAATCATTCACCCCCCAACTACTAGATAAATTCTTCCCACAATTGCGGAGTTATACATTGCTATTCCCGGATTGATGAGTTCAACCGGTCTCATGTCTGAGGAGCTGGGTAGGCGATTGCGTCCTCATTTTTGCTCAAGCCGAGCGGAATCATTTATCTGATTCTGGATTTTCAACCCACATAGAATTGAGGTCACTGAGATGGAATCCTCTTATCCCGCGGGTGTTGAAATGCTCACTCCGGGCTCTTGTGAGTAATGAGGATTGCGCATGCGCGAGAGAACAGTGTGTGTCAACTCGCCACGCATGCGCCACCAATCAGCGGTTCCTTTCGCGGCTCTCCCGCGATCTTGTTAATTCATCAAAGAATGAGGAATCTGTTAATGTTTGCATGGAGGCTATTTAAGGAGGAAGGGCGTTCTTGCAACTCACCTCCACTTCCGCTCGTTTTCAGAGCTGGGGCACCGACGGACAGGTGAGACTCGCAGGGTTTTCACTCCGATCCCACGGCGGCTAATTTTGAATTGGAAACCGTGCTATTAGGGTATCCATACTCAAGGAAGCCAATATGGCCCCTCATCCCTACAACTGTGTGTTAGGGTGGATAGATTACCCATTAAGCAATTTACAATGATGAAAAATCTTTTGGTATCTATTCATGGGTGTGGGGTAGGATACCCCCCCATTACCTCAGCGCCATGTTTGCCAATGAGCCATGGGTGTTAATAAAAGATTTCTGTAAAGATTTTCCTAACTGTTTTTCAGCAATTTTGTTACTACTTTTTCGAAGTGAGTTATTTTGAGGCACCTAGCAGGGCCAGGAAGGTGCTCTCATATAGTGAAACATTGTTAGTTGTGCGATTCCAATGCGCACTTTGTAAATTTGGGATGAAGTTGGTGTTTGTTATGATAGTGGGGCTAC
Source organism: Lissotriton helveticus (assembly GCF_964261635.1). Classification (NCBI taxonomy): domain Eukaryota; kingdom Metazoa; phylum Chordata; class Amphibia; order Caudata; family Salamandridae; genus Lissotriton; species Lissotriton helveticus. The sequence continues at coordinate 706,087,218 of NC_136072.1, forward strand.
TATCACACGTTTGTTGGGTTTCAGTGTAAAGCCATTGGTCTAAACACGGTAAAGTTATATGCTTACTGTGTCTTTTATTTTTACACTATAGAGCGGGGCCTCATTCCCCCGAGCGGTTGCCGGGTGAGGTGAGGTCATCACCCACACAAAGCTGGGTGAGTATCACCGTGAGGAAATGCCTCAATGTGGTCGAGCTAGTATGCTCTTTATAAATGCAGAATGCAAATTATTCATGCATGTGTGCCTGCACGGTCCCTGTGTTTGTGCGTTGGTGGGTGTATGTGGAACTCGGCGTTGTCTGACATACTGTCTCTTTGCTTTTTTGTTAGGAAGAAGAATCATTCCTTTCCCTCCAGTGGACATTTAAGTATTTAAAGTCCTGGTACATATGCAACTTTTATAGTACATGCTTGAATTCTCCTGGTATATATGTAACTTTTTTAGTACATGTTTGAATTCTTCACCAATACACTTTATATGTAGTGGCAGTAGCTATATATTTTTTTCAATCGGTCCTGAAGAAAGCCGGGTCAGATGCCCCCATGGCTGAAACATGTCGACCAAACTGCACAGCGCTAGAGGGTAGTCTCACCACCCAGCGTGTTTTTAACCTTTGACACCAGGACTTCTGTTTAAACGTCTTCTGTAGTCCTGGTAGCCAATTTTATTATTATTATTTGAGCACTGCACTTTCTTCATTCACATCATTTGTAGATGTAGATTATGATCACCACTCCCGCACCGGCACTATTTGGGCGGACTTGGGTGGGCATGATCAACAGTTCCCACGTGACGTAAACTCCACCACATGGGTGGTCTGATGGGAATTGTTTCAGCCTCCCGTCACCAATAGCCGATACCTTTGGCAGCCTTGCTTCACGCATCCACCACCAGTACTGCACGGGTACTGTTGTAGGCACACACCTTTCCTTGACTTGATCTGCTCTATTGTGTGCTATGCTCCAGGCTCGCCCCAGCTTCCCTGCAAAGGAGAAGCTCCTCAGACCTTGCTGGTCTGACTCGAAGCCAATCTTCCTTTCCTGCGTGGATTGCGTTTGCCAAGGCTTGTTGGGTTCAATACGGATACCGACATGGCAGTCAACTAGATCCTTTGTGGGACAGCTGGAATCCAGCTCCTGGTCGTCGTCGACACCTCCTGGTCCTCGTGGCTGCAGAGACAATCTTCACCTTCTTCACCTGAAACACTCGATATCGCCTGGTTCCTTCCTGGTTCCTTCCTGGTCACTGGCTAGTGACCCAGACTCTGTCCTCTTTGCTTTCAGGTTCTTCACATCTTCGATCCACCCTTAGATCCACCCGGACACTTTTCTCTTGGTCGCTTGCAGGACTTCTTTGCAGCTCTCCATAGGAAACAGCGATTAAACCTGACACGAAAGACACCTATGCACCCGGCTTCCCTGGGTGAGGTAACTCGAGTACTCCAGTGATCCCGTGGGTGTTGTGTCTCGAAGAGTCCTAGTTTAAAAGGGTTTTACCACAGTCCATCCGGAAGTGTCCTTAATCAACTACTTTGTAACTATTACGTTCCCATTATAAATCTATGGTAACCCGCGACTGTGTTTAGACACTGCACGTGTCTCCCGTGGGCTTCCTACTTCCAATAATTTGGTTGTCCAGTGTAGCCCCAGCGATTCCCTAGGCTCTAGGCCGATTCAGTATTCCTGAAGTGGTTCTTATACCACTTACTTAGTATATGGTTCGTGGGGCCCCTAGGGCAGAATTGCATTTGTGCAACTTATAGTATGCTTAATGAGTAACTTGTGATGTATCTCGATTTCTGACCTCATAAAGAGTCCAGAGGGGTTGTGTTAGAAATATTTACATATATATTTGATATATACCTTGTGTGGTGTCCTTTCATTTGGTATTCAATGGATTATATATGGTAAAACAGCTGACTTCACATGCTCTCTGAAGTTTTAACCTAATACTGCTGGTCCATGCTACCACTAGGATAGCTTGTGTATAAGGTTATCTTTACAACCACCATCAATAAGGGTCGTTTAGAATGGTGCAAGGTGCCCACTAGAATAGTGGACATCATATTCCAGGCTAGCTTCTCACAGGCATTGACATTGTGGGGCCACTGGACCCCAAGACAGCCATGGGCAACAGGTTTATCCTGGTCTTGGTGGACCATGCTACCTGGTACCCGGAAGCGATCCCACACAAGACAGTGACGGCCCCTGTGGTGGGACGTGAACTGATGGGGATTTTCTCCTGTATGGGGTGCCCCAGAGAGGTGGTGTCTAACCAAGGTACAAACTTCATTTCCACTTATATGAAGTCTCTTTCGAAGGAGTGTGGTGTTACCTAAAAGTTTACTACTCCTTACCACCCACAAGGAAATGGGCTGGTTGAGAGATTCAACCTGACCCGTTAGGCATGATTATGGGTCTTGAGGAACCTATGAGGCCTAAGTGGGATGTCCTCTTGCCATGCCTTCTTTTTGCTTACCGTGAGATGCCACAAAAGTTCCTAGGGTTCAGCCCCTTTGAACTGTTGTATGGACACCCGGTAAGAGGACCTTTGAGTCTGGTCAAGGAAGGCTGGGAGCAATCTCCCAGGAAACCTCCCCATGATTTATACAGTTAGATGCTGGCCTTCAGGAACCAGACTCGGCGATTCAGACAACTCGCTCAGGCGAATCTGGAAGCCAGCCAGGAGGACATGAAGCGGTGGTACAATCAGAATGCCACTCTGATTCAGCTTCATTATGGATAGAAAGTTTAGGTCAGAAAGTTTAGGTCATGGCCCCTCAACTTGTGCGCTCCAGTACAGGTGGACTGGACCATTTGAGGTGGTGAAGCGCAAGAGTGATGTCACCTATCTGGTGAACTTGCAGTTTCCCAGGAACGTTTCGAGGGTCCTGCATGTTAACCCCCTAAAGCCCCACTTAGAAAGGTCTGAAGTGAGCATGTTCCTAGCAACAGATGATGGAATGGAAGAGTAGACAGAGCCTCTTCCTGGCCTCCTGTTTGCAACAGAGCAAGATGGGTCAGTGGATGGTGTCAGCCTCTCTGCCACACTGACCCCTGATCAGCAGCAAGATTGTCGCCAACTGTTGGGACAATTCTCTGATCTATTTTCCTTGATTCCTGGTGTCACAGAGTGATGCGTCCATGATGTGGACACTGGGGACAATACTCCTGTGAAGCACAAGGCTTACAGGGTGACTGACAAGGTCAGAGCTTACATTAAGGAGGAAATCTCCAAAATATTTGCCTTAGTGGTGAGTGAGTCTTCTAGCAGTCCTTGGCCATCCCAGTGGTTTTAGTCCCAAAGGCTGCTGCGCCTGGTGCCACACCTGAACTCCGGTTCTGTGTGGACTACCGAGGACTCAATTCAGTCACCAAGACTGACGCGCACCCCATCCCCAGAGCTGATGAGCTCATTGATTGGTTAGGGGCTGCACGGTACCTTAGCACGTTTGGTTTGACATCTGGGTACTGGCAGATCGCTTTGACTGATAGGGCCAAAGAGAGGTCAGCATTCTTCACACCAGATGGGCACTACCAATTCCGGGTTATGAACTTTGGGATGAAGAATGCCCCTGCCACTTTTCAGAGGTTGGTCAAGCAGGTGTTGGCTGGACTGGAGGATTTCAGTGCCGCCTACCTGGATGACATTGCAGTGTTCTGCGCCAGTTGGGAAGAACATCTTCGCCACCTCTGGGAAGTGTTGATGGCACTGCGAAAGGCAGGCCTCACGATCAAGGTGAGTAAGTGCCAAATCGGGCAGGGTTCCGTGGTGTACTTGGGGCACCAGGTATGGAGCGGCCAGGTGGCGCCCCTGCAACCCAAGATTGATACCATCCTGGCATGGAAACCGCCAAAGACTCAGACACAGGTGAGAGCCTTTTTAGGACTCACGGGGTACTACATGAGGTTTGTCAAGGGGTATGGCAACATTGTTGCACCCTTGACTGAGCTGACTTCCAGGAAGTAGCCCAAGAAAGTGAACTGGACTGACACCTGTCAGAAGGCTTTTGACGCCTTGAAGACTGCCATGTGCACAGCACCCGTGCTTCAGGCACCCAACTTCTCAAAATAATTATTTGTTCAGACAGATGCTTTGGAGCATGGTGTGGGGGCTGTTCTATCGCAGATTAATGAAAAGGGCCTAGACCAACCTGTAGCCTTCATCAGTAGGAGGTTACTTCAATGGGAACAGAGGTGGAGTGCAAATGAGCGTGAGGCATTTGCTGTGGTCTGGGCACTGAAGAAGTTGAGACGATACTTGTTTGGGACTCACTTCCTGGTTCAGACCGACCACAGGCCCCTCATATAATTGATGCAGATGGGGGGTGAGAACCCAAAGTTGTTGAGGTGGTCCATTTCCCTACAGGGTATGGACTTTACGGTGAAACACCACCCTGGTACAGAACACGCCAATGCTGATGGTCCATCCATATTTTTCCACCATAGTGAAGAGAACTCCCAAGGGGAAGGGTAGTTCTCCCCACGTTTTAGTTGGAGGGAACACGTGTTTGACTTGGCATCATTGGCGTGAGTCTCCCTTCCATTTTTTACTGATTGCCTCCTCTGTTTTTGATATGTTTTGCTGGTTATATGCTTTGCGCACTGTGCCACTGCTATTCAGTGCCACAGTGCAAGTGCTCCCTATGATAAATTGATGTACTGATTAGTGATTCCATGATTGGGTTATTTGATTTACTTGTCAGACCCTAGTACAGTGCACCATGTGTGCCCAGGGCTTGTAAATCCAATGCTGCTGGTGGGCTTGCAAATTGCCAACACAGGGTTTGGCTAACGCGCAGCAAGGCCATGCTAACATAGAAATTAACAAAGTGAAATGCCAATGCTGCCACTTAATTTCACAATTTCAAGAAGGAAAAAGATTAAAACAGATCCTTCTCAACCACTTTTTCTGTTTAAATTAATCTATTTTAATTAGACCAATTTTGAAATATTTTCGTCCAATGAAACAATGTACCACAATTTAATAACATTAAAAAAACAAGCATTTACAAAAAAAAAAACAACGATGAAATTACCCTTTGTGACCCTTCTAGTAATTCTCTTAAAAAATTCGCCACTCCAGTCATCCTATCATGCATATTTCATACTCATACTCAACTGGTTGCCACATTAATTTTGACATACTCTCAACATTCATTCTAAACCCACCCTGGGAAAGCCTAAACAACATGATTTCTTGAAAAGGCAATCTATTTTTACTATTTACTAACAATACCAAATAGAACACAAGGCCGTCAATATTAAACAAAACAATCTAAAATATCAGAAAAATCGAATTTGTTCGTTGGCCTAAAGATGACATGGTCTGTGCGTTTCGAAACTCTTTCCTTCGAGGGATTGTCCTCAGGACAAATAATTTCTTTTCAGACAAGTGAATCGCATCAGAGCCCACTCTCATGTGTTGATTGTTTACTAGAAGTGCGCCATGTCTTTGATTAAGGGCCTCAGTCCGGAATTGCTGCAAAGTCTCAACTTATTGAATATTTAGCTTCTTTTAGTTGATGGTCTTAACGGGGGAACCAGGGTTTCTCTGCAGTTAAAAAAAAATGGGAACTGGATCCTAATTACTTCTGGACGGTCAGCCACGATTCAAACTGGAGGACGCTCGCTCACTAGTCAGATGGGTTTGCAGCACTGGTTGTGCCACCCACAGAAGCAGCTTGTAAATTGTGTCTCAGGCCTGCCATTGCAAGGCCTACGTGCAGTCTGTGACTGCAATGTCGACTTGGCAAGTGCACCCACTTGCTAGTCCCTAAACCTTCCTTTTTCTTCATATCAGACACCCGTATTGTAGGCCCAATGGCAGGGTGCATTGTAAGTATAAGGGAGGGCATGCCCTGGTGTGTGTAGCATGTCCTAATAGTGAATTACAGCCATTTTAGTTTTTCACTATTGCAAGACTCCCTGTTCTCCATAGGCCAGAATGGGCAGTTCGATTATTACATCTTATAATACTAACTGACTCAGGGAACATGGTGGAAAATCAAATTTAGTATGCCTGAACTCAGAATGATAAAATACATCTTTTAGTAAAGTTGGTTTTAACATTCTGTGTTTGAAAATACCACTTTTAGAAAGTAGGTATTTTCTTGCCTAACTGTCCAGGCCTGCCTCTGCTAGGTTGTGTATTGCTTGTCTGGAGTTTGTGAGTGACACGGCTGGAGGATTCCAGGAGACAGGCTGGGGCAGCCCAGTGGTGAATAGCGAGATTTGCATCTATATGGGAGGGAGGAGTTGCATCTGGGACCTGAATAGGTCTTCCTATTGTAGAGGGCCTTCCCTCTACAATGCTGGCTCCCCTCCCGTGGCTTGTCTGATGTCTCTGCCCTGCACTGTGAAAGGAGATAAGGAATCTTGTCAACAAAGTACTCCAGGGCTGTGCCTTCCCTCCAATGTGCTGGCTCCACCTCCTGTGGGGCGTCTGATGTGTCTGCCCTGTACTGTGAAAGGAAAGAAGGAGTCCTGTAAACAATGTGCTCAGGAACAGGTTTGGACTAGGCAGAGGCCTCTCTGCCTTCAGAGAACAAAGGATTTTGCGGTATAAATATTGGGACTCAGACCCAAGAATTTTATATCACTTTTGGGAACAAGACAAACCTTTTGCCAAGGAGAAGAACCAAAGGAATCTGCAGTAGTTTGACTGCCCCTCTGCCAGTGTGCTGTTTGCTGGGTTGGCCTGCAGTAGTTTCTTCATTGCCAAGGAAAGGAGAAGGAACTTTTTTTTAAGGAATTTCATCATCTGACAGAATATTCTCCAAGGGCTTGAACTTGTGCTTGCCTCCTGCTGAAGTGTCAGGGACAAAATACTTCACTACCAGCTCCCCTGTAAATTTCCTTGCTGTGAATTCTATCTACAGACATTTGCGTGTCGCTGGGAGCTGGAAGCGCGATGCATCAAGAAGAAGTGTGTCGCCGCCGCAGCTAAAATCATTGTATCGCCGGAGAAGCTGTGCCTCACTCTGCCTGGTATTCAAGGCCTTGCATGGAATGGGCTCTACCTCCTTGCAACGCAAATTTGAGTGGTATTTTCCTGCTCGAACATTACGCTCCTCTGGGGAAAAATTGATAAAAATCCCTAGAGTTAAAAAAGTTAGAGCTGGGGGTAGATCCTTTGAGGTCGTGGCTGCAAAGCTCTGGAGCACCCTACCTTTTGAGCTGAGACAAATTAGTGATCTCCTGCCATTTAGAAGGAAGCTAAAAACATGGTTATTTCCTAAAATCTAGGGTTTCAGTAGGTTCTGAAGAAGGTAGGCTATAATAACTCACTATTAGCGCCAGGATGCCTGACAGATGACAGTGCGCTCTAGAAATGCAATAAATAAATAATAATGAATACATAAATAAATAAATAAATAAATACGTTTTCCGCCGCCACATCTCCCAGGAAGCGTGTGTTCATCGAAGTTGCCTGCTGTTGCATCAACAGAGAAGCGTGACGCAATCAAGAGAGTCGCCATCGCATCACCTGAGGAGCGTGTCGCAGGGCCTGCAGCGGCTGCAAAGTACACAGTTGTCGCAGGGCTGCCAGGGCGTAAATGCATCGTCATCACATCGTCGCATCAAGGGCGCCATCTTCCCGCATCGCACCCGGAACATCGCATCACAGCACCATCTTGTGCATCACAGCGGGCCCGTAGGCCGAGAGTCTACGCATCATCTCTGCACCGGTAAGGATCACGGCGCATCCCCTGCTCTGCGCAAGCATTTAGGCACGACGCATCCTTTCCCCAGATCACGGAACCGATGCATCTCCCACTCTGTGAGTCTTTTGTTTGTTTTGCGTGACGCATCCAGGTACTTTGTTGAGAACTTTGTCGCATTTATCATCAACTTGAACTAAGCAACTTTTTTCATTTTTAAGTCAACTTTAAGTACAGTATTGTGGATGTTTGTCGTTTGTGTTCTTGTGTTAAGTCTATATAAAGAATACTTATTTTTATAAAACCTGTTTTGTGTTCATCTGTAGTGTTTTCACTGTATTACCGTGTATATTCAGAAATGCTTAACACACTGCCTCTGAGATAAGCCTGTCTGATCGTGCCAAGCTACCAAGGGGGTGAGCAGGGGTTATCTAGGAGTGTAATCCCCTTATCCTGACTTAGAAGCAAGGGTCCCTTTTTGGTCAAAAGGTGTCCACCATTGCCAACTAGAAACCCCCAGTTCTAACAGGCTGGCTTAGGTTTTCAGATTTAAGTTAAACTATTACTATTATGGCATCAATGAGAGATTTAAAAAACGTATAGGTTTGCTAGGTTTCACTGTATAAATGTGGTGTGTCCATGTTGCGTTTTGGGACGTTTCCTTTTTTTCTTTTTTTTTTTAAGTTTTCCTGTTTCGAACAACAATAAATCAAATAATCTTACATATAGCACAGTCACTTGTCCAAGATGTACAAATGAAAAAGAAGGAACAAAATAGAAAAAACAGTCCTTAACCAGCATTAGACAGGATAAACATAGATTCAAAGACAATTTGCTTTTAGACATTCTCCTTCCACCTCATAATAGGTTCCCAAATGTGTTTCCCAAGAATTCTACATTTTTTCCCCTTCCTATCGTATATCCCTTTTTCCAAATTATACACTGACAACAGTCTAGCCAACCATTGATGGAAGGTTGGGGCTGCCTTATCCAACCATGCTATTGCCACACACATTCTTAAAAATGATATAGCCATAAATAAGAAGTAATGCAAGCTACATTGCTCATGCCCCCACCTACCCCAAGAATGATCCAAGCTGGCGTGAGGGTAACGTTAATTCCTAAAGTTTTGCCCAAAAAAGATTCAATGGCCCTGTGTAACGATTGAAGTTGAGAACAATATGCAAAGACGTGAATGATATCGGCCTCAACGCTATCGCACTGGGGACACTTAGGGGCATATGTAGGTAATTTCCATTTTGCGATTCCCAAATAGCGATTTTTAAGCAATCGCTATTTGAGAATAGCAAAATGGAATGTAGGTAAAAATGCGCAATTTTTTTGCGAATCTCTAACATTCCTTAATTGCGATTCGCAAATTGCGAATCGCAATTAAGGAATGAGTGTCCCATTCATTCCTACGGGCTAAGAGGCCCATAGGAATGAATGAGGATACATTCTCCAATTGAGATTTTCTATGAGAAAATCGCAATTTGAGAATCGAAATTCCAAGGGTGTCCAAAGGACACCTGTTGCACCCCTGGAATGTGCCTCTAAGTACATGTGGCACACATACATGCCCTAAGGGCATGTCTGTGCGCCACATGGCACTTTGATTTAAAAAAAAATGCATTTAGAAAGGGAATCGCAAAATACCATCTAATTGGAGTAGGTGGTATTTTGCGATCCCTTAAGCCAAAATCGCATTTTAAAATTCACTCCTACATAGCATATAAGGAATCGCAAAATTGTGATTCCTTAAATGCTTGAGCAAAATAAGGACTCGCAATTTTTGTGATTCCGTAATTTGCTAATGTGCACCTACATACCAAAGCACCATTTGCGATTCGCAAACGCCGAAATTCGCCGAGTTTTGGCATTTGCGAATCGCAAACGCCTACCTACATATGCCCCTTAGTTCCTGTTGTTCCCCCACACTGAGCAGTCCTAGCAGGTGTGTGGTACAGGGAGTATATCGTTTTATAGTGTTGGGCCTGCAATGCTGAAGAGCAGAGTATGGACCGCCCAAACTCGAGAGAATCCTGAAAACAGTCCTGGTCCACCTGAAGCTTATCTGCCCATTTCCTTCCATATTTTTCCAGGTCATCACTTTTTAAGACAGATAGCTCTGAGTAGAACCTTCTACTAGAGCACTCTGCTCCCCCTCAATTAGATCAAATATCTTATTTATACAGAACCCGGCAGAGCCACCCTGTTTTTTGTTAAATAACTCTGGATTTGTAAAAATTTAAAAAGGTTATTACTAACAATACCATACCTCCCCTGAATATCAGTGAACTGAAGGACTCCATTAGCCCCAATCAAATCACCCAGTTTCCGAATCCCCCGTCGCTCCCAATCATTCATAACAGAATCTGCGAATATTTCTCCCGGGAGAGAAACATTCTTTTCAATCCGAGTATAGGCATTGAATCTGCCCAGGTGTAGTTGTTTACAAAATGACGCCCAGATTTTATAAGCTGCCATAAGTGTCTTAAACCTAGTTCTTTTAAAATAGCTGGGGTCAGTGTATTTCAGACAATAATTTTCTGCATTCTCGCCGATAAGTATTGCGTATATATCTGTCGAACCTGTCTTGACCTGTGGATATAAGCTGTCACACCCAGTAGTCCACACATATATTGAAGGGCTGCAGCCCAATAATACAACTTAAAATCGGGGACCGCCCAGCCTCCCCTGTCCCTAGGGAGAGTTATAAAGCGAAGGGCTCTCCTGGTCTCCCCATGCGCCCAAATAAATCTGTTAATTAAATGTTCAATTGCAACAAACTATTTGCCTTTGAAAGCCAATGGAATTGTCCTAAATAAATAAAGGAACTTAGGCAGAATTATCATTTTCACAATGTTAGAGCGCCCTATCAGGGAGAGATTAAGGTTGTGTATTCGATCAAGATCCTTCTTACTTTTCGCTATTATAGGTTCAATGTTTTGATCCACGATCTTATCCAGATCTGCTGAAATGCTAATCCCTAAGTACACAGCAGATATAACCACCCGTATATCATCGCAGACCACTGGCTATTCTTAATAATCCGTGTTTTAAGACCATACGCATAGCCTGAAATCCGACCAAATAACGCAGCCTCCCTTTCCACTTCCAGAATAGCGCTAATAGGCGAAGGCGTCACTATCGCAACGACGTCCGCATAGACCAGAGTTTTAAAAACTTGGCCCTGAACCCTAATCGGAAAGATCTGGTCATTTACTTCCAGTTTGTGAATCAATGGGTCCATATAAACCGCAAATAATAAAGGCGAGCATGGACACCCTTGGCGAGTACCCCGTTTAATCTGCACTGCCGAAGTATACCCTCCATTGATTCTAAGTCAAGCTGTAGGGGATTGATAAAGTGCCTGATTCGCCTTGATATACCCCTCCCCAAACCACACCAAGTTAAAGCTGTCCAGGGAAAGTCCCAGGAGACCCGATCAAATGCTTTTTCTGCATCCAAAAACATAACCGCCCTAGGGTCTCTTGAGACTTCTATGGGATCGAATAGGGTGATAACCTTGCGGACGTGCTGTGCAGTGCCCCTCCCTGGGATAAACCCATGTTGGGTAGGACAACCCAATTGCCCTATTATCCTACACAACCTAAGAGCCATTACCTTAGAAAAAAAGATCTTGGCATCCAGGTTCATCCATAACCCCCTCGGCGTCAACCACTCTACCTCCTTTACCATCTGATATTTCTTTAATTTCTCCCAAAGCCGATTTCTGTCTTGTGCGGACCGCGAGGATATGTCCCCCTCGCTCGCTCAATTTGTGGCAGTGCTCCCTTCTTGTCAAATAGGTTGCCGCTGCCTTGATAGCAAAACCCTCATTCACCTCTGCTTTAGTACACAGAATTTTTAAAAGTGCTGGGTCAGAGGAGGCGCCAGACCGGATTGCCAGAGTCAATTCTTCCTCTGCCTCTGAGACTGCTTTAATCCAGCTTATTAACTCTAATCTCCTCTTGTTTTTTGACTATACAGACTATAACTTAATGTCTCGCCACGGATGCCCGCCTTAAAAGCGTCCCAAATTACACCTGAGGAAGTACTACCGCAATTAATCTCCCAGAATGTTGCTATCCAGTCATTCATATGTTTGAGATAACCATCGTTCTTAAGCAACCTCCTTTCAAAAGTCCATGTTCGCACCCACATATCCCCGCCTGTCAATTTTAATGTTAAAACAAGCGGGTTGTGGTCAGAGACCATACGAGGAAACTTCTCTATCTGACTATTTGACAGTAAAGAGTTTGATATGAAAAAATAGTCCAATCTGACACAGACCATATGTGGAGCGGAATAATAAGTAATTCCATCGTCTAGTGGATTCAACCTTGCCAATGCGTCAATTAAAGAAATATGACGTGCTAGATTAGGTATCACTCTACATGTTTTTTCCTCTGGCCTCCCTGTGACAGAACGCTAAGCTCTTGCCTATAAGCCCTTTTGAGTGTTCCCTTTACTTGTTCCTCTTCCCTGATGTTTTTTGTGTGATAAGGTGGGTACAGGCTTGTGTCCTGTCTTGTATATTGTTTGTGAATTATGTTTTACATTGATTGAAAAGTAAATACTAAGACCTCTGCCCGGCTGGGTATGTCATTTGCAGTATAGAAACAACTTTGTCTATATTAATTGATTGAGTATTAATGCTTGTAAGGATACAACAGATGCCTGAGCCTCCACCTTATTTGTACAGTGGCATGGCAGAAATCCGGATAAGCAAAAAAGGTAACCCCTCCAAACGTGCGCCTAGTCTCTGGTTTTGCCTTTTTCACAATCTCTTGCCTAAGGAGAACATTTCCGACATAGACTAAAATTGACCGAGGTCTTGCAACCTGAGATGCCCCAAAATATTTTTTTTTATTCAATGGGAAGCGGTGTGCTCTCTGGACTTCACACTCCCACCCCCAGGACATCAACTCGGGGAAGGCCCATTAAACAGATTTATAACAAATGACCTGACATTCTGCCCATCAACCCCTTCCGCAACCCCCAAAAGTCTTATGTTATTTCATATCTGACGATTCTCAAAATTCTCCAGTTTCCATTGGACATCTTCTCCTGCACCTCCTTGAATGAGTGCCATCTACTCACATCGTCTTCCAGCCTCCCTGTTTTTTCCTCGACATGAGCGACCCTGTCTGCCATTTCGTCATACAGTTTATTCATCTCCCTCATGGTGCTCTAGATTTTCTTCGCTGTCTGCTTAGCTCTTCGGCTCTCCGATCTGGCCTTGCCCTGCATTTGTTTCAGGGTAGTGTACAAAAGATCGAGGTAGGTGGCTTGAGGCGGATTTTCCTGGACCAACTGTGAGTCAACTACTGTACCCTCCTGGTAAAGATGCAAGGTCGCAGAGTAGTCCTAGCACAGCTTCCTATTCGCCCCAGCGTCTAGTGGGCTGAGAGGGGGTTTTGATTTCGCCTTTGTCCTTCTTTTCTGCTGAAAGCCCCTATGAGTCACCGGGGCCTTCTGGACTGACAAACTTGCTGCTGAGTCAGAATCAGAATTGCTACCCAAGCTTCCCTCGCTTGATAACAGGGAGTCTGATTTATCATTGAGAGAGAAGAAACATTCCCCATCCAGGGTGCCAGGAATCACCCTATCTTGTTTTAACATGTGAGCCTGTCCCGTGGCCCCCACATCACCAGACACAGCAGAAACCACAAGGGGGATTTTTCCAAGTCAAATCAGATTATTGCTTAGTAAACTCTCCCCCCCCCCCGCACCGCCTGCAGCTTGGTCGAGGTTAGGACAACTACCATTGTTTACTTCAATGTCAGTCAAGCTCATGCCCCAGCCAGGAGACGTTCCTTTCTCCATGCTCTGTATATCCTGAACATCAGCTTTTGGCCTCGCAGGGCCAGTGCTCGAACTGCCTTGCATTTCGCCGGGGAATACCTGCAACACTGTTTCCGGCTGTTCCAACGGCGCAGCTCCAGCTCCAGCCTCGTTCGCTGCCATCTCCGCTGCCTTCGTGGAAAAGGACTCCTGCAAGGTAGGCTGCCGTAGTACAGGTTCTTTAGGTTCCTTATGTTTACCCCCATCCAAGCCAGCCTTTACTGCTGCCAACTTGGGGATGGCTCCGTTAAGAACTTTTGCGCCGCTGGGCACCGCAGACCCACCGCTCCCGTTGCCTCGTGGGTCATCGGTCTTTTTGGTGGTGCCTCTCCGTGGCTGTGTCATGCCGCGCTGCATGGGGGCCAAAGCTGCCAGGTTTTTCAGTGACTCCATGCCACCGCTGTTCTCCTGCTGCTCCTGTTCTTCCTTCTGGGCAGTAGCTTCTTTCGGTTGCTTAGGCCCCCTAGGAGCCATGCCAAGCTTGCCTCCAAGCCGCTGCAACCACTGAGGGAGCCGATCAGACCGATAATACACCTAAATTTCTGCGATCTGCGGCACCCACTGGAGCGACCAGAAATCACAAACCCACGCCACTATCCAGTAATTTGTCCGATAAGGGATCTCCAGCATTCCAGCATTCCTTATAGCAAAATCAGGGCTTGAGAAGAGGGAGGGAGAACTGCGACCTCTCGCTGCAATCAGTCAGTGGTCATCTTGCCCTCTTGTGACTCGCATTTTGGGACGTTTCCTGTTGCGGGCACTAGGCCTACCTACACAAGTGAGGTACCATTATTATAAGGAGACTTATAGGAACACAAAATTATAGAGCAACTCTTATTACCTATTGATGTTCTATGCAGTTCTGCTTTCCAAATGTAAGACCATGTGTAAAAAAGAAGTAACTTTGAAAAATGTCCTATAATTCACATGCTAGTATGGGTACCCACAATTTTGGAAATGTGCAAATAGCTACTGCTTCTAAACTCTATGGGCCCGATTCACAGAATGAACTTAAGACTAAATCCTAAACGTACTACTATTTGGTATTCACAGAATGCACTTACTACTATTTGGTATTCACAGAATGCACTTACTACTTTCGGGATTCACAGAATGAACGCACTACTTTCGGGATTCACAGAATGAATTTACTACTTTCGGGATTCACAGAATAGACTTAGGACTACTAACTTTACGTCCGACGCCGGGCCGTAATTTCCGCCACCGGGCCGGATTTTACGGCACTTTAGCGGAATTGACGGCACATCAACGCAAAATCCGATTACGGGCCGTAATTTACGATTACGGGCCGTAATTTACGATTACGGGCCGTATTTTACGATTACGGGCCGTATTTTACGATTGCGGGCCGTAATTTACGATTACTGGCCGTTGGTCATGTTAGCCAAGGGTAAACACCTGGCCAAGGTCCACCCATCCCCCAACATGGATCGGGTGACACACAGCAGCCAATCCCAGCCCTGCAGCATGTAAAAGTAAAGTCCACATTTGTAAAGCGAACAATCACCCGTAAGGGTCTCTAGGCGCTGGGGGCCGCGGGAAGATTAAGCAAGCTATTGCCCAGAGTCACATGGTGCTGGGCTAACCTGCCGCCGGAGCTGGGGATCGAACCGTGGTCCCCAGATTCCAGCGTCAGTCGCCCTGGCCGCGGCGCCACACCTCTCCCACATGAGTATGAATGCAGAGCAGACACAAACAATCCCTTTTCAGGATGTCACTGAACGTGTAAGTGCATCATATGCAATATGAGTTTGGGAGTATGATGTGCGTGAAACAGTGCTGTACCATTGTGTGTCCCATGCCTCCATTAGCCAATTCCATGTCCAAGCAGCAGACACCAAGTTTAAAGAGGCACACTGTGGCATATGGAATATATAGGCCAGAGTGCATTTTGGGAGTTGTAGTTTTCTCGTGACAACTGGGTAAATGAGCCACACTCATGCATTCATATTGAATTCTGCTCTGCCAGCACCACTACAATTGAACCAAGTTAATCATAACGGATGTGTGCATTGGATGAGCGATGGTACAGAGTCTGTCCTAAAGATGACGTGGTCTGTGCGTTTCGAAACTCTTTCCTTCGAGGGATTGTCCTCAGGACAAATAATTTCTTTTCAGACAAGTGAATCGCATCAGAGCCCACTCTCATGTGTTGATTGTTTACTAGAAGTGCGCCATGTCTTTGATTAAGGGCCTCAGTCCGGAATTGCTGCAAAGTCTCAACTTATTGAATATTTAGCTTCTTTTAGTTGATGTCTTAACGGGGGAACCAGGGTTTCTCTGCAGTTAAAAAAAATGGGAACTGGATCCTAATTACTTCTGGACGGTCAGCCACGATTCAAACTGGAGGACGCTCGCTCACTAGTCAGATGGGTTTGCAGCACTGGTTGTGCCACCCACAGAAGCAGCTTGTAAATTGTGTCTCAGGCCTGCCATTGCAAGGCCTACGTGCAGTCTGTGACTGCAATGTCGACTTGGCAAGTGCACCCACTTGCTAGTCCCTAAACCTTCCTTTTTCTTCATATCAGACACCCGTATTGTAGGCCCAATGGCAGGGTGCATTGTAAGTATAAGGGAGGGCATGCCCTGGTGTGTGTAGCATGTCCTAATAGTGAATTACAGCCATTTTAGTTTTTCACTATTGCAAGACTCCCTGTTCTCCATAGGCCAGAATGGGCAGTTCGATTATTACATCTTATAATACTAACTGACTCAGGGAACATGGTGGAAAATCAAATTTAGTATGCCTGAACTCAGAATGATAAAATACATCTTTTAGTAAAGTTGTTTTTAACATTCTGTGTTTGAAAATACCACTTTTAGAAAGTAGGTATTTTCTTGCCTAACTGTCCAGGCCTGCCTCTGCTAGGTTGTGTATTGCTTGTCTGGAGTTTGTGAGTGACACGGCTGGAGGATTCCAGGAGACAGGCTGGGGCAGCCCAGTGGTGAATAGCGAGATTTGCATCTATATGGGAGGGAGGAGTTGCATCTGGGACCTGAATAGGGCTGGGCCTTCCCTCTACAATGCTGGCTCCCCTCCCGTGGCTTGTCTGATGTCTCTGCCCTGCACTGTGAAAGGAGATAAGGAATCTTGTCAACAAAGTACTCCAGGGCTGTGCCTTCCCTCCAATGTGCTGGCTCCACCTCCTGTGGGGCGTCTGATGTGTCTGCCCTGTACTGTGAAAGGAAAGAAGGAGTCCTGTAAACAATGTGCTCAGGAACAGGTTTGGACTAGGCAGAGGCCTCTCTGCCTTCAGAAACAAAGGATTTTGGGGTATAAATATTGGGACTCAGACCCAAGAATTTTATATCACTTTTGGGAACAAGACAAACCTTTTGCCAAGGAGAAGAACCAAAGGAATCTGCAGTAGTTTGACTGCCCCTCTGCCAGTGTGCTGTTTGCTGGGTTGGCCTGCAGTAGTTTCTTCATTGCCAAGGAAAGGAGAAGGAACTTTTTTTTAAGGAATTTCATCATCTGACAGAATATTCTCCAAGGGCTTGAACTTGTGCTTGCCTCCTGCTGAAGTGTCAGGGACAAAATACTTCACTACCAGCTCCCCTGTAAATTTCCTTGCTGTGAATTCTATCTACAGACATTTGCGTGTCGCTGGGAGCTGGAAGCGCGATGCATCAAGAAGAAGTGTGTCGCCGCCGCAGCTGAAATCATTGTATCGCCGGAGAAGCTGTGCCTCACTCTGCCTGGTATTCAAGGCCTTGCATGGAATGGGCTCTACCTCCTTGCAACGCAAATTTGAGTGGTATTTTCCTGCTCGAACATTACGCTCCTCTGGGGCAAAATTGATAAAAATCCCTAGAGTTAAAAAAGTTAGAGCTGGGGGTAGATCCTTTGAGGTCGCGGCTGCAAAGCTCTGGAGCACCCTACCTTTTGAGCTGAGACAAATTAGTGATCTCCTGCCATTTAGAAGGAAGCTAAAACCATGGTTATTTCCTAAAATCTAGGGTTTCAGTAGGTTCTGAAGGAGGTAGGCTATAATAACTCACTATTAGCGCCAGGATGCCTGACAGATGACAGTGCGCTCTAGAAATGCAATAAATAAATAATAATGAATAAATAAATAAATAAATAAATAAATAAATAAATAAATAAGTTTTCCGCCGCCACATCTCCCAGGAAGCGTGTGTTCATCGAAGTTGCCTGCTGTTGCATCAACAGAGAAGCGTGACGCAATCAAGAGAGTCGCCATCGCATCACCTGAGGAGCGTGTCGCAGGGCCTGCAGCGGCTGCAAAGTACACAGTTGTCGCAGGGCTGCCAGGGCGTAAATGCATCGTCATCACATCGTCGCATCAAGGGCGCCATCTTCCCGCATCGCACCCGGAACATCGCATCACAGCACCATCTTGTGCATCGCAGCGTGCCCGTAGGCCGAGAGTCTACGCATCATCTCTGCACCGGTAAGGATCACGGCGCATCCCCTGCTCTGCGCAAGCATTTAGGCACAACGCATCCTTTCCCCAGATCACGGAACCGATGCATCTCCCACTCTGTGAGTCTTTTGTTTGTTTTGCGTGACGCATCCAGGTACTTTGTTGAGAACTTTGTCGCATTTATCATCAACTTGAACTAAGCAACTTTTTTCATTTTTAAGTCAACTTTAAGTACAGTATTGTGGATGTTTGTCGTTTGTGTTCTTGTGTTAAGTCTATATAAAGAATACTTATTTTTATAAAACCTGTTTTGTGTTCATCTGTAGTGTTTTCACTGTATTACCGTGTATATTCAGAAATGCTTAACACACTGCCTCTGAGATAAGCCTGTCTGATCGTGCCAAGCTACCAAGGGGGTGAGCAGGGGTTATCTAGGAGTGTAATCCCCTTATCCTGACTTAGAAGCAAGGGTCCCTTTTTGGTCAAAAGGTGTCCACCATTGCCAACTAGAAACCCCCAGTTCTAACAGGCTGGCTTAGGTTTTCAGATTTAAGTTAAACTATTACTATTATGGCATCAATGAGAGATTTTAAAAAACGTATAGGTTTGCTAGGTTTCACTGTAAAAATGTGGTGTGTCCATGTTGCGTTTTGGGACGTTTCCTTTTTTTCTTTTTTTTTTAAGTTTTCCTGTTTCGAACAACAATAAATCAAATAATCTTACATATAGCACAGTCACTTGTCCAAGATGTACAAATGAAAAAGAAGGAACAAAATAAAAAAAACAGTCCTTAACCAGCATTAGACAGGATAAACATAGATTCAAAGACAATTTGCTTTTAGACATTCTCCTTCCACCTCATAATAGGTTCCCAAATGTGTTTCCCAAGAATTCTACATTTTTTCCCCTTCCTATCGTATATCCCTTTTTCCAAATTATACACTGACAACAGTCTAGCCAACCATTGATGGAAGGTTGGGGCTGCCTTATCCAACCATGCTATTGCCACACACATTCTTAAAAATGATATAGCCATAAATAAGAAGTAATGCAAGCTACATTGCTCATGCCCCCACCTACCCCAAGAATGATCCAAGCTGGCGTGAGGGTAACGTTAATTCCTAAAGTTTTGCCCAAAAAAGATTCAATGGCCCTGTGTAACGATTGAAGTTGAGAACATTATGCAAAGACGTGAATGATATCGGCCTCAACGCTATCGCACTGGGGACACTTAGGGGCATATGTAGGTAATTTCCATTTTGCGATTCCCAAATAGCGATTTTTAAGGAATCGCTATTTGAGAATAGCAAAATAGAATGTAGGTAAAAATTCGCAATTTTTTTGCGAATCTCTAACATTCCTTAATTGCGATTCGCAAATTGCGAATCGCAATTAAGGAATGAGTGTCCCATTCATTCCTACGGGCTAAGAGGCCCATAGGAATGAATTAGGATACATTCTCCAATTGCGATTTTCTATGAGAAAATCACAATTTGAGAATCGAAATTCCAAGGGTGTCAGGGTGTCCAAAGGACACCTGTTGCACCCCTGGAATGTGCCTCTAAGTACATGTGGCACACATACATGCCCTAAGGGCATGTCTGTGCGCCACATGGCACTTTGATTTAAAAAAAAATGCATTTAGAAAGGGAATCGCAAAATACCATCTAATTGGAGTAGGTGGTATTTTGCGATCCCTTAAGCCAAAATAGCATTTTAAAATGCACTCCTACATAGCATATAAGGAATCGCAAAATTGTGATTCCTGAAATGCTTGAGCAAAATAAGGACTCGCAATTTTTGTGATTCCGTAATTTGCTAATGTGCACCTACATACCAAAGCACCATTTGCGATTCGCAAACGCCGAAATTCGCCGAGTTTTGGCGTTTGCGAATCGCAAACGCCTACCTACATATGCCCCTTAGTTCCTGTTGTTCCCCCACACTGAGCAATCCTAGCAGGTGTGTGGTACAGGGAGTATATCGTTTTATAGTGTTGGGCCTGCAATGCTGAAGAGCAGAGTATGGACCGCCCGAACTCGAGAGAATCCTGAAAACAGTCCTGGTCCACCTGAAGCTTATCTGCCCATTTCCTTCCATATTTTTCCAGGTCATCACTTTTTAAGACAGATAGCTCTGAGTAGAACCTTCTACTAGAGCACTCTGCTCCCCCTCAATTAGATCCAATATCTTATTTATACAGAACCCGGCAGAGCCACCCTGTTTTTTGTTAAATAACTCTGGATTTGTAAAAATTTAAAAAGGTTATTACTAACAATACCATACCTCCCCTGAATATCAGTGAACTGAAGGACTCCATTAGCCCCAATCAAATCACCCAGTTTCCGAATCCCCCGTCGCTCCCAATCATTCATAACAGAATCTGCGAATATTTCTCCCGGGAGAGAAACATTCTTTTCAATCCGAGTATAGGCATTGAATCTGCCCAGGTGTAGTTTTTTACAAAATGACGCCCAGATTTTATAAGCTGCCATAAGTGTCTTAAACCTAGTTCTTTTAAAATAGCTGGGGTCAGTGTATTTCAGACAATAATTTTCTGCATTCTCGCCGATAAGTATTGCGTATATATCTGTCGAACCTGTCTTGACCTGTGGATATAAGCTGTCACACCCAGTAGTCCACACATATATTGAAGGGCTGCAGCCCAATAATACAACTTAAAATCGGGGACCGCCCAGCCTCCCCTGTCCCTAGGGAGAGTTATAAAGCGAAGGGCTCTCCTGGTCTCCCCATGCGCCCAAATAAATCTGTTAATTAAATGTTCAATTGCAACAAACTATTTGCCTTTGAAAGCCAATGGAATTGTCCTCAATAAATAAAGGAACTTAGGCAGAATTATCATTTTCACAATGTTAGAGCGCCCTATCAGGGAGAGATTAAGGTTGTGTATTCGATCAAGATCCTTCTTACTTTTCGCTATTATAGGTTCAATGTTTTGATCCACGATCTTATCCAGATCTGCTGAAATGCTAATCCCTAAGTACACAGCAGATATAACCACCCGTATATCATCGCAGACCACTGGCTATTCTTAATAATCCGTGTTTTAAGACCATACGCGTAGCCTGAAATCCGACCAAATAACGCAGCCTCCCTTTCCACTTCCAGAACAGCGCTAATAGGCGAAGGCGTCACTATCACAACGACGTCCGCATAGACCAGAGTTTTAAAAACTTGGCCCTGAACCCTAATCGGAAAGATCTGGTCATTTACTTCCAGTTTGTGAATCAATGGGTCCATATAAACCGCAAATAATAAAGGCGAGCATGGACACCCTTGGCGAGTACCCCGTTTAATCTGCAATGCCGAAGTATACCCTCCATTGATTCTAAGTCAAGCTGTAGGGGATTGATAAAGTGCCTGATTCGCCTTGATATACCCCTCCCCAAACCACACCAAGTTAAAGCTGTCCAGGGAAAGTCCCAGGAGACCCGATCAAATGCTTTTTCTGCATCCAAAAACATAACCGCCCTAGGGTCTCTTGAGACTTCTATGGGATCGAATAGGGTGATAACCTTGCGGACGTGCTGTGCAGTGCCCCTCCCTGGGATAAACCCATGTTGGGTAGGACAACCCAATTGCCCTATTATCCTACACAACCTAAGAGCCATTACCTTAGAAAAAAAGATCTTGGCATCCAGGTTCATCCATAACCCCCTCGGCGTCAACAATTCTACCTCCTTTACCATCTGATATTTCTTTAATTTCTCCCAAAGCCGATTTCTGTCTTGTGCGGACCGCGAGGATATGTCCCACTCGCTCGCTCAATTTGTGGCAGTGCTCCCTTCTTGTCAAATAGGTTGCCGCTGCCTTGATAGCAAAACCCTCATTCACCTCTGCTTTAGTACACAGAATTTTTAAAAGTGCTGGGTCAGAGGAGGCGCCAGACCGGATTGCCAGAGTCAATTCTTCCTCTGCCTCTGAGACTGCTTTAATCCAGCTTATTAACTCTAATCTCCTCTTGTTTTTTGACTATACAGACTATAACTTAATGTCTCGCCACGGATGCCCGCCTTAAAAGCATCCCAAATTACACCTGAGGAAGTACTACCGCGATTAATCTCCCAGAATGTTGCTATCCAGTCATTCATATGTTTGAGATAACCATCGTTCTTAAGCAACCTCCTTTCAAAAGTCCATGTTCGCACCCACATATCCCCGCCTGTCAATTTTAATGTTAAAACAAGCGGGTTGTGGTCAGAGACCATACGAGGAAACTTCTCTATCTGACTATTTGACAGTAAAGAGTTTGATATGAAAAAATAGTCCAATCTGACACAGACCATATGTGGAGCGGAATAATAAGTAATTCCATCGTCTAGTGGATTCAACCTTGCCCATGCGTCAATTAAAGAAATATGACGTGCTAGATTAGGTATCACTCTACATGTTTTTTTCCTCTGGCCTCCCTGTGACAGAACGCTAAGCTCTTGCCTATAAGCCCTTTTGAGTGTTCCCTTTACTTGTTCCTCTTCCCTGATGTTTTTTGTGTGATAAGGTGGGTACAGGCTTGTGTCCTGTCTTGTATATTGTTTGTGAATTATGTTTTACATTGATTGAAAAGTAAATACTAAGACCTCTGCCCGGCTGGGTATGTCATTTGCAGTATAGAAACAACTTTGTCTATATTAATTGATTGAGTATTAATGCTTGTAAGGATACAACAGATGCCTGAGGCTCCACCTTATTTGTACAGTGGCATGGCAGAAATCCGGATAAGCAAAAAAGGTAACCCCTCCAAACGTGTGCCTAGTCTCTGGTTTTGCCTTTTTCACAATCTCTTGCCTAAGGAGAACATTTCTGACATAGACTAAAATTGACCGAGGTCTTGCAACCTGAGATGCCCCAAAATATTTTTTTTTATTCAATGGGAAGCGGTGTGCTCTCTGGACTTCACACTCCCACCCCCAGGACATCAACTCGGGGAAGGCCCCTTAAACAGATTTATAACAAATGACCTGACATCCTGCCCATCAACCCCTTCCGCAACCCCCAAAAGTCTTATGTTATTTCATATCTGACGATTCTCAAAAATCTCCAGTTTCCATTGGACATCTTCTCCTGCACCTCCTTGAATGAGTGCCATCTACTCACATCGTCTTCCAGCTTCCCTGTTTTTTCCTCGACATGAGCGACCCTGTCTGCCATTTCATCATACAGTTTATTCATCTCCCTCATGGTGCTCTGGATTTTCTTCGCTGTCTGCTTAGCTCTTCGGCTCTCCGATCTGGCCTTGCCCTGCATTTGTTTCAGGGTAGTGTACAAAAGATCGAGGTAGGTGGCTTGAGGCGGATTTTCCTGGACCAACTGTGAGTCAACTACTGTACCCTCCTGGTAAAGATGCAAGGTCGCAGAGTAGTCCTAGCACAGCTTCCTATTCGCCCCAGCGTCTAGTGGGCTGAGAGGGGGTTTTGATTTCGCCTTTGTCCTTCTTTTCTGCTGAAAGCCCCTATGAGTCACCGGGGCCTTCTGGACTGACAAACTTGCTGCTGAGTCAGAATCAGAGCTGCTACCCAAGCTTCCCTCGCTTGATAACAGGGAGTCTGATTTATCATTGAGAGAGAAGAAACATTCCCCATCCAGGGTGCCAGGAATCACCCTATCTTGTTTTAACATGTGAGCCTGTCCCGTGGCCCCCACATCACCAGACACAGCAGAAACCACAAGGGGGATTTTTCCAAGTCTAATCAGATTATTGCTTAGTAAACTCTCCCCCCCCCCAGCACCGCCTGCAGCTTGGTCGAGGTTAGGACAACTACCATTGTTTACTTCACTGTCAGTCAAGCTCATGCCCCAGCCAGGAGACGTGCCTTTCTCCATGCTCTGTATATCCTGAACATCAGCTTTTGGCCTCGCAGGGCCAGTGCTCGAACAGCCTTGCATTTCGCCGGGGAATACCTGCAACACTGTTTCCGGCTGTTCCAACGGCGCAGCTCCAGCTCCAGCCTCGTTCGCTGCCATCTCCGCTGCCTTCGTGGAAAAGGACTCCTGCAAGGTAGGCTGCCGTAGTACAGGTTCTTTAGGTTCCTTATGTTTACCCCCATCCAAGCCAGCCTTTACTGCTGCCAACTTGGGGATGGCTCCGTTAATAACTTTTGCGCCGCTGGGCACCGCAGACCCACCGCTCCCGTTGCCTCGTGGGTCATCGGTCTTTTTGGTGGTGCCTCTCCGTGGCTGTGTCATGCCGCGCTGCATGGGGGCCAAAGCTGCCAGGTTTTTCAGTGACTCCATGCCACCGCTGTTCTCCTGCTGCTCCTGTTCTTCCTTCTGGGCAGTAGCTTCTTTCGGTTGCTTAGGCCCCCTAGGAGCCATGCCAAGCTTGCCTCCAAGCCGCTGCAACCACTGAGGGAGCCGATCAGACCGATAATACACCTAAATTTCTGCGATCTGCGGCACCCACTGGAGCGACCAGAAATCACAAACCCACGCCACTATCCAGTAATTTGTCCGATAAGGGATCTCCAGAATTCCAGCATTCCTTATAGCAAAATCAGGGCTTGAGAAGAGGGAGGGAGAACTGCGACCTCTCGCTGCAATCAGTCAGTGGTCATCTTGCCCTCTTGTGACTCGCATTTTGGGACGTTTCCTGTTGCGGGCACTAGGCCTACCTACACAAGTGAGGTACCATTATTATGAGGAGACTTATAGGAACACAAAATTATAGAGCAACTCTTATTACCTATTGATGTTCTATGCAGTTCTGCTTTCCAAATGTAAGACAATGTGTAAAAAAGAAGTAACTTTGAAAAATGTCCTATAATTCACATGCTAGTATGGGTACCCACAATTTTGGAAATGTGCAAATAGCTACTGCTTCTAAACTCTATGGGCCCGATTCACAGAATGAACTTAAGACTAAATCCTAAACTTACTACTATTTGGTATTCACAGAATGCACTTACTACTATTTGGTATTCACAGAATGCACTTACTACTTTCGGGATTCACAGAATGAACTCACTACTTTCGGGATTCACAGAATGAACTTACTACTTTCGGGATTCACAGAATAGACTTAGGACTACTAACTTTACGTCCGACGCCGGGCCGTAATTTCCGCCACCGGGCCGTATTTTACGCACTTTAGCAGAATTGACGGCACATCATCGCAAAATCCGATTACGGGCCGTAATTTCCATTTACGGGCCGTAATTTCCGATTACGGGCCGTATTTTAAGATTACGGGCCGTATTTTACGATTGCGGGCCGTAATTTACGATTACTGGCCGTTGGTCATGTTAGCCAAGGGTAAACACCTGGCCAAGGTCCACCCATCCCCCAACATGGATCGGGTGACACACAGCAGCCAATCCCAGCCCTGCAGCATGTATGAATGCAGAGCAGACACAAACAATCCCTTTTCAGGATGTCACTGAACGTGTAAGTGCATCATATGCAATATGAGTCTGGGAGTATGATGTGCGTGAAACAGTGCTGTACCATTGTGTGTCCCATGCCTCCATTAGCCAATTCCATGTCCAAGCAGCAGACACCAAGTTTAAAGAGGCACACTGTGGCATATGGAATATACAGGCCAGAGTGCATTTTGGGAGTTGTAGTTTTCTCATGACAACTGGGTAAATGAGCCACACTCATGCATTCATATTGAATTCTGCTCTGCCAGCACCACTACAATTGAACCAAGTTAATCATGCATTGGATGAGCGATGGTACAGAGTCTGTCCTAAAGATGACGTGGTCTGTGCGTTTCGAAACTCTTTCCTTCGAGGGATTGTCCTCAGGACAAATAATTTCTTTTCAGACAAGTGAATCGCATCAGAGCCCACTCTCATGTGTTGATTGTTTACTAGAAGTGCGCCATGTCTTTTGATTAAGGGCCTCAGTCCGGAATTGCTGCAAAGTCTCAACTTATTGAATATTTAGCTTCTTTTAGTTGATGGTCTTAACGGGGGAACCAGGGTTTCTCTGCAGTTAAAAAAAAATGGGAACTGGATCCTAATTACTTCTGGACGGTCAGCCACGATTCAAACTGGAGGACGCTCGCTCACTAGTCAGATGGGTTTGCAGCACTGGTTGTGCCACCCACAGAAGCAGCTTGTAAATTGTGTCTCAGGCCTGCCATTGCAAGGCCTACGTGCAGTCTGTGACTGCAATGTCGACTTGGCAAGTGCACCCACTTGCGGTATACACCCGTTACAACGCATCTTTTACTCCGCACTACCATTACAACGCGACTTTTACTCCGCATACCATTGCAACGCATTGCGCTGGGGGGCGCTCTAGGATAGGGAATAAGTATAATTTACTATCCAACACCTTCCCTAGGGTCCACGGGGACTGGAGTTAGAATAGTAAATTATACTTACCACTATCCAGCACCCCAAAGCGCTATGCGTTGTAATGGTATGCGTTGTAAAAGTCGCGTTGTAACGGTATGCGGAGTAAAAGTATGCGGAGTAACATGGTACATCCCCCACTTGCTAGTCCCTAAACCTTCCTTTTTCTTCAAGTCAATCATAACGGATGTGTGCATTGGATGAGCGATGGTACAGAGTCTGTCCAGTCTGCACATGGCAGGCCATAGGGGATTGGATGTTGTGATTAGCATTGCACCTGTAGAGTTGTGTTCCAATTGAGACAGATCATCATGTGCCTTGGAGTCAAGACAGATTTTGAGATCCTTGCATCACTCACAAGTTTTCATAGGTTTGCAAGGTGTGTCCACTGACAGACGTCTCCCCCTCAGTGGCCTGTATGACATTTTACATGTACAGGTAGCTGTCACAACCGCCCACCACTGTTCAGCGGTGTACTGCACTACCTTGTAAGTCAAGTAAGCCACTATGTGGCACTGGATTGTCAGAAGATATGTGGGGACATCAAAAGGCTAGACACACAATGTAGCTAGAGGAGTACTCCAGACCCCACGTGGATGTGTGACCCACATTTGTCTTGTCCCATACAATGCTACAAAGCAGATGACACTTGTCCAGACGTTAAATAGCTGCAAATCCATATCAACGGCCAATATCTATTATATCTGGACTCTTCATGTTCTCCTCTGGTGGACTTGTAGTTGAACTGACACATGCAGCAGTGACATGACACACAGATCACAACAATGCCAAGGTTGAGGTTTGGATAATGCAGTTGCGCAAGCCACAATAATACACATGAGATGTCCATGTCAAACTCAAATCAGTATATGACAGTGTGCATACATGTAATGTAAGTGCATGGACAGAATGGGGGTTTGGGAGCACACTGCCTCACAGTCCCAGCACGGTTTGTCCCTTTGCATCCTGGTAAATGCAGTGCATAGTTCAAACTTACTTTGGAATAATCTGGAGTCATACACCAAATTTGCTGTTGACTTTGCTGTGTATCTCTAGACACGTGTTCCTGGAATGAGCGCTTCATCAGTAGAGAGCAGCAGTTTCAGAGAGCAAAGTAAATCATCTGGGTTTGCTGTGTGCCTGTGAGTGTTACTGTAACCTGAGAGGAACTTGGCAGCATTCCCAGCAAACCCAGATGATTCAGGAGTTAGTTAGTACTGTAAACAGCATTTACGCGGATGCAAAGTGGCAAACTGTGCTGGGACTGTGAGGCAGTGTGCTCCCAACCACCATTAAGTCCACAAGGACTGATGGGCAGATCAACAAGGCACTTGCACCTCTTTGCACCGCCATTGGGTCACTTTAGTGACGTAGAGGCGGAGCACACAAAGCGCCATGCTGCTGGATTATTACAACGTGACGCATACGGTGCAGGATCGCATCCTAAAAGTGGCTGAGTGAAACTACAAGATTTCACTCAGTCACTATTAGGGCCAAGCGGAGTCAAATCTATGCACCTGCTTGAAGCAGGTGTAAGGATTGCCGCAGCATGTTAGCGATTGTGCACCCCCGAGCCTTGCTGGAGGCGGGTTCGCACTTGCCACGCCATTCCAGCAAAGCCCAGCTATTCCACCGGGGATGCATCACACATCTGCCCACCCAAGCGCCACGGTGTGCCGCTTTGAACATGCGGTCCATCAGGGGTGACGCACGGGTGGGCTGATGCGTTGCAACTCATCAGACACACCTCTGCTGATTAGCGGAGATGCGCCAGAAGTTGTAAATCGGCCCCTGATAACTGTACAGTGTGATCAGAGGCAAACAATATCAGACCAAGGCTATTCTATGTATGTGTAGCATCATGCATGGAACAACCACCACATCAGGATTTTGCTTACACTTCTGCAGGCTCGGTTGGTGAGACAGGAGATCCGCAGGAATAAGTCCGTAGAAGGAGACCATCAGTTCGGTGGCGGCTAAACCCTCTTTCCACCAGCGATGAAGGAGAGGAGGAGGAGGAGGAGGAGGGGCCCTCAACATCTGCAGGCCAGGGGGTTTCACCCACCCGGGATGAAGAAGAACACGAC
Source organism: Lissotriton helveticus (assembly GCF_964261635.1). Lineage (NCBI taxonomy): Eukaryota > Metazoa > Chordata > Amphibia > Caudata > Salamandridae > Lissotriton > Lissotriton helveticus. The sequence continues at coordinate 706,115,545 of NC_136072.1, forward strand.
ACTGGTACTATGTCCCGGGTGGAGACTGTGGACATTGAAGGGGGGGTGAAGGACCGGACACCTCGGACCATGATGTGGGGGATAGCCACTCACCCACACATGCATCACCAGTGGGTCACAAAGAGGTGTCCCCGGGGCAGGCCAACGTCCAATCTGGACCTGCCATCTGCCCCTCCCTACCTCTAGAGTCCCCCATGCCATCGGGGGCTCCAGCTCGATACCCTGATACCTGTCCCCCTCCTCGTAGCCGCCAAGACAAACCCGTCTGCTCCGGACCTGAGGCACCCCATCCCTTCTGTTTCCCCCCCCCCAGTGCCGGTGCTGTTCCTCCTGTGGCTGTGCCAGGGGACTTGAATTGGATGGTCGAGGGTCAACCTGACATGTCCGCTCGCATCTTGCTACAGGTGTGTCTGGAGATACGCTCGATGCAAGCGGACCTAGTCCGATCTATGGACAACCTCGGCACCCAAGTACAGTCCCTGAACACAGCCATTATATCTTTCATCTCCCAAGTGCGTTCCCATACCACCGTCAATGTGTCCCCCCGTCCGTTGCCCCACACTGTTTACCCCCATACTCCTCGTGTGTCACGTTCCCGTGTGGTGCCTGTTCCTGCATCCGCCAGCCGTGTGGATGTGTCCGACCCTGAGGATCTAGACATTGTGGTCCTGGAGGATGACCAGAAAGACACTTGACTGCTGGACTGAGACATTGTTTTGGACGAAGATTTCTTTTTCCCCCTGTGAATAGACTGGTTCCCATGACGCTACCTGACGTATTATATTTGTTTTGCCCCACCCGTCGCTCCCAATCATTCATAACAGAATCTGCGAATATTTCTCCCGGGAGAGAAACATTCTTTTCAATCCGAGTATAGGCATTGAATCTGCCCAGGTGTAGTTTTTTACAAAATGACGCCCAGATTTTATAAGCTGCCATAAGTGTCTTAAACCTATTTCTTTTAAAATAGCTGGGGTCAGTGTATTTCAGACAATAATTTTCTGCATTCTCGCCGATAAGTATTGCGTATATATCTGTCGAACCTGTCTTGACCTGTGGATATAAGCTGTCACACCCAGTAGTCCACACATATATTGAAGGGCTGCAGCCCAATAATACAACTTAAATCCGGGACCGCCCAGCCTCCCCTGTCCCTAGGGAGAGTTATAAAGCGAAGGGCTCTCCTGGTCTCCCCATGCGCCCAAATAAATCTGTTAATTAAATGTTTAATTGCAACAAACTATTTGCCTTTGAAAACCAATGGAATTGTCCTAAATAAATAAAGGAACTTAGGCAGAATTATCATTTTCACAATGTTAGAGCGCCCTATCAGGGAGAAATTAAGGTTGTGTATTCGATCAAGATCCTTCTTACTTTTCGCTATTATAGGTTCAATGTTTTGATCCACGATCTTATCCAGATCTGCTGAAATGCTAATCCCTAAGTACACAGCAGATATAACCACCCGTATATCATCGCAGACCACTGGCTATTCTTAATAATCTGTGTTTTAAGACCATTTAACGCATAGCCTGAAATCCGACCAAATAACGCAGCCTCCCTTTCCACTTCCAGAATAGCGCTAATAGGCGAAGGCGTCACTATCGCAACGACGTCCGCATAGACCAGAGTTTTAAAAACTTGCCCCTGAACCCTAATCGGAAAGATCTGGTCATTTACTTCCAGTTTGTGAATCAATGGGTCCATGTAAAACGCAAATAATAAAGGCGAGCATGGACACCCTTGGCGAGTACCCCGTTTAATCTGCACTGCCGAAGTATACCCTCCATTGATTTTAAGTCAAGCTGTAGGGGATTGATAAAGTGCCTGATTCGCCTTGATATACCCCTCCCCAAACCACACAAAGTTAAAGCTGTCCAGGGAAAGTCCCAGGAGACCCGATCAAATGCTTTTTCTGCATCCAAAAACATAACCGCCCTAGGGTCTCTTGAGACTTCTATGGGATCGAATAGGGTGATAACCTTGCGGACGTGCTGTGCAGTGCCCCTCCCTGGGATAAACCCATGTTGGGTAGGACAACCCAATTGCCCTATTATCCTACACAACCTAAGAGCCATTACCTTAGAAAAAAAGATCTTGGCATCCAAGTTCATCCATAACCCCCTCGGCGTCAACAACTCTACCTCCTTTACCATCTGATATTTCTTTAATTTCTCCCAAAGCCGATTTCTGTCTTGTGCGGACCGCGAGGATATGTCCCACTCGCTCGCTCAATTTGTGGCAGTGCTCCCTTCTTGTCAAATAGGTTGCCGCTGCCTTGATAGCAAAACCCTCATTCACCTCTGCTTTAGTACACAGAATTTGTAAAAGTGCTTGGTCAGGGGAGGCGCCAGACCGGATTGCCAGAGTGAATTCTTCCTCTGCCTCTGAGACTGCTTTAATCCAGCTTATTAACTCTAATCTCCTCTTGTTTTTTGACTATAAAGACTATAACTTAATGTCTCGCCACGGATGCCCGCCTTAAAAGCGTCCCAAATTACACCTGAGGAAGTACTACCGCGATTAATCTCCCAGAATGTTGCTATCCAGTCATTCATATGTTTGAGATAACCATCGTTCTTAAGCAACCTCCTTTCAAAAGTCCATGTTCGCACCCACATATCCCCGCCTGTCAATTTTAATGTTAAAACAAGCGGGTTGTGGTCAGAGACCACACGAGGAAACTTCTCTATCTGACTATTTGACAGTAAAGAGTTTGATATGAAAAAATAGTCCAATCTGACACAGACCATATGTGGAGCGGAATAATAAGTAATTCCACCGTCTAGTGGATTCAACCTTGCCCATGCGTCAATTAAAGAAATATGACGTGCTAGATTAGGTATCACTCTACATGTTTTTTCCTCTGGCCTCCCTGTGACAGAACGCTAAGCTCTTGCCTATAAGCCCTTTTGAGTGTTCCCTTTACTTGTTCCTCTTCCCTGATGTTTTTTGTGTGATAAGGTGGGTACAGGCTTGTGTCCTGTCTTGTATATTGTTTGTGAATTATGTTTTACATTGATTGAAAAGTAAATACTAAGACCTCTGCCCGGCTGGGTATGTCATTTGCAGTATAGAAACAACTTTGTCTATATTAATTGATTGAGTATTAATGCTTGTAAGGATACAACAGATGCCTGAGCCTCCACCTTATTTGTACAGTGGCATGGCAGAAATTCCAGATAAGCAAAAAAGGTAACCCCTCCAAACGTGCGCCTAGTCTCTGGTTTTGCCTTTTTCACAATCTCTTGCCTAAGGAGAACATTTCCGACATAGACTAAAATTGACCGAGGTCTTGCAACCTGAGATGCCCCAAAATATTTTTTTTTATTCAATGGGAAGCGGTGTGCTCTCTGGACTTCACACTCCCACCCCCAGGACATCAACTCGGGGAAGGCCCCTTAAACAGATTTATAACAAATGACCTGACATCCTGCCCATCAACCCCTTCCGCAACCCCCAAAAGTCTTATGTTATTTCGTATCTGACGATTCTCAAAATTCTCCAGTTTCCATTGGACATCTTCTCCTGCACCTCCTTGAATGAGTGCCATCTACTCACATCGTCTTCCAGCCTCCCTGTTTTTTCCTCGACATGAGCGACCCTGTCTGCCATTTCGTCATACAGTTTATTCATCTCCCTCATGGTGCTCTGGATTTTCTTCGCTGTCTGCTTAGCTCTTCGGCTCTCCGATCTGGCCTTGCCCTGCATTTGTTTCAGGGTAGTGTACAAAAGATCGAGGTAGGTGGCTTGAGGCGGATTTTCCTGGACCAACTGTGAGTCAACTACTGTACCCTCCTGGTAAAGATGCAAGGTCGCAGAGTAGTCCTAGCACAGCTTCCTATTCGCCCCAGCGTCTAGTGGGCTGAGAGGGGGTTTTGATTTCGCCTTTGTCCTTCTTTTCTGCTGAAAGCCCCTATGAGTCACCGGGGCCTTCTGGACTGACAAACTTGCTGCTGAGTCAGAATCAGAGCTGCTACCCAAGCTTCCCTCGCTTGATAACAGGGAGTCTGATTTATCATTGAGAGAGAAGAAACATTCCCCATCCAGGGTGCCAGGAATCACCCTATCTTGTTTTAACATGTGAGCCTGTCCCGTGGCCCCCACATCACCAGACACAGCAGAAACCACAAGGGGGATTTTTCCAAGTCTAATCAGATTATTGCTTAGTAAACTCTCCCCCCCCCCAGCACCGCCTACAGCTTGGTCGAGGTTAGGACAACTACCATTGTTTACTTCACTGTCAGTCAAGCTCATGCCCCAGCCAGGAGACGTGCCTTTCTCCATGCTCTGTATATCCTGAACATCAGCTTTTGGCCTCGCAGGGCCAGTGCTCGAACTGCCTTGCATTTCGCCGGGGAATACCTGCAACACTGTTTCCGGCTGTTCCAACGGCGCAGCTCCAGCTCCAGCCTCGTTCGCTGCCATCTCCGCTGCCTTCGTGGAAAAGGACTCCTGCAAGGTAGGCTGCCGTAGTACAGGTTCTTTAGGTTCCTTATGTTTACCCCCATCCAAGCCAGCCTTTACTGCTGCCAACTTGGGGATGGCTCCGTTAAGAACTTTTGCGCCGCTGGGCACCGCAGACCCACCGCTCCCGTTGCCTCGTGGGTCATCGGTCTTTTTGGTGGTGCCTCTCCGTGGCTGTGTCATGCCGCGCTGCATGGGGGCCAAAGCTGCCAGTTTTTTCAGTGACTCCATGCCACCGCTGTTCTCCTGCTGCTCCTGTTCTTCCTTCTGGGCAGTAGCTTCTTTCGGTTGCTTAGGCCCCCTAGGAGCCATGCCAAGCTTGCCTCCAAGCCGCTGCAACCACTGAGGGAGCCGATCAGACCGATAATACACCTAAATTTCTGCGATCTGCGGCACCCACTGGAGCGACCAGAAATCACAAACCCACGCCACTATCCAGTAATTTGTCCGATAAGGGATCTCCAGCATTCCAGCATTCCTTATAGCAAAATCAGGGCTTGAGAAGAGGGAGGGAGAACTGCGACCTCTCGCTGCAATCAGTCAGTGGTCATCTTGCCCTCTTGTGACTCGCATTTTCGGACGTTTCCTGTTGCGGGCACTAGGCCTACCTACACAAGTGAGGTACCATTATTATAAGGAGACTTATCGGAACACAAAATTATAGAGCAACTCTTATTACCTATTGATGTTCTATGCAGTTCTGCTTTCCAAATGTAAGACAATGTGTAAAAAAGAAGTAACTTTGAAAAATGTCCTATAATTCACATGCTAGTATGGGTACCCACAATTTTGGAAATGTGCAAATAGCTACTGCTTCTAAACTCTATGTGCCCGATTCACAGAATGAACTTAAGACTAAATCCTAAACTTACTACTATTTGGTATTCACAGAATGCACTTACTACTATTTGGTATTCACAGAATGCACTTACTACTTTCGGGATTCACAGAATGAACGCACTACTTTCGGGATTCACAGAATGAACTTACTACTTTCGGGATTCACAGAATAGACTTAGGACTACTAACTTTACGTCCGACGCCGGGCCGTAATTTCCGCCACCGGGCCGGATTTTACGGCACTTTAGCGGAATTGACGGCACATCATCGCAAAATCCGATTACGGGCCGTAATTTACGATTACGGGCCGTAATTTACGATTACGGGCCGTATTTTACGATTACGGGCCGTATTTTACGATTGCGGGCCGTAATTTACGATTACTGGCCGTTGGTCATGTTAGCCAAGGGTAAACACCTGGCCAAGGTCCACCCATCCCCCAACATGGATCGGGTGACACACAGCAGCCAATCCCAGCCCTGCAGCATGTATGAATGCAGAGCAGACACAAACAATCCCTTTTCAGGATGTCACTGAACGTGTTTGTAGCATTTTTCTTGCCATGCGGCAAAACTACTTGAGGAGGAGGAGGAGGAGAGCAGAGAGGATCTTCAGGCAGAGGATCAACCTATTTGGAATGTCCAGCCAGGATGTAAGGGCCAGGTACCGTTTCCTTCCTGAAGTCATCTTGGATATGGTATGTGAGTGGGAGCAGGAACTTGACTCTGTGACCTGCTGCTCACATGCAATACCAGCATACCTCAAGATCCTTTCTGCCCTCCACTTCTTTGCTACTGGGTCCTTCCAAAGGGTCACCAGTGAGCCTGTGGGCATTTCCCAGGCGAGCCAGTCACGGTGCCTGCATCAGGTACTGACATGCATCACTGATAGAGCCCCCAACTACATCGAAATGCCACATACACTGGCCATGAGACAAAGGGCAGCAAGAGATTTGTATCTCCTTGCACAATTCCCACGTGTGCTGGGTGCAATTGATTGCACCCATTTGGCCCTTCAGCCACCCCGCCACATTGCACACATCTTCTGCAACAGACACAGATGGTATTCCATCAATGTTCAAGCAGTCTGTGATGCCAGTGGAAGGTTCATCAATGTGCATGCAGTGTTCCCAGGCAGTACACATGACAGCTTCATATTCCGCATGTCACCTCTTGCTCGGCGAATGGCTGCTGGAGAATTTGGTAACATGTGGCTACTGGGTAAGTACCAAGCACTGAAAATGAGTGATATGCGTCATTGAAATGTCTGAATGCCCCCCAATAGTAACAACTGTACAATAAGAAACATGGCCCAACAGACGCTGCACGTACAAACGTAGAGATCATATTCTGTGAAAGTCAAAGAGTGAAATGTTAACAACTGCCCTTTCTTCCCTCCTCAGGCGACGCTGGGTATGCACTCTCTCCACATCTCCTCACCCCTTACAGGCGTGCTAACACTACCTCAGCGTAGGTACAATAGGGCACACATACGTACTCGAGCCATCATCGAGCGCACTTTTGGTCTGTTGAAGTCGCCATTCAGATGTCTCAACCGTACAGGGGGTGTGCTTCTGTACTCCCCAGTAGTCGTGTGCAAGATCATACTGGCCTGTTGTGTTTTGCACAACATTGCTCTAATGCATGGCTTACACATGCCTCTCGAACCTCGACTAGCTCTGAATGTGGGAGACCGGGCTATTGCACATGACCGACGTCAGGGCATGCAAGTCCGTGATCAGCTCGTTGCCACGTATTTCGCATGAGCAACCTGTAGTGTCACAGACAACATGTGGTTTGCTGTCTGTTGTCAATGATGAAATGTGGACAGACGCAACAGTGTCCATAAATCCCACCCTGAGAAGACTTTGCAAACCACACTAACTGCATGCAAATCACAGCTGCTGACAGAAGTCAAAAGGTGGATTGTGCCTCAGGTCATGTGCCCATGTCAGTGAGCAGCGTAGTGGACATCCCTTAAACAAACTATTCACGCTGATGACAAACAATACATGTCCTGAGAGACATACCTGGACCTCATAAGGATGGGTCACCAAATCACAAAAGGTTGCATACTCAGGCCTATGGCCACAACAGAATTGACTCGCCCACAAATGATGGGCCCAGAATGTGAGTGATGATGTCATGGGAGAATCATGCACCATGGGTCAGATTAACAATAAGAGTTGCATCTCTGCATATCAGCAGGGATACCCCAGTAATTGTGCATCACACCAGACATCCCTTGCGCCATCATGGATGTGCCGCATTTACAAAGCTGTGCGCTGTGGGCCAAGTATAGACAGAAGCGTGAAGCATATGCTGTCATAAAGGTGAAGCACCACTGGAGTTGGGTCGCAAGCGCAACGCAGCTCCAGCAAAGCAAGCGGCGAGCCTATGCCTAACATGCTGCATCAATCCTTAGGCCTCCTACAAGCAGGCGCAGGGTTGTGACGCAGCATGGCCATGAAAATGACTGAGTGAAATCTTGTACATTTCACGCTGCCACTGTTCGGAGGCGTTTGTGTGCTGGAATGCCCCCCTGTGCAGGAACGCACAACTGTGGTGCAGGGCCTTACAATATGACACATTTCACAGATGCGTCACGTTGAAGATACCCCACAGCATGGAGGAGGCGTAGCGCTGCTGCGCCACAGAAGTGACGCTACTGTGGCGCAATTGGGGCACACAGGGCTTGTATAGCTGCCCCATATGTAGCTGACATATCCACACTTCTCCACACCAATGTTACATAACACTTCATTCAACTCTGATACTGAGTACTCAATATGAACTACATGTCCCATAATGCAAAGTATGAGAATAGGAAAGTGGGATGGATGTTGTGTCAGCCCTCTACCCCCTGTCAGTGCAGAAATGACATGAAATGATCTGTTCCCCTTTTGATACATATTCATGAATCACACCTGCTTTGTCATTTCACTTTCCCCTACATCAGAACAACAGGATGGCAGTGGATTTGTTTACTGAATGTGGATGGGCCAGGATGAATACAAAATGGCTGCAAAATATTTCTTGTGATGTATTTCCTGTCTCCCACTACCTGTATAACATTTCCTGTATGATATAATGTGTTCCGGGTCATTTTCGGAAGTTACGGCGCAGACGTTAAATAGCTGCAAATCCATATCAATGGCCAATATCTATTATATCTGGACTCTTCATGTTCTCCTCTGATGGACTTGTAGTTGAACTGACACATGCAGCAGTGACATGACACACAGATCACAACAATGCCAAGGTTGAGGTTTGGATAATGCAGTTGCGCAAGCCACAATAATACACATGAGATGTCCATGTCAAACTCAAATCAGTATATGACAGTGTGCATACATGTAATGTAAGTGCATGGACAGAATGGGGGTTTGGGAGCACACTGCCTCACAGTCCCAGCACGGTTTGTCCCTTTGCATCCTGGTAAATGCAGTGCATAGTTCAAACTTACTTTGGAATAATCTGGAGTCATACACCAAATTTGCTGTTGACTTTGCTGTATATCTCTAGACACGTGTTCCTGGAATGAGCGCTTCATCAGTAGAGAGCAGCAGTTTCAGAGAGCAAAGTAAATCATCTGGGTTTGCTGTGTGCCTGTGAGTGTTACTGTAACCTGAGAGGAACTTGGCAGCATTCCCAGCAAACCCAGATGATTCAGGAGTTAGTTAGTACTGTAAACAGCATTTACGCGGATGCAAAGTGGCAAACTGTGCTGGGACTGTGAGGCAGTGTGCTCCCAACCACCATTAAGTCCACAAGGACTGATGGGCAGATCAACAAGGCACTTGCGCCTCTTTGCACCGCCATTGGGTCACTTTAGTGACGTAGAGGCGGAGCACACAAAGCGCCATGCTGCTGGATTATTACAACGTGACGCATACGGTGCAGGATCGCATCCTAAAAGTGGCTGAGTGAAACTACAAGATTTCACTCAGTCACTATTAGGGCCAAGCGGAGTCAAATCTATGCACCTGCTTGAAGCAGGTGTAAGGATTGCCGCAGCATGTTAGCGATTGTGCACCCCCGAGCCTTGCTGGAGGCTGGTTCGCACTTGCCACGCCATTCCAGCAAAGCCCAGCTATTCCACCGGGGATGCATCACACATCTGCCCACCCAAGCGCCACGGTGTGCCGCTTTGTACATGCGGTCCATCAGGGGTGACGCACGGGTGGGCTGATGCGTTGCAACTCATCAGACACACCTCTGCTGATTAGCGGAGATGCGCCAGAAGTTGTAAATCGCCCCCTGATAACTGTACAGTGTGATCAGAGGCAAACAATATCAGACCAAGGCTATTCTATGTATGTGTAGCATCATGCATGGAACAACCACCACATCAGGATTTTGCTTACACTTCTGCAGGCTCGGTTGGTGAGACAGGAGATCCGCAGGAACAAGTCCGGAGAAGGAGACCATCAGTTCGGTGGCGGCTAAACCCTCTTTCCACCAGCGATGAAGGAGAGGAGGAGGAGGAGGAGGAGGGGCCCTCAACATCTGCAGGCCAGGGGGTTTCACCCACCCGGGATGAAGAAGAACACGACACTGGTACTATGTCCCGGGTGGAGGCTGTGGACATTGAAGGGGGGGTGAAGGACCGGACACCTCGGACCATGATGTGGGGGATAGCCACTCACCCACACATGCATCACCAGTGGGTCACGAAGAGGTGTCCCCGGGGCAGGCCAACGTCCAATCTGGACCTGCCATCTGCCCCTCCCTACCTCTAGAGTCCCCCATGCCATCGGGGGCTCCAGCTCGATCCCCTGATACCTGTCCCCCTCCTCGTAGCCGCCAAGACAAACCCGTCTGCTCCGGACCTGAGGCACCCCATCCCTTCTGTTTCCCCCCCCCCCCCCCCCAGTGCCGGTGCTGTTCCTCCTGTGGCTGTGCCAGGGGACTTGAATTGGATGGTCGAGGGTCAACCTGACATGTCCGCTCGCATCTTGCTACAGGTGTGTCTGGAGATACACTCGATGCAAGCGGACCTAGTCCGATCTATGGACAACCTCGGCACCCGAGTCCAGTCCCTTAAAGCGGACCTAGTCCGATCTATGGACAACCTCGGCACCCAAGTACAGTCCCTGAACACAGCCATTACGTCTTTCATCTCCCAAGTGCGTTCCCATACCACCGTCAATGTGTCCCCCCGTCCGTTGCCCCACACTGTTTACCCCCATACTCCTCGTGTGTCACGTTCCCGTGTGGTGCCTGTTCCTGCATCAGCCAGCCGTGTGGATGTGTCCGACCCTGAGGATCTAGACATTGTGGTCCTGGAGGATGACCAGAAAGACACTTGACTGTTGGACTGAGACATTGTTTTGGACGAAGATTTCTTTTTCCCCCTGTGAATAGACTGGTTCCCATGACGCTACCTGACGTATTATATTTGTTTTGCCCCACCCAAATCCAAGTTCCCTTCTCCTTCTGCATTAAGATCATCATTGGTTTTCCTTTCTCCCTTCCAAACGGAGGGTTTGTTTGTGTTCCTACATAAATAACTTTGCAGAATTATACTTTATCTGACTAGTTTGACTTCATTTTGAATGTCTGTTCCCAAATAAAGACACATATTTAGTAAGTCATATGCTATGCACAGTACAACGTGTTGCTATGATGTGTTACACTTGTACCTGCCTCACACACACACACACACACACACACACATGCCTACATCGTCAGAAGGAACATGGTACACAACAGGATATTACTTTAGTAGATATTTATTGTCAAAATACTCCTAAGGAGCCCAAAACAAATTGGCCATGTCAATGGCGATCTTGTTTGCGTTGCCGCAATAGTGGGGGGGGGAAGCGGTGAGGGGTGAGGTTGAGGTTGTCGCCTTCGTGTCTGTGGGTGTTGTCCAGGCTGATCAAGAGGTGCAGGTGCCGATGGTGTCTGCACATTAGGTGTCTGTGGCTGGACAAGGGTTGGTTGTTCAGGTGGTTGAAGTGACTGTGCAGAGATTGGTGGTGTTTGGGCAGGTAGTGGGGGTGGTGGGAGTGACAGTCCACTGGTTGGTAGTGATTGGGCAGGTAGTGGGGGTGGTGGGAGTGACAGTCCAGTGGTTGGTAGTGTTTGGGCAGGTTGTGGGGGTGGTGGGAGTGACTGTCCAGTGGTTGGTGGTGTTTGGGAAGGTAGTGGGGGTGGGGCGGAGTGACAATCCAGAGGTTTGTGGTGTTTGGCCAGGTAGTGGGGGTGGTGGGCGTGCCTGTTCAGGGTGCGGGTGTGTTTGTGTACCTTGGCTGTGGTGCTGTGCAGTTGGTGTTACAGGTGTGGGGATGTGCTGTCCTACAGGCCGACATAATTGTTCCCCTCCATGCGTTGGCCGTGAAGGTAGACTTTGGATCACTCTCACCATGCCCTCCATCATCTTCATGGCCAAGGCATGGCATCTTGCACTCTCTTCCTTTGGATGGATATCAGGTCTGTCATATTTCTAGACATTTCCTGCCAAGTGCTATCCATCCTATCCAAAGCTTGGGCCACCCTGTCCACCACCTGAGGGAATTGGGCCATGTCCTGCAGGGACCCAGAAATGTCTGACAGGGCAGCCCCTATGGCCCGAATGTCCTGCCTCACATGTGCCTGCTGTCGGAAGAAGTCCTGCTCCCACTGGCCACCATCGTCACGTGCAGGCCCCCTCTGCTGGTGTCTGCCAGGGATGAGATGAGCAGGTCCAACAACAGGGGGGGGGGTGGCAGGTAGAAGTCTGTGGGCAGGAGAAGGGTCCCCAGGGGATACCTGGTCCACAACAGGGCTGGTACTTCCCACAGATGGTGGAGAGGATAGCAGGGATACATAGCGTAGGGAAGAGTGGGTAGGGGAACCACCATGTCGGTCCCGGATGTGAGGGCTGTGAGTGAGTGATGTCTGTGAGTGGATGTGTGGGAGCCGTGACTGGTTTGATCATGCCGTGGTATTGATGGTTTGAGAGGAGGCAGACGGGCGTTGCTTGTCAGAGGATGTGAGGCCGTGACATCAGTATCATCATCCCAGGAGTACATTGACATGTACTCATCATCCTCCTCAAAGTCAACTTCCTCTTGACCTTGATCCTCCTCCTCTTGGGCATGAGTTGCAGCCGACATTGCTGCCTGGAGGATCAGGGGATTCTTCCCTCGGATAGCCCGTCGGCCAGCACTGGTTGTCGGTCTGTCAGCCTCTCCCTCAGCATCATCTGAAACACAGAGGTTGCATCTGTATTGGTGATTGACCAGGTATTACATGTGCAGCAACACCAGGGTTGTATTTACTGCACTTTGCATCAGCAGATGAGGATCATGTGATCAGGTTAGGGTACCACCACAAATGGCCGCTCACACCATAGCACTGAGGTGTTACACGGAGATCTACATGATACTAGCAAACTCACCAGCTCCAGCCACAACTCTCTGTCCCTTTGTGTTCCCTCCTGGTGTATCCTGCTGCACCTGTCTCATCATAGTTGTTGTAGACATAGCTGTAGAGGGTAGAAACAACCTTCTCAACGATCTGCCTCACCAAATGACAGACATGCATATGTGTCACTCCTGGTCTGTATTTCACTTTGTAATCAACAACTGTTGATTCCATGTAGAAGGGGATCTCGATCTCTGTCATGGCTTTGTAATCTAAGCTGTTGACACTCCTCATGCCCGATTTACCTGAGGGAAAGGTGCGCAACAGTTTCACAGCTGCAGCCAGGATGTCATGCAACTCCCGGGATGGTGTCCGCTGCAGTGGTCTCATCCTGTCAGCACCTGTGATGAGAAATACATGTCCATATTTTTGTACAACAGATTGTAGCTATGAGATCAAATTACATTCTCATTAGCCATTTGTGGATAATCAAGGACGATGTGCAGCATGTGTAGCTCATTGACTTAACATGTGGGCACCTGCAAGCTTACAGCCATGTAGCACTGACATCAATAAGATGACACATCAACTGACGAACTTGTATGAGAAGGTTACTGATTTCACCCTTTCCATTGTGACTGACTTTTTTCATGGGTGTAATGTTGTCTGTTGACAAGTTAGAAAGGAGTTCATGTGTGAGATGTGCAGTTGTCAGGGGCCTGATGTTGCCCATTTGTGGTTCCCTATCCATCAGGTCACACAGCTCATTTTTGAATGAGAGAACACAGATTACTAATGTCCATCCTTTGAGTGTTCTCTGTTCCCATGCTCCATGTCCAACATCATGGTACTACTTACATGACTCTAATGAAATGTAAGCGAAGCCTACATGCGGAGTGCACTGTTCCTAGAGAGAAAAAGATTCTCCTAATTTCTGACAAATTTCGTATTCTAAATAATATGTAATCAGCCTTTTTTTTCCCAAGAAACACATTTATTTACAAAAGAATATATTCTAACCTGTAACCATTATTTTCAATTGGTTCTGGTTAGCTGACAGAATTTTTTTATACAAGACAAAACTTCTTTTGAATGCCTTAGTTTTAACTGTACATGACTTTTCAACATAAATGTATGTAACCACTCATAGTGTTCCTTTGTACATAATCATGTAGAAACGTTACATCATTTCAATACTCGGTCACTAGACTTGCGAAGAAGCGTCGCCCTATGCATTTCGGGAAGCCCTGTTCCCTTCTTCAGGGGCAAGTGTCTGTAAAAATAAATTATAAGAACATAAGCTGTCTATACCTCATTTTATATTCTGACATGATCTGCCATGTTTATATTATACACATGCGGGGGATACTGATTAAACATTTTAGCAATACAACACATGACCAATATTAGTTTCTGATAATATGGACCTGATTCTGGGCAATAGTGGAGTCTAGCGGTTTATCTGTTGTAAAAATCAACCACCGTGGAATAGCTGTGGATGTTTGCTCTGGATAATACCTTACAAAAACGTAACATAACAGTGAATAAACAGCCATTAAAGTCAACGTGAACATTATGGTGCTAACTCCTATGCTCATTGTTGAACGAGCGTATCAGACAAATGTAATGTTGTCGTGCTACCAACATCTCTGAAACATGGGAAACTTAAGCCAACAATGTCAAATATGACGCTAAAGGTACGTAGGTGAGCAGAGCTAAGTATATGTAGAACATAACATGATCTAAGTAAATGGTCGCTAATATAGTAATAATGCATACCTTCAACCCCGTTATTGAGGGCTATATGTATTTTTGCGTTCATCAGGTCTGTTCTAGCTCCAACATGCACGCGGAGATGTGACACAAATAATCCTGCGGATACAACCCCTCATTAACTGTCTGTTCGAGAAAAGGATATAACAGTTCTAAAGTCTCAAGTTCTGTCGTACTCGTTTCATTACTCTTTTATGAGTTTAAATAACGGTACATACCTACTGTATGCTAACAACATATAATAGATATGTATAGCGGCTATACATCACAAATTAATGCAGAGTAAGTACAGTGGGAGATAAATCTATTACAGAACCTGAATCAACCTCGTTTGGCAGTTCAAACACTTGTACCTCACACATAATTAATCTGTTGCTCTAACCTGGAGCCGCAGTGTAAAAAAATCCTATACTAACAGCGAATGCAAATTAAGGTATACCATAAACGTGCAACAGCCTCACAACTATATTAGTCTATTAAATCATTCACTGAGATGCATAACACAACTCATTAATGTGTACCTTAGTGACTCTTGTTTAAGTAGAATAAACTCTGTGGTGATACAGCTGTTATGAGCCTCTGGTCATCAAGCAATATCTGCGAACAAAATTATAACGGGGATGTCGTCACTATCAAAGTTAGACCGAGTTAATGCATACTAAAGCCTAAAAGACTATCAGGGACTTTCTTACCGGCTATAATCTGTGTCTACTCCTCCAAAACTCAATGCGAAGAAACGCGGAAGGATACCATACAACCTTTAAATAGTCCCAGGTCACATGGGGATCACATGATCTGTACTAGGAATGATGGGACATGTAGTGCGTTAACAAATATCCTTAGTATTCAACCCACAACGCATTCCTATAATCATTATACTGAACCTATTTTCTGCTTGCCACTCAGAAACTAATAGGTTGATATCTCTCCTAGTAGGTTGTGTGATATATACCGATCAACATTTTATCTGCAGCATATTATTGAAAATAACATAATTTAAATAGAGAACTGGACTCGCCTCTCTACATAAAGTAGTTACAATCTAACGATCATGATCTCTAAAGTCCTACTACTTACATGACAACAGATAGTGTCTTGTGCAGCAGACATCCAAACCTCATATTTCATACACTCACCTATACATGTGAATATGGTAGAAGGGAAGCAAGCAGAAGACAACATTTGGTTTAGATCACACATTGCAGATGAGGTGAGAAGCTTTGAATCTTCCCACCTGCACTGGATTATCCTGTTGCTCTTCAGCTAAATCATTTTGCAGGTGTAACTACATGAAGATTCACCTTAGCAGCCCTACACCCATCTCACAGGCCTCAGCCATACCAATTTCATATTGATTTGACCATGTTAATTTTGCTAGGGATTTAGCATATCATTGAATTGCAAGCCTGTTGTGTTGTGGACGTTTCTTATGACACATTGTTCTATTGTATGTCCATTGTGCACACACTTGGCATACATTTTGTGTCAGCATCTCATTTGACACCAGGGTCTGATCGCCCATGTGTTCAAATGCCCTATGTGAGCATATTGTGATGCAGGATAACAGTGTTGTACAACACATACGGTGGAGGTGGAAGGCACAATTAATAAGCATTCAGCAAGCTTTACCTACCGTGGCCCAGCACCGGAGCAGTATGTGGTCCCTGGACAGATGTCAAGTCCAACCTAGTAGCAGAAGTCAGTGGGCGTCTTGGGTTCTGGGAGGACCGCATTGTACCTACAATGATAAGTTTGTTTTGCAACTTTACATTCCTGCTGCCACATGTGATGCATTCAATTTCTGGCACAGGACGGGCACAAGCAGTCATGGTCACCACCGTTGCAGAAGTGTGTCATACATTATGTAATGAGTGATCCCACGTATAACTTAGAATGGGCCCACTACCTTGCTGCTACCTATATCACAATGACATGCCTACGAATCCAGAGGTAAAGTCCACTATCGTGTTATGTTGATGTCCGGAAATTATCCATCCAATGTACGCAGTACATAATCAGCTGTGTGGACTGTGCTGAATAAAGTAAGTATGAAAGATTAGAAGTTGGACAGTGTATGCATTGTCAATACTACAGAGACTGGTATCTCACTGTTTGGTCTTCATTTCCGTATCGGTGCAAATGCTATTTCTTGATTAGGTCTACAAACACTATTACAATATGGTGTGTACACCCTTTTGACTTGTTGTGGCCCTCGATTACAGGATTGCTTTCCCCGTTCTGGGTCTGTTGTGTAATACATGTTGTGTACCACATTTACAAAGGTATGATGAGCCAAGACATTTTATAATTTGTGTTTCGCTGTTCACAAATGTCATATGTTAAAGGTGAATGTCCATTGACAACTCCAATTGTAATGCAGCAAATGTAGCATAAATGGTTGACTTACGTAGCTGGGCACTATTTGTCCCTCTGTCGTCTTCTGACGATGTATGCATTTTGACCATCTCCTGTCCACTTTGACTTACCAGTTAGTGTGGTTGACATGCCTTCCTCGGTACGTTGCCGATTCCTCCTATGCGATGCGGTGACCTCTGCTACTGCAGTTGTCTGTGCTCTGGCTGGATGTGTCAATGGGTGAGGAGAGAGAAAAGTAGACAAATGGGAAATGTGCTTGTGTAACGTTTCGGGGATTTGCCCATATCTTCTGTGTGATAACATATTGCGCGGAACTGCCGCAGACAGTGGTGTGTTGGGGATGTAATGGCGTGGCAGAGTGGAAATTGGACAACAGGATATGTGTTGGACATATTTACATCAGAGGATACTCTCACCATCTGCTTTGTGATTTAGGCTGGCACAGGGTGATGTACTTTTTGGAGATTTTGTGGCAGGTTTACAACCCCCTAGAAAATGAATTTATACTGTTGTTGCATCTCTTCTGTGACACAACGGTGGTGTACAACAGACTACACATTTAGGATTATTCGCAACGTGACGCTACTATGGTGAATCGTCATGTTGTGAGGCCCTGCGCAACGTCAGCTTGGAGGTAGGCAGGGTGTGCACTCCTTTGGGATATGCCGCGTCCAAGTGAGTCAGTGTAATCTACATGATTTCACAGTATCACTTATCAGAGGCCGCTGCGACGCAACCTTACGCCTGCTTGAAGCAGACGTAAGGAGAGGCGTAGCACGTTAGGTATGGGCAGTGTATGGACATTGTTGGAGTTGCAACGCTCTTGCGACACAACTTCAGCAAAGCCCCCCCTAGACACCATCAGATTCAACACACATCTGTCTATCCCTGCACCACAGTCACCACTATATGTACACGACACATCCGTGTTTTTGCATGTCACATTGGTACTGGCGCTTCCCTGCTAATTTTTGTCTTTAGCAAATTTATTTTTTTAACTTAATTTTAAATTTCCATTTGTCATGGCACATTTTCAGTCAATATGTACAGTTATTGAATTAGCTGGGTTGTGTATGTATGGCATCAGTACTGTGCACATGTTTTTAATAGGGTGGGGGGTATTAGCCTTTTCTGATGCAAAGGATTCTGGGACTTGTGGTGCTACGTAGTGGGTGACACATGAGTCTCTGACTAACCATATATTTATATACACTTTGGACAATTTCCATGATCACTTTGACAGTGTAACACAGACAATCTCTTCATGCACTTTTTCTTTTCATTCCACTTACCTGGTACCACGTAGCGGACATCACTGACAGGCAGCCCATGGACCAAGTGGGGGTGTATAGTTGTGAGGATATCCTCCTCCATTGTGATGAGCTGCAGGCGGGGTCCAGGGCATGCAGCAGGGAGGATTATGCTCAGTTCTATCCTGGAGTATTTCTCCTTGACCCTCTGCCTTTCGTCCTGCCACTTTTTTTTTTATGTCCTGCACTGTGCACCTGTCCTCCCCCAGGGCTGAGACAGCAGTGGCTATCTGCTGCCATAGTTCTTGCTTCTGTGCCCCACTGGTGCAGTATGGTGGTAGCCCATATAGGCGCTTGTGGTGCCTGACTATGTATTCCACAAGCATGGTGGTCTCCTCTGCTGTGAAGTTTCTTTTTCTTCTCATCTCCATGTTCTCTGGCACTGGAAGCATTGTAGTAACAGTCTCTCTGTGGCCAAACCTGTTCCTTCACTGTGTGCTGCTTTTATGTGTTTTGTGGTACTGGTCAATTAGTGTTAATTGGCTTCAGCTGGAGCGTGGTGGGGGATGGTAGGCAGTGGCAGCATACACCATGGCAAAATGGAGCTTTTGGCTGGGATTGGCTGCTGTGTGTCAGCTGATCCATGTTGGGGGATGGGTGGTCCTTGGCCAGGTCTTTACCCTTGGCTAACATGACTAACGGCCCGTAATCGTAAATTACGGCCCGTAATCGTAAATTACGGCCCGTAATCTTAAATTACGGCCCGTAATCATAAATTACGGCCCGTAATCGGATTTTGCAATGATGTGCCGTCAATTCCGCCAAAGTGCTGTAAAATCCGGCCCGGTGGCGGAAATTACGGCCCGGTGGCGGACGTAAAGTTAGTAGTCCTAAGTCTATTCTGTGAATCCCGAAAGTAGTAAGTTCATTCTGTGAATCCTGAAAGTAGTAAGTACATTCTGTGAATCCCGAAAGTAGTAAGTGCATTCTCTGACTACCAAATAGTAGTAAGTGCATTCTGTGAATACCAAATAGTAGTAAGTTTAGGATTTAGTCTTAAGTTCATTCTGTGAATCGGGCCCAATATTTTGTTCCCATTTTGTAAATACATAGGTGTTCTTGATACATAGTTTTCACTCCTTATATTTTACCAAGTGAATTGCTATATACCCGGTACACATTGAAAAACCATTGCAAGAAGCAGCTCAGTTATCGGCTCTGGGTTCCTTGGGTTCTCTGTGTACCTACAAGTCCTATATATCCCCACAACCAAAAGGGTTCAGCAGATGTAATGTTATATAGCTACGAATAATATGTCATACTTAATAGAAGTTACAGGTGAAAACGTTGGCACACATGGATGTTTTTATGAACTCATTTTCAATTTTTCTTTTTTTAAACTGTTAGTTTCTAAAAAAAAAAACCTTGAAGGAGCTACACAAATGATACCTTGCTGAATTCAGGATGTTGTCTACTTCTCAGAAATGTATAGCTTTCCGGCATCCATTATTGCATTCATACCCATTTCTACCACTAACTAGAAGGAGGTTGAAAGTACAAAAAGTAGCAAAAATAGGCTTTGTCTCAGTAAAAACACTGTGTAAAAAACTTTGGTTTCCTGACAAAAGTCTGTCTGTCCATGAAAGCTGGGAAGATGGGGATTTCAGCACCACAATCCCATTTGTTGATACCATTTGCAGGGAAAAAACAGACACTTTCTTCTGCAGCACTCCCCCCCCCCAAATAAAATGTAGCTGTATTTTGGCAAATTTTTGGGTCCCCTCCAGGGGAATCAACAAACCCTTGGTACCGTTAAAATCCCCATGATGTTGGAAGAAAAGTACACAAATTTGGTGTGGATACCTTATGTGGACAAAAAGTTACAGGGGCCTAAGCGCGAACTACCCCAATAGCCAAAGAAATGCTTAGCACAGGGGGGGAAAGGCCTAGCAGCGAACGGGTTACAGAAGTATTTTGTTTATTAGAAGATAGATTAATAAGAGGGTTAGTGTCAGTGGTTTTTTTAGGGATAGTTTGAACATAGTCGTTTATGAAATTGTGTGCAAAGATGTGTAGTTAAGTATTTTATTGATGTGATGATATTGTATGAGTTAGTGAGATAGATGGGTGATAGAGTAGTGGAGAAAGATAAAGGTGTAAGTGAAAGGGATATTTATAGGGAGGGTGGAATATGAGAGGTTTATTATTTATAGTGTGAGAACATTTAGTAAGTTGATATGTGTTAGTAGGTAGTATAGAAAGGAGATAGGTAATGTGATAGAGGAATGATGTTGTGGAGTGGTATATGTTGGTTAGCATTCAATGATGTATTTTCCCAAACAAGTAAGTATAAGTAAATAAAAAGGTTTGCTTCTTTTGTTTAGAACATTTATTTTCGTTTGTAGACACACAAATAGTATTTAAAATGTGTCCCACATTGTTTATTCTAATAGCCAAAATAGTACAAGTATTTTTTTTTTATTTACTTCTTTATTCAGCATATAAAAATACCATAAAAGTGACAGTTTATCAATTAAGGTAACAGTACAAACTTTGTTAAAAAAAAAAGCAAAGAAACAATTCATCAATCTGAAATCTACATGGTACAATTATAGTATATACATAAAAAACAATCCCATCACATATACCATGTCTCTCAAAAGTCCACCCCATCTAAGGCTTAGTTAACGCTACCCCTTGTGGTCCATAGTCTGAATGCAGCCCTGAAAAATTAATAATACAGAAGAGTGTAAAAGCATCTGGGGCCAATTTTAAAAATAAAAGTGCCACTCGTGCTTGTTTAAATCCGGCTTTTTATAAAATACCCCTCAGAAAAAGTTTTCTGGGATGAAGATAAAATGGGCAAAATAAAAGAAAGTGAAGGGTGTCATGTGGAGACCTGTGGTCGTAACCAGAGGGCCCCTTCATCTCTGAGTGCAGTGTAAACCCTGCCGGCTCTGCTAAAACGTGATGCAGAAGATTTAGCCTGAACCAAGTCATTAAAAATCTATCATGGGCATTACTTATACAGGACAGGTATGGTTCAATGCCCTCAGTGCACCTGGCTACTAAATGTTCTCTCACCAACGGTTTGGACAACTCTCTGTCTCCCCGGTGCAACAATGCATACTTATAGAACCAGTCCTTAACCAGTGCCTTGTCCTGCATGCTTATTTTCGAGGGGTTATCAAGTAAGTCTGCACATCCAATTTTCACAAAGGACTCCTTCACATATTTTAACAAGGGAATTTTGAGTCCATGGTCCAGGGAGAGACATTCTTCTATAACCTGCCTGCTTAATGCTGCCTCCTCATTTAACCAGATCTTTACCCAGCAAACTAGGGGGTTGACAGCCCACCTATCCCTAATGTAACGGGCACCAAGTTCTTCATGCACAATGTGGGCTGGCGTGCTCTGAGGGACTTTTAGCAGGCTCCTGAGATACTTGTTCTCCTCTATTTGTAATTGATTCGCCTCAATAAATCCCCACACCTCACTGCCATACAGCACTTTCACTCAGCACATGGAGCTATACATTTTCAGGATCTGCTGTGGGGACCACCGTCCTAGCCTTTGTGCAAAGTTCATTATTGATCCGTTACATTTGTCCATGGTTTGGCACTTCTCTTCTAATAAATATTGAAAATGTAGTCGCTCATCAAATAAAATCCCCAGATATGAAAAGGACTGTACCATACCTAAACAATAAGATCCAAATGTATAATTATAGGATTTACTTGGCTTTTTGCCCACTTCCATGACGTAAGATTTTGCCAAATTGGAAGACAAATCCAGGTTCTCCATAAATGATACAAACCAGTCTATTAGAATCTGCAGACATTTGGGGGTGCGTGCAAGGAGTACTGCGTCGTCTGCATAAAGCAGAACTGGAATTCCACGGGTACCTACCCTTGGGGTGTCTGCCTGAAAAGTGCTTAGTGCGCGATCAAGACTATTTATGTATAGCGTAAACAGAAAGGGAGCTAATATGCAACTCTGTCTTACACCACTAGTGCACGTGAAGGGTTCTGTTTTGTTTCCGGCCTGGCTGTATCTAACCGTAGTAGTGGTATTCAAATGCAAAGTTTTTAAGATATTAATAAGCCCGGGATCCACGCCAAGCCCGCACATTATTGCCCACCGTTTCCCTCTATTGACTCTGTCGAAAGTGGCAGTTAGGTCCATAAATGCCAAAAACATCATCCCCGGACTGACTACTGTGTATTTGGCTAAAATACGGTACAGGTTGAGGCATTGGTCGGTGGTAGATTTCACTGGCCTAAAACCAAATTGAACATCAGTTATAACTTGATGCTCATCGGCCCAGTCCATCAACCTACTTAAAACCACCCGCCCTAGTACCTTCGCTGGCTCATCAATGGGAGAAATCGAGCTGTAACATTGTGGGTTATCCTTATTACCCTTTTTAAAAATGGGTACAATCGTGGCTGTGGACCAGGTTGCTGGCATTACTGTGTCCACCGCTGCGTTAATCACCCTAGTCAGGATTGGTACCCAGAGATCCACGTTGTTAGAATTGGGGATCTCTAGTTGGCACAGGTAGGTACTTGTGACAAATAGGGACCCTCTCCTCAAGTCAGGGTAAGGGGGTACATTCCTAAAATAACCACTGCTCACCCCCTTGGTAGCTTGGCACAAGCAAACAGGCTTATGTATGTTATATGTTATGTTATACTGAATTTGTAGCACGCACTGTTACTCAGGAGTGTCCTGGCGCGATAGAGAGCTGGGGAAGAGTGAGAATCATGTTAGTTTAACTTGCTGAAAAGGTGTGTCTTTAGGTGTTTTTTAAAGGCTAGAAACTCATTAATAAATGAAAGGGCAGAGGGGAGCGCATTCCAAGCTTCCACAGCTTTAACAGCCAACGACTGGCCTCCCAAGCGCACTCTGCGAAAGTGAGGGATAATCATCCAACGGTAGGAGGCCGAGCGCAAGGGGCGGTTTGGCACATAAGGTAAGCGGGACCCAGCCCATGCAGGGCGCGGTGAGCCAAAGTGATAGTTTTGAATTGCACCCGCTGAGCCACCGGCAACCAGTGCAGTTCCCGTAGGAATTGACGCGCGCTCGATCTCTTAGAGACATTCAAAATAAGCCTGGCTGCCACATTCTGGATAATCTGGAGCCTGTGCAACAGATAACCAGGCAGACCCATATACAAGGCGTTAGAGTAGTCCAGCCTGGACAAAATCAGAGCACGGGCAACAGTCTCTTTAGCTGCTCGCGGGAGAAAGGGGAACATTTTACTAAGTGTTTTGAGAGTACCAAAACAAGCTCCCGACAATTTCTTAATCTGATCGCTAAAACGAAAGTCCTCACTAAACCAGACCCCCAGATTTGTAGCAGGCCTGCCCTCAGACAGAGGCCTAGGGTAATTAGCCGGCCACAGTCGGTGTCTGAAATCTGCGGGGAACTGGCCGATTAGGAGGACCTCCGACTTATCCTCATTACACTTGAGCGAAGCTTGAGCCATCCAATTAAAAACAGCGGTAAGGCAAGTCTGAGCCACAAGTGTGTTCAAATCCATGCCCCCCCAGGTAAAAAGCAGCTGAGTGTCATCAGCATATGCCATTACTTTTGCGCCGAGTTCCTCGGCTAGATAAATCAAAGGTGTTAAGTAAACATTAAACAACAGAGGACTCAGCGTTGAGCCTTGCGGAACCCCAGTGGACATGCTTCTAACCGATGAGGCACAGGAGCCCATGCAGACCTGCTGCGTGCGGGAGTCCAAAAAGGATTTGACCCAGTCCCAGACTGAGCCCGAGATCCCAATTGCAGAGAGCCTAGCCAAGAGCCGCTGGTGGGGGACCGTATTGAAGGCGGCAGAGAGGTCAAGAAGAACCAGGGCTGCCCTGCCGCCCCCATCAAGACACTCCCTAATCACCTCCGATACCTCCACCAAAGCAGTCAGTACTGTAGGCGACTCTAAAGCCTGACTGAGCTGGGTGGAGAGCCCCAGATGTTTCCACAAACGACTCCAGTTGTGTAAAGGCCACCTTCTCACAGACTTTAGCCAGAGCTGGCAGGAGTGAGATAGGCCGATAATTGGCCGGCAGCAGGGGTCCAATGAGGGTTTTTTCAGAAGGGGAAGTAATTTAGCCCGCTTCAATTGGGCGGGTACATGGGCAGTCAACAGGGAGGAATTAACCAAAGCAACAACTGCTGGACAGACTGCCTAAGCTGTATCTGCTAGGACTCGCGCCGGACAGGGATCCGCCGGAGAGCCCGACTTAAGAGCCCCCAGAATGGCTAATATATCTGTCTCAGAGGTGGGATGGAATGCGGTCAGCTGGGCAGAGATTACCGACAGGTCCGGGGACAACCCTGAGGAGGGGGCTTCCCCATATCCGGAGGGAGGACCAATATTCTCCTGAATCTTAAGAACCTTGTCGGCAAAAATGGCCGATAGCTCCTCACACCAATCAGACGATATAGGTAGCTCACTCTGTTCAGCACAAGGGGATAGAAAGCTACGAACAATAGCAAAGATCTCCTTGCTGTTGTTCCGGGCCAACGCAATCCTCCCAGCAAAATACTCGCTCTTAGCTGTTCTGATGGCCAAGTAGTACTCCCTCTGAGCTAATCGCAAGGCTGCCTTATCTGTCGGGCAGTAGTTCTGGAGCCAGCCAAGCTCCAACCTCTTACACCCTAGTTTCAAATCTCTGAGTTTGGGGGAGTACCAAGGCTGAGAGTGGACAGAACGCCGCGAGTGGCCCTTATTAGTTTTTGAACTAGCCCTAACCCCCTGACCTATCCAATGGTCAAAGTTAGCCACTGCCTACTCTAAGTCAGTGGCAGGAGCCGGGTGGGTCTGGCGTAGAAACAAAGTGAGGGCTGGGAGATTTATCTTCTCAGGTTGAGTAGCGGGGGAAGGGACAAGCGATTTGCCAGATCTCTCGTCTGCCCAAGAAAACCTAATCAGGAGATGGTCAAACCGCATTACAGGCTCCGGATCGGCTACTAGGATGGGGAAATTGGAACACACCAAATCAATAAGGTGGCCACCCTCGTGAGTCGGAAGCACCACATTAGGGGCTAGGGGCCGGATGTAGGTCGGTCGGTAACGGCCGAAAATCGGTATTTTCGGCCGTTACCGACCGGTATTTACAAAATGGTATGTAGGGCCACATATTTTACAGATTCCGTAAATTTACCGATCGGTAAATTTACCGAATCTGTAAAATACCGATTCGGTATTTTTACCTATTCGTTAATTTCAATATGTAGGTGGGACTCTTCTGAGTCCCACAATCCTTACCGAATCTGTATTTTACCATCAAATATATTTGATGGTAAAATACCGATTCCGGTGTGCATGCACATGTGTGCATGCACACCTGTACCATATGACAGGCAGACCTGCCCTTAGGGCAGGTATGCCTGCCACATGGCACCCGAATCTTTTTTGGGGGTGCTAGAGGGTGTCAAAGTGACACCCCCTGCACCCTTGTCAAAATCTGTATTTACCGATTCGGTAAATACCGACCGGTAATGCCCCATTCATTCCTATGGGCTTCAAAGCCCATAGGAATGAATGGGGCATTACCGGTCGGTATTTACCGAATCGGTAAATACAGATATTTACCGATTCGGTAAAAGGAACATCTGGATGTTCCTACATATCCACCCCTTAGATTTACCGATTTTTAATTACCGAACCGGTAAAATTCGGTAATTAAAAATCGGTAAATCTATTTTACCTACATCGGGGCCTTGATGTAGCTAATTCCGATTTACCTACTCTTAAATACCGAATTTTACAGATTCGGTATTTAAGAGTAGGTAAATAGAAGGAGGCAGATGTAGGTAATTTTAAATTCAGAATTACCGAATCTGTAACATTCGGTATTTACAGATTCTGTAAATACAGAATCAGTATTTCCCATTGATTCCTATGGGCTCTGAAGCCCATAGGAATCAATGGGAAATACAGATTCTGTATTTACAGAATCGGTAAATACTGAATCCTGGAAGGGTGCAGGGGGTGTCACTTTGACACCCTGTAGCACCCCAAGTACAGGCTTGTGTGACATGTGGCACACATACATGCCCTAAGGGTATGTACAGATGTGCATGCACACCTGAATTCGGTATTTTATCACACAATAGGATTGTGTGGTAAAATACGGACTCTTAAGGGCCTGTGGCACTGTAAACTGTGCCACCTACATTTGGAATTACAGAATCGGTATATTTACCGATTTGGTAATTTACCGAATCGGTAAATATACCGATTCTGTCATTTTCAGCCCCCTACATCTGAAAACCGTAATACCTATTCCGATCGGTATTAGGGCTCCTACATCTGGCCCTTTGTGACATCTGGGCCAGGGCTAAAGAATCCAAAAAATCCCTTGACTAAGGAGCACAAGGGGAATCCAAAATGGATGTTAAAATCACCTAATAGGAGAAAAGTTGGGATACCGAAGGGCGCGCCGGATGATAATGTCATCCAGAGCCCTAAGGAAAGCTCCTGGGGCCCCCGGCGGACGATAAACCAGTTTCCCGCCTAAAGTAAATTGAGGGGAGATGGTAAGAGCAAAGTCAAGAGCTTCCCCCTCCGGCCAGTCCCTGATGGCCTCACTAGTAAAGGACCACACATCCCTAAACACTACTGCGAGCCCCCACCTCTCCCAGCCTTTCAATCCACCCTGACGATTTTATAACCTTTAGGAATGTAAAGTTCCACCACAGGAGCACAAGACTCATTGAGCCATGTCTCCGTAATGAAGAGGGCATCCAATGTACTCAGACAGCAACTCAAAAA
This sequence comes from Lissotriton helveticus, assembly GCF_964261635.1. Lineage (NCBI taxonomy): Eukaryota > Metazoa > Chordata > Amphibia > Caudata > Salamandridae > Lissotriton > Lissotriton helveticus. Next base: position 706,142,388 of record NC_136072.1, read on the forward strand.
TATCCGGCGCATGCTGAGCGGGCATTGATTAGCGCCACCTGGAGTCTGGGTTTGCCCGGAACCAAAGGAGAAGAATAGATTACCTTGTTTCGCAAACAGTAATTACAGTCCGGGCATATTGTAGAAAGGTTGTCAAGAACAGCCACCACCTACCTGCGGCACACCTGGGGCCACTTATTTCGAACAGCGCTTCACAAGAGTAAATGAGCCTTCCAACGGACAGGCCAGACTCAATTTGACCAGCATGGCTGGCCTTGGGCGCAGTCGGGGCGTGGACGGGCGCAGACGGGCTTGCCTTTGGCACGCCGGCAGCGCGCCCGCTGCGCGTCTGCTGCGTGTCCGAGCAGTCATGTGCAATAAATAGACCCTCCCCACCCCCAGCTAGATTGCGTCAAAAAGGTCCGACCTGGATCTGGGGACTCACCAAAGATGGCGCCCTGCCCTCCACTCAAACGGCACAGCAGCCGCGGTGGACCAGGGCAGAGTAGCACACCTCAGCACAAGTGAGTAGCAGTAACACACAGGCTAAAATCACATCACCAATAATGTAAAAATATGCAGGGAAAATTTTAAAAGTTAAAAAATAACAAGTGGCAATATGGACGAGAAAGGAGACAGAAGAGTCAGCACACCACAGTGACTTGCAGTCTGCCCCCAGCGCTCAAGCGAGTCCCGTAGGAGCTGCCACCACCTACAACTATTGCAAGGCGCCTTGCACTTCCAGCCAATTAATAGCCCCACCCCATCCCCAACTAGACCGCGTCAAAGGGTCTGACCTGGATCTGGGGACTCACCAAAGATAGCGCCCTGCCCTCCACTCAAACGGCACAGCAGCCACGGTGGACCGGGGCAGGGTAGCATACCCCAGCACAAGTGAGTAGCAGTAACACACAGGCTGAAATCACATCACCAATAATGTAAAGATATGCAAGTAAAATTTTTAAAGTTAAAAAATCAAAAAATCAACAAAAAAATCCAAAGAGGCAGTGTGTAAAGCATTTGTGAACACATACAGTAACCCAGTGACAACACTACAAATGGACACCACACAGGTTGTATATTTATAAAATTAAGTATCTTTTATATAGATTTACCACAAGACCAAAAACAATAAGAATAATCCACAGTTCTTTTAAAAATCAAGAGTTCTTGTTAAAAAAGCTTAAATTAGAGTTCTGTGCCAGTCGGTAGCCCTGTCCGGCTACAGCGTTGATGAAATAACACAGAGTCTAACAATTCCAACGGACCGCGTCGATACGGGCCCACTCAAGGGTAGAATGACTGGGTCACAGTACCTTTACTTGATGCGGCCAGCACGGGCATGCGAGCCAGGTTCGGCGTTCATCATGTTGCAGAAAAGAAAGCGTTGAAGGACACGTTGTCCCTTGATGCGGTGCAGGCAGCGGCCCATTGACGGAGTAGGTGGGTCCAAGGCGTACGTTGCAGGGTGAGACTGTGCTTCGTTGCGGTGCTTGCAGCTTGCGGTGCAGTGACAGAGCCGGAGTCCGGGAGCTGGCGTGGATCAGTCCGGACAGCAATACGAGTCGGGCGTTGTGTCGCGAAGCGTGCGAGCGGTGCTCAACTACGATGCGTTCACAGGACTCAAAGTCAGCAACAGCGACCGCGTCGGGCAGGCCAGTAGGAGTTGGTGTAGCGAGGCGTTGCACGTTGCGGTGTCCACAGGTTACGGTGCAGGCAACGGCTTGGTGGCGGCATCAGGACGGAGTCGGTGAGCTCAGAGCATACGCTGAAAGATGTGGACGTTGTTCGATGCGGTACCTACAGGACACCGGGCCGGTCCTGAGAGTCGGTCACAGCTCCCTGCCTCTGTAGCCACTGAAACAGCATTCTCAGCAGCAATCCACAAAGGCTGATGAAGTCTACTGGTCCTGAGACTTTGGTCAGGGGGCAAGCTCTTTTCTAAGCCCTTGGAGATCCTTCAAAAGTCGAATAAAGTGCACACAAATTCCTGTCTCCTTTCTTTGATAGTCAGGGAACCACTGTAGGCAAATCCCCCCAAGCACCATTTCAGCTTAGGGATAGTCTCTCTTCAGTTTCATCAGGTTCCTCTCCTCAGCAAAGGTTTCTTCTTGTAGTCCAAATGTGATCTAATTTCTTGGGATCAGAGTCCCTATACTTATACCCCAAAATCCTTTGTCCTCTGAGGGCAGAGGGGCTTTTAGCCCAGTCCAAACCAGTTCTGGAGCACTCTGTTTACATGACTCCTTCTTTCCTTTCACAGTGCAGGGCAGAAACATCAGATGCCCCACAGGAGGTGGAGCCAGCATTGTGGAGGAAAGGCACAGCCCTGGAGCACTCTGTTGACATGATTCCTTCTCTTCTTTCACGGTGCAGGGCAGAGACATCTGACGCACCACAGGAGGTGGAGCCAGCATTGTGGAAGGCAGGCATAGCACTATTCAGGTCCCAAGTGTAACTCCTCCGTCCAATCTAGATGCAGATCTCTCTATTCACCACTGGGCTGACTCATTCTGTCTTCTGGAATCCCCCAGCCCTGTCACTCAAACTCCATACAAGGAATACACAACCTAGCAGAGGCAGGCCTGGATAGTTAGACAAGAAAATAACAACTTTCTAAAGGTGGTATTTTCAAACACAGAATGTTAAAACCAACTTCCGTAAAAGATGTATTTTATCATTCTGAGTTCAGGCATACTAAACTCGAATTTCTACCATTTTCCCTGAATCAGTTAGGATTATAAAATGTAATAATCTAACTGCCCATTATGGCCTATGGAGACCAGGTAGCAACATTTGTTTATTCAAAGCATGTTAAATAAAAGGTATTACTTTTCACTAGTTTTAATGGTTCTAAGGGTTGTAACTTTTTGAGGATGGAATTTTAAGTAGGCCCTGCCAGAGCTTGAGATTTTAACACATTCCCCCTTTTTTGCCGCAAACACAATTAACTCACTGAGCCATCCTGAAGCCTATCACAGCTTCCTTGGGTTAACCCTTTTCCAACATTTACCCCTTATCTGCTTCCTGTTATTTGCTTACGTTGCATGGAGAGGATAATATGGGAATCTAGAAACAACTTTTTAAAAATGCTTCTTACTTTATATTCCATCAGCAAGGAAACCTGCTATGAGAAGTAGCAAGGTATTTTTGTGCGGTAAACACAATGAAGTTACTGAGACATCCTAAAGCCTATCAAACTTCCTTAGGTTAACTCTTTTGCAATGTTTTCTTGGCTTCCTATTTGTTGTCTAAGCAATGTGGAGAAGATGAAATGGGAACTTACAAACAACTTTTCAAAAACCCCTGCTTATTTTATGCTCCATCAGACAGGAATCCCACAAAAGGAAGTAGTGGGGTGTACCAAAGGGCAAGCAAAGTCTAACAGACTGCTCCCCTTATAGATGTATATCATGGATACATATAGACCCCAAGTTTGGTCTTAAAGTTTATGCATAGTTTATTACATATAGCAATTACTATTTTTAAAACACTCCGTACCCTTGAAAGTTGGACAACTTATATCTCCACCTATTTAGACATATAACTGGTACCACTCATACAATATCAGAGCTCCTCCCACAATTGTCTTCACTTGTGAAACCCTCTCATCCACACACTCAAGCATCAGCATGCTTATTAGTGGGGAGTGCTCTGATTTTTTGGAGTGGGTTCCACTTATATTTCTTAAGAGGTGGAAATGTGCCTTATGAAACTTGCAAGGTTACATAGTATTTACACATGGTAATTGCTATATGCTAATGGGACTGATGTGGTAGCTTCTGACACATTTTTTGCCAAACTCAAAAGCATCATAGCCATGCCACTGGAAATATTATATAGCCCATCAAGGCTGATTTTGTCACACTTTTGATTTTGCCTTCCACACACATCACCCCACTGTTTTATAGACTTAACTCAACTTTCGGTTTCACAAATGTAACCCTTAAAACACACATTTAACCAAACCGAAACAATTTACAGAACCCCAAAAATTACATACCCATTTCCGCAAAATTGAAATAGGAAAAATACAGGTCAGTTTAAAAACAAAAATTCATGTGCACACTGGTAGTAAATTCACTCAAAAATATTATTTCCAAATATAACTTTACACCATATAGCCAAATTTATATATTTGAACCTTTAAGGTTTATACTACTGGTACTATTAGAGAGCTGAAAGATGCCTTAAAGACCTCCGCAAGATATAGGGATTGGGTGTCCTTTTGCCGGAAAAATTACAAGTTAGCTGTCAAGGGACGTAAATGTCAACTGCAAAAGCAAGATTGGGACGACTTGACAGAGGCAATAACACTAAAAGACTCCACTGCTTTCTGGAGAGTCATAAATAATTCTTGTTTTCAAGATTCAAACAAACTCGGTCTGAGTAATAGCATCTTGCCGGAGCAATGGTTTGAGCACTTTCGAGGGCTGTATAAGTCCAATTCAAGTAGGGATCAACCGCAGGTGTGTAATGGGGAATGGAGTATTCTCCCACTGAGCTTTTCACTGAGTGAGGTCAAAATGGGAATTGAGGGTCTAACTAGAATTAGGGCACCTGGCCCAGACGGGATCCCACCGGACCTTTTTATAAATAACGTGTGTTAGACTTGGCCCTTTTTGCAGGGTCATCCCTGAACATTTTGCCTTCCTCCTCTATGGTTTCTGAACTGTTGTTGGCTGTTTTATGACTCTGGGCACTTTACAACTGCTGATCAGGGCTAAAGTGCATATGCTCGCCCTATTATAAATTAACGTATTAATTTGTGATTGCATGATTGGCTGGTTTGGTTTACCTGTCAGACCCTAGTACAGTGCACCAGGTGTGCCCAGGGCTTGTAAATCCAAATGCTGCTGGTGGGCTTGCAGCACGTGTTGTACCACCCACAGAGGCAGCCTTATAAAATGTGTCTAAGACCTGCCATTGCAGAGCCTGTGTGCAGTCTGGTACTGCCATGTTGACTGGGCAAGTGCACCCACTTGCCAGTCCCTAAACCTTCCCTTTTATACATATTAGTCACCGCTATGGTAGGCCCATGGCCGGGTGCATTGTAGGTAAAAGGTAGGACATGCCCTGATGTGTGTGGCATTTTTGTTTTTCACTATTGTATTGTAAGGCTAACTGTTCCCCATAGGCCAGGTTAGGCAGTTTGATTATAACATCTTATATCGTAACTGACTCAGGGAACTAGGTAGAAATTCGAGTTTAGTATGCCTGAACTCAGAATATAAAATACATCTTTTAGTGAAGTTGGTTTTAACATTCTGTGTTTGAAAATACAACTTTTAGAAAGCATGTATTTTCTTGCCTAACTATCCACACCTGCCTCTGCTAGGTTGTGTATTCCTTGTCTGGAGTTTGAGTGACAGGAGCTGGGGGATTCCAGGAGACAGTGTGAGTCAGCACGGGGCTTAATAGAGATATCTACATGTAGATGGAGGGGAGAAGTTGCACCTGGGACCTGAATAGGGCTGTGCCTTCCCTCTACAATGCTGGCTCCACCTCCTGTGGTGTGTCTGATGTCCCTGCCCTTCACTGTGAAAGAAAAGAAGGAGTCTTGTCAACAAAGTGCTCCAAGACTGACCAGATCTTGTTTGGACTAGGCAAAGGCCTTTCTGCCTTCAGAGAACAAAGGATTTTAGTGTGTGAAAGAGGAGACCCAGACCCCAGAACATTAGATCACTTCTGGGAATCAAAACAAACCTTTACTGAGGAGAAGAACCAGGAAGCTGAAGGAGGAGACTACCCCTGTGCTGTGTGTTTGGGGGTTGGCCTGCAGTGCTTACTTCATTGCCAAAAAAAGGGTTCCTATCAACTTGAAGAAGAATCTCCAAGGGCTTGAACTAGAGCTTGCCTCCTGCATGAAGTCTCAGGGATACAAGACTTAACCAACCAGCTCCCCCTGAATTCCTTTGCTGGGAATTGAAGTGCCTGCTGTTTTGCTGGGCCTTCTGAGAGACTGCATGTCGCTGGGAGCTGGAAGCACGATGCAACAACGAGAAGCGTGTCGCCGCCGCAGCCTATGTCATGGCATGGCTGAGTTAGCGAGCCGCCGCTGCCATCATCGCATCACGAAGCGCGGCGCATCACCAGAGAAGCAGGACGCTGCCACAGAGGTCGCCATCACATCACCGGAGACAAAATCAACCAATCATCAATCAGGGTTTTATAAAGCGTGCTACTCACCTGTGAAGGTCTCAATGCACTGGGGGCCAGCTAAAAATCAGTCTAAGTGCTCTTCCTGAAGGTGTGCAGAGTAGGGAGCGTCTAATGTTGACTGGGAGCTCATTCCAGGTCTTTGCTGCAACGTAGAAGAAGACTCTTCTGCCTGCTCTGGTTCTGCAGATGCGTGGGGTCTCTGCCAGGGCAAGGTCGGTGGAGCGGAGATTCCTTTTGGGTACGTGGAAGGAGACTTTCTCATTGAGGTATTTGGGTCTGATGTTGTGGAGGGATTTGTAGGCGTGGGTGAGTAGCTTGAAGGTTACTCTCTTTGCGACAGGGAGCCAGTGGAGGTCTTGTGGGTGTTGGGTCATGTCCAAGGACAAGTCTGGCTGCGGTGTTCTGGATGGTTTGGAGCTTGTGTAGCAGGGTTCTGTTGATTCCGGCATAGAGGGCATTGCCATAGTCCAGTCTGCTGGTTATGAGTGCGTGGGTGACAGTCTTTCTGCATTTGGGGGGGATCCACTTGAATGTCTTGTGGAGGGAGTTGAAGCAGGTGGAGGCGACGGCGTTGATCTGGCGGGTCATGGTGAGGGAGGAGTCTAGCATGATGCTCAGGGTTTGGGCGTAATATGATGGAATGGGTGGGTTTCTGAGGGCGGAAGGCCACCAGGTGTTGTCCCAGGCGGTGGAGGAGGGTGCGAAGATTTAAAAAAATATATATGTTAACTGACCTTTCTCCTGCCTAGCTGTTGGAAAGAGTAGTTGAGAACAATTAGTTACAATTAGGTTAAATTATAATAAAAGTGGGGAATGCAACCATGGTTAATACATGATATAAAGAAAGCGCTAGATGTAACAATGAATGTTTGCCCCCAAAAACACTGGAATATTGTTAAAAAAAATGTAATTAACACAGTGCATACAATTTATTGCAAGAAAGTATTTATGATACTAGATATATTATACTTCTTTGTATATAATAGTACTTAGGGAAAAAAACAATAGCCAAAACAAAATGTAAAAAAAAAACAGCAGAAATAACCTCAATTTTCTTTATGCTATGCACCAAATAAATCTAATGCTTAATATGTTTGTGAAAAAGCTTAGTTACAATACTATTTTGAGCACTACTTACTATATACAAATGTATCAAAGTAGAGAGCACCCTTTAGCAGCAAACAAGATGGCTTCACACTGATTTTCCTCCGCGTGAGCCGAGGAATCCTCTTCAGATTGTTTCGGCTTGCATTTATATTTTGGCGGCATAAATAGTCGTCAGAAATGGCAGGGAGCGGCTTGGTAATCTTTTAAGCTTATAAACTGATAATTTATGTGAGCTTTGCCTGCCACTCCTGTCCTGTCAGGTTTATAGCCATCCTTTTGAAGGGTTCTCAGCCTGCCTCCATAAGTATAATGGTATGTTTTTTGCCCATATAATCTTTTTCTCTATGCTAAATGACATAGATGGCCACCATTACTGTTTTTTTTCACCTTTTTTTCTCAACCTTCTACTCATCGCATATCTAGTAATTGTTTTTGAACACTTCCAGTGCTCATCACATTTTGCTATCTGACCCAATAATCCTCGCAGGGCAAAGTTATATCACCAAGTTTCAACATGGGTACTGCACTTTCTTCCAAAGTTGTGGTTTCTACTGCTTCTGGAGCTCGGAATGAGTCTGGAGGTGGTGCAAACAAAAGAGTAGAGAAAGATACTTCATCTCCTACGAAATTTCCATTACCCTTGACTCTCGGGGATATTATGGATGAGTAAAAAATGTTTTTAAACCTTTCATGGTGGAGACAATTGCAACTGTACAACGGATTGAGGATAAGTGGTCCATCCTGAATTCAAGACTCACTGAGGTGAAACAATAGGTGAGTGACACCCATAATATTGCGAATAAGGTGCCTTAGTTAACTAAGGAGGTTACTCAGCTTAATAGACTGGCTGAGGATTTGGAGAATCGTAATCGCCACAACAACCTATGCATTTATAGGATTGCAGAGGGATCAGAAGGTCAGGATATGATTACCTTTCTCAAGCCGCACATTCCCAAAATTGTGGAGTTGAAATCTTCTGCGGAATTGAGCATTCAAAGATCCCATAGGATTGGTCCTTCTTCTCCTGCATCTTCTCAGACATAGAGGTATTATTGCTCTGTTTCTACAATATTCTGATCTTATGGCAGTCCTTAAGTCGGCCAAACAATGCAAGCAGATGCTCTGGTCGGGGCACAATGCTTCTTCAATCTGGATGTGCCACCGTTACTGCTGCAAGGCGAAAAGATTTTTGGGGAATTAAGACCAGTTTTGAGATCCATGAATGGGCTTCTACATCCTTGTTTCTTCAAGGTCACCTACCAGGACAGGACGATCTCCTTCGAAGGCCCTAAGGACCTTAAGCAATTCATCTGTGAACACAAAAGAGAAGATATGGAGCTCAGTAAAACTTGTTATTCGTAACTCTTATTTCTGTTTTCTTATTATCTCTCTTTTTGATGTTTTTTAAAGGCTCTGTGTTCCTTTGGTTTGTTGGATCGTGCTGTGGCGATTGTATTCGTCTTCCCACTTCCAGTCTTCATGTTTTCGTGTATGGCGTATCAAGTTTTTCATCACATAGCAGGTTTGTCTGGATTTCCTTATTTATTTGGATATGTCATATTCTATACTCTATCAGTTTTGTATGATGTCACCGTTCCTGACTTCATATGTTTGTTTCTTACTCTCCTCATGGCCTCCCTTTGAGTTGGTCATCTTGTCTTGCCCCCTCGCTCTTAAATAGGATCCTTCTGTTCCTCATCCTCATGAATGATATGACTGAAGTCCTTCGGCTTTTTATAATCATTTTACTTCTCTATACACTGGGGATTTATGTTCCTCATTCCCCACAGTTATATATTCCTTTTCTATTGCTATTTTGTTTTTCTCTTTATATTCTCTCCTTTTTCTCTTTTACTACTAACGATGCACCGCAGACCGTGAATCTACCCACGGTGCTGCCTGCTTCTTCCTCAGGACTGTATGCCTCTTTTCTTCGGGCGTATCGCGGTGCTGCATGGCGGGCTGCTGTTGCTGTTTTAGCATCGCACATATGTCCCACAGCGCCTGTTCTCTTTCTGTGCCGGGCACACTGCATACCCGTTATCTGACAATTTGCATGACAGGAATACCGCTGCTCCGGTATTGGCACTGCAGCCTCTTATTTCCACATGTTGGGGAACTATATTTTTTACTTCCTTTCACAGGATATATATTTCTTTCTTCATTTCTTTTTGTGGCCATCTTGCCTTTCCATGATTCCATAGTCTTCTTCCCAGAAGTTCTTTGGAAGTATCTGCTCTACCAATTCAAGATGGCGACTTTCCAATTCCTTTCCACTATCCTTTTCCTTATCCAAGATGGTGGTTACTGACTTCCTGTTTGGTCATTTCCAGGTCCTGTTTGATCACTTTCTGTTCCTGCTTGGTCACTTCCTATTCATGGGTATTTAAAGGGCTGAATCCTTCATTTCCTTGAGTTGCAAGTCTCTTTGCCCCTGCTGGTTTATCCCCGCTCCTGTTGGTATCATGTGCTCCTGCCTGGTGTAGCTGTGATTCCTGCTGGTGTTCCTTGTTCCTGATTATAGTTTCCTATTCCAGTTTGGATTCCTTGCCTTTAAATGCCTCCTTTCTGCTAGCTTCTTTCCTTACTTTTCATTCCTGGAGTCCCCACTTCCATCAGAGGTTTTTCCCTATGGGGTTTTTTCCCCTTGTGACTCCTTTTGAAAGGCACCGTCTGCTTTGGCCTTTTTCCTTGTCTGCAGCACAGTGGCTACCAGAAGGGGTCGCCCTTACCTCGGACAGGACACAACCTTCATGAACCGAAGTCGAGATCAATCAATCAATCAATCAAGAAATTTGTATAGCGCACTACTCACCCAGAGGGTCTCATGGCGCTTGGGGGGGGGGGGGTCCGTTATTGCTCGAATAGCCAGGTCTTGAGTTGCTTCCTGAAGGAGAGGTGGTCTTGAGTAAGATGGAGATGGATGGGGAGGGAGTTCCAGGTCTTGGCTGCCAGGTAGGAGAAGGATCTTCCTCCCATGGTGGCTTTTCGGATGCGTGGCACGGCGGCGAGAGCGTGGCTTGTCGATCGTAGTTGGCGGGTGGGAGTGTAGAAGGTCAGGCGGTCGTTGAGGTACCTGGGGCCTAGGTCGTGGAGGGCTTTGTGTGCGTGGGTGAGGAGGTGGAACGTGATTCTTTTGCTGACGGGGAGCCAGTGCAGGTCTTTCAGGTGTCCGGAGATGTGGCTGTGGCGGGGGATGTCCAGGATGAGTCGTGCGGAGGCGTTCTGGATGCGTTGGAGTCTTTTCTGCAGTTTGGTGGTGGTTCCGGTGTAGAGGGTGTTTCCGTAGTCCATCCGGCTGGTGACAAGTGCCTGGGTGACCGTCTTCCTGGTTTCGGTGGGGATCCAATGGAAGATCTTTCGGAGCATGCGTAGGATGTTGAAACACGAGGACGAGATGGCGTTGACTTGTCTGGTCATCGACAGGGAGGAGTCCAGGATGAATCCCAGGTTGCGTGCGTGGTCCGTTGGTAAGTGTGCGCTGCCTAGGGCCGGGGGCCACCAGGAGTTGTCCCAGGCAGATGGTGATGGTCCAAGGATGAGGACTTCCGTCTTGTCTGAGTTCAGTTTCAGACGGCTGTTCTTCATCCACTTTGCTACTTCTTTCATCCCTTCGTGCAGGTTGGTTCTGGCGGTGGCGGGGTCGTTGGTGAGGGAGAGGATCAGCTGGGTGTCGTCGGCGTTGGAGATGATGTTGAGGCTGTGTTGGCATGCGATGGCTGCGAGCGGGCTCATGTACACGTTGAAGAGGGTGGGGCTGAGTGATGATCCTTGTGGTACGCCGCAGATGACTTCGGTGGCCTCTGATCTGAATGGGGGAGGCGGACTCTCTGGGTTCTTCCGGTGAGGAACGAAATGATCCACTCCAGTGCCTTCTCTTGGATTCCGACGTTGCTGAGGCGTTGTACTAGGGTGCGGTGGCAGACAGTATCGAACGCTGCGGAGAGGTCCAGGAGGATGAGGGCCGCTGTTTCCCCGTTGTCGAGCAGGGTTCGGATGTCGTCGGTGGCTGCGATGAGGGCGGTCTCCGTGCTGTGATTGGCTCGGAAGCCGGACTGTGAGTGGTCGAGGGATCCGTTCGTCTCGAGGAAGGCGGCCAGCTGTTTGTTGACGGTCTTCGTCAGGAAACGGCAGGAGCGAGATGGGGCGGTAGTTCTTGAGGTCGGTGGGGTCTGCTGATGGTTTCTTCAGAAGGGCGGTGAGTTCGGCGTGTTTCCAGCTCTCCGGGAAGGTGGCGGTGTTGAAGGAGCAGTTGATGATGTCCCGGAGTTGGGGTGCGATGACGGAGTCGGCCTTGTTAAAGACGTGGTGGGGGCATGGGTCGGTTGGTGATCCGGAGTGGATGGTGTTCATCATGCGGGTGGTGTCTTCAGTGCTGATCTCTCCAACATGTCAGAACCGGTAAGAACACAACGAGTCGTGACAACTAATTGTGGCTCTCCAGAAAATTTTACTCATCCCTCTATATTCCTGTTTACTCCATCATCCTATTTTCTTTTTATTTACTTGGTGCCAGGTTAACCGTTGCAATTCCCATTTATGTCTCCCATGTTATTAATCATTGTATATGTTATTCATGGCTCATTTGAATACTGTCTCCTGAAATGTAAAATGACTTCGTAGCTCTGTTAAAAAACAGAGGGTATAAACTCACCTTTCCAAGTTGAATTGCCAAACCGCTTTTTTACAGGAGTTACATCTTAAAGATACTGACATTGATTGTAAGCGCAGGCAATGGGTGCAGTTCTTCTGATAGGAATGGTGTTTTAATTTTATTTAATAAATCTCTGCATATTCAAGTGATTAAGGAAACCAAAGATGATGCTGGGATGAGGTAACTATTGACTGTCAAAGTGAATGACACTCTTCTCATTATGTAATGTTTACGGCCCTACAGGTGTGTATTTACAAGTATAGGAACAATTCTCTACTATCCTATCTGAATGTTCTTCAGATAATTTTATTTTAGGGGGAGATTGCAACCAATTAATGGATCGTTTTATTGACCGGTGTTTTAAGTAAGATATATACCCAACAAAATGCAAAAATCCTTCCAGAGGGTATTTCCTCTAGAGGCTTAATCGATGCCTGGCGAGCTGCTCACCCAGATGTGTTGGAATTTACGTATTTTTCTCCTGCGCACGCCTCACAATCCAGAATAGATTACTTGTTTGTCACTCAAAATGTTCTCCAATTGTTTTTAAATGTTGAAATTGGCTCCATTTTGATTTCAGATCATGCCCTTGTTATTTTACACCTAGATATTCCTAATAACAATTCCTGACATAATAGGTGGAGATTTAATGACACGTTACTACAAGATAAACAGTTTACTGATGCATTTGCTGATTTTACTACCAATTTCTATGCTGTTAATCTTCCTGTCGATTCACAGATGAAATACATATGGATGCTTATAAAGCGACCGCTAGAGGTTTTATTATTGACTGTCTCAGTGAAGAAAAATAAATCACTTAAGGATTCTTCACAGTTGCTTAAACAAATCAAAGCATTGGAGCATGACTATTTTTCTGCCGAAAAGGCAGACAATTTGTCTAAATGAATCATAGGTAAATTGCAATACAACAAACAATCTTGTATTGATGCATGTGGTACTCTACTTAAAATCAATGCAAAAGTGTTTGGTGGCCGTAATAAAGCTGGGAAAATGTTGACCAATTATTTGAAAATTAAAAATCGAAAATACAATTGTCACAGACAAAGATGGATTGAGTCATTCTAAAGACATAAAAATTCTAGAATGTATTACACTAACCTATATTCAGTAGAGTTTTCTCCCACGACTGACCAATTAGATTCTTTCTTTCAATCTATTACCAAACTGACCGTCATTACACCAGATCTCTCCGACTTAGATACCGACAGAACAGGTGGAGCTCAAGAATTCTGTTCTCCAACTCCCTAAAGATAATGCTCCTGTTCCCAATGGATTTTCTTTTCAATTTTACTTGCATTTTGAACACCCCCCACTTCCAAAACTAATTCTTTTGATTTCTCCTTTTGTGACTCAAGAATGCACACAAGGAACCCGTTCACAGAAGATGCTTTGCTTGCTTCCCAAGCAGGGTAAGGACTTATCCAAGTGTGGGAGTTATAGGCTCAGAGTAATTATTCTTCTTAACACAGATTGCAAAATATTTGCAAAGGCCCTAGCGTTACGCATTAAGCAGGTTATTCCAGATTTACTAGACATACATCAATCAGGATTTGTGAAAGAACGTTTTATTTCAGAAAACTCTCAAACCTTCCTTAATATAATCCATATGGCCTCTAAATCTGAAATACCTTATGCGGCTATAACTTTGGATGCTTGAAAAAGCCTTTGATCGTGTCAATTGGGATTTTATGTTTTGTACATTAAAATGGCATGGTTTTAGTCCCTATATTCTTAGATATATTCATCTTCTATATTCTCAGCCTTCTACTTCAATTTAAGCTGATTGCATGCAGTACTCATATTTCCCTCTTTTCCAAGGCCCCATACAAGGCTTCCCTCTATCCCCTCTCCTTTGTATTCTTTCTCTGGAACCTTTCCTAGAAAAAAATCATAGATCATCAGCTTTTTCTGGATTTAAATAAAAGCAAATGGAAGGTAAATTCACTTGTATCCGCATATAAACTCAATATAGAGAAATCAGAGGTAATGCAATTAAATAAATATTGTCTCCCTGAGATGTTTAACCACTTGGATGCTAAGGCCTTTTCCATCCTTGTCATGTAATTTCCATTGAAATGAATGGCAACTCCATGACGAGCTGAGCTCGTCATGAGCGTCGAAGGGGTTAAGGATACTGGTTTTACCTGGACATCTAAACCCATCAAATGTTTAGGCATTCTATATTCCAATACCATTAAAGAAACCTTTCAAATAAATTTAGAACAAGTAAAGTTACAAAATTCCAATATGTCTCTAACTTGGTCCCCTCTTTTCTTATCTTGGTGAGAGAGATTAGTCACAATTAAAATGAGGATGTCACTGATAATTAATTTGTATTTGTCCATGCTTCTAGTAGAGCTTCATCTTACATTTTTCAAGTCAGTTCCTAGTTTGCTTTTATCTTTTTTATTGAACAAACATAAATCGAGAATATCTCTATCTCTATCTCTATCTCGGCTTCAACTAGCTAGGAACAATGGAGGGGTACATTTTCCTGTAATCAGCAGATACCCCTCTGCTTTTTCTCTAAAGCCGATTTAGACTTCTCTATATGTTCCTTCTCTTGATGAATGTACAGTCTGGGTCAACTGGAACAAGTTTGTATTGCCCCTTTTTGACTTACGAAAAGGCCTACATATTCCAAGATTCTAGGAATCTCCTTTCACCCCTACTTACACACTCTCTCTCAGTTGTCACACCTTTACTCCTTAAGTCTAATTCCCTACTAGAGAGTTTTGGTACAATAAGCAAATAAAATAAAATAATCGGGCTCTCCATTGGAAGGAATGATTAGATAAGGGAATATTAGTATATGGCCATATAATTTCCTATGATTCTGTATTTGAATTTAGGGACATCCAACATAAATAAGATATTTAATCATTTTATGTAGTTCAATTTAACCGTATTAGGCCCACCATTCTTCAGCTTTATTCTCAATCCTCCTCTACGTCAACTCTTCTATTGTTTCCCTTTTCCTCCCATTGATTTTTCCTCAAAGAGGAGAGCTTACTATACATACAAACATTTATGTCTTCCGCCTAAGAGTAGACACAAATCAAACATTTAATTATGTTGGGAACTGGACTTCAATCAGGAATTTTCTCAACACAATTGGGAAACAATTTGGGCCAAGATACATACTGTTGAATGTCGATTTAGATACCTGTATATAGGTTTCCCGATGTATGCCCTTTTAAAGGCACAACTCTCATTTGCCCTTATTTAGGCATAGAAATCCGGCCCTTATTTAGGCATTGTCCATGCAACACAAATACAGGCATGGTCACCTACATCCATCCATCTCACGTCACAACTAGTTCTTGGAAAACCAGACTCTTAAGCCTTTAGAACTTTCCCTGCTTGGATTATTGATTTCACCAAGAACTAATTTATTATGCATGAACATCTATTCCTTAGGGGTTCATTCATGACATGTCTATGCCTGACTTTTGCGTCAATGCTAGCATTCCTAAACTCCTTCAAGGTATAAATATACCTGCACTTGCCCTGGCAAACCACGGCTCGGCTACACAGCTCGATATGGCTCACCACTGAAAGTTCGGAAGGATTTCGAATTCCCGACTGACGCACTGACCAGGCGCTGTCATTCTCCTTGCAGATAATCCAGCTCCAGTGTTTCTGACTGCCTTCGTCGGGTGTTAGAGATCGAGACCCGGAAAGAGATTCCAACCTCTCTCATTCTAAGGTATGGAGCAGACTAGAACCTAGAGGGACTCTTGGCATTACTAATACTAACTATAGCTAAACTAGACTATAGAAAACAGCACCTACTTCATACCTCGTTCTACACTTAGGTTAGGTACACTGGGGTAGAACTGGCTAGAAGCACCAGACGAGTATTCACATTTTAGCCTGTGTTATTTATATATGTATTTATGATTATATGTCATAGCTACAAACAATGCTATTGCAGTATTTTTTTATCTTACTGCTACCGCTGTACGTATTCTACTTTGCCTTCTGTCTTACGATTGTAGCAGTTCATATCTCTTGCATGAGAAATAAGACTGTTCAATAAACCCTTTTTATTAAAACACCCGTCTAACCATTTCTGTGTAACTCTGCAGAAACTAAGCATGCCTGACTGAGTGAAACTATTATCTATTGTTTTCACGATTCTGAGCACTGTTCAGATTTTAAGGGAAACAAAGTTGTCATGTTTATGCGGTTGTCAGAACGAATCCCTTCTTGTTCATTCGAGAGGTTTCTAGTGACCTCTGAGTTAGCTGGCACACACAAGTAATTATGTTTAATGTACTCAATAGAGGTATACTGACCTCAGTCCTATGCCACATTTATAGGGTATATTATTCTAATGCGCAGAGCCTATAAGCGAAATAGGAGCTACACTACATGGCGCCATACGGTTTGGTAAGGCACTAATTTAACGCTAGATACTGAAGTAACTCAGTCGTGCTTTTTTCAGAGACCCCTACTCATAAAACTCCATAAGACGTCTGGAGTCATTGGGGATAATATCCGCCATAACTGAGTAGGCCAAAAATCCTATGTATTAGCTATTTGGTTTTTTCAACGTTGAAGGATACAGTGTTCCAAAATATTGTTCACCTTGTCTTTGTTCCCTTGAAACTTGCTCTGCATTTTTCATTTAAAAAATGTCCAATAGTGACACTAACACCGTGAACGGTGGAGCTGCGGCTGACTCAGCCGAAGCAGCTTTTAATTACACAGGTTTTAATGAAACCGATGAGGAGGGTATAATTATCCCTCCAAATTTTAGGGAAGCCATCACTCTAAAACTTATAAAACATGGCCTAACACCAAGAGGTGGTAGAGCAGTTTTTGTGATAGAGGCACATGAATCTTACCAGACAGAGGTATTCTACTCATGGATAGTATTCCCTGAATCACATCCAGTAACAAAACATGTTTCACTTCTACAAAGAAGATGATCCACCCAGGGAATATATTCTTTTAAGGATGTTGTGATTCCTCTCACATACCAGGAGCATGATCCCTGGTTTAAAGGCGCCCTAATACATTTAACTCACATTACCAGGCTCGGTCTACTAGGTAGACCAGGAGCAACATGGCTGATTTTAGCCAGTTACACACCTCATCCTGACATCGAATACATGTCAAATGATGAATTACTGACTCAACTCAAAGAGTTAATCAAAATTTACAGACAATTAGTCCAATATTTCATGTAGACTTTCACAGTCCAACCAAAATTAGTTATTCCAAAACAAACCTCTCAACAGGGGAATACACTAAAAATCACTCCACAGACTTTACACGCGGTCATGGGTAAATTACCCTGCGAAACGTGAACAAATTCCGTTCTGGATAGCTCAAAAAATTACTCAAATCACACCACATCTGGAAGACGGCACCTCTTGGGGCACAGTCTTTGCTGCTATCTACTCTAAAACACATGGTGTTCTGTCTATGGTGGTAATACCTGATGTCCTGAAACAAATTCAAAATGAGTACGGGGCAGAGCCTGCTCTGAATTTAGGTATGAAATTACTGAAGACTTTCAATCAGGTCTCAACCATAATATTATCTAATATTAAAGGAGAGGCAGCATCAGTGGCGATCCGCCAGCGCTTAAGGGAATTTGATGTAACAGAAGAACAACAAGTACTACTCATAATAAGGCGCCATAGGATACATGCGCAATTACAGAGACGGAAGGCGCAGATAGTGTACCTGCAAGAGTCCCATTTGGTTGAGCAGCAAATTGGGAAACTCAGTAGAAAGTGGAGGGGGCAGGTTTTCTCCACCACCTTTTTGGGGTTTGCGCGCGGCTCTACAATATGGGTCAAACATGGAATGCCCTTCACGTCAATAGAACAGAGAGTGGACCAACAGAGGGGGTATATATTGGTGCTGGGTACCCTGGACAGCCAACCCATAGTCTTGGGTTCTATATATGCGCCGAACTCGGAGCAGGAGCAGTTCCTGGGTAGGCTGTCTGTTGCCCTGGTAGGTTGGGAGAGCTACCTGTGGATACTTGGTGGAGACTGTAATGCTGTGATGAATGTTGCCCTAGACAGGTCGCACCCTCCCCTCAATGGAACGGGGGTTTGTAAACAGGCGAGTGCACTACGTGGGTGGGCAGAGGGATGGGGGTTGTGTGACGTACGGAGGATGAGGCACCCAACACATAGGGAATACTCCTTCTATTCACCAGTACACATGTTACACACGAGAATTGACAGGATATACTGTTCAGATAACATAGCGATGCGGGTGACGTCGACCACATATTTGGTGAAATCCTTCTCAGACCCCAACCCATTGGAAATAACAATTGGATGGGGCAATGTACCCACCCCAGTGCCAACATGGTGACTATGGCCCCAAATGCTTGAAGTCTCAGTGTTCCGCACCACTATATCAGACACTATCCAGCAGTACTTTGCTGAAAACAGCAACACAGCGTCCACTAGATTAATTGAGTGGGACGCCTTTAAAACGGTGGTCCGTGGGAAGGCGATATTGGTGACGGTAGGTGCGTGACAAGAGGTCCATAGGTCCCTGGTGGAAGTGGAAGGGAGGCTCAGTAAGATGGAGCAGGCGGCTGTGCTGAATGCTGACAAGCGGGCGCCCTTGCAGGAAGCTAGGATTAGACGCGCCGAACTACTCGAGTCTCTCCGTGTCATAGACCATCAAAGATACACGCAATTGAGCCACACTGAGGCAGACAAGGTGGGGACCCTGCTGGCAAAACTGCTGCGAGACAATCCCCCTAATGTTGTCATCAATGAAATGAATTCGTACTTGTATAGCTCACTTATACCCTGAGGTGTCTTGGCGCTGTACGCATACCGCTGTGGAACCCTTCCTGGCTTTTCCCTGTGAAACCCCCACTCCTGGGCACCCCCAAGATGAAGACAGGCATCCCAGCGCTGTTGGGGCCGTTGTGGAGATTAACCACTTGGCTGCTAATGACAAGGGTAACTCGTCATGGAGTTCCCATTCATTTCAATGGAAATTACAGTAAAATCCATAAAAGACCATAGCATCCAAGTGGTTAAGCAAGCTATTGCCCAGAGTTTCAGAGTGCGACCCATGATTAGATTAGGCACCGAGGCGAGAATTATCAGGTCCGAGGAAATTGAGCCCAAGACCCGCCGAGGCGGGAATTGAACCCTGGTCCCGGGCCAGACCTCTGCATCAGGGTCTGCCGCTCTAACCATTGAGCCACACTTCTCCATAATGCAGTTACTACCCTTGCAGGAGAGACAGTGTCTACCCAGGCAGAGATTAATGAGGCCTTCATGCAATATTACGCATCACTCTATAGTGAGCCAGAGGAAGTACTGAACACACATAGAAGACTTTCTATCTACAATACCATGTCCCCAGCTGTCGGAGACCACACAGAAAGGGTTACTAGGCCCCATAACCAAGTCAGAAATTAAAGCCGCAATTCAGAGCCTCCCCCGAAATAAAACTCTGGGGCTGTATGGCCTGCCAGCTGAATCTTACGCTACCTATGCGGATATACTTGTGCCCAGCGGGAAATTCTGTATAGAGAGGCACTGGAAAAGGTCTGCCTGCCCCTCACTACGGCGCAGGCGCTGGTGGTATCGCTCCCGAAGCCGGGCAGGGATCCCACTGACATGGCCAGCTACCGCCCTCTCTCATTGTTAACGACGGAGTACAAGATACTTAGTAAGGTGCTGGCTAATAGACTCCTGCCAACTTTGCTCACACTAATACACTTAGATCAGACGGGTTTTTTGCCTGCGCGAAGCACATCATTGAACATTAGGAAACTGCATCACCTGCTCGCAGAGGTGCTGAACCGATATGATTACGCAGGTTGCATCTCACTAGATATGCGCCAGGCATTCGACTCCATTAAATGGGATTACATCTTTAGGGCTCTAGAGAGATTTGGAATGCCGGAGGAATATGTCAGGTTGATCCGCCTCCTTTATAATGCCCCTAGGGCAAGAGTGCGGACGGGTGGGCACATATCGGCAGAATATCAGATACGCAGGGAACAAGACAGGGGTGCCCGCTTTCGCCGCTTCTCTTTATATTGGCACTCGAACCTTTGGCATTAAAGATCAGGGCAGAGCTGGTCGACATGGAAATCACGGTGGGAAACAACACACACTTGCTGTCGGCATACGCCGATGATATTATCCTATACCTGCGCGACCTCCGTTCCCCTATGGACACCACAGCTGCGCTATTCGAGCGTTTTGAACGGTTGTCGGGTCTAGCTATTAACCCCATGAAATCAACGGTATTCTATTTTAAGGAACAGACGTCCTTAGTGGACTTCTCATTTGGTACGCTACGGTTTAAGGTTGCACCGCACACGTTTAAGTATCTGGGCATCCGCGTCTATCGGACCCCGGCCGGCAGACATGCTGGAAGGCAATCTGAACAGAACCCTGAGGGCCCTGCGATCTAGCATTGCTTTTTGGATCACACTGCCACTGTCAGTAACGGGCAGAGCAGCGACAGCAAAAATGGTGGTCCTCCCGAGACTACTTAACTATTTCACGAACATACCGCTTATGCCACTGATCTAATCTGGGGGACGGGTAGGCGGAGGATTAGCCTAAAGAAACTGCAGCGTAGTACGTCTGGAGGGGGCCTGAGAGTGCCTGATCTTCGAGTGTATTTCTACGCTAGTCAATTGCAGTGGCTGTGCTACTGGACAGCGGGACGCAACCTGAAGGAAATAGGGATGACTGAACAAGATATAGGGCGAGGAACGCTACACACTTACTTGCTGCCACCCAGCAAGATACCGAGGGACCACCCCCCACTGCTGTGCACGGCTTTGCAGTGTTAGAGAGCAGTCCTGCAATATACCAGAGCGTCCCCTGCATATGCCGGGAATATACCTCTGCTGGGA
This sequence comes from Lissotriton helveticus, assembly GCF_964261635.1. Classification (NCBI taxonomy): domain Eukaryota; kingdom Metazoa; phylum Chordata; class Amphibia; order Caudata; family Salamandridae; genus Lissotriton; species Lissotriton helveticus. The sequence continues at coordinate 706,163,189 of NC_136072.1, forward strand.
ATACCTTTACAAGGTGGCCACTTGACGATGCGTAGACTCGCACTGTGGCTGGACGCAGCGGTCACTACTGTGGCGTGCCTCTTCGGAGATGGGATGTTATTGGACCATGAAAATTTTGTGCGGGAAACTGGAGCACCGTCCCACCTCACCTACTACACGCAGCATTGTTGCAATACGTCCGAACACACTGGGCCCGCAACGGCAAAAACCCCCCACAAATGACCTGGTTAAAACACTGTATTATATGGGGAGGGTCTGGCACCTCATTAAGTGGCTATATGTGGTGCTGCGCTCCCACACACAAGTTGACTTAACATCGCTTCGTAATGCCTGGGAGGTTGATATTGGTAGGGCCCTGGAGGATAAAGAATGGGAGAGAGTAATGGAACACCCCAAAAAGGTGTTGCGGAATGTACATTCAAACTATGATTTTACACAGGGCGTATCTAACACCCAGCAAACTGGACAAGATGTACCCCACCACACGACACCACTGCCCCAGATGCAGGCCAGAGGATGCGGACCTAGTGCACACTATATGGTCATGCCAACGAGTTGGAAAGTATTGGGACTCGGTCAGACGTCACATGGCGGAAGTTAGACACAGGGAAATACCTAATACAGTCGAGGGACTTCTAAGTATAAAGTGCAAAATAGGTTTATAAACTTGGTGTTCCTATTTGCGGTACGAGCTATCACCATGCGGTGGAAATCCAAAACCCTGCCCACAGCATATGCGTAGCATACTGATTTAGTGCGCTGGGGAGGTGCAGAGAGCGCAGCGTTGAGAAGAGAGGAGGCAAGGGGGCTCAGAAAGACCCAGATTGCATTGGAATGGGATGTCATGCTGGAGGCGTGTAGGTCCTTGGCTGTAGATTTCAATACTATTGTTAACACCACGCAAAGGAGTGAATGAGACCGGGACCTGATGGTCACGTACAGGAGAGAGGACAATACGAAATGTGTATGATTTAGATGTGATTATGTAAGTGCCGCCGACAGGTATGAGAGGCTTTATTTGGACTCAGGACATGAGGGATGGGGGAGGGTACAGTATAGTTGCGGGTTTGTATCTTCATTGTTGGTATGAGAAATGTTTTAACCATATACAGGGATGCGGGACAGAAGTGGAATGTACACATTATGTTATTTCACAGATGGTCTGAGATGCCAACACTCACGTTGTTCTTCCTAGGGCAACGAATAGGAACTGTTAAACTATGTTGCATATACTACTGCATGAAGATTGTTGGAATGGATATGCAACCGAAGACAGATGTATGGACCGTGTGTACCTGAAAATTCTATAAAAATATGTTTAATATGTTTAAAAAAAAACAAGTACTACTCAGAATAATTGAAAAATACTATGAAGAATTAGGCAGAGACAGTTTGGGTGGGAAACCGGTTAAACCACAAATGTCCATATCAACAAAAACTTTAGGTAGTAGTGTTCCCTTAAATAAGAGAAACGTCCGCACATATAGCTAACAAACTTCGTATACGTGTAGTTTCCACATTGTGTGTCACAAAAAAGGCAACTGGGTGCTAGATTTCCCCTTTATACACCAACTACCTAATGGTGTTGACTTCACACAAAGTGTGCACCAAATAAACACCATAAATAAGGGGTTTTGACACCACACCTCTAATTGTAATAATACTGTTGTATTATACTCAATGTAGTTTCATTTAAATCAGAACATAGAAACATTCAAAGTATGATTATATAAAGGGATCCAAGACATGTGATGCTCTTGATATTCTTTTATTCACAAAACTTCTTTTAAAAGTTCCCAGCACACAGCTTGCCGACACGTGTTTCGTCTTACAAAGACTTTTTCAAGGCCGCGAAACTAAATATCATACGCATCCAAATAAGAAATTCTTTCTGTGCTGTCAATCAAATTGGCGTGTACTGGCACCACACGGTCTCAGGTTTCACGAAAATCAAACAGGACTCTAAAGATCTGTAGATAAATCTGTGATGTCAGAGTGTTATAAACAGAAGTTCCAAGATTGGTGCCAAGATAAAATATACCTTAGAATATAATGTGAAAATCCGTGAATTGGTGTAACCTCCGTTATTGTTAAATATATTTGATTTGGAGAACATAGTCCAAGATATGATAAAATCCTATAACATGCCTTCTGATTGGTCGCCTGATGTATGAAGCCAAGCAACGTCAAGAGGTTTAAACCATACCGCGGTTCGACCTATCTGAAATAAGAGGCCACCAAAGGTAGACCGGTCTTGACCACAATCCGTCTAGACCTGTAGAACCTAGTAATCTCACGCGGAGAAGCGTGATAACCCTCCCATTAGCATTGGACGCCACAAATGTCTGAAAGTCCTGAAAAGGGCTCTAATAATCAGAATCCTACCTCTTCGAAAAAGAAGTGGGATAATAGCAAACAATATTCGAAAGAGAAAAGTTCTCAATCCCGAGGTAGGTCTCCTCAAAAGGAGCTCTCTGAAAGAAGGTATAACTCAGGAATAGGGATAATTCGAGAAAACCTGATTAGATATCAGGATACTGATACACGTTCCTCTCGTACCTTTCAGATATCGTCTCAGACATCTGAAAGAAGGGGACGGTCAGAACAAACAGAAGAACGCGTGAAGTCCAAAGACAATCAACACGTTCAGAAAAACAAACCAAAACCTCAATTTACCAAGAAGAAGGTAGCAGGTCTGAAGGTCAGACATGCTGAGAATTCTGAGGACACAACTCAAGAACAGAGAATGGGGTCAGACAATGCAGGACAGTGCAACAGAAGTAACAAAAGCTCACCAGAACCTGATGGGACTTCTGGGGACAGTGGACTTGAATGGGGACATTCAAGTTGAGACTGTAAACACCAGGGTTAGTTCTCCACATAGGTTATATGAAATAACACTCCGGGTGGAGGGAGTCGTCCCAAGAATAGTAAAAGCACTCTTTTGGGAGCATCTTTCAAAGGGTTATGATATACTTCTAGCAGAACAGGACTGGCCACCAGAGTTTGTCAGGGATTGCCCACATGGTGAAGACATCATTATGCCAGCCTTCTCCAACCTTATTTCAGTACATTTAAAATATACTTATGCCAGGAAATGGGCAGTTGCCCTAGCCCCAGCACTATACAAAAATCATGTAGGATGGGATGAGGACTCACCTCACCACAAGATCCAGTTAAAAAGTCAACCAACTGCATAATGGCAGTAAAACAGGTCAGGGAGATCTTGGGGAGATCTTAGATCAACTTGAATACCAGGGGGTGATTGAAACATACATTTCATCAATGAACAATCCTTTGTTTCCTGTTTCCAAACCAGACAATACATATTGTCTAGTTTTGGATTACAGACACCTGAACTCTTCTTCAAAAACCTTTGTAGTGCCGACTGCACATAGTACAGCATTAATGAATAACATTGTGCGGAAAAAATATAAAATCATATTAGACATTTCAAAGGGTTTCTTTTGTCAAAACATTGCACCGGAGAGTAGGTATTTGATCGCTTTCTCAATAATGGGGACACAGCGTCAATTTTGTCGACTCCCACGGGGTTCAAGAACAGCCCTAGGTTATTCTCAGCAAGAGTAACAGAGTTACTACAAATTTATGGCATTGTCATATGTCGATGACATCTATCTGACAGACGATGACCTGGACAGGCACTTGAACAGGGTGAACACCATTATACTTGGCTTCGCCTCTGAGGGTTACAAATTCAATTTCAAGAAATCAAGAATTGGCCATCTCAATGTCCTTTTCCCATGATATGAACTTTTAAGTGCAGGCAAAAGCCTGGCAGCTAACTTTTTGGAAAAGTGTGCGCTGCTCCAACCTCCAAAAACGCTGAAAAACTTACAGTTGATTCTAGGTTTCCTGAATTTTGGTAGAACTTACATTCTAAATTACGCACAAAGGGTTAAACCTCTCCACGAATTAATCAAACCTGATTTTAAAATCACAAATTAGACACAAAAACACACAGAAATTTTGCGTTCACTCCAAGCTGACATGTTAGCAACAAAACACTTACAAACACGCGCAAATGTAAGCAATCTAGTGATCCGAATCATTCCGTGTCAATGCAGATTGACCTACTTAACTTTTAATGATGGTGAAAAAGTACCAATTGCATACAAATCACACTTGTATACGCAATGTGGAAATGCGTTTTCCATCGCCAGAAAAAATTCTGACAGAAGTTCAAACTGCTGTAGCAAAAGAAAGAGCCCTAGCCCAGGGGAAGCGCATTATGGTTGTAACTCCAGTACCAGTCTTAGAAGCAGTTACAAAAGCAAGCATTCCAAATGCAAAAGCTTTACATCCAAAATGGATGCAATGGGTTAATTCTCTTGCTGCAACTGATGTTGAATGTGTTTTTGATCCTTATTTAAAAACACAAGCATTCCTGCAATACGAACACGAATGTCGTCTGCCTAATGAGATTCTTCCTCTTGACCAGTACGAATTTATAATTTATACTGACGGATTTGCACAACCCGTGACGATAGCAAACAGGCTTATAGTGCAGCGTGCCCGATCGGTAAAGGTTGTATGCGCGATGGTAAATTCCGACCAATGGTCAAAAAACACAATCTCTAGGAGATTGTACAGCTCAGTGTGCTGAATTACAAGCATTCAAATTGGCACTTGAAAATATGGATTGCGAATTCCCCACACTCATAGTGTGCTATTCTTTTTACTGTGTTCAATCTTACAATGAATATTTACAGAACTGGCTTCAAAATGGTTTAAAAGATGCAAAAGGTGGCACAATCAAGCACAAAACGCTTTGGGAACAAGTAGTTCAGTTGCGAAATGGACTACAAAACACTCACGTGATACACACGCTGAGTCATCAACGTGATAGCGTTCACATTGAAGGGAATTCATTGGCTGATGAGGCCGCGAAGGAGGCTGTGCAAACGGCTTCCGTAGCTGCAATCACTCGTTCAAAAATGAAAATAGACAGTGAAATAGTACTGGCTGTCAATGCGTCATGCAAAGGCAGCGGTGCAGCGTTATCTAAAAAGTTTCCACTCAAATACTCATACATAATTGATGTGAACAGCGTCCCGTTCACTTGAATCCCTGGAGTGGGTGATAGGGTAATTCCAAATTTGGAACGAAGAGTAGCTTTGATTTACGAAGCACATCTGTGAAGGGATCAAATTTATTCTAACGGGTCACACTTACCAATAACCCATATAAGATTAAGGACAAATAATAATTCAGTCGGCAATGGAGAAGGTTCAATCGTTTATTCATCAAATACAGACCCTGACAGGGGAGCCCCGGTCTACACAACCTCGAAGGTGCGCAGAGGAGACTGACTACATATTCAAAGTGCAAAGCATATATACGTTTCACACATTGAGGATGACACCCTAAAAGGAAAAACACAGTTTGTCAGCAGGCCAAGAGGAATACCCATATAAGGCACAATTGATTGTTAGTATCCTAGGCCTCAGCTATTCCGGGGGCAGGTCAGCCGGGTGCCTCCCAATCTATCTAGAGCCGGCGAGGACAAGAACGGGCTTTGTGAGAATGTACGCATCCCGCAAGGACGGCAGGTGCGACCTTGAGTTTCCCTTGAGCTACCAGTTAGCAGACACCGAACATGGTTTGGCTGACGCCATGGTTTCGAGAAAGAAAGACATAGTCACGTGATTTCAGGGAAACAGCTTTTGCACACCGAGAAACAAAACAAAATGGCTCCAGCCGTGTCAATAGTACTAACCTATTAAGAAGTGAATTTTAGGTTACTAGATTAATACATCTTATTCTAATTAATCGATTATATGGTTACAAGGTTATATTGGACACATTAGGCCAATAATGTGTGTTTATCGAAAATTCGATCCCTGCATACGGCCCTTTTGGGCTAATATGGCCAATACACATATTTTTATTCTACAAAAAACACCCTCATCTATTTGCATGAGGTCAGACACTTCCTTTTGGATCATATGTTTTTCTATCTTGATCTGTCGAGAAAATTGCAATGCAGATGTGAGCCTGGTGGCACAAAACGAGCAGCAGGCCGGGCCACATTGCAGACACAGGCAGCACGTAAATATTACTCCAAAAGCCCCTGCCAGGATCACAAATATCTTCCAACCCCAGGTGGTTAAAAGACCCCAGAACCAGCTACTAAGGGACCAAGTGCCATTGTCCACATGGGCCTCACTGGCTAATCGATGTAGCTTCTGTATGGCCAAATGAATAGTGGGGTCCGAATCTGGAATAAACACGCAGCAAGAACTGCCGATCACACGACAGGCTCCTTCCCTATCTGCGAGGATGACGTCAAGAACCATCCGGTTCTGGAGCGAAACAAGCCTCGTCGCAGCAAGCTCTACTGTGATGTTAGTTAAGATTCCAGTGGTGGTCTGGACCACATTTTCAACTATCCTGGACAAACGCCTTATACTGCGACTATTAAATATGGGCCCCCAGAAGGGAGTAAGTCCCTTCGCAAAGTCTTCAAATTGTTGTAAGGAAGTATCTGTTTGGTCAGTGCCATCAAGATCATAGCTCCTAACATTTCGGCTCGCTACTACCTCTTTCTGTATCAGCTGATGAGTTCTGTGACAATCGGGAGGGGCAATATATACAGGGGGATAAAGAAATGAAAGATAACAGCTTCCTGCCCATCCCCGGGGAAGGCATGTGTAGGCATTATCACCACAAACAAAATAAACATCTGGTGGGGTAATCATAGGTGGGGTACTGTACACTTGTAGACTGTAGGTGTAATTACACCTACTCCTGCCTACTTTAACATGGCCTCTACCCTGTATGCAGAACGGGGAGGTAGTATTAATGATGGGGATTGGTAAGGCCTTGTCATTAGTGACATTTCTGTCCTTGAAATGCTGAAAATACATCGTATCATTGAAAAGTTCAAAATCCTGCATTTCCTCCATTAGCCACATGACATTCTTATAATCAGTATATAGATTCATACAGGCATTAGGGTCCAATGAACATTCTCATTCATTTCCAGCTGCATCAAACCCCTGATGTTTCTCTATATATTTCAAAATAGCTTCATAATCTTTTTCAGTATATATTTTCGGTTCAGCTACATAATGCGAATACATCAAGGATAACAATTGGAACCATGCTTCACAACTGGCTAAATAGGACATCGGTAGAGAAATAAACAGTTTGTGTTGGTGCATGACTGAAGGGAGCAGTCCGCATACCCAACAGTTCGTCTTATTTGTAGTAGAATGGGTCTGATGCAACATTTCTATGAAAGCATTTTTCATATAAGTCTCTCTATGTCTAGCCTTATGAGGGGGCAAAGAGTAAAAGAGATGTTCTTCCGGGGCAACAGTAGTGCCTAATAATTTATGTACTGGATGCTGAAATTCTAGATATACAAATACACTCATCATAATAATTGTAATAATAATTATAAAAACAATGAATGCCACCTTCACTCTGGTGGACCATCCGGAAAACAAATGCATATTATCCATATATCGTCGAGGGGCCAATGTTCTCTCTTCCTCCATCGCAAATCGGGCAAAAGGGAACATGCTCCCTAAAAGTTCAGATATAACTCGGTCCCTCTCTATAAGTCCAAAAACTATCTGGGTATCCACAAAGCACGCACACTACCAGAGGGGTTCTTCTCCCTGTGTCCTTTTCGGAGCCTCACAGGCAGACTCTTTGCTTTCTACTCATGAACAAAACGGTAAACAGTTTCCTTCGTCACGTCGAACGACTGCAGCCCCCAACTTAGTCTTTCTTGCTAAACAGAGATATTTAATACAATGTTCCAAGCTCTCACCGTGTTCAGTCCAGTGTCTCGCTCAGTACCCCAGCCAATCTATCCAATGTTTCTGAACTCAAGTCTTTCCCTATCTCCTACCATGCGGGTCTGGGGTACCGCGCTGTTTTCGGGGCCGCAGGTCGTACTTGCAGTAACCAGGTCGCTCTTGATCAGAAAACAACTCAGGGGCACGGGAATCAGATACATTCGAACCCTGTGATGTACCCTCCACACTGGTCTCCGCTGTTTGGGTCACCACTTTGTCAACCGGGGGCACGGCTTCACTCGGCTGCCCCCTTTCTCGGGCTTCTGAGAAAGGTACAAATCTCTGGGGCGATTCTCCTTCGTGGCTTGGAATTCCTTCGCGGTTTTGCAAATCAAAGGGCAAAGGTAGAGGGAGTCGTTTCAAATGACTCGCGTGAATCCAATTCTTCCGCCCATGCATCTTCACGGCTGACCTGGAAACGAGAATGATCTAGTAGGGTTCAGACCATTTTGGCTCCAAACTCGATTTCCTTTGATAATTCCTCACCAAAACCCACTGCCGGGTTCCAGCCGATGTCCGGGACCCTCTGGTAGCGGCTGCAATGTCTCGATACCTGTTGATGAATAGAACGCAGATCTTTAGTTAAAGCATACAAGTAATCTGTCATCAAAGGATAATCAATGTCTCTAAAGGACCTAGGTCTAGGGACTCCCCACACATTGGCGGGTTGGGCAAAAATGACCTCATATGGTTCGTGTGTGTGGTGTCGTTCTCAAGGATAATAATGCCAAAGGGAGTGCATCAGGCCATTTTATTCCAGTGCTAGCGCAGATTTTGGCCATTTTCAATTTTAATATTCCATTATATTTCTCGACTAACCCTGCTGACTGGGGGTGTCTGGCTGCATGAAACTTCTGGCGAATTTGTAAACCATCACATACACTCTGAACTAATGCAGAGTTGAAGTGTGTTCCATTGTCTGACCAGATAATTCGGGGCAAACAATATCTGGGGAAATATTCTTTGACCAAGGCTTTAGCAGTTGCCACCGCAGTGGCTTCTTTGGTGGGGTAGGCTTCAACCCATTAACTGAAAGCACAGACCACCACCAGAATAACTTCAAATGGCAGAGATGGTGGTGCAAAATTGCCACTCAGGACGGACTCCCTGCCTCCCGAGTTATAGCGTAAACACACTGGGCAATATTTGACCACATGTACAGCTGTTTTGGAAATATTTGGGTTGCTCCAAACGGGATCTAATACAGCAAAAATACCTTTTGCTCCTATGTGTGCCGGGCCATGGGCCATGGTCACTACAGCATATACCAATGCATTAGGGAGTAACCAACGCTGTCTCTCAGTTCGATCTATCCAACATTCATTCTTGTCTAGTTTCCCTACTTCCTGCTCCCATTTCTGTGCCTCATCTATGGTGGCTTTTTTTTGCAATTCTCTTACACTTTCTATTGTATTATCAAATACAGACGTTTCCGCCACCCACCGAGCTGAAGTACTAGGGAACATGGGAGTCATTTTAGTCGTTGCTGTCTCCTTCGCTACTGAGTCAGCATAAGCATTTCCCTTTCCTGTGGAATCAATGATTTTCTGATGTGCGCTACATTTGATGATGGCCACTTTATCTGGCAGTGTCAAAGCTAACAACAAACGATCAATCAAAGGACCATGTTGAATCTTTTGGCCATGCGTGGTGAAGAAACCCCTTTCCCTCCACAGTCTCCCAAAACTATGGGCAACGCCAAAGGCGTACTGGCTGTCCGTGTAAATGTTTACTCTCAATCCTTTGCTGATTTGACATGCTTGTAACAAAGCTATTAATTCAGCAGCCTGGGCTGAATGGTGTGAAATCCTAGCAGTTTCTACTATCGTTTTCAAAGTCGTAATAGCATACGCAGCTGTTGTAGTTCCATCTGGTAATTTAAAACAGGAACCATCAACATACAAATCTCCTTGGGGTCTGGCAGAGGAATGTCTGTAAGATCTACACGCCCTTTTGTTTCTTCTTCAGTTCTAAATATACAATCATGGATATCATCCTTTTTATCATTAGAAGGGAGAGGTAAAAGTGTTGCTGGATTCAATGTAGCACATCTCTTAATCGTAATGTGGGGTGCGAACAATGTTAGCTCATATCCTGTAAAACGAGCACTTGTAAGGTGCTGGGTTTTAGTTCTATTTAACAGAATATCCACCGCATGTGGTACCATGACAGTAAGATCTGTGTTCAGTACTATACCCTCTGATTGTCGGATGGCCACTGCTACCGCCACAGTGGCCCTCAGACAACTGAGAAGCGCCTGTGCAACCATGTCCAGCACTGATGAGAAGAAGGCACAGGGTCTCTGTTTCCCCCCAAAATCCTGAGTTAACACTGAAAGGGAACAACCGACCACCTCGTGCACATAAAGTGAAAAAGGCTTCCGGTAATCCGGGTTACCCAAGACAGGTGCAGAACACAAAGCAGATTTCAAAGAGTCAAAGGCTTCTTGGCATTCATCCATCCAGGGTAGGGGTTCATGCACATCTTTGGTAGTCAAGTACATCAAGGGTTTAGAGAGGGGTGAATAGTTAGGAATCTATTGGCGACAGTAAGAGGTTATGCCAAGAAAAGCACGGACATCACGTTGAGTACACGGTACAGACATGTTAGTAATCACAGATATTCGTTCTGATCTTAGTCGTCTCCCCGCTTTTGACAGTAAGTGACCAAGGTAGGTCACTTCCTGTCGACAATATTGAAATTTGGAAAGGGAAACCTTATTTCCTTTTTTAGACAAATGGTGTAACAATTTCACAGTTGCATCTTTGCAACCCTCCTCCGTATCGGAGGCCACCAGCATGTCATCCACATATTGAATGATTGCATTGCCGGTGGGCAGAATAAGTTCATCCAATACTGCTTTCAAGGCCTGGCTATATATACTAGGACTTTCTGTATAGCCTTGAGGTGCACGCGTAAATCTGAAACTTCGTCCTCCTAATGAGAATCCGAAGATAAGTCTGCTATCAGGATGAATGGGAATGCTAAAGAAAGCATTCTTCAAATCGATAACAGAAAAATATCGAGCGGTAGGGGGAATCATAGTAAGGATCGTTGTGATATCTGGTACCAATGGGTATTGTGGGACCACTATTTTATTGACCGCTCGAAGGTCAATCACAAAACGATATGCAGACTTATAATCCGGGCACCATCAATCGGAGTATTTTTTTAAATCGGCAAAATTGGACTATTACAGACATTCGCAGCTGTTTCCTCCACTACCCCTTTGTCAATGAGGTCACGGATGATATGTAGCAAGGCTTGTTCACCTTCCGGTGAAATTTTATACTGTGGAATGCGGGGCATCTGTGCATTTGGTTTCATGGTGATTGACACAGGGGCTATTCTTAACAGACCAACATCGGTATCCCCTGTCGCCCACAAGGTCGGGGGAATGGCAGAGAATTCAGGAGGCAAGGGCTCGTTTTTAGCAAAATACTGAGCCATCTCTGTGGGCGGTTTCTGCATTGTAAGGAAAACACCATCAGGAGAACAATACATTCCTGCATGGAGTTTCTTTAAGATATCCAAACCTAACAAATTCTCTCCACAATTAGAAGTGAGGAGAAAAGGGGTATGCATAGAAATGGGACCAATCGTAAAAGGCAGATGATTCGAAACGGGGCTGACTACCGGTATTCCGGTATGGCCAGACAGAGCTGCCCCTGGGACCAGTGCCTGGGCGACTGAACTACTCATCGCCCCAGTATCCACTAAAAACTTCCCTGATGTACCCAGCAGTTCTCCTTCTACATAAGGTCCCTCTTGGTCCACTGGTACTGTAATACGACCCCCGCTCTGTCCTTGGCTGTCTCATGCGTAATCTCGGTCTTCGTACCTGTCATAGCTTTCATTGTAGTACTGTCTATTCTGAGGGTCATCAAAGTGATTCTTACGAAAACCCTTGTGCTGTGATTCTTCCCTCCTCATTCTATTTCGATCTATGTTTCCTTGACCTCTTCCTCAACCTCTACTGGGTCCATTTCGTCCACTCTCCAATGTCCCTCCTCCTTACAATAGGAACATTGGTTTATCCCAATATTCGGTGGGCCCCCTCTGCCTCTTCCCTCTGGCTGGCCCCTTTGATATGAGCCCCGCACTCCCCTTCCAGTCATTTGCCCTCTGCTAACTTGTTGCAATAGTACCCTTGTTTTTAAATCCTTAGTCTTTTTCTCTGATCTGTCCTTACTCTCATTCTCGCGATGTTCATAATATTGGGGCGTGCTAAGAATGACAGATGGTGCAGCTGTAGTCCACGTACTTTCAGACGACTGAAGGCGGGACATAATCTCCGGGAGTAGATTGGTGACAAATCTATTCACGAATAATCTGATTCCCCCATCTGCAGAGAGGGCCTGTCCGCTGAAATCTATGAACACCTTCTCGAACCGGGTAAAGAAGTCAGACACACTTTCATCCTTTTTGTGTCTACATGCCGTTAATTTATCCCAATCTACTTTCCTCGGAGGCAAAAGGGTTTTCATGTATGTAACAATTTTATCAGGTATGGCTAATATTTCATCTCGGGGCTTCTCACCTGGCTTTCGTTCCTTATCCCAATTTTTTAATTGGTCCCAAGTTCCTCCTAATTCGGGAATATGATCTGTATCATGTATCTGTCTCCAAATATCAACCGGAATTAGGAGACTAAAAAATAGCTCGATATCAGCTATAGTCATAATGGCGGAATTGGCAGCTTCGGTCAATTCTTTGTAATAAGCGGTAGGATTTTTACGGGTATCTGGTAGCTGAGCTTTTAATGTAAGGACTTCACTTCGTTTCCAAGGGGTATAAACCCATTGTTCCTGAAGCCTGGCGTCCATCCGGGCCCTAGTTACCACATTATTAGCATCCTTTAATTCCAGTACTTCAGGGAAAAAGAGGGGATGCACCTCTCTCATGGGGTGCTGCGCTCCCCATTCAGCACTCTTTCGGTGCTTCCTTTCCCTATAATGCAAAAGGGTGTTTACATTCTGATATACTTCCTCTATTTGGAGGTGGAATTAATGAGCATGATCCCTGATGTCACGCAGTATCTGAGGAGGTAATCCTTCCTCAAAACACTGTTCCCATAGTGAGATCAATCGGATCGCCATGCTCTCTAGAGCCAGCTGCTGTGCAACGGGTTCAAAATCCTTCATAGTACTCCAAAGGTATAAATAGGATTCTGCATCCACTGGGATGTCTGAACTATAATAGCTCTTCTTTCTTCCTGTCCCAGCAGCGACCGAGTGAAAGCCCGCTGATCACTCGGGTCAGACATCGGTCGCTTGGGTGTGGCACCGGGACCAACCCTATTTCGGAGATCTAAAGAGGTCTGAGTCGGAGGGGAAAGAAATACAGGGTGCAAGGGAGAAGGGACAGCCGCGTCCGGCCAAAGGGATAATAAGGGTGAGGTAGTTGGTCGAAGAGAAGGAGGGGAAACCAGAACGTCGGATCCTATTCTACCAACGGGGGCCGTAGCAATCATTCCCGACGGTGGTCGGGCGGCTGCAACGGCACCCGCTTGAACGACTCGTACCACAGGCACGGCTGGATTCAGGTCTTGTGGGGCATAAGGGGGAGGTGGTCGAGTTTCCAACAATCCTTCTAATTCATCTCCTGTTTCCGGTCTGTTTCCGGTCTGGCCACATAACTTTTATCAGTTTCCAACCGAAACTGTCTATCCATCCGTTCAATATTCTTCTCCACCTTTTCCTTATCATATGCTATTACTTTCGGTGTGACCGTCTGACCCGACTTCATCTTCCCCAGTTTTTCTTCCCTAATTCATCGTCTTTTTGCCTCCTTCAACCATAAGTTCAGGGAGTCAAACATGGACTGACAACTTTTTTTCATAAACAATTTATTCTGTATATAATTAATCTTTTTCTCATCAAAGGACCCCGTAAGAGGCCATTGTAAATCCGAATTATCCCTGGTGTACTTGTTCCACAGAGTATTAAACAGAATTGGCTGTAAACCATGTTTGGTGTACATATCGAAACTGGGGCTGCCTTCGAGGGGGGGAGCCGCGTACCTTTCCGACAGCAGCACCCAAAACACATCTTACTAAAACACGGCATTGTGTTTAGTTTTACTCGCTCTTTTTACATATAATCACAAAACACACAACCAGTCGGACGCGTCCTTTCATAACAATCACTCATCCAATCGTCACAGTAAAAGTGCTGTAAAACAGTGCAAGGCAATTAGTTCTTGAAACCTATTCAAATGCAAATGATGACTTCAAATACGAACAGAGCCCGACGACTCCTGTTCAGGGAATCGATTCAAAAGAATTCCAGACCAACAGATATCACCAAAAGAGAACAATCATTAGAGTGCTCCGAGACCCTCAGATAGGCGGATCACGAACTCTCTCACAGGCCATCCCATGGTCTTGTTCTGGTTGGGCCGGGCATCTGGACACGTCTCCAAACCCCTAGCTTACCCAGTTGCTCCCAGAGATTTCCTGGAGAGAATTCCGCCGAGCGAGCAACACCGTTCTCTGCTAAGGCATCAGAGATAGTCTCAATTAATCACCAAACAAGTCCGTGAGGTCTCTACTAGCGCAGCCCCTTCGCCACGATGATAGATCCCCAGATTCCCTCGTGGTCCGGCTTCCCCGGCCACCTTCAAACAAAGACAGTTAACTGTTATCCAAAAAGAAACACTTCCTCTAAGTGATTCTTATCCAATTCAATTTCAAAGATCACTCACCTGGTGCACTCAGGCCGATTGCGAATTCTCCACTGCCGACACAGTCTGCTCTGCTCTCGGGTTAAGCCCGTAGGACTCCGGCGTAGGGTCTTCAACAGCTGGGAGGGATACTGAGCTCGAGAGGGGAACGACTTGCTTTCATACCACAAACGGGTGTCTCAAATCAGGATCCTCTTACTGTCCACCCACTCGGCCAGAACTCCTCCTTGTCCCGCTACTCCTGCTTACAGGAGGGGATGACCCTATCGCGGAGTCCCGGCGGAGTCGCCAACTGAAGGGATCAAATTTATTCTAACGGGTCACACTTACCAATAACCCATATAAGATTAAGGACAAATAATAATTCAGTCGGCAATGGAGAAGGTTCAATCGTTTATTCATCAAATACAGACCCTGACAGGGGAGCCCCGGTCTACACAACCTCGAAGGTGCGCAGAGAAGACTGACTACATATTCAAAGTACAAAGCATATATACGTTTCACACATTGAGGATGACACCCTAAAAGGAAAAACACAGTTTGTCAGCAGGCCAAGAGGAATACCCATATAAGGCACAATTGATTGTTAGTATCCTAGGCCTCAGCTATTCTGGGGGCAGGTCAGCCGGGTGCCTCCCAAACTATCTAGAGCCGGCGAGGACAAGAACAGGCTTTGTGAGAATGTACGCATCCGGCAAGGACGGCAGGTGCGACCTTGAGTTTCCCTTGAGCTACCAGTTAGCAGACATCGAACATGGTTTGGCTGACGCCATGGTTTCGAGAAAGAAAGACATAGTCACGTGATTTCAGGGAAACAGCTTTTGCACACCGAGAAACGAAACAAAATGGCTCCAGCCGTGTCAATAGTACTAACCTATTAAGAAGTGAATTTTAGGTTACTAGATGAATACATTTTATTCTAATTAATCGATTATATGGTTACAAGGTTATATTGGACACATTAGGCCAATAATGTGTGTTTATCGAAAATTCGATCCCTACATCTGGGAGAGGGTCCGATACATCAGGGGATCTCTAAAACAATTTTAACATTAAAAGAGATGTACTGGTGGCCAGGAATGAATACAGTGATTCACATCTTCATCAATAACTGCATAGACTGCAATTGAGATAGCAGTACAGAACGTCACCAGACACCTGACTACAACGTAGCCAGCCCAATACAGTCACCATTGTTAGATAGCATTAGACTATCTACATGCAGACGTACTTATGGACAAATGCAATCCCACAAACACTAAGTCAAGGTACCTATGGATGTGGCCTCAGCGCTCGGCTGACCCTGGAACTGTTACAAAAGATTTGTGAGTCTTTATCGGCACATAAACAATAGGCACACTACACTCTGACCAGGGCACTGCGTTTAGCTCTCGAGCTTACAAAGAAGCCATGGCCAGTTTGGGCATTGAATTGCGGTATTCCTCTCCATTCCATCCTGAGAGAAATTCTGTTGTTGAAAGAAAAAACTGGGACATAAAGTAGTCTATAACAGCTAGGGTATTAGGTTTGGGTGATGGGTGGGTCAAACATCTTTATGGGGTCCAACGCTCATTAATCAATTTGCCAAGAAGTTCTCTAGGGGTTGTCACTCCATATGTGGTCCTATTTGGGACTAGAATGTTGGTTATGGACCTTGATTGTCATGGAACAGTGGTGAAACATAAACAATTTGACATCAAAGAACGTTTGGCTGTTTTACAGGACTTAAATGAACTAAGATCGAAACAAAGCAACGTGTCCCTATAGCCAACCACCACTGCGGAAAAACTAGCCATCCCAGCAAGGCCTGTATGGATCCCAAAGCTTGGGGATCTAGTCAGAGAGAAGATTGTGAACAAGAAGGAGTGTGGGCCTTCTTACAGACAACCAGTACCTGTCCTAGCAATCGACGGATCAAGAACAGTACTTTTTCCGCCCCTTGCTGGAAAAAAGGAGAAAGGATTTGTGTCCATCGACCTGATCAAACCACACTATGTTGACAATACTAAGCAGTAGGCCAAGTGGACTCCGACCAAGTAGCAGACGCACTCCTCTAGCTACTATCCAAGAGGTTGAAACTGAGAGACTCATCACCTTTGAATATTCTACAGTGAGAAACAAAAGACTAAGCAACAATGCTATGGAACTCGTTCCTCTTGAGACCCAAATAACAGTTCGTCCTGATACACCTGTCTACACCAATGTAACACATGATCAACTGGTTCCTGCGATTTCATTAACTTTGATACATTTTCCGAGGATCCCAGGAACCTGAAACGACGCCAGCACAACAAACTTTCAAAGAACAAGCAACAGACTTTATTCATCTCCTGAAAAAGACTTATCTGGTTTCACCATGGATTGAACTATGGATTGTTCTGGGAATAATTTTCTTTCTACTTTGGCTAGCTTTGGTAATGACTATGGGTATGCTGATAAGTGGAAGATATATTCAAATGGACACAGCAAGTAAAAGAGTGAACTTACTTCCGCAGCCACACAAATCATCCCATCGTGAAGCAATAGACTTGTCAGCAGTGAACATCACAGCCGTTCTTAGACAAGATGGTATAGTTTAGGATAAAACTAAATATGACATATTTGGCCCGTCCGAATTTTTGAAGATTCAACACTTATTTAAAATTTCTTTAAGTGACTTTATTACCTCTAGTACCTTTTCTGATGATTCAGACTTCAAGACTGTTAACATGATGTCTGATCTAGAAATGTCTGCAGCATTCTCTAATCATGAATACTTAGAGGGTTCGTCAGACTATGAACAGTTATATTGTTATAACCACTATGGTCATCATTTCTTGCATAAATCTGCATCATCTAGAAATGTATTTATGTTTAACCAATGGGAACATTGTCCTACACCTCCAAAGGGTAGCTCAAAGACTTTTGCAAAGAAGTTTCCATATTTTTCAGGGTTCAACATGTCAAATGCAGAAAAGTTTTCCTTTAAAAATGTGAAGAAGACAGGAACAAAAAATATGTAAACCAATACAAAGCAGATTTACTCTGCAGCCTTTATTACCCAGCTGTCTAGACAGAGTTTTGACTTTTGGAAAGACAACATAGACACAAAATATACCTGGGGTACAAAAGATTGGCACGTTCAGGGGATAGAAGCTTTATTTAGAGCCTGTATCATCCCAGAGCAAATAATGTTTTTGAATAACACTGTCCAACAAAGGTCTTGCCTTGGGTTAGCCAAAATCAAAGACATGAATACTCCGTTCATACCTGCACCTGCGAGTAATGACACTACATAGGGGGAATTCGACGTACATACTATTTTGCATCACAACAGATTAGGGGCCAGATGTAGGAGCCAAAATACCGGTCGGTAACGGCCGATTTCGGCCGTTACCGACCGGTATTTAAGAATTGGTATGTAGGGGCATATTTTTACAGAATCTGTAAATTTACCGATTCGGTAAATTTACCGATTCTGTAAAATACAGAATCGGTATTTTTACCGATTCGGTAAATCTCTGATGTAGGTGGGACTCTTCTGAGTCCCAAAGGCCCTACAAATTCGGTATTTTACCACCCAATCCAATTGGGTGTTAAAATACCGAATTCAGGTGTGCATGCATGCACACCTAGCCATGTGACAGACAGACATGCCCTTAGGGCATGTCTGTGCGCCACATGGTGCACTTGCCTATTTGTGGGGTGCCAGAGGGTGTCAAAGTGACCCCCCCTGCACCCTTGCAGAATTCGGTATTTTCCGATTCGGTAATTACCGAATCGGTATTTCCCATTGATTCCTATGGGCTTCATAGCCCATAGGAATCAATAGGAAATACCGATTCGGTATTTACCGAATCGGTAAATACCGAATATTAACGATTCGATATTTCCACATCTGGAAATACCTACATCTCCCCCTTCATATTTACCGATTCATAAATACCGAATCGGTAAAAGTCGGTATTTATGAATCGGTAAATACAACTTACCTACATCTAGCCCTAGATCCTGAATGGGAAAATGGTTGCTCTGGCCCACAGACACAAACATTTGTCAAGATCGATTCCTGAACAAAACACAGGGTTTCACTTTTAACAGGCCAGACCCACGCTATGTTCAAAGACAGCATCCAGGGGTAGTAACAGCATACAGTGTAGGGAAACTTTGCCTTGATTGGCTAGAGAAGGCTACACTAGAGGATGTTAAACAACACTTAACTTTACTTCAAGAAGGGGCAGACCTTACGGAATTCTTGCTAGGTCCAAGAAACTGTGTCAAAAACGTTTCATATATGCTGGTATCTACGCTGCTTATAAGGAAATATGGAAGGTTACCCAAGCAGAAACTGCAGAACGAATACGAGAAATTGATCGTATTCATTTAGAGAATTCTCTCGCTGTAGTCGACAATGGGTTAACGACTCTGTCATCCAGGATATATTCATTGGACAACATTGTATCCTCTTTCATAGACATTATGCAAACAAGACTTGGTCATGTTGCAACACGGCCAGTCTCAATTACGTTCTATTATGCTATCAGGCTGGACGCTACAAAACCTGCATTCAGGCTCAAACTGAACAGATCAAACTGGCACAAAGGATTGCAAAGTATACAGTACTGAGCATTGAAAAACTGGAAAAATTGCCATTTACGGTGGAAGAGAAACCAGCTACTGAATGGATCATACATGGCAAAATTACTCTGCCGGTTACAAATTTCCATTTTCAATATTGCCTAGAACATATACCAGCAGGCAAATATGAAAGGTTGGGTAAAAGATACATCAAGACATCCTGGGATTTACCTTACACACACAGATGTTGTAGTGGGGGGCGTGAAGTGTTTCTTAGCGGTACAAACTGTAAAAAGGCACTAAGCGGCTCTCTCTTATGTCAGGGTATTAATTTACATGGGGCTTGTAACGGTTCCACTGCAAACTTATCCTGTCACCTGCAAGGTTCATCAGCCGCAGTGAGTAATTCAACGCTTGGACTACTTACGAATGGAAGTTACATCATGTTGAATGATCACAGCTGCTGTGGTATGTTACCATATTTACAACAAGGGGTGGTGAGGGACAGAGTCTCTGAATTAAGCAGAATACTCTCACCCAGTCAAGAGATCAGGGCTAGATCCAACACCGTTTTTTAGCTCAATGCACCATCCCAGTTTCAGAACCTGGCTGTATGCAAATTAGTCTGTTCCTGTCCCAGTGCATGATGGGAACAGGGCAAACCAAACTACAAAAGCCAATTCTTACACTGGGAAGGAAACAAGCTTCCGGGGACCGGTTTCTGGCATTACAGCCGTCTTCGGCCCGGCTTGCTTGAATCCTGATGGTGCAATGAGCAAGGGACTCATGTCTGAGTATACCCTTCCACGCTTAGGGTGGACAAAAATATTTACAACAAGGGGTGGTGAGGGACAGAGTCTCTGAATTAAGCAGAATACTCTCACCCAGTCAAGAGATCAGGGCTAGATCCAACACCGTTTTTTAGCTCAATGCACCATCCCAGTTTCAGAACCTGGCTGTATGCAAATTAGTCTGTTCCTGTCCCAGTGCATGATGAGAACAGGGCAAACCAAACTACAAAAGCCAATTCTTACACTGGGAAGGAAACAAGCTTCCGGGGACCGGTTTCTGGCATTACAGCCGTCTTCGGCCCGGCTTGCTTGAATCCTGATGGTGCAATGAGCAAGGGACTCATGTCTGAGTATACCCTTCCACGCGGTATGTTACCAGGCATCCCATATCTAGTAAAGGTTACTTCCAGGGTCACTTGCTGTATGCAAGACTTGTTCCCCCAAATAGCAAAAGCCAGGGAGTCGCCACTATGGCCTTCACTGAACATCTCTTCTATACTAATTGATAATCTAAGCAGAATGAAAGCCATTCTTTTGCAACAAACCGTGCCTTTGACCTCAGCCAAAGTAACCTATGATCTACAAGACGCAAGGACTTCAGTTGAGATACAGGCCCTTTTGAATACAAACTGCCCTATACATTTCTCAGAAATGTTGGGACGTATCTTAAATGTCTGATACGAGCGGTATTGTACATGTATTTAAGAACGTGTGTTCATTCCTATTAGCACCTTTTCAAGCAGTCCTCGGAATAATTCCCAACTTCGTGCACTCAGTGTTTGGCGGACTGCCACTATTTCTAGCACTCGTTGCAGGGCTCCTGTTTTTGGTCCTACTGCTACAATATGGCAAGCCAAATCACCAGCATCACTCCCAGCACCATAGAGAGAGCTCTACTGGAAAGGAAGTGTCGTGAGCGCATTGTCCAAATTTTGGGTTTACCTCGTCTACGAGAATTAAATACCACATGGTTTCTGTCATTCAGACCTATCTGGCAAGATTGCATCTTACCTGTTCTACACTTCCTGCTTTGCGGTGAAGAATGCATGCTAGACATTTGTCTAGCCCTCCCATCAGTCATGCCTATGGATATCGATACTCTGCTGGCCCCGGTAACGGCCCATGCTGTGTGTTGTCCCCAGCGTCTACCAATCCTGATGACGTCATTCATTGAGATCTCACAGTCGCAAATTGATGCTGCTGAGGTACAAGTGGAATTAACAGGCGTGCAGGTAACATCAGAGACAAACATTGCTGATGCTTCCTCTTTTTTTTTTTTTTTTTATTAGGCAAGATTCACTCAACAGGTATAATAATACATTATTATCAAAAATATTTACAATATTACAAAACATATTAATACCTAAATCAAGTGTATACAGGAAAAAAGAGAGAATGAGGAAAAAAAAAAGAAAAAGTAAAAGAAATATATAGAATTCATTTATGTTTTACGTTATAAAGTTCGAAGATTTTTATTTTCCCTTTTTTTTTTTAAATCATCAGTACTTTAAGCAATGCAATCCTATCGACTTAGAATATGACAATTAGGGCAAGTGATTCACATTGTTATACCAATCTGTAATTGGGGCCCAGATTTGGTTTCCTCGAAGTCTAGTTTTTTTCCCCCTAGTTCCATAAATTGAAATCTCTTGTTTGTATGTAGCCAGGAAACGACCAAGCCACATCTGAAATGTAGGTGGTTCTAGGTCTTTCCAGCGAGCAGCAAGAATAATACGTACGATAGCGGTTGCTAAGAACAAAGACCTTTGTTCATCAATACTGTGCCCCAATGAGTTATCATGTCCCATCACATAAAGGGTAGTAGAGTCTTTTATATTCCGTCCAAAAACTTGGGCCCAGAATTTCATTAGCATATTTTTTAGTAAATCTAATTTGGGGCATTCAGCAAACATATGGATTAGGTTTGCTTGGGATTGTTTGCATCTCGGGCAGTTGTCATCAGCTCGCAAGCCCCAAGAGAACAGTTTTGATGGTGTGTAGTATAGGTTATATATAACTCTGTAGTATTGAGCTTTAAGGTTGGAGGCGATAAATAATTTCGATGATAGCGCTAACGAGAGATCAATATCTATGTTTGGATTAGCCAACCTTAGAGCCCAGGCTTGCTCTACCCGCTCCATGTCATCCTTAAGATTTTCCATCAATAATTGATATAAAGTACCTATACTAGTGGATCGTTTTCCAATAACTGAAAAAAGATGAATGTTGTTTAATTCTATTTTGGGAACACAATTTCGAATAGACGTAAATACTTGGAAGTATTTAAGGAAATCATTGGTAGGGATGGTATATTTCTGTTGAAACCAGTCAAAGGTGGTAGCATTACCTGGATTTAAAAAATCTGCGACTGTCTTAATACCCAAACTCTCCCACCTGCGAGAGGTGCTATCATTGAGGCAGTCTGGAAGGATTGAACTGTTCCACAGAGGAGTATATTTCGTTATTTTTGGAATATTTAGTTGTTTCGAAATAAGTTTCCAAGCCTTCCACGCATCAGTAATTATTTTTAACTTGATTTTTTTAAAGTAAGATGGTTCGATTTGCCACAAGAATAGCGCCTGACATTTAGACCCAAGGCTAAGCTCATAAATGGAAGGGATGTAAAGATCCCTATTGATAGGAATTGATGTTTTAAGGTTTAACAGAGGGCCCATATGTTGAATAAGTGATGCCCATAAATATAAGGTTAGATTAGGGATGGCTAGCCCCCCCCTTTCTAAGGGCAGGGTTAGAAGTGGTAATGCTCTTCTGACCTTCCCATAGCTCCAGATGAACTTAGAGATGGAGGAGTCAAGGGTCTTAATAAAGCTACCACCGGGCAATAGCGGAATTGTTCGAAACAGATAGAGTATTTTTGGGAAGACAGTCATTTTTACATAATTAGCCCTTCCGATAATAGACAGATGTAAATTGTCTACTCTTCTCAAATCTTCTTTTATCTTATTAATCAAGGGGGTATAGTTAAGGTGGCTAATTTCATCTATGTCAGAGGATATGCAAACCCCCAGATAAGTTGCCTGTTTGACTTTATAGGGGCTCTCGTATATCATATTATTTGTACAGAGGACCATTGTTTTATCTCTGTTAAGAGAATAGCCTGAGTAGATACCAAAAGTATGGGTAATTATTTCAATTTCATTAATTGCCTCCGTTGGGTTTGTTGTTAATACGGCCACATCATCGGCATATGCCAAAATTTTGGTTGGAAACAGACCCACCATAACAGGTTGGATAACAGGTGAGGAAAGTAATTTTAAAATAAGGGGATTAATATAAAGGGCAAATAATATCGGGGAGCAGGGACATCCCTGCCTTGTGCCTCTTTGTATCTCAATAAACTCCGACTCAGAACCACAGATGTTAAGTTTTGCCTTTGGGTTTACATATAGGGTTTTTATAGCATTAATACATTTATACCCAAAATTATTCAGTTCTAAAATGTTCCATAGGAACTCCCATGAGACACGGTCAAATGCCTTCTCGGCATCGAGAAGGATCATCGACAACCCGCCCCCCGTGGCGCCCATGATGTCAAATAGGGCAATGGCTCTGCGGATGTGATCTGTGGTGCCCTTTCCCGGAATAAAGCCATGCTGCCAGGGGGAGACAAGACGTTCGACGACCCGACTCAACCGATTGGCTAAGACCTTGGCATATAGTTTTGAGTCTGAGTTTATAAGAGATATGGGTCTGTATGAAGATGGTAAATGGTTTTTTTTTTTTTTTAGCAAATATCACTATACTAGTGCTTTTCCAAGATTCTGGTGGTATTACGTTATGTTGGACCCCTAAAAAGAGATCTAATAAGTAGGGGAGTATTTGTTTTCCCAATATTTTGTAGAGGTCCAAAGGAATTTTATCGGGGCCTGCTGCTTTACCATTTGCGAGCTCAGCTAATGCAAGCTCAAGTTCTGTGATTGAAATTTCCCTTTCTAATTCTAGTTTAATAGTTTCATCCATCCTTGGATTGGGACCTATCGCTGATAACCAATCATTAAGAAAGGTTTTGCAATCTCTGTCAGAGTATGGGTCATCGTTTTGGTATAGCTTTTGATAGTATTTCCGAAAAGCCTCTACTATGTCTTGTGTGGATGTGTATTGATGCCCCTCATACTCAATCATTTTAATGTTATTATAAGATTGTTTTTGACGAGTACGTAGGGCTAGTTGTCTTCCAGCATTTTCCCCAGATTCATATAAATTTCTTTTATTTACTTCATAAGTTTCTGCAGCTTTCCTAATTAATGAACTATTAATTTCCGTTTTTAGTACTGATATTTTATGGAGAGTGTCGTTGGCTATATTTAGTCTTCCCCGATGGATCTGGGTGGCATGATAAGCTTCGAGATTAGATAATTCTTGCTTTAGCCTTAAATTGTTATTGTCATCTTTCTTTTTGTTTTTGGCAGCAAATGATATTGTTTCACCCCTTAGCGCTGCTTTAAAGCAATCCCAGACAATAAGTCTGGGTGCACTATATTGATTGGAGTCAAAAAAACCCTGAGCCCAAGATGTAATATGAGTTATATAGTCCAGGTTGACAAGTAACTTTCTGTCGAAAGACCATTGTGATCTAGGTCTATTAAAACTGGGTAAATCAAAAATAAGGGTGAGTGCATTATGGTCCGAAATTGTTTTTGGGGATTTGATTATATCTATTAAATCCAGGTCCATCAAGGAGGTCAAAATGTAGTCAATTCGTACATATTTATTACGTGGAAATGAAAAAAAAGTAAAACCGGGGTCATTCTTTTTCTTCAAGCCCCAGACATCCCGCAAATTGTGGCTATCCATTAATTGGCGTATGGCCCTATACACCTTAGGTTTACGTCCACTATAATTCTGGGGAAGTCGGTTTTGTAAAGGAGTCCCTAGTGATATGTTAAAATCTCCGCAAATAATAAGAGGAGAAGGCCAGGAAGCCAATTCTATGTCTAGATCTCTAAATATTGAGGGATCATCTAAATTTGATCCGTAAATTGCACAGATTGTGGGACCCACTTCTAACTGCATTATAGCCCATCTTCCATGTTTGTCAGCCAACTTACGTCTGGGATGGCCTAGTGTAGGTTTTGCCAAAATTGCAACCCCCTTAGTTTTAGATGTTTGTGAAGTTGTTACAATCACCTGATAGCCTGGAATCTTTAGTAGTTCTTTGTCGGAATCTGCAATGTGTGTCTCCTGTAGACACAGTATATCGATAGAATCTTGTTGTACTAATTGATGTAATTGTGCCCTTTTGTTTCTATCATTAAGGCCAGCTATATTCCAATTACACAGTTTTAACCTCCCCATTTAGGGTAATATATATTGATTTTAGTCGTGATGGCACTGTTAGATATGTGTAACCATGAATTATGCCCGAGGTTTTTAATCTGATTTAGTTTTTCTTCTATCATATGATCCTGTATACAACAGATAAAAATTACTTAACATTGACTTCTTTGACTGAAGTTGCTTATTTTTTTGTTTTTTCCCCCCCGACCCATCCCGCCACCCCCCTCCCCCCCGACACCAGCTTTCGAGGCATTTAGACTCTAGTAGAGTCTATAGTGATGGTGAGATGTTCCGTGATCACCCCCATTAATAATAACATTTATATTAGACAGAAGCAAGTGAAGTTGAAAGAGTGCAACAAAAGCAACAAATCAAAAGGAAAAGAAAAGAGATACAAGACTAATACGTCAATTTAGAAGAGTAGCGTGCTTATTTTAGCATCTGCAGCCCTAAAGCCCCATAATCCTGTGAACAGACTCCAGGAAAAAATATATTTGTATGTGTAACTAACATACATCGGGTGTATTACTGTTACATCACAGCGGTTTCTACTTGAGTTTAGTCTTAGTGCTTATGTCAAAGTGTCTAGGAATTCCTTTGCTTTTATTTCTGACGTAAAAAATTTAACCTGGCCTTTATAGATGACCTTCAATTTGGCAGGGTTGTTAAGATACAGTTGAGCATTTTTATCCATGAAAGGTTTAATCATCTGGCGAAGACGCCATCTTCTCTCGACAGTTGTGTGGCAGAAATCAGGCCTGACAAAGTAGGAGATGTTGTTTATGATACGTCGAGCCTCAGGTTTGGCTTTGTCGGCGATAGCCTGGCGAAGAAGAAAGTTGCCAAAATGGACCAATATTGCGCGGGGATATTTCCCCTGTGATGCAGATGCCTTCAGGGTGAGTGGAACTCTATGGGCTCTTTGTATTTCTATGTCCCAGTTCCAGGAGGCGAGCTCGGGGAGAGTATCTTTAAATAGTTGGATAATAAAAGAGCGTATATCTTCACCCTCGCTTTTTTCGGCAATTCCAAGGACGCGAAGATTGTTGCGTCGGAGGCGATTCTCCATGTCCTCCAGCTTCCATCTAACATCTTTTAGTTCCTCCTCGTGAGATTCTACTCGTTCCTGGGTGACTGTGGCTTCTGCTTCGTTAACTACAATTCGATCTTCCATCTCCGTCATCCTTGCATTGGACGCTGCCACAGATTTAGAAAGTTTACGCACAACACCTTGTACTTTATGTAGGGCCAGTTGCGCCTTTCGGCCATCCCTTGAGGTTTGCTCTCGGTGGGAAGCAATTGCCTGTAGGACTGTGTCCATAACTGTAGTCAGTGTTGCATTTTGTTGGTCTACAGGAGTGGCTGGATCTGGTTGAGTTACAGATGCATGTCCCTGAGAGTTAAGAGCTGATACTGTTGGTATTGTAGTTGGGGAATAATCCCAGAGTAGTCCCGATGCACCATGGTGGGTCCTTTTCTTCCTCCGTACAGTCATTTTAAATCCTCTTGCCTCATTTCGGGGTGGGTCTTGGCCGCTATTTGTGGTACTAATATCAGAGCCAGTACCAGTGTTGGTGCCTGTATAGACATCAGATTCCAGGTCTGATTCTTGTGACTGACTGAGATCTTCAAGGCCTTCAGATATCGAATAAAAGTCTGAGGGATCTCTATCTGTGTCCAATGAGTCTGATATCGTGTGGTAATTGGGTTCCTTACATGGCTTTGATACCCCCCCTTGGGTTCGTTATTTTTTGGATTTTGTTGTCGTACCTGTGGTTTAGAAACTCTTACAGTATGACTCTCAGTTCCCTTCTCAGATTCGTGTTCAAGAGCATGTTCAGGCTCATTAACAATGTTCAAGGTATTTAACAGAGATGGTGAAGCACTGAGATCTTCGGGAGCCGGGTTTTGAGAAGATATGTGATTGGTAATACTGCCCGCAGATATAGGGTTAATAATACTGTCCGCAGGTATAGTTGCCGGGGTACAGGTTTCAGAGGGTGGTGCAGGTAGATCATTGCCTAAACGGGTCACATAGAGTTGTTTATCTATATCCTGCAGTTGGTTTGGTTTTGGTAGATTTGTCTTTAAAGCCCTCGGTTGTTTATCTACCAGTTTCTCTGCTAGTACAGTGTCTGACACATTAACAGGCTTCCTTGGCCTCTCCCCCTCCCTCTCTCCCTCCTGATTAGGCGTGAGAGTGCAATTTTCTAAAAGTCCCTCTGTCTCACCTATAATCTCCATCCCAGGAGAGGAGGGGGAGGAAGGTCCAGCCATCGCTGCTTGCTCAGCCACTGCTTGATCTGGCACCGGCACCGCATCCCTTGAAGAGCGAGGGGAGATTGTAGCAGGTATTTTCCTAAGAAGGTCGACCACCGAGGGGCCAGGTTTGGGTGTAGGTGGCAATAGCTTAGTAGATTTCTTTGTTGGTGCCGAATCCTGCACGCAATCAGAACTGGGACTGGTGCCGAGGCCCCCTGCTCGCTTCTGCGCTAGCTCACGGTCGCGCAGAGCCTGCTTTGCCGCTCGGGTTTTAGAGGCTGCAGCTGCGGCAGAAGCTGCATTTTTCGGGGCCAATATTTCTGAGCTGACACGTAGACTGACTTGACAGGAAAAGTAATTTCTCAAAAAACGAGAGGAGTCACTCGTTGTTGGTGGGCTGGCCGGCAAACCCTTCAGACTACCGGCGCTATGAGCGGCGCTCTCAGTAGTTCGGGTGTGTCCAACAAGCCGCAATACAGCAAAGCCAATCAGCGATGACAGGAAGGTCATGCGGGATCGGCGCTCTACGGCCGCAGCTGAATCTGCCGAGCCCTGTGGTTTCCCAGCGCGAAGTCCTTCCATCCGGCTCGTGCGCTAACATAAAACAGGAGGTACGTTGTTAGGCACTATAACATAGTCTAGAGTTGCTTAGCCGGTTTATTTTCGGGGTACCATTTCGCCCAGCAACTGGTGTCTCCGTCGGCGTGCACTGCTTCTCAGAGATCTTCGCCACAGGGTACTGATCAACGGAGCATCTCGCAGCGGTCTAGGACGCCGCCGCCATCTTGCCTCCCCCATTGCTGATGCTTCCAATGCCGAAGGCGTTGATTTGCATCTAAGTGCTGTTAATCTTCTAAACGAGGTACTCCAACTTTCACCTACAACGGTAGATGACTTTTTGTCTACAGACATAGATTTCATGTTTTCTCCCAGCCCATACACTGACTTTTGATGCAACACACAGTGTACCGGGAAATCTTTAAATTTGGTCTTCACTTTTCTAAAACAAAGACAATCCTTGGAACTTTTCCTATGGTTATTTTTTTTTCTCCAAATTAGTATTTTTCTTTTTTGGGCACAGTAATCTGCTTATAGTAGAACTATTCATAGAGAATAGATTTCTTTGAACACTTCCAGGGACAATATGTCACTTTGCCAACAAACAATTTGTTTATGTAACCTGCCATGAAATGGTTGTGGACCCTTTTTCTTCTGTATTTACGAGCCATTTCATAATGTATATACTGTTCATTCATTTAGAATTCAATGTCAACATATGCTTAGAATGAAACATTGCTTTGATATGTACAGCATCATGGCATTTTCTTGCATAGCAACAGTTTTAATGCATTTTATTTTTAGAAATATGTTTTAGACATGTTTTTAGCAAATCATGTGAAACTCTATTTTAGATATGTTTAGCATGTTTAGGATTTAGTTATGTTGTTCATACGAAACTGAAGTGGGAATTGTATGTCGATTTAGATACCCATATATAGGTTTCTCGATTTATGCCCTTACATAGGCACTACTATTATTTGCCCTTATTTAGCATAGAAATCCAGCCCTTATTTAGGCATTGCCCATGCAACCCAAATACAGGCATGGTCACCTACATCCGTCCATCCCACGTCACAACGAGTTCTTTGAAAACCAGACTCTTAAGCCTTTAGGACTTACCCTGCTTGGATTATTGATTTCTCCAAGAACTCATTTATTATGCATGAATATCTATTGCTTAGGTGTTCATTCATGAAGTTCCTATGCTCGACTTTTACGTCAATGCTAGCATTCCTAAACACCTTCAAGGTATAAATATACCTGCACTTGCCCTGGCAAACCACGGGTCGGCTACACAGCTCGATACGGCTCGCCACGGCAAGTTCAGGAGGATTTGAAGTTCCCGACTGACGCACTGACCAGATACTGTCATCCTCTTCGCAGAGAATCCAGCTCCAGTGTTTTTGACTCCCTTCGCGGGGTGTTAGAGATCGAGACCCGGAAAGAGATTTCAACTTCTCTCATTCTAAGGTGTGGAGCAGACTAGAAATAACACGAAAAAAATTGGAGGGTCTACAAGACCGGGGGCTGAGTCCGTAAGATCCTTACTAAGATGCCACACTTGTTGGATTGCACAAGATCAGTCCAAGTGGTCACATGACACTAGCTGTGTAGTCGATATCCTATCCGACCACCCACTTGGCGGAGCTTCGTCATATAGGACAACTGGAACCAGGGTAGTGCGTCAAGGCCCAGATGAATTGGCCATAGAGCCCACACTTCTGGTTCGAACGGTGAGAGTGTCCATGCCACTACATGGTACTGGTCGTGTGCAGTGCAAACAAAAATAGTGAGTGAGTGATGTTAAAATGGCGTTACTGGCAAAAAAATTTTTTTATTATTAGTATTCACCAGGACGTCAGGTTAAAAACAGGTGTAGAACAGTGTGAAAAAATCACTGTTGCTTAGCTATGTTGTAGAGGCGGCCAACATGTTTCTGCCAACTGGTGTGACTACACCGGCATTCTTCAGGGCCTTATAGATAAGCTGTTGCTACTGCATGAAAACGTGCTAATGTTTTCTTATAAAGTGAAGAAGACAGACCTAGAGTCCTCAGAAGACTGTCAAACTACTCGTGTGGTCACATTGACCATCCTACCGTATCCCCTTGTGCCAATATCTCGCAGGTGGATACACTCCTGTAAAAGAAACAGAAAAAGACAAAAACTATTTTGTGTTCATTACACTATGCAAACTAAAAATGTCATAAGGACCAAAAGGGGCTCAGCAAGACTAGTCCCTATTAGAACAGTCAATAAATATTATTTAGGTTGCCAGAAAAGTAAACCATAGCCACTGCTACATGTAATTCGAAAAATAAAATAAACACGACTTACCCATCAGTATGTGGGAGTCAAACCTCACCTCACCCGGCAACGGCTCGGAGAATGAGGCCCCGCTCTAAGCACAAAAAACATATATCAATATATAGGCCTAGATGACTCAGAGGGCTTAAATAGTGTCCTGAGTCAAAACCATGTTTTAAAGGGTTTGTGCATATATACAACTGGTTGTTAAATTGCCCACCAAGATCCAGAGTCCCATGGAGAGCAATGTAAGGCTGGTAAATTTGAGACTAATATAACAAAAACTAGACTGACTGAAAAGATCCTATGTGAAGACATATTCTTCATTAGTGACAATTGTCATATGAAAATGTACCGTGGTATGTCTAATCCACCATACAATTAAAGGTTTTTGGGCTGTAAGAAACAACCATAGCCAATGTCTGCAACTAAGACTTCATTGCAATGTTTAGGCATATTATAAGTCCTTACTCATTTGTAAATTCTAGTTCTTACAAAAGCAGGTCAAACTCTTCAAAGCTCAGTCGCTAAACAAGGCTCCTACACCCATTTTGGCACAGCGCGACGCTCCTGCTTACCTCTCCGTCGGTACCTCTCGGCTGAATGCGAAGCCGAAGGGGAGGCGACGACGAGGGGCGAGGCGCGAGGTTATATACCTGCTCTGATTGGAGCAATTTTCATAATAACCGACAGCTGCTCTACAATTGGCAATGCTAATCTCCGAGCGTCTGATACAACGCGCATGCGCACCACGATGCGTGCAGACCCCGGGGCATGCGCAGAGGCATGCCACGGTGGTGTAAACAAACACCGCTCGGTCGCGCATGCGCGGCTGGTATTTCACAGTTTCTGACGGGAGAAGTGGCTCAAAAATAGAGCGTGGTCGCTCGTCAGGCTGGACATTATTCAAAACCACCCATAAAGCATACCGTGGTGGCAAGAAGACACTCTAGATGTCATAAAGTCGTCTCCATGATCTGGAGACTTAATAGAGGCACTGTGTAAATACAACTGGACAAAGAGAAAAACATCGCCTCATATTCATGGCAAATATTACAAAACAAGGTCTCTTTGTCTAAAGGACGTTGTGAAATCTGTAACACGCCCTGGTGAAATGACTTGTTTGGAAACAACACAGGGCTAGTTGCAAAATATAGAGACCGTGTAGGGGTGAAAGGTGAGAGCTACCCTAACACTGAGGCGAGGAAAAGCTCTGGATCTAATAGTGTCAAGTCCATAGTCAGGAGACTAAATGGAGGCACTGTGTGAGTACAACAGGACAGCGAGAATGACTTCGCCTCATGTTTATGGCAATTATTAAAACAGTCTCTTGTATAAAGGGCGTAATGAAGTTTGTGACACGCCCGAGTTAAATGAGTTGTTTGGAATTAACACAGTGCTAATTGCAAAGTATAGAGACCGTGTAGGGGTAAAAGGTGAGAACTACCCTAACACTGATGTTGGTCAAGTGGCCAGGTGTGAGCCACCAGGGATACAATCTGAACTATAGACCATGAGTTTAGCTCCTTGATAGACAGGGCGAACACTTCATGGGTGGCTACAGGAGTAGAGCACACGCGAAGTACATACTAACCCCCAGACTGATACCAATGGGATCAATATCAATATGGAGCAGACTAGAACCTAGAGGGACTCTTGGCAATACTAATACTAACTATAGCTAAACTAGACTATAGAAAACAGCACCAGACGAGTATTCACATTTTAGCCTGTGTCATTTATGAATTTATTTTATGATTATATGTCATAGCTACAAACTATGCTATTGCAATATTATTTTATCTTACTGCTAACGCTGTACGTATTCTACTTTGCATTCTGTCTTACGATTGTAGCAGTTAATATCTCGTGCACGAGAAATAAGACTGTTCAATAAACACTTTTTATTGAAACACCCATCTATCTATTTCTGTGTAACTCTGCAGAAACTAAGCATGCACGATTGACTGAATGAAACAATTATCTATCGTTTCCACGATTCTGAGAACTGTTCCGATTCCAAGGGAAACAAAGTTGTCATGTTTATGAGGTTGTCAGAAACTAATCCCTTCTTGTTCATTCGAGAAGTTTCTAGTGACCTCCGAGTTAGCTGGCACACACAAGTAATTAAGTTTAATGTACTTGATAGAGGCATACTGACCTCAGTCCTATGCCACATCTATAGGGTATATTATTCCAATGCGCAGAGCCTATAAGGGAAATAGGAACTACACTACAATACTACTTTCCACTCTGCTGCCACTATCCAACCTATTTTATTTCTATAATAGACTATATTACACTCCCACTCATTTATATCAGTTTCATCTAATCAACGACACCAAATGTTGGCCTTGTGCCCAAGAAAACTATGAGTTTTTGCAAATGATTTTTGATTGTCCCAGAGTTTTGAGTTTTTGGTTGCTATTATGGGACAAAATTTGTAACATATTGTCTACGGATTACACGTTTAACATCATACATCTGTTTTTGGGTAATGTATCCCCTCTATTGGGGAATTGGGAAATTTATTGATTAAACGATAGCCCTGGATTTACAAATTATCACATCCAATTTTAAATACACTTCAAAAATCACCCCCATTGCCCGGTGGCATAACTATGACATCACATGTTAAACAGAGCCCTTGCTACCACATTACCCCTAATGATTAAAAGAGATCTGTTCTGGCTTCCTCTAACGTCATACTTATTCAGAACTGTTGCCCCTGCTAAACCTGTGAGCACCTTTTTGGACTCTCATGAACAGCCTCTATTTTGTTTGGGTATTCTGGAAATAACAGATGATTGCTCATTATATTATCCTAACCTTGTTCTGAATATTCTTCCTTTTTCCTTCTCCCTTTCTTCTTCTTTTCTCTCATTTCCTCTCTTTTCCTCCTTTCATCTTTATTCTTTAAAATCTTTTAGAAAATGCCACTGTTTATATTACCCCCAGGTTCCTCCTGTCCTCGTCCCATTCAGGACAAGTAGAGATAATCAGAAAAAAGAACAGAGGAATGCTGGGACCCTAACCCCAGCCCCTCCCACTGGAAGTACATAAGCAGTACTTACCCAGCATCCCACCTGTTCTTTTTTTCTGTCTGTTGAGAGGAATGGGACTAGGTGCTGATGCTGCTCCTGCTGGGCATGAGTGGCGTTCTTCTTGGTTCCCCGTCTGGCTGCCTGGCTGTCCTGGACGGAGTGTGTTCTTCCACCTGGCCTGTTGGGCTTGCCGGGAGGCTTGGATGTTTTCCAGCTGTGGAGCGTGCCTTTGCAGCTGGTGCGCAGGCCTCCTGGTCAGCTCCGGGTTGGAGGGTGTGTCTTCCTGCCGCCTGGCCTGGTGGAAGATGCACCACAGTTGCTGGATGCCTTCTCCTGGCCTGGTGGAAGATGCAC
The DNA here is from genome assembly GCF_964261635.1 of Lissotriton helveticus. Taxonomy (NCBI): domain Eukaryota; kingdom Metazoa; phylum Chordata; class Amphibia; order Caudata; family Salamandridae; genus Lissotriton; species Lissotriton helveticus. The sequence continues at coordinate 706,196,878 of NC_136072.1, forward strand.
CACAGTTGCTGGATGCCTTCTCCGCTTCTGCCCTGGCTTTGTGGCTGGTGATGTGCCTTGGGCTGACTGGCAATGGAGAGGGGGCTTTGTTCCTGTGTCCTGGGTGCCCCTGTCAGTTCCACATAGCGGTCTCTGTTTTTTTCCCTGATGTGCACATGTTGTGGAAGGGCTGTTTGTACCTCTCTACTCCGGTGCTCGTTTCTGCCTTCCTTCTGCGGTCTCTCTTCATTGCATGTGTAGGTGGGCTTGCCTTTTGGTCTGTGCATGGGGAAGCCTTGTGATGCCAGGGATTTAACCAGGGGCCTCATGCTTGCAAGGGCATGCACCCTGATGCTGAGCTACATTCCAACTTTTGGCCTCCACTTCGATGTTGTGGCTCTCTTTCTACCGGTCGTGCCCTGCTGTGCGCAGCGGGTTCACTCTGGTGTCCTTGTCGGTATCGCTTCTGCTGCCACGGCTGTTGGCGTTCGGGCTCCGTGCTGTGTTGTTGCAGCACTCCTGGCGTGCTGCTTTCTCCTGCCCTGGCGTGGATCCTGGGAGTCCGCCTTGTGCATGTTGGGGATGCCTGGTTCCGGGTGGGGGCCGCATGGTCGTGTCTATGTCCAACTTTTGTGCTGTGCTCTGGCTGCTGCTCTGTGGAGTGGACTGTGGTGCTGTTTTCTCCTTGTGTTGACTGCTTGTTTGTCCTCCTGTTCATCTGGATGTCTCTTCCTGGATGTCTTAGTGCTTCGGACACTTCTGTTCCCTTGCCTTCCCTGCCCTGGTGTGGGTCCTGGTGGTGCGCTTTGGCCTGCCTGGTAGGGGGCCTTGCTTCTGTCTCCCGGCCCCTCCACCCGGGTGTGTTCTGCTCTGGCTGGCTTGCTCTGTGTGCTGTTGCTGGCAACTTCGCCTGGCCTATGCCGCATCTCTTGTTTCGTTGGGGAGCTCTTTGGGCATCTGCTCTGTTTTTTGTCTCTTTTGTGTCAGCGGGCCTGGTTTGGAGTTTGCGGGCCTGCCCCCCTCCGGGTGCATGCCACGTTGCGGTTTTTCCTGTCCTGGGTGGACTGCCATCTGCACGGGCATGTGTGTTGTGGTGGTTTGTGTCTTCTGTCTTGCCTTTGGTTCTGGCATTGCGGTTTCCTGGCTGGTCCTTTTGTGTGTCTAGGCTCCTCGCCTGGTCGCTTCCCTTGCCGCTCCTGTGCCACCTTCCCTTTTGTGTGTGCTTCCTTCTTGGGTGCGTCTGCCCTCCACTTGTTCTAGCCTGGTTGGTCCCTGGCTGAGTGCCTGCCTGGGTTGCTGGTGCCACGGGGTGGTGCCCCTGCGCCCTGTTGGGCTCCTGCCTGCCTGTTGCATTTTTGTTTGTGTTGGCTGCCTGTGGCTGTTGCTCTCTGGCGGGTCCTGTGCGGGTGGCAGGTGGTGTTGTTCTGGTGTTCTGGTCCGTGGGGCTGTTGGTCTGTTCATGGGTCTCTGGCCCCTCTTTTGTCTGGCTTCTCCACCCCCGGTTCTTGCCTCCTTTCTGGGTGTTGTACTGGGTTGGTTCTGGTCCTTCCCTCTTTGCGTGTCCACATTGGGTTGCCACGGGCTGTGGGGTATTTCCATCCTGCGGTGGTGCCTTTGAGGGTGTTTTTCTTTGCTGTTCCCTCCCTGCCTCCAGCTGGATTTTCTTTGCTTGGCCCTGGTCTGCTCTGGTCTCTGCCCCTTTTTGGTGTGTCGTGCCAGGTTGGTGTCCTGCTCTTGCTGGCCTGGGTGGTCCAGGGGCTCTGGGCTTCTGCTGCCTGCTGTTCTCCTCTGCCCTCTGGCGTTTGGCATGGTCTGGTCTGGTTGTTTCCTGGTTCGGATTCACCCAGGTCCGCGGCCGTGCCGCTTGTCTCCCTGCTCTCTCCGCTTTTTTTGGTTTTGGGCCTCAGGCCCGGCTGCGGTCTCTGGCTGCGGTCGTCTCTGCCTGTAGTTGGCTGTTGCCTCGGCAGTTGTGTTCTGGCGAGGGTGGGGTGGTCCAGTCCCTTGTGGCCTCATCCCCCTTAACGGCTGTGCTGGTCTTTGCCAGGGCGGCTACTCTTCCCTACATACCCCCACTTTTGGGCCCTCTCTCGTTGACGGTGTCGGTCATTCTGTGTTCCCCCTCCCTGTGTTGGAGGTTCGCTTGTGTGATGTTTGTCTTGCCCCTTGGGTGCCTGGCTGCTGGCTTCCTGGGTCTTGCTGCTATGGTTTGGGGGGAGGGGGGTGCTTGTGCCTCTGTCTACTCTAGCCCTCCCTGGCCTTTGCCTGTGCCCTGCTGGGGCCTTCCCAGGTTTGGGCCTTCCCCGGGTGTGGGTTGGGCTGCCAGATCTTTCTGTTCGGGCGGGTTGCTTGGCTTCCTGTCTGCTTGTTGCTCTGTTGCCTTGGTTCTGCCCTGGGGGTTTTTCCCCTGCTCCTGCTCCTGCCCTCCCTTGGTGCGTGCTGGGCCATGGTGTTTGTGGGCCTGGACGGTCTGCTTGGCTTCCTCCCTGGATTATGTTGCCTCTCTGGCTTGTGTAGTTTTGGGGGTTCTTTTGCCTCCCTCGGATGTTGAGGTTTCAGCACTGTGGTGGTTGGCCCTGTCCTATCCCTTTCGGGCCTCCTTGGGTCTGTGTTGTTGGCCCCCGGTGTTTTCTGGCCTGTCTGTTGCTCAATCAATCAGGGGAATTGTAAGCACATTACTCACCCGTGAGGACCTCAAGGCACTGGTGGGGGGGTAGGCAGCTCTGTTTAGCCAAAGAGCCAGGTCTTGAGTGTCTTCCTGAAGATGTCCAGGGAGGGGGCGCGTCTGATGTCAATCGGGAGCTCGTTCCAGGTCTTGGCCGCGATGTAGGAGAACGCTCTGCCACCTGGTTTGGCTCTGTGGATGCTAGGGGTTTAGGTGAGGACGACGTCAGAGGATCTGAGGTTTCTTTTGGGTAGGTGGAAGGAGGCGGTCTGCCTGGTCGGTGGGCTGCCTGGTCGGTGGTTTGCCTGGTCGGCGGTCTGCCTGGCCGTCGGTCTGCCTGGTCTCTTTGGGGTTGTCTCTGGGTGGCCTGTTCTTTTGACTGTTTCTGGTCTTGGCTTGTCTGCTGCTGATGTTAGGGCTCACTTGGGGTTTCCCTTGCTGTTGTATTGGGTTTTCTGGGCCACTTGGTCGGCTGGCTGTTCAGTTGTTGGGCCTGTTGCGCCTCTGGTGGTGGTGGGTGTGTGCCTTCTCCATGACTGTGGCTTCCTGCTCTGGTCGCCCTGGGTTTGCGGTTGGGGTGTTCTGCTGGGGCTCTTTTGTTTGGGGTGGGGTCTCCCTCTTGTTCCCCTTATCTTCTTTGGTTCCCCTGGTCTTGTTGGCCTTGGGGATTGGTCTTGTCTGCTCTGGCTGCTCGGGTTTCGCCTGTCGGACCCAGGTTCTGTTTAGGGCCTTGCTCTGTGGGTGGTGTTTGGCCCTCCTAGGGTTCTGCTCCCTGCTGGGCGTGCCCCCTTCTGGCTCTTGGGGCCTTGTGGGGCAGCATTCCAGGGGTTGTGTTCCTGTTTCTCCGATTTTGTTTGTGGGTGCCTTGGCCTTCCCTCTTGGGCTGTGTTAGAAATGGGATTTCTGGTTGGCTAGGGCTTGTGCCTAAACCAGGCAGAAACCACCACTCCAGTCAGGGCAAGGGAGTTACACGCTGAAGATAACCCCTGCTCACCCCCTTTGTAGCTTGGCACGAGCAGTCAGGCTTATCCCAGAAGCAATGTGTAAAGCCTTTGCGCAACACACACACAGCAGCAACACACTAGGCACACCACAAAAAAGAACTCCACACAAGGTTATATAAAAAAAATAGCCTTTGTATTCTCATAAAAAACATTAGAAACATAACCACACATTTACACTGTGCCATCTGGCAGTAGGCAATATTCACAGGGGATTATAGACAGGACTAGTCCAATCGGGCCACAGTCAGAACCATCAGAACAGGTAAGTAAATGTAAGACACAACCAGTAACTACTGGTACCATAATGACCTAAGCATTATCAAAGTCACATTAGACACCATCCTAAAAAATCATAGCATGACATTAGGCAATAAATCACATTAGGCCCAAACCTCATTAGCATAAACACATTAAGCACTAGGCCCCACCAGCATAAACACATCATGCATAAACATTCTAAACATAAACACATCATGTCATAGGCATCCTAAACATAAACACAATATGTCATAGGCCTCACCTGCATAAATCACATTACGCAATCACATTAGGCATAAAGAATACTATGTAACAAAACAGCAGTGCACCACAGTACACTGACCAGGTGTACACATTACCTTACCCTAGGACACAGCTTTCCAAACTTTTCATGTTGGGGACACACTTTTTGGAGATGCATCATTTTGGGACACAGTAAGGCGGTGTAGCGAGCGAGCGTAGTGTAGCGAGCCCGAACCACCTAAAGGGGAGGTTCGGGGGCATTCTCACTCACTCTGTCTCCCTCTCTCTCTCTCTCTCTAATTGTCGCCCTCTCTCTGTCTCCCGCCCTCTGTCTCCCTCTGTCTGTCTACCTCCCTCTGTCTCTCTCTGTCTGTCTTGCTCCCTCAGTCTCCCTCCCTCTGTCACCCTCCCTCTGTTTCCCGCTCTCTGTCTCCCACTCTCTGTCTCCCGCTCTCTGTCTCCCTCTCTCTGTCTCCCTTTGTTTCCGCCCCTCTGTCTCCCTCCCTCTGTCTCTGTTCCTCTGTCACACTCCCTCTGTCTGTCTCCCTCCCTCTCCCTCTCCCTCTCTCTCTCTCTCTCCCACTGTCTCCCTCTGTCTGTCTCCCTCTATCTCCCTCCCTATGTCTGTCTCCCTCTCTGTCTCCCTCTGTCTCCTTTCCTCTGTCTCCGTCCCTCTGTCTCTGTCCCTCTGTCTCCCTCCCTCTCTGTCACCTCCCTCTCTCTCTGTCTCTCTCCCTCTCTCTATCTCTCTCCCTTTCTCTCCCTCTCTCTCCCTCCCTCTCACTCCCTCTGTCTCACTCATTCTGTCTGTCTCCCTCTCTCTCTCTGTCTACCTCTCTCTGTCTCCCTCTCTCCCTCTGTCTCCCTCCCTCTCTCTCCCTCTGTCTTCCTCCCTCTGTCTGTCTCTGTCTGTCTCCCTCTTGTCTGTCTCCCTCCCTCTGTCTCCCTCTATCTGTCTCCCTCTATCTGTCTCCCTCCCTCTGTCGCCCTCCTCCCTCTATCTGTCTCCCTCCCTCTGTCGCCCTCCTCCCTCTGTCGCCCTCCTCCATCTGTCTGTCTCCCTCCCTCGGTCTGTCTCCCTTCCCCTGCCTGTCTCCCTCTGTCTGTCACCCTCTGTCTCCCTCTCTCTGTCTCCTCCCTCTGTCTCCCTCTCTCTCTCTCTCTCTCTCTCTCTTTCTCTCTCCCTCCCTCTGTCTGTCTACCTCTCTGTCTCCCTCTGTCTCCTTCCCTCTGTCTCCGTCCCTCCGTCTCTGTCCCTCTGTCTCCCTCCCTCTCTCCCTCTCTGTCACCCTCTCTCTGTCTCCCTCTCTCTCTGTCTCCCTCTCTCTCTGTCTTCCTCCCTCTAGCTCCCTCTGTCTCCCTCTCTCTGTCTGTCTCCCTCTGTCTGTCTCCCTCCCTCCATCTCCCTCTATCTGTCTCCCTCTATCTGTCTCCCTCCCTACCCCTGTATGTCTCCCTCTCTGTCTCCCTATGTTTCATTCCCTCTGTCTCTGTCCCTCTGTCTCTGTTCCTCTGCCTCCCTACCTCTCTGTCTCCCTCTCTCTGTCTCCCTCTCTCTCTCTGTCTTTCTCCCACTATCTCTCTCTGTCTCCTTCTCTCTGCCTGTCACCATCTGCCACCTCACCCCAGCTTACAGGGTATACACACAGCCACACCCGAGTACTTTGCAGGTCTTTAAAAGACCATTTACTTGTTAATGGTGCTTTGTTGTGAATTGCCGGCCCTTATAGAGCAGCAGACTGCAGCAGACTCCGAGACACTCTTTCAAAGGAATGCCTCTTAATTACCAGCAATTATGTGCTAAGTGCCCTTAATACCAGTGGTGTCATCCCGCGACACATCCACCACTTGCAGGTGACACAGTAATGTGTCGGGACACACAGTTTGGAAAGCTCTGCCCTAGGGCCTTGCCTTGCGCTCTCCTGGTACACACAGGTACCACCTGCCCTCAGGCCAACTGGCCTTTCACTGGGGCTCAAAATTCCCTCTGTCCAGCAATGTCAGGGCGCTAAACTGCCCCTGGCAGTGTAAGCAAAGTGCGCAATTGCACTGGGGCGTGGAAGTGTATCTTACTCCTTTCTTCTCATTAGGAACAATATGCCCCACAAGAAAATGGCACTGGCACTACTGTACCTGGTGAGCCCCACTCTGGGACTCTGTAAATAAAACTTTGCCCAAAACGTTGCAGCTGCCCGCGCTGGTGCGATGCAGCTGTGAAGAAAACAGTGGCACCGGCACCTCTGTGCCCTAGGGCGACCCCAGGAGGAGGGCACCGACAATGTTCCCCGACACAACCCCTTTCCTCTGGTTGCAGGTAAAAGTTCCCCCAAGCCCCACCCTGGGGCTTTGCAAATCAAATGCCCTCCAGCCCCATTTCCTTGGGGCTTCGTGCAGGCAAATCACAAAGGGGTGCTACCGGAGGCACCAACATTACTTTAAGTGTAGCCCCACTCACCGGGGTTCTTGGGGGAAGACTCCTCTCCACTGGCTGGCAGTCACTCTGCACTGGGAGACCTGGAGGATTCAGTCGGACGCTTCCTCTCCCTCACTCAGCATGTGGGGCTCTCTCCAGACATGGGAGTCCTGCTGACGATCCAGTACCAGCTTGCCTGTCAGTCTTTGCACCAGGCCTCTCCTTACTTCACCCGGGCTCCCTCCTGGTACCCAGGACTTCGATGTGGAGCCCGTGAGGCTCCGGGCTTCCTGCTTCTGGATCTCGCAGGTCGGCCCACCCATGATCAGGCTTTCAGGATGCCTGACTTCCTGTTTCACCGCCGATCGTGGCGGCTTCTCTCCGTTTTTTCCTGCAGAAAGTGTGGGGTGGGCTCCCACCATACAGGAGCCCACCCAACACAGTGGGGTAGACTCCCGCTTCGCATAATAGCCATTGCGGGGTGGGCACCAGCTCTCAGGATCAAAGCATAAAGCGGGGTGGGCACAAGCTCCTAAGACGCAAAAACACGGGGTGGGCTCACGCTCTAATCAGCAGCAGGGCAGGGGAATCCTCACGTCGGGATTCCCTCCCAAAGTCGTCGCGGCCCAACGCTGCAAGGCCAAGCCAAAGATGCTCCTCTTCTCCCTGGAAATTAAAAAATAGCACTCATGAGGCGCTAGATGTAGCAAAAAGTCCTGAGAGGGGAAGGTGGCAACGCTGGGTTTCAGGGAGGCCAGCACACAGGGCCCTCCAGCAGAGAGGCAAGCCCCCATGGCAGTTCCTCCTGGGCCCCAGCAGCAGCAAGCCCCCAAAGGTCCAGGGACAGCTCATTTTCATGGGGTCAAAGCCCCAGTATTTATACGCAGAACTCTTTGTCTGCAAGACAGGCCTTTTGGGGGAACCAGATGCAACTGGTTCAGGGAAGATTTGGAGCACTTTGTTGACAGGGCTCCTCTTCTCTATTGTTAGGTGGGGGCTCGTCATCAGATACACCACAGGGGGGCAGAACCAGCATTCACTAGGGCAAGCACAATCCTATTCAGGGACCAGGGACTTTTCCTCCCACCACTCCAAATGCAGATGTCCCATTCAGCCTAGCGCTGACTCACCCTGCCCCTCCTGGAGCCACACACACCTCACCACCTCCTGTCATTCAAAAGCCAGACAGCAATTCACATCAGGCAGGCAGACACATAGCACACAGAAATGCTAACCTATAAAAGTGTCATTTCTAAAATAGTCATAATAAATGCGTAACATTTCTTATTACTATTTCAAACATACCAAACTTGACCACGCTGGGCCTCTCATATCAGGAATTACCACTGAAACACTTATCAGGGAATCCCCAATGCATTCCTATGGGAGGGCAGCCCCACAGTAGTGAGAAACCAAGATGGATGTTTGTCGATACCAGGACATGTTACACACCTAAGGTACAAGTCCTATCTTTTAGCTACAATGCACCCTGCCCATAGGGCTAGCTAGGGCCTACCTAAGGGGGTGGGATAGTGATTATTTATCTCAACCATTTTAAAGTACAGGTGGAGACGATCTCTGCTCTGCCTGCAGAAACACTGCATTTTTGCATAAAGTTAAACAACCTCCAGACCTTTCAGGGGAAATTAATCTATCGCCCACCCAGCATTAAAGCGACTTTTCTCCAAGCTCTCCTGATGCTTCTGGAATCTTACACTGACTCTCACTCCCTCACAATTCTTGGGGATTTCAACTACCATCTAGAATCTAAAACCAACACCGATACCACTAGGCTGCTTGACAACCTTGAGGCTTTTAACCTCAACCAAATTGTAACTGAACCTACCCATCAGGCAGGGCACACGTTAGATGGGATTTTTACAAGTAATCCCAATATCACACTGACCAGTTTATTAGCGCTTCCATGGACAGACCACAAGGCTATATACTTAAAGCCAAGCAGTTACATCCTAGTGCATAAGCTAAATCATCCAAGGTGTTAATCAGGCGGTGGGGCAAACTTAAGGATGGTGACTTTGAGTCGCCCCTCAACTTTTTTCCTGTCTTTTCAGAAACTGACAACAACGGGGCTGCTCTGCAGTTCAAAGACCGGCTACTGTCAGCCACCGATCGGGTTGCACAAAAAAAATTAGTGACGGTAAAAAGAGTTAAGATATCGTCACCTTGGTATACTCCAGAGCTCAAACGTTTAAAGATTTGCTGCAGAAGCGCTGAGCGCCTCTGGAGGCAGGACTATGACAACCAAAAGAAATCTACATACAACCGTACCATCTTTCAATACAAGGAGTCAATTACTGCCACAAAGAAACAGTTTTTCACAACAAAATTTAAGGAGGTGGGAAATTCCACAAAGGAACTGTTCAAATCTGTTAACATGTTAACCAAACCTCAACAGGATAACGTTTTCAAGCCTGATCAAACCCTTTGTAGCAGACTACATGAATATTTTCAACAGAAGGTGTAAGGAATCTATAATGACTTCCTAAGTGCCCCAGAACCTCAAGATAAGAAAACACTGGTGGCACGCCCCCATTGTAGTCTGACCTGTTTCCAGCCTATAGACAATGAAGAAGTACAAAAACTTCTACCTTCTATAAAATCAGGTGCGCCCACTGATCCCTGCCCCACTTCCATTATGCATCGAGCTGCCCATAAGATCTGTGAAAATCTCACCCCTATCCTGAATCAATCTTGGTTTCTGGTTGCTATCTAAAAACCTGGAAAACGGCACCTATTACTCCCCTCTTAAAGAAACCCAGCCTGTACCCCAATGAACCTAAAAACTATCGTCCTATTGAAGGCTTACCAATTGTAGCCAAAGTTCTAGAGAAACAACTGAACACAGTGCTGACCGAATACCTGGATGTAAACAACTTGTTGGACACCTCTCAACACGGCTTCCGCTCACGCCATTCTACTGAATCTGCCTTACTCCTTGCAGCTGAAAAGATCCGCAGGGTGGTAGATGAGGGAGGGAGGGCAGTCCTCGTGCTCCTTGATCTTTCAGCCTCGTTTGACACCGTGAACCATACTATTCTGGTGCAGCGGCTGGGGGACACAGGGGTAGAAGGGGCCGCCCTGACCCTCCTATCCTCCTTCCTGGAGGCAAGAGAGCAGAGGTTGTTCTGGGACGACATGAAGTCGGATAGTTTCCATCTCCCATGTGGTGTCCCACAGGGGTCTGCCCTTTCCCTGACTATGTTCAATCTCTATGTCACCCCTCTGGCCAATCTCGTCAGGAGGCACGGCTCCGCTCTGGTCTTGTACGCAGACAACTCCCAACTCGTAATTTCTGTTACCAAACAGCCAGAAGCCACAGCAGCCAGGGTCCACGCTTGTCTCACTGAGATTATGGCCTGGTTGAGTCAGAGCTATCTGAAAATAAACACAGACAAGACAGAGGTGATGGAATTCGGGCCGGGCCAGCCCCTGTGGAATCTGTCCTGGTGGCCAGCTGAAGCTGGAGAATGTCCTCGTCCAGTAGAGAAGGTCAGAAACTTAGGGATCATCTTTGATGATAAATTGAATTTCAGCTCCCAGGTAAACAGCCTCACTTCATCGTGCTTCTTTATCTTAAAAATTTGGAGAAAAATCATTCCATACATCTCTCAAGAGCTACAAAAGACAGTGATGGTTGCTCTTTTTCTATCCAAACTGGACTATTGTAACGCTCTATTCCTGGGAATCGATAAATACCAGCTGCAAAAACTGCAATCCCTACAAAATGCTGCAGCGAGACTCCTACTGGGCATCCCCAGAGGACAGTCAACCTCGGCTGGTATCAAATCCCTCCACTGGCTACCCATCAAACAACGTATAGAATTTAAAACCTTAAGCCTTGTGCATAAGGCTGTTCATAGTGTCGGTGCCGAGGACCTTCAAAAACTCTTCTCACCATATGTTCCTCCACGCGATCTTAGATCGGCCTGTCTAGGTCTCATATGGGGGGGTAGAGCAATAACACACTGTGCGGCGAAGCCTCGGAACAAACTGCCGCTCCCCATGAAGCTTCAATCCAACCTTCAGCTCTTGAGGAAGAGTCTTAAAACCTGGCTGTTCACAGCCACATAGGCCTTATCTACAATGCTCCTTCCTGCCCACACATCACAGCACCAAGATGCCTCGGCAATCGAGCGCTCTACAAGCACACACACATAAACATAAACTTTAGGGGTGACTGACATGTGGCAAAAAGGGGGGTCATGGATATTGCACACATGTCAGAGCGGCAGTAACACTGCGTGCACAGGCCCTGCAATGGCAGAGGCCTGAGATAGGTTTGAAAGGCTACTTTGGTGGGTGGCGCAATCAGCGCTGCAAGCCAACCACTAGCATTTAATTTACCAGCCCTGGGTATATGAGATACCATTTTACAAGGGACTAACTGGCAAATTAAATATGCCAAACACTTGTAGACCATTCTTACCATATTTAATCCAGAGAGCACAACCACTTTACACTGGACAGCAGTGCTAAAAGTGCCCAGAGTCCTAAAACCACCATGTCAGAAAAAAGGCTTGGAGAAAGGCAAAAAGTTTAGGGATGACCCTGCAAAAAGGTCCAAGTCCAACAGCCTGTCCATGGGCACCCACTCCACCTCCCGGGCTGGGTGGTTAGTGGTTGGCATCTGTTGGCTCTGGTGGTTGGTGCTGGCCGTTAGCTCCTGGGGTCTGGTGCTCGTCTGTGGGGTTTCGGGGGCTTGTCCTCCCTGGCCTTTTCTACACCCATATTTTTTCTGGTTTGGTCTGGGTGGTCCGGCCCTTGGTTGGTTCTTTGGGTATGTGCCTTTCCCTGTTTATTGGCCCTGTCCTCCTTCCTTTTTTGGACTGCTCCTGTGTGCCTGCCTGGTGATGCTGGGCTTCTTGGCATTTTGTCCGTTGAGCGCCCTTGGACATGTTCTATTGGGGCTTCATCTTCTCTGGCCTGCTGCTTTCCGGGGTGTTTGTTGCTTGGCGCCTGTTCCCCTTCTGGGGCTATGCCTTTGAGGTCTCTTTGGGGTGCCTCCTTTTTGGCTTCCCTTTTTTGGCCTGGTCGCCTTTTTTGACTTTTTTGACCAGGTTGTTTGATGTTTTTCCCTTCTGTTGGCCTGAGTGCTCTGTTTCTCATGTTTCTGGTTGGCTGCCTCTTTGCTGTCACCTTCTGTTTTCCTTTTTTCCGGTTTTTGGTCCTTGGTTGGGCCCCTGCTGTTCCGTTCTGGTCTGGCTTGCTGGCCTGTTGGGCCGCTGATGTCTTTTTGGGTGGTCTCCGCGCTGTCCTTTGTTGTTGGTGGACTTGGTTGTTTTTTGCTTGGCGTGTTCTCTCCTGTCCTTTTTTGTTCGGGGTGCTCCTGGTGTGTGTTGGCTGTCCTCTGTGGGTTGTCTGTCTCTTTATCTTGGCCGTCTCCTGTTGTTTTTTATGGACGCATCCCTGCTTTGGTGGGGGGCTTTCCAGTCTGGGTTCTCTGCCTGGTGTTTCATGGTACTCTCTTTTGCTTCCTTTGGATTGCTGCCTTTGGTGTGGTTTCTTGGGTGTGCTGGGGGATTTGTTAGAAGGTGGTTCTGACCAGCTGAGCTGCCCGGACTTTTTGCTTTTTGAGCACCTAATTGTTGAGCTTTTACTGTGGGAGAGCCTCATAAGTTGGGACTCACCCATAGTGAACTCATAATGAGTTAGAGACTGCATGTGTATTTACTGAAGTTCCCCCAGCTTGACTAGGCCGAACCGGGTGGTGACATGGGATAGGCTTTATACAGTGGGAAGAACCATGTCAGGGAAGGTCAGTGTGCTTAACTGTTTTTCACTCCATTATTCTCCTATGAGGATAAGACACAGAGGCTAGTTTTGCTTTTCTAGGGCCTACCAATTCCAGACACGCACTAAAGTCCACTGTAACTTAAGTGAGAAGAAGTATTCTTCAGGGTACAAAGCCATATTTGTACTTATTTTTGGGTCATCCAGAAATGTCATATTTCTCTGAGTCAGCTCATAACAAGGGCCTGGCTGGGGCTGACCCTGCCAGGCTGAATTAATGACCTTCCTCCCCAAGCTGTAGAATCAGAGGCCCAGCCCTGCACAACAAGCATTCCAAGGGCGAAGGCCTCTACTCAAAGAGGAGAAGCTGGGTGGAGCTACATGTTCATCTATCAGCAGCTGACACCTGGTGCCAGGCACCACCCTGTTCTGCTGGGAAGGCAGCGAGGGGGGAAGGGGCCTCCAGAGACCATGTGGCAGGAGACCCCTGGATTACGTCATCTTGAACCAACCCAGAGGCCTGGGCAGGAACGAGGGAGCAGGGGCAGTGAAGTGATGTATCGCTGTTTGATAGGGCAAACAGAGACTTCCTGCCAGCCCCCTCCCAATTATTTTAAAAAGAGTTTGCTCAGGGGTGTGGTCTGCTGAGGAAGACTGGTGCTGGAGCCTGGTGCCATGGGCAGCTAGAAGGAAGAACCTCCAGACTGGCCTAGGACCCTACTAGGTGCCACAGGTGAAGACCAGGATCAGTGAGCAGAAGCCTGGACTTCTGCGCAGGGAGGAGAGAGGCCCAGGAGGTGAGCCAGGTGAACGGCTGGAGCAGGGAGCCAGTGAAGAGCACTCCCTGCTGCATTCACCCTCCTGGAGATCAAGAGGGCAAAGGAAAGTGCAGCCAGTGGCTGGGGAGTGCCACCAGAAGCAAGAGGAGGCCAATATTGAGAAGATCGTTCCCCTGGGGGCTGAGATAGGCCCCAGAAGGTAGTTGACCTTTGACCTCTACTTGGTCTGACGACAAAGCGTGTTGGGCTATGCCACCAGTCTCAAATATGCCCCCGGGGTGGGTCAGGTCCCTGGGGCTGCCCCCGCAAGAAGATAAGCCGGGGAGCACCATCGCGCTCCCCATGAAACGGCCCACAAGGGGTTGCCAGGAGCCCACCCTGGCCCCCGGAGATGTCTCTGGGGCCCGAGACCCCAACTCCGGGCCCCGATGTGGAAAAGCAAAGCAGGGGAGCACCGTTGTGCTCCCTGTGAAGATAGCGAGGGCCACGGGACCTCATCTCCGGCCCTGATCTGAAGGGAGAGGAGAGGGGGAGTGCTTGCGCACTTCCCCGAGGACCCGCTGGGCCGAAGATTGCTCCTCGGGCCTGGGATTCCAACTCCGGGCTCCAAAGACCGACGCCGATGCCGGGGGGTGCTGTCGAGCTCTCCTTGAAGTCCTCCATAGGGGAGGGGCCCTGGTGTGTCCCGCCAAGCTGGGGGAAGGCTGCAACACTCCCCAGTGGCTGGAAGAAGGCGGGGGATTTCTGTCGTACTCCCCTAGGGTCCGGCGGGACCGAGGAGTGTCTCCGGGTCTGCCCGCTGGAGCGGCCAGACCAGAAGAGACCACCACGCGAGGGTGCTGGCCGGAAGGGAAGCCGGCGGGAGCCACCAGGGGTGGGGTCCTCGAGTGACTCTCCAGCGAGCCTGCGGTAAGGGGTTCCCGGGTTGGACTGGGACCCCGATGAGGAAAAAGTGAAGGGGCCCGGGTGGGACCGGGCCCCCGAAGATAAGCAGAATAGCTCCCCGAGCCTTATCACTCACCTGGGGGTCCGGGTGGGCCGGACCCACCAATGAAGCACCAAAGCAGCGGGTGGCCTACAGCAGTGATCGCGGCTCTCCCCAAAGCAGCGGGGGAACCGCTACAATAATATGTACGGGGCTGAGGAGAAGCCCCCCATAATGCCTCGTAGGCCCAGACCAGCCTGCAAGGGAAAGCAGCTTTTTCTTGCCTTGTGGTGTCCCCAGGAGGATGGGGTCACCGCGAGATGTATGCAAAGGTGAAGGGGGAGTTGGAGGAGTGCACAACGTAAGTAGAGTCCCTCCCTAACTCTCTCGGAGAATTGGAAGAAATTACCCTTCTAGGGCTCAGCCAGGCGACAACAGCATCCTGTGGCTGGAACTTTTGTTCTTCAGCTGTGGGTGCCTTAGGGACTGCACCAAAGGGATGAAGGGCTGAGTTGGGAATGTGTGGAGAATGTAAATGCCAGCATTTGTAAAGCACACTGCTACCTCTGGAGTGGTGTCCCGGCACTGGGGACTCTCGGGCAGATTAAGTAAGCTATTGTCCAGAGTCACATGGTGCTGGGCTAACCTACCGCCGGTGCCAGGGATCAAACCGTAAACCCTATGGTCCGGAGTCAGGCACCCTGGCCGCTGCCCCACACCTCTTCCACAAAAGGACATCCCCTGGAGGTGAAGAAGTGTAATTGCACCAGAAATGCTTGTACTAAGGTTATTTCTTTTAGAGGGATGCATGTGTTATGTGAACTATCAGTGCACGGTCACGCCATAAGCAAAGTGGGGTTATGTTGCCAGACCATCCTGCTAGGTTGTCTGACTGTATATGGTTAATCCTGTGATTCAACTGTGATGCCTTTTAGGGGCTTTAATTGCAATGCATTACAACTGTTATCCGCTATGATGAGTACCTCATTTCAAGTGATGCCCAAACATGTATTCTTGCTACTGCGTTAGGGGAGGAACAATCCAGACTGTTATCCGCAAGATGTGGAGGTGCATACTGTATGGTCAGTATGAGATGCTCAGTCAGGGTTATGTGTCCCCAGGGCAGGTGTACCTATTTGTAATGCTTGTTGAGATGATGGGGTGGCTTGCCACCGGGATGGTGCTAGTTGACAAGGCTCTCATCCCAGGTTGTGTCAACCCACTGCGGGATGGGTGGAGATGTTATGCAATGTCACAAAGTAATTCCAACAGCTTACGTATATTTGTTAAATTGTTGCATAGTATTGAGTAGTGCGTGTGTTTAATAAATGTAATTTTACTTTTATAAAGCCAAGTACAGACTGGACAATCAATTATTGACGCCCTTTGAAACCGAACTCAGCCCTTCTTGAAGCCGGGAAGCAAGACAGCCTGTCACAGGGAAACCGGGACCAGGACCAGGACCGGCAGTGTAGTGAGTGAGAGGACTACACTCCCCAGGGTCCATTGCGGCAAATCGCGCCTTTACGCACCCACCGACATCACCGGAGTGCCAGGAGGCATGGCTAAAAGTGCTCAGGGGCTCCCGCAGCGCGGGGCGCCCTTTGAAACCAAACTCAGCCCTTCTTGAAGCCGGGAAGCAAGACAGCCTGTCACAGGAAAACCGGGACCAGGACTGGGAGTGTAGTGAGTGAGAGGATTACACTCCCCAGGGTCCATTGCGGCAAATCGCGCTGTTGTTCACCCGCCGACATCACCGGAGAGCCAGAAGTCACGGCTAAAAGTGCCCATGGGCTCCTGCAGTGTGGGACGCGCATGCGCATGCCCGGGCGAAGCCCGGGCCAAGGGCAGACCCATCTGCGCCTGTCATCACCAGGAAGAGGCAGGGCAGGGCCATTTCTCTAACATCCAGGATTCTGCCTCAAAAACTGGATCCGCCAGCAAGGTACTGCGACCAACTAACTTGAGTGTTCCTCTATCTGTAATTGGTCAAAGACTGTGAACTCTGTCACTTACTGGCGACCCTAAATAACTTGCAACCTGCACCCCAAAGAACCCTGCTGCTTCTATATTTGGACTTCCTATTTTTGCACATTGTACGTTTTATTCTTTTAATAATATTTTAATAGCATTTTGTACAGTTCTGTGAAACCATGATTATTTAAAAAGGACCTGATGACGACTATAATCTAGGGATAGTATTTGCACTTTTCTCTTTTGGACTTTGATATTTTTATAGGGAAAAGCACATTGCACTTTACATTCTGTGGGGTCTGAGCTAGAGTATAGTCTGTGTATTGGTTGACCCTTTTCTCGAGGATACTGAGTTGTAGCCCTATAAGTATAGTAGGTAATTAATCAATCAATACTATGGGGAAAAGGAAGCAGGCGGTGAGTCATACATCAAAAGTACCAAGTAAGCATAGGAAGATCAATATTACTTTGTTGAACTAATTAACAGGGGCAGTCGGAGATATTGAAAGACAGATTATCTCTGTGGAGGAAACATTAACTATTGATACGATAGATCCATAATTATTATCACAAAAATAACAATAGATAGCACTACACCAAGGGATTTAGAGTGGTAGAGAAAGATCTCCCTGGCAATATTCCCCATAAAGAGCAAAAAAATGGGTGTATTTAGGAAATTTCCGATGACATTTCTGATGCGGTATTAGATAACCATCAATTACCTCCTCCAAAAAAACCTTGTAAATCGCCTAATTCGAAGATACCCAACAACACTGTAGAAGGCACAGTAGTAGTTCACCCGATTCCCACTTTTATTCCCAGACTAACTAAGACCCACCCAAGAAAACCCAAGGAGGAATTGGAGGGTGTAAAAAATAAAATGCAGAAGGAAGTAGGCATCGTAAGTGCCCCGAAGGGGAAAAACACCCGTAATGAATCTACATGTGAATCGGTAAATTTGCCCTTAGTTATTAAAGACTTAAAGGAGTTTGTTACACAAACTATCAATACGCTCGTGGGCAGATTGGACAAAATTGGAATAGGCCTAGAGAAAGTTCTAGCGGCCCAGAACAAGGCCACGCAAGAAAAGGGTGTAGAAACCCAGACACTACTGGGTGCTCATACACATTCAGAAAAGGAAGTCTTAAAAACAATACCCTGGCCAGTCAAGGGATTACTAGGATTAAGTGAACAGGGTAAGCGATCTGATTTTTATCCAAACGTACCAGTGATTACAGAAAGTAGTACCCCACTAGAGAGTAAGGTGCATAGACTCAAAGAGATGGGTTGGACTGGTCACAAAATAGCTGAAAGATGAAACGGAGGGTAAAGCACAAGTACAACGATTAACAATGTCCAGGGGTGACATATAGTGCTCAAACACTTAACCTGCCACCAGCAGCCACACCGTATACTATCATTTTAGCCAATGTTCCTCCACTTCCTTTAGCAGCAATGGAAACCTGGCCCACCCTAAGAAATAAAACCATACATTATTTGGGAAATAGGACAGGTTTAACCAATGCACTCTTCAGGGAATTCCAGATGGTGAGGAGAATTAACTGGGTAGGAAACAACAGTAAACTCTACAAAGGCGATTGTATAGTTCTCTCATTAGGATCACCTGCCCTGGTAAGGGAAATTCTGTCGAAAATATATCAATCAAACCCAATTAATACCAGCAGCCAAGTTATGCCGCTGGGCTTCTTTTATCAGCCACCAACCCCAACTAAACTAAAAAATTATGGACCTTATAGCATGTTTTTGGATGGTCCCCGCTATAATTTAGCAGTGTCAAATAGATTTGGGCCCCTAACTACATTGGATGAAAATGACTGACAACCAATCAGTAGGTACCCGTCTGAGAATGAGAACGACCATATTGCTGAAAACTGAAGCGTATTAACCCCGTCTTACTCGATCCAGGTTGAGCGAGCGGACGAAGGTGAAAGTAACCCTAATAGTGACGATTTTTCTGAGGTGGATTACATGGAAACAATTGACCAACTAGCAGGAGTATGCAGAATCCTTTTTTGGAATATAGCAGGTTAAATGAATAAAGTGAACAATCCGGTTTGGTTGAACTTTATTAGTAACTTTGACGTTCTGTGCTTGCAAGAGACATGGCTCATCGATAAAGTACACCTCAATGGATTTAAAACATTTCACACACCTGCTATCCAGTCACCGAGTGGAAGACCTAAGGGGGGGTTATGCGTATATGTCTCAAACTTGCTAGGGGTACATAACATCGAGATGGCCAGTTCTGAAATTTATTACCAAATCATCCTAATACATATGGATTCAAACTGTACATTGGTTTTGATACATTTTTATAACAATGTGGAAAAAGGTCAGTTGGGTGTTATATTAAAGAAGATTAGTGGTGATATTAGTAATTTAAAACTAAAAGGTGACATTGAAACTATTCCTATTTGGGGTGGGGATTGTATTATCAGTTTGTGACCATTTGCTTAAATAGGGAAATGTGCTTTAACTTTGGATAAGGATGATCCTCCGAATCACTTTTTACACTTAGATAAAGGAGAGTTGTTTAATGAGATCATGTACAAACACGACCTCAAATTGTTTATGCATGCCCAAAGTGGAGTTTGGCCACACATTTATAGGCAGAGGTGCTAAATCAACCATAGATTTTATCATAATGCCAAATTGCCACGCAAGCTATGTGAAAGAGTATAATATCCATAAAAATGTCATGAGTGACCATTTGGCAATTAGTGTAAAAATAGCTATTTCAAAAAGTCTATCAAGGAAAATTTGTAATAAAGTAGCAAGGGTGCAAAACATCGAACTGGGAAGACAAAATGGTTTTGCAATCCGCTGGGCGAGCCGGGATCCTGCGGAGCTAAGCAAGGAAATCGTTACAAAGGCATTAGACCCAATCCTAATATGTTTAAGTGATAACACATGGGGATGTTTAAAAAGCCTTTAACTGCATTACCGAGATGGTTAAAAGTACTTTGCTAGCAGAATGTAAAGGTATGCGTAATTCCAGGAAGGGATGGTTCGACAAAAATTGCGCTAAAAGCTATTCAAACCTAAAGAACGCTCTACATGGGGCGGTAAGAGATAAAGAGGAGACTAGGACCTGCAGAAAGTTGTATAATGAAGCTAGGAAAAGTAGGATTAACGAGCTAAACGATAAGGCCTGGAAGAACCTTAGCAATACCTCCTTGAGCAGGGAGAGCCTGAAATTTTGGTCAGCAGTGAACGCCCCATTCCTCAATAATAAATTAGATGAACCATCAATTGAGGTGGAGATAGATGAAAGAACATGGGTAGACTTTTTTACAAGCATCTACTCCAAACAGAGGGATACCGAGGAAACAGTCCATAGCCAAGATATAGGGAGGGCTCACCAGAATTTCAAGCCAATTAATTTCCATATTTCACTCCAAGACTTTACTGCAGCAGTAAAGGCAAGCAAGAGTGGCAAGGCCGCTGGCCCAGATGGGATACCAATCGATCTCTATAAGTTGAACCTGGAGATGTGGGCCCCCATCTTAACTAGGGTTCTACAAGCATGCTGTGAAAAGGGATTTATAAGCACATGGTCTGAATCAATTATAGTCTTCATTTTTAAAAAGGGCGAGCAGGAATACCCTGCCTGCTACCGCCCAATATCTTTGTTGGACTCCTTAATGAAGGTAGTGGGCAGGATTGTTTTAGATCGATTACAGGAATGGGCTGAAGAAAAAAGTGCTTTAAGTGACGTCCAGTATGGTTTTAGATCCGGCTTAGGAACTAACGAGCAGATTTTGAATCTTAGTATTTTAATTGGATCATATACGCAGGCTAAAACAGGGAAATTTTATTTGGCACTCGTCGACCTCACAGCTGCCTTTGATTGTGTAATTTACAATAAGCTGTGGGGTGTTCTTAGCGAACTAAAAGTTGACCCTTTTTTAATCCAATTTTTAAGGCAGCTATATTCTGGTGCCACTGCAAAAGCCTGTTATGGAATTAAGGGAGAGTGTACTGTGCCATTCAAAGTGGAGAGGGGTGTAAGGCAAGGTTGTGTTTTGGCACCACTCCTGTTCTCATTATATACCAATGCCTTGGAACAGGAGTTGGTGTCACATGCTAGGGATCCACCATCTGTAAATACCCGCCCGATAGCCTCTCTCCTCTATGCCGATGATGAGGTACTCATGGCTCGTACCCAGATCGGGTTACAGAGGGCTCTCTCCTTTTATACCAGTTTTACAAACGGTCTTGGGTTAAAATTGAATGCAAAGAAAAGTTTCATCATGTCATGTGGGAGAGGGAAAAACAAGAATAGAAGTTACTATGCGGAGGGGAGCAGGGTGGAAACTATTAACTCTTTTTGTTATCTGCGTGTCCTTTTTAATCAAACTAGTTCCTGGCGCCAGCGATTAAGGCCAGGTGCTTTCTCTTTATGAAGTCCACAGCAGGCCTAATAAACTTTACAAAAAAATTGGGGAAAAGGCCGCCAGAAATGCTATTAAAAATGTATCTGGGCAAATGTGTGAGCATAGTAGTTTATGGGGCAGGTATTTGGGGTTTTCAAGAATGTATATCGATTCAATGTATTGAAAATGCCTTTTTAAGGTTTATTTTAGCGGTCCCAGTTAGTGCCCCAGTTTTTAATTGTCATAGCGAGCTAGGAGTTCCATATATTCCTGACCTAATTAAGGTTCCATCTGTGTTGCTCTGGCATAGAAGTTTTACTTCTGCTAGCACTGGCCTTAATAGGGAAATAATAATGGATGCAATGAGACTAGATAGTGCCTGCAAAATCTTATGGCTCAAATATGTAAAACATTTTATGCAGGACATCGGACACCCAGAGTTTTTTTCTTGACCCGGAAATATGAATTCTATTAACCGGAAGGATTTTAAGAAAGTCTGTATGACCCATCTGGAAGAAAATAGGTTAACTCTTGAGATGAATGAACCTGTGGCGGTCAAGCACCAAATAATCACCATAACATATGACATCCAACCATATTTGATATGTACCCTGGGTGGACATGATAGATATCTAATAACAAGATTTAGATTTGGGACTTTCCATCCCTTGATTAGCCATCCAGTTACTAACGATTGGTCAAGGGAACTCTGCCGATGTCCCTGCGACAACATTTCCTCACAAACTACAATACATGTAATTCTAATTGTAAATTTTATAGCAACAAAAGACGAAATTGGGTAATACCCCTATTAAAACAGGGAGGATGGCGACAATGTCGCCCTGCCTTTTTGCATTTACAGATGTTGGGAAATTACTACTGTATTGGTTCTATGGTGGGTTTTCTAAAGAGTGGACTAGAAAATCTTTAAGTAACTAAATCGCAAGATATGAAACATATCAGAAGTAACCGGTGTGAGATGGGACGTTTTAGAAACTATTGATTGTTTATATGTATTTTATAAATTTTTAGGAACTTGTATTCATTATATGTGCTTTGATGATTTTATATGTAAAATAGGATGATTTTTT
This sequence comes from Lissotriton helveticus, assembly GCF_964261635.1. NCBI lineage: Eukaryota > Metazoa > Chordata > Amphibia > Caudata > Salamandridae > Lissotriton > Lissotriton helveticus. The sequence continues at coordinate 706,218,354 of NC_136072.1, forward strand.
TATATGCCTGCTTTTATGATTTTAATGTTTAAAATCGAATAAAGCTTGTTTTGATTTGATTTGATTGTTATTTCTGCGTACTTGTACTGGTGATTACTCCAGGTCCTGTTGCCCTTGTCCCATTCATTGCACCTGCCCTCTCTCCTGGATGGACAGCCTTCCTGTTGGGGGCTTGGTAGTTCAGATGGAATGCTGGGTAAGTACTGCTTATGTACTCCCAGTGGGAGGGGCTGGGGTTAGGGTCCCAGCATTCCTCTGTTCTTTTTTTAGGTCAGGAGATGATTATCTCCACTTGTCATTAATGGGACGGGAACAACGGGACCAGGAGTACTGAAGATTACTGGTAAGTAATAGAGCATTTGTATTGTTCTTTTGACCCTAGGCATTATGTCTTCTCTCGTTATTTATTCTTAGTTAATCTTTTTTAGCTATAATATTTTCACTGTTTCATATATTATTCTTACATAATGCTTGAGGAAATGTACTTCATTTTACTATGTATTATTTAACAATTTCATTCAATAAAGCATCTTTAACAAAAAACAAAACATTTACCAAACTAAATCCTAAGTTATTACTCATTTGTTTACCATTTCTATAAATGTATTACCTTTAGGTGATTGGTGTTTTAATTCAAAAAAGTTCCAGATACTCTAAGAAGGCTTTTTGTCATCACCTTTAGGGAGCTTTTCTTGGGAGACACAGTCAATTAGTAAGAAGAGTAAATTAAAAGCAGATGGCAAACACAGTTGTAAATCTCCCAAACTGTATAGATTATTTTCATCCTTGTTTGAAGCATGTGTGCATTTTATTGCACAGTAACCATGTGTTTGTGAAGGTAACAAATATTATAAGAGGCACATGGGGTGGAGGCTGTTGGGTGTTGGAGGGTGGAGAAAGGGTGACTGAGAAATCCCGTGGGTTAAGACAGAAAGTGCACCAAGTGCTATATATGTTTTATTAACTGTGCTTTAGGGCCAATTTGCCAAGGCTACAAATCTTTAAATCGTAACAATAGTAAAATAGCAACACAAAAACTGCGCAGCAGCTATATTAATGTGTTTTCACAGTTTCCTGAGTACTACCCACACTGGTCCTCCATACACTTTTGCAGAGGTCTAAGAGATAAGCATATGCGGCATTATCAGTGCTTGAAATGGAAAAAAGAAGTGCAGGTATTCTGTACCAGAGAGTCTGAGAAGTGCTGGTACTCGCCAATTGAAAGTATTACATTTCTCTTGAGACCTTTCCTTAAAATGATACAATTCTGCATATTTTGTGGATCACTGCCGTCTAGTACTGCATCTTTTTTGCACGGAAAGCAGTTCATTTGTAAAATGTTATGTGTAAACACATAGTGCTGATGTTGGCAACCCCCCACCCTGCTTAGCAGTAATTAGTTGTGCTGCGCAAAATAAACAGTACATACAAGTTTTTGTTGGAGAAAGTTTGCTGCAGATTTATTACATACAAGGAGAATGCCCACTTGGTGGGTTAACTTATGGGCGATCCAAGGGCAGCCAGCGGTGACTCATCTAAGCTGCCCTGCCCACCTAATGAGCCAAACTGCACCATGGCCATTCCAACCGGTGCTACCATTATGTGGGGGTTATCCCCTTACATATCATGGGCCACCAGTCCATACTTTTAGTCATGTGTTTTTGGGGGTGTATCGTAACCAGGCAAGCCCCCAATTGCACAGGCTTACAACCGCATGAGGGACTAGTGGGCACCATCGCTTACAACCAGGGTCCTGCCGTACAGACTCTTGGGATTTTTTACATAATGCACCTTTATTGTGCCCATGAAAGGGTACCCCTCTTACCAATCAGCCACCGGACCGCCAGTAACTTCGCCTGCAACACAAATAAATATATTAGTACATTCAATTCATTAGTCCAGCCCTCTCGTCGGCACGCAGGGTAATTGGTTAGGAAGATGACATCGTGTCCAGTGGAGGACAAAGAGGGTGGCCGGTGGGTGGGGGCAGGTATAAATACCTGTCCCCAGCTCACTGCGCACTGGAAATGACGCAGCAGAGGCGCCAGACCTAAAGGGGTGGACTCCCAGAGGAGGGGGGGGGTCCCAGCGACAAGGCACAGGGAGGTGCCTGATGCAGCACTAGGGGGCCGCCCTCTTTCAGGGCCCACTGTGTGCACCGTGGGCAGCCGCAAATGTAGCAGGTCTCCGTTGCAGTCTGGAAACAATAAATATTGTTTGTTTTAGTGATAGGCTCCAGCAACACAATGGGCAGCTAAAAGTACATGACGATTTATTGCTTTCCCGTTTGGGTTACCTCTGCAGACCGGCCCCAGGAGAATGCTCAGGGAAAAGATTTAAAGGTCAAAATGATTCGTGTTATAACTATATATCCTAATAAAGCTCGTTTAGGCTACACAATTATGTACAAAACAACAATTGGTTTTCAAAATAAAAACACCATCCGTTCAAAACAAACAAAAGCCCTTTCAGCCAAGGAGCTGCAAACACATTATGCATATACAACTACAACTTGTTCGTAAGTCCGTTGCCAAACACAAAACAAAAAGCTTTTTCAGACCGTGGTGGCAGCCCTGAGCCAGGCAGAGCCTCTTCGAGGAAGAAGACAGGAGCTCGTCAGGACGCAAAACAAGGGAGGTGGGGGGCACGGGGCTGCTAGGATTTAGCTGCTAACCTGAAATGCTAGCCTCTAGGTTGTAGTGCCTACAGAGGTACAAAAATATCCCAAACATGTCTGGCAACAATCGGAGACAATAAAAGTAAAGGCTGCCTGCACCTTTAGAAGATTCCTGCCTTGGCCTCTGATTAGCCACATCCCACATAGGACCATCATGGTGACACTCCCCACCCCCAAGCACCTAGCATGCATGCAAATAAATACATACCACACAAATTTGTTAATTGGAAAAACTGCTGCAGGTTTATTACATACATTGTTATGTAATACGGTGGGTTATCTTACAGGCGATCCAAGGGCAGGCAGCATTCTCGCCACCTGCCCGCCTGATGAGCCAAGCAGCACTGGGGCGAACCCCATCTGTGCTGCCCCTTCTGTGATCCTCCTCCGAGATCACGTGACACTTATTACTCGCGCCCCTTTCAGGGCGGAGCGTAGCAAGGCAAGCCCCAGGTTGTTCAGGCCCACAACCGCCCGAAGGACAACGGGGCGCCAACACGGTTTCCAGGAACCTCCTATGAGGCTACTGGGCTCTGGGTCTGGCACCCCTATGTGCCGTGCAGAGGTACCCTTCTGTACCCATTTGCTTCCAGATCGCCCTGTAACTCCGCCTGCAACGAAAAAAGTACAAGATTACAACATTCTCACCATGCTTCCTGCTACCGACCACGCCGGGTAAGCGATAGGGTGGGAGACGGCGTGTCCCGCGAGGCAGCGGCCGCGCGTGTCCAGTGCGACGACAAAGAAGTCGTCAGCGTGGCGAGGGGGACATATATACCCCTCACCCCGCCTCCCGCACCGGACATGACACGGCACTGCCTGTGCCAAGGAGGGGACTCCCCTAGAGTCCCTGCCCCTTTGGGAGGAAAGAGGGATGTGGGCTGCCCGATGGTACTACAGGGCCGCCCTCGCGAGTGGCCTCCTGCGGTGGCCTCGGGCAGCCGCCTAGTACCATCATGGCAACACTCCCCACCCCAAGCACCTAGCATGCATGCAAATAAATACACACCACACAAATTTGTTATTGGGAAAAACTGCTGCAGATTTATTACATACAACGTTATGTAATACGGTAGGTTATCTTCCGGACGATCCAAGGGCAGGCAGCATTCTCGCCACCTGCCCACCTGATGAGCCAAGCAGCACTGGGGCGAACCCCATCTGTGCTGCCCCTTCTGGTGATCCTCCTCCGAGATCACGTGACATTTATTACTCACGCCCCTTTCAGGGCGGAGCGTAGCAAGGCAAGCCCCCGGTTGTTCAGGCCCACAACTGCCCGAAGGACAACGGGGCGGCGACACGGTTTCCAGGAAGCTCCCATGATGCTCCTGGGCTCTGGCACCCCTATGTGCCGTGCAGAGGTACCCTTCTGTACCCATTTGCTTCCAGATTGCCCTGTTACTCCGCCACAGCTCTGGCGGCAGCCACCGTCGTCGACAGGGCCCCCCACCAAAACAGCTCCGTTCTCCCATGCAACTTCTCATATACAGGCCCCCTGCCAAACTTGGGCAGGAGACCCAATCTATATCCCAGTGACCCTTGACGTTGGACTGCCAGAGTCTCCTGACGGAGGCCTTTCTGGCAAGTGAACTTGTGCCAAGGACTGGTTCTCCCGTGGGGAAGTTCCATTGCTTTACATGCTCTGCCCCGGGCCACTCGGGCAGGGCGGATTAGGCACTATGGCCCCCTGAATTTGCTGGTCGCACCAGGCAGCACTGAGTGGCTTGCACACCTGTGCCCCACGTCTTGCGGGGCGGCAGCCCACTTGTTAGCTGACCGCTCCCACACCCGCCTGCCCACTTAGGCTGTTAGGGTGAAAAGGAATATACTTTCGCATTTGCACGGTCATTCTGCTTCTTAAATCATGCCGCACCTGGTTGTCCATAACTATAAGTATGTGACCAAGAGCAAGGGATCACCAATTCCGGTCTTTCTGTGGTAGATCCCCCCGGGCTTCCCCATTTCTTGGGACGGCAGCACAGGGTGACCATGGACAGTCCGCTTGGCGTGCCACAGAAAGCCACCGTGGTCGTGAGGACCCTGAAGATCGCCCAATCCCACCTGGGCGTACCTCAAACTTAAGGATGGCTTCCCAGCTGTAAGGCCAAAGAACTACCTCTTACCTATTTTCTGGTTTTTGCAACTTGGCACTTTTCCGGTTGCAGCACTGCGTATAGTAGCGTGTGTGCCCGTGGGGCCCTCCGTCGCTGGGCAGACGGTATATGTTACCCGTTTGCTGCATCACCATACACCAGTGCGGCTCCCTTGACCTATTGGCTGTTGACCGCGGCTCCCCAATATGTTACTTTTTTTGGCGGGTGGGGGGAATGTAAGCCTGGCCTCTAGAGTACTTCCATTTTATTCCCTGAAAATAATTGGCATGAAGCTGATGATCATATTATAATCATAGATGTAACAAAATAAAAGTATAACAGTTGTTTAATAAAAAAAAACTTGATTTGGTTAAGTCAGAAAGAATACTCTTCAGCACTGTGGTTTGCATGTGGAATATTTATTAAAAATCGATGTTTTTAAAAATTTGACACTAGCATTCGGTGCTCTCCTACAAATCATTTTAGTTGTTAAGAAGCCATTTTTGTTCTATACGAATGCTGCTCCACTAATCTTATTAGCCATGTGTCCACATTAGTAAAGTTTTGGTGTTCTTCATATATTTTTCATTTCTTTCATATCACTTCTTGTGTTGATGTCAAGTATGTTAATTAGTTCTCACTTTTAATGCGTCTTACAATTTGAGAAATCTGCAACTGTTGATTTGGTATTGCAAAACGTGACGGATTGGATCTATAAACCCACCCAAGGGTTAAACTAGAAAGAGTGACAAGGAGCGGTGTGTTTAGTGAAAGAACCAAGCAAGGCTACAGTTATGCAGTAGCAGCAGCTCTTGAATTTGCGAATATATGCAGGAAATGCACAAGACTGCTGTTAAACTAAAACCTAAACTACAGACTTTAGGGGTTGGGGAAAAATACAATTGATTTCAAAGTTTTTGGGAGAACCATCAAAAGCATACACTTCTACCAACTTCCAGGTTTCAAGAATGGAGGTGGAAATTGCTGGAGAATGACAAGCAGAAGTATAGCGGCATCTGTATAATGCTTAAGACCCAATCTTTGTACGAGTTGGTGATGGTAAATCAAGCAAGATAGCTTACAAGCTAAAACTAGAGATTTAACAGGATCTGCACCTGTTTAGCTTCACTTTAAGTACAGCTTGAGAGGCAGGTACCACTGCAACACCCTCCTTGAATATCCACTGGAGTGCCTCATACTATGTCTATTTAATTCTAGGCACGAGCCGGGTAGTTGGGAATTGTTACGGAGTGACCAGCAGTAACCGACCGACGACGACCGCAGTAAGTTAGTATTAATAAAATTTAAAAAAATGATACTCATTGTGGTTTTTCTTGCACGTGGTGTCGCCGTGATGTCAGGGCACCTGAACCGTGAGGTTAGTCGTTGATCCAAAATATGCAAATTTAGGACAGTTCTTTGGTAGCGGATGTCTGCAGTCTGCACCTGAACTTTTTGGGAATCATGATAGGACAACTATAGATTTACAAATACAAAAGAATGATATCCGTGACTGTAGATCTCCCTTGCTCTTACTGACGGACCTGTAGATCCCACTGACTATAACAATTTTCAGGCTTCTCCAAAATTCCCAAGAGGATGGGATTTCTCTTCAGCCTTCCTTGTGTTGTAAACTGTCTGTGGCAAAGGCCGCACCCCATAAGAGTTCCCTAGGATATCCGAGGTATTGGGACAGAAGGCGCCTATAGTTTTGTACTATGTCTTTTCTCCAGCTTTTATTGTAGTGTAAAATATGGACATAACATTAGTGATTTCAATGCCTAAAGTCCAGAAGGCTGCCATAGTGATAAAACAACTGCCCGTATGCCATGCTGCTCGGGATTGAACTTGTGTGCCTCGGCTGAAGGTCAAAGAATGTAGACTGTGCAGAATGGGTCTGCCATTCAGTGTTCTTGAGAACTACTGTACTTAATGTTGAAAGCATAATACAACTCCCCTTCATTTCATAGAAAGGTAGAGAAATGTCATCTTCTATGAATTGCATGCATTAAACAGTGAAAGCTGGCCTTTTTTCTCTGGAATGCAGATTCTCCTAGTGTTAACGAAGGAAATATCCTAATGTAATTAAAGAACCAAGTCAAGTATTATAATGTACGAGTTGCTTGATTACTGTATAGCATCCAAGTCAAAAGCCTGCCGCCCCAGCCAGGCCCGAGCAATCATGACACCACTGCTGCATGTCACTGTGACTGGCTCCAGGCAAGGGCGGGGAACCGTGTGCAATGCAAGGGCACTGGGCACCGTGTGCAATACTAGGGCCCCCGGGACAGCAGTGCATTGCTTTAGCCCTTTTCAGCAATTACTTTGACGAGCACAATAACTATGTGCCCGCCGGATGGGAGAAAGCAGGCAGGGGCAGGGCAGTGCTCCAAGTCTGCATAGGAATTCCTTTGGCCCTGTCTGAGACCTGAGTAACCAGTGCGTCGATCGGGAGCACTGTGTAGGCAAAAATCAAAATGTGAATGACACATTAAAAAATGGATGAACTGAGAGGGGGCTCGCTGAAAGCCCGTATAACTATATTACACTGTTAAAAAAAAAGTAAATGAATTTGCAGATGACGAGGTCAAAGTTCACAAAGGAGAGGCTATGGCTGAGTTTAGCAAACAGAGGGAGGGAGCACCTTTTCACTGGCTCCCTTTCCAGTGTATTTTCTTTTTCTAGAAAATGCAAATGCCTTCATGTGAAAGGGGGCTTGAGAAACCTGCCCTCCTGAGAAGATGCAGTGAAATGATTACATTCTTTCCCTGCTCATTTGACTTCTTAAAATACAGGACCAAAACATTTGTTATCTGTAGCACTGTTTGCGTTTGGAGCTCTAGGATAGACAGGGTCAGCTGCATCACTTCCATTAGATCCTGTGCAGCTAAAGCAGGCAGTGTGCCTCTGACCTTCTATGTTCATGGATCTTTGTGGCAGAATGTAGGATTTTAAACTGCTTTGCACAGGGCAAATATGTGTTAACTGTATTTTGCTAGTTTTTGATTGACTACTTTTAAAGTACACAAAATTCAACCCAGTGAGAAAGATATATGAATCAAATACACTAAGTAAGTTTAAAAAAATTGCACTGTTAGAACAAAAATGTAATTTGCGGGGAGGAGCCAAGATGGCGATCGGAACAGTCGCATAAACGCTTAGCTCCGAGGACCCTTTCTCCCCGCACGTCTATCCTGAAGATAATCCTAAGCGTGGCTTGCGGATCTAAGTTGTTGAACGAAAGCAATCACTTACTGTCTGTTTCTGGGGCTCCGCCGTGCAGTAGATCCGAAGAACTGTCCCCATCTCCTTGCCGGCCTTCACGGCGCTGAAGCCGGGGCCTCGAGTGCAGAGGTTGCCCGGCAGTGTTCGTAGTGTTGGCGGCCCTGGTCGGGATGAGAAGCCGGTCAGTGGGAGCCTGAGAGCCGCGAGCCGGGAGAGTTGGTGCCAACCCACCCCCAATAGTGGGTTGCCCCGTGAATCTGAAATATCGCAGAGCCGGAGAGAGCCCGTGTCGCCCGGTTCCCCTCGGGTGTGACGCCCGGCCATGTTAATAGTCCCGTCCGGGAACCAGCGGGTGGCTCCCGGCGAGCTGCGGGGAGCACAACCAGACTTTTGTTGACTCTCCTTTCTGCACCAAGCACCGACTGTCGAGATCCAGCCGTGGGACCTGCGGACTCTGGTGTTCGGACGAGGCTCGGTGGTAAAGGGGAAGTGAAGGAGAACGAGATGGCTGAAATGGCGGACGGCGCCTTGGAGTGCACCCCTCCCAGAGACAGAGAGACCGCTGAACTTGAGACCCCCGGAGTTCGGCTACATGGGGAAGCGCTTACGCATTGCCACGTACTGGCTTCACTGATAACCCTGCGGACTGATCTGCTTCGGAGTTCCCGGGACTTGGATGGAAGGATCGCCGCCATTGCTGACCCGCCATTTTGTAGCGTAGTGGTTTGCCCCCGAGTCGGTGCCGATGCGTCTCCTTCTGCCGCAGTGTCATGTTCCCCGGATGAGTCTATAATCTTGGAGGCGCGAATAGATTTGGTTCCTGAGCTTATTGTCGTCACACCTGTTCCGCAAGTGGTTGTCTCATCGGGGCCTTTTTCTGACCAGCAAGTGGAGAAACTACATCGCTCCATGGTACATGAGGCCCAGACTGTGCTGCGGTGCTTCCCACATGGGACTTGGAACTGTTGGTGGTCTGGGTATTGTTGCATTCCGGCCTCCGTCATGCCTCGTCAGTTGTTTCTCGGTGGCTAGTACCATGTTGGGCGGCGGCGCTACCTGGTCTGCCTGGAACGATTGAACCTTTTGTATCGAATTGTCTCCCGACTGCAAGGCTGTTTACCATTGCTACTATTGACAGAAGTGTCCAGGGGTGACCTCGCTTGGGACTTGGAGGGACTTCTTGCTGGTTAATGGTGATTTAAGGGCACGTTTAGTGGGGCTGTAATTGATTGCGTTTTATGTGCTTGCTGGTATTTGTATTTTTCTACTGCTTCTGTTTATACGATTTTAGTATGCGGGGGTGGGAGGGACTGGGTGACCGAATCGCCGGCCCATCTCCTCATATATTTTTTTCTTCCTTTTCTCTTTTCTTTTCTGTATTTCGGGTCTCTTATTTAGGGCGACAGGCACACTGCTGGGGGGGTAGGCCGTAGCCTTTTGCAGGGGTGCAGGGTGGGGGGTTGGTGGGATGGGTTTGTTTTCTGCTTCCCCTTTTTTTTGTTTCTATGGCCCTTTGCCCTTTCTTTTTTCGATGTCGCTGTCTTCATGTCTCCCATAGTACATTCCTTTTAGGGGTGGGGCTCGCATGCCGTGCTTGGTACGTTCTTATTGCATTTATCCTGACTTTGGTACTCCTCTCCTTTCCCATGCTCTCTATGTTCATCATCAGAGTGATGATGTGTTTTTAACTGACTGTGTTGGGAGCGGACATGAAAATGCGATGTCGATTCTTTGATTTAATTTTTGGTTATTTAAAAATGAACCGTTTCTATTCCTTATCATCACAAATTATCTTGATTCTTCGCTGTATCCTGGATGTGGCTTTGTTTTTAATCACCGGATTGATGTGCTATTTCTTGCTCAATTTCTGCTCGATTTAAATAGCGGCCGGCCACACTGGTTGTAGGCCCGTGTATGTACTTTCATGCTAATGGAAATAAAGGTTCTTAAAAAAAAAAAAAGAAATGTAATTTGCATGACTTTCCATGTACCCTGCCAGCCCTGCAAGCCCGACCTGCATTCCTGTGATCCTGGGTTTCTGACTTTTGTCATGACACACACTAATCCCATGTGTGTACATTTCCTGAGGAACAATCTTTTGATAAAAATAGGTTCTGGACCCGGTTCTGAAATGGGAGGGGTGCACCAAGCGTACTGTCCCTATCGTGGGTTTACTGGTTTAATGCCTCGAGCACAGAAATGTCAGCGTACCATGGTTGGTGACTTACAGTGGCATGCGGCATGCCTCTACTTGTGAGGCATGAATACACACTTAAAAGCTCAGTCATGTCAAGTTCTGCTGCTCACGATGAAGCTGGAGTCCTGAACACAACATTCCATGCGTTGTGCATGTTCGTATGTGTCTGTGGGTTGTGCGTGTGTTGTGTTCGATGTTATAGGATGCCATGCACGAGTGATACGGGCCAGCAACTAAGTTAGGGTGGCCAGAGCAGCGAGATGCACTTCTTGCACTCCCAGTGTGATTTACGGCCCTGGAGCGCCCCCTTGTAGGTATATGTCTATGTCGCGCTCACGCTGTCCAGATACCTTAGTATACACCTCTGCTCGAATGGACCGCTGAAGTGCGTTCCCTCAGTGAAAAATTAAAAAAACAGGCCAACCTGTAGGCACAACATTAACATTTGACCCATAATGTCTTCTGATTGGTTGAAGCTGTGTTCAACTTCAATTCCTGGTGGTTCATGGGAAATATAGTTTTTTGTTAAATGTTGAAGCTGCTGTAGTGAAAGATCTCAGTCTTGCCTCTGACTGCAACTGAGGTGGGTGAGGCAAGAGGAGGGCAGGAGGAGCATGTGTCAGTTTTTGGTGAATATCCCTTGACAATATTCTGAGGTTGTAGCTTTTCTGATAAAAAAAAGAACCTGAAAAAATTGGTAAAAAATAAGCTGGTCGAAGGTCTTTGTTTTAAATAAAAAGGCTCTTTTAATTGTAAGTATGTTCAAAACAGTGCTCATAGCATATTATTTTATTATTTTTATTATACTGCTGAGGAGGAAGCTGCTGTGGAGAAAGATGGGCATAATGATCCTCACCTCCAGCCCTGACATAAGATTGGCTGGGAGTTGTTATATGCTGGTTTACATACACAGGCATCAACTGATATATATGATATAGATATATGATATCAGCCCATGGCTAGTATTGGGAACCCTCTTAGTCACTAAAATGCATGACGTGGAATTTGAGATTCCTTAGCAACACTGAGATGATCCGGCTGGTTCTGACACACCTGGACAGAGTCAGACACAGACATTACTCTAACTCCTTGTGTGTAGTCCAGTGCTAGACGGTAATGTCCCCTAATTATCGCAAGAAGTGATGACAGACCTCGTAACTAGCGCGCGTATGATCTACTGGGAAAAGAAAGCCAAGAGAGCGGGAGACTCTGACCCTGTGATCAGTAGCTAAGGAGTTGAGGAAAGGGAGTGAGGCAATTGTGAAAGAGATCATGAGTTTAATTCATCCCACATGCATCTGCGAAGATAGAGAACGGGAAGAACAGGGAGCTGAAAAGGCAATTTTGGCCTCTTTGGGCCTCAATCCTGAGGTGTATTCTACAGTAGTAGGGAGTATTCCTGCCTTTTATAAGGGGCCAGCCTGGCTTCTGGTAATGTCATCAAGTCCAATTCCTGCCCATTTGGCATCACTATATTAATTTCACAGTGATCTCTCTGCCTTGTGCATTTTCCCCTGTGGCACACTGGGCCTTCTCTCGAGTGTCAGATGTGATAATTCTTGCATCCAGTGAAATCTGACCGCGAGGTGGTCAGAATTTATCGGAGGTAAAAATTATGTCCTATACTAGTATGCTGACGTTTGCGGGAATATGCAAATGTTGGTGCTTGCTTAGTTAATGCTCGAGCACCCACATGTCCCACAGTCCCAGTAAACACTGGACCTTTTACTCTTGTGAACGCCTACCAAATTTAAACAAAAGGTACCATCTTTATTGCACCTGGTAATGTAGGCTGTCAGGAAGGCAGACCACCAGTGCAGCAAGCAATTATTTATTTAACAGCAACTGACTGCTGCTAAGTTGCTTCCCTCTTGTCAGAGGAATGACAGGATTCTATTAAAAGTCATATAATATTTTGACATGGAAATGGAGTGCCAGCATCAATCACTATTGTTACAAAAAGGCTATCTGTAGCTAGCCAACACACTCTCAAAGATGGTGTCATGATTTTGTTGTGGTGAGAGGAAACTGGTGTACCAATGTGTGGGGATGAAGTAGATATCTGACTCTGGGCACTATCCCATCTTCAACAGCATGGGACCTTTGCACTGTCAGAGATTGAACTATGGAGTTCCATTTAAATCACTTCTTCCATTTTTACCTGATCAACACTCTTCCAACTTATTTGTTTCTTCGAACTCATGCCACACAATTAGACTATGTTGAAAATGGCATACCTTAGCGTTGTCTTTTCCCCAAATCGGCACATAGAGCACTGGAATGTTTCACATGTCCCTTTTCAATGCATTAGTCATTTTAGCTAATTTGTTCCAAAATTGTGCTTTAAATGCACTTTTGATTTAATCTTTTTCAAAATGTTCACAGGGCAGGGGAACGTCCTATCAAGTCCTTACTTGAGGAAAGGCTCCCTTGCTAAAATTCAGATCAGGTATTACATCTGACTTTCAGCAATGCCAGTTGAGGATGTGGGTGGAGCCAATAGAAAATGGGTGGAGCCAGTAGATGAAGTGGGTGGAGCCAGGAAAGAAGTGGGTGTGGCCTCTGGAAAAAATGTGAGCACCTGGACTTCATATTTTACAAATTAAGCACTGCCTATATGAGCACCGTTGTGCATCGCACCATTAGGCACAGGAGAGATTTGCCCAGAATCTCCGGTTGTGGTGCGCCCCCAGTCTCGAGCCCTGGTTCACGCACAAAGGTCTGCACGCGAAACCTGCCTGACCGTCTGGCGCGCATGCTACCTTAATCTCAAAAATAAGAGAGTTTCCCAGAAGTCAGAAAGGACCGGGTATCAACAGATTAAACAAGAAAAAATTCCTTTCTGTGCTATTAGGCTTTAAAAGAGTGACCAAAGGGTCTACATAAGGATCATGGTTATCATGTCATACCATAATTGTGACACGAATATATAATTTTCCACAACACAAGCAATTACTGTTTGGTTCTCAGTTTTTATTTTCTTTAAAAGCTTTTCTTTTTTTCAAAATTTAAATTTGAAAACATAAACTCATAACACATTCAAATGGTATCGTGAAAAGGGCTCAATGCTCTGGTACATCAAAGAAGACCTATCTAACAATTCCACTTATGGTAACTAACTCAGAGACACTGGTCCAGATGTTATACACAATGTTTCACACAAAATTACAATTTGACGTACAATCCCAAAATTATGATTAATTAAAACATGATACGTGAATAGTCCTTTAGTCACATACAATCCCAAAATTATGATTAATTAAAACATGATACGTGAATAGTCCTTTAGTCGACGCGTTTCGGTGTTTGTGTGGTAATATTATACCTTCCTCAGGACGGACGTGGTTAAAAACAAGTATATTCTTCTTTCTAAAAGGAGGGAATGCATATAATTAGTTTGAGTTTATTGCTGAGAAATTATTGTCTTACTGGTTGCGTGCTACTTGTGTCAGAACATTTACTCCGAAAGAGTAAAGTAATATTTTTAGCCATCTAACTTTGCTTACATTGATTTAGTTGGCTGTTGGTCCCTCTTGTGACTTAGGGCCAGGTACAAATCGCTGTTAAAAAGGGAGCCACTTTGTTCATTGCTCCCGGGGATTCTATAATTCAAAAAAATCCACGTTGTTTACACTGATTTTAGTTTGCTCGTAATATCAAATATCGAGTCAATTTAACTGCAAACTTACTTAAAAGCAGGGAGAATCAAATTTTCGGTGTCTATATTGTTGCTGCGTCTTTAAATCTGCGCAGAACGGCTGATCCTGTTAATACACCTTTCACCTATGTAAATGGATCAGATATTATTATCATGGATATGTGGTTGAAACCTATCTACAGTTCGCGTCAGATGTAACTACTTATCTCACCACCTACCTATTGGTTGACGGTATATAGCTTCCTCCAGTTGATTTTCTTCTCATGTGGAGTTGCTTGTTTTTAATTTAATGTCTCGCTTTCTTTGTATTGCGTCCTAAATAATAAAGTTTTATTTATTAGGTGTGAAAAACTAATTTGAACACTTTCAATTATTCAGTGCTGTTCTTAACATATTTATGATGTTCTAATGGCGCCCCCAACAGTGGTGACCCTGGATTGTCGGAATTATTGAGGATGTTATTCTGCAATATTAGTTAAAGTTTTGTTTTGGCGATGCACCCTCTCTTTATTTTTAGTTAATTTTGTGGATCGCACTGCATTTCCGTACTATTCCCCCGGACTTGAGCTATCGCATGTTAACAGTTCAAGGCCGAAACCTCATTTGGTGGACCGACATTTGTATGCTCACTGAGTTAAGACAATCTGTGTAACTCAGTATATGAGCCTACGCCTTATAAACTCGGAAAAGATCGAATTAACATTTTGGTTAGTACAGGAAACCCCAGTCTTATATTCTATTTTCCTGCACGGCTCCCGCATTAATACTATTTTAGGTGCATAGGTGGAGCAGTCCCCGGCTTCTAGTGCTCTAATTCCTTCTCTCACCCCTGCTTACCGTATTGACGTGGACCACTGTTTATCGGCACCTTCCTTCTCCCTGCACTCGGAACAAAATGTGGTCCGGCGGGACCGTATATATACCGCCTAGGTCTTCGGTCAATTATATAATTGTGGTGTCCGTGGAAGATATCATTTCCACCTGTCTCTCCCACGGCACACCATTTTGGTAGTTTTGTAGTTATAATACGTGATGTTAGCCCGTCACGTATCAAAAACTGCGCGCCATCTTTGTAGTTTTTAACACGGGCAAGTTTAAACAAAACTCTATTTTTATCAGTTACGGTATATTAAAGCCTGCACGCAATTTTTGTGATTATTAAAACGCGCAAGGTTAGGAAGAGCGTACCTATTTTTTTATCATCAATTACGATGTATTGGCCGCATTTATGTTACTTCTGAGAAATAAAGGTTTTTCTAGTGTGTCAGACGATGCGGATTTTTTCTATCGTTCAATATGCAGTATTTAAATATTGGGGATGCTGTTATGTCCCGTTGTTGATCACCACGAAATTTTATTTTAAAATCTTTTATCTATTTCCTGTTCGCATTTAGGATTTCTAATAGTTATACGTAGGGAAAAGTCCTTCTTTTGTTGCTGGTATTCCTTAGTAATTTGTGCAGCCGATTGATGCATGTACACATTACCAGGAGAATATCTTACTATTTCCGACCTGCTTATAGCAATGCCCCATGGTTGTAGATCGAGTTCAAAGAGTGGATTCAAAATCATCGTACATATTGCTTAGGCATCAATTTCAGTGAAATTCTGTTTCTTGTATACACTACTGATATATCTATATTCTAATACCAGTAGTCTGAGCACAGATACAGGATTGATACTGCACATTAAAACATTAGAATATTCTTACTGTATTGCATCGTACTTTGTCATTTTTGACAATTTCCACATTTTTGAAACTCGTATACACATACACAATTACATTAGTAAATGAATAAACACTGAAATCGCTATGTGCACACTAAACATACAGAGTATCAGTAATCTCAGCCCAGTTATAGAACCCTTATTTCACATTGCTGCGGTAAAATAATCTGTATGCAATTTTTGCTTTTCAGAAATTCATCTTGATTAATACTTTTGTTTAATTTGTGCATTTAGAAAGTCATATATGTAGAGACACTTTCATTGATAAACTGGAATGACATTTTATTCATAGGAAAGCTTTGTTATTTATGGTGGTCTCTATGTTTAAATTGACAAAAAACTTTCCATCAGTGCGGCTAACTTTTCACAACACAATTTACCTGAGACTTGCAGATACTTGATTCATCACTTATTGTTAGTCGACTTAGTTCAGAGGACTGAGGGCGGTTATCTGATTATCCTATCCCATTCTTCGCGACCATTAAGTCCTAAATAATAGGACTTAAACTTGGACATGAAGAATTGTTCCCTCTGTTTACGCTTTTTGTTCAGATCACCTCCTCTAATGGAAACCTTTATTTTTTCTAAAATGAACCACTTTATGTCCTCTAAGCCATGTTTTTCAGATAACCAGTGTTCAACCAACGGTGCACTTCTTTTCTGATTTTTTATGGCTGATTGATGTTCAGTGAGGCGGAGGCGCATTTCGCGTCCGGTCTCGCCGATGTAACACTTTTGGCACGGACAAATAATGGTATAAATCACGTTGGATGTGCGACAGTTGACATGGTCATTCATCCAATGTGAAACTCCATTTACCTCGAGCTTGTCTGATTTTATGATATTTTTGCAATGTGTGCACGTCCCACATGGCAAGTTTCCTCTAATTGGAGTATTATTTAAGACATTTCTCTGTAACCCCACTTTTGGTTCTCGGAATGTCTGTACAAGGTGATTTATAATGGTTCTATTTCTCCTGTACGCATAGATGGGTTTCGCCAAAGGTGTGGCTCCTGTTTTATTTAGAGTAGACCAATTTTTGTTGATCAAGTTTTTGACTTTGTTGCTGAAACCATTAAAGTCAGATACCATGATGATTCCATCGTTTGGTTCCCTGACTCTCGTTTGATTTTCAAAGAGGCTGTCCCGATTGTAATACTTGGCCCGTTTATAGGCTTCTTTTATTAGGCGCTTTGGATAACCTCTTTGAGTGAGCTTGAGTTTAAGTTTGTCAGCATGTATTTCAAAACTCTTTCTGTCACTACAGTTACGCCTGACGCGTAAAAACTGGCTAAATGGTATACCATCCTTTTGACACTTGGGATGGTAACTGGTGTGGTGTAATAGGGTGTTCCTATCTGACGGTTTTACATATAGTTCCACATTTAGAGTACCTCCATTGTCGTAAATCCGGATATCTAAGAAGTCTACTGTGCTTTGACTCTTGCTATAGGTGAATCTTAGATTAGTATCTCCGCAATTCAACCAATCCAGAAATTTTTTGAGGTCATCTTCTAGTCCGTCCCAAATAAAAAAGATGTCATCTATAAATCTGGACCAGTTTTTCACATTCTCAAAAAACGGGCTTAACTCGTTGTATATATGTTTAGTCTCAAATTTGCCAACATAAAGACATGCAAGCAATGGAGCACATGTTGCTCCCATGCTCGTCCCTTTAATTTGACAATAATAGTCCTTTTTAAACAGGAAAATGTTGTTTTTCAATATTATATCAACACACTCAATGATGAATGTATCATGAGTTGTGAGATCACTGGAATCACCTTTCAAAATTTCCTCTATCATGTTAACTGTGTCCTGTTGCGGAATATTTGTATACAAGGCTTCGATGTCAAGACATACCAGCCATTGATGATCTCTATCAAACGGTGTACCTTCTACTTTAGCAATCATGTGTGTCGTGTCCTTGATGTAGGAAGGTAACTGTGCTACTAGTGGTTGAATATGATGATCCACATACTTGCTAAGTGGTTCTGTTATTGAATCGATCCCAGATACTATGGGGCGCATAGGAGAATCGTCCATGCTCTTATGAACCTTGGGTAGCACATACAGGGCCGGTATCTTGGGGTGATCATTGATTAAAAATTTGTATTCGTCATCACAAATGATGTCATCTTCTTTTGCCAGACTGACGATATGCCTGACTTTCTTTTTAAGGTTATCCCAATCTTTGGCACTGCTGGGTTTGTAATGTACCTGATTCTCTAATAACTTGAACATTCTTCTTACATAATCCTCAGTCTGTAAGACCACTACACTTCCTCCCTTGTCTCCAGATTTTATGGTGATTTCTTCACATGCAGACAAATTCTTTAATGCCTATCTTTATAGTTTGGACAAGTTGTTATTTGTCCATACCTTTGTGTCTAATAGTTTCTCCAGACCTATAGTGACTGTTTTTTCAAATGCATCTACCTCTTTCCCTACCATTCCTATGTTTGGTGTCCATATTGATGGTGGTTTAAATCCTGTTTTATATTCAGTTTCTTTCCTTTCCTTTCCATCAAAGAATTTTTTTATACGAATTTTTCTAAAGAGATCTCTCACGTCCCTTTCTATAGTGAACCTGCTTCCTGATGTACTAGGTGCAAACCCTAATCCTTTTTCTAGGACACTAATCTCATGTGCTGTTAGTAATTTCTCCGAGAGATTTATTATCGGGGCTTTAAGATTATCTATATCTATTCCCAATCTTTGTGACTGCGGGTTCGCATGTATGGTCGTCTCATGGTTCCCCCAGTTTGTGGGTTGCCTGGACGTCCCCTCCCCCGCGTCCTGAATCCCCTCTGTTGGCGTCTTTGATGTTGTCCTAAAAAAGCCGGTTGGTATTCACGGTTGTTTGCTGTACTGGCTTCAACTCCCTCACTTCTATTCCTGTTGTCATTAGTCCTTTCTCCCTCCGAGTCGGAGCTATGATACGAGGTATCAGAAAAAGTCATGCTACCTTACGCATCAGGCACAGGAGCAACGTGATGTGCCCCTAGTCACCGATTGTGAGCGCGAGCCCCAGCACCAGGGTCGGCTGCGGGAACTCACCCAGGAGTATGGAGCGCTTCTGTGACACCAGGATTACGGTACCCCATCAGGCACAATCATACCTACGCCCCCGGGAGAGATGAATAGCATTGTTGATAGCTTGTGTCCTCCCAAGCATACAAGGGTTTGCGTCCATCTATCTATTAACCGCGGGGGTCGCACCGTGCTTGCCTATTGATTTTAACATTTTATATAGCGCTAGCTCGACCCGTAGGTATACCCGAGCGCTTTACCTACCCCCAGTACATAGCAGGAGGACATTACAATTACGTAGTAGGCCTGCAGTAAGGAAGCAAGGTATAGCTCCAAATAAAGCAGGGGCTTGAATAAATATGCCGTGCCGAGCAAGGAGGGGAGGAAACGACCTCGCCGGTCACCCAGCTCCATGAGGGTGCTGCCGAGCAAGAAAAGGGGGCGGGAACGACTTCGCCGGTCACCCTAATCTAATGGGGTTGGGTAAAATCCGTGCTTTATGAACATCACTAAAGCCTGATGACTGCTGCGGGTGGGGGGGGGGGCAGACGATGTGCCCAGCTGCGGGTAGTTACTAGTCCCGGGCGACAAACTCATTCACCTATCCCCTACATGTCCGGCGTCCCCCCCCGTGGGGGCAGGGGCGTGTAGGGAGCCGGGGCCGCCTCGCTGCGTGGGGGCGTGGATTAGGCCTCTCCCCTGAGGGTTTGGCGGCCGACCATAAACATTCCTTCCAATGCACCATTTTATTGCCTTACTAAAGCACTGCCCCTACGGGCCTCCAAAACCCTGTAACACCGATGCCTCGCCCCCGCAGAGAGGGCCGCAACAGAGCCGCTGGTGAAGCATGTGTAATGCGGTTAACTAAGTAATCGAAATTTAAGATCCCATGCTACCTTACGGGCCTCGAAGCGCCAAGCACGCTGTGTGGACCCCCCAGCGACGGGCCCGTCATAGGTTAGTGGGTCGTGATGAGGCCGTAAAATCGTAATATTTAGCAAGGCGCCATTCAAAGCCACTGAAAACTCTACCATGCGGGCCTCCAAGCGCTGTAGGAACGGCCTAAGCTACCAGCGCGCACCCCGAGCATAGGCGCATCCGACTGGCCACAGAGAGATAAAACCAAAATCGTCTCTGACGCCATTGGCACATGTTCTGCCAGGGCTACCTAAAGGAGAAAAAACTGACTAGTTTGTCAACGCCGCTTCTTATTCCCCCCAAGCGCAGCCCTGCCGAATCTCATTTGAAGCTCTGTCTGTTCAACTAGTTAATTTGAAACAGAATTGTGGTGTCCCTTTTTGTTTCTATTTCCACGTCTGTGGCTTTCCCGAAACCAAGATGATGTGTTGCCGCAGGCATTTAGCACATCCGGAATCACAGCGCTACAGTGCAGACGTCACGTGGTAGACAAACTTTTCTGCTTGTTAAAAGGCGCCTAGCCTTGTTTTCAAGGAGGGCCGTGCTTGGCTCCCTTGTCCTAACACGAATGTGCCAAGAATCCTGCCGCAACTAAGCGTTGTGTATAATCCTCTCTCCACACTTGCATCTTCGCTAACAGAGGTAAGTTCCACCAGCCTAGCATATTGGCAGACGTTCCTCCTTTAAACGAGACAATAAGGTTCTGTGTATAGACCTTTTAGAGCATACCAATGAAACACACCATTTACTGTACAAACTTTCTTGGTGTTTGTCTGAAAGCTCCTAATGCTGCTTCAGACGAGCTTGTTCGCCAGTAGCACTCAAAGCAAAACATATGAGACAGGATTTCACTTGTCCGTAAGCACCACCACTTCCCCCCCTACTGACTCAAAGTGAAACTGAAAATTTAGGTTTAGGCAGGCCTTTAAGTGGGTCGAGTCATGCTCATAACTTTACAGGCAAAAAAACACGGAGTGATTTTGGAATTTAAATCCCCCTTCTGTACTGCTTCATTGATAATGTGGGCTGACCGACTCGTCCCCGCAGGGGACCCTCACAAGAGGGCGGCCCCTTTAGTGCCACAGGATGGCACACTGGACAGCCTAGTGTCCAGAGACCCCTTCGGGGTCAAGCTCGTCACTTCCGTCCGGGGTGGGGGATGAGGAGAGGTATAAGTTCCTCCCCGCACACCTGGCGGCCTCTTTGTCCCTCACCCTGACACCATTGCGGTCGTGCAGGGGACTGCTGCCAGAGATCACAGGTTAGACAATCACCCTCCCATCCTCATCTCAGCTGGAGTCACAGCATGCGATGCGGGCCGGGGCCAGAAGGGACCATGTCCCAATGTCTTGCTCCCAGCCTGCCCTCCAGGAGGTCCGCTTTCGGCGGTCCCGGTGGGGTAGGGATTTAGGAAAGGCGGCAGCCATGCAGGACGGCCCGGCAGTTGCCGAGGTCTCGGCCTTATGTGAGGGGGTCTTTTCCTTCCCCAGCACGGCCACCCCAAGTGGGTGGCACGAGAGAGTGGTCCTTAGTCAGGGGCCCCATGTCACATCGAACAGGCCGGGCGAGCAGGATCTATGATGGGCCCAGGTCATCCCGGGGCTCCCCGAGACAAACCTTGGGTCGCAGGGGATCGCAGCAGATTTTCTGCTCAGGTGGTTTCTAGTGCCCGGTGGCGCTAGGGTTTCCCCACGGGGTCCAGGCAGACTCAGATAGGGCCACCAGTGCTCGCCTTACTGGGTCTCGGGTTTGCCTATGGATGACTTGCTTCGCGCTGCGGGGGAAGTGGCTGTCTCCCCGGCTCCCACGTGGTGCCTGGGGCCTGTGGGGGAGGGGCATCGGGAAGTGCACCAGTGCGAGGGCTAATATGTCGGATGCCGGCCTGGTGAAGCTCGCGATTGACTTTCTACCCGCTGAATATGGTAGGTGCTAAGTGTTGTGATCATATTATGGGCGTACACTCTTGGGCCCGGGGGTACTTCTGTGCAGGCCCGCGTCGGGTCAACTATGCCATGGGGGGGCTACAGGCCCGTCGGGCTGTGTGTTGGCTCCTTATCTCTCCCCTCCCCCCGCGACGTTGCCTATCTCACTACGGGGGTGCGGGGAGGAGGTGGCTCTCCGGTTGCGGGCCTGGTGGGAGCTGAACTATGCGGTCACCATGAAGCGCACCCACCTTCCTGCTGGGCTGTGGATGGGGAGGGCTGCGAGCGATGCATCCTCGACCTGCTCCTTGTCCGGTACGGCTCCCGGTGTTTGAGGGCATGGGCATACACAAGCATCCCTGAGTTTGCGACGCTGTGTACGCTGCAGCAAGCATGAAGCCCCCCACATCAGCTTACAGAGTTTTACAACATTAGGGGGAGTCAGGTTTTCTGCAGGGGGGCCGTGGCAGGCTGTCGTATCTTCCGCCTCCTGAGAGGAAAAGAGAGCAGTGAAACAGCCCTAATGGAAGGAACGCGACGCTGGCCTTGGGAGGACCGGGACTCGGATCTCCATCTACCAGCCCCCTCTCCTCATCCCCCGTCTCCCCAGCCTGGGTTAGTACCCAGGGGTGGACGGACCAGCTACGACTGCGGCCCGCGTGGGGGGTGGAAGGGTTTGAGCAGCTCTCTGCATCTGGCATCGCAGGTAATGGAGTTAGAGGCTCTCCTGTGTAATAGGGGTTACGGGGTTCCTGCCACACAGTAGAGGTGCCAATCCTCCCCCTCTGCTGCACCACTTTTGAGGCTGGGGGGGCGCCAAGACCCCGGCCCACACGGGCATGCTGCTGGGAGGCCAAGCGGGTCCGAGGTGCTGGATTAGGGCTCCAGTCTCTCCGGAGTAATGTGGTCCCACTGCTGCCGGTCCATTTCGGTCTGGCACACCGCTGTGCTCCCTGGTCTGGCGACACCATGTTAGGCGGAGGCAGGTTCTCTCTCCCCACATCCCTCCTTCCCTCTTTGGTCTTGGCTCCAGTCCCTCTGCCAGGAGCCCAGTTCGTGGGGAGTTGGGGGAGAGGGTGCGGATGTGTGCCTGGCCCCTAGAGTGGGATGGTTCCTATGCTCTTATGCATCGGGGACTTTGCATTGGGGGGATTATGAGTGTGGTTAAGGAAGCCGTTAGGGGTTTTGTAGCTCCGCGGTTCTCAGGCTAACTTGCCCCATCTCCATTCAAAGGGCTGGCCTGCTCCCGTTTGGCCCTCAGTTTTCGGCATCACCGTCTTCAAGTGACCATGGTACGGCCATGGTCACTTGTCCTTCAAGGGGGCCGGACCGCAGGCCCAGCACAGCTCTCTGTGGTGCAGGGAGTCTGCAGCTGGGCAATTAAGTTTGGGCTTAAGGCCACGGGGGCTTTCGACCGAGTACCACCAGGCATATTGACCCGAGGGCGGTGAAGGGGCATAGGAACTCATACGCGGCAGAGGGATGCTGTTCCAGCCTTACATCATGTTATTTATAATAAATATATAATAATAAATAAAAAAAACAGTAAGCCATCTAGAATGTAGCTGGTGCCCATGTAAAACGCTCAAAGTTTCACTATGGGTAAACCAGAGACTGAGTCTCTAAAGCTATAGCAGAAGCCGTGATATTTTGGTTGTGTTCCGTACAGGTTTGATCTCTGCACACTCGCGTTCAGTTCCGAGTGCGGATGCCTCTAATGGGAGGGACTTGGAGATTACTTTGTAATTACTTCAAATACCACTATACTTTGTAGCTGTGCAGCAGGCTGATCCGCAGATGGCACTTTTCACCAGACCGGACCCAAAAACATCTACAAGACAAATGCAGGTCCGCGTCCTCCAATGTGCACCAGTGTTAGTTACAAAGCGGATTCAGGGAACCTCTGATTTCAGGCGGTCCTCTGGGAGTCCTGTGCAGTTAAAACAGGCTCTCTGCTGGGTCTTGGAAAGCCAGGTGCGTTTACAATGTCCCCAGAGATTGTGCGGCTTGGGCAGGGTCACAGCGGTGTATTGCAGTCTAAGAGGGGTAACCCTGGCTCCACAGGTTGGGCGGTTTCGGACCTTGCTGTTTGGAAGCTCTGCATAGATCTGGTCTATTACGTGGGTGACACCTCTCGGAGGGAACCACCATGCTAAGTGAAAGTGCCTGAAGCTGTGTTCGGCCCAATGTCCCGCCCCTCTTTCACAGGGTGAAATATTTTCATAAATTGGCAGGTCTGACTACTTTTAACTTACCCTCATTTGATGCTTGAACCATTTGTAAAACAACACAGCCCTCTCTGATAAATTTAACGGATTAAGATGTGATTGTCTATGATGGCGCTTGTATTAAGAATGGGTTTACTATATAATTATATAACATCAGACTACTGTAAAAGAATGTCGTAACACTGGTAATGTTCCTCCTGCCCTATCACTGAAGGGGCGCAAGATAAGTAGTCCCGTTTGGGAACACCGACAGCTAAAGGTGTGCCTGGTTATTTTCGGCCACAGGCAGGCTATGGTCTGATGTCCTACAACTAATGAATACAGCTAAGCTCCTGTTTTATTGCATGTCAGAGGGGAATGCTTATATAAAGGAATCTATCGGGAATGGATAGCAAAAATTATAATAAACTACTTAAAGGCCTGCTTTGGGCCATGAGGGGGTGAGGGGGGGGGGGTATTCTGCTCCTCAGCGGCTGATACATGATTTACTCGATGAGAGCTCCAAGGCAGGGCAGCATCATTAAATGGGGTAGACTGAAGGGTAGGGGCGGAGTCATGCACCTGCAGTTATGTTTTCCCATTCCTCGTCCTCAGCATCCCGGGTCCCGGAGGCCAGTAGGGTTGAGGTGTTTCAGTCATCTCCATTCTGGAAAAGGGTGAAAATAAAATAAAATCACGCAAGCTAGGCACTAGCAGCAGCCTGCTCTTTCCAGCGCAGATTAAGTGGCACTCGCATTGCTAGGGATTTATGAGGGTGCACTTTTGTTAAAGGTTATGCAACCACGCATTTCTCTCTCCCTTACACACAGCACACACAAGACAAGTTACTCCATTGTTTTGAGGGGTACCCAGCAGGGATGCCTGGGGACTTGTGTGAAGTACAAAGGGATTGAGAGGTGCCCAGTGTTCAGGACACTCCAGCATAATACAGGACTGACCTGCCTGCCGCAGACTTCATCACACTAGACGGAGGATAGGTAGGGGATATCTTTCCTCCTTTGTACTCACCTCATAGGTTTTATGTCATTTATGCATGGCATTAAGTTTAAATAAAAATAAGTGCCGGGGCACTCGCAAGTACCCACTCCAGCTGCTGCCTAAGACATTACTATAGCTTTGGGCGACCTGGACCAGACTGAATCGCCATCCTGCTCAAGTGTTAAGGGTATAGGCGATGCTTCAGGGGTTTGGCTGCACAGCGGGAGCAGTGTGCGGGGCAGGCGGGTTTGGCCTCCTGCTGTAAGTCTATAGGGCTGCTGCTTTTCTTTAGCCACATTGCAGGGCCGGAGAACACGTGACCGACCTGGGTACATTGTGATTACAGGACGACTATTTCATTCATGTATGCCTTGATTGCAATAAGAAATTGTATGTAGCAGGGGAGGGACCGAAACATACTTAGCCCCTGCCTTAATAAGTTCCAGTAATACACACTTTTATTACTTGAAACAGGCATTTTAGTTACAGCCTCCTGGATAGCTCAATGTTGGCCTAGAGGCACCAGGGAGCCTCACATCGATAACAGGATAACCAGTGGACTGGCATTTGTATTTACAATATTCTTGCATAGCTGCCAAGGTTTTACAAAGCCATGAGTGACAGGTTACTAATTTTAGTGTAATAATGTGTGCCGTTTTAAGGAATATGGGGGCGGCAGAGTTTGGTAATAAAGGGGGCAGACTTATCGTACTATAGTATTATGTGGCATAGTATGTTTGACATTGTAACAGGGCCGGGACGGGAGGCACAGAGAACTGGTGGACCCCTGACCCTAACTCCCCTCCTTCCCCACAGACTGGCCCATCGAGGGCAGAATGGGGAACACCGCCGGAACAAGACGCGGATTTTGAGGCGGGCGCCTTTAAGTGGGCGTGTGATGACTACGACGAGACCACGCCCCCAGATGATGGAGGAGGCCCTGGATGGATGAAAGGGACGGAAGCTCTGTATGCGGCGTGTGACGTCACCGCGGAGGAGAAAGACGAGACGGAGAAGAGAGACCGGAGGCGCAGCGAGGTGAAGACCGAGAGGACGGGAGAACCGAGAGCGGAGGAGAGCCAGGAGGCCAAGGACCCCGTGAATCGCCGTGCCACACTCCCGAGGGAGGAGTGTGGCTTTCTCAGGTACGGCGGCGTTGGGCGACCTGGGTGGGGAGAAAGAGTGCCCCTGTGTAAATAGTGTAGATACCCCAGTGCGTACCTTTCCTGTGTCCTTTCCGCTTACCTCCAAACCCCCTTACCCTTCCTCCGTTCCTCACAACACTCCCCCCTCGTATGCACGAGCACTTTTTGAGTTGTATCAAGGGTGCTCCCTCACAATCACACGGTCCTGCTTTGGGTAAGACGGTATCAGTTTTGAAACTAACGGCTTCCCTCTGTTGGTCTCCTTTCTCCTTGGGTTCCGGAGACGCTGCACTGTGGAAAAGACGACGTGAAGACACCCCGGCAGCAAGACACCACCACCACGGACAAGCTGGAGTTTGCAAGGGAGAGACTAACGTTTAGAACCAGGCGCACTTTAACAATAAAGCCGAGTTTAAAGAAACATACTGGTCTGCTGCCTGTTCCTGCTACAGCGCCCGTTCCCAGCACAGCGCCCAGCACAGCGCCCGTTCCCAGCCCCCCTCCCACAGACATTCGTACTAGCAGTTAATTACATGTATACAAGTGGCAAAAATTAACTAAAGCAAAAGATACTAGCAGGCCATGTATTTGCATCTACTCTAATAGGGCTGGTTGGAGTGTATTACGTTACTAAGTGCAGCTAGTAGAGTTTTTTCAATCAGCTATTGTTGAATCCCTTTCACCTGCTGTGCGAAAATATATCTGGGCACACAAAAAATTTGGAACCATAGGCAAAGCCTCAGAAGTTTCCACAACAGCAAACCTCGTGCTGCTAGGGGTTTCTTTTTTGATATCTTTATAAACTCATGGGCAGTCGGCAGCATGGTTGGTATTCGCCGTACTGCTCAGTATCTGTCAGTACTTGTAAGGCTTCACAAACACCTGGTTATCTAGTTTTCGGGGCTAACAAAGTTTAACGTGTTATATCATTTGGAGTATGGTTTCTGTCAAAAAAGTGGCGGCTTAGTTTCGTGGTCAGTTTCTTGCATCTAACATTGCTCCGATGCTCGCAGATCCGTTGTTTTATCTTGCGCGTAGTCATGCCGACATAGCGTTGCTGGCAGGGACATGTAATCAGGTACACCACGTTCATGGTGTTACAATTAGTGTGCTCTCTTTGAGTCCATACTTTTCCAGCTTCAAGTGAAAGAGTTTTAGTGGCTTCGGTCAGGTGGCAAACACTGCAGTTGGAGCACGGGTAATGCCCTACGACTCTGGGCATCCCCCAAGCGCCAGTGACTGTTGGTGTAGATTCAAGGGGTTTTATTCTTGGACGGGTGTGCACCAGGGAATCTCTTAGGCTTCGTCCTTTTTTGAAGGAGAATAGGGGTTTCTCCCAATTCTCTCTGTAGGAAGTCAGTATGTTCCAATGCTTGTTGATTGATTTTTTCATAAAGTTTGATAGACTACTGTATGTGGTGACACACGTAAGTGGTATTGAATCAGGGTTGGTGACTTTGTCTTCTAGCAAAGCCTCTCTCGGTTGATTTCTAGCTCTTTTGAAGCCTTTGGTCAGGATAGGTGCTGGATAGCCTCTGTCTTTCAATTTCCCAGTCAGACTTAGGGGCTGTTCTTTAAAGTCTGAAAGGGAGGTGCAGTTGCGCCTCAGCCTGAGATACTGCCCGTAAGGGAGGTTCTCCTTCAACGGGCGGGGGTGGAAACTGCTAAACTCCAGGAGGTTATTTTTCGCAGTGGGCTTATGATGGGTTTTTGTTTTAAGGCCTGTTCCATGCACAGAGATTACCACGTCTAGGAAGACTATCTCCGATCTGCTCTTGGTATTAGTGAACCGCAGATTGCGGTCTAGGGTATTGATCCAAACCAAGAAGTGTTCAAGATCGGTGTCACTCCCAGTCCAAAGTAATAAAATGTCATCTATGTAGCGCTTCCACAGGAGCATAGATGACGAGAAAGGTGTGGTGGTCGGTAGGATGTTTTTTGCCTCAAAATCAGCTACATATAGCCCCGCCACGCTTGGAGCAAAAACACTGCCCATAGAGGTGCCCGAGCATTGGAGGTACAGCCTGTCTTTAAAAGAAAAAAAGTTTTCTTTTCGGGCAATCGTGGCACACTCGATGACAAAGGCTTTGGGTGTTTGGTGATCCCATTCGATGGAATCTAATGATTCTGCCAGGACTCTGATTGTGTCATCCTGGGGGATACTCGTATACAGACTTTCAACGTCCAGAGTAACAAGAGTGACTGAGTTATCAGGAAATGTTACATCCGATAGTAGGCGTAGGAGGCTCTTAGTATCTCTGACGTAGGTTGGGGTCGACTGTACCAAAGGTTTCAGGAAATAGTCACAAAATTGGGATAGGGGCTCAAGGAGAGATCCTATCCCCGAAACAATAGGACGGCCTGGTGGTGGCAGTCTATTTTTGTGCATTTTTGGTAGTGTGTAGAAATATGGTATAACACTATTGGTGTTCCTTAGGAAAGCAGCCTCGTTTCTGGACACTTGTCCTTCTTCCTCAGCTTGTTGGACTAGGGTCGTGATTCTCCTGGTAAGGGCTGCAGTGGGGTCTACTGTTAGTGGGGTATAGTTCCGGGTATCCCCAAGTAGTTGATTGCACGTTCTCTCATAGTCGACAGTGTCTTGAATGACGATGCCCCCGCCTTTATCGGCCGGCTTGATGGTAATCGTGCTGTCATTTTGCAGTTCCTGCAGAGCTTGGTATTCAGCAGTGCTAAAGTTGCCGAAAACTGTGGGGTTTTCACAGGACTCAAGGTCTTTGAATACAGCCTGCTCGAAGGTTGTGATCGCTGCAGGTGTAGTATGCGGAGGGGGGGGGTGAAGGTCGAGCTCGGTCTTAGCCCTGTATCACCGTTCCTTATAGCCTCGTTAGGGTCATCCTTCCCTTCAAAGAAAGCTTTTAGTTTAAGCTTCCTGAAAAAACCAGCAAGTTCACAGTGGAGCTTAAACTTGTCAGGTCTAGCTTTGGGAACAAACCCCAAAGCCTCTTGCCATGGTCAAAACTGCTAGCGGCGGTTTTCTCCTCTCTGCATTTTACTGGCACCTCTGCAGGCACAGTGTCTTGGGTCACGTCATGGTGAAGTTACAACACTACGGGAAGACACACCACAAGCAGGTGTTTGAGAGCTCAAATGTGCAGCACAGAGGTATGTTGGTACGGCCCAAAGCAAGGTGGCATCCTTTTCATTTAACGCTCACAATGCTTGGCAGTTCTGAGCAGCTCAGAGCTGCAGTGCCTGCATGTCCACTGTTAGTAAGGACAGCAGTCACGCAGTCTGTCTCCGGCTAATAGTATATGGGTAAATCAAACAGTGAGGGGGGAAGAGGTAATGGGTGAGGGTGGTGAACGAAAGGACCAGGCAACCAACACAGCAATAAAAACTGAACTAATGCCTGCCTTGCGCCGGTCGCCTTGCAACTGCCTTGTGCCCCGAGAAAGAGCCCCTTCCGGTGACCCTGCCTTGTGCTGGACGCCAGCAGCACTGCATTGAGAGAACCCGGAGAGCAGCACTGGAGTCATTCTTGCACATTCAGCGTTTCCCACTCACTGGTAAGGTTGCTAAATACTGCCATACTGGCCATTTGTTCATGTCGATTTAAGGCTTAAGCATGACAAAATTATCAAAAAAGATTGTCTTCATGAAGCTTATACATTTTACAATGGACTTTGCCTTAATTTATTTTAATTATGAGACAATTATCTTTAACTTCGCAGCTTTCAGAACACTGCAACGTATGCACTGATGAGGGGAAAAATCTCGCCTTTTTGTATGACCCCGGCGCGAGCCAAGAAAATACAATACTGATCTTGCCACTTAGCACCAAGTACGATAATGTGGCGCATCTGTAGCTGCTTCCTGTTGTGTATTTCATGTGAATTGTAACACTGTGAAACGTGACTTGTTAATCCTAAACACTTTGCATACTGAGATTACTCGTTTTCTCTTTTCCTATCAGAATGAATGCACATACAATTTCCACAGTACAAAATGCACCTAGTTATGAAAAGCAGATGTTTTGTGAGCAATAGGTAGTGCTCTGCAGCAGTTTAAAGATCTTTTTCGAGTTTCTCACAGCTCAAAAGGGTATAATTTGTAATATTTATCCATTCCCATGGACTTCATTGCTTGGTTTTGCTCGCGAGGAATTGTCACTCATAGTGGTTGAAATGTCACTCATAATTGCAATGACATTTTAAAAATGTCACATAAAGCAATCTGAAACCTTGGCAGCTATGCAATGAAACAAACCATTTACTGTATAAAGCTTCGTGGTGTTTGTCTGAAAGCTCCTAATGCTGCTTCAGACGAGCTTGTTCGCCAGTAGCACTCAAAGCGAAACTTATGTGACAGGAATTCACTCGTTTCCCGGAATACACTGGTCCTCAAAGGCAAATGCGTACGTTCATAGGCATCCATCCCACTGACTCAGTGTGAAACTGAAAATGTAGGTTTAGGAAGGCCTTTAAGCGGGTCGAGTCATGCTCTTAGCTTTACAGGCAAAAAAACACGGAGTGATTTCGGAATTTAAATCCCCCTTCTGCACTTCTTCTTTGATAATGTATTTTAACCGGATATGTCAGCATAGTTGTTGGAAAATCTGAAACTCACCCCCCCCCCCCTAAAATGAACAACCTGACCACCCCGAGCACAATGTATCACAGACTAAATAAAACGAGACAATAAGGTTCTGTGTATAGACCTTTTAGAGCATACCAATGAAACAAACCATTTACTGTACAAACTTTCTTGGTGTTTGTCTGAAAGCTCCTAATGCTGCTTCAGACGAGCTTGTTCGCCAGTAGCACTCAAAGCGAAACTTATGAGACAGGATTTCACTTGTTTCCCGGAATACACTGGTCGTCAAAAGCAAATGCGTACGTTCATAGGCATCCATCCCACTGACTCAGTGTGAAACTGAAAATGTAGGTTTAGGCAGGCCTTTAAGTGGGTCGAGTCATGCTGATAACTTTACAGGCAAAAAAACACGGAGTGATTTTGGAATTTAAATCCCCCTTCTGTACTGCTTCATTGATAATGTGGGCTGACCGACTCGTCCCTGCAGGGGGCCCTCATAAGAGGGCGGCCCCTTTAGTGCCACAGGATGGCACACTGGACAGCCTAGTGTCCAGAGACCCCTTTGGGGTCCTGCTCATCACTTCCGTCCGGGGTTGGGGATGGGGAGAGGTATAAGTTCTTCCCCACCCACCTGGCGGCCTCTTTGTCCCTCACCCTGATGCCATTGCGGTCGTGCAGGGGACTGCTGCCAGAGATCACAGGTTAGCCAATCACCCTCCCTCCTCCTCTCAGCTGGAGTTACAGCATGCGATGCGGGCCGGGACCAGAAGGGACCATGTCCCAATGTCTTTCGGCGGTACAGGTGGGGTAGGGAGTGGGAGGGGTGACGGAGGGGGATTTAGGAAAGGCGGCAGCCATGCAGGTTGGCCCGGCAGTTGCCGAGGTCTCGGCCTTAAGTGAGGGGGTCTTTTCCTTCCCCAGCACCGCCACCCCAAGTGGGTGGCACGAGAGAGTGGTCCTTAGTCAGGGGCGCCATGTCACATCAAACAGGCCGGGCGAGAAGGATCTATGATGGGCCCAGGTCGTCCCGGGGCTCCCCGCGACAAACCTTGGGTCGCAGGGGACCGCAGCAGATTTTCTGCTCGGGTGGTTTCTTGTTCCGCTGTGCCCGGTGGCGCTAGGGCTTGCCCACGGGGGCCAGGCAGACTCAGATGGGGCCACCAGTGCTCGTGTTACTGGGTCTCGGGTTTGCTTATGGATGACTTGCTTCGCGCTGCGGGGCAAGTGGGTGTCTCCCCGGCTCCCACGTGGTGCCTGGGGTCTGTGGGGGAGGGGCATCGGGAAGTGCACCAGTGCGAGGGCTAATATGTCGGATGCCGGCCTGGTGAAGCTCGCGATTGACTTTCTACCCGCTGAATATAGTAGGTGCTAAGTGTTGTGATCATATTATGGGCATACACTCTTGGGCCCGGGGGTACTGCTGTGCAGGCCCGCGTCGGGTCAACTATGCCATGGGGGGGCAACAGGCCCGTCGGGCTGTGTGTTTGCTCCTTATCTCGCCCCTCCCCCCGCGACGTTGCTGTTATGTTTTGGGTTCATAATCCGCCCCTGGCGTAAGGGGCGTGTAGTGTGGAAGTCATGTGACCGCCTATAATAAAGAAAGGCTCCGCACGCACGTACGCCATTCTGAGACGGGCGCACGGAGAGCCAGCAAGTTATTTCCCGTGTCTGCATCCTTTATTCCTAGGGCCACGTGTCAGGCCTAGTGCCGATTAGCTAAGTTGGTCCAACCTGTCTGAAGGACACAACAATTGGCGACGAGGGTGGCTGCTGGATCCTCGCTGGGTGAGAGTACCTGCCTCCTGCCCCGTGTGGCGGCCGCGAGCCTGTCCCTCGGCTCGTGGTGCTCGTGCCGTGCGGCGGACCCCACCTCCGCGCAAGCGCGCCTGGGAGGATGGCGACGATTCCGCCCATCGAACCCTTTGTGGTGGAGGGTGCGCCCTCAGCGCTCGCTCCCAAATGGAAGGAGTGGGTGGATAGACTACTAGTGTTCTTTGAAGCTACGAAGACGCACAAGGAACAGAAACGGGCCATGGTGTTACATCTCGGCGGCAAGGACATACACTCCATTGCTCGGACCCTCCCGGAGGCGACCCCCAGAACTCATCACACGCTGATTAATGCCCTCAATGCCCATTTTGAGCCCATGGCCAATCAAGATTATGAACGATTTGTGTTTAGACAAGCGCGCCAGCTGCCCGAGGAATCGCTGGACACATATCACACCAGGCTCAAAAGGTTGGCGCTCACGTGTGGGTTTCAAGATACCACTGAGGAAATTCGGGGGCAAATCATACAGGGATGTGCGTCGGCCAAATTAAGGGAACGGATTCTGGAGGAGTCTGGCAAGCCGCTGACGGACATCCTAACTCTTGGCCGCACGAAAGAACTCTCCAAAGCTAGGGCTGCGCACATGGAAGCTGCGTTGCAGGCATCGGTCAAAGTGGAACCGGTCAACAAGATACAGACACACACGCCCACCAAGTGGCCCAAGAGACCGCCCATTCAGGGTGGAGCGTCGGGACAGTCATGTGGGTATTGTGGAGGTCCGCGACACCAGATGGCAGAATGCCCAGCACGGGGCAAGCGGTGTTCGGGATGTGGCCGGCAGAATCACTTTGAAAAGGTGTGCCGATCGAAGAACTTCCGTAAACCACGCCCCGCTGTGCAGGCCATAGTGGAGGGGGAACAGAGTCACAGTGACATGGATGATGACGAAGAAGAAGAACGGTCGGTGCACAAGGTGCACATGATTGGCACCGCTGCCCGCCGCACCAGGCCCCTGCCCCAATGCGCCATACAGGTAGCGGACCAAGATCTTATAGCCGTGGTGGACACGGGCGCATCCATAAACTTGATGAGTGTTTCCCTCTACAGGACCATGACCACGCCTCCAGCACTGCGTCCCACCCCCATCACTGTCTTCGCGTATGGGCAAGACACCCCTCTCGAGATTAGAGGAAAGTTCAAAGCGGTAATCCGCCATGGGAACAAGACGATCAAAACCAATGTCTTCGTGTCAGAAGAAGGCCAAGGCATGCTGCTGAGTTGCAGAGCGGCTGAAGACCTGGGAGTGGTGACATTCGCCTTCGGGGTCCATGAGGAATCTGTCCAACATCTCCTCATGGAGTACCCGGACCTTTTCGAGGGCATTGGAAGTTCAAAGGCCGAGAAATTCATCTGCACATTGACCCAACGGTGCAGCCGGTGGCTCTGCGACACCGCCGCATTGCGTTCCATCTACGGCCGCTGGTGGAAGAAGAACTGCACAAACTGGAAGCGGCAGGCATAATCGAAAAAGTTTCGGGTCCCACCCCATGGGTTTCGCCCATCGTGGTCACCCGGAAACCGAAGCAACCCGGAGCGGTCAGGATATGCGTGGACATGCGCCTCCCGAATGCTGCCATAAAACGGGAGCGCCACATCACGCCCACCATAGATGACCTCATCGGAGAGATGGCAGGTGCCCATTGGTTTTCCAAGCTGGACTTGCGGTCAGGGTACCACCAGTTGGTGTTGGACATGGAGTCGCGCAACATCACTACTTTCTCCACTCACATCGGCCTTCGAAGATACACTCGCCTCAGCTTCGGAATCTCCAGTGCAGCGGAGGTGTTCCAGAATGTCATCCAGGAGCTAATCGCTGGAATACCTGGAGTGATAAATGTCAGTGATGACATAATGATACATGCCCGCACCATCCCGGAGCACAATCAAAGGCTGGCCCAAGTGTTTCGGAGACTCAAAGACGCAGGACTAACGCTCCACCGAGAAAAGTGTGAATTCCTGCGGGACCGGCTAGGGTTTTTTGGTTACGTCTTCTCAGCCGAGGGTGTCAACCCGGACCCGGATAAGGTGAAGGACATTAAAGATGCGCCACCCCCGCAGACCGTTACTGAAGTCCGGAGTTTCCTGGGCATGGTCAACTATTGTGGCCGGTTCATCAGAGACTTGGCTAACCTCACGCTCCCCCTGCGGGACCTCACCAAAGACTCCACTCCCTGGCACTGGGGGCCTGAGCAAGAGAAAGCTTTCCGAGACATCAAAGAGTCTCTGTCCAACAACACCACTCTCGCTTTCTTTGATCCCCGCAACTTCACGCTTATTGCTGTGGATGCGGGGCCTGCTGGACTGGGAGCGGTTCTCATGCAAAGGAAGAGAGACGACATCGACTGGACGCCTGTTGCTTTTGCGAGCAGATCTCTCACGGACACGGAACAGAGGTACTCGCAGATTGAGAAGGAAGCGATTGCCATTCATTGGGGGTGCCGACATTTTCACCTCTACATATATGGCAAGCCATTCACTGTGGTGACCGATCACAAACCCCTGCTGTCCCTGTTTGCG
Organism: Lissotriton helveticus; assembly: GCF_964261635.1. NCBI lineage: Eukaryota > Metazoa > Chordata > Amphibia > Caudata > Salamandridae > Lissotriton > Lissotriton helveticus. The sequence goes on from NC_136072.1 coordinate 706,253,057, forward strand.
GGAACCTCATCCAAACCCCCGCCTCGCATAGAAAAGTGGCTGCTTCAACTGCAGGAGTACAACTGTACAATCGAGTATCAGCCCGGAGCCAAGAACCCGGCAGATTATCTGTCCCGACATCCCAGACCAGCCACGGCTGAGGAGATGGAGGAAGCTGAAGAAACAGAGGCCTATGTCAGGTGGGTGGTGGCGCGATCTTGCCCTCGTCCCATCTCTCTTAGCGACATTGTGAGTGTCACAGCGCAGGACGCCTGCCTCCAGAGGGCCAAAGAACTTGTTCACACGACTAACTGGAATCGGGCCAAGGAGGGGTGGAAGATGCTCACGCCCGAAGCTCAGAAAATAATGGAGAGTCTGTACCATGTCCGAGAGGAACTCAATGAAGATGAGGCCGGATGCCTTCTGCGGGGGCATCGCTTGGTGATACCCTCAGCCCTCACTGATCAAGTCATACAGTTAGCGCACGTAGGTCACCAAGGCATGGTTAAGACCAAGGCACGCTTACGGACAAAGGTGTGGTTTCCTCTGATGGATGACATGGTGGAGCAGGTGGTGAGGGCATGCGCTGCGTGTCAGGTGACGGGGGAAGCTCCTCGGGAAGCCCCGATTGCCGTGGAACCTCGTCCACAACAGCCATGGGACAAGGTCAGCATGGACTTTGGCAGCCTCCCGGATGGGAACTACACGCTGGTCATGATTGATGACCATTCCAAGTATCCGGAAGTGGAAATAATAGCCAGCACCAGCGCAGAGTGTGTGATCCCGAAGGTAGAGAAGATTATTGCCACCCATGGAGCTATGTGCGAAATCCGCACAGACAATGGACCCCCATTTCAAGGACAGGAACTGGCCACCTATCTGTCATCTCTGGGCATTCGGCATCGACGCATCACTCCCCGATGGCCACAAGCGAATGGGGAAGCGGAACGCTTCATGAGGACCCTTAATAAAGTGATTCGCATTGCTCATGACAAAGGACAGTCCGTGGAGATGGCCATTTTCACGTTTCTTCGCAGCTACCGACAAACCCCCCATTCAACTACCGGGATAGCCCCGGCGCATCTCCTGATGGGACGGATTGTACCTGATTCCATTCCTCACCACCCTCAATGGGCCCCTGCCCCCGTGAATGAAGAAATAATTGCCCGCAAGCGAGAGACTGCATTTGCTAAAATCAGCCACAAGAGAAGAGCCATGGTGACACAATTCAGTAGAGGAGATGTGGTGCTTCTCCGTAACAGGGTGACGAGCGGAAAGTTTCGTTTGAATTATGAGAGAAGACCCTGGCGAGTGGTTGGTGTTAAAGGAACACGCATCACTGTGGTCCGCGGAAGGGAGACTGTAACCAGGAATGTGTCGCACTTAAACATTTCCATGGGGGTTTGAGCGCCTCGGATTCACCACCTCTGGTAACAGAAACTGAAACTGCCCAGGACTTGCCAGGCAGGGAGCCGACGCCCAGTCTCGAGATCACACAGAGTAGCACTCCGAGGGCGGTGATCAAGGAAACAGAAGGCGGTGCGGAGGCCCAGGAAGGGGTGTCAGATCCGGAGGAGCCCGACATGGAGGCGCCTGAGACCGGCTCCGCCCCAGAGACAGACTGTTCAAGCCAGAGGGGCGTGGATCAAAGGCTGAGACGTAACCAGACGCCTTCCTGTCGACTACGCGATTATCTCACGTAAGACTGTTCTATGTATCAGAGTTAAATACAATGTTCCGTAATGTGTCCTACGGGTTGGGAGCAGTTTTTGAAAGTGAACTTGAAGTCTATGAAGATTAGTACAATAGACTACCCCTCAAGACGGAAGGGTGCAGCTGTCTGAGAATTATTGTTTTGAGTTTTTCTTGTTTTAGGAGGAATGTTATGTTTTGGGTTCATAATCCGCCCCTGGCGTAAGGGGCGTGTAGTGTGGAAGTCATGTGACCGCCTATAATAAAGAAAGGCTCCGCACGCACGTACGCCATTCTGAGACGGGCGCACGGAGAGCCAGCAAGTTATTTCCCGTGTCTGCATCCTTTATTCCTAGGGCCACGTGTCAGGCCTAGTGCCGATTAGCTAAGTTGGTCCAACCTGTCTGAAGGACACAACAGTTGCCTATCTCACTACGGGGGTGTGGGGAGGAGGTGGCTCTCCGGTTGCGGGCCTGGTGGGAGCTGAACTATGCGGTCACCATGAAGCGCACCCACCTTCCTGCTGGGCTGTGGATGGGGAGGGCCGCGAGCGATGCATCCTCCCCCTGCTCCTTGTCCGGTTCGGCTCTCGGTGTGTGAGGGCGTGGGCACACACAAGCATCCCTGAGTTTGCGACGCTGTGCACGCTGCAGCAAGCATGAAGCCCCCCATATCAGCTTGCAGAGTTTTATAACATTAGGGGGAGTCAGGTTGTCTGCAGGGGGGCCGTGGCAGGCTGTCGAATCTTCCGCCTCCTGAGAGGAATAGAGAGCAGTGAATCAGCCCTAATGGAAGGAACGCAATGCCGGCCTTGGGAGGACCGGGACTCTGATCTCTCCGAGGCGGAGCATCCATCTACCAGCCCCCTCTCCTCACCCCCCGTCTCCCAGCCTGGGTTAGTACCAGGGGTGGACGGACCAGCTATGGCTGTGGCCTGCGTGGGGGGTGGAAGGTTTTGAGCAGCTCTCGGCATCTGGCATCGCAGGTAATGGAGTTAGAGGCTCTCCTGTGTTATAGGGGTTACGGGGTCCCTGCCACACAGTAGAGGTGCCCATCCTCCCCCTCTGCTGCACCACTTTTGAGGCTGGGGTGGCGCCAGGACCCCGGCCCGCACGGGCATGCTGCTGGGAAGCCGAGCGGGTCCTAGGTGCTGGATTAGGGCTCCAGTCTCTACGGAGGCATGTGGTCTCACTGCTGCCGGTCCACTTCGCTCTGGCACACCGCTGTGCTCCCTGGTCTGGCGACTCCGTGTTAGGCGGAGACAGGTTCTCTCTCCCCTCATCCCTCCTTCCCTCTTTGGTCTTGGCTTCAGTCCCTCTGCCAGGAGCTCAGTTCGCGGGGAGTTGGGGGAGAGGGTGCGGATGGGTGCCTGGCCCCTAGAGTGGGCTGGTGCCCACGCTCTTATGCATAGGGGACTTTGCATTGGGGGGATTATGAGTGTGGTTAAGGAAGCTGTTAGGGTTTTTTTGGCTCCCGGGTCTCAGGCTAACTTGCCCCATCTCCTCTCAAAGGGCTGGCCTGCTCCCGTTTGGCCCTCAGTTTTCGGCATCACCGTCTTTCAGTGACCATGGTACGACCATGGTCACTTGTCCTTCAAGGGGGCCGGACCGCAGGCCCGGCACAGCTCTCTGTGGCGCAGGGAGTCTGCAGCTGGGCAATTAAGTATGGGCTTGAGGCCACGGGGGCCTTCGACCGAGTACCACCAGGGATATCGACCCGAGGGCGGTGAAGGGGCATAGGAGCCCATACGCGGCAGAGGGATGCTGTTCGAGCCTTACATCATGTTATTTATAATAAATAAATAATAATACATTTTAAAAAAGTAAGCCCTCTAGAATGTAGCTGGTGCCCATGTAAAACGCTCAAAGTTTCACTATGGGTAAGCCAGAGACTGAGTCTCTAAAGCTATAGCAGAAGCCGTGATATTTTGGTTGTGTTCCGTACAGGTTTGATCTCTGCACACTCTCGTTCAGTTCCGAGTGCGGATGCCTCTAATGAGAGGGACTTGGAGCTTACTTTGTAATTACTTCAAATACCACTATTCTTTGTAGCAGTGCAGCAGGTTGATCCGCAGGGGGCACTTTTCACCAGACCGGACACAAAAACATCTACAAGACAAATGCAGGTCCGCGTCCTCCAATGTGCACCAGTGTTAGTTACAAAGCAGATTCAGGGAACCTCTGATTTCAGGCGGTCCTCTGGGAGTCCTGTGCAGTTAAAACAGGCTCCCTGCTGGGTCTTGGAAAGCCAGGTGCGTTTACAATGTCCCCAGAGATTGTGCGGCTTGGGCAGGGTCACAGCGGTGTATTGCAGTCTAAGAGGGGTAACCCTGGCTCCACAGGTTGGGCGGTTTCGGACCTTGCTGTTTGGAAGCTCTGCATAGATCTTGTCTATTACGTGGGTGATTCCTCTCGGAGGGAACCACCGTGCTAAGTGAAAGTGCCTGAAGCTGTGTTCGGCCCAATGTCCCGCCACTCTTTCACAGGGTGAAATATTTTCATAAATTGGCAGGTCTGACTACTTTTAACTTACCCTCATTTGATGCTTGAACCATTTGTAAAACAACACAGCCCTCTCTGATAAATTTAACGGATTAAGATATGATTGTCTATGATGGCGCTTGTATTAAGAATGGGTTTACTATATAATTATACAACATCAGACTACTGTAAAAGAATGTCGTAACACTGGTAATGTTCGTCCTGCCCTATCACTAAAGGGGCGCAAGATAAGTAGTCCCGTTGGGGAACACCAACAGCTAAAGGTGTGCCTGGTTATTTTCAGCCATAGTCAGGCTATGGTCTGATGTCCTACAACTAATTAATACAGCTAAGCTCCTGTTTTATTGCATGTCAGAGGGGAATGCTTATATAAACGAATCTATCGGGAATGGATAGCAAAAATTATAATAAACTACTTAAAGGCCTGCTTTGGGCCATGGGGGGGGGGGGGGTATTCTGCTCCTCAGCGGCTGATACATGATTTACTCTATGAGAGCTCCAAGGCAGGGCAGCATCTTTAAATGGGGTAGACTGAAGGGTAGGGGCGGAGTCATGCACCTGCAGTTATGTTTTCCCATTCCTCGTCCTCAGCATCCCGGGTCCCGGAGGCCAGTAGGGTTGAGGTGTTTCAGTCATCTCCGTTCTGGAAAAGGGTGAAAATAAAATAAAATCACGAAAGCTAGGCACTAGCAGCAGCCTGCTCTTTCCAGGGCAGATTAAGTGGCACTCGCATTGCTAGGGATTTATGAGGGTGCACTTTTGTTAAAGGTTATGCATTCACGCATTTCTCTCTCCCTTACACACAGCACACACAGGACAAGTTACTCCATTGTTTTGAGGGGTACCCAGCAGGGATGCCTGAGGACTTGTGTGAAGTACAAAGGGATTGAGAGGTGCCCAGTGTTCAGGACACTCCAGCATTATACAGGACTGGCCTGTCTGCCGCAGACTTCATCACACTAGAGGGAGGATAGGTAGGGGATATCTTTCCTCCTTTGTACTCACCTCATAGGTTTTATGTCATTTATGCATGGCATTAAGTTTAAATAAAATGAAGTGCCGGGGCACACGCAGGTGCCCACTCCAGCTGCTGCCTAAGACATTACTATAGCCTTGGGGGACCTGGACCAGACTCAATCGCCACCCTGCTCAAGTGTTAATGGTATAGGTGATGCTTCTGGGGTTTGGCTGCACAGCGGGAGCAGTGTGCGGGGCAGGCGGGTTGGCCTGCTGCTGTAAGTCCATAGGGCTGCTGCTTTTCTTTAGCCACACTGCAGGGCCGGAGAACACGTGACCGACCTGGGTACATTGTGATTACAGGACGACTATTTCATTCATGTATGCCTTGATTGCAATAAGAAATTGTATGTAGCAGGGGAGGGACCGAAACATACTTCACCCCTGCCTTAATAATTTCCAGCAATACACACTTTTATTACTTGAAACAGGCATTTTAGTTACAGCCTCCTGGATAGCTCAATGTTGGCCTAGAGGCACCAGGGAGCCTCACAACGATAACAGGATAACCAGTGTACTGGGATTTGTATTTACAATATCCTTGCATAGCGGCCAAGGTTTTACAAAGCCATGAGTGACATGTTCCTAATTTCAGTGTAATAATGTGTACCGTTTTAAGGAATATGGGGGCGGCAGAGTTTGGTAATAAAGGGGGTGAAATTATCGTACTATAGTATTATGTGGTATAGTATGTTTGACATTTGTACTAGCTGTTAATTACATGTATACAAGTGGGCAAAAATTAACTCAAGCATATGATACTAACAGGCCATGTATTTGCATCTACTCTAATAGGGCTGATTGGAGTGTATTACGTTACGAAGTGCAGCTAGTAGAGTTGTTTTAATCAGCTATTGTTGAATCCCTTTCAACTGCTGTGCGAAAATATATCTGGGCACACTAAAAATTGTGAACCAGAGGCAAAGCCTCAGAAGTTTCCACAACAGCAAACCTCGTGCTGCTAGGGGTTTCTAATTTTGATATCTTCATAAATTCATGGGCAGACGGCAGCACGGTTGGTATTCGCCGTACTTCTCAGTACCTGTCAGTACTTCTAAGGCTTCACAAACACCTGGTTATCTAGTTTTCGGGGCTAACACAGTTTAATGTGTTGATAAAAGAAAAAAGAGAAAAATAAAATTGAAAGCGGACTTATGGCAGCAGTCCAAAATATAAGGAAACATTGGATAACACCAAGATCAGAACGATAATGAGGTCAAAAACACGAGGAACAACTCTCACTAAATGGTCATAGTGATTTGTGCGAAATCTTAGAGCGGCGTGCATAATCAGAAAACGCATGCACTAAAAGTATAAGAGAAGTGATACGGTAACTGATTTAGGACAATATATACAAGAAACCTCGGTGACATGTAAGGATTATGACATATCATGTGTCAAAAAAAACGCAATCCGAAAATAATAATTTGTTTTTTATTATTTTCGGATTGCGTTTTTTTTGCCATAAGTCCGCTTTCAATTTTATTTTTCTCTTTTTTCTTTTATCACAATATGTCTTACAGCCCTGATGAGTCACAGGTTGTACCCTGATGACGAAACACGTGTCGGCTGGCGTTTGCTATAAAAACAAGACTAAGAAATAAAGAATCTACACTGAACCAATACAACTGACCATTGAATGATTTTCATGTTCCTCTTTGTCTTTTGAATTTTGTATCACTGAATACGACTGTACCATACGTGTGCACGGTACCTGTTGTTCATTGTTTTCAAGTGTTCAGACGCTTCTAGGTCTGCTCACCTTTGAGAGGCTCTTAGGTTTCCCTCTATACTGTATGCACCGTTCCAACCTATTCTAACTCTATTCATCACCATCAATTCTGTCAGCACTGTATGAGCGCCTTACACTGTATGACCGAAACCTATAGCTGAACGCTCATCAAAGTTTAATGTGTTATTAGAAAGAAAGCAAGTGGTCAGGTCAGAATCATTATGGCCCCCGGTGGGGGCCTAATGATGAATTGGTTATTTGCGGAAAATGTATTGTGTTGGTCCATGCAACATACGTAACCAGTATATTAGACCAAAAGAGGACCTAATAAATGAGTAGTGGCAGGTGTCACAGATACTATTTTGCAGTAATAACAGTGAGCGGCTGCTGTGTTAGGCTGCTTAACTCTGCGCTTTAAGGACTGCACGCTTCTGCGCTACTGCGGTGATTTTAATACTGCTACTATAGCGCTTGCATTTCTCTTCGTGTATATTTTAAATTCAAATTGCTTCTACCTTGTTTGCCTTAGCGCTACTCTTGGCCCCTCACTTGCACGTTAAAATTACCTAAGCACCGCTGTTTTGCGGGCCCGGTTCTGGGGTGGTGAGGGAGCGCCATATTTGTGTAGTAACTGAAGCCTGACGCCGCCATATTGGTGCGGGTCGTGGCGCCTGTTTCTGTTCACTTCCGCCGGCCTACTTAAGGCGGAACCTGACCGACGAATCCTCCTGGCAATAGGTGCCTAAAGGTTAGGCTGCTTAACTCTGCGCTTTAAGGACTGCGCGCTTCTGCGCTACTGCGGTGATTTTAATACTGCTACTATAGCGCTTGCATTTCTCTTCGTGTATATTTTTAATTCAAATTGCTTCTACCTTGTTTGCCTTAGCGCTACTCTTGGCCCCTCACTTGCACGTTAAAATTACCTAAACACCGCTGTTTTGCGGGCCCGGTTCTGGGGTGGTGAGGGAGCGCCATATTTGTGTAGTAACTGAAGCCTGACGCCGCCATATTGGTGCGGGTCGTGGCGTCTGTTTCTGTTCACTTCCGCCGGCCTACTTAAGGCGGAACCTGACCGACGAATCCTCCTGGCAATAGGTGCCTAAAGGTCAGGCTGCTTAACTCTGCGCTTTAAGGACTGCGCGCTTCTGCGCTACTGCGGTGATTTTAATACTGCTACTATAGCGCTTGCATTTCTCTTCGTGTATATTTTAAATTCAAATTGCTTCTACCTTGTTTGCCTTAGCGCTACTCTTGGCCCCTCACTTGCACGTTAAAATTACCTAAGCACCGCTGTTTTGCGGGCCCGGTTCTGGGGTGGTGAGGGAGCGCCATATTTGTGTAGTAACTGAAGCCTGACGCCGCCATATTGGTGCGGGTCGTGGCGCCTGTTTCTGTTCACTTCTGCCGGCCTACTTAAAGCTCCACCTTTATCAACGCGCAGCGGTGACGCGCAGGGTGGCGCCTTTCTCTGTGCCTGAGTCGTGCCAGAGTCCTGCCCGTCTGCGCCCGTCAGCGTTCCGGCAGCAGACTGGGCAGGACGGCTGGCTGGCTTTCTCTGTTGGTTGATGCCCTATTTTTCACGGCTCTAGCCATGTCTCTTTCTTACTCGTCAGAGACCCTCTTAAATCTCCGCCCTCCGGTAAGTCGTTGCCACTATGTCTTTCCTGGTTGCCGTGCCCTTAGAAAAGGTTGCACTGAATGCGGATGGCGTTTTCCCATACTTAATAAGCCGAAACTGATCCACCAACCTACTACTACCACTTGTCTACTTCTTAACACACGTTCCCTAGGCTGTCATGCGCTGGATATTTGGAATTTGCTCGATAACTCTAATATATCCTGCCTCTTTCTTACAGAAACTTGGCTTAGTGACACCTCTGCCCCTGATTTAGTCAACGCCATCCCACCTAATTATTCCATCATTAGGAGGGACAGAACTTCTGGGCGCGGGGGTGGTGTCGCTATTATAGTCAACAACCAGCTGCACTACACTACCTTCCCGATAGACAATCTTCCGGATTCTGAGGCCCTTGGCTTTACACTCCATTTGTCTCCCCATCAGGCATGTACCGGCATTCTCGTATATAGATCTCCTGGTCCCATAGGCTCTTTCCTGGATGAATTACAGGTTGCTCTCTCAGTCCCATGTCTTAAATCGTCCCATGTCGTACTTTTGGGCGACCTAAATATACACATGGATGAGGCCACAAATCCGGACACTATGAAACTCATGGATGTCACAACAGCATTAGGTCTTACACCTTTCATTCATGATCCTACGCACAATAAGGGCCATATTCTGGACCAAGTTTTTTCTACCATCTCTATTAATGTTTCCGTTCCACAGCCAGTTCTATGGTCGGATCATTACTTAATTTCCTTCTTCCTATTAAGCACTCCTCCCCCCAGATCAAATCCCACTATCTCTGCTAAACGATTTTTCAGGCCTTTTCATCTGCTCTCACACGAGATGTTACTACAGGCCATGTCAAGTTCACCCTGCACCCTGTCAGGCAATGTGGAAACTGATCTAGCTCATTTTACTGAATGGCTCACGACCAGACTGTCGGATCTCGTGCCCGAGAAAGCCGTTAAATCCGGAAATAGACGACCCTCCGCCTCTTGGTTCACCTCTCAGCTTAGAGAAGCCCGTCAAAACTGCAAGAGAGCAGAAAGAGCCTGGAGGAAAGACTACAATCCCCATGAGAAAGAAAAATTTAAAAACCTAACCAGATCCTACCACAAGATGATTTGGAGTGGGAAAAAATCCTATCTTGAACGTCGGATAGACGAATCAGAAAACTCCTGTAAGGAAATCTTTAAAATTGTTAAGGATTTTACTTCTCCGTCCTTAGGCATCCCGGCTCAGTCCCACTCTGAACCCTGGCTGATTGAACTGGCACAGTATTTTGTCAATAAGATCACAGCTATCCAAGCCTCTCTTGCTATTTACTCAAAACAGCCTCAGGTTGCTTCTCTTGGGGTCCTTTCCTCTTCACAACCTACTCTTTGGGAATTCCCTCAGTTGAGCCTCGCTGCCTCATTAGTCCATTTGACAGGATTGAAGTCGGGCTCTCCTCTAGATCCCTGCCCGGTTTCTTGTCTTAATAAAATAGCCCCTGTGCTAAATGGACCCATCAATTCCATTATTAATTCTTCACTGTCTTCTGGTACAGTCCCCCAGGCTTGGAAGAGTGCTCTCATCCTTCCTCTCATAAAAAAACCAGCTTTGGATCCCATCGTACATGCCAACTACAGGCCTATCTCTCTCCTCCCTGCTTTAGCGAAGGTGGCGGAAAGTCATGTGCACAGGTCGATCTCTGATTTCATCGAGAATAATAATCTGTTGCACAATACTCAATCTGGGTTTCGTGCGAATTACAGCACAGAGACCGCGCTACTTGAAGTCACCACCGCCATCAGAGAGGTCTTGGATATCGGAGGTAAGGCCATGTTGGTTATGTTGGACTTGTCGGCGGCGTTCGACACCGTTCCCCATGATACCCTCCTAATTCGACTCTGGGATTGTGGTCTTCGGGGGACGGTGTGGAACTGGCTTAAATCTTTTCTTGCCAGCCGTCGACAAACGATCTGGGCGCCACCTCACTCCGCAGCTATGGCACCTCTGGAAGTGGGGGTTCCTCAGGGGTCTATTCTTAGCCCCCTGCTTTTTAACATCTTCCTGGCCCCCCTTGCAGAGGTTGCGGAGTCGTTTGGCGCTCAGATCGTGTCCTATGCTGACGACACCCAGCTCTTGTTCACATATGACAAGAATGAGGTGTTCGATGGGATCCGCATCAGAGGCTGCCTTGAAGCAGTCTTTGATTGGTTCAAACGACACGGCTTAAAATGCAACTCCGATAAATCGGAGTTGCTTTTTTTTGGGTGTGTCTCTGAGCCAAACTGGAAAAGTTGGTGGCCACAAGACCTGTTTCCACCTGCAAACGCAAGTTCCAAGGCTAAAAATCTAGGCATCCTTGTTGATAATGAGTTAACCTTCGGGCCCCAAATAGCCTGTCTTTCGGGGAAATGCTTCGGGATCCTCCGTATGCTTAGGAAATTTCTCCCCTTGATTTCGTTTAATCATCGAAGGGTCATTGTCCAAGCACTTGTTGGGTCGCGTTTAGACTACGCAAATGCCCTCTATCTAGGACTCCCCAAATATCTTGTGAGGAGACTTCAAGTAGTCCAAAATTCAGCTGCCAGGGCTATTTATGGACTCCCTAGACGAGCCAGTGCCTCTGACTTGTTAAAAGAACTGCACTGGCTTTCCATAGCCAAGAGGGTTCTTTTCAAAAGCCTGACGCTGACCTACAAGGCCCTTCATGACTCTGGTCCTAGGTACATTAGGAAACGTCTTGTTCTGTACAAACCGAACAGAGCCTTGCGATCTGCCTCCTTGTCCAAAATGGTCGTTCGGTCCATTAAGCGGACTAGACAAGGGGGGCGCTCTTTTCATTACCTGGCCCCGTGCGCTTGGAATGAGCTTCCCATTTCTCTCAGACAGGCCCCTAATCTGATGTCTTTTAGAAAGGCCTTGAAAACCTGGCTTTTTTCCAGTTAATTTCATTGCTCCTTTATGTTCTGCAGTTATGTCTCCTCGCCCTAAAGGACTTCTTCGCCAAAGCGCCGGGACACTCCTACTGGAGTAGCCGTTGCGCTATAGAAGAATCCGATAACATAACATAACATAACACTGTGTTCCAATGTTTGAAAACACAAGTCACTATCCCTGGATATTGATGCTTACCGGCATACAGTAATGTTTTGAACTGCAGGGGGAAGAACTCAATCAACTTTCACCCTCCTAATAGAGTCACAGTGACACACACTTTACAGTTGAACTACACAGGTGCTTGAACTAAGAACCGATGGATTTAACTTTGCCCGCATTAACTTAAGTTATATAACAATGTCACCGTTTCCTTAGACCCAGGGCCTCTGGCATTATGGAGAGGCAGCAGCAAGTTGCTCAAACTTTGGGGCCTGCAGTAGCCTCTCATATACCTCCTCCATTCTGGCCCACACGTAGTCCATTCGGCTATGACTCCATTGCTGGTCTGGCTGATACAACAAAGCCTTTATTGGTATAATCTCTTTTGATTTAACGGTATGTTTTAATTTCTGTTGCCCGGAATAACTGTTGCAGAAAACCAAACACTGTTTTAATATCTTTATGTTATGGCAATCCACCTCCTGTTATATCACACAAGGGGGAGGGCCCCTTACATTTTCCCTGTCTAGTTCGTTGCGGGGCACGCACTTGTCAAATTTGTACCTTGTTTAACCCCGCAAGCTGAGGAAGTCAAGTCTGGACTTCCGGAAGTGCGGCATTGACCCGCCACTGCTACTTTCAGCTGCAAGTCACCTGTGCTCAATCTGAGAGGGTGTTTTTTTCTGGTGCGTGGCACCATCTCTCAAATGTCACCACTGGCGCCTCTGACAATCAACCACTAAGTGGCACTGTCTGGCTTTCAGAGAGGACCATTACAACAGGCACTTAAGCCTCATTGGGTCCAACGAGTGCCAGGCAAATGGGTACGACTTGTACAAGAGATAAACATGAGTAGTTACTCAACACGGGGTGTTAGAAGGGATGTTGCCTAAGCAGAACTCAAACTGGCCTTAAACGCATGATGGAGACAATTAGTGACATGCCTAAAGAGGTAAATCTGGTGTTAAAGGGATGGTATGCCAAGGGAGATAGCTTAAATATTTCACGGAATCCCCTTATTCCAACATGCCTAAAGTAAGGAAGGAATGCCCGAGTGATTGGTTGGACCTGTGTTAGTTTTTATTAAACACACCTAGTACTGCGAATTAGCAACATTTGAACTCATATCAATGGTACTTCCAGGACAAATCTCCTTCAATACACACACCGCCAGACAGGGCTGAGCTCCCCTGGAGCAAAGGGAAGCTAAACACCATATTGGCATTACGCCAAGGTTAGGAAACAAGAAAGATGGTGATGGAGTCGGGAGCAGTGAATCTTGGTCTGCTAGCACAGGCAGGCAATTTCCACAGGGGCTTAGCTAAGCTTGTGGCCAGGCAGTGGTCTTGTCCAACTAATGTGATAATGTTAAGGGTTGCGAGCATGCACCAAGAGATGGATCCTCGAGACCATCCAGTACAGACAAAAACACCCGCCCTATAGCCAGGGAGGCAGGCATTTGCGTAGTGCCAGCTAACTACGGGGTTGAAGGTGCAATAAGCTGAGGGGAAAATGGGATCGGAGCACAATTTGGCTACAATGATTAAAGAAGGATTGTTTTGGCGTTCCCACTGCTCAAGAAGGGACAAGTATTCGTTCATGTTGTTCCCCCTCTTACACAGCAGGTACACAAGGACACCCGTGCTTAATGTCTCATATCCCAGGACAGGATAGTTACCAAGGGGGGGAATGACCATGGACATGCCTTGTCAGGACTGGGATAGCCACCACACTAACTGGAGCCACTAAGGAAGATTAATGTTGGAAACGCAGACTGGGGTGTGCTGGGCCCAAACCTCCTCTCCAAAGCTGCAGGGGGTATCAGGCTATCAGGTGTCTTTGAGGGACGGCCAAGGGCATTAAAAAGGCCGTAGTGCGTGACACAGCATTTGCAGGGATGCAGAAGAGTCCCAGCGGATCCACCAAAAGGACTACATCGTGGATCACAGGTGGGTAACAGGGACCAGGCATCTGTGACCGGTCGAAGGTTCAGCAAGTAGGGTAGGATGCGTAAGTTGGCACTTCACGTAAGGGTGCAGTGTCTAATAAACAGGCACCATACACTTATTCCCTCACACATGTTGGGACACCATTTTATGTTCGCCAGGGATCAGTCCAAAAGAACTGTGAAATTGTCTGGTCGATGGGACAAAGTAATGCACCCTAGAAGAAGACCACAAGGTGCAAATTAGCAACCAGTTGGTTATACAGGTGAACTTTAGTGGTCTGAATTTACCCCTGGCAGCCGTGGCATGGAGTTCGGTCGGGGGAGGCGAGGGAGCCTGCGTCCAGGAGGTTCATCTGCACTATGCGTAAATTCACAGAGCAGAAGCGATTTGGCTTCATTAGACATGGGTGCTACACGTCAAATTCACAGGGTGTTTTGAGGATGATGGGTGCACGTTTTGCCAGCAGAGAGCAGCAGAGAGCAAAAATGCCGGATCGCCAGAGGCCATACTCCAATCCTGCTGCCGTGAGCTAGCCGTTAGCCGCCACGCCAAGCCAAGCCAAGCACGCCTGCACCCGATTAAGGAGGGGATCAGACGAAGAGGGGGCTGCAGGGAGACCAACGCGTCACCCCATCTGACCCTCTGTGGTTACGGCCACTGTTGCAGTTGCGGTTTTGGTTCCGGGCTGTTCCTGCCGTCAGCTGTTCTTGCCGTTAGGTGAGCAGCAGCAGGGGCTCCGGTCCAGGCTCCAGGCTCCGGTTCAGCTGGGTGAGGTGAAGCGGTCGGCAGGACACGCAGGACACGCAGGAGGCTGAGCGTGAGTGCGCAAATCAGCTGCAGCAGGAGACAGGACCCATAGAGCCACGGGAGGCTGTGAATCACTCCGAGTTGCATGGAGTTCAGTCGAGGGAGGCGAGGGAGCCTGCGCCCAGGAGGTTCATCTGCACTATGCGTAAATTCACTGAGCAGAAGCGATTTGGCTTCATTAGACATGGGTGCTACACGTCAAATTCACAGGGTGTTTTGAGGACGATGGGGTAGATCTGTCCAGTATAAGCATAGACCTGTTCTTGCTGGATAAGGGAGAGGCCCTAGAAATAGCAGGATTTAAGTGGAATGCCGGCCTTGGTGGGGGGCCCTGGCTGCGACGGTTGCCACACCCAAGGCTGTGGCGGAGTTACAGGGCGATCCAGAGGCGGAAAGGTACTCAGGGGTACTTCAGGAGCACAAACGGTGCTGAGGCCTAATATCCCCAGGAAGTCTTTGTGGTGGACCCTGAGGTGCGATGGCGCCCCGTCCGTCCTACGGGCGGTTGAAAACCTGTACAACCGGGGGTCACTTGAACACTCCGCCCCTCGTAGGGGGGGGGCGTGAGTAAGGAGGTGGACCGACGGTTCACCGGAAGTGGGAGGGGCTATTCCCTCACCACAACCGCTAAGTACCAATTGGCTAAGGCAATGATGCAAGTTGGCCCATCAGGTGGTAGGCCGCGAGGGGCGGCTTGCCTTTGGATCACCTCTAAGATAACCCACCATGTTGGCATATTTGGTATGCTAATAAACCTGCAACAACTTTCTCCACCAAAAGTTGTCTTGTCTGATTATTTATGTTACCTGTATGTTGCTGTGTGAGGGCTGGTGAGTGTGGCCGATATTGGCACTATGTGGGCTGACTGACTCATCCCCGCAGGGGGCCCTCATATGAGAGCGGCCCCTTAAGTGCCACAGGATGGCACACTGGACTGCCTAGTGTCCAGAGACCCCTTTGGGGTCCCGCTCGTCACTTCCGGCCGGGGTGGGGGACGGGGAGAGGTATAAGTTCCTCCCCTGCCCACCTGGTGGTCTCTTTGTCCCTCACCCTGACGCCCCCACCTAAAATTGACAACCTGAGCACCCCGAGCACAATGTATCACAGACTAAATGAAACGAGACAATAAGGTACTGTGTATAGACCTTTTAGATCATACCAATGACAGTCCTGCCAAGTATCACGCATCAGACGTGACTCTAACGCATTTCAGTGTGATGATCCGCCTCACCGCACTGAAATGCATTGTCACGCATTTGCATAATGTTTGAGCGTCATGGAAGTGCTGCCTAAAACGGTGATATTATAAGTGTGGCAGCTAGCAGCGCGGCGCTGCTCCTGCAGGCTTGGTGATATAGCTGGGCTTAGGCTGCTGCTAGGCAGCTTACTGGCTGCTACACTGTATCTTAAATGTCCGCTGCGAGGCTCTCGTGCGGCTGCACAAAGGCTATTAACATCACAGCCAGGGGGCCACAGTTAGATAAAGCCATACCTGGCGCCGCCCGGTGACGTCATGTCCTGCTCAGTGCTACCGAAGGCGGGGAGTTTGTTTTGGGAGGGGCTCCGCACTCACCCGCATCATTGTATTCAATCATTGCCTGGGGGCATCACCGCATTCAATTGCCGGGCGGCATCACGTCATTGAGCCAGTGACGATACTGCATTTGCAGCGGTCGCTCAGGACAGACTTCTGTCACCGGACAGCAGGCTCCCTGAGGACAGCAGCCGGAGCCTTGAGATGTTTTCATTTCCAGCGAAGGCCAGGCTTAGGCCTCCCACTCAGGCTCTGACTGCTTCAAATGAATTTTCTCCTGCTAGAGAATGTTCCGGGCGCCCACAATCGAGTCAGGAATCCGTGACCCTTGCACGGTGGTTTTGAGGCTCAGTATTTGCAGAGATACCCGCAGCTGCTCCTACCTAAAGATCAGATGAGCTCGGAAGATGACAGCCACGGGAAGAACGCACTGAACAAAGGAGGCGGGCGCCGTGGTGGCTCGTGGCCTGAGCCTTCCTCCCAGAGTCCAGGGCAGGCTCATGGTTGCCCCATACCTGTAACCTCCAACATTCTAAGCCTATGCACCACAGTGTCATTAACTGTCTATCAAAGCTTCTTGCCATGGTCAAAACTGCTAGCGGCGGTTTTCTCCACTCTGCATTTTATTGGCACCTCTGCAGGCACAGTGTCTTGGGTCACGTCATAGTGAAGTTACAAGACTACAGGAAGACACACCAGAAGCAGGTGTTTGAGAGCTCAAATGTGCAGCATAGAGGCATGTTGGTACGGCCCAAAGCAAGGTGGCATTTTTTTCATTTAACGCTCACAATGCTTGGCAGTTCTGAGCAGCTCAGAGCTGCAGTGCCTGCATGTCCTCTGTTAGTAAGGACAGCAGTCACGTAGTCTGTCTCCGGCTAATAGTATATAGGTAAATCAAACAGTGAGGGGGGAAGAGGTAATGGGTGAGGGTGGTGAACGAAAGGACCAGGCAGCCAACACAGCAATAAAAACTGAACTAATGCCTGCCTTGCGGCCGGTCGCCTTGCAACTGCCTTGTGCCCCGAGAAAGAGCCCCTTCCGGAGCCCCTGCCTTGTTATGGACGCCAGCAGCACTGCATTGAGAGAACCCGGAGAGCAGCACTGGAGTCATTCTTGCACATTCAGCGTTTCCCACTCACTGGTAAGGTTGCTAAATACTGCCATACTGGCCATTTGTTCATGTCGATTTAAGGCTTAAGCATGACAAAATTATCAAAAAAGATTGTCTTCATAAAGCTTATACATTTTACAATCGACTTTGCCTTTATCTATTTTAATTATGAAACAATTATCTTTAACTTCGCAGCTTTCAGAACACTGCAAAGTGTAGTAACTCCAATACACTGGATGTAGGTTCCAAGTAGATATATTCCTTAGAAGACAGCTTAACAACCACAAGTAGGAGGAAGGGTCCTCACAGCATCAACCCCACAGCAACACGGTCAGAAAGAGACTTTACTGAGAAAGTGGTTTTTTGAGTGGGAGGAACAATAGTATCCTTGCATAAGGAAATCCTCCTGAAATTCCATATTTTACCTCCATCCACCCTAACAGCTTTGCTAAAAATCTCAATAACTTTAACTGGATCAGACCACCTGGAAATTCTCCTGTGTAACAAACCACCCAACTTTACACGAACAAAATCACCAATTTTTATACTGCAAGTATTGTGCTTCTTTTTGACAGAATGTTGAAGCATCTTTTCCTGGTATTTTCCAACCCTATTCTTCAATTCTTTGAAATCTACTTCATAAGAAGAGTTCCTTCTTAACCACCAGGGTAAAAGTCGAGAGCCTGGTTTCCTACCACGTAGCAGTTCAAATGGAGACAAACCAGTCACTGAATTAGGTGACAAACGGTATGTCAATAAGGTCGCCTGAAGAGCTCTCCTCCACTTCAAACCACTTTTCACAGCCAGCTGGCAGGATTCATTGACGACCCTGTTAAACCTCTCAACTTGGCCATTGGACTGTGGAAAGTAATTTGAAGTTCTTTTATGTAGAATACCACAATTATTCAGGAAGTCTTCAAATTCCTTACTAACAAACTGCGGACCATTGTCCGAAACAAGTTCTTCCGGTAAACCTTCTCTTGCAAATATTTCATCAAGAAAATCAATTACTTGCTCTGAAGAAGTTCTCTCAACAATCTTCAGCTCAGGCCATTTAGAAAAATAATCTATAAGGACCAAGGCAAACAAGTCTTTTCCAGATTGATAACTGAAAGGTCCAATAATGTCAATGCCCAGTCTCCGCCAAGGACCCTTGGCATACTCAATCGGAGTCATATCAACGGACATGCTCTTCACGGACTTGTCACTCAGAAAACAAGGAGAACAGTTTCTGACCCAATTGTCCACCATGGCATCAACACCAGGCCACCAGTAATGTTCCCTGATTCTCCTTTTGGTGGTAGACATACCCATGTGTCCTTCGTGTGCCAACTTACATATTGGTTCCCTTAATTCCAAAGGGGGAATAATTTTGTCAGATCTGACGATAATGTCTTGGCACAACATTAACTCATCCTTAACTTTGTAGAATGACGCCAAGTCACCAGAAAGTTTCCTCTCTTCGGGCCAACCATTAATTAGAAACTGCTTAACCTGGTTCAAAACATCATCATTATTCATGGCTACTAGCCAATCTTCCTCAGAAAACACCAAAGAACCTTCTTGACTTAAAATTACATTGATGTCTGCGATAGAATATGCAACATCACAATCAACACTTTTCCCAACAGTTACACTTGCAGGAAAGCGTGACATACAATCCGCATGAACATTCATACGTCCTGGAACATACACAACCTCACAGCGATATTCTTGTAATTTGGCCGCTAACCTAGCTAGGCGAGCGGTAAGAATTCTTCCACCACCCGCAGATAACATGGTAATCAAAGGCTTGTGATCAGTTCTTAAAGAGAATTTTGTTCCCCACAAAAATTGTCTAAAGTGTTGAGCTGCCCAAGTACAAGCAAGTAGCTCTCTCTCAATGGTTGAGTAATTCTTTTCAGCGTCACGTAGGGCTCTAGAAGCATATGACACGACAAACTCCCCAGATCTGTCTTTTTGCATTAACACGGCACCTAACCCAATGCTGCTCGCATCAACATAGACAATGCACTCTTTACCCACTGAATATGGTTTCAAAAATGGAGCATCAACAATTTTACGTTTCAAAATTTCAAAGGATTCTTCTTGTTCTTTGCCCCACTCAAATTTTGCATTTTTTTTAAGTAAAATTCTTAAAGGATGTACAAGATCAGAGTAATTTTTTACAAATTTGCCATAGAATTCAGTCAAACCTAAAAAAGAAAGTAATTGTTCTTTTTATTTAGGTGAAGATGCATTGACAATACTCTGAACGTGGTTAACTTTAGGTTTGATACCATGCTTTGAAATTTCGTGGCCTAGATACTCCACTTTGTCTTGTCTAAATTTGCATTTGGTAAATTTTAATGTAAGACCTTTAGACCTATCTTTCTCCAAAACAGCAACCAAATTCTCATCGTGTTCAATACAGTCCTTCCCAAAAATCAAAATGTCATCCTGGAAGGCTATAGCCCCTTTGCACTCCGTTAACAATTCCTTCATAAGACGTTGGAACACGGAGGCTGCACTCGCCAAACCAAAAGGCATGCGTAAATATTGGAACACCCCTTCTGGAGTGACGAATGCAGTTAACTTTCTGGAGTCCTCATGTAACTCTACCTGATGGTAGGCGCTAGCCAAATCAATGGAAGAAAAAACAGTAGCTCCAGATAATGCAGCAATCAATTCATGTATGTTCGGTAAAGGATGCTTGTCTATCCAAATTTCCTTGTTAAGGCTGCGAAGATCCGGACATAAGCGAAGTTCGCCTGAGCTCTTAAGTGAAATCACAATGGGGGAAACCCAAGGAGATGATTCAATAGGCTCAATTATGTTCCTTTTGACCAAATCATCTAACATCTCCTTTAATTTGGGCCTGTAAGCAAGAGGAACATTTCTTACTCTGTGCCTAACGGGAACAGCGTTGTCATTCAGGATAATTTTGTGTTTGAAATCAACATATTTTCCTAACTTGTCATTGAAAATTTCAGGAAACTTTGCAAGTACCATTTTAGTGAAACTAGGACTGTTAACTGCATCTGAGGGTAAATTCACTTCAGAATCAGTTATTGACTTCTGCAAACGGGGCTCATCAACATAAACTGTAGGATCTGCATTAGGATCCAATTTGATTCCCAAACTACGTTGATGAGGCCAACCAAGGATAGATACGCCTCTGGTGGAGACATAAACTTTAGCCTTAGTGTCCCAATTTTTAAAATTCAGTTTCGCCCAGAAAAAACCTTCTAAAGGAACATTTTTCCCAGTATACCCACCAGGATATATGTCTGGACATAATAATTCTCTTTGGTGCCACAATTGTTCAAAAATGTTCTTCCCAATAATGGTATACCATGCACAAGAATCAACAAAAATCTCAACAGGCTTATCATCCATAAAGATTGTGCAAGAAGGAAAATTCTTTTGAATACATTCATCAACAGAAAGTATGCAGTTCAAACTATTAAGAACCTCTTCTTCTTCAGGGGATATATAGTTGATTCTCTGACCTGACTTGAATACATTCCCAAAATGCCCTTTTTTCTTGCATTTTACACAAATTTTGTCCCAAGCAGGACAACCTCTGTAATTGCCCACATGGTTAGAACTCCCACATCTATAGCAAAGTATTGTACCTTTCCTAACAAAACCCTTATTATCATTAGCATTTCTCGTATATTCTTTTTTGAAATTAACTTTACTACTGGAAATACTTGAAGTGGGCTGGTTTTTGACAATAGCAACTTCTACATCAGGAACATGAGTTTTCAGACTTTTTCCTCTAATCTCCGACACAAATATTTCAGAATGTTCTATGCCTTTTGCTATGTTCACTACTGCAGCTAGTGTAGTCTCAGTCCCCAACCAAAGTCTTTCCTGGATCTTTTTGCTTTTGGTTTTCATCATTATTTGATCTCTAAGAACTTGTTCGTATGATATGGTCTCAAAAGAACAAGTACAAGCTAGTGAACGTAATGCTGCAACGTAATCTTCAATTGTTTCCTCAGGTTTTTGTTCCCGAGAATAAAATTTGAATCTTTCCATTACTGTATTTATTCTTCTACCAAAACGAATCTTCATTTGTTTAGAAGCTTTGTCAAAAACGTTCATATCACCAGCATCCTCAAGAGGTGGTAGGTTATCAAATTCTTTAATCCCGGCACTTCCAAGACAATGTCTCAACAGAGCAAGCTTCCTTTTTGCAGTGCAACCATCTTTTTCTAATACCTCTACATATGCAATAAACATAGGGTACCAGAGATCCCATTCTATAGGAGGATCACCTGCAATCTGAAGAAAATGAGGGGTTGCAGCAATATTGGACATTCTGTGAGTATTGGTGTGCAAATCACCGCAGTATGGATTTGCCCAAACAGTATTTCCACTCTCGAGAAAAAAATAGACAAATAAGTAAATGAATAAAGAGGATAAAGTGTGCAAATCACTGTGGATATTTGCAGAAAAACGTGTAGAGGGAAGGCAGCAAATTAGAACAAGTGCGAAGAAAAACGATATGTTCTTCGATGGATTCGGACTGATAGAGCGCGCGAGGTCACCCAGCCAATGATTTCGCCGTTTCCGGCTTCAGGGCCCATATACTTTCAATTCACACTATTCATTGACCAGGCGACTTCACGGGCTGCTACCAATTTGTGTGTGTTCCCTACCGTTATTACTCAGTGTACCCGACTTACCATCCACCGACACGGGTACCTATGACCTCAACGGATCAGGGGCCTAGCTGTAAAAGGAAAGGCAGCCAATGCAAATTCAAATGACATTCAATACTGTTGTAAAATGACCATGGACAACTGGAAGTTTTAAAATGTTTATCTAAAGTTCGTTTTCATCAAGCATCAAACTTACAAGAACAAGGCAATCAATAACCAAGATAATGAAAAGTACATAACTATAGAGAAATAAAGTCAGGGTAATCATTTAAATGCAAATATGAGATGCAAAGGAAATATGCTATGCATTCAAGGCAAGAACTCTTTAGAAAATTTAAGTAAGGCCGTTCTAGACCATATCAGGAAATGACAAACTGCAATGCAAAATATGATTTCTAAAAGGTAGGGTAACATGGGAACATATCAAGAAATATGCAAATGACTTTTCGTTTCAATAGTTGCGGCAAAAGCATGGAAAAATCAACATATGCAAGGTGTGTCTTTATTAAAGCAAAAGACGGAAAATAGAAAGGTGCAAGTTTAAAGAACTCAGAGCAGTATTTACCTAGTCTGGTGTGGAAACCAAACCCTGGCCACGGGTCAGTTAAGGACAGGAAACCCTCAAGGAAGGATACCCCTCAAAGGACAGCAGGTGCAGAATGGACACCCCGGACAGGACAGGATACCCTCAGATTAGGAATCAGGACAGGACCTCAGGACATGACAGCAAACCCTCAGGACAGGACCGCTCAGGACACGACCGCACCCGCAGTTTGGAAGCAACGCCTGCGCTCCACCCTCTCTGCAGCTATCGATCAAGACCCCGATTGGGTCAGCGAACTCCCAGCAAAGTGCTTCGCCAGCACTTTAAGGTTCAGTAGAACCTTAGTCTATGGTCAATTTCGGACAGAGTGCTCCGCAGCGCTCTGTATCTTCAGTCACCTATTGAGTACGATGGGTCAGTGACAGGTCAGCTAAACCAGACAAGTCGGACAAATTCCCTAGGTGAACCCAGGGTAGATATACTGTTTTGGGACAGGGTACCACCCCCCAAATGTTGCAAAGTGTCAGAATCCCCAATTTCAATTGGTCCTAAGGTAGGATTTGGGTAACACACCAATCATAACACACTATTTGGATGCTTCATTTACATATCTGGGTACCGCCTAGCGAGATTGGGGTTCCCATGAGAAACTGCAGGGAAATACAATGACAATTGTACAATGTATCGGAGCAGGAACACATGATTTCGTCCAGCCGAGTTCACAGGTCAGTTTCTCAGGAGCATCTTGCCCATCACTGCCAGCTGGCTAAGTTCCATCAGCCAAGGTTGTCAGGTCCCCGGAAAGTCGCACATGCGCAGAAGGGACCTCCAAGATGGCTTTTAGAGCAGTCAGACCCCCATTCCCCGCGGTACATGAAAAGCAAGCGAAAACAAATTAATACATAGAAATAACATTATGGAAACACATCACAGGGTTTATACTTTCAACTTATCACTAGAAAATATACTTATGCAGTCTAAATGTTAGCTACATATCAACAGTCACAAGAGCCGTGGCAAGAGCAGTACCACATGATTGGCAAAGCTATGTATTACGCATGCGCATAAATTTCCCTCCAACTCTGCAGACACGTCAGGACACGTGAGAGTGACTGACGCATGCGCAGTAACTAAATACAAGCAGCGGCCATATTTTACGGACACGGATTAAATGCATTAGAAATACACATAGGCAAGCTTCATAAACTTTGCTCGAACATAAAATAAACGTTAGTAAGACGTACAATTATTACCTTGTTACGCACAGACGAGGTTCATGAATACAGCAAGTCGCAAAATATGCGAAGCTTTGCTTCATCAATCCCCTCTTTGATGATATTTACTATCATCACAAAGTAAATGGAACCAGATGCCAACTTTCTCTCACACTTTATACAGCTCTATCTCTTCCAGCAATTGCTCCAGCTTTTCTCTTTCAGTTTTGGTAGGGTGAGAATTCTTCACCTTTTTATAGATCTGATTATTCACTTCTTCTAATTCAAGCTCATCTACACTTCGTTTCACCCCTCTTGCATTCACTTCATGCTTTCTGGTGTGCTTCCGACATTTGCAGCAAAGAAATATGAAAAATAGGATGAGACCTATAATTCCAATTGGCATCAGCACTTTGAACAATAAGCTTTTACCTACGCTAGCAAGCCAATGACCTACATTTGAGAGACCATCTACCAGTCTCTTCCAGGCACTATCAACCTCGAGTGGTTTGAGTTCCTTTGTCAAATTAGTAATGTTTTTCACATATCTTTTGAGCTGTACACTTTTATCCGGAATATAAGTGCAACAATGTTGCGCCTTCAACATCCGGCAGACTCCGCCCTCTTTCGCTAATAAGGTGTCAAGAGCAAGTCGATTCTGCAAAACCATTGATCTGATCGCAACCATTTCGGTATTGACCAGCAGAAATCCATGAGCTGTCTCAGTAGACAATACATCCACTATAGTGGACAATTTACAAATTCTGTGAGTGTTCAGAACCACTCCCACTCCAGGTATCAGTGCACTGAAAATACTACCCATAATTTCACCTATACTTTCTCTTTTACTACGCACTAAGCCATTAGTATTTTCACTGCTTCCAGCAACTCCATTCACATGGTATATTTTCGGGAAGAGAATGCCAAAATAGCAGCTTCCATACCAGTGATCCGGCAATTTGAAATAAGCTTTGTCCCCACAAATATAATAAATGCCAGGAAACACAGGCTCTGACCCATTTTTGAAACCCCAACCTCCAATTACCTTGTAATTATGTTCGCATTCACTGGAACCAATGAAAATGTTATTATAATAGCTATTCTTCTCGCGGTGAAGACATAGCTTGCCTTTCTTTTCAAAATCCAGCAACAGAGCAGGACCCGCCCCACCAGTTGAGGAGCCTTCCATGTTCTCTGCCCATCTTGGCTTTTTCTGACTTTCGTCATTAGCCTTCTTTTGTATTTTAATTCTCCTTTTCTCTGCCATGTTCAGGAACATCTTTTCCTGCTCACGCAAAGAACAAGTCAAGTTATCTCTGTGTGCGTCAGCTATGTCAATGTTACCTATAGTCAGAAAGTAGTCTCCCATATATCGTATTACATCACTTTTGGTATGTACAGGATTCAAGTTCCCACGTATAGGAAGCTCAGAAAAGATCACGTCATTGTTAGAGTAATAGTACTGTAACGGTCCTCTTTTGTAAAATAAACTAGCTAAAATACTACAGGAGATTCCATATGTCAACGGCAAGTGATGGTATGTCACGCCTTCAGCTACAGAGGTAGGTAGCTTCATGCAGACATAGCAATCTTCAATTTCCATAGTCTCTACATAGTGTATTAACAAGTTTGCGAAAACATTTAAGTGTGTCTTATTCTTAACTCCATGAAAATGTAGTCCTCCCTCATCTGATGCTTCTATGTCTTGTTTTGTTTGTCTCAGTGCTCTCTCATGTCTTGCTACACTCTGTGTTGTCAGCTCCTCACTGTCAGTATTTACAATTTCAGTAGGGACAATATTAGTATCTTTACTTACAGCAAAGGGCATAAAGATTGTTAGTCCTATCCAAACTAATATCAGGACAACTACACTACAGACACATACCTTGCAGCATGTTTTGCAACAGCTGCGGCTAGGTCTACCACTCACGTTTGAATCAGACATTTTGGCTCAGAAGAAGTTTCTCGACCCCTCTTTGTGACTTTACACGAGTAGCTTACTTTGTGCAAATTCACGGTGGCTCGTCTTCTTCTTCGTCAGAGTACTCAGGGACGGGCTCTCCGTCGCTTACGTCAGTTATATCGAGATCTTCAAGTTCTTCCAACACAAGTGTCCATTCAGGTGACTTGTACTTCTTGTTTTGTCTTTTTATTCGATCACTCCTTCTGTTGGAGGTATCCTCTTGTTGTTTAGCTATCCGAGCACTTCTCCTTTCTTCTGCACGTTTTTCTTCCACTGTTTTTATCCTTAGTCTTAATTTCTTTACGAATCTGGGCTCAAGATGCTTTCTTTTCTTAAGTCTTTTAGTTGGTACTTGGACTTCGTTTCCTTCTCTTGCCCTTTTGTTCTCATTTACTGTTGGTAATTCTGTTTCAGTTTCTTCTTCTTCTATCTGACTAATTCCAGGGCTCGCATCTATTTCTTCTGCCTGGTTACTAATCTGGCCTTGTTCAGGTAAATTATGTGTTTGCTCTTCAAGTGTCTCTGACTCTGTTTCCTGAACACGTTCTTCTAATTCTATCTGATCCTGTTCAAGCACTTCGATCTCTGGACTTTCTTCTGCTCGAACTATTACGCTATGTCTAGTCTGTCCCTTCCCGATATCAGGAGTCAGTGGAGGAGTATCAAACACTTGCTCTGTATCCTTCACCTGTTCAGTATCGGGCACTGGCTCTGCAGCATCCACTTGTTCTGTATCAATCACGTGCTCTGTCCCTGTCTGACCTTCTCCTTCCTCAGTTTTGATGTGAATCTCAAGATTCTGAGGTTCTTCGCCTGTGCCTTGCTTTTCCTCACTAGTCCACTCTCTACCTTCCTGTAGTCGCTCACTTGTTCGAATGGGGTCTTCAGTGAGATCAATCAATGGAATCCACTCTTCTGGCCATATGCTTGGCAGCTCGTCTTCAGCTACTTCTGGCTCAGCTTCTTGGACCCCTTCAGCAGGCTGGACTCTTGGTAGTTCGTCATCAACTATTCTTGGGCCAACGTCTGCTGATTCTGCAGCTCGACTGGTACTGGGCTGTACGTCGTCAGCTACTTCCGGTCTGGCTCCTGCAGTGTCCTCTGCTGGACGTCCTTCTGCTTCAGGCACCTCGTCTGGTGGTACCTTCTGGGTGTGGCTGGCGTGTACCCAGCGTGGAACTCCTGCACACTTTACTGCTGTGGTAGTTACCAGGATCACCTGACGTTTTTCTCCCCACCTTGGCTCCAGGCAGCTCTTCCGAGTATGCTTCTTTATCTTCACCCAGTCCCCCGGGACCAGTTTGTGGAGAGGAGTCGTTGGATTGAGGATGGCGTCTTCTCCGATCTGGCGAGAGATAGAACGCACTTGGTCACCCAATCTCTTGCAGTATTCAAGCACCAAATCATCAGTAATACTCAACAGTTTGCTTCCTGGTACCCATGCTTGTCTCATCACTCTTCCCATAATGATTTCATGGGGACTTAGGCCTGTCTTGCGATCAGGAATACTTCTGAGTCCCATCAGGACCAGGGGCAGGGCCTTCACCCAGGTCAATTTAGTTGCATCACACAGTTTTGCTAGTCTGTTCTTGATAGTTCCATTTATTTGTTCCACTACTCCAGAAGCCTCTGGACGGTAGGCTTAGTGAAGCTTTTGTGAAATTCCAAAGGCCTTACAGAGTTCGTCGATCACTGCATCATGAAAATGTGAGCCTTGATCTGATTCAATAGTGACTGGAACCCCGAACCTAGGTATCAGTTCTTTCATTAAACACTTAGCTACTGTTTTTGCGTCATTTTGGGGAGTAGGGAAAGCTTCCACCCACTTTGAAAATAAACAGACCATGACAAGGACATATCGCTTCCCTTCACAACGGGGCATGGTGATGAAATCAACCTGTATCCTTACAAAGGGACCCCCGGATCTCCCAATTTTCCCCAGTTCCACCACAGTCCTCTTCCCTGGGTTCATCTTTTGACATGACAGGCACCTCTGGCAGAGGGACTCTGCTACTTTCCTGAACTTTTTACTGTACCAAGTCTGTTGGAACACTAGAATCATGGCGTCCCTACCAATGTGTGATCCTTCATGTATCAACCTCGCCATTGTGCTAAGTAGGTGTCTAGGCAACACAGGCATACCAGTTGGACCTAAGATGACACCATCCACACGTCTTGGTCTACACCCATCGTCCTTCCACTTCTCTCTTTCTTGCCAAGGTGCCGCCTGCTGCCACTCTTTCACTTCATCCCATGTAGGCACTTCTTCAAGCACCTGAAGTTGGCAGCTGGTTCCTGGCCCCCCTCGTTTTGGATTTACGATATACCGATCTCTTGCACACCATTGGGCCACTCGATCAGCATAATCGTTTCCCAGTGATACTTTGTCCATGCTCTTCTTATGAGCAACACATTTTACCACTGCCAGTTCCTTTGGTAACTGGATTGCCTCTAAAAGGTCCTGAACAACTTTTCCATTTCGAATAGGGGTACCTGATGAAGTCAGGAACTCCCTCTGTAGCCACAACTGGCCAAAGTAATGCACAACCCCATAACAGTACTGACTGTCAGTATACACTGTTATGCGTAGGTTCTTCCCAATTTGGCAAGCTTTTATCATAGCAATCAATTCGGCTACTTGTGCAGACTTTATGTGATATAGATAACCTGCTTCCTCAATTTTCTCTAAGGAGACTACCGCATAGGCAGCACTCAGGCCTCCTTGTTCATGCCTTAGACATGAACCATCCACAAAAAGTTCCTTATCATGCACAGGCAATGGCGTTTCTTTTATGTCTGGGCGTGGCTTGGTGTTGAATTCTGTTAAATCTATGCAATCATGCTCATCATCCACACCCCCTTCCATATCCTTTGGGTCGGGGAGCAAGGTGGCTGGGTTCAGAATACTGCACCTAACAATGTTTACATTTGCAGCACCCACAAGAATCCTCTCGTATTTAGTCAGCCGACTAGGGGTGAGATACTGAGTTTTTGTTCTGGTCAACAAAATTACCACTCCATGTGGGACATACACAGTTACCGGATGTCCCATGACAATTGACTCACTCTGCTCTAAACTGGCACAGGTAGCAGCTACTGCTTTCAGACAACCTGGTAATCCAGCAGCCACTGGATCCAAGGTGGCAGAGAAATATGCCACAGGCCTTCTGGTTGTGCCATGTTCTTGAGTTAGGACAGACAACGCGCAATTATCGCGAGTGTCACAGAATAGGGCAAATTCTTTAGAATAGTCTGGCATTCCCAATGCAGGGGCTGTACACAGACAATCTCGCAGTTTGGTGAAGGCTGTTAAGCTTTCATCATTCCATTCTACAATATCGGGTGCTCCTCTCTTGGTCATTTTTATCAAGGGCCTGGCTAGGACTGCAAATCCCAGAATCCACTGCCTGCAGTATCCTATCACACCCAGGAACATTCTGATCTCTTTCTGAGTACGGGGTAACTGCATCTTTTGAATTATTCTCACTCTTTCCGATGTCCCTTTTCTGACACCTTTCTCTATCTGGTGCCCCAGATATTTCACTGATTTTGCACAGAACTGTAACTTGTCAGGGGCCACTTTATGTCCCTTCTCACACAGATGATTCAGTAGGGCAATGGTGTCAATCACACAATCCTTATGACTTTTAGACGCCACCAAGAGGTCGTCTATGTATTGTACTAAGGCAGAGTTTCCAGGTAAGACCAAAGTTTCCAAACATTTTTTCAAGATCTGATTAAAGATAGAGGGGCTCTCTGTATACCCTTGAGGGACCCGGTTCCAGCAATACACGTGACCATTGAAGGCAAATGAGAAAAGAAATTTGCTATCTGGATGCAAGGGAATGGAAAAGAATGCATGACACAGGTCTATCACAGTGAACCACTCTGCATCCCAGGGAATCTGATACAGAATCACTGCTGGGTTCGGGACAATAGGGCAACAGGGAACTACTATCTTGTTGACTTTTCGTAGATCCTGCACTACTCTGTACTTGCCACTAGGCTTCTTGATGCCCATAATCGGGGAGTTACATGGGCTACTCATTACCTCCTGTATGATGTTCCCTTCTAGCAATTTCTGTATTTCCACAGTAACACCAGCTTTCACTTCTGCATTCATTCTGTAGGGTTTAGTATTGGGGTATACTGCATTGTCCTTGATGGCTATCTGTATGGGGTCCACATTTTTCATTAACCCTACATCTTTCCCAGTAAAGTCCCACACCTCTGGCTTCACTGCTTCTTGGAGTTCTTTGGGTAAATCCTGCATGGTCATTCGTTTAATTTCCGAGTCAGGGCGGACTAACATTAATTTATAAATGGCGTCTTCATCTGGGGTCTGAATTTCAACACCCTTTGGTGTGCAAAAGATGGTACAGTTCATTTTGCACAGCAAATCACGTCCCAGTAAGTTTACTGGACTGGTGTCACAAACGACAAATCTATGCATTTCCTTAAAGTTTCCAATTGATATTTCCATGGGCTTGGTAACAGGAGTACTAATCAATTGATTAGATACACCTACTACTTGGATGGCTTCTCCCGAGAGGGGTAGGTTTGGAACGTCCACTGTTCTCACAGTAGAACGGGTAGCGCCAGTGTCCAACAGAAAGGTGACATCATTTCCGTCAACCTTTCCTTCATTGTATGGTCCGGACTGGTCTACCGGCAAGGAGGCGCCAAGTACGCACTCCTCGTCCTCCCCTCTCAGGCCCCGTCAGTACTGGTCATCACAAAGGAAGGTATCATTTAATAGATACTGCGAAGTTGCTGCATTTCTGTTCTCATTGCTTTCCCAGACTTCTATCTCATCTCCCTCTGCTTGTTTTCCCTTGTATACCTGCTTTGGTGCTCGGGGCACCTGAACTGTTTTTACCTGTGGTTGAGTCTTTCTTGGTCTTTCTTTCTGCGTCTGTGGAGTTAAATCAGGTGTTTTGGGGTTATCATCTGGCAAATAAGGACACTCGTTACGCCAGTGTCCAATTTCGCCGCACTGATGGCAGGGAAATGTCTTCATAGCCTCTTCCCTGCTCATTTTGGGCCGGGGCTTGCCTCCTCCCCCTCCCCCAGGACCTTCGTTCTTAGCATTTTTGACCATGTTACTCAACTGCTTTTCCTGCTGTTCTGCGAGCTTCACCTGAGCCCACATCACTTTCTCCTTGAGAGCTTTTTTCTTTTCTGCCATCTCGTCCTCGCAGTACTTTGCGTACCGCAGGACCTCGTCTACCTTTTTGGAGTGCCAACAGATTTTGTTATCTTTTATCCACTGACAAATTTCAGGTCTTAAACCGTTTACAAACCTGTAAATAAAGTGCGTCATATCCTTCATCTCGATGTTATCTATACCACTGTATGTTTTAAACACCTGCAACAGCCTTTCATAATAGGAGTGCACTGTCTCCTCTCTTTCCTGCGTTGTTCTATCTATCCTGGTCCAATCAGTTTCCTTTGCGGGCACCTTTTCTTTCAAGTGCTGAATTACCTGCTCATATTTTCTCATGACTTCCTTCGAAGGTTCCCCTGTTTCTTTATCTCTTGTGTACTCCTCACTAGGCCAGGCTATGGCTATTTTACACTCGGTCCATAGATCGACCGGGACCACAATGTCGAAAAACCCATCCAGGTCTTTCCACAGGCATTTTTGCACCTTTACGAACCTTTCCACTTGCCGGTACCATTCAACCGGCTTCTCGCGCAGTTTCGGAAAATCGTTAGTAAAGGACACAATATCCTGTCTGGACCATGGAACGTGCACATACCTCCCACCTGGTACTTCACGCATGGGGCATAATGTTTCGGGCTTGTCTACTTCTCTCAGAGGGAACTCAGGGGTAGCTTGTCTGGATCGGGCCTCATCTTTCTTACGTGCCCACCTCGTTTTCCACCTTTCCACATCTCCCCATTTTTGCAAAACTGCAAGCAACTCTTTAATCTGCAACTTCCTCCCTGACACATTCAAGTTCTCTAAATCCTTGTCTGAGAACTCAGCTCGGTATGGTTTCTGCAAGGGCTTCGATCTGGATATATCTATCCCCATACTAGCGGCGGTGTCTGTCAGCTTTTCGTGGAGTACTCTGGTACTTCTGGTAAGGCTTTTACACATAAACAGCAACTCTTCTTCAGAATAGGTGTTTAATCTGTCTAACCCCACATTTCCTGCCATCAATTCTTCTATTTCTACCCTCAGCTTGTAGAGGTCTAAAGGTTTCGTTTGCGGAGCCTGTTTTTCTAATTCACGACTCCAATTTTCGATTTCTTCCGGTGTTACCAAAGAAACACTCCTGGTACCTGTTGCTGATTCTAATTTAATTTCTTTCGCATCAAAAGGATTATGCCTTTTCTGCACTCCCTTCCCGGTCTGTTTGTTTGGCAGGTCCAAGAACACAACTTCGGACTCGCACTCACTGGACTGATCGTCTATCAGTAGGGGCTCCTGCCTCGGCGGGGCCATTTTCGGGTTCATAACCGGAGGGTTCGGACTTCCTTGACCATTCCCGTACAACGGAACTACGGGTCCGATCGTTACCGGAATAGTCAAAGCTTCAGGACTGGTATTTAACTGGGAGATCTTCTGAATTATTTCTGTCCTCTGTCTAGCTATGGCCTCTTGCTCCCTTTCATCTAGTACTCTTCCTAAAGTTCGGTCAGGTATCATCTGTGGGGTCAGGTGAGGCGTAAAACTCGGGGCAGTAGGATGCGTTTCACTTGGTCCCCCACCATAATTCGGTTTTGGGAACAAGGTTCCTGTGCCAAATGACCTGCGCTCTTCCCCATATGGAGGCTGCAAAAAGGGCACTCCTGAACCTACTGGCTTTTCTTCGTTCTCATAAAGTGGTCTGGGGAAGAAGGCTCTTTCACGGGAATATTTTTCCTCCGGGCTCACGGGCATACTGGGATATATATTTCGTACCTCCGCGGGTCCGGGATTCTCAAAATAGGGCAGTACCTGGCCACCTCCCCCCTTACATAGGGATCTGTCCTCCTCCTTAATAGATGGACGCTGGGGATTCTCTCCTGCACTGGAAGGTCGGGCTCCCTCATTATAAGGGGGCGGACTTCTCGTAAAGATGTCATCTAACAATTCATCGTCTGACTCCCCTAGGGCCCCCCAATGCTTACTCTTTTCTGTCCTTTTCTCTCCCACAGAAGGGTTACCTGCTGGCATCATGGGAAACAGACCCTCAACAATCATGCTCTGCCTCCACTGTTTCATCCTCTTATCCCTGGTCTCTTGTTTCAGCCTGGGGTACCACTTAGTCAGACCTTTGTCCATTCGGGGTTTCTCTCTTTCAAAAGCCTCAATCTCCCATTCCTCTAATGCCTCATACTGCGTTAGTCTCGGTCTGGGATGTAATTCATTCATTCGGGTTCTCAAATTAAATAAAATTCTGCCATTAAAAGTACCGTCTAACGGAAAAGCCAATACTCCGTCATCTTTTGTGTACTTTATCCAATTCTCCAACCACACACAGGTATTGTACCCTCGGTCAAACATCATGAATGAGGCGGGAGTATTCGGTGGCAGGATAGTAACGCCCTCTCTAGACTTAATCGGTTTGTCCGTTTTGAAATAATTCTTTACCCTATTTACAAGGGACATCTTTCTCTTAGCTCCGTACATAATATCGTATCTATTAGCTTTCCACTGATCCCTTTCAAACCCTTGGTTTCTTGGATCGGGTCTAGTCTCTGGACAATACGAGTGCCACATACGATTTCTACGCTTAACTCTGTTTACTAAGTCACCTCCAATCAGAACCCGTCTTGCAATTCTGTGCGACCAATGGGGTGCACGCGTTCAAATAATTTCGGCCAATGGGTGCGCGGCCCCTTCGTGAGACTGTCCTCACGCTCCGGCGCTTCACCCCTCCTTTACAATTCCAGCCCCGCTACCCGCTCGCTGTTTCTACCAATCCCAGCGCGGCACGGAGTGACGTCAGAGACGCTTCGCGGCTGACTCCCTCCCTTCACAAGGTAACGGAAACTTTCTTTCTTTCTAAAGTGCTCAGTGCTTGGTTATTTTACAACAAATACACTTTCGCCACAGTGCTCAAGTGTCTAGACAGGATAGCTTTGTTTTACTGCAAGTAAACTACTTCCATTTACTTTTCACGCGCTGCGGGCAGATCTCTTCCGCCTACCCTTCACTCTAGCATCGGTGAACCTGTTATTCCCCTAAACTCATCCACTTCTCCGGGATATATCCGAGTCTAAGGTTTCCCAGCGGACCCCTCTGCTTTCACCCTAGCTCAGAGGAACCTGCTATTCTTCCGATGTGACCCTTACTAGGTTACGCCACTATGGGAATTTTGCCAATGAACCTCGTTACTGACATTTATTCACACATGTACTCAGAAAACCCTAGTTAGTGCTTCCCGGTTATCCTAACCTGCACCTAACTTTCCTTAAGCCTGTGACCTCAGGACAATGGATTCTATTCACCACTTGCCCTTTCAATTCCCCGGGGAGTTCGGACAACACAATACGAGACGGTTTACAAATGCATGGATTAATACATATAACAATATAAGAACAAGAATAACAATGAAAAAACAGTTCATGAATTTCAGCAGCGTATTCACAAGAGAGTGATCGGTTCCCTCGGAACAGCCGCTCTTATAGCAGCATTAATTTACTAGCAGCTACCGACTTAACTAGTCTAACTAGTCCTACCTAACCTTTAGCTAGTCCCTAACCATCCTCTGATCTACCAGAAAACTGATAGAGCGCGCGAGGTCACCCAGCCAATGATTTCGCCGTTTCCGGCTTCAGGGCCCATATACTTTCAATTCACACTATTCATTGACCAGGCGACTTCACGGGCTGCTACCAATTTGTGTGTGTTCCCTACCGTTATTACTCAGTGTACCCGACTTACCATCCACCGACACGGGTACCTATGACCTCAACGGATCAGGGGCCTAGCTGTAAAAGGAAAGGCAGCCAATGCAAATTCAAATGACATTCAATACTGTTGTAAAATGACCACGGACAACTGGAAGTTTTAAAATGTTTATCTAAAGTTCGTTTTCATCAAGCATCAAACTTACAAGAATAAGGCAATCAATAACCAAGATAATGAAAAGTACATAACTATAGAGAAATAAAGTCAGGGTAATCATTTAAATGCAAATATGAGATGCAAAGGAAATATGCTATGCATTCAAGGCAAGAACTCTTTACAAAATTTAAGTAAGGCCGTTCTAGACCATATCAGGAAATGACAAACTGCAATGCAAAATATGATTTCTAAAAGGTAGGGTAACATGGGAACATATCAAGAAATATGCAAATGACTTTTCGTTTCAATAGTTGCGGCAAAAGCATGGAAAAATCAACATATGCAAGGTGTGTCTTTATTAAAGCAAAAGACGGAAAATAGAAAGGTGCAAGTTTAAAGAACTCAGAGCAGTATTTACCTAGACTGGTGTGGAAACCAAACCCTGGCCACGGGTCAGTTAAGGACAGGAAACCCTCAAGGAAGGATACCCCTCAAAGGACAGCAGGTGCAGAATGGACACCCCGGACAGGACAGGATACCCTCAGATTAGGAATCAGGACAGGACCTCAGGACAGGACAGCAAACCCTCAGGACAGGACCGCTCAGGACACGACCGCACCCGCAGTTTGGAAGCAACGCCTGCGCTCCACCCTCTCTGCAGCTATCGATCAAGACCCCGATTGGGTCAGCGAACTCCCAGCAAAGTGCTTCGCCAGCACTTTAAGGTTCAGTAGAACCTTAGTCTATGGTCAATTTCGGACAGAGTGCTCCGCAGCGCTCTGTATCTTCAGTCACCTATTGAGTACGATGGGTCAGTGATAGGTCAGCTAAACCAGACAAGTCGGACAAATTCCCTAGGTGAACCCAGGGTAGATATACTGTTTTGGGACAGGGTACCACCCCCCAAATGTTGCAAAGTGTCAGAATCCCCAATTTCAATTGGTCCTAAGGTAGGATTTGGGTAACACACCAATCATAACACACTATTTGGATGCTTCATTTACATATCTGGGTACCGCCTAGCGAGATTGGGGTTCCCATGAGAAACTGCAGGGAAATACAATGACAATTGTACAATGTATCGGAGCAGGAACACATGATTTCGTCCAGCCGAGTTCACAGGTCAGTTTCTCAGGAGCATCTTGCCCATCACTGCCAGCTGGCTAAGTTCCATCAGCCAAGGTTGTCAGGTCCCCGGAAAGTCGCACATGCGCAGAAGGGACCTCCAAGATGGCTTTTAGAGCAGTCAGACCCCCATTCCCCGCGGTACATGAAAAGCAAGCGAAAACAAATTAATACATAGAAATAACTTTATGGAAACACATCACAGGGTTTATACTTTCAACTTATCACTAGAAAATATACTTATGCAGTCTAAATGTTAGCTACATATCAACAGTCACAAGAGCCGTGGCACGAGCAGTACCACATGATTGGCAAAGCTATGTATTACGCATGCGCATAAATTTCCCTCCAACTCTGCAGACACGTCAGGACACATGAGAGTGACTGACGCATGCGCAGTAACTAAATACAAGCAGCGGCCATATTTTACGGACACGGATTAAATGCATTAGAAATACACATAGGCAAGCTTCATAAACTTTGCTCGAACATAAAATAAACGTTAGTAAGACGTACAATTATTACCTTGTTACGCACAGACGAGGTTCATGAATACAGCAAGTCGCAAAATATGCGAAGCTTTGCTTCATCAGGACCAACACGAAGTTTTGGCTTCAACCTTTATAAAGATGGCCGCCGTGGACGTCTTGTAGTGCGCAGTGACGCGCGCGATGACGCGGGTATCCCAGGATGCATTGAGAGCGGTCCGAGGAGTAAACGGACTCGGGAGGTTTGAGGTAAGCTCTTTAATTTTGAATGTAAACAACTTGGTAGAAACGCTAAACACGATTATGCCGATAATGTCCAATAAAGTAACATACTCAGTAGTGACAGGAAGAGTTCTCTTTCACCGCTCGATAAATGCGGTCGAGGAAACACTTAAAATCGTGAAAGCGGAAAGTTGCATCCAAAGTTGGTCGAAGGAAATAGATAAAACGAACGTACATTTGTGAAGGGAAATCAAGCGGTTCTTATGGCAAGGTTGAAGTGTAACGTGGAGGAACTTCTCTCAGCTGAAATCTTCTTTGGTTGAGAGAAAAAAAAAAATAAATGTAGATTTTGAAAAAAAAAAATAAGTGAACGCTGTCTTCTTAAATCGATCCCAAGCGTCGCCAGTAATTGTGTAGTAACTCCAATACACTGGATGTAGGTTCCAAGTAGATATATTCCTTAGAAGACAGCTTAACAACCACAAGTAGGAGGAAGGGTCCTCACAGCATCAACCCCACAGCAACAGTGCTAAATCAAACCCAAACATTCTAAAAGCCTTGGACAAGTTCCAGATGACATAGGTTAATTCCAGATGACAGCAAGTCATGGAATACCACACAAAGTATGCACTGATGAGGGGAAAAATCTCGGCTTTTTGTATGACCCCGGCGCGAGCCAAGAAAATACAATACTGATCTTGCCACTTAGCACCAAGTACGATAATGTGGCCCATCTGTAGCTGCTTCCTGTTGTGTATTTCATGTGAATTGTAAAACTGTGAAACGTGACTTGTTAATCCTAAACACTTTGCATACTGAGATTACTAGTTTTCTCTTTTCCTATCAGAATGAATGCACATACAATTTCCATAGTACAAAATGCACCTAGTTATGAAAAGCAGATGTTTTGTGAGCAATAGGCAGTGCTCTGCAGCAGTTTAAAGATCTTTTTCGAGTTTCTCACAGCTCAAAAGGGTATAATTTGTAATATTTATCCATTCCCATGGACTTCATTGCTTGGTTTTGCTCGCGAGAAATTGTCACTCATAGTGGTTGAAATGTCACTCATAATTGCAATGAAATTTTAAAAATGTCACATATAGCAATCTGAAACCTTGGCAGCTATGCAATGAAACAAACCATTTACTGTATAAACCTTCGTGGTGTTTGTCTGAAAGCTCCTAATGCTGTTTCAGACAAGCTTGTTCGCCAGCAGCACTCAAAGCGAAACTTATGTGACAGGAATTCTCTCGTTTCCCGGAATACACTGGTCCTCAAAGG
This sequence comes from Lissotriton helveticus, assembly GCF_964261635.1. NCBI lineage: Eukaryota > Metazoa > Chordata > Amphibia > Caudata > Salamandridae > Lissotriton > Lissotriton helveticus. Next base: position 706,290,586 of record NC_136072.1, read on the forward strand.
CAAATGCGTACGTTCATAGGCATCTATCCCACTGACTCAGTGTGAAACTGAAAATGTAGGTTTAGGCAGGCCTTTAAGCGGGTCGAGTCATGCTCTTAGCTTTACAGGCAAAAAAAGACGGAGTGATTTCGGAATTTAAATCCCCCTTCTGCACTGCTTCTTTGATAATGTATTTTAACCGGATATGTCAGTATAGTTGTTGGAAAATCTGAAACTCACACCGGTAACCAGTCAAAATATCGAGTTTTTTTTATCGACTAGACATAATATCGAGTCAAAAATATAGAACAGACATAATATCGACTAGACATAATATAGACTACCAAAATATCGACTAGAAAATTTTAATATCGAATGGAATGGACTTAATATCGAATCAAAAATATAGAATGGACATAATATCGACTAGACATAATATAGACAACAAAAATATCGAATTTTAGGTAAGTTAATATTAATTTTTTTTGTGTAATATAATTCTGTAGCGGGTTGTGGGCTTATAGGGGAATAGGGTGGGAAGTAATTTAATTATAATTAATTAAATATGTTAATTTATTTATTGTTATTTATTTAGAATTAATTGTTAATTAATTATTAATTGTTAATTAATTAAAATATAATTGGTAATTAATTTTAATTGATTAATTGATACATATTTTTATTTTAGTAAATTATTTTCAGTAGCGGATTGTGGGTTTATAGGGGAATAGGGTGGGAAGTAATTTAATTATAATTAATTAAATATGTTAATTAATTAATTGGTAATTATTTTGAATTGATTGATAATTAAGTTTTTAATTGATAATTAATTAATTGTTAATTTGTAATTAATTTTAATTAATTGTTTAATTAACAATTATGTGAAAGATATTTTTTTTCAGTAGCGGGTTGTGGGTTTATAGGAGAATAGGAAGGGAAGTAATTTAATTTTAATTATTAAATATGTTAATTAAATAATTGATTGGTATTTATTTAGAATAAATTGTCAAATTTTGAATTCGTAAATAATTACATTTTTTATTGATAATTAATTTTATTAATTGATTAATTGATAATTATGTGAATAATATTATTTTATTTTTAGTAGCGGGTTGTTGGTTTATAGGGGAATAGGGTGGGAAGTAATTTATTATAATCAATTAAACATGATAATTAATTGGTATTTTATTTAAATAAATTGGTGAATAATTTTTAATTGGTAATTAATTAATTCTTAATTGGTAATTAAAATGTAATAATTGATTAATTTATAATTATGTGATTTATATTAATTTATTTTCACTACAGTGGGGATATTAGAAATTACCCCTACGCTATCCAATGCTTTCCCTACTGTTGCACTCGCTGGAGTTGGAATAGTAATTTTTACCCCTACGCTAGCCAACGCTTTCCCTACTGTTGCACTCTTTGGAGTGGGAATAGTAATTTTTACCCCTACGCTATCCAACGCTTTCCCTACTGTTGCAGTTATTGGAGTGGGAATAGTAATTTTTACCCCTATGCTATCCAAAGCCTTCCCTACTGTTGTACTCGCTGGAGGGGGAATAGTACATTTTACCCCTACGCTATCCAATGCTTTCCCTACTGTTGCACTTTCTGGAGTGGGAATAGTAATTTTTACCCCTACTTTTTACCCCTACGCTATCCAACGCTTTCCCTACTGTTGCACTCTCTGGAGTGGGAATAGTAATTTTTACCCGTACGCCATCCAACGCTTTCCCTACTGTTGCACTCTCTGGAGTTGGAATAGTAAATTTTACCCCTACGCTATCCAACGTTTTCCCTACTATTGCACTCTTTGGAGTGGGAATAGTAATTTTTACCCCTACGCTATCCAACGCTTTCCCTACTGTGTCAGTTATTGGAGTGGGAATAGTAATTTTTACCCCTATGCTTTCCAAAGCCTTCCCTACTGTTGCACTCGCTGGGGTGGGAATAGTAATTTTTACCCCTACGCTATCCAACGCTTTCCCTACTGTTGCACTCTCTGGAGGGGGAATAGTAATTTTTACCCCTACGCTATCCAACGCTTTCCCTACTGTTGCACTCTCTGGAGTGGGAATAGTAATTTTTACCCGTATGCCATCCAACGCTTTCCCTACTGTTGCACTCTCTGGAGTTGGAATAGTCAATTTTACCCCTACGCTATCCAACGCCTTCCCTACTATTGCACTCTTTGGAGTGGGAATAGTAATTTTTACCCCTACGCTATCCAACGCTTTCCCTACTGTTGCAGTTATTGGAGTGGGAATAGTATTTTTACCCCTATGCTTTCCAAAGCCTTCCCTACTGTTGCACTCGCTGGGGTGGGAATAGTAATTTTTACCCCTACGCTATCCAGCGCTTTCCCTACTGTTGCACTCTCTGGAGTGGGAATAGTAATTTTTACCCCTACGCTATCCAACGCTTTCCCTACTGTTGCACTCTCTGGAGTAGGAATAGTAATTTTTACCCCTACGCCATCCAACGCTTTCCCTACTGTTGCACTCTCTGGAGTTTGAATAGTAAATTTTACCCCTAAGCTATGCAATGCTTTCCCTACTGTTGCACTCTCTGGAGTGGAAATAGTAATTTTTACCCCTACGCTATCCAACGCTTTCCCTACTGTTGCACTCTCTGGAGTGGGAATAGCAATTTTTACCCCTACGCCATCCAACGCTTTCCCTACTGTTGCACTCTCTGGAGTTGGAATAGTAAATTTTACCCCTACGCTATCCAATGCGTTCCCTACTGCTGCACTCGCTGGATTGGGAATAGTAATTTTAACCCCTACGCTATTCAATGCTTTCCGTACTGTTGCACTCTCTGGAGTGGGAATAGTAATTTTTACCCCAACGCTATCCAACGCTTACCCTACTGATGCACTTGCTGGAGTGGGAATAGTAATTTTTACCCCTATGCTATCCAACGCTTTCCCTACTGTTGCATTCGCTGGAGTTGGAATAGTAAATTTTACCCCTACGCTATCCAATGCTTTCCCTAATGTTGCACTCGCTGGAGTGGGAATAGTATTTTTTACCCCTACGCTATCCAACGCTTTCCCTACTGTTGCACTCGCTGGAGTTGGAATAGTAATTTTTACCCCTACGCTATCCAATGCTTTCCCTACTGTTGCACTCTTTGGAGTGGGAATAGTAATTTTTACCCCTACGCTATCGAACGCTTTCCCTACTGTTGCAGTTATTGGAGTGGGAATAGTAAATTTTACCCCTATGCTATCCAAAGCCTTCCCTACTGTTGCACTCGCTGGAGTGGGAATAGTAATGTTTACCCCTACGCTATCCAACGCTTTCCCTACTGTTGCACTCTCTGGAGTGGGAATAGTAATTTTTACCCCTACGCTATCCAACGCTTACCCTACTGATGCACTTGCTGGAGTGGGAATAGTAATTTTTACCCCTATGCTATCCAACGCTTTCTCTACTGTTGCACTCGCTGGAGTTGGAATAGTAAATTTTATCCCTACGCTATCCAATGCATTCCCTACTGTTGCATTCGCTGGAGTGGGAATAGTAATTTTTACCCCTACGCTATCCAACGCCTACCCTACTGTTGCACTCGCTGGAGTTCGAATAGTAATTTTTACCCCTACGCGATCCAACGCTTTCCCTACTGTTGCACTCTTTGGAGTGGGAATAGTAATTTTTACCCCTACGCTATCCAACGTTTTCCCTACTGTTACACTCTTTGGAGTAGGAATAGTAATTTTTATCCCTACGCTATCCAACGCTTTCCCAACTTTTGCTCTCACTGGAGTGGGAATAGTAAATTTAAACCTCTCGCTATCCAACGGAAAAAATATTGTATATGTTTTGTTAATAATATGTATATATAGATATATATATATATTTAAAAAAATATATATATTTTTAAGTTACAATAATTATTTATGAATTTTAGGTTTCTTTAAGTATTTTAAGTATGTTTTAATTAATGATATTTATTATTATAGTACTTTAAAATTACTTTTAAGATATTTCAAAAAATCGATATTTTGACTGTCTATATTTTTTCCTATCGATATTTTGGAGTCGATATTTTTGTACTTACCTGTTTGTAGATAGGAAGTCGATATTTTGGCATTCTATATTTTTACCTCGATATTTTGGTAAGTCGATATTTTGACTGTCGATATTACGTCAGTGATCCACTCACACCCCGCCCCCCCTAAAATGAACAACCTGACCACCCCGAGCACAATGTATCACAGACTAAATAAAACGAGACAATACGTTTCTGTGTATAGACCTTTTAGAGCATACCAATGAAACAAACCATTTACTGTACAAACTTTCTTGGTGTTTGTCTGAAAGCTCCTAATGCTGCTTCAGACGAGCTTGTTCGCCAATAGCACTCAAAGCGAAACTTATGAGACAGGATTTCACTCGTTTCCCGGAATACACTGGTCGTCAAAGGCAAATGCGTACATTCGTAAGCACCACCCCTTCCCCCCCTACAGACTCAAAGTGAAACTGAAAATGTAGGTTTAGGCAGGCCTTTAAGTGGGTCGAGTCATGCTCATAACTTTACAGGCAAAAAAACACGGAGTGATTTTGGAATTTAAATCCCCCTTCTGTACTGCTTCATTGATAATGTGGGCTGACCGACTCGTCCCTGCAGGGGGCCCTCATAAGAGGGCGGCCCCTTTAGTGCCACAGGATGGCACACTGGACAGCCTAGTGTCCAGAGACCCCTTTGGGGTCCTGCTCATCACTTCCGTCCGGGGTTGGGGATGGGGAGAGGTATAAGTTCTTCCCCACCCACCTGGCGGCCTCTTTGTCCCTCACCCTGATGCCATTGCGGTCGTGCAGGGGACTGCTGCCAGAGATCACAGGTTAGCCAATCACCCTCCCTCCTCCTCTCAGCTGGAGTCACAGCATGTGATGCGGGCCAGGACCAGAAGGGACCATGTCCCAATGTCTTTCGGCGGTACAGGTGGGGTAGGGAGTGGGAGGGGTGACGGAGGGGGATTTAGGAAAGGCGGCAGCCATGCAGGTTGGCCCGGCAGTTGCCGAGGTCTCGGCCTTAAGTGAGGGGGTCTTTTCCTTCCCCAGCACCGCCACCCCAAGTGGGTGGCACGAGAGAGTGGTCCTTAGTCAGGGGCGCCATGTCACATCAAACAGGCCGGGCGAGAAGGATCTATGATGGGCCCAGGTCGTCCCGGGGCTCCCCGCGACAAACCTTGGGTCGCAGGGGACCGCAGCAGATTTTCTGCTCGGGTGGTTTCTTGTTCCGCTGTGCCCGGTGGCGCTAGGGCTTGCCCACTGGGGCCAGGCAGACTCAGATGGGGCCACCAGTGCTCGTGTTACTGGGTCTCGGGTTTGCTTATGGATGACTTGCTTCGCGCTGCGGGGCAAGTGGGTGTCTCCCCGGCTCCCACGTGGTGCCTGGGGCCTGTGGGGGAGGGGCATCGGGAAGTGCACCAGTGCGAGGGCTACTATGTCGGATGCCGGCCTGGTGAAGCTCGCGATTGACTTTCTACCCGCTGAATATAGTAGGTGCTAAGTGTTGTGATCATATTATGGGCATACACTCTTGGGCCCGGGGGTACTGCTGTGCAGGCCCGCGTCGGGTCAACTATGCCATGGGGGGGCTACAGGCCCGTCGGGCTGTGTGTTGGCTCCTTATCTCTCCCCCCCCCCCGCGACGTTGCCTATCTCACTACGGGGGTGTGGGGAGGAGATGGCTCTCCGGTTGCGGGCCTGGTGGGAGCTGAACTATGCGGTCACCATGAAGCACACCCACCTTCCTGCTGGGCTGTGGATGGGGCGGGCCGCGAGCGATGCATCCTCCCCCTGCTCCTTATCCGGTTCAGCTCCCGGTGTGTGAGGGCGTGGGCATACACAAGCATCCCTGAGTTTGAGACGCTGTGTACGGCGCAGCAAGCATGAAGCCCCCCATATCAGCTTGCAGAGTTTTATAACATTAGGGGGAGTCAGGTTGTCTGCAGGGGGGCCGTGGCAGGCTATCGGATCTTCCGCCTCCTGAGAGGAATAGAGAGCAGTGAAACAGCCCTAATGGAAGGAACGCGACGCCGGCCTTGGGAGGACCGGGACTCTGATCTCTCCGAGGCAGAGCATCCATCTACCAGCCCCCTCTCCTCACCCCGTCTCCCCAGCCTGGGTTAGTACCCAGGGGTGGACGGACCAGCTACGGCTGCGGCCCGCGTCGGGGTTGGAAGGTTTTGAGCAGCTCTCTGCATCTGGCATCACAGGTAATGGAGTTAAAGGCTCTGCTGTGTAATAGGGGTTATGGGGCCCCTGCCACACAGTAGAGGTGCCCATCCTCCCCCTCTGCTGCACCACTTTTGAGGCTGGGGGGGCGCCAGGACCCCGGCCCGCATGGGCATGCTGCTGGGAGGCCGAGCCGGTCCTAGGTGCTGGATTAGGGCTCCAGTCTCTGCGGAGGCATGTTGTCCCACTGCTGCCGGCCCTCTTCGGTCTGGCACACCGCTGTGCTCGCTGGTCTGGCGACTCCGTGTTAGGAGGAGGCAGGTTCTCTCTCCCCACATCCCTCCTTCCCTCTTTGGTCTTGGCTCCAGTCCCTCTGCCAGGAGCCCAGTTCGTGGGGAGTTGGGGGAGAGGGTGCGAATGGGTGCCTGGCCCCTAGAGTGGGCTGGTGCCCACGCTCTTATGCATAGGGGTCTTTGCATTGGGGGGATTATGAGTGTGGTTAAGGAAGCTGTTAGGGTTTTTTTGGCTCCGCGGGTCTCAGGCTAACTTGCCCCATCTCCATTCAAAGGGCTGGCCTGCTCCCGTTTGGCCCTCAGTTTTCGGCATCACCGTCTTTGAGTGACCATGGTACGGCCATGGTCACTTGTCCTTCAAGGGGCAGGCGCAGCACAGCTCTCTGTGGCGCAGGGAGTCTGCAGCTGGGCAATTAAGTTTGGGCTTGAGGCCACGGGGGCTTTCTACCGAGTACCACCAGGGATATCCACCCGAGGGCGGTGAAGGGGCATAGGAGATTGTACGCGGCAGAGGGATGCTGTTCGAGCCTTACATCATGTTATTTATAATAAATAAATAAAAACAGTAAGCCCTCTAGAATGTAGCTGGTGCCCATGTAAAACGCTCAAAGTTTCACTATGGGTAAACCAGAGACTGAGTCTCTAAAGCTATAGCAGAAGCCGTGATATTTTGGTTGTGTTCCGTACAGGTTTGATCTCTGCACACTTGCGTTCAGTTCCGAGTGCGGATGCCTCTAATGAGAGGGACTTGGAGCTTACTTTGTAATTACTTCAAATACCACTATTCTTTGTAGCTGTGCAGCAGGCTGATCCGCAGACGGCACTTTTCACCAGACCGGACACAAAAACATCTACAAGACAAATGCAGGTCCGCGTCCTCCAATGTGCACCAGTGTTAGTTACAAAGCGGATTCAGGGAACCTCTGATTCCAGGTGGTCCTCTGGGAGTCCTGTGCAGTTAAAACAGGCTCTCTGCTGGGTCTTGGAAAGCCAGGTGCGTTTACAATGTCCCCAGAGATTGTGCGGCTTGGGCAGGGTCACAGCGGTGTATTGCAGTCTAAGAGGGGTAACCCTGGCTCCACAGGTTGGGCGGTTTCGGACCTTGCTGTTTGGAAGCTCTGCATAGATCTGGTCTATTACGTGGGTGACACCTCTCGGAGGGAACCACAGTGCTAAGTGAAAGTGCCTGAAGCTGTGTTCGGCCCAATGTCCCGCCCCTCTTTCACAGGGTGAAATATTTTTATAAATTGGCAGGTCTGACTACTTTTAACTTACCCTCATTTGATGCTTTAACCATTTGTAAAACAACACAGCCCTCTCTGATAAATTTAACGGATTAAGATGGGATTGTCTATGGTGGGGCTTGTATTAAGAATGGGTTTACTATATAGTTATACAACATCAGACTACTGTAAAAGAATGTCGTAACACTGGTAATGTTCGTCCTGCCCTATCACTGAAGGGGCGCAAGATAAGTAGTCCCGTTGGTGAACACCGACAGCTAAAGGTGTCCCTGGTTATTTTCAGCCATAGTCAGGCTATGGTCTGATGTCCTACAACTAATGAATACAGCTAAGCTCCTGTTTTATTGCTTGTCAGAGGGGAATGCTTATATAAAGGGATCTATCGGGAATGGATAGCAAAAATTATAATAAACTACTTAAAGGCCTGCTTTGGGCCATGAGGGGGTTGTAGAGAGCCATCCGGGCTCTCACCTACAATGTATCCTTTCAACGCACGCACGCACACGCAACCTTGGGGCGGGCTCGCCCCTAGGTATAAATAAACAAGCGGAAGACCGCTCGGGGTCTTTCCGGCTAAGTACATACTGGTGTCCGTGTGCTTATTAACTGTGTGTGCATACACGTGGTAGGCCCCGCCTCACAATTCTACATTGGCGACGAGGCCGGTGTCTCCTGGATCCACGTGTGCCTGGGGCCCCGGGTCGCCTGCCCGACGCCTGCCTCACGCTGCGGTGCATGCCGCTGTGTTGTCCCGGCCTCCCGTGCGCTTGAGACCCGCCCACGCGTCTCCCGTGAGGGAGCGCCTTCAGCTGGCGGGACTCGAGGCGGCGGGAGCCGACGTGCGGCCTGCTGCGGATCCTGCGGGTGAGTGATAGTCTGCCCCGCTTGCGCGGCCCCTGCCTGCCGCGCTCCGCCTGTCGCCGCGGAGGAGGTGCGCCTGCAGGCTGCAGGCCTGGGGAGAGGCCCGGCGCACACCACAAGACGGCCCGCTCTGGGTCCGCCCCCGCCCTTCGACGACGACGCGCATGAGGCGCCAGTGCTGTGGCACGCGCAGAGACACGGCGCCAGGCCCCCTGCAGTGCTCCTGCCCTCACGACGTTCGAGGGAGGACGAAGGATTGCTTGAATCACATGGGGAGGAATTAAACAAGCATTGGCAAGCACAAGAGGGAAGCTCAATAAACAGTGGTACACTTAAGGCCGTGCATCAAAGACTCTGCCGCCACGGTTGGTCCCTGAGGTCCTTATCCTCGCCACTGCTGCCTCTTCCTGCGCCACGCCATACAACGCCTCGACACGCAGCGCGGCCTACGCCCCTGCCCTGCGCCTCACGCGGCCACCACCCCGGAAAGCACCATCAAGGCCAGAGTGACGCCACGCCATGAGCCTAGTTGCGCCAGGAGCGGCCCAAGACGGGGCGGGCCAGCCCCCCCAGCAAGCTGCCCAGCAGCAACCGGCTGCGCCCGCCGCTCAACCACAGGCTCAAGCCCAAGCTGGAGCGGGTGCCCCAGCAGGACCCCCAGCGCCCGCGCCCCACGCGCATCAGCACGCTGGCGCAGCACCCGTACCGCCATTCAGCGAATCAGCTGACCCGGCAACGGCGGCCATCCGCTGGAAGGCATGGGTTGGACGCCTCAATCTGTATTTCAAGGGCACAAGGGAGACCGACGGTATGGTGAAGAGGTCGCTCCTCATTCTCTATGGGGGTCAGGAGATCTATGACTTATTCGAATCGCTCCCGAACACCGGAGCCGAGGATAACTATGACGCCGCGGTCGCGGCCCTCAACGCGCATTTTGACCCTCAGCTGAACAATGATTTCGAAAAATTCAAATTCAAGCGCGCATGGCAGTTGGACTCCGAGTCGGTCGACATGTACTACACTCGACTCCGACGGCTCGCAAGCACGTGTCCTTTCACCAACCCTCGCGACGAAATCAGGGACCAGATCATCGTCGGCTGCAAATCTAAGCTGCTAAGGAAGCTGATCCTCAGACAACCAGGGATCACCCTAGACGAGATCCTCGTCCTGGCGAGGTCGCACGAATTGTCGGATGCCCGGGCGGAAGAGATGGAGGTCGCACTGCGCACGCCGGTGATCGCCCCGTCTGGGGCAAGGGCCCCGGCCATCAAAGAAGAACGGGTGGATGCGATCCAAAGACGATTCCCGCCAGCAAGGCCGCGAGGTGGCCCGCCACGAGACAGCCAATGCGGGTACTGTGGTGTGGACCACCCTTCCACGGCCACGTGTGGTGCCAAAGGCAAGACGTGCCTCAAGTGTGGACGCATGAATCACTTCGCTGCTGTCTGCCGGGGAGGGAAGTTCAGGGCAGCAGGCCCGCGCGCCAGAACTGTGACCCAGCGTGTCCGACAACTGTCTCTCGACCAGGAGGGACCCCCTCCCGACACAGAGGCTCAAGACCGCCGGCCCAGATACGAGGACGACGAAGACGATGAGGTGTATGTCATCTCCTACGTGAGCCGGGCATCCACGAAAAGACGACCGCCTCCAATGTGTTCCGTCTCAGTGGATGGGACGAGTGTCAATGCGCTGATAGACACAGGGGCGTCCGTGAACGTCATGGACTCGGACCAGTATGAGCGCATGTCCCCAAAACCAACGCTGGCACCGTCCGCGGCACGCATCTACACCTATGGCGGAACGGAACCCATGCCTCTTCGTGGAGTCATTCAAACCACCGTGATCAACGGAGAATATTCCACCGTGACCAGGTTCCACATCACTGAGGGCAAAAAGGGCACCCTCCTGAGCTGTCACACAGCAGAGGATTTGGGGCTGGTGTTTTTCGCCAACCAAGTACACCAGGCTCACGCAGACTTCATGTTAAAAGAGTTCCCAGGACTGTTCAAGGGCCTCGGCAAGCTCAAGGGCAAAAAGTTTAAGCTACATATCGATGCGACTGTGAAACCTGTCGCTCTCAGACACCGGCGAGTGCCTTTCAACCTCAGGCCTCAAGTCGAGGAAGAGCTTCGCAAACTTGAAGAGTTGGGAGTGATTGAGAAAGTGTCGGGTCCGACACCTTGGGTCTCGCCACTGGTAGTCGCCCCCAAACCGAAGCAGCCGGGGGCCATACGTCTGTGCGTGGACATGAGGCTACCCAACACCGCTGTCAAGCGCGAACGGCACATCACCCCCACAATGGACGATATCATAGCTGACCTCAACGGGGCGAAGTGGTTTTCAAAACTTGACCTCAACTCAGGCTATCACCAGCTGGAGCTAGAGCCGGCTAGCAGATATATCACCACATTTTCGACGCACGTGGGGCTGCGTCGTTACACTCGGCTCAGCTTTGGGGTCTCGTCAGCGGCCGAGGTCTTTCAGAACGCCATTCGCGAGGTGCTCTCCGGACTAAGAGGGGTGATCAACCTGAGTGATGACATCCTAGTATACTCAACGACCCTCGAGGAGCACCACGCCAACTTGAGGGCGACCCTGCAGAGGCTCGCCGACAGCGGCCTTACACTCCACCGCGCCAAATGTGCCTTCTATCAGGAATCAGTGGATTTCTTTGGATATATCTTTACGAGGGAAGGCCTGAAAGTTGATCCTAAGAAGGCAGAAGCCATCAAAGCAGCAAGCACTCCAAGGAGTCAAACCGAAGTCCGAAGTTTTCTGGGCATGGCCACATACTGTGGCCGGTTCATCCCGAACCTGGCTGACATAGCGGAGCCCCTCCGTGCCCTCACCCGTGCTGATCAGAAGTGGGACTGGACTGCTGCTGCGAACAAGGCGTTCCAGACCATCAAGGCCAGTCTACTTGACAACACCACCATGGCATACTTCCAGCCTCGGAGGCGGACTGAGTTGATTGTTGATGCCAGCCCAGTTGGGTTAGGAGCTGTTCTGCTGCAAGAGTACGGGCCGGAAGAGTGGAAGCCCGTTGCCTATGCCAGCAAGGCCCTGTCCGACACGGAGACCAGGTATGCTCAAATTGAAAGGGAAGCGTTGGCCATCAAATGGGCATGCCAGCATTTTCACCTCTACCTCTGCGGGCAGGAATTCACGGTGGTCACAGATCACAAGCCCCTGTTGCCCCTCTTTGCGGGAACGTCCCGGCTTGCTCCCCCTCGCATCGAGCGGTGGGCTGTCCAGCTGCAGGGGTATCGGTTCAAGGTGGTGTTCAGGCCGGGAGCACACAATCCCGCTGACTACTTGTCGCGTCATCCAGATGTCACCCCGCCAACGGCCCTGACATACGACGGGGAGGAGCTGGAAGAGATGGTACATCTGATCACCCAAGCGGCGTGCCCCGAGAATATGTCGCTCCAAGACATTAGCGACGCCACGGCGACGGACGAAACCCTGGTGAAAGTCAAAGAGGCACTCGAGGGAAATCGCTGGGCCCATTTTCTTGATGGTGCATCGTGCCTCCGGCCGGAGGTGAGTCACGCCAGACAGCAGCTGTGGCAAATACGGAGTGAACTTAGTATCGGAGATGAAGGAGTGGTGCTGCGCGGGCACCTCATTGTCATGCCCGAAAGCCTTCAGCAACGAGCCCTGAGCCTGGCCAACGTGGGACACCAAGGTATAGCTAAAACCAAGGCCCGTTTGAGGAGTAAAGTGTGGTTTCCTGCCATGGACAACCAGGTGGAAGCCATGATACGGTCCTGCCACGCGTGTACGATCACGGGCAGTGACCCTGCACCAGCACCCGTGCTCACGGAAGAAGCACCCCAGGCCCCATGGGCTCAACTCAGTATTGACTTTGGCAGTTTTCCGGACGGTCGGCACATGCTGGTGCTGGTAGACTCTTTCTCAAAATTCCCTGTTGTAGAAGTCATCGCATCCACTGCATTCCCGCAAGTAAAGAAAGTCCTAAACCGAGTGTTTGCTACGATGGGGCTCCCCGAAGAAATCAAGTCCGATAATGGACCCCCCTTTCAAGGGAGAGAGTTCCAGGCCTACTTGGAGGCTCTCCGGATCAAACATCGGAAAATCACCCCCCTGTGGCCCCAAGCCAACGGGGAAGTCGAGAGGCTGATGCGGACATTAAACAGAGCGCTCCGGATTGCGGTTGATAACGGTGAAGACCCGGAGGCCGCCCTGGACGACTTCCTTGGAGCCTATCGGCAGACACCTCACTCAACGACAAAGTGTGCTCCCTCTCATGTTCTGTTCAAGCGCGCTCCAAGGGATGGCATTCCCACTACAAGCACGTGGGCGCCGGGAGAAAGGGACGCTGAGGCCATACAGGCCCGGCGACAGGCCACCAACATCAAAGCGGGCGCACATCGGCATGCCAAAGAACCAGCCCTCCGGCAGGGGGACACAGTCGTTGTCAAGGATCGCCATCCTGGGTGGAAGTTTCGGACTCCCTTCGAGCCAGAAGTGTGGACAGTGGAGCGAGTGCAAGGGACTATGATTACAGCTAGGAGGAATGGCCAAACCGTGACGAGGAATGCCTCGTGCTTCAAAAAGATACTAGACAATGCCGCCGTGCGTCAAAGAATTGAGAGAACGGAACGTGGAGACCAAGAAGATATAGACGGAGAGAACTATCCTAGTCCTGCACCTACCTCGCCGGGATCAGTCACTCCACCCAGGCCAGTGTCACCAGGCCCCGAGGTCGGGCGGAGTCAGCCAAGGGTCGAGGATGTGAGAGAAGGTCCGAGGACGGCCCCGGCTGGGGTCGTCGAACTACCTCGGACCCAGGATCGTCGCTACAACTTGCGGCCCAATCCAAGGCCGAGTCAACGGTTGTTGGACTTTGCCTGTTCGTCTCCATGAGCAAGAGACTACAAACGTGCCTGCCGAAAGAGACTAAAATAAAGGAGGGATGTAGAGAGCCATCCGGGCTCTCACCTACAATGTATCCTTTCAACGCACGCACGCACACGCAACCTTGGGGCGGGCTCGCCCCTAGGTATAAATAAACAAGCGGAAGACCGCTCGGGGTCTTTCCGGCTAAGTACATACTGGTGTCCGTGTGCTTATTAACTGTGTGTGCATACACGTGGTAGGCCCCGCCTCACAATTCTACAGGGGTGAGGGGGGGGGGGTATTCTGCTCCTCAGCGGCTGATACATGATTTACTCGATGAGAGCTCCAAGGCAGGGCAGCATCATTAAATGGGGTAGACTGAAGGGTAGGGGCGGAGTCATGCACCTGCAGTTATGTTTTCCCATTCCTCGTCCTAAGCATCCCGGGTCCCGGAGGCCAGTAGGGTTGAGGTGTTTCAGTCATCTCCGTTCTGGAAAAGGGTGAAAATCAAATCAAATCACGCAAGCTAGGCACTAGCAGCAGCCTGCTCTTTCCAGCACAAATTAAGTGGCACTCGCATTGCTAGGGATTTATGAGGGTGCACTTTTGTTAAAGGTTATGCAACCACGCATTTCTCTCTCCCTTACACACAGCACACACAAGACAAGTTACTCCATTGTTTTGAGAGGTACATAGCAGGGATGCCTGAGGACTTGTGTGAAGTACAAAGGGATTGAGAGGTGCCCAGTGTTCAGGACACTCCAGCATAATACAGGACTGGCCTGCCTGCCGCAGACTTCATCACACTAGACGGAGGATAGGTAGGGAATATCTTTCTTCCTTTGTACTCACCTCATATGTTTTTGTCATTTATGCATGGCATTAAGTTTAAATAAAAAGAAGTGCCGGGGCACTCACAAGTACCCACTCCAGCTGCTGCCTAAGACATTACTATAGCTTTGGGGGACCTGGACCAGACTGAATCGCCACTGTGTTCAAGTGTTAAGGGTATAGGTGATGCTTCAGGGGTTTGGCTGCAGAGCGGGAGCAGTGTGCGGGGCAGGCAGGTTTGGCCTCCTGCTGTAAGTCCATAGGGCTGCTGCTTTTCTTTAGCCACATTGCAGGGCCGGAGAACACGTGACCGACCTGGGTACATTGTGATTACAGGACGACTATTTCATTCATGTATGCCTTAATTGCAATAAGAAATTGTATGCAGCAGGGGAGGGATGGAAACATACTTTACCCCTGCCTTAATAAGTTCCAGCAATACAAACTTTTACTACTTGAAACAGGCATTTTAGTTACAGCCTCCTGGATAGCTCAATGTTGGCCTAGAGGCAACAGGGAGCCTCACAACGATAACAGGATAACCAGTGTACTGGGATTTGTATTTACAATATTCTTGCATAGCGGCCATGGTTTTACAAAGCCATGAGTGACATGTTCCTAATTTCAGTGTAATAATGTGTGCCGTTTTAAGGAATATGGGGGCGGCAGAGTTTGGTAATAAAGGGGGCGAACTTATCGTACTATAGTATTATGTGGTATAGTATGTTTGACATTTGTACTAGCAGTTAATTACATGTATACAAGTGGCAAAAATTAACTCAAGCAAAAGATACTAGCAGGCCATGTATTTGCATCTACTCTAATAGGGCTGGCTGTAGTGTATTACGTTACTAAGTGCAGCTAGTAGAGTTGTTTTAATCAGCTATTGTTGAATCTCTTTCACCTGCTGTGCAGAATATATATGTGGGCACACTAAAAATTGTGAACCATAGGCAAAGCCTCAGAAGTTTCCACAACAGCAAACCTTGTGCTGCTAGGGGTTTCTAATTTTGATATCTTTATAAACTCATGGGCAGTCGGCAGCACGGTTGGTATTCGCCGTACTGCTCAGTACCTGTCAGTACTTGTAAGGCTTCACAAACACCTGATTATCTAGTTTTCGGGGCTAACAAAGTTTAATGTGTTATTAGAAAGAAAGCAAGGGGTCAGGTCAGAATCATTATGGCCCCAGGGGGGGCCTAATGATGAATTGGTTATTTGCGGAAAATTTATTGTGTTATTGTGTTAGTCCATGCAACATACATAACCAGTATATTAGACCAAAAGAGGACCTCATAAATGAGTAGTGGCAGGTGTCACAGATACTATTTTGTAGTAATAACAGTGAGGGGCTGCTGTGTTCCAATGTTTGAAAACACAAGTCACTATCCCTGGATATGGATGCTTACCGGCATACAGTAATGTTTTGAACTGCACGGGTAAGGACTCAATCAACTTTCACCCTCCTAATAGAGTCACAGTGACACACACTTTACAGTTGAACTACACAGGTGCTTGAACTAAGAACCGACGGATTTAACTTTGCCCGCATTAACTTAAGTTATATAACAATGTCACCGTTTCCTTACACCCAGGGCCACTGGCATTATGGAAAGGCAGCAGCAAGTTGGTCAATCCTTGGGGCCTGCAGTAGCCTCTTATATACCTCCTCCATTCTGGCCCACACTTAGTCCATTCAGCTATGACTCCATTGCTGGTCTGGCTGATACAACAAAGCCTTTATTGGTATAATCTCTTTGGATTTAACGGTTTGTTTTAATTTCTGTTGCCCAGAATAACTGTTGCAGAAAACCAAACATGGTTTTAATATCTTTATGTCATGGCAATCTACCTCCTGTTATATCACACAAGGGGGAGGGGCCCCTACATTTTCTCCCCGTCTAGTTAGTTGCGGGGCATGCACTTGTCAAATTTGTACCTTGTGTAACCCCACAAGGGGAGGAAGTCAAGTCTGGACTTCCGGAAGTGCGGCATTGGCCCGCCTCTGCTACTTTCAGCAGCAACTCACCGGTGCTCAATTTGAGAGGGTGTTTTTTTCTGGTGCGTGGCACCATCTCTCAAATGTAACCACTGGCGCCTCTGACAATCAACCACTAAGTGGCACTGTCTGGCTTTCAGAGAGGACCATTACAACAGGCACTTAAGCTTCATTGGGTCCAACGAGTGCCAGGCAAACGGGTACGACTTGTACAAGAGATAAACATGAGTAGTTACTCAACACGGGGTGTTAGAAGGGATGTTGCCTAAGCAGAATTCAAACTGGCCTTAAACGCATGATGGAGACAATTAGTGACATGCCTAAAGAGGTAAATCTGGTGTTAAAGGGATGGTATGCCAAGGGAGATAGCTTAAATATTTCACGGAATCCCCTTATTCCAACATGCCTAAAGTAAAGAAGGAATGCCCGAGTGATTGGTTGGACCTGTATTAGTTTTTATTAAACACACCTAGTACTGCGAAGTAGCAACATTTGAACTCATATCAATGGTACTTCCAGGACACATCTCCTTCAATACACACAACGCCATACAGGGCTGCTCTCCCCTGGAGCAAAGGGAAGCTAAACACCATATTGGCATTACGCCAAGGTTAGGAAATAAGAAAGATGGTGATGGAGTGGGGAGCAATGAATCTTGGTCTGCTAGCACAGGCAGGCGATTTCCGCAGGGGCTTAGCTAATCTTGCGGCCAGGCAGTGGTCTTGTCCAACTAATGTGATAATGTTAAGGGATGCAAGCATGCACCAAGAGATGGATCCTCGAGACCATCCAGTACAGACAAAAACACCCGCCCTTTAGCCAGGGAGCAAGGTATTTGCGGAATGCCAGCTAACTAGGGGGTTGCGGTGCAATAAGATGAGGGGAACATGGGATCTGAGCACAATTTGACTACAATGATTAAAGAAGGATTGTTTAGGTGTTCCCACTGCTCAAGAAGGGACAAGTATTCGTTCATGTTGTTCGCCCTCTTACACAGCAGGTACACAAGGACACCTGTGCTTAATGTCTCATATCCCAGGACAGGATAGTTACCAAGGGGGGGAATGACCATGGACATGCCTTGTCAGGACTGGGATAGCCACCACACTAACTAGAGCCACTAAGGAAGATAAATGTTGGAAACACAGACTGGGGTGTACTGGGCCAAAACCCCTCTCAAAAGCTGCAGGGGGTATCAGGCTATCAGGTGTCTTTGAGGGACGGCCAAGGGCATTAAAAAGGCCGTAGTGCGTGACACAGCATTTGCAGGGGTGCAGAAGAGTCCCAGCGGATCCACCAAAAGGACTACATCGTGGATCACAGGTGAGTAACAGGGACCAGGCATCTGTGACCGGTCGAAGGTTCAGCAAGTAGGGTAGGATGCGTAAGTTGGCACTTCACGTAAGGGTGCAGTGTCTAATAAACAGACACCATACACTTATTCCTTCACACATGTTGGGACACCATTCTATGTTCGCCAGGGATCAGTCCAAAAGAACTGTGAAATTGTCTGGTCTATGGGACAAAGTAATGCACCCTAGAAGAAGACCACAAGGTGTAAATTAGCAACCAGTTGGTTATACAGGTGAACTTTAGTGGTCTGAATTCACCCCTGGCACCCGTGGCATGGAGTTCGGTCGGGGGAGGCGAGGGAGCCTGCGTCCAGGAGGTTCATCTGCACTATGCGTAAATTCACAGAGCAGAAGCGATTTGGCTTCATTAGACATGGGTGCTACACGTCAAATTCACAGGGTGTTTTGAGGATGATGGGTGCACGTTTTGCCAGCAGAGAGCAGCAGAGAGCAAAAACGCCGGATCGCCAGAGGCCATACTCCAATCCTGCTGCCGTGAGCTAGCCGTTAGCCGCCACGCCAAGCCAAGCCAAGCACGCCTGCACCCGATTAAGGAGGGGATCAGACGAAGAGGGGGCTGCAGGGAGACCAACGCGTCACCCCATCTGACCCTCTGTGGTTACGGCCACTGTTGCAGTTGCGGTTTTGGTTCCGGGCTGTTCCTGCCGTCAGCTGTTCTTGCCGTTAGGTGAGCAGCAGCAGGGGCTCCGGTCCAGGCTCCAGGCTCTGGTTCAGCTGGGTGAGGTGAAGCGGTCGGCTGGACACGCAGGACACGCAGGACACGCAGGAGGCTGAGCGTGAGTGCGCAAATCAGCTGCAGCGGGAGACAGGACCCATAGAGCCACGGGAGGCTGTGAATCACTCCGAGTTGCCTGAGGAGCTCTGGGGAGCAGTCGGTAAGCAATGAACTTGGTGGTTTCCTGAGGGGCGGTTTTGAGCCTGGGAGTGTTTGCGAGAGGCCGGGAGACAAGAGCTGCAGAGCCTCGCACCTTGTGTTGCGCAGAGCACGGACATTGCGTCTCCGGCCTCTAAGTGCCAGGCGGTCTTTGCGGTTTACGTGGGCCAGGGCCAGGGCCGAGGCCACAGAAATTGGCCTCTCATCATCATCACCGTCTCTCATCATCGTCTGCCCATTCCCCGCCAGCAGCTAGCAGTCTGCAGCAAGCAGTCAGTTCCTTTTTAGGCCACGGGATTGGACAAGTGCATAAATTAAAAGTCAGGGCTAGAGCCTTATCCCCCTCTGGTGCGCAGCCAGGAGGCAGGGGGCTTGTGCAGTGCTAAGCGCCCTGGACAACGTTCTGATTTCCCCCTGAAGCAAGAGTGTAGCCGAGCTACGGAGCTACGGACCTGCAGAACTATCAGAAACCCGATAGCCACAAGCCACAAGCCACGAACTGAAAAACCGTAGTGGAGAGAAGGCGGCGGGCATCGGTTTCAGTGTGGGGGCCCGCTCCGTGCACTTTGGGCTTTGGGCTGGGCTGTGTGCCGCCGCCCTCACTGTGCCAGCACAGGGTGGCGGAGTGCAGTGCGAGGAGTGTGAGCCTGGGATTCGGAGTCTGGCGCTGGGAGAAAGGCTGGGAGAACGGCATTTGGAGCATTTGGTGGAGCTCTGCGGCTTTTGTGCGAGGAGCTAAGACCCGAGAGCCGTCGTGCAGGAGGGACCACCTGGAGAGTAAGCGAAGCGAGGTGAGCCACTCCATCGCACAGCCCTCGCATTGCTTTCCTTCCCCGGCCTCCTCCCTAGCCGGGTTATTCCGCCTTACCAAGCAGAAGCGCAGTAGTAATCCTCCTTGACAAGCACTGCTTGCCATATAGCAGTATAGCAGCAACTCTCCCTGTCATCGTTGCCTGACCCCCCTGACAACAGAGAAAACGTGAACGATCACGGTGGGGGACTGGTGGCAGCGAGCCTGCGAGTCAGTGAGGAGTGCGGGCGGCCGCGAGCAGTGAGTGAGAGTATGGAGAGCATTGCAGAGGTGTCAAAAAACGCTAGAACATTGAAACCGCCACTGGTAAGCCTCATTAAAGCCACAGACAGTGACTCCCCATCCGGCCCCCTTCTAACAGGTAGAGGCGTGGCGTCCGGACTGTCTGCGCTGAAGCGAAGCCACTGGCGCTGCGGGGGACGCGAAGGTTCCGCTTTGAGTGGCGGGAGGCATATCTCGGTAACCACTTGGCTAGTGTTGCGTGGTAAAGGAGCATCAACCGCGCATCACGAAGGCGAAAAGCATTAAGAGCAAGCTATCTAGACGTCTCCTATGCAATGGTAATGCCAGATAGGGTTCTACGTTCACAATTAAAAGGGAATTCAGCGGTGAACCAGGGAGGCAGTACGTTGAGAGATAAAAGTTCCCTGAAGCCACAGAAAACCATTCGCCGTCGGAGAAACGGTGAACATCTCACACTTATTAAATCTTATCCATCGGTGCTGACAATGTTCTCAAAAGGGATAAGAAGTTCTAAGCGCGGAAAAGGCTCAATAGATGAGGAGAATAGGGAGAAGTCAGGTGAAGAATTAATGGACACGCACGTAGCACCCGGGATTAGAGTAGAGTGCCAATCTATAAAATCAGAGGCGCTTTACCCTGCCGTAATCGTATGTCAGAACAATGAAGGTGAATCTGGAGCGGTACTTCCTCCAAGAGAAGTGGATTTATGTCAAGCAGAAAGGGAGGGTAATACCACGGAAATGAAAACTGAAGCAGCTTTGTTGTGGGTGGAGGAAGATGGTAACCCCCGGGAGATGATCACCGAAAAAAGGAAGCTTCTTTATTATCCCCACTAGCAGATTTGGTAACCCTTATGGATAATACAAAAATGATTCAGAGATCGGCGTTGATCTGTCCGCCCATAACAGGAACTGATCCTTTGCCTAGGATGGACTGGCGGTTAGAATCCAGTCTTAACTACGGGCAGTCAAAACCGGAGGATCTTACATTACCGGATATTGCTGTTCAAATAGAAAAGAACGTAGAACGAATGAAGCAGTTGAAAAAGCCGGGGATTTCGGAGACGGATTTAGTATTGTCTCCGGTTACTCAAGAGCTCCCGCCATTAATAGGAGCTCAAACACATATGCCAGCCATGTACAGTAGTACACCTACTAACCTATCTTTGGCTGGTGATTTGTTAGATCTTTCAGTTGAAAAGATATTGGGAGTTTCAGCGGCTGAGGACAAATGTGTAGTGAACTCTTTGAACTCTCTCAATATGAGTGAAAATGTTTGGTCAGGGGGGATCTTTGAGTTCTTTTTGAGATTGGAGAAAATCATGTCCGCTATTTTGTCTCTGTTGGAGAAAAGTACTTTAAACTCTGATCATATACTGGAAGTCCTTTCACCTATACTGATAGGCGTTCAAGATCTTACACAATGTAAACAAGCCCCACTAATCCAGGAAAAGGTTCCTCCAGTTCCCAGTCTGGTTAATCAATTATATAGTGGGATACATAATATTGGTACAAATTCAGTGGTGGGGGGTCTAAAAGAGCCTATTGATAGTTCTGAAATAGGTTCCCCTGAAAGGAAGCTAAGTTCCGATTTACCTTATTCTAATCTTAAGGAATGTGACAAGGTTCCTACTTCTGGGGAAAAGATAAAGATAGAGGCTTCCTCAGCCTTAAAACCGGTACGTCTTTTCCCAATTTTTAATAAAATTATTTCAAAAGATCTAAGTCCACAGCCATCCGGCGATTTATGCAATTCCTCAGTTAGCCAACATGTGGGGGAGGCCTCTCTCGCGAGGAAAGGAAACACTAAAAGTGGCCGTAGGGAGAAGAAAAGGAAGATGAAGAACCGTCGGTTACCGAAACGTAAACAGAAAAAACTGCGGTTCCATCCTGAAAATGAACTAGGAACTAGTTACATATCCCCCTCCAAAAAATATAAGGTCTGCGATGCAACCCATATTGGAAGAGAGTCAAAGTTATGGGCAGGAAAATGATCCTCAATATAATAGTTCAACTATAGAACTGAATGCCCCTTTGTCTCAAGAGGGTAGGGAAGCTAGTGATCAAATTATTGGCTTAAGGAGTGACCTTGGTTCAGGGAGAAAGTTGGTCCAATCAAACAGCCCCGTAATAGACCCAATTGGAGCCTCAGGAGGTGTATTCCAACACCCCAGTGGGCCTGTTGTACCCTCATCGAGTGCAGTATCTGGTCAGGATATGGGTGTGGGTCTGAGAATAATGTCAGTTGCTAAAAGTAGTGGGGGTAAGCCAAAATGTAATTCACCTATGGATCAATCAGGCACAAACATAACTAGGAACACTGATATAGGTGCCAAGCAAGCAAGCATGGTTTTAATCTTTAGTTCTCTCTTCAATGCTGAACCAATGTTACTGAATAGAAGTGCCCTCCTTAGACTTATCTCAGAAATAGAGGATCTGGGGTTAATCACCACTAAAGATATTGAACTGGTATATTTAGATTGGAGGAGCTCCCCCCCATGTACTATAGCCACTTTTTCCTCAGGTATAGTGTCAGCTCTTGTTTTAGCAAATATTGATAGTTTCAGGAAAAGAGGAATAGACATCTTACCAAGTGTTGTCCCGTATAGAACTCTGATCAAAAATTCTGGAGCACATTATCAGGTGCAAGGGAGGAGTTGTACTGAGTACAAGGATGAAAATGCACATGTAAAGTTTGAAGGCATGGTAATAACGCTAGGAAGTAAAACAGGAGTAAGAGAAGTTAAGCTTCCAAAACTGGAGGTTCAGGAGGCACCCAGAGCTGATGGGGATGATGAGGTGACAAAATGGAGTTGGGTTGCTGGTACCTTGAATGGGGTAAAAACATCAAGTTTAAAGCCCGTGGGGAAAATTATATCCTGGAACGTGGCGGGGCTCGGAAAATCTTGTCATAAGCTCAAATTATTGGCTGATATAAACCCCATGATCATTTGTCTTCAAGAGACATGGTCTATGGAAGAGTTCCAGCTAAAGAATTATTATGTGTTTCACAGTTTAGCAAAAAAATCCACAAAAGGGCACGCAAGTGGAGGCCTAGCTATTTTACTTTGTTGCAACATAGCATGGGACCCCCTGATATACAAACACCCCTCAAATTGTTGTATTTGTGCAAAACTGAAATTAGGAAATGATAATTTAGGGCATGTAAAGTTTCTGTTTTTGGTAAATGTGTATATCCCTCCGGGGAGGGCTTCTAATTTATTGGTTGACTTCATTTGCAGTTTTGCGCAAAGTTTGTGTAACACGGAAGAAAATGCACGCATATTGATGGTAGGGGATTTTAACGCTAAAATAAATAATAGTGCTGCTATGGTCTACTCTAATACGGATTTGGAGGAGGTGTGGGCTATTCCAGAGCCTGTATTCCCGGCCCAGGTAAAATCAGATAAACGAGGCCTTTCCCTCTTGCAAAAACCTTAGGAATCTTGATTTAATATTTTTAAATGGTAGATTTCCTGAGGATTCACCTGCATCTTATACCTTCAATGGAACTTACAGTCAGACCCTTATTGATTACATGGCAGTTTCCATTCAACTGTTCAGTGCGTGTACACAGTTCAAGGTGCTCCCCTCAACGATGAGTGACCATAACATTTTAGTGGTACAGATGGTTATAAATACCGAGAAGCCCGAACTCTGGAATCGGAGGAAGGAAAATGTCACCTATTCCCGAAATAATGGGCGAACCTATTGGTCATACAAGGCACTTCCGAACTTCCAGAGGGTATTTAAGAATGTCGCATTTAGGCCTAGTCTGGAGTCTCCGATTGTGAGATATGAGAGAGTTTTGGCAGCAATCAGAAAATTGGGAAGAAACAAAAAAGACATGAGAACCTCCCCCGTAGTATTAATCTCATGGAAAATCAAAAAACTGAATAAAGAGATTAACGAGTTGATTAGACTCCAATTTAAAGCCCCTAGTTTAAAAAATCAGAGAGAGATTCATAGACTTAAACAGGTACGGGATAGAAAAAAAGTATCAGATCGGAGGAAAGTTGCAGATGAAAAATGGGTAACCCTTCATGAAGTGTCCTTATCCGGGGATACCAGAAAGTACTGGGCATTGATAGCGAAGTTTTGTGATGGTAGAGAAAAATCACAACCCATTTTAATCTCCGAATCTGAATGGTCTATTTATATCTCCCAACTGTATGCTCCGAATCAATCAGCAGATCAGTTTGAGGGGGTTCTTAAGAACTCGGAATTGGGGGTTGACGTAGGAGAACCAACAGAATTGGAAATTGTAGATTATATTAAGGGGTCAAGATACTCTGGGGCAATGGGACCAGATGATGTTCCAGTAGCCATAATAAAACAGGATTGTGAAGATTGGGCAACATTTTTATATCCGTTGTTTGCTCATTGTTATGACCCTGGAAACATACCGTATTCCTGGAAGGGAAGTATATTGGTCCCGTTATATAAGAAGGGCCCAAGAAATTCCCCGTCTAGTTTCAGACAAATTTCCCTTTTAGATGCAACGGAGAAACTGTTTGCGAAGAGTATTCTTGGCCACTTGCAAGAGTGGGCATTTGGAAACAATCATATACCTCTGGAACAAACAGGATTCCGCAAGAATAGTGGCACTCTAGATAACATTTCTGTTTTACAAACTTTAATTGAAAAATATCCTGTGGGTAGAGGGGTCCCGTTGTACACCGCTTTTATAGATTTCTCCACAGCGTTCGATAGGGTCGATAGGGGGACGCTGTGGAGGAAATTGGTGACAATGGGGATCCCAGGGAACCTTTTAAGACTAATAATTGCACTTCATTCCTCTACGTGGACACAAGTTTTATTAGGGGGATCCCAAGGCCTATCAAGGAAAATACGTACTTACAATGGGCTAAAGCTGGGGTGCCTTTTAGCACCTTTACTCTTTTCCATCTATATCAATGATCTGCCGAGTAGTGTGGGTAGGAGTAAAGGTGACCCTCCCCAATTAGGTCGTCTTAAATTAAGTTGTTTGTTGTATGCAGATGATGCAATAATAATGGATTTAACACCAATTGGGCTGCAAAGAAGATTGAGAGAGCTGGTTAAGTACACAGAGGAGCAGTTTTTAAAAATAAACATTTTAAAGAGCAAAGTTATGATTTTTAGCTATCAAGGGTGTAAGGTGAGAAAACATTTGAGTTGGTTTTTGGAAAGGGAAAAACTAGAAGTTGTGAAATTTTATCCATATTTAGGAAAAATATTCTCAAACAGGTGCTCTGCTAGCAGACATATGGACCATTGTAAAGGGAAAGCAATTTCACAAGCATCGGCAATTAATCGCCTGTATATGCAATGTGGGAAAAGACATTTTTCCCACATCATTTCGGTGTACAAAATAAAAATCCCGCCAACATTGAATTATGCTATTGAAACAGTAGATGGGTGTGAATGGGCCAAATTTGAGAAAGTGGAAGGAAAGATCTGGCGCCAAATATGTAATCTGAATTATGCTGCACCAATTGCGGCGCTTAGGCTCGAATTTGGTCTTCTTTCAACATATGTGTTATCAATGGCTGCCTGTTTAAGATGGTGCAATGCTTTGATGAATGGCCCCGATAACTTATTGAGGGCAGCATTGCACAGGGAAATATTCGTAAATATGAAGGGTAAAAGCGCTATTTTTAGAAATTATATAAAGGCTTTAAGCATGTTTGACCTAGATAAGGAAGGGGCAGCAGCTTTATGTAAAACCTCGTTAAAGCAGATAATTAAGAAGTCAATTTATGTGGTCTCACGCGAAAGAGATCTGATACTATGTTCATTGAATGGGAGGATGGACTGCATTGCGGGGAGCTCTATTGTCAAAAACCCCCAGCCATATGTTCTGTGGAACCTGGAACATGGTGTTCGTAGGGTTATTCTGTTGCTAAGATTGAATGTATTACCCCTAAGAATTGTAACAGGTGCCTGGGAGGGTATTCCCAAAAATGAAAGATATTGTCATCTATGTAATCGCGGAATACAAGATCTGAATCATGTTTTGATTGTGTGTCCCGCACTCCACTCAATACGACGAAGATATTTAAGGATTGCCTTTTTAAAGTATAATATCTCAACAGCTGAACAGGCCCGTAATTGTCTTCTGTCCCCTCCGTCTGAATTGATGTGTTTTAACATTTTTCGGTTCTTTAAAGAATTTTTAAATGTTTATTAGGATTGAAATATTTTTAAGTGAGTTGAAAGTTTGAAATATCTCAATGGTAATTCATATTTATTGCTGCTATATCTGTTAAATGAAATTGCACTGAGCACTTGCACTTTTTCTATGACATGTAAACAGTCATTTTTAATACTTTGGGGTTAAAATGTTTGTATAGCTGCTAGGGGAGTGTTGGTAATAACTCCTCCAAATTTTGCACAGAGCATTTGCACTTTTTTATGTTAATGTAGTGCTTTTCCCCTTTCCCTAAATTCGGATTACATTTGGTATTGTTTCTTCTGTGTACCTTTTTAAAATCAGGTATTCCTGATGGCTCATAGTGTGTTTTAACGGAAAGTTGTTCATTTAAGTGACTCGAGTACTTATAATATCTCGATGTTAAATCAAATATATTGTTGCTAGGGGAGGGAGGGAGGCATTTGCCCTAAAGAGATTGCACAATGCACTTGCACTTTTTGTAGGGGAGCTTTTGGTAGGCACCCCTCCTGAAATTGCCTAGAGCACTTGCACTTTTTATGATGTGGTAGTGCTTTTCCCTTTCCATAAGACCCTATTATGATTGTGATTAACTCTTCTGTGTAGTTCTTTTTAAAATAGGTTCTCCTGACAGCCCATATTGTGTTTTAACTGAAAAAAGATCTTTTGCATTGATATGACGTAGCCCAGTGTATAGTTTAGTCTACTGTATGAAAAGGTTCTCTCTTTTAATTGCTGGTATTTTAGTATAAAATTGTACTTGTATTCTTACTTGGCATTTCTGTATGTAATGAATGATGTTTTATTTATGTACTTTATGTTGAATTCTTCGGAATTCTAAATCATAATAAAAACTATTGGAGGATGATGGGGTAGATCTGTCCAGTATAAGCATAGACCTGTTCTTGCTGGATAGGGGAGAGGCCCTAGAAATAGCAGGATGTAAGTGGAATGCCGGCCTTGGTGGGGGGCCCTGGCTGCGACGGTTGCCACACCCAGGGCTCGGCGGAGTAACAGGGCGATCCAGAGGCGGAAAGGTACTATGGGGTACTTCAGGAGCACAAACGGTGCTGAGGCCTAATATCCCCAGGAAGTCTTTGCGGTGGACCCTGAGGTGCGATGGCGCCCCGTCTGTCCTACGGGCGGTTGAAAACCTGTACTACCGGGGGTCACTTGAACACTCTGCCCCTTGTAGGGGGGTGTGAGTAAGGAGGTGGACCGACGGTTCACCGGGAGTGGGAGGGGCTATTCCCTCACCACAACCGCTAAGCACCGATTGGCTAAGGCAACAATGCAAGTTGGCCCATCAGGTGAGATAACCCACCATGTTGGCATATTTGGTATGCTAATAAACCTGCAACAACTTTCTCCACCAAAAGTTGTCTTGTCTGATTATTTATGTTACCTGTATGTTGCTGTGTGAGGGCTGGTGAGTGTGGCCGATATTGGCACTATGTGGGCTGACTGACTCATCCCCGCAGGGGACCCTCATATGAGGGCGGCCCCTTTAGTGCCACAGATTGGCACACTGGACTGCCTAGTGTCCAGAGACCCCTTTGGGGTCCCGCTCGTCACTTCCGGCCGGGGTGGGGGACGGGGAGAGGTATAAGTTTCTCCCCTGCCCACCTGGTGGCCTCTTTGTCCCTCACCCTGACGCCCCCACCTAAAATTAACAACCTGAGCACCACGAGCACAATGTATCACAGTCTAAATAAAACGAGACAATAAGGTACTGTGTATAGACCTTTTAGAGCATACCAATGACAGTCCTGCCAAGTATCACGCATCAGACGTGACTCTAACGCATTTCAGTGTGATGATCCGCCTCACCGCACTGAAATGCATTGTCACGCATTTGCATAGTGTTTGAGCGTCATGGAAGTACTGCCTAAAACGGTGATATTATAAGGGTGGCAGCTAGCAGCGCGGCGCTGCTCCTGCCGGCTTGGTGATATAGCTGGGCTAAGGCTGCTGCTACGCAGCTTACTGGCTGCTACACTGTACCGTAAATGTCCGCTGCGAGGCTCTCGTGCGGCTGCGCAAAGGCTATTAACATCACAGCCAGGGGGCCACAGTTAGATAAAGCCATACCTGGCGCCGCCCGGTGACGTCATGTCCTGCTCAGTGCTACCGAAGGCGGGGAGTTTGTTTTGCGAGGGGCTCCGCACTCATGGCGCTTCACAGAATTGACTTCCGCTCGTCCCGGGCCGTCAAAATCACCCGCATCATTGCATTCAATCATTGCCGGGCGGCATCACCGCATTCAATTGCCGGGCGGCATCACGTCATTGAGCCTGTGAGGGTACTGCGTTTGCAGCGGTCGCTCAGGGCAGACTTCTGTCACTGGACAGCAGGCTCCCTGAGGACAGCACTGAACAAAGGAGGCGGGCGCCATGGTGGCTCGTGGCCTGAGACTTCCTCCCAGAGTCCACGGCAGGCTCATGGTTGCCCCCCACCTGTAACCTCCAACATTCTAAGCCTATGCACCGCAGTGTCATTAACTGTCTATCAAAGCCTCTTGCCATGATCAAAACTGCTAGCGGCGGTTTTCTCCACTCTGCATTTTACTGGCAGCTCTGCAGGCACAGTGTCTTGGGTCACGTCATGGTGAAGTTACAAGACTACGGGAAGACACATCAGAAGCAGGTGTTTGAAGGCTCAAACGTGCAGCACAGAGGTATGTTGGTACGGCACAAAGCAAGGTGGCACCCTTTTCATTTAACGCTCACAATGCTTGGCAGTTCTGAGCAGCTCAGAGCTGCAGTGCCTGCATGTCCTCTGTTAGTAAGGACAGCAGTCACGCAGTCTGTCTCCGGCTAATAGTATATGGGTAAATCAAACAGTGAGGGGGGAAGAGGTAATGGGTGAGGGTGGTGAACGACAGGACCAGTCAGCCAACACAGCAATAAAAACTGAACTAATGCCTGCCTTGCGGCCGGTCGCCTTGCAACTGCCTTGTGCCCCGAGAAAGAGCCCCTTCCGGTGACCCTGCCTTGTTATGGACGCCTGCAAACACAACAGTGATGGACAGAATGTGGATCAATGTCACACATTCACCCCAGTCCAAAGATCTGAGCCCTAATCCATTGTTATGGACGCCAGCAGCACTGCATTGAGAGAACCCGGAGAGCAGCACTGGAGTCATTCTTGCACATTCAGCGTTTCCCACTCACTGGTAAGGTTGCTAAATACTGCCATACTGGCCATTTGTTCATGTCGAAGGCTTAAGCATGACAAAATTATCAAAAAAGATTGTCTTCATGAAGCTTATACATTTTACAATGGACTTTGCCTTAATTTATTTTAATTATGAGACAATTATCTTTAACTTCGCAGCTTTCAGAACACTGCAACGTATGCACTGATGAGGGGAAAAATCTCGGCTTTTTGTATGACCCCGGCGCGAGCCAAGAAAATACAATACTGATCTTGCCACTTAGCACCAAGTACGATAATGTGGCGCATCTGTAGCTGCTTCCTGTTGTGTATTTCATGTGAATTGTAACACTGTGAAAAGTGACTTGTTAATCCTAAACACTTTGCATACTGAGATTACTAGTTTTCTCTTTTCCTATCAGAATGAATGCACATACAATTTCCACAGTACAAAATGCACCTAGTTATGAAAAGCAGATGTTTTGTGAGCAATAGGTAGTGCTCTGCAGCAGTTTAAAGATCTTTTTCGACTTTCTCACAGCTCAAAAGGGTATAATTTGTAATATTTATCCATTCCCATGGACTTCATTGCTTGGTTTTGCTCGCGAGGAATTGTCACTCATAGTGGTTGAAATGTCAATCATAATTGCAATGAAATTTAAAAAATGTCACACATAGCAACCTGAAACCTTGGCAGCTATGCAATGAAACAAACCATTTACTGTATAAACCTTCGTGGTTTTTGTCTGAAAGCTCCTAATGCTGCTTCAGACGAGCTTGTTCGCCAGTAGCACTCAAAGCGAAACTTATGTGACAGGAATTCACTCGTTTCCCGGAATACACTGGTCCTCAAAGGCAAATGCGTACGTTCATAGGCATCCATCCCACTGACTCAGTGTGAAACTGAAAATGTAGGTTTAGGAAGGCCTTTAAGCGGGTCGAGTCATGCTCTTAGCTTTACAGGCAAAAAAACACGGAGTGATTTCGGAATTTAAATCCCCCTTCTGCACTTCTTCTTTGATAATGTATTTTAACCGGATATGTCAGCATAGTTGTTGGAAAATCTGAGACTCCCCCCCCCCCCTAAAATGAACAACCTGACCACCCCGAGCACAATGTATCACAGACTAAATAAAACGAGACAATAAGGTTCTGTGTATAGACCTTTTAGAGCATACCAATGAAACAAACCTTTTACTGTACAAACTTTCTTGGTGTTTGTCTGAAAGCTCCTAATGCTGCTTCAGACGAGCTTGTTCGCCAGTAGCACTCAAAGCGAAACTTATGAGACAGGATTTCACTCGTTCGTAAGCACCACCCCTTCCCCCCCTACTGACTCAAAGTGAAACTGAAAATGTAGGTTTAGGCAGGCCTTTAAGTGGGTAGAGTCATGCTCATAACTTTACAGGCAAAAAAACACGGAGTGATTTTGGAATTTAAATCCCCCTTCTGTACTGCTTCATTGATAATGTGGGCTGACCGACTCGTCCCCGCAGGGGACCCTCATAAGAGGGCGACCCCTTTAGTGCCACAGGATGGCACACTGGACAGCCTAGTGTCCAGAAACCCCTTAGGGGTCCCGCTCGTCACCTCCGTCCGGGGTGGGGGATGGGGAGAGGTATAAGTTCCTCCCCGCCCACCTGGCGGCCTCTTTGTCCCTCACCCTGACGCCATTGCGGTCGTGCAGGGGACTGCTGCCAGAGATCACAGGTTAGCCATTCACCCTCCCTCCTCCTCCCAGCTGGAATCACAGCATGCGATGCGGGCCGGGACCAGAAGGGACCAAGTCCCAATGTCTTGCTCCCAGCCTGCCCTCCAGGAGGTCCGCTTTTGGCGGTACCGGTGGGGTAGGGAGTGGGAGGGGTGTCGGAGGGGGATTTAGGAAAGGCGGCAGCCATGCAGGTCGACCCGGCAGTTGCCGAGGTCTTGGCCTTAAGTGAGGGGGTATTTTCCTTCCCCAGCACGGCCACCCCAAGTGGGTGGCACAAGATAGTGGTCCTTAGTCAGGGACGCCATGTCAAATCAAACAGGCCGGGCGAGAAGGATCTATGATGGGCCCATGTCGTCCCGGGGCTCCCCGCGACGAACCTTGGGTCGCAGGGGACCGCAGCAGATTTTCTGCTCAGGTCGTTTCTTGTTCCGCTGTGCCCGGTGGTGCTAGGGTTTACCCACGGGGGCCAGGCAGACTCAGATGGGGCCACCATTGCTCGTGTTACTGGGTCTCGGGTTTGCCTATGGATGACTTGCTTCGTGCTGCGGGGCAAGTGGGTGTCTCCCCGGCTCCCACGTGGTGCCTGGGGCCTGTGGGGGATTGGCATCGGGAAGTGCACCAGTGCGAGGGCTAATATGTCGGATGCCGGCCTGTTGAAGCTCGCGATTGACTTTCTACCCGCTGAATATGGTAGGTGCTAAGTGTTGTGATCATATTATGGGCTTACACTCTTGGGCCCGGGGGTACTGCTGTGCAGGCCCGCGTCGGGTCAACTATGCCATGGGGGGGCAACAGGCCCGTCGAGCTGTGTGTTGGCTCCTTATCTCTCCCCTCCCCCCGCGACATTGCCTATCTCACTATGGGGGTGTGGGGAGGAGGTGGCTCTCCGGTTGCGGGCCTGGTGGGAGCTGAACTATGCGGTCACCATGAAGCGCACCCACCTTCCTGCTGGGCTGTGGATGGGGAGGGCCGCGAGCGACGCATCCTCCCCCTGCTCCTTGTCTGGTTCGGCTCTCGGTGTGTGAGGGCGTGGGCATACACAAGCATCCCTGAGTTTGCGACGCTGTGTACGCTGCAGCAAGCATGAAGCCCCCCACATCAGCTTGCAGAGTTTTATAACATTAGGGGGAGTCAGGTTGTCTGCAGGGGGGCCGTGGCAGGCTGTCGGATCTTCCGCCTCCTGAGAGGAATAGAGAGCAGTGAAACAGCCCTAATAGAAGGAACGCGACGCCGGCCTTGGGAGGACTGGGACTCTGATCTCTCCGAGGCGGAGCATCCATCTACCAGGGATCACTGACATAATATAGAATGACAAAATATAGACTTACCAAAATATAGTCACCAAAATATAGAATGCCAAAATATCGAATTCCTATCTACAAACAGGTAAGTACCAAAATATCGAATCCAAAATATAGTCTGTAAAAAATATAGTCAGTCAAAATATCGATTTTTTTTAAATGTCTTAAAAGTAATTTAAAATTAATGAAATAATAAATATAATTAACTAAAACATACTTAAAAATACTCAAATAACCTGAAAATTAAGATTTCATTAATTTAAGTTATTAATAAAAAATGTACAATATTTTACCGTAGGATAGCAGGAGGGTAACATTTAATATTACCACTCCAGTGAATGCAACAGTAGGGAAAGCGTTGGATAGCGTAGGGGTAAAAAATACTATTCCCACTGCAGTGAGTGCAACAGTAGGGAAAGCGTTGGATAGCGTAGGGGTAAAAAATACTATTCCCACTCCAGAGAGTGCAACAGTAGGGAAAGCTTTGGATAGCATAGGGGTAAAAATAATTATTCCCACTCCAGAGAGTGCAGCAGTAGGGAAAGTGTTGGATAGCGTAGGGGTAAAAAACACTATTCCCACTCCAGTGAGTGCAACAGTAGGCAAAGCGTTGGATAGCGTAAGGGTAAAAATGACTATTCCCACTCCAGAGAGTGCAACAGTAGGGAAAGCGTTGGATAGCGTAGGGGTAAAAAATACTATTCCCACTCCAGTGAGTGCAACAGTAGGGAAAGCGTTGGATAGCATAAGGGTAAAAATTACTATTCCCACTCCAGAGAGTGCAACAGTAGGGAAAGCGTTGGATAGCGGGAGGGTAAAAATTACTATTCCAACTCCAGAGCGTGCAACAGTAGGGAAAGCGTTGGATAGCGTACGGGTAAAAATTACTATTCCCACTCCAGAGAGTGCAACAGTAGGGAAAGCGTTGGATATTGGAAGGGTAAAAAATACTATTTCCACTCCAGAGAGTACAACAGTAGGGAAAGCATTTGATAGCGTAGGGGTAAAAATTACTATTCCCACTCCAGAGAGTGCAACAGTAGGGAAAGCGTTGGATAGCGTAGGGGT
Source organism: Lissotriton helveticus (assembly GCF_964261635.1). Taxonomy (NCBI): domain Eukaryota; kingdom Metazoa; phylum Chordata; class Amphibia; order Caudata; family Salamandridae; genus Lissotriton; species Lissotriton helveticus. Next base: position 706,323,540 of record NC_136072.1, read on the forward strand.
AAAAAATACTATTCCCACTCCAGAGAGTGCAACAGTAGGGAAAGTATTGGATAGCGGGATAGTGAAAATTACTATTCCCACTCCAGATAGTGCAACAGTAGGGAAAGCTTTGGATAGCGTAGGGGTAAAAATTACTATTCCCACTCCAGAGAGTACAACAGTAGGGAAAGCGTTGGATAGCGTAGGGGTAAAAAATACTATTCCCACTCCAGAGAGTGCAACAGTAGGGAAATCGTTGGATAGTATAGGAGGGTGAAAATTACTATTCCCACTCCAGTGAGTTTAACAGTAGGGAAAGTAATGATTTAATATATTATTAAAAATAAATTAAATATCAATACAAATAAAACATTAATTGAAATTAATAACCAATTTAATATTATGTAATAATTAATTAGAAATACAACTACATATTACTTATTAAAAATTAATACCCTATTCATAATTATTTAACAACTAATTAATTTTCAATAACAAAAACGAATTAATAATAAAAATTAATACCAATTAAATATTAACAGTAAATTAATTATCAATACACAAAAAGTATTTTTAATATGTAATTAATTACAATTACATTACTTCCCACCATATTCCCCTATAAACCCACATCCCACTACAGAAAATACATTAATACAATTATCATAATTATCAAATATTTAATTAATACAAAATAATTACAAATAATAAAAATTAATTGCCAATTAATAGAAATTAATTACCAATTAAAAATTAATTAACAATAAATTTAAAATCAATACCAATAAATGAAAAAAAGTATTTACTTAATTACAATTAAATTACTTCCCACCCTATTCCCCTACAAACCCACAACCCGCTACAGAAAATAAATTTAGAAAATTAACATAATTAACAATTAATCAATTAATACAAATTAATTGGCAATTAATAAAAATTCATTACCAATTAAAAAATAACAATAAATTCAAAATGAATACCAATAAATAAATAAAAATATTTAATTAATTACAATTAAATTACTTCCCACCCTATTCCCCTATAAACCCACAACCCGCTACAGAACTAGAAAGCAAAATGTAATTAAAAATTATTAATAATTGCTAAAAAATAATATTTAATGTAATATAATTACATTACTTCCCACCCTATTCCCCTATAAACCCACAACCCGCTACAAAATTAAATTACGCAAAAATTAAATAACATAAAATTCATTACTTAAAATACATTAAACATACATTACAAAAATTAATATACACTTTTCACACATATACTAACATACAAAACACTTTAAAAAAATTGATATTATTAAAAAATCGATATATTTAATGCCTATATTGTATACTTCGATATTTTGACTTCTATATTTTGAAAATCGATATTACCTACCTTAAATTCGATATTTTTAACCACTATATTGTGTCCATTCGATATTTTGTCCATTCTATATTTTAACTTCTATATTATGTCCATTCTATATTTTGGAATCGATATTATGACTGTTTACCATCTACCAGCCCCCTCTCCTCACCCCCGTCTCCCCAGCCTGGGTTAGTACCCAGGGGTGGACGGACCAGCTACGGCTGCGGCCCGCGTGGGGGGTGGAAGGTTTTGAGCAGCTCTCGGCATCGCAGGTAATGGAGTTAGAGGCTCTGCTGTGTAATAGGGGTTATGGGGTCCCTGCCACACAGTAGAGGTGCCCATCCTCCCCCTCTGCTGCACCACTTTTGAGGCTGGGGTGGAACCAGGACCCCAGCCCGCACGGGCATGCTGCTGGAAGGCCGAGCCGGTCCTAGGTGCTGGATTAGGGCTCCAGTCTCTCCGGAGGCCTGTGGTCCCACTGCTGCCGGTCCACTTCGGTCTGGCACACCGCTGTGCTCCCTGGTCTGGCGACTCCGTGTTAGGCGGAGGCAGGTTCTCTCTCCCCTCATCCCTCCTTCCCTCTTTGGTCTTGGCTCCAGTCCCTCTGCCAGGAGCCCAGTTCGTGGGGAGTTAGGGTTGAGGGTGCGGATGGGTGCCTGGCCCCTAGAGTGGGCTGGTGCCCACGCTCTTATGCATAGGGGACTTTGCATTGGGGGGATTATGAGTGTGGTTAAGGAAGCCGTTAGGGTTTTTTTGGCTCCGCGGGTCTCAGGCTAACTTGCCCCATCTCCATTCAAAGGGCTGGCCTGCTCCCGTTTGGCCCTCAGTTTTCGGCATCACCGTCTTCGAGTGGCCATGGTACGGCCATGGTCACTTGTCCTTCAAGGGGGCCGGACCGCAGGCCCAGCACAGCTCTCTGTGGCGCAGGGAGTCTGCAGCTGGGGAATTAAGTTTGGGCTAGAGGCCACGGGGCTTTCGACCGAGTACCACCAGGGATATCGACCCGAGGGCGGTGAAGGGGCATAGGAGCCCATACGCGGCAGAGGGATGCTGTTCTAGCCTTACATCATGTTATTTATAATAAATAAATAATAATAAATTAAAAAAAACAGTAAGCCCTCTAGAATGTAGCTGGTGCCCATGTAAAACGCTCAAAGTTTCACTATGGGTAAGCCAGAGACTGAGTGTCTAAAGCTATAGCAGAAGCCGTGATATTTTGGTTGTGTTCCGTACAGGTTTGATCTCTGCACACTCGCGTTCAGTTCCGAGTGCAGATGCCTCTAATGAGAGGGACTTGGAGCTTACTTTGTAATTACTTCAAATACCACTATTCTTTGTAGCAGTGCAGCAGGTTGATCCGCAGGGGGCACTTTTCACCAGACCGGACACAAAAACATCTACAAGACAAATGCAGGTCCGCGTCCTCCATTGTGCACCAGTGTTAGTTACAAAGCGGATTCAGGGCCCAATGTCCCGCCCCTCTTTCACAGGGTGAAATATTTTTATAAATTGGCAGGTCTGACTACTTTTAACTTACCCTCATTTGATGCTTGAACCATTTGTAAAACAACACAGCCCTCTCTGATAAATTTAACGGATTAAGACGTGATTGTCTATGATGGCGCTTGTATTAAGAATGGGTTTACTATATAATTATACAACATCAGATTACTGTAAAAGAATGTCGTAACACTGGTAATGTTCGTCCTGCCCTATCACTGAAGGGGCGCAAGATAAGTAGTCCCGTTGGGGAACACCAACAGCTAAAGATGTGCCTGGTTATTTTCAGCCATAGGCAGGGTATGGTCTGATGTCCTACAACTAATGAATACAGCTAAGCTCCTGTTTTATTGCATGTCAGAGGGGAATGCTTATATAAAGGAATCTACCGGGAATGGATAGCAAAAATTATAATAAACTACTTAAAGGCCTGCTTTGGGCCATGGGGGGGGGGGGGTATTCCCGTCCTCAGCGGCTGATACATGATTTACTCGATGAGAGCTCCAAGGCAGGGCAGTGTCTTTAAACGGGGTAGACTGAAGGGTAGGGGCGGAGTCATGCACCTGCAGTTATGTTTTCCCATTCCTCGTCCTAAGCATCCCGGGTCCCGGAGGCCAGTAGGGTTGAGGTGTTTCAGTCATCTCCGTTCTGGAAAAGGGTGAAAATAAAATAAAATCACGCAAGCTGGGCACTAGCAGCAGCCTGCTCTTTCCAGCGCAAATTAAGTGGCACTCGCATTGCTAGGGATTTATGAGGGTGCACTTTTGTTAAAGGTTATGCATTCACGCATTTCTCTCTCCCTTACACACAGCACACACAAGACAAGTTACTCCATTGTTTTGAGGGGTACCCAGCAGGGATGCCTGGGGACTTGTGTGAAGTACAAAGGGATTGAGAGGTGCCCAGTGTTCAGGACACTCCAGCATAATACAGGACTGGCCTGTCTGCCGCAGACTTCATCACACTAGAGGGAGGATAGGTATGGAATATCTTTCCTCCTTTGTACTCACCTCATAGGTTTTATGTCATTTATGCATGGCATTAAGTTTAAATAAAAATAAGTGCCGGGGCACTCGCAAGTACCCACTCCAGCTGCTGCCTAAGACATTACTATAGCCTTGGGGGACCTGGACCAGACTGAATCACCACCCTGCTCAAGTGTTAAGGGTATAGGTGATGCTTCAGGGGTTTGGCTGCACAGCGGGAGCAGTGTGCGGGGCAGGCGGGTTTGGCCTCCTGGTGTAAGTCCATAGGGCTGCTGCTTTTCTTTAGCCACATTGCAGGGCCGGAGATCATGTGACCGACCTGGGTACATTGTGATTACAGGACGACTATTTCATTCATGTATGCCTTGATTGCAATAAGAAATTGTATGTAGCAGGGGAGGGACCGAAACATACTTCACCCCTGCCTTAATAATTTCCAGCAATACACACTTTTATTACTTGAAACAGGCATTTTAGTTACAGCCTCCTGGATAGCTCAATGTTGGCCTAGAGGCACCAGGGAGCCTCACAACGATACCAGGATAACCAGTGTACTGGGATTTGTATTTACAATATTCTTGCATAGCGGCCAAGGTTTTACAAAGCCATGAGTGACATGTTCCTAATTTCAGTGTAATAATGTGTGCCGTTTTAAGGAATATGGGGGCGGCAGAGTTTGGTAATAAAGGGGGCGAACTTATCGTACTATAGTATTATGTGGTATAGTATGTTTGACATTTGTACTAGCAGTTAATTACATGTATACAAGTGGCAAAAATTAACTCAAGCATATGATACTAACAGGCCATGTATTTGCATCTACTCTAATAGGGCTGATTGGAGTGTATTACGTTACTAAGTGCAGCTAGTAGAGTTGTTTTAATCAGCTATTGTTGAATCCCTTTCAACTGCTGTGCGAAAATATATCTGGGCACACTAAAAATTGTGAACCATAGGCAAAGCCTCAGAAGTTTCCACAACAGCAAACCTCGTGCTGCTAGGGGTTTCTAATTTTGATATCTTTATAAACTCATGGGCAGACGGCAGCACGGTTTGTATTTGCCGTACTGCTCAGTACCTGTCAGTACTTATTTATTTATTTTATTTAATTGCTTATATCGCGCCAGAATCGACCTAAGAGGTATCTCCGCGCTTTGCTCGCATCGGTACTGAGGAAATGTTGACTACGTGTGGTACCACAGGGTGGGTTATGCTTCCTGAAACAGAAGAGTTTTTAATGTTTTCCTGAAACACAGATGATTATCATTGTGTCTCAGGTTGGATGGAAGCTTGTTCCAGATGGTAGGGCCTATAAAGGAAAGAGCACGTCCACCTTGTCTGACTTTTTTTATGGTGGGGATTTCCAGTAGACATTGGTTGCTGGAACGTAAAAGGCGTTCAGGTTTGTATATCTGAAGTTTTTGTGCCAGATATCTGGGGCCTTGCCCATAAAGGCATTTGTGCACTAAGCAGCAGATTTTAAATTTAATACGTTGTCGTATTGGCAGCCAGTGGAGATGTCTTAGCAGAGGTTTGGACGGGGTTCTTGCAGGAGCATTTAGAATCAATCTGGCGGCCGTATTTTGGACTACCTGCAAACGACTAAGCGCCTCCTCATTTGCTGATATGAGGAGGCCGTTGCAGTAGTCCAAACGGCTTATCACCTGGGTTTGCACAAGAGTCTTCCTGTGGATGTCAGGTAGCAGAGGGAAGACTCGCCTTAACTGGCCAATTGTTCTAAAACAAGCTCCTGTGACGAAGTTGGCATGTTCCTTTAAACTCAAATTCTGATCAAGTTTCACCCCCAAGTTCTTAACAACTAGCTTTGGGCATGGGACAGGGCCTAGTTCTAAAGGCCACCAGTCGGGGGACCAGAGCATGCTGGCTTTCCCAAAAAGCATTAGTTCGGTCTTCCCGACATTACACTGGAGGCAATTAGTAGCCATCCAGTTGGATACTGCTCTCATGCCCTCGGCAAAATTGTTCTTCACTTCAGGTGTAAGAGAGTTGAAAGGAAAAAGCAGCTGGGTGTCATCAGCGTATGACACTGGAGTGAACCCAAACCTTCTCACAATCTCTGCAAGGGGGGCCACATACACATTAAACAATGTGGGGCTTAGGCATGAGCCCTGTGGCACCCCCTTAGTGAGTACCCTCGAGATGGAACGATAGGGTCCCACACTGACAGATTGTGAGCGGCCGGAGAGAAAACTCTCCAACCAGGATAGTGCCAATCCTCTAATACCCACTCTCTGTAATCGGCCGAGAAGAATCTCATGAGACACAGTATCAAAAGCGGCCGACAGGTCTAACAGCACCAGAATCATCGATCCTCCTCTATCCTGTGACATTTTGATGTTATCGGTCACGGAGAGGAGTGCCGACTCTGTGCTGTAGTTGGGTCTGAACCCAGATTGTGATGGGTCCAGGCCCCCTGTCGCCTCTATGAACCTGGAAACATGGATGTTTACATGCTTCTCGGCTAATTTACTTAAGAAGGGCAAGAGAGAGATGGGGCGGAGGTTGGAGAGTTCTGTCCATGGTAAGGCCGTGTTCTTCCGTATTGGGTTCACAACTGCTTCCTTCCACTGCTGAGGGAGCTGACCTTCTTTAAAGGAGAGGTTTAGAATCTTTTGGATTGTAGTACAAAATATATTATTCAAAGTGACAATTAGCTTAGCTGGTATCAGATCAAGAGGGGATCCTGTTTTCATATTATTTATTAGTGTCTGGGTATCACTATAACTAATGTCAGGGAAGGTGAGTAGGGTGCCTCTAGAAGTATCGGAGTGGGTCATGCTGGAATGGTCCAGATCCCCGGGGCATTGAGCAGTGATGATTTTTTTATAAATAATCTCAATTTTATCCTCGAAAAATTGAGAGATGTTATTACACAAAGTTTGTGTAAATTTGTCTGGACTTTCACATGCAGTTGGTTTAGTGAAGGTATCCAGGATTTTATAGAGCTCTCTGGAGGAATTGCCAGCTTCAGCTAACTGTGCAATAATGCTGTTCTTTCTTGCCTGCTTAATGTTTTTATAATAGGTAGACATGGCTTTTTGGTAGTTGATCTTATTTTCATTGGTATGAGTTTTCCTCCAGAGTTTTTCCAGCTTCCTACACCCTTGCTTTTCTAATTTTAAAGATTCTGTGTACCATACCTCTCTCTTGGCCGCAGAAGGTTGTTTAATTATTTTATGTGGGGCCAAGTGATTCAGCATGTCAAGTAGAGTGGCATCAAATTTAGACAAAGCTGACCCAATGTCATCAGAATCCGATATTACAGGCTCACTCCATGTTTCTTTCACTGTTTCTAAAGTGATCTTATGCCAGGGCCTTCGTTTAATGGTCGGTACAGTAGGGGGTTTGTTTGGTTTATTCAAATTTTTAAAGGTGAATTCGAGCATACTGTGGTCTGACCAATTAACTGTTTTTGGACGATGACAGTATATTGATGTACAATTGGTAAATATTAGGTCCAGTGTGTGGCCGCCTCTATGAGTGGGCCCACTATTCTGCAGCTCAAGACCCAATAGAGCTAGGTCAGATATTAAGGTCTTTGTTTCTGGATGATCTATGTGGTCCACATGAAAGTTAAAGTCACCCAATAAAATGAACTTTTCTCCAACTTTCATGTGTTGTGCCAGTATTTCCACTAACGCTAAGGTGAAGCCAGCATTGGGTCCAGGGGGACGATAAACTAAGGCACCTTTCCAGTGCTCCTTAGGTCCTATCACAATGTTAAAAATCATAACTTCCATCGCAGGCTGACTAATCTGTTCGATGACAATGACTTTGAGATGTTCTTTATGTATGATGGCAATGCCACCACCAGTTTTCTCAAGACGATCCTGTCTTAAAATTTTATATCCAGTGGGAATCCCCAATGTAATGACAGGAGTAGTATGCGGTTTTAGCCACGTTTCAGTAAGGAAGCTGATTTCAGGTTTAAGAGTGTGGATAAGGTCCCATATTTGTAAGTGATGTTGTGGTAGGGAACGAACATTTAGTAGGAAACTTTTCCAGCCTGTCAGCATGGGTGCATTCTCCCGAACATGGCCCCTGATAATTGATGTATGTGTAGCCTGAAACCTACATATAGCGCATGAGAAAGGTCCATCAGGACTTGGCCAGCAGGCATTAATACATCTCTCCACCCCCTGGGGCTGCAGATTTAATAAAGCTTGAGAGGTGTACCTGAGTCGTATGTCTCGCAAAGATTCCATGACGAAAGGGCAGAATAACAGGCCCCAGGCCCGGTCTGGCACGGACGGGCACAGACGGGCCACTCTTTGGCTACTCTTCGGCTCCGCTGCGCGCTCCCGCTGCGCGTTCACAGAGGGGCGAGGGCTAAATAGCCCCGAGCTAGTGAGCCGCTAGAGCGCTAACCGCCAAGCGGTATTCAACCAGGAAGTGGTGTCCTCCCACCCTTTCCAAATCAGGGCTCAGGAGAAATCGCGAGTAACGGCCTGAAAAGCGGCTAGAAAATGCCAATGAGCAGTGAGTGTATAAGTAAATGTGTGCAATATCGAGTGTCACAGGTCAAATTTTAAAAAGTTCGTACTTTTAAATCAGTCACAATTAAAATATCTCAGGGCATAAGCACAACAGCACAACATTGATTTTCTGTCAGGAGGCTCAGGCGAGCGAGCGGATCGGGGTGACGCTGCCACAATCACCCTTACCGCATCGCGCCGATGTCAGGCTCCGCCGATGTCAGGCTCCGCCTTGACCAGGTGTAAGGCTTCACAAACACCTGGTTATCTAGTTTTCGGGGCTAACAAAGTTTAATGTGTTATTAGAAAGAAAGCAAGGGGTCAAGTCAGAATCATTATGGCCCCAGGTGGGGGCCTAATGATGAATTGGTTATTTGCGGAAAATCTATTGTGTTGGTCCATGCAACATACGTAACCAGTATATTAGACCAAAAGAGGACCTAATAAATGAGTAGTGGCTGGTGTCACAGATACTATTTTGCAGTAATAACAGTGAGCGGCTGCTGTGTTCCAATGTTTGAAAATACAAGTCACTATCCCTGGATATTGATGGTTACCGCCATACAGTAATGTTTTGAACTGCAGGGGGAAGGACACAATCAACTTTCACCCTCCTAATAGAGTCACAGTGACACACACTTTACAGTTGAACTACACAGGTGCTTGAACTAAGAACCAATGGATATAACTTTGCCCGCATTAACTTAAGTTATATAACAATGTCACCGTTTCCTTAGACCCAGGGCCACTGGCATTATGGAGAGGCAGCAGCAAGTTGCTCAAACCTTGGGGCCTGCAGTAGCCTCTCATATACCTCCTCCATTCTGGCCCACACGTAGTCCATTCGGCTATGACTCCATTGCTGGTCTGGCTGATACAACAAAGCCTTTATTGGTATAATCTCTTTGGATTTAATGGTTTGTTTTAATTTGTTGCCCAGAATAACTGTTGCTGAAAACCAAACACGGTTTAATATCTCTATGTCATGGCAATCCACCTCCTGTTATATCACACAAGGGGGAGGAGCCCTTACATTTTCCCTGTCTAGTTAGTTGCGGGGCACGCACTTGTCAAATTTGTACCTTGTTTAACCCCACAAGCTGAGGAAGTCAAGTCTGGACTTCCGGAAGTGCGGCATTGACCCGCCCCTGCTACTTTCAGGCAGCAAGTCACCGGTGCTCAATCTGAGAGGGTGTTTTTTTCTGGTGCGTGGCACCATCTCTCAAATGTCACCACTGGCGCCTCTGACAATCAACCACTAAGTGGCACTGTCTGGCTTTCAGAGAGGACCATTACAACAGGCACTTAAGCGTCATTGGGTCCAACGAGTGCCAGGCAAATGGGTACGACTTGTACAAGAGATAAACATGAGTAGTTACTCAACACGGGGTGTTAGAAGGGATGTTGCCTAAGCAGAACTCAAACTGGCCTTAAACGCATGATGGAGACATTTAGTGACATGCCTAAAGAGGTAAATCTGGTGTTAAAGGGATGGTATGCCAAGGGAGATAGCTTAAATATTTCACGGAATCCCCATATTCCAACATGCCTAAAGTAAGGAAGGAATGCCCGAGTGATTGGTTGGACCTGTGTTAGTTTTTATTAAACACACCTAGTACTGCGAAGTAGCAACATTTGAACTCATATCAATGGTACTTCCAGGAAACATCTCCTTCAATACACACACCGCCAGGCAGGGCTGCTCTCCCCTGGAGCAAAGGGAAGCTAAACATCATATTGGCATTACGCCAAGGTTAGGAAACAAGAAAGATGGCGATGGAGTGGGGAGCAATGAATCTTGGTCTGCTAGCACAGGCAGGAGATTTCCCCAGGGGCTTAGCTAAGCTTGCGGCCAGGCAGTGGTCTTGTCCAACTAATGTGATAATGTTAAGGGTTGCAAGCATGCACCAAGAGATGGATCCTCGAGACCATCCAGTACAGACAAAAACACCTGCCCTATAGCCAGGGGCCAGGCATTTGCGGAGTGCCAGCTAACTAGGGGGTTGCGGTGCAATAAGCAGAGGGGAACATGGGATCAGAGCACAATTTGGCTACAATGATTAAAGAAGGATTGTTTTGGCGTTCCCACTGCTCAAGAAGGGACAAGTATTCGTTCATGTTGTTCCCCCTCTTACACAGCAGGTACACAAGGACACCCGTGCTTAATGTCTCATATCCCAGGACAGGATAGTTACCAAGGGGGGGAATGACCATGGACATGCCTTGTCAGGACTGGGATAGCCACCACACTAACTGGAGCCACTAAGGAAGATAAATGTTGGAAACACAGACTGGGGTGTGCTGGGCCCAAAACCCCTCTCCAAAGCTGCAGTGGGTATCAGGCTAGTTACCAAGGGGGGGAATGACCACGAGGTCCGGTTGCAGGATAACGCTAGGTGCCAAAACGGGTGCTGGGCGTAGAGGGCGCCCCCACCCCCCTCCCGAGACCTATGGGGTGTGGATATTTTAACTTTCAAACTATTCAGGTTCCTCCAATTTTGAGGTAAAATCCCACTACTTGTTGGCTTGTTTTTGCACCTATTTTTCACGCAATTTTAACTTTCACGTCCTAAGGCAAGGGTGGGCCTTAGCGTGCCCATACCGCCTAGGTACACATTCATACGGTCCTGAAGAAAGCCCTGTAAATCATACACATATGGGCAGAAACATGTCGACCCCACTTTGAGTGGAAATATCCAATATAATTTTTGGTAAATTTCCAAACACATATGATTTTATTTTGTCAAGCTGACTACTGAATAAAGTTTTTCCTTTGGTACAGCTCCTTGACAATTTTAATCACCATTTTTTTTTCACACCACTGTCACAAAACCAGCTCCGCAGTAATCTGGCGTTGTAGCACACCAGGGTGGCATTCGGCTACTCCTGGTGGGCCCGATGATGAAGCATGTCACCCAGGGTGGTGAGTGAGGGCTTTTTACAAAATCCCTAATGATTTCCAAGTGTGAATAAATTAAGCGGATTCCTTCATTCTCTGTTCTAGTGCTTACATTTAGCTTGACACTCTTTTGTTGTTTAACATATATAGATCCAGGGGACTGAGAGTGTCCCTGTGTTTCCCTCTCTCTCCAATTGTTATTACTGGGGAATGACCATGGACATGCCTTGTCAGGACTGGGATAGCCGCCACACTAACTGGAGCCACTAAGGAAGATAAATGTTGGAAACGCAGACTGGGGTGTGCTGGGCCCAAACCCCCTCTCCAAAGCTGCAGGGGGTATCAGGCTATCAGGTGTCTTTGAGGGACGGACAAGGGCATTAAAAAGGCCGTAGTGCGTGACACAGCATTTGTAGGGATGCAGAAGAGTCCCAGCGGATCCACCAAAAGGACTACATCGTGGATCACAGGTGGGTAACAGGGACCAGGCATCTGTGACCGGTCGAAGGTTCAGCAAGTAGGGTAGGATGCGTAAATTGGCACTTCACGTAAGGGTGCAGTGTCTAATAAACAGGCACCATACACTTATTCCCTCACACATGTTGGGACAACATTTTATGTTCGCCAGGGATCAGTCCAAAAGTACTGTGAAATTGTCTGGTCAATGGGACAAAGTAATGCACCCTAGAAGAAGACCACAAGGTGCAAATTAGCAACCAGTTGGTTATACAGGTGAACTTTAGTGGTCTGAATTCATCCCATGCACCCGTGGCATGGAGTTCGGTCGGGGGGGGCGAGGGAGCCTGCGCGCAGGAGGTTCATCTGCACTATGCGTAAATTCACTGAGCAGAAGCGATTTGGCTTCATTAGACATGGGTGCTACACGTCAAATTCTCAGGATGTTTTGAGGACAATGGGGTAGATCTGTCCAGTATAAGCATAGACCTGTTCTTGCTGGATAGGGGAGAGGCCCTAGGAATGCCGGCCTTGGTGGGGGGCCCTGGCTGCGACGGTTGCCACACCCAGGGCTGTGGCGGAGTTACAGGGCGATCCAGAGGCGGAAAGGTACTCAGGGGTACTTCAGGAGCACAAACGGTGCTGAGGCCTAATATCCCCAGGAAGTCTTAGCGGTGAACCCTGAGGTGCGATGGCGCCCCATCGGTCCTACGGGCAGTTGAAAACCTGTACAACCGGGGGTCACTTGAACACTCCGCCCCTCGTAAGGGGGGTGTGAGTAAGGAGGTGGACCGACGGTTTACCGGAAGTGGGAGGGGCTTTTCCCTCACCACAACCGCTAAGCACCGATTGGCTAAGGCAACGATGCAAGTTGGCCCATCAGGTGGTAGGCCGCGAAGGGCGGCTTGCCTATGGATCACCTGTGATATAACCCACCATGTTGGCATATTTGGTATGCTAATAAACCTGCAACAACTTTCTCCACCAAAAGTTGTCTTGTCTGATTATTTATGTTACCTGTATGTTGCTGTGTGAGGGCTGGTGAGTGTGGCCGATATTGGCACTAAGTGGGCTGACTGACTCATCCCCGCAGGGGACCCTCATATGAGGGCGGCCCCTTTAGTGCCACAGAATGGCACTCTGGACTGGCTAGTGTCCAGAGACCCCTTTGGGGTCCCGCTCGTCACTTCCGGCCGGGGTGGGGGACGGGGAGAGGTATAAGTTTCTCCCCCGCCCACCTGGTGGCCTCTTTGTCCCTCACCCTGACGCCCCCACCTAAAATTAACAACCTGAGCACCCCGAGCACAATGTATCACAGACTAAATAAAACGAGACAATAAGGTACTGTGTATAGACCTTTTAGAGCATACCAATGACAGTCCTGCCAAATATCACGCATCAGACGTGACTCTAACGCATTTCAGTGTGGCGATCCGCATCACCGCACTGAAATGCATTGTCATGCATTTGCATAGTGTTTGAGCGTCATGGAAGTGCTGCCTAAAACGGTGATATTATAAGTGTGGCAGCTAGCAACGCGGCGCTGCTCCTGCCGGCTTGGTGATATAGCTGGGCTAACACTGCTGCTAGGCAGGTTACTTGCTGCTACACTGTATCTTAAATGTCCGCTGCGAGGCTCTCGTGCGGCTGCGCAAAGGCTATTAACATCACAGCCAGGGGGCCACACTTAGATAAAGCCATACCTGGCGCCGCCCGGTGACGTCATGTCCTGCTCAGTGCTACCAAAGGCGGGGAGTTTGTTTTGCGAGGGGCTCCGCACTCATGGCGCTTCACAGATTTGACTTCCGCTCGTCCCGGGCCGTCAAAATCACCGCATCATTGCATTCAATCATTGCCGGGCGGCATCACGGTATTCAATTGCCGGGCGGCATCACGTCATTGAGCCAGTGACGCTACTGCGTTTGCAGCGGTCGCTCAGGACAGACTTCTGTTGCTGGACAGCAGGCTCCCTGAGGACAGCAGCCGGAGCCTTGAGATGTTTTCATTTCCAGCGAAGGCCAGGCTTAGGCCTCCCACTCAGGCTCTGACTGCTTAAAATGAATTGCCTCCTGCTAGAGAATGTTCCGTGGTGCCCACAATCGAGTCAGGAATCCATGACCCTTGCACGGTGGTTTTGAGGCTCAGTATTTGCAGAGATACCCGCAGCTGCTCCTACCTAAAGATCAGATGAGCTCGGAAGATGACAGCCACGGGACGGACGCACTGAACAAAGGAGGAGGCTCATGGTTGCCCCATACCTGTAACCTCCAACATTCTAAGCCTATGCACCACAGTGTCATTAACTGTCTATCAAAGCCTCTTGCCATGGTCAAAACTGCTAGTGGCGGTTTTCTCCACTCTGCATTTTACTGGCACCTCTGCAGGCACAGTGTCTTGGGTCACGTCTTGGTGAAGTTACAAGACTACGGGAAGACACACCAGAAGCAGGTGTTTGAGAGCTCAAACGTGCAGCACAGAGGTATGTTGGTATGGCCCAAAGCAAGGTGGCATCCTTTTCATTTAAAGCTCACAATGCTTGGCAGTTCTGAGCAGCTCAGAGCTGCAGTGCCTGCATGTCCTCTGTTAGTAAGGACAGCAGTCACGCAGTCTGTCTCCGGCTAATAGTATATGGGTAAATCAAACAGTGAGGGGGGAAGAGGTAATGGGTGAGGGTGGTGAACGAAAGGACCAGGCAACCAACACAGCAATAAAAACTGAACTAATGCCTGCCTTGCGGCCGGTCGCCTTGCAACTGCCTTGTGCCCCGAGAAAGAGCCCCTTCCGGTGACCCTGCCTTGTTATGGACGCCAGCAGCACTGCATTGAGAGAACCCGGAGAGCAGCACTGGAGTCATTCTTGCACATTCAGCGTTTCCCACTCACTGGTAAGGTTGCTAAATACTGCCATACTGGCCATTTGTTCATGTCGATTTAAGGCTTAAGCATGACAAAATTATCAAAAAAGATTGTCTTCAAAAAGCTTATACATTTTACAATGGACTTTGCCTTTATTTATTTTAATTATGAGACAATTATCTTTAACTTCGCAGCTTTCAGAACACTGCAAAGTATGCACTGATGAGGGGAAAAATCTCGGCTTTTTGTATGACCCCGGCGCGAGCCAAGAAAATACAATACTGATCTTCCCACTTAGCACCAAGTACGATAATGTGGCGCATCTGTAGCTGCTTCCTGTTGTGTATTTCATGTGAATTGTAACACTGTGAAACGTGACTTGTTAATCCTAAACACTTTGCATACTGAGATTACTCGTTTTCTCTTTTCCTATCAGAATGAATGCACATACAATTTCCACAGTACAAAATGCACCTAGTTATGAAAAGCAGATGTTTTGTGAGCAATAGGTAGTGCTCTGCAGCAGTTTAAAGATCTTTTTCGAGTTTCTCACAGCTCACAAGGGTATAATTTGTAATATTTATCCATTCCCATGGACTTCATTGCTTGGTTTTGCTCGCGAGGAATTGTCACTCATAGTGGTTGAAATGTCACTCATAATTGCAATGAAATTTAAAAAATGTCACACATAGCAATCTGAAACCTTGGCAGCTATGCAATGAAACAAACCATTTACTGTATAAAGCTTCGTGGTGTTTGTCTGAAAGCTCCTAATGCTGCTTCAGACGAGCTTGTTCGCCAGTAGCACTCAAAGCGAAACTTATGTGACAGGAATTCACTCGTTTCCCGGAATACACTGGTCCTCAAAGGCAAATGCGTACGTTCATAGGCATCCATCCCACTGACTCAGTGTGAAACTGAAAATGTAGGTTTAGGAAGGCCTTTAAGCGGGTCGAGTCATGCTCTTAGCTTTACAGGCAAAAAAACACGGAGTGATTTCGGAATTTAAATCCCCCTTCTGCACTTCTTCTTTGATAATGTATTTTAACCGGATATGTCAGCATAGTTGTTGGAAAATCTGAAACTCACACCCCGCCCCCCCTAAAATGAACAACCTGACCACCCCGAGCACAATGTATCACAGACTAAATAAAACGAGACAATAAGGTTCTGTGTATAGACCTTTTAGAGCATAACAATGAAACAAACCTTTTACTGTACAAACTTTCTTGGTGTTTGTCTGAAAGCTCCTAATGCTGCTTCAGACGAGCTGGTTCGCCGGTAGCACTCAAAGCGAAACTTATGTGACAGGAATTCACTCGTTTCCCGGAATACACTGGTCCTCAAAGGCAAATGCGTACGTTCATAGGCATCCATCCCACTGACTCAGTGTGAAACTGAAAATGTAGGTTTAGGAAGGCCTTTAAGCGGGTCGAGTCATGCTCTTAGCTTTACAGGCAAAAAAACACGGAGTGATTTCGGAATTTAAATCCCCCTTCTGCACTTCTTCTTTGATAATGTATTTTAACCGGATATGTCAGCATAGTTGTTGGAAAATCTGAAACTCACACCCCGCCCCCCCTAAAATGAACAACCTGACCACCCCGAGCACAATGTATTACAGACTAAATAAAACGAGACAATAAGGTTCTGTGTATAGACCTTTTAGAGCATACCAATGAAACAAACCTTTTACTGTACAAACTTTCTTGGTGTTTGTCTGAAAGCTCCTAATGCTGCTTCAGACGAGCTTGTTCGCCAGTAGCACTCAAAGCGAAACTTATGAGACAGGATTTCACTCGTTCGTAAGCACCACCACTTCCCCCCCTACTGACTCAAAGTGAAACTGAAAATGTAGGTTTAGGCAGGCCTTTAAGTGGGTCGAGTCATGCTCATAACTTTACAGGCAAAAAAACACGGAGTGATTTTGGAATTTAAATCCCCCTTCTGTACTGCTTCATTGATAATGTGGGCTGACCGACTCGTCCCCGCAGGGGACCCTCACAAGAGGGCGGCCCCTTTAGTGCCACAGGATGGCACACTGGACAGCCTAGTGTCCAGAGTCCCGCTCGTCACTTCCGTCCGGGGTGGGGGATGGGGAGAGGTATAAGTTCCTCCCCGCCCACCTGGCGGCCTCTTTGTCCCTCACCCTGACGCCATTGCGGTCGTGTAGGGGACTGCTGCCAGAGATCGCAGGTTAGCCAATCACCCTCCCTCCTCCTCCCAGCTGTAGTCACAGCATGCGATGCGGGCCGGGACCATGTCCCAATGTCTTGCTCCCAGCCTGCCCTTCGAGATGTCCGCTTTCGGCGGTACCGGTGGGGTAGGGAGTGGGAGGGGTGTCAGAGGGGGATTTAGGAAAGGCGGCAGCCATGCAGGTCGGCCCGGCAGTTGCCGAGGTCGCGGCCTTAAGTGAGGGGGTCTTTTCCTTCCCAGCACGGCCACCGCTAGTGGGTGGCATGAGAGAGTGGTCCTTAGTCCGGGGCCCCATGTCACATCGAACAGGCCGGGCGAGCAGGATCTGTGATGGGCCCAGGTCGTCCCGGGGCTCCCCGCGACGGACCTTGGGTCGCAGGGGACTGTAGCAGATTTGCTGCTCAGGTGGTTTCTTGTTCCGCTGTGCCCGGTGGTGCTAGGGTTTGCCCACGGGGGCCAGGCAGATTCAGATGGGGCCACCAGTGCTCGTGTTACTGGGTCTCGGGTTTGCCTATGGACGACTTGCTTCGCGCTGCGGGGCAAGTGGGTGTCTCCCCGGCTCCCACGTGGTGCCTGGGCCTGTGGGGGAGGGGCATCGGGAAGCGCACCAGTGCGAGGGCTAATATCTCGGATGCCGGCCTGGTGAAGCTCGCGATTGACTTTCTAGCTGCTGAATATGGTAGGTGCTAAGTGTTGTGATCATATTATGGGCGTACACTCCTGGGCCCGGGGGTACTGCTGTGCAGGCCCGCGTCATGTCAACTATGCCATGGGGGGGGGGGCTACAGGCCCGTCGGGCTGTGTGTTGGCTCCTTATCTCTCCCCTCCCCCCGCGACGTTGCCTATCTCACTACGGGGGTGCGGGGAGGAGGTGACTCTCCGGTTGCGGGCCTGGTGGGAGCTGAACTATGCGGTCACCACGAAGCGCACCCACCTTCCTGCTGGGCTGTGGATGGGGAGGGCCGCGAGCGATGCATCCTCCCCCTGCTCCTTGTCCGGTTTGGTTCCCGGTGTGTGAGGACGTGGGCATACACAAGCATCCCTGAGTTTGCGACATTAGGGGGAGTCAGGTTGTCTGCAGCGGGGCCCTGGCAGGCTGTCAGATCTTCCGCCTCCTGAGAGGAATAGAGAGCAGTGAAACAGCCCTAATGGAAGGAACGCGACGCCGGCCTTGGGAGGACAGGGACTCGGATCTCTCCGAGGCGGAGCATTCATCTACCAGCCCCCTCTCCTCACCCCCCGTCTCCCAGCCTGGGTTAGTACCCAGGGGTGGACGGACCAGCTACGGCTGCGGCCCGCGTGGGGGGTGGAAGGTTTTGAGCAGCTCTCGGCATCTGGCATCGCAGGTAATGGAGTTAGAGGCTCTCCTGTGTTATAGGGGTTACGGGGTCCCTGCCACACAGTAGAGGTGCCCATCTTCCCCCTCTGCTGCACCAATTTTGAGGCTGGGGGGGCGCCAGGACCCTGACCCGCACAGGCATGCTGCTGGGAAGCCGAGCGGGTCCTAGGTGCTGGATTAGGGCTCCAGTCTCTACGGAGGCCTGTGGTCCCACTGCTGCCGGTCCACTTCGGTCTGGCACACCGCTGTGCTCCCTGGTCTGGCGACTCCGTGTTAGGCGGAGGCAGGTTCTCTCTCCCCACATCCCTCCTTCCCTCTTTGGTCTTGGCTCCAGTCCCTCTGCCGGGAGCCCAGTTCATGGGGAGTTGGGGGAGAGGGTGCAGATGGGTGCCTGGCCCCTAGAGTGGGCTGGTGCCCACGCTTTTATGCATAGGGGACTTTGCATTGGGGGGATTATGAGTGTGGTTAAGGAAGCTGTTAGGGTTTTTTTGGCTCCCGGGTCTCAGGCTAACTTGCCCCATCTCCATTCAAAGGACTGGCCTGCTCCCGTTTGGCCCTCAGTTTTCGGCATCACCGTCTTCGAGTGACCATGGTACGGCCATGGTCACTTGTCCTTCAAGGGGGCCGGACCGCAGGCCCAGCACAGCTCTCTGTGGCGCAGGGAGTCTGCAGCTGGGCAATTAGGTTTGGGCTTGAGGCCACGGGGGCTTTCGACCGAGTACCACCAGGGATATCGACCCGAGGGCGGTGAAGGGGCATAGGAGCCCGTACGCGGCAGAGGGATGCTGTTCGAGCCTTACATCATGTTATTTATAATAAATAAATAATAATACATTTAAAAAAACAGTAATCCCTCCAGAATGTAGCTGGTGCCCATGTAAAACGCTCAAAGTTTCACTATGGGTAAACCAGAGATTGAGTCTCTAAAGCTATAGCAGAAGCCGTGATATTTTGGTTGTGTTCCGTACAGGTTTGATCTCTGCACACTCGCGTTCAGTTCCAAGTGCGGATGCCTCTAGAGAGAGGGACTTGGAGCTTACTTTGTAATTACTTCAAATACCACTATTCTTTGTAGCAGTGCAGCAGGCTGATACGCAGACAGCACTTTTCACCAGACCGGACACAAAAACATCTACAAGACAAATGCAGGTCCGCGTCCTCCAATGTGCACCAGTGTTAGTTACAAAGCAGATTCAGGGAACCTCTGATTTCAGGCGGTCCTCTGGGAGTCCTGTGCAGTTAAAACAGGCTCTCTGCTGGGTCTTGGAAAGCCAGGTGCATTTACAATATCCCCAGAGATTGTGCGGCTTGGGCAGGGTCACAGAGGTGTATTGCAGTCTAAGAGGGGTAACCCTGGCTCCACAGGTTGGGCGGTTTCGGACCTTGCTGTTTGGAAGCTCTGCATAGATCTGGTCTATTACGTGGGTGACACCTCTCGGAGGGAACCACCGTGCTAAGTGAAAGTGCCTGAAGCTGTGTTCGTCCCAATGTCCCGCCCCTCTATCACAGGGTGAAATATTTTCATAAATTGGCAGGTCTGACTACTTTTAACTTACCCTCATTTGATGCTTGAACCATTTGTAAAACAACACAGCCCTCTCTGATAAATTTAACGGATTAAGATGTGATTGTCTATGATGGCGCTAGTATTAAGAATGGGTTTACTATATAATTATACAACATCAGACTACTGTAAAAGAATGTCGTAACGCTGGTAATGTTCGTCTTGCCCTATCACTGAAGGTGCGCAAGATAAGTAGTCCCGTTGGGGAACACCGACAGCTAAAGGTGTGCCTGGTTATTTTCAGCCATAGGCAGGGTATGGTCTGATGTCCTACAACTAATGAATACAGCTAAGCTCCTGTTTTATTGCATGTCAGAGGGGAATGCTCATATAAAGGAATCTATCGGGAATGGATAGCAAAAATTATAATAAACTACTTAAAGGCCTGCTTTGGGCCATGAGGGGGTGAGGGGGGGTATTCCCGTCCTCAGCGGCTGATACATGATTTACTCGATGAGAGCTCCAAGGCAGGGCAGCATCATTAAATGGGGTAGACTGAAGGGTAGGGGCGGAGTCATGCACCTGCAGTTATGTTTTCCCATTCCTCGTCCTCAGCATCCCGGGTCCCGGAGGCCAGTAGGGTTGAGGTGTTTCAGTCATCTCCGTTCTGGAAAAGGGTGAAAATAAAATAAAATCACGCAAGCTGGGCACTAGCAGCAGCCTGCTCTTTCCAGCGCAAATTAAGTGGCACTCGCAGTGCTAGGGATTTATGAGGGTGCACTTTTGTTAAAGGTTATGCATCCACGCATTTCTCTCTCCCTTACACACAGCACACACAAGACAAGTTAGTCCATGTTTTGAGGGGTACCCAGCAGGGATGCCTGGGGACTTGTGTGAAGTACAAAGGGATTGAGAGGTGCCCAGTGTTCAGGACACTCCAGCATAATACAGGACTGACCTGCCTGCCGCAGACTTCATCACACTAGAGGGAGGATAGGTAGGGGATATCTTTCCTCCTTTGTACTCACCTCATAGGTTTTATGTCATTTATGCATGGCATTAAGTTTAAATAAAAAGAAGTGCCTGGGCACTCGCAAGAACCCACTCCAGCTGCTGCCTAAGACATTACTATGGCCTTGGGGGACCTGGACCTGACCGAATCGCCACCCTGCTCAAGTGTTAATGGTATAGGTGATGCTTCTGGGGTTTGGCTGCACAGTGGGAGCAGTGTGCGGGGCAGATGGGTTTGGCCTCCTGCTGTAAGTCCATAGGGCTGCTACTTTTCTTTAGCCACATTGCAGGGCCGGAGAACACGTGACCGACCTGGGTACATTGTGATTACAGAAAGACTATTTCATTCATGTATGCCTTGATTGCAATAGGAAATTGTATGTAGCAGGGGAGGAACCGAAACATACTTCACCCCTGCCTTAATAAGTTCCAGCAATACACACTTTTATTACTTGAAACAGGCATTTTAGTTACAGCCTCCTGGATAGCTCAATGTTGGCCTAGAGGCACCAGGGAGCCTCACAACGATAACAGGATAACCAGTGGACTGGCATTTGTATTTACAATATTCTTGCATAGCTGCCAAGGTTTTACAAAGCCATGAGTGACAGGTTACTAATTTCAGTGTAATAATGTGTGCCGTTTTAAGGAATATGGGGGCGGCAGAGTTTGGTAATAAAGGGGGCGAACTTATCGTACTATAGTATTATGTGGTATAGTATGTTTGACATTTGTACTAGCAGTTAATTACATGTATACAAGTGGCAAAAATTAACTAGCATATGATACTAGCATGCCATGTATTTGCATCTACTCTAATAGGGCTGATTGGAGTGTATTATGTTACTAAGTGCAGATGGTAGAGTTGTTTTTATCAGCTATTGTTGAATACCTTTCACCTGCTGTGCGAAAA
This sequence comes from Lissotriton helveticus, assembly GCF_964261635.1. Classification (NCBI taxonomy): domain Eukaryota; kingdom Metazoa; phylum Chordata; class Amphibia; order Caudata; family Salamandridae; genus Lissotriton; species Lissotriton helveticus. Next base: position 706,345,039 of record NC_136072.1, read on the forward strand.
TATATCTGGGCACACTAAAAATTGTGAACCATAGGCAAAGCCTCAGAAGTTTCCACAACAGCAAACCTCGTGCTGCTAGGGGTTTCTAATTTTGATATCTTTATAAACTCATGGGCAGTCGGCAGCACGGTTGGTATTCGCCGTACTGCTCAGTACCTGTCAGTACTTGTAAAGCTTCACAGACACCTGGTTATCTAGTTTTCGGGGCTAACAAAGTTTAATGTGTTATTAGAAAGAAAGCAAGGGGTCATGTCAGAATCATTATGGCCCCAGGGGGGGGGGCTAATGATGAATTGGCTATTTGCGGAAAATTTATTGTGTTGGTCCATGCAACATACGTAACCAGTATATTAGACCAAAAGAGGACCTCATAAATGAGTAGTGGCAGGTGTCACAGATACTATTTTGCAGTAATAACAGTGAGCGGCTACTGTGTTCCAATGTTTGAAAACACAAGTCACTATCCCTGGATATTGATGCTTACCGGCATACAGTAATGTTTTGAACTGCAGGGGGAAGGACTCAATCAACTTTCACCCTCCTAATAGAGTCACAGTGACAAACACTTTACAGTTGAACTACACAGGTGCTTGAACTAAGAACCGACGAATTTAACTTTGCCCGCATTAACTTAAGTTATATATATAACAATGTCACTGTTTCCTTAGACCCAGGGCCACTGGCATTATGGAGAGGCAGCAGCAAGTTGCTCAAACCTTGGGGCCTGCAGTAGCCTCTCATATGCCTCCTCCAATCTGGCCCACACTTAGTCCATTCGGCTATGACTCCATTGATGGTCTGGCTGATACAACAAAGCCTTTATTGGTATAATCTCTTTGGATTTAACGGTTTGTTTTAATTTCTGTTGCCCGAAATAACTGTTGCAGAAAACCAAACACGGTTATAATATCTTTATGTCATGGCAATCCACCTCCTGTTATATCACACAAGGGGGAGGGGCCCTTACATTTTCTCCCCGTCTAGTTAGTTGCGGGGCACGCACTTGTCAAATTTGTACCTTGTTTAACCCCACAAGGTGAGGAAGTCAAGTCTGGACTTCCGGAAGTGCGGCATTGGCCCGCCACTGCTACTTTCAGCAGCAAGTCACCGGTGCTCAATCTGAGAGGGTGTTTTTTTCTGGTGCGTGGCACCATCTCTCAATTGTCACCACAGGCGCCTCTGACAATCAACCACTAAGTGGCACTGTCTGGCTTTCAGGGAGGACCATTACAACTTAAGCTTCATTGGGTCCAACGAGTGCCAGGCAAATGGGTACGACTTGTACAAGAGATAAACATGAGTAGTTACTCAACACGGGGTGTTAGAAGAGATGTTGCCTAAGCAGAACTCAAACTGGCCTTAAACGCATGATGGAGACAATTAGTGACATGCCTAAAGAGGTAAATCTGGTGTTAAAGGGATGGTATGCCAAGGGAGATAGCTTAAATATTTCACGGAATCCCCTTATTCCAACATGCCTAAAGTAAGGAAGGAATGCCCGAGTGATTGGTTGGACCTGTATTAGTTTTCATTAAACACACCTAGTACTGCGAAGTAGCAATATTTGAACTCATATCAATGGTACTTCCAGGACACATCTCCTTCAATACTCACACCGCCAGACAGGGCTGCTTTTCCCTGGAGCAAAGGGAAGCTAAACACCATATTGGCTTTACGCCAAGGTTAGGAAACAAGAAATATGGTGATGGAGTGGGGAGCAATGAATCTTGGTCTGCTAGCACAGGCAGGCAATTTCCGCAGGGGCTTAGCTAAGCTTGCGGCCAGGCAGTGGTCTTGTCCAACTAATGTGATAATGTTAAGGGTTGAAAGCATGCACCAAGAGATTCATCCTCGAGACCATCCAGTACAGACAAAAACACCCACCCTATAGCCAGGGAGCCAGGCATTTGCGGAGTGCCAGCTAACTAGGGGGTTGCGGTGCAATAAGCTGAGGGGAACATGGGATCAGAGCACAATTTGGCTACAATGATTAAAGAAGGATTGTTTTGGTGTTCCCACTGCTCAAGAAGGGACCAGTATTCGTTCATGTTGTTCCCCCTCTTACACAGCAGATACACAAGGACACCCGTGCTTAATGTCTCATATCCCAGGACAGGATAGTTACCAAGGGGGGGAATGACCATGGACATGCCTTGTCAGGACTGGGATAGCCACCACACTAACTGGAGCCACTAAGGAAGATAAATGTTGGAAACACAGACTGGGGTGTGCTGAGCCCAAAACCCCTCTCCAAAGCTGCAGTGGGTATCAGGCTATCAGGTGTCTTTGAGGGACGGCCAAGAGCATTTAAAAGGCCGTAGTGCGTGACACAGCATTTGCAGGGGTGTAGAAGAGTCCCAGCGGATCCACCAAAAGGACTACATCGTGGATCACAGGTGGGTAACAGGGACCAGGCATCTGTGACCGGTCGAAGGTTCAGCAAGTAGGGTAGGATATGTAAGTTGGCACTTCACGTAAGGGTGCAGTGTCTAATAAACAGGCACCATACACTTATTCCCTCTCACATGTTGGGACACCATTCTATGTTCGCCAGGGATCAGTCCAAAAGAACTGTGAAATTGTCTGGTCAATGGGACAAAGTAATGCACCCTAGAAGAAGACCACAAGGTGCAAATTAGCAACCAGTTGGTTATACAGGTGAACTTTAGTGGTCTGAATTCACCCCTGGCACCCGTGGCATGGAGTTCGGTCGGGGGAGGCAAGGCAGCCTGCGAGCAGGAGGTTCATCTGCACTATGCGTAAATTCACTGAGCAGAAGTGATTTGGCTTCATTAGACATGGGTGCTACACGTCAAATTCACAGGGTGTTTTGAGGACGATGGGGTAGATCTGTCCAGTATAAGCATAGACCTGTTCTTGCTGGATAGGGAGAGGCCCTAGAAATAGCAGAATTTAAGTGGAATGCCGGCCTTGGTGGGGGGCCCTGGCTGCGACGGTTGCCACACCCAGGGCTATGGCGGAGTTACAGGGTGATCCAGAGGCGGAAAGGTACTCAGGGGTACTTCAGGAGCACAAACGGTGCTGAGGCCTAATATCCCCAGGAAGTCTTTGCGATGGACCCTGAGGTGCGACGGCGCCCCATCTGTCCTACGGGCGGTTGAAAACCTGTACAACCGGGGGTCACTTGAACACTCCGCCCCTCGTAAGGGGGGTGTGAGTAAGGAGGTGGACCGACGGTTCACCGGAAGTGGGAGGGGCTATTCCCTCACCACAACCGCTAAGCACCGATTGGCTAAGGCAACGATGCAAGTTGGCCCATCAGGTGGTAGGCCGCGAGGGGCGGCTTGTCTCTGGATCACCTGTAAGATAACCCACCATGTTGGCATATTTGGTATGCTAATAAACCTGCAGCAGCTTTCTCCACCAAAAGTTGTCTTGTCTGATTATTTATGTTACCTGTATGTTGCTGTGTGAGGGCTGGTGAGTGTGGCCGATATTGGCACTGTTGGACTTTGGCCCTTAGGGCAGGTTCACCCCTAGACTTTTTGCTTGAGATGGTGATTTTGGGATTCTGCGCACTTTCACTGTGTCCCAGTGGAAAGTGCGTGCGCACTCTGAGTGCATGTGCTGAGCTAGGCCTGCCCGCCCATAGGAATGCATGGGGAATGTATGTGTCCCTGGTAGTTCCTGATGCGTGGGGTGTACAGGCTTGAGTCTGGTATGTGTGAACTCGTGAGAGTGAATGCTGCGAGATGGTGTATGCAGCATGTATGTGTCTAGTAGCGAAGCGCCATTTCTAGACATGGCTGTACGTGTGCTGTGAGGGTGCTGGCGTGTGATTGGCTGGAGCTGGCTGGCATGCCAGGCTCCAGGAAGTCTGGATGGGTCTGCCCGGTGGTGAGTGGGAGATTAGCATGAGTGATGTGTGGGAGGAGTGTACCTGTGTCCTGGATGGGCTGGGTTTTCCCCACACAATGCTGGCTCCGCCCCCCTGTGGTGTGTCTAATGACCCAAGCCCTGCCAGTGAATAGAGAGGGTGGTTGAGGTAAACAGAGTACTCAAGAACCAGCTGCGACTGGTTCCGCCCCCACTCTGCACCCTCAGACAAAGGAATGCACTGTATAAAAATGGGGCTGTGTCCCCACTGAAGTTGTTCTCTTCCAGGATCCTGAGGGGGCTGTTGCTGCTGGGCCAGAGGACCGCCACTTGGGGTGTCTCCCTGCCTGGAGACCCAGTGTTCTGGCTCTGGGCCCAGCTTTGCCCCTTTGCCTGCCTACAAGGACTTTGCTGGGTCTTTTCCTGATTTATAGCGCTAGGAGCGCTTGGCTTTTCCTCCTAGCGCTTGGAAGCGCTTTGTTTCGTCCTAGCGCTGGGAGCGCTGTGGTTTGTGCCCCCTAGCGCTTGAGAGCGCTTTATATAGACCACGAGGCGCTTGGGAGCGCTTTTGTAAGGCAGGTGCCCACCCTGCCTTTTGCCTGCTCTAGCGGCTGCCCACGCCGCATATTTGCGTGGTTATCGATCTACGAGGGAGCCCACTCCTCGGATCATCTGGGAAGCCGCCTGCCTGCCTAAATCGGGCCGCCGCGCTGCCCGCGGTGACCCGGAAGTGAAGGGCCGACCGGCCAATCGCAGCGCGGCCCAGGAAAGGCCGACCGGAAGTCCCGCCTCCTCCGACGAGCCGGGGAGAGAGAAGCTGCCGGCCGGGTCCCCGAGGCTCCCGTGTGAAGAGGAGAGCCCCGGGACCAGCGGGAGAGACCCGCCTCCGCTGGAGAGCCCAGCGCGAACCCGGTAGGTGCCTGCAGAGGAGGGGGGAGCGTCGGGACACATTGCCGGTGTCCGCCCCGCCCCCTCTCTGTAGCGCGACCTCGCGCCCACGTGTTTAGAGCCTGAGAGAGGCTCTGGGGGCATTTTCTGTTGAAGCCTTGCGAGGCTCGATTGCCGGCACCGGGGCATTTGTTCTTAGAGCCTGCAGGGCTCTTGGGGGGCATTCTGGATTGAGTCCACGAAGGACTCCGGCGACCTGGGCATATCTGTCACGAGCCCAGAGAGGCTCAGGGGGCCATTATTTCACGAGCCCTGAGAGGCTCAAGGCGCCCCAGTGTAGAGCCTGCGAGGCTCTTGGCCAGCATTATTGCTTTGGGTCCCCAGAGCGAGGGACCCCCCAGCCCAGCGAGGCTGTACCTTCCTGTTGCTGGAGCCCTGAGAGGCTCAGCAGCCCCCCTTGCTGGTGAGAAAGCCTAAGAGAGGCTCACCAGTGCCACAGTGGTGGTTCTTTGAGCCCAGAGAGGCTCCAACTTTGCGCTAACTTTCCCTGCTCCAGTTGCCCAGCACTTTGTGGGCAACTGCCACGTTTAGGCCCTGACATTGGGACACCGGGACAGTCACAGGTGGTGACTGGTGAGTTTGGGGAAGTTGGTATTTGTTCTGCACCTCTGAATGTATTGATTATGCGTCATGTGCCTTACACCTCTGAATGTATTGTGATGCATCATGTGTTTTCCTCTTTACACCTCTGAATGAATGTTATGCATTGCATCATGTGTTTTCCTCTTACACCCCTACAGGTATTGTGATACATAGGTGGTTGTTTTCTCCCTAGTACAGGTGGTGCTAGTGAGGTCCTGGTTACCAGTAATTACTGGTTGTGTGCTATTTTGTGCTATATCCTATGTACTAAGTGCTATTTCTGAAAGTGCTACTTCTGATTCCTGACAGTGGTCCAGGTGGCCCTGTCTTGTAAATATCCCCCCCTGTAAATTCTGCCCGTGCCTCTGGCACATTGTAAAGTGTGTGTTTTATCTAATGTGTTTTGGTGTAATACAAAGGCTATTTTTATATAACCTTGTGTGGAGTTTCCTTTGTGGTGGGCCTTTGGTTGTTGTTGCTGGGGTGCGTGCGCAAATACTTAACCTACATCGCCTCCAAGTTTAGCCTTGCTGCTCGCGCCACGTTACCTAGAGGGTGAGTAGGGGTTATCTTGGCGTGTAACTCCCTTGCCCTGACTTGGGTGTGGTGGTCTCTGACTGACTTTGGCGAAAGCCCTGGCCAGCCGGGGATCCCATTTCCAACATTGGCGGCAAGCGGCGGGATAAGGATTTGTGTTTGCGTTGTACCTTAGTAGTAACTGGCCATACCACAAAACTCTGCATTTAGATGACCACATTTTTAGGGGATTGTATTGTTTTGGAAGTTTCATTATTTTCTTCTTCTGAAGAGTGTCATTTGATTGTGTTCAGTACATTTGTCCCCCGCCCTGCTTCCAGAGTTTGGTACCTGTGTCGCTTTTGGTCAGGTTGAGAAGTCAGGGGTGGTAGAAACTGCCTTACCGATCCGAGGGGAGGGTGTGTGTGGATGAATGGTGTGTTTTCCTGGACGCATGAGTATGAGTTCTCTTTGATAAGGAGATTGTTGAAGTTTTGGAATTGTGTCCTCTTACTTCAGATTGTTCAGTCCCCTGTGTTGCACGTGTCTGTGAGCATCTTGCCAAGATGGAGTCTGCTTTTAATGTCTGGGGTCTGTTTTTGCATGAACTGAGAGAGTTTTGCGAAGAGAGAGACATTGCAGTGAATGAGTCAGACACCCAGTCCCAACTTAGGGGTAACCTGATCCAATGGCAGAAGGATGACTGGGAGCGTGAGCACAGTGCGGAGAGGGCCCGGGTCTCACACCATGAGGGTGGTGGGTCAGAGGGGAGCCCTGAAGAGTCTGAGGAGGAGGAAGATGATAGCACAGGGACGCCAGCAGATAGTGAGGACCCCATAGATAGGGAGTCCCTTGCTGGGTCCAGTTTAGGAGGCAGCGCCTCATCCCTTTCCCTGTCCCCAGAGGAGCTGGAAGATAGGAGGAGAGAAAGGGAGCACCAGCTGGCTTTAGAAAAGCTCAGGTTGGAGCATGCCCAGGCTATGGCACAGCTGGGCATTAGAAGGCAACAGCTGGAGGTTAAGAAGCAACAGCTGGAGACCGAGAGGGTCTTAGCGCAGGACAGGATAGAGGAGGCTGAGAGGGCCGCCACCAGAGGCAAAGTAGCTCTGGAGGGTAGACTATCCCCTGCGCGCAGTGTTGAGTGTCTGGATCCCCCAGGGTGGGTTGGGTCCAGTGGTGGCAGCTATTTAAATCACAGTGTAGAAATTCCCAGTTCCCAGAGTATGGTTCCTGTTTCCCCAGAGGAGGAGAATAGGTTGAGGTTTAGGAACCTTAGGAAACCGTCTCACCAGTCTTGGGTAGACTTTGAGGATGACTGTTGTGGAACACTGTGGGCTTGGGTAGAGGTTCACACTGACTCTGATTTTGAAGTCTTGTTTGATCTTATAGTCAAAGAGCAGGTGCTCAGTGGTTGTTCGCCAGAGTTGCGCCAACACCTGTTGCAAGTTGGATTTACTGATACAGAGTTACTGGCAAGGGAAGCCGACCGCTGGGAAAGGGCCAGAGGTTCTCTAGGGTCATTGGTGAGTGACTCCAAAAGTAGTGGTTCAGGGATCTTCCAGCCCAGCGTGGTGGAAGAGGCTCAGTGTAGCCCAGCTAGGTCCCAGGATAGCGAGGAGGGTGTAGGGGCTCACTGCCTGGCTCAGTGGAGCAGGAGTGAGGGGGAGACCGAGGTTCCCCAGACGCCCAAAGCCCTGCCTCAGGACTTGGATGGTTTCTTGAGGGAACACCAGGTTGGGGACCTAGGCTGTCCTGTTAGCCCATTTGAGGAGGATCTCCTAGTGAGTAGAGGACCTGGAGCGTCTGTAACCAGAGCTCCTGTGGTTCTAAAGTCTGGCAGTACCGCTCCGGTAGGGAGGGTACAGGAGTCCAGAGTGAGGAGTGATTGGGGGAGTTCCCCAGTGGAAGGACCAGTGGGTCAGGGACTACCCAGTTGGGCTAGGTTCCCGTGTAGTGACCATGGTAACAACACTTCTGGTCTGGGGGATCGTCACGCACTGTCAGGTGGACAGAGGGCGGGAGATCTGCGCCAGACAGACAGTCACACAACAGATGTGACATTTGTTAGCCTCAGGGGGATGGAGTGTAAGTCCCCAGAAGTCCTGGAGTGCCAGGCAATTGTTCCACCGAAGGTTTTAGACCAGAGGTTGGAAGGCCAGGTTCAGGGGCAGCCTGACCTGAAGGGTAGGACGACTGTAACCAGTGTCCTGACCGGTTCTTCGTCCAGAGGAACTTCTCCAGGTGGGAGAGGGCAGACCTCTGGAAGGGGGTGCAGAGGGTGGGAGAGCCCACCTCTGACCCCGGTGCAACCTGAGTGGATAAGTCCTGGGTTGGAATGGCGTTCTAGGGGTACCACTCGCAGAGGGAGGAGGAACCCTAGAAGAAGAGGTAAGGGGAGGAGAGCCTTCCCTGAGACTCCTGGTCCGCCTGAGGTTGTAGGCCTTAGGCTGGAGAACCAGTGGCAGTCTAGTCCTGTCTTGCGGACAGGAAGAGTGGAGAATGGCTCCTATGTGCCAGGGGTTACTACCCCCCGCTCTGCGAATTGGCATGGACCAGTGGGACCTGGGTGGCCCAGGGCCTGGTCCTGGCCGCGGACAACTTGGGAGTGCCAGTGGGGTAGCCCAGTTGGTCCAGACAGTGTGTTTAGAAGGAATCCCATGGGTTCACCGTGGCATAGAACAGGAGGGTGTCCCTGCAGTTGCGGGCCCGCGTCCGTGTTCTATCGCCCCAAGCAGGGAAGTCCATCACGGTGGTGATTGTTCTCCCCTGCGTTTTGGCTGGAAGGGGGTTATGTTGGACTTTGGCCCTTAGGGCAGGTTCACCCCTAGACTTTTTGCTTGAGATGGTGATTTTGGGATTCTGCGCACTTTCACTGTGTCCCAGTGGAAAGTGCGTGCGCACTCTGAGTGCATGTGCTGAGCTAGGCCTGCCCGCCCATAGGAATGCATGGGGAATGTATGTGTCCCTGGTAGTTCCTGATGCGTGGGGTGTACAGGCTTGAGTCTGGTATGTGTGAACTCGTGAGAGTGAATGCTGCGAGATGGTGTATGCAGCATGTATGTGTCTAGTAGCGAAGCGCCATTTCTAGACATGGCTGTACGTGTGCTGTGAGGGTGCTGGCGTGTGATTGGCTGGAGCTGGCTGGCATGCCAGGCTCCAGGAAGTCTGGATGGGTCTGCCCGGTGGTGAGTGGGAGATTAGCATGAGTGATGTGTGGGAGGAGTGTACCTGTGTCCTGGATGGGCTGGGTTTTCCCCACACAATGCTGGCTCCGCCCCCCTGTGGTGTGTCTAATGACCCAAGCCCTGCCAGTGAATAGAGAGGGTGGTTGAGGTAAACAGAGTACTCAAGAACCAGCTGCGACTGGTTCCGCCCCCACTCTGCACCCTCAGACAAAGGAATGCACTGTATAAAAATGGGGCTGTGTCCCCACTGAAGTTGTTCTCTTCCAGGATCCTGAGGGGGCTGTTGCTGCTGGGCCAGAGGACCGCCACTTGGGGTGTCTCCCTGCCTGGAGACCCAGTGTGCTGGCTCTGGGCCCAGCTTTGCCCCTTTGCCTGCCTACAAGGACTTTGCTGGGTCTTTTCCTGATTTATAGCGCTAGGAGCGCTTGGCTTTTCCTCCTAGCGCTTGGAAGCGCTTTGTTTCGTCCTAGCGCTGGGAGCGCTGTGGTTTGTGCCCCCTAGCGCTTGAGAGCGCTTTATATAGACCACGAGGCGCTTGGGAGCGCTTTTGTAAGGCAGGTGCCCACCCTGCCTTTTGCCTGCTCTAGCGGCTGCCCACGCCGCATATTTGCGTGGTTATCGATCTACGAGGGAGCCCACTCCTCGGATCATCTGGGAAGCCGCCTGCCTGCCTAAATCGGGCCGCCGCGCTGCCCGCGGTGACCCGGAAGTGAAGGGCCGACCGGCCAATCGCAGCGCGGCCCAGGAAAGGCCGACCGGAAGTCCCGCCTCCTCCGAAGAGCCGGGGAGAGAGAAGCTGCCGGCCGGGTCCCCGAGGCTCCCGTGTGAAGAGGAGAGCCCCGGGACCAGCGGGAGAGACCCGCCTCCGCTGGAGAGCCCAGCGCGAACCCGGTAGGTGCCTGCAGAGGAGGGGGGAGCGTCGGGACACATTGCCGGTGTCCGCCCCGCCCCCTCTCTGTAGCGCGACCTCGCGCCCACGTGTTTAGAGCCTGAGAGAGGCTCTGGGGGCATTTTCTGTTGAAGCCTTGCGAGGCTCGATTGCCGGCACCGGGGCATTTGTTCTTAGAGCCTGCAGGGCTCTTGGGGGGCATTCTGGATTGAGTCCACGAAGGACTCCGGCGACCTGGGCATATCTGTCACGAGCCCAGAGAGGCTCAGGGGGCCATTATTTCACGAGCCCTGAGAGGCTCAAGGCGCCCCAGTGTAGAGCCTGCGAGGCTCTTGGCCAGCATTATTGCTTTGGGTCCCCAGAGCGAGGGACCCCCCAGCCCAGCGAGGCTGTACCTTCCTGTTGCTGGAGCCCTGAGAGGCTCAGCAGCCCCCCTTGCTGGTGAGAAAGCCTAAGAGAGGCTCACCAGTGCCACAGTGGTGGTTCTTTGAGCCCAGAGAGGCTCCAACTTTGCGCTAACTTTCCCTGCTCCAGTTGCCCAGCACTTTGTGGGCAACTGCCACGTTTAGGCCCTGACATTGGGACACCGGGACAGTCACAGGTGGTGACTGGTGAGTTTGGGGAAGTTGGTATTTGTTCTGCACCTCTGAATGTATTGATTATGCGTCATGTGCCTTACACCTCTGAATGTATTGTGATGCATCATGTGTTTTCCTCTTTACACCTCTGAATGAATGTTATGCATTGCATCATGTGTTTTCCTCTTACACCCCTACAGGTATTGTGATACATAGGTGGTTGTTTTCTCCCTAGTACAGGTGGTGCTAGTGAGGTCCTGGTTACCAGTAATTACTGGTTGTGTGCTATTTTGTGCTATATCCTATGTACTAAGTGCTACTTCTGATTCCTGACAGTGGTCCAGGTGGCCCTGTCTTGTAAATATCCCCCCCTGTAAATTCTGCCCGTGCCTCTGGCACATTGTAAAGTGTGTGTTTTATCTAATGTGTTTTGGTGTAATACAAAGGCTATTTTTATATAACCTTGTGTGGAGTTTCCTTTGTGGTGGGCCTTTGGTTGTTGTTGCTGGGGTGCGTGCGCAAATACTTAACCTACATCGCCTCCAAGTTTAGCCTTGCTGCTCGCGCCACGTTACCTAGAGGGTGAGTAGGGGTTATCTTGGCGTGTAACTCCCTTGCCCTGACTTGGGTGTGGTGGTCTCTGACTGACTTTGGCGAAAGCCCTGGCCAGCCGGGGATCCCATTTCCAACAGGCACTATGTGGGCTGACTGACTCATCCCCGCAGGGGACCCTCATATGAGGGCGGCCCCTTTAGTGCCACAGGATGGCACACTGGACTGCCTAGTGTCCAGAGACCCCTTTGGGGTCCCGCTCGTCACTTCTGGCCGGGGTGGGGGACGGGGAGAGGTATAAGTTCCTCCCCCGCCCACCTGGTGGCCTCTTTGTCCCTCACCCTGATGCCCCCACCTAAAATTAACAACCTGAGCACCCCGAGCACAATGTATCACAGACTAAATAAAACGAGACAATAAGGTACTGTGTATAGACCTTTTAGAGCATACCAATGACAGTTCTGCCAAGTATCACGCATCAGACGTGACTCTAACGCATTTCAGTGTGGTGATCCGCATCACCGCACTGAAATGCATTGCCACGCATTTGCAGTGTTTGAGCGTCATGGAAGTGCTGCCTAAAACGGTGATATTATAAGTGTGGCAGCTAGCAGCGCGGCGCTGCAACTGCCGGCTTGGTGATATAGCTGGGCTAAGGCTGCTGCTAGGCAGCTTACTGGCTGCTACACTGTATCTTGAATGTCTGCTGCGAGGCTCTCGTGCGGCTGCGCAAAGGCTATTAACATCACAGCCAGGAGGCCACAGTTAGATAAAGCCATACCTGGCGCCGCCCGGTGACGTCATGTCCTACTCAGTGCTACAGAAGGCGGGAAGTTTGTTTTGCTCATGGCGCTTCACAGAATTGACTTCCACTCGTCCCAGGCCGTGAAAATCACCCGCATCATTGCATTCAATTATTGCCGGGCGGCATCACCGCATTCAATTGCCGGGCGGCATCACGTCATTGAGCCAGTGACGGTACTGCGTTTGCAGCGGTCGCTCAGGACAGACTTCTGTCACTGGACAGCAGGCTCCCTGAGGACAGCAGCCGGAGCCTTGAGATGTTTTCATTTCCAGCGAAGGCCAGGCTTAGGCCTCCCACTCAGGCTCTGACTGCTTCAAATGAATTGTCTCCTGCTAGAGAATGTTCCGGGCGCCCACAATCGAGTCAGGAATCCGTGACCCTTGCACGGTGGTTTTGATGCTCAGTATTTGCAGAGATACCCGCAGCTGCTCCTACCTAAAGATCAGATGAGCTCAGAAGATGACAGCCACGGGACGGACGCACTGAACAAAGGAGGTGGTCTGAAGGATTCAAAATTATACTAATGGACCATACTCACCAATGGCCCATATACCCAATAACGGTAATAAGAATTCAGTCGTCAATGGAGAAAGTTCAATCGTTTCTTCAGCAAATACAAACCCTGACAGGGGAGCCTCAGTCTACACGACCCTCGGAGGGGCGCAGAGGAGACTGACTTCACACAAGCAGTACAAAGCATATATACGTTTCTCACATAACACAATGTCACCTTAGAAGGAAAGATACAATTTGTCACGCAGCCAGCAGGAAGACCCATATAAGGCACAATTGATTGCTAGTAGCTGGGCCTAAGCTATTCCGGGGGCAGGTCAGTAAGGTGCCTCCCTTTCTATCTGTAGCTCGGGGAGGACAGGAACGGAGTCTGCTAGAATGTGCACATCCCACTAAAAGGGCAGGTGTGACCTTGGGTTTCCCTGAGCTACAAACTAGCAAATGGAGCAGACAGCTAAACCAGCCATCCTGGTTTCGCGCAGAAAGCTTAATCACGTGGTTTCAGGGAAACCATACTCGAGACAGAAAAACGAAACAACGTGGTTTCGGTTATGTCAATAGGTATAAGCGACATCAAAGTGAATCATTCTCAACTATACGAATACAACGAATATGAGGTAATACTAATGTGCGGTTATAAGGTTATATTGTATATATTAGGCCAACATCATGTATGTATGGGGTTTATATCCCATCAGACGGCCCTTTTGGCCTACTATAGCCAATATAACTAGATTTATTCTACAAATACTCCTTCATCGATCTGCATAAGATCTGAAACCTCTTTCTGTATCATTTGTTTGTTAACTGTAGCCTGACGAGAGATAGTCAGAGCAGACGTTATCCTAGCCGCACAGAAAGAACAGCAAGCCGGGCCGCAATGGAGACATAGGCAACAAGTAAATATGACTCCAAAAGCTCCCGCAAGAATCATGAATATCTTCCAAACCCAGGTAGCCAAAAGACCCCAGAACCACCCACTGAGGGACCAAGTACCATTGTCGACATGTGCTTCACTGGCCAATCGATGCAATTTCTGAATTGCAAGATGTATGGTAGGGGCCGAGTCAGGGATGAAAACACAGCAGGAGCTGCCGATCACCCGGCAAGCTCCACCCCTATCTGCGAGGATGACGTCAAGAACCATTCGCTTCTGAAGCGAAACAAGCCTCGTCGCCTGAAGCTCGACAGTAATGTTAGTCAAAATCTCAGTTGAGGTTTGTACCACATTTTCCACTATTCTTGACAGGCGTCTTATAATACGGCTATTTAAAATAGGTCCCCAAAAAGGGGTGAGGCCTTTTGCAAAATCCTCAAACTGCTGGAGAGAGGTGTCTGTCTGATCAGTACTATCTGTATCGAAACTCCTAATGCTTCGGTTATCTGCTATCTCTCTTCGAACCAGCTGATGTGTCTTGTGATGATCAGGTGAGGCAATATAAACAGGAGGGTAAAGAAATGAAAGGTAGCATCGTCCTGCCCATCCTCGAGGAAGCCAAGTATATGCGTTTTCATCGCATACAAAATATACATTAGGGGGAGTTATCACGGGGGGAGTGCTATACGTCTGCAAAGTATAGGTTTAATTACACTTACTGCTCCCTACCTTAACATGACCTCGTCCCTGAATACAAAAGGGGGAGGTAGTATTTATAATGGGAATGGGCAAGGATTTGTCATTTGTGACATTTCGTTCCTTGAAATGTTGGAAATACATGGTGGAGTTAAAAAGCTCAAAATCCTGCATTTCTTCTTGCAACCAAGTAACATTTTTATATTCAGTATATACATTCATACAAGCATGTGGGTCCAAGGATCCCTCTCCTCCATTGCCTTCGGCATCAAATCACTGGTGCTGTTCTATACACTTCAGAATGGCCCCATAATCCTTTTCGGTATATATCTTCGGGTTAGCTACATAGTGAGAATACATCAATGACAATAATTGGAACCAAGCTTCACAGCTAGCTAAGTGGGACATGGGTAAAGAAATGAACAATTCATGCTGATGCATTACTGATGGGAGTAACCCACAGACCCAACAATTCGTCTTATTGGTCGTGCTGTGGGTCTGATGTAACATTTCAATAAAAACATTTTTTGCATATGTTTCTCTGTGCCTAGCCTTATGCGGGGGTAAGGAATAAAAAAAGTGTTCTTCTGGTGGTTCCTAGCAGTTTCTGTACAGGGTGTTGGAATTCTAAAAACACAAATACACACATCACAATTATTGTAATTATGACAATAAAAGCAACGAATTCCACCTTCGCTCTGGTGGGCCATCCGGAAAATAACTGCATATCATTAATATACCGCAGAGGGGCAAGTGGTCGTTCATCCTCCATTGCAAATCGAGCAAAAGGAAACATACTCTCTAAAAGTCCAAAGTCCAACTCGGTCTCTCTCTAAAAGTCCAAGACTAATCTTGTATCCACAAAGCACGCACACCCCCAGAGGGGTTCTTCTTCCCACCAAGGGATCTTCTCCCTATGTCCATTTAGAGCCTCACAGGTAGACTCCTATCGTTCATCAAAGAGAAACAAATGTTATCCTCCAATGGAACGACCATGGCCCTTAACTCAGTCTTTCTTTCTGAACAGAGCTATTTAGTGCAATGTTCCAAGCTCTCAACGAGTTCAGTCCAGTGTCTCGCTCAGTACCCCAGTAGTTCTATCCGATGTTCCTCAACTCAAGTCTTTGTCTAGCTCCTACCATTAGTAACTGGGGTACCGCGCTGTTTTCGGGGCCGCAGGCCATATCTACAATGACCAGGCTGTTCCTGGTCAGAAAACAATTCTGCTGCAAGGACATCTGGTGCATCCGAAACCTGTGATGCACCGAGAACCACAGCCTCCACTGATTGAGCCGCCGCCCTTTCACCTGTGGGCAACACCTCGCTCGGCTGCCCCCTTTCCTGGGCGTCTGAAAAAGGCACAAAGTTCGGGATCGATTATCCTTCTTGGCTCGGAATTCCTTCGCGGTTTTGTAAATCAAAAGGCAAAGGCAGTGGCAGGCGTTTTAGATGGCTGATATGTATCCAGTGCTTTTTCCCATGCACTTTCACCGCCGACCTCATTACCAGGATGATTTGATAGGGGTCGGACCACTTCGGTTCCAAACTCAATTTTCCTTGATAATTCTTCACCAAAACCCACTGGCCCGGCTCCAGACGATGTCCAGGACCCTCTGGTAGTGGCTGCAATGTGTTTGATACCTGTTGGTGAATAGAACGCAGATCTTTAGTCAAAGCATACAAGTAGTGTGTCATTAAAGGATAATCAATATCCCTAAAGGATCGGGGTCTGGGGACTCCCCACACATTGGCGGGACGGACAAAGATCACTTCATAAGGGGACAAACCAGTTCTAGTGTGGGGAGTTGTTCTTAGGGACAACAATGCTAATGGGAGTGCATCAGGCCACTTCAATCCCGTACTTGCACAGATCTTGGCCATTTTTAATTTCAAAGTGCCGTTATATTTTTCAACCAGACCAGCCGACTGGGGATGTCTGGCAGCATGAAACTTTTGTTTGACATGTAAACCATCACAGACACTTTGGACCAACAAAGAATTAACATGTGACTCATTGTCAGACCAGATAATCCGGGGCAAACAGTACCGTGGGAAATATTCCTTTATCAGGGCTTTGGCAGTGGCAACTGCAGTGGCTTCTTTGGTGGGGTCGGCTTCAACCCATTTACTAAAAGCGCAAACCAACACCAATACATACTTCAAATTATTCACCCTTTCCATTTGGATGTAATCAATTTGGATTACCTCGAAAGGCAAAGATGGTGGTGCAAAGCTTCCACTCAGGACAGATTCTCTACCCCCAGGATTGTAACGTAGACACACAGGGCAATATTTAACTATCTGTGCTGCAGTCTTGTGAATGTTTGGGTTATTCCAGACTGGGTCCAACACAGCATAAATACCTTTCGCACCTATATGGGATGGGCTATGGGCCATAGTCACTACAGCATATACCAATGCATTAGCAAGTAACCATCGCTGCTTCTCAGATCGATCTATCCAACATTCATTTTTATCAAATTTTCCTACTTCCTGTTCCCATCTCTGTACTTCATCTATAGTGGCCTCCTTCTGTAGTTCTCTCACACTTTCAATAGTATTATCAAACAAGGATGTTTCCGCCACCCACCAAGCCGAAGTACTGGGAAACATGGGAGTCATTCTAGTTTGAGCCGTTTCTTTAGCCACCGAATCAGCAAAAGCATTTCCCTTTCCAGTAGAATCAATAACTTTCTTATGGGCGCTGCATTTAATGATGGCTACTTTTTCTGGCAGTGTCAAAGCAAATAACAATCGATCAATTAGAGGACCATGTTGAATTTTCTGACCATGTGTGTTAAAGAAACCCCTCTCCCTCCACAGCCTCCCAAAGCTATGAGCCACGCCAAAAGCGTACTGGCTATCTGTATAAATGTTCACCCTCAATCCTTCACTCAACTCGCATGCTCTTAACAAGGCTATTAGTTCAGCTGCCTGAGCCGAGTGATGTGAAATCGTTGCGGTTTCCACCACCGTTGTTAATGTCGTAACAGCATATGCAGCTATCGTAGTGCCATCTGGTAACTTAAAACTGGAACCATCTACATACAGCTCTCCTTGGGGATCCGATAAAGGGGTGTCAGTGAGATCTACGCGCCCTTTTGTTTCTTCTTCAGTTCTAAATATACAATCATGCACATCCTCTTTTCCATCATCTGAAGGGAGAGGTAATAATGTGGCTGGGTTCAAAGTAGCACATCTTTTAATCGTGATATGGGGGTGCAAACAAGGTTAACTCATATCCCGTTAGTCGGGCACTTGTAAGGTGCTGGGTCTTAGTTCTTTTCAAAAGGATATCCACAGCATGCGGTACCATGACTGTGAGGTCCGTGTTCAGGACTATTCCCTCCCGATTGGCGGATGGCCACCGCTACTGCAGCAGTGGCCCTCAGACAACTCGGGCGAGCTCGGGCAACAGTATCCAAAACTGATGAAAAGAATGCGCAGGGTCTCTGCTTTCCGCCGAAACCCTGCATTAATACTGAAAGCGAGCAACCGTCCACCTCGTGCACATAAAGTGAAAAAGGCTTCCGGTAATCTGGAGTACCCAAGACAGGTGCAGAACAAAGAGCAGACTTTAAAGAATCAAAGGCTTCTTGACATTCATCCGTCCAGGGTAGGGGTTCATGCACATCTTTGGTTGTCAAATACAACAAGGGTTTAGAGAGGAGTGAATAGTTAGAAATCCACTGGCGACAGTAAGAGGTTATGCCAAGAAAAGCACGGACATCACGTTGAGTACGAGGTATAGACATATTAGTAATCACAGATATTCGTTCTGGAGTCAATCGTCTCCCCGCTTTCGACAGTAAGTGGCCAAGGTAGGTCACTTCCTGTCGACAATACTGAAATTTGGAAAGGGAGACTTTATTTCCTTTGTCAGCCAAATGTTTCAACAATTTAACCGTTGCTTCTTTACAGCCTTCATCTGTATCGGAGGCCACCAAAATGTCATCCACATACTGAATGATCGTATTCCCTACTGGCAAGATTAATTCATCAAGAACTGCCTTCAAGGCCTGACTATATATGCTAGGACTTTCTGTATAGCCTGAGGTGCGCGTGTAAATCTAAAGCTTCGGCCAGCTAATGAGAATCCAAAGATATGTCTGCTATCAGGGTGAATTGGGATACTAAAGAAAGCATTCTTTAGATCGATTACTGAAAAATATTTAGCCGTGGGAGGAATCATTGTTAAGATTGCAGTAATATCTGGTACCACCGGGTATTGTGGAATCACAATTTTGTTGATTTCCCGGAGGTCAATCACAAAACGATATGTATTCTTATAATCTGGAGCACCATCAATCAGTGTCTTTTTCAAAATCGGTAAAATTGGACTGTTACAAACGTTAGCAGCTGTCTCTTCTACTACACCCCTTTTAATGAGGTCACGAATAATGTGCAACAAGGCCTGTTCACCTTCTGGTGAAATTTTATACTGAGGAATGCGGCTCAGCTGGGCGTTAGGTTTCAAGGTTATTGACACGGGGGCTATTCTTAACAGACCTACATTAGTGTCTCCTGCAGCCCACAGTGTCCGAGTGATTGTAGAGAACTCGGGGGAAAGGTTCTAATTTTTAGCAAAATATTGAGCTATTTTTAAAGGTGGCTTTTGCATGGTCAGATAAATACCATCAGGAGAACAATACATTTGTGCATGTAATTTTTTCAAAATGTCTAAACCCAAAAGGTTTTCGCCACAATTAGAAGTCAAGAGAAGAGGCGTATACATGGAAATGGGGCCTATGGTAAAAGGCAGGGGTTTCGAAACGGAGCTTACCACCGGAATTCCAGAGAATCCTACTGATACGTTATTTTGGCCAGACAGAGCAGCCCCTGGGACCAGTGTATGGGCAACTGAACTATTCATTGCCCCAGTTCCACTAGAAATGTTCCCGATGTTCCCAACAGTTCTCCTTGTACATAAGGTCCCTCCTGGTCAACTGGTACTGTAATATGGCCCACGCTCTGTCCATGGCTGTCTCATGCATAGTCTTGTCCATCGTACACATCATCCCTATAAATCTCGTTGTAATACTGCCTGTTCTGGGGGTCATCAAAATTATTCTTCCGAGAACCCTCATGTTGCATATCTTCGCATGCTATTTCGGTCGATATTCCCTCGACCCCATCCCCGTCCTCTATTAGGAGCATTCCTGTCTAGCAACAGAGGACAATCCACCCTCCAAAGTCCTTCCTATTTACAATAGGAACATTGGTTTATGCCAATGTTTGGGGGACCTCCTCTACCTCTTCCCGCTACCACACCCCTCTGAAACGAGCCACGCACTCCCCGTCCTGCACTTTGTCCTCCACTAACTCGCTGCAATAGTACTCTAGTTTTTAGGTCCTTAGTTTTCTTCTCTGACTTTTCTTTGCTCTCATTTTCTCGATGTTCATAATATTGGGCCATGCTGAGAATTACGGACGGAGCAGCCGTAGTCCACGTGCTCTTAGCCGATTGGACACGGGACACAACTTCTGGGAGAAAATTTGTAACAAATCTATTCACAAACAACCTTATCCCACCTTCCGTGGATAGGTCCTGTCCGCTAAAATCTATAAAAACCTTTTCAAATCTAGTAAAGAAATCTGACACACTTTCATCTTTCTTCTGTTTACAAGCTGTTAATTTATCCCAATCAACTTTTCTAGGAGGGAGAAGAGTCTTCATAAATGTGATAATTTTATCTGGTACTGTCAAGACCTCATCTCTAGGTTTCTCTCCAGGCTTCCGTTCTTTATCCCAATTTTTTAGTTGGTCCCAAGTACCTCCTAATTCGGGAACATGGTCCGTGTCATACATCTGTCTCCAGATGTCTACTGGGATCAAGAGACCAAAAAATAACTCGATATCAGCTATTGTCATGATAGCAGAATTAGCAGCCTCGGTCAGTTCCTTATAGTAGGCGGTTGGATTTTTACGGGGGTCGGGGAACTGGGCTTTTAAAGTGAGGACCTTGCTTCGTTTCCAAGGGGTATACACCCATTGTTCCTGAAGCCTAGCATCCACACGAGCCCAAGTTACTACATTATTAACATCCTTTATTTCAGGTACTTCTGGGAAAAAGAGGGGATGCACCTCTCTCATGGGGTGCTGTGCTCCCCAACCGGCGAACTTTCGGTGCATCCGCTCCCGATAATGCAAAAGCGTTGTTACATTTTGATATACTTCATCAGTTTGTAAGTGAAATTTATGAGCTCGATCCCTTATGTCACGCAGTATCTGAGGAGGGAGTCCTTCCTCAAAACACTGTTCCCATAGTGAAATTAATCGGATCGCCATGCTCTCTAAAGCCAGCTGTTGGGCAACTGGTTCAAAATCTTTCATGGTGCTCCAAATGTCCTACAAAGTATAAACAACGTTCCGCATCCACTGGGACGCTTGAACTATTATAGCCCTCCTTTCTTCCATACCTAATGACGACCGAGTATAAGCTCGCTGATCACTCAAGTCAGATATAGGTCGCTTGGGCGTGGTATCGAAACTAACTGCATTTCGGGGATCTAGAGCAGTCTGAATCGGAGGGGAGAGAAATACAGGGTGTAAAGGAGAGGGAACAGCCGCGTCCGGCTGTAAGGATATCAAGGGTGAGGTAGTTGGTCGGAGAGTAGGAGGGGGAAGTAAAGTACTCCGTACTGATCCGTCAGCAGGGGCTGTGGCGACCGTTCCCACCGGTGCCCCAATGGTCAATGCTGCTCCTAATTGGTCGGCTCGTACCACCGGCATGGCTGGGTATAAACCCTGTGGGGCATAAGGGGGAGGTGGTCGAGCTTCTAACAATTCTTCTAACTCATCTCCTGTATCTGGTCGAGCCACATAACTTTTGTCTGTTTCTAAACTAAACTGCCTAACCATTCGTTCAATGTTCTCTTCCACCTTACCTTTATCGTAAGCTACGGCCTTCTGGGTGACTGTCAGTCCTGATTTGATTTTTCCCAACTTCTCTTCTCTAATCCGTCATCGTTTTGCCTCCATTAACCATAGGTTCAAGGAATCAAACATCGACTGACGGCTTTTCTTCATAAAGTTTATTTTGTATATAATTGATTTTTTTCTCAACAAATGTCCCCGTTAAGGGCCATTGCAAATCAGAATTATCCCTAGTATATTTATGCCAAAGCGTATTAAATAAAATGGGCTGTAAACCATATTTGACATACATATCGAAACTGGGGCTGCCCTTGGGAGGGGCAGGCTGTCTTTCTTCGAGCCGTGTACCTCGCCGACAGCAGCACCCAAAACATATTTTGCTAAAGCACGGCATTTTTAATAATCACACGATTCTAATCACAAACTTCAAAACCCATACACATTCGGACGCGTCATTCTCTTCACTCACTCTCTCACTTTTCTCCCAATCATTGCAATAAAGTGCTGTAAAACAGTGCAAGACAACAATTTCTCAATATTAATTTTTATGCAAATGACGTCTTCAAAACGAACAGAGCCCCTCGACTCCTCTTCGGGGAATCGATTCAAAAGAATTCCGGACCAACAAAATTCAACAACAAAGAAACAGTCACCAGACTGTTCTGAGATCACCTGGCAGGCGAACCACGAACCCTCTTACAGGCCATCCCATGGTCCTGTTCTGGTTGGGCCGGGCTACTGGGCACGTAGCTCCAGAACCCTAGCTTACCCAGTTGCTCCCAGGGCTTTCCCGAAGAGGATTCGGCCGAGCGAGTAACTCCGTACACCGCTAAGGCACCAGGTGTGATCTCAAGTTTTCACCAAACAAGTCCGTGAGGTATCTACCCGCGCAGCCACTCTGCCGCAACGTCAGACCCCCAGATTCCCTTGTGGTCCAGCTTCCCTGGCCACCAACAAAAACAGTCAACCGTTACCAAAGAAAACACTTCCTCCAAGTGTTCCTTATCCAATTCAATCACAAAGTCACTTACCTGGTGCACTCAGGTCGATTGCGAATTCTCCACTGCCGACACCTAGACAGACCGACACAGTCTGTTCTTCTCTCGGGTTAAGCCAGTAGGACTCCGGCGTAGGGTCTTCAGCAGCTGGGAGGGATACTGGGCTCGAGAGTGGAGTTGCTTGTTTTCGTACAACAAACGGGTGTTTCAAATCAGGATCCTCTTTCCGTCCACCCTCTCGGCCAGAACTCCTCCTTGTCCCTTCACTCCTGTTTACAGGAGGGGACGACCCTATCGCGGAGTCCCGGCGGAGTTGCCAACTGAAGGATTCAAAATTATACTAATGGACCATACTCACCAATGGCCCATATACCCAATAACGGTAATAAGAATTCAGTCGGCAATGGAGAAAGTTCAATTGTTTATTCAGCAAATACAAACCCTGACAGGGGAGCCTCAGTCTACACGACCCTCTGAGGTGCGCAGAGGAGACTGACTTCACACAAGCAGTACAAAGCATATATACGTTTCTCACATAACACAATGTCACCTTAGAAGGAAAGATACAATTTGTCAAGCAGCCAGCAGGAAGACACATATAAGGCACAATTGATTGCTAGCAGCTGGGCCTAAGCTATTCCGGGGGCAGGTCAGTAAGGTGCCTCCCTTTCTACCTGTAGCTCGGGGTGGACAGGAACGGAGTCTGCTAGAATGTGCGCATCCCACTAAAAGGGCAGGTGTGACCTTGGGTTTCCCTGAGCTACAAACTAGCAAATGGAGCAGACAGCTAAACCAGCCATCCTGGTTTCGCACAGAAAGCTTAATCACGTGGTTTCAGGGAAACCATACTCGAGACAGAAAAACGAAACAACGTGGTTTCGGTTATGTCAATAGGTATAAGCGATATCAAAGTGAATCATTCTCAACTATACGAATACAACGAATATGAGGTAATACTAATGTGCGGTTATAAGGTTATATTGTATATATTAGGCCAACATCATGTATGTATTGAGTTTATATCCCATCAGGGCGCCGTGGTGGATCGTGGCCTGAGCCTTTCTCCCAGAGTCCACGGCAGGCTCATGGTTGTCCTATACCTGTAACCTCCAACATTCTAAGCCTATGCACCACAGTGTCATTAACTGTCTATCAAAGCCTCTTGCCATGGTCAAAACTGCTAGTGGCGGTTTTCTCCACTCTGCATTTTACTGGCACCTCTGCAGGCACAGTGTCTTGGGTCACGTCATGGTGAAGTTACAAGACTACGGGAAGACACACCAGAAGCAGTTGTTTGAGAGCTCAAACGTGCAGCACAGGGGTATGTTGGTACGGCCCAAAGCAAGGTGGCATCTTTTTCATTTAACGCTCACAATGCTTGGCAGTTCTGAGCAGCTCAGAGCTGCAGTGCCTGCATGTCCTCTGTTAGTAAGGACAGCAGTCATGCAGTCTGTCTCCGGCTAATAGTATGTGGGTAAATCAAACAGTGAGGGGGGAAGAGGTAATGGGTGAGGGTGGTGAACGAAAGGACCAGGCAGCCAACACAGCAATAAAAACTGAACTAATGCCTGCCTTGCGGCCGGTCGCCTTGCAACTGCCTTGTGCCCCGAGAAACAGCCCCTTCCGGTGCCCCTGCCTTGTTATGGACGCCAGCAGCACTGCATTGAGAGAACCCGGAGAGCAGCACTGGAGTCATTCTTGCACATTCAGCGTTTCCCACTCACTGGTAAGGTTGCTAAATACTGCCATACTGGCCATTTGTTCATGTCGATTTAAGGCTTAAGCATGACAAAATTACCAAAAAAGATTGTCTTCATAAAGCTTATACATTTTACAATGCACTTTGCCTTTATTTATTTTAATTATGAGACAATTATCTTTAACTTCGCAGCTTTCAGAACACTGCAACGTATGCACTGATGAGGGGAAAAATCTCTGCTTTTTGTATGACACCGGCGCGAGCCAAGAAAATACAATACTGATCTTGCCACTTAGCACCAAGTACGATAATGTGGCCCATCTGTAGCTGCTTCCTGTTGTGTATTTCATGTGAATTGTAACACTGTGAAAAGTGACTTGTTAGTCCTAAACACTTTGCATACTGAGATTACTAGTTTTCTCTTTTCCTATCAGAATGAATGCACATACAACTTCCACAGTACAAAATGCACCTAGTTATGAAAAGCAGATGTTTTGTGAGCAATAGGTAGTGCTCTGCAGCAGTTTAAAGATCTTTTTCGAGTTTCTCACAGTTCACAAGGGTATAATTTGTAATATTTATCCATTCCCATGGACTTCATTGCTTGGTTTTGCTCGCGAGGAATTGTCACTCATAGTGGTTGAAATGTCACTCATAATTGCAATGAAATTTAAAAAAATGTCACACATAGCAATCTGAAACCTTGGCAGCTATGCAATGAAACAAACCATTTACTGTATAAAGCTTCGTGGTGTTTGTCTGAAAGCTCCTAATGCTGCTTCAGACGAGCTTGTTCGCCTGTAGCACTCAAAGCGAAACTTATGTGACAGGAATTCACTCGTTTCCCGGAATACACTGGTCCTCAAAGGCAAATGCGTACGTTCATAGGCATCCATCCCACTGACTCAGTGTGAAACTGAAAATGTAGGTTTAGGAAGGCCTTTAAGCGGGTCGAGTCATGCTCTTAAATTTACAGGCAAAAAAACACGGATTGATTTCGGAATTTAAATCCCCCTTCTGCACTACTTCTTTGATAATGTATTTTAACCGGATATGTCAGCATAGTTGTTGGAAAATCTGAAACTCACACCCTGCCCCCCTAAAATGAACAACCTAACCACCCCGAGCACAATGTATCACAGACTAAATAAACCGAGACAATAAGGTTCTGTGTATAGACCTTTTAGAGCATACCAATGAAAAAAAAATATTTACTGTAAACCTTCGTGGTGTGTTTGTCTGAAATCTCCTAATGCTGCTTCAAACGAGCTTGTTCACCAGCAGCACTTAAAGCGAAACTCATGTGACAGGAATTCACTAATTTCTCGGAATACCTAGGTCGTCAAAGGCAAATGCGTACGTTCATAAGCATCCATCCCACTGACTCAGTGTGAAACTGAAAATGTAGGCTTAAGAATGGCTTTAAGCAGGTTGAGTCATGCTCTTAACTTTACAGGCAGGAGGGAGGAGCCAAGCTCGCGAGCGTAATGGTCACCTTTTAGCTCGGCTCCGTCAGCCCTCCGGCCTGACTCGTATATCCTGCTGCATATCCTGCCTAGAGACGACACATTTCCGAAGAAATAGGAACGCAACATTTCGCTCTTACTCACCGTTTGACCTGGACGCTCCGGCGACTTGCGGATCCGAAGTTGTGCCCCCCCGAAGGGACCGGGGCCTCCGTGGGGCTGGGACCGGGGCCTCGCCTATGGGATCCGGCCTGGCGTTGTTGTGACCGTCGGCCCCGGCCGAGAGAGTGAGCCACTGGTGAGAGCCGTTGTGCGAACATCCCGGTGACCCGGATCCGGGCCTGCCTTGGTGGCCGTGAGGCTGGTGCGGGGCGCGGTGCTCCGGGGACTGATCGTGTGAAGGGGTCCCCCCGCCGCTGCTCCGTCCGGTGACCCTGGACCCTCGCGCTCGGACTCTACTCGTGAGGAGCGACAGCGATAATACAGGCGGGCCCCCGCATTGGGCGGTTCTCCTTTTTGCACCAAGGCCGCCATTGTTGGGACCCCCGAGACATCTGTAAAGGCCCGCATTTGTGAACTGTCCCGAGAGTCGCGGAGGGTGGTGAAGAGGCTGAATTTACAAAATGGCTGCCGACGATCTGGGCTGTAGATCTCCTCGTGATGGCGGACTTAGGTTACTGGACTGCACGGGGGCCTGGACATGTGTACGTGAATCTACGATTGGAGACGTTCTTGATGCCTTGCGATCCTTGCACGCGTCCTTGGCCCCCGGTGCCCCTGGAAACTCGTTGCGATCCGCCGCCATCTTGGGTGGATGCTTCTTCAAGGTCCCCTCTTGTCCCAGTGATGCCACTGCCTCGCCCCCCTCGGTTGCTACGAGGGTTGCTACCGCTGTTCGTCGACGGGTTTGTAGGCCAGTGGCTTTGGAACCTCCTGCTCTTCGATGTTTGGAGCTTGGGGACTTGGATATCGTGCGAGGGCCCGATCCTCCCCGGATGCCTGAGAAAAATGGTGGACTGCTGCCTGTTTCTGCCTTGACGGGGTCGTCTTTCTATTTTGCAGGGAAACCCCCGCTTTTCCGAACTGCGAGATTGAACTCCTGTCTTTTACTGCCCGTGTTGCTATTGCTGAGACATTTGAACTACCTATTTGAACTTTTGTTCACTTGCAGATTGATTGACCTCCCTGGTCTATGTCTTTATCGTAATTTCTTTCAATTGTGTGCTTGCCTCGCTTCGTGTTGCTCACTTCACACTGTCATGTGGTGGGTGGAATTTGTGGTTAGGAAAGGATTGGGGTGAGATGCACGACTCCCGGTGGATTATTGGTGTACGGATTCGTGGTGCAGTTGCATATGTTCATAGCGCTGTGGGAGACCCCCCCTGTAAGTTTTATGGCGTTCGAGTTTGTGTCGCTCTGGTTCACACGTACTATGATTGTATGGTTGGGCGGAGGGCTGTGGCCGACCGTATTTGTTTTTGCTCTCTTGCTCCTCCCTCCCATTTATTTCTTTTGTTTTCATGTCCTTCTTTTTGTCTCTTTATTCCTCTTCTCTCTTCTCTCTACTACATTTCGGGTTCTGGTTTAGGGCGACGGGCACGCTGTTTGGAGGGTAGGCCGTAGCCTTCTGCAGGGGTGCAGGGTGGGATGGGTGGGTTGGGTCTTATTTGATGTTTTATTTTCCTCAGTTCTATGGCCCTTTTGTGTCTCTTTATTGGAGTGCCGCGTCTGTCCTTGCCTTCCGTGGTATGATTGGGGTGGGGTCTGTAACGTCGCTGTTCTTCTTCTTATAGTTCTGCTTTTTTCCATCGCGACTCCCATACCCTCCTCGTTGCTAATATTCCTGCTCTCTTCTGTGTTCCTCGCTACGGGACGCTTGTTTCGGCACGGCACTCTTCTCTTTCAGTCTGTGTTTTCCTTTCCCTTTCTTCTTTCCCTCCCCCCCCTCCTTTCTCACCCAAGGTCAGTATGACGGGTTAGTCTTGGTGACGTCGCTAATCCGGCCCCTCTGTCCTGGTTCCGATGTGCTATTGGGTGGTGGGTATGCAACGTTGACAGTAAATGCATATTGATTGTCTCCACCGCACCTGTTTTTATATTGATGTATGCAGTGCTGACACTCCTGCGTTGCGGCCCTTTACCCCTTTTTGTTGCCAATGGTTTGTTTGGGGAATCCGGATTCTTCCATGTTGTCACTGAGCCTGTCATGCTCCTTATCGCTATATTATAAAATTAACCTTCTTTTCTCCTGTTTGTTGGCCGTCTCGATCTTCTTTCCTCCCCCCTTTTTAAGATTGTATTGCTCATGCTCCTCTATGATTGCCTCTGTACTGTTTACCCTGGATTTTTCGACCGCTTCTCGTATTGTGGCCGGCCAGTTTGGTTGTAGGCCCAGATTTGTATATCCTTTTTGTGCAAATAAAGGTTTATAAAAAAAAAAACTTTACAGGCAAAAAAACACGGAGTGATTTCGGAATAATGAATAAGAAACACTTTAAAGTGATACATGCCAGTGACTTAATTCCTGTTTGTGTTTCACATGTTTTACTGAAGTTTAACCTTAATTGTGCATTCCCTAAAAGTGTTTCCAGGATGTCGTGTTTCTGCATTTGTTTTCGTGTTGTGTTAAGGTACTGCTCTTCTACAGTTCATAAATTAACAAGCATTGGCATAGCCAATAGGTTTCGCCTTTGGGACCTTATTAGTGTTTAGTTATCCAGCACAATATCCTTGGTGCAACAAATCAACTGTTGCATGGCTAAACACTTATAAGGTCCCAAAGGCGAGACCTATTGGTTATTCCAATGCTTGTTTTTGTTTTTAAGGTCAGTTGGATCACCTACAAGACAAGTACAGTTAGAAAGAATATATGACAAAACTGGTTTAGAAATGAATCCCTTGTAGCAGACATCACCACACCAGGAGCAGGGATATCAGTATACTGATGATAGAAAGGTGCATGAAGGCAGCAATAGGTTTTAATCTACATACCCCGGGCCTCATTTATGAGGCCGTGCGCCACTTTTACGCCGCCGGTGCGACACTTTTTGTGACGCACCAGCAGCGTAAAAAATGTGCCTTGTTGCACCATATTTACAAAGTGACACATCTAGGTAGATGCGTAACTTTGTAAACCCCTGCGCTACATTATACCTACGCCGTATAATGTATGCAGGGGGGGAATTCTGACGCAAGAAAGGGTCATAAAAGTGACGCAGTGAAATCTATACGTTTTCACTGCGCCACTTCTAGGACACAAATGCATCAATTTCTTACGCCTGCCTCACAGCAGGCGTAAGACTGACGCAGGCCCTTTCACACTTTTGTGACACACTCCAGCAATGCGTCACTTTTGCACCATACAGATACGTCAGAAATACTGACATATCTGTAACTCCTTGCGCCATGATGCGTCATACTGTAAATATGACGCATCATTGGTGTCGCAAGGAGGGCGTAGTGAAAAGTGACGCATCGCTGTTTTCACGCAGCGGTGTGTCACTTTTCATAAATGAGGCCCTCAGGATCTGGACTGATATACCTAATTGAAATCAGACCTGCTCTGACCTAGCTGTAAATTCAGAAACCATTCCACGGGGAGCATTACACCAGCCCCACCCCAAAAACAAATAAATAGAAATGCACACTAGAACTACATGTTGGCTACGTTTTGAAAATGTTTAGATCAATCCTCAGGCTCTTTCCCTTGGTCAGTGCCTGTGCTAAACAATTAGTGCTGCATACATATTTGTACAATACAACTCATTTTCCTAGGAGCATTTGTCACCCATTTTTCTTTTTAATACATCACAAGCTCAAGTTTTCCATTAACTCGGCATTCACCAAAGCCCACAGCTACACAAAGTGTATTCTTTCCAAATCTGGGGCCCATTGTTTATCAGAGTGCTACTTTCAAAACACACTTCAGAATCAGTTCTAGTCAGCCAGGCATGAATGGTTGCCCACTCTACATTGTATTGTACACTACATGTACATTTACCTAGCACAGCACAGCTATACAAATCTAGAACAAATGCCAAAGCACAGACTGGAATGTTTAATCTACGGATATAACCCGATTCAGTAGTGATCCCTTTGTTCTGGATAGGCTTACGTAGTAGTGAGATACAGATGGGGCTGGAGGGAGAGCAAGTACTGCACCTAATCTATATGGCAGAAATATACTTGTTGAGTGGATCTGCTCACTAGCCTCCCACCCCACCCCAATTACTGTGATTCGTGGGCTGTGGTAGAAAGCAGAAAAGGTCCCGTCCTATCCCACTTGCTTGGATTCTAGTGGTATATCTAAAGTAATTATAAATAACGTTGGTAGCGCTGCGCAGAGATCAGCCTATGCCACTGCTAGTAGACCACTGTTTGCAACCCCATCACAGGGAAAGTGGCGAGGACAAATCTGCAATTCTTCAGGAAAGGTAAACCACCCCTCATCTTCGAAATCGGCTTCAAACTAATCAACGCCTTCGGGGGAAGTGATAAGCAGCATGTATTTTTCCTCTTAGGGGTTCGTTTTACTGAGTGAGATTCCCCTCATTCAGACATTTTTGACATAGTTTAAGTAGCTAATTTTAGGCCAAGATATCATCCGAGGCCCTGAAGTGGTGCATGGGGAGGCACAAGCACCACTGAACCAAAATGGCGTTCAAAGTATACTCTGATATACACAGACAGAATGCAGAGTAGCAAACAAACCCTAGCTTGCAATTCAGATTTATCAACCTGGTAAGTGCAGAGAAGGAAAAAAAGCTAAGGTTGGTAGATACCTAATCCAAGCAATTGGTTTAAAAGTTAACTTCTCTTGAAACTCAAGGCCCTTTGCTTTTCGTATGTTGTATTTTGCTTCAAAATAAAACGACTGTGCTGCATAGTAAAGGCAAAGCGCAAAGTCCTAGTAGAGTTAATGATTTGCCAGAGTGGCTCTGTAATCTTCGGCGGGGACAACAGAGTTTCGAAAAAACACCGTGGCTAAAGCCCCCTCTCTAACTCCGTAGAAAACATCAGACACCCAAAGGCACAGAACGGCGGCATCCGCCGCAGTCGGCTCAAGGCAGGCACTGAGTACATTCCTGAAATTGCGGCCAGAAAACAGATGCAGACACTTGCAGCCGCAGTCTTTTCATCCTCGTTACTGAAGACCCCGACCCCACATAAATCAACAGGCACAAAGCGGCAAATGTCATTCTGACAAGGCACTGGCAGGGCAGTGAGTTGGTAGGGAGTTCCTCCCTAGCTCACAAGGCTCCTCTTCCTAGTTGGATCCAACTTTATTTTTATGAACTGTTTCCTCGGGACGGATCATTAATTCTAAACATTGTTGTGGAAACAACGGGGCGAGGTTAAGAAAACAAGACACCTCATTAGTAAGAGCCCAGTACAAATACAACTGATGCACTCTGCGTGTTGTTCATGCCTAAGCAATAGGATACATGTTTGCAGTGTGTGCACTCACTTTTTTTCATATTAAAAGCAGCAACACCTGGTTTAACCATGTATCGCAGAGTCTTAGATCATGGTACCAAGAAAAAACTCAGTCTAAAGCCAGACATTAAATCTTGCCTTATTTAACTTTAACAAATATATCACTCGATTTCAAAGGTGTATGGGGTCTCATGTGATGCACAGTGTTCTCCAGATTCACCCTTAGAACATGCACTGAAGATGGAAGACTCGGAAAAAAGCAGAAAAAAACAAGCCCAGGAGTTGTGTGTGCGCGCGCGCCCTAAGAACAAAAGTGAAAGGTAATTAGACAAGAGAGACGGACAGGGAGAGGGTGGAGCGAGTGGGCACGCGGCGGAAAAAGTGAAAACGCAAGTTTAAGGGTGACCGCAAGCAAGGGGCTGAGCGCATGGTGAGAGAGGTAAGCTAGATGGCGCCTCTGCTCATGCATGTGAGCTTAACAACACGCTCGAGGCCAAACAAAAAGCGGGGGTCGGATTTTTGAATACCCACTTACTAAAAGTCTCACCAGACAGCGCATGCGCTGGCTCAGGCGAGACCTCAAAAGAGTCGCCTCCATGTATTTACAACGGGCCACAATTGAGAGCTCTGAAGACGAGGCTTGAGGCAGTGAGAGTTTCTCACAGTGCCTGTCAGTGCGTCAGAAATTAAGGGGCATATTCACAAGGAGCTATTGCAGAATTAACGGCACTTTTGCGCAGCCAAAGTCTTGATAAATGTACCTCCCCATTCACACGCCGGTACAAACATCCCACAGCAAAAAACATTGCCACGGATGACCCCCGTAACTATCGCTAATGAGATGCAGAGTAGGCGTTCCAGAGCAAAAAGCAGTGACACATCACTCCGCAAAATTCTTAACGAACAGCCAGATTTGCGATAAGAAAACAAAACAGGTGATAAGGCATTTTAGCAGCAGGAAAAAACCACCTCATCTGACCTGGTGTAAAGTCAGACCACAGCCTTCACCACAAAAGGGAGCACAGCCCAGAGCCACACATGAAGAACAACAGATGCCCCTGGCAACTGAACATGCAGCACGGACACCCAAGAGGGCCACAACATCCATCGACACCACACCCAGGCCGCCAGCACCCCCCCACCCCCCAGCTCCCCTAACCCCAGGCTAAGAAACTGCACACCAACACCATGAATATCAAAACAAATATTTTGCCTGACGTTGCACAAGCAGGAAAATCAACATACATGCAATGACAGAAAATGGAGAATCAGTCACACAGCATTGCAATCACCAACACAAAATACCTCCAAACAAAAGTCAAAACAACCATTCAGATGAGTCCCAGCGGGTCCTCACTGGACAATCTGTAGGACACAGCCTGGAAGACTAAATCCAAGAGAAGAAGGTGTGCCATGCGCCCAACAAAGGAAAGAGAGGGAGAGCGTGAGAGATAGATGGAGTGAGATTGCCCAAACAGTGCAAGGCCTCTCGGGCACCTGGCTCCACATGCCAACATGTGTGTGTGTATCACCATGCTTACACCATGAGCCCAAGTCCGTGTCCCAATATCAGCGCCAAAGCCACATCACATTCCGAAAATGCAAGTAGTAGTCAGACAAGCAACCCATTCTCCCCAATGTTGCACACACATTCAAATCATTGCTCAGAGCTGTGGCATATCCTCCACACAATTGCGGCAGTTCAGAAGAGTGCCGGGTCCACGAGGCACACCAATGCAATGGCAGGCCATACCGGGCACATAGACAACACCTGCCACTTGGTAACATTACCGTGCCCGTATGCTGCATTAACTGGGTGCAGTGCCACTGGCAGTGCTGCGGATCAGTAGCCCACTGAGCTTCCGCATTGCCTTCGTCACCTGCGTCCAGCCCTGGTTCCGGAACGGAATTCGGAGCAAAACATGCCACAGAGCTGAAAATCCAAAAAGGGAACACATCACGGTTCACATACGGAAAAGCAACAACACCAGAGATAAAAATCATAAAACGAGAAATAAACCAGACTCTCAAGCAGCTCCGAAAAAACCCCAAACAATGAAGTCCCTCAAAAGGAGCTCCGCAACTTAAAAGCACAGCTAATAAAGAAGACATGGGAAAGGAAAAGGCAACTGAACGAAGATCTCTGGATAAAAATTGTTCACAATTCAAAACAGAAGAACAGCTCCAGCTTCTGGAAATCAATCCATAGCCTCCAAAACCCAGGTCACAAAGGCATCAACTTCAACATATCTGAATCTGACTGGGCCAACTACCTATCAGCTCACTTCAATACAGACAATCCAAATGTGCACAAGTCCAGAGAGGGAGACTGGTCAGACGGATCGTATCAGAGTTCAGACAAGACCAGTATACTTAACAACGAAGATATCCAGGTCCACACAAGGAAATCATTCCTGCTCTACAATCCAACCTTGGACGAGGATTCAGAAAAGGGGGTGGGGGGTGGTGATGAACAGAGTGTCTGAATTAAGCAGACCACTCTTACCCAGTCCAAAGATCAGGGCTTGATCCATCACCGTTATTTATCTCACTGCCCCATCCCAGCTCAGAACCTGGCTATATGCAAATTAGTCTGTCCCTGGCCCAGTGCATCATGGGAACAGGGCTGACCAAACTACCAAGCCAATTCTTCACCAGAAAGGAGACAAGCTACCGGGGACCGGTTTCTGGCATTTCAGCCTCTTCGGCCCGGCTTGCTTGAATCCTGATGGAGCAGTGAGAAAGGGACTCATGTCTGAGTATACCC
Organism: Lissotriton helveticus; assembly: GCF_964261635.1. Taxonomy (NCBI): domain Eukaryota; kingdom Metazoa; phylum Chordata; class Amphibia; order Caudata; family Salamandridae; genus Lissotriton; species Lissotriton helveticus. The sequence continues at coordinate 706,378,260 of NC_136072.1, forward strand.
TGCCACACCTATAGTGGCCAAAAACGATTCAGAAAAGGGGGTGGTGATGAACAGAGTGTCTGAATTAAGCAGACCACTCTTACCCAGTCCAAAGATCAGGGCTTGATCCATCACCGTTATTTATCTCACTGCCCCATCCCAGCTCAGAACCTGGCTATATGCAAATTAGTCTGTCCCTGGCCCAGTGCATCATGGGAACAGGGCAGACCAAACTACCAAGCCAATTCTTCACCAGAAAGGAGACAAGCTACCGGGGACCGGTTTCTGGCATTTCAGCCTCTTCGGCCCGGCTTGCTTGAATCCTGATGGAGCAGTGAGAAAGGGACTCATGTCTGAGTATACCCTGCCACACCTATAGTGGCCAAAAACGATTCAGAAAAGGGGGTGGTGATGAACAGAGTGTCTGAATTAAGCAGACCACTCTTACCCAGTCCAAAGATCAGGGCTTGATCCATCACCGTTATTTATCTCACTGCCCCATCCCAGCTCAGAACCTGGCTATATGCAAATTAGTCTGTCCCTGGCCCAGTGCATCATGGGAACAGGGCAGACCAAACTACCAAGCCAATTCTTCACCAGAAAGGAGACAAGCTACCGGGGACCGGTTTCTGGCATTTCAGCCTCTTCGGCCCGGCTTGCTTGAATCCTGATGGAGCAGTGAGAAAGGGACTCATGTCTGAGTATACCCTGCCACACCTATAGTGGCCAAAAACGATTCAGAAAAGGGGGTGGTGATGAACAGAGTGTCTGAATTAAGCAGACCACTCTTACCCAGTCCAAAGATCAGGGCTTGATCCATCACCGTTATTTATCTCACTGCCCCATCCCAGCTCAGAACCTGGCTATATGCAAATTAGTCTGTCCCTGGCCCAGTGCATCATGGGAACAGGGCAGACCAAACTACCAAGCCAATTCTCACCAGAAAGGAGACAAGCTACCGGGGACCGGTTTCTGGCATTTCAGCCTCTTCGGCCCGGCTTGCTTGAATCCTGATGGAGCAGTGAGAAAGGGACTCATGTCTGAGTATACCCTGCCACACCTATAGTGGCCAAAAACGATTCAGAAAAGGGGGTGGTGATGAACAGAGTGTCTGAATTAAGCAGACCACTCTTACCCAGTCCAAAGATCAGGGCTTGATCCATCACCGTTATTTATCTCACTGCCCCATCCCAGCTCAGAACCTGGCTATATGAAAATTAGTCTGTCCCTGGCCCAGTGCATCATGGGAACAGGGCAGACCAAACTACCAAGCCAATTCTTCACCAGAAAGGAGACAAGCTACCGGGGACCGGTTTCTGGCATTTCAGCCTCTTCGGCCCGGCTTGCTTGAATCCTGATGGAGCAGTGAGAAAGGGACTCATGTCTGAGTATACCCTGCCACACCTATAGTGGCCAAAAACGATTCAGAAAAGGGGGTGGTGATGAACAGAGTGTCTGAATTAAGCAGACCACTCTTACCCAGTCCAAAGATCAGGGCTTGATCCATCACCGTTATTTATCTCACTGCCCCATCCCAGCTCAGAACCTGGCTATATGCAAATTAGTCTGTCCCTGGCCCAGTGCATCATGGGAACAGGGCAGACCAAACTACCAAGCCAATTCTTCACCAGAAAGGAGACAAGCTACCGGGGACCGGTTTCTGGCATTTCAGCCTCTTCGGCCCGGCTTGCTTGAATCCTGATGGAGCAGTGAGAAAGGGACTCATGTCTGAGTATACCCTGCCACACCTATAGTGGCCAAAAACGATTCAGAAAAGGGGGTGGTGATGAACAGAGTGTCTGAATTAAGCAGACCACTCTTACCCAGTCCAAAGATCAGGGCTTGATCCATCACCGTTATTTATCTCACTGCCCCATCCCAGCTCAGAACCTGGCTATATGCAAATTAGTCTGTCCCTGGCCCAGTGCATCATGGGAACAGGGCAGACCAAACTACCAAGCCAATTCTTCACCAGAAAGGAGACAAGCTACCGGGGACCGGTTTCTGGCATTTCAGCCTCTTCGGCCCGGCTTGCTTGAATCCTGATGGAGCAGTGAGAAAGGGACTCATGTCTGAGTATACCCTGCCACACCTATAGTGGCCAAAAACGATTCAGAAAAGGGGGTGGTGATGAACAGAGTGTCTGAATTAAGCAGACCACTCTTACCCAGTCCAAAGATCAGGGCTTGATCCATCACCGTTATTTATCTCACTGCCCCATCCCAGCTCAGAACCTGGCTATATGCAAATTAGTCTGTCCCTGGCCCAGTGCATCATGGGAACAGGGCAGACCAAACTACCAAGCCAATTCTTCACCAGAAAGGAGACAAGCTACCGGGGACCGGTTTCTGGCATTTCAGCCTCTTCGGCCCGGCTTGCTTGAATCCTGATGGAGCAGTGAGAAAGGGACTCATGTCTGAGTATACCCTGCCACACCTATAGTGGCCAAAAACGATTCAGAAAAGGGGGTGGTGATGAACAGAGTGTCTGAATTAAGCAGACCACTCTTACCCAGTCCAAAGATCAGGGCTTGATCCATCACCGTTATTTATCTCACTGCCCCATCCCAGCTCAGAACCTGGCTATATGCAAATTAGTCTGTCCCTGGCCCAGTGCATCATGGGAACAGGGCAGACCAAACTACCAAGCCAATTCTTCACCAGAAAGGAGACAAGCTACCGGGGACCGGTTTCTGGCATTTCAGCCTCTTCGGCCCGGCTTGCTTGAATCCTGATGGAGCAGTGAGAAAGGGACTCATGTCTGAGTATACCCTGCCACACCTATAGTGGCCAAAAACGATTCAGAAAAGGGGGTGGTGATGAACAGAGTGTCTGAATTAAGCAGACCACTCTTACCCAGTCCAAAGATCAGGGCTTGATCCATCACCGTTATTTATCTCACTGCCCCATCCAAGCTCAGAACCTGGCTATATGCAAATTAGTCTGTCCCTGGCCCAGTGCATCATGGGAACAGGGCAGACCAAACTACCAAGCCAATTCTTCACCAGAAAGGAGACAAGCTACCGGGGACCGGTTTCTGGCATTTCAGCCTCTTCGGCCCGGCTTGCTTGAATCCTGATGGAGCAGTGAGAAAGGGACTCATGTCTGAGTATACCCTGCCACACCTAAAACGATTCAGAAAAGGGGGTGGTGATGAACAGAGTGTCTGAATTAAGCAGACCACTCTTACCCAGTCCAAAGATCAGGGCTTGATCCATCACCGTTATTTATCTCACTGCCCCATCCCAGCTCAGAACCTGGCTATATGCAAATTAGTCTGTCCCTGGCCCAGTGCATCATGGGAACAGGGCAGACCAAACTACCAAGCCAATTCTTCACCAGAAAGGAGACAAGCTACCGGGGACCGGTTTCTGGCATTTCAGCCTCTTCGGCCCGGCTTGCTTGAATCCTGATGGAGCAGTGAGAAAGGGACTCATGTCTGAGTATACCCTGCCACACCTATAGTGGCCAAAAACGATTCAGAAAAGGGGGTGGTGATGAACAGAGTGTCTGAATTAAGCAGACCACTCTTACCCAGTCCAAAGATCAGGGCTTGATCCATCACCGTTATTTATCTCACTGCCCCATCCCAGCTCAGAACCTGGCTATATGCAAATTAGTCTGTCCCTGGCCCAGTGCATCATGGGAACAGGGCTGACCAAACTACCAAGCCAATTCTTCACCAGAAAGGAGACAAGCTACCGGGGACCGGTTTCTGGCATTTCAGCCTCTTCGGCCCGGCTTGCTTGAATCCTGATGGAGCAGTGAGAAAGGGACTCATGTCTGAGTATACCCTGCCACACCTATAGTGGCCAAAAACGATTCAGAAAAGGGGGTGGTGATGAACAGAGTGTCTGAATTAAGCAGACCACTCTTACCCAGTCCAAAGATCAGGGCTTGATCCATCACCGTTATTTATCTCACTGCCCCATCCCAGCTCAGAACCTGGCTATATGCAAATTAGTCTGTCCCTGGCCCAGTGCATCATGGGAACAGGGCAGACCAAACTACCAAGCCAATTCTTCACCAGAAAGGAGACAAGCTACCGGGGACCGGTTTCTGGCATTTCAGCCTCTTCGGCCCGGCTTGCTTGAATCCTGATGGAGCAGTGAGAAAGGGACTCATGTCTGAGTATACCCTGCCACACCTATAGTGGCCAAAAACGATTCAGAAAAGGGGGTGGTGATGAACAGAGTGTCTGAATTAAGCAGACCACTCTTACCCAGTCCAAAGATCAGGGCTTGATCCATCACCGTTATTTATCTCACTGCCCCATCCCAGCTCAGAACCTGGCTATATGCAAATTAGTCTGTCCCTGGCCCAGTGCATCATGGGAACAGGGCAGACCAAACTACCAAGCCAATTCTTCACCAGAAAGGAGACAAGCTACCGGGGACCGGTTTCTGGCATTTCAGCCTCTTCGGCCCGGCTTGCTTGAATCCTGATGGAGCAGTGAGAAAGGGACTCATGTCTGAGTATACCCTGCCACACCTATAGTGGCCAAAAACGATTCAGAAAAGGGGGTGGTGATGAACAGAGTGTCTGAATTAAGCAGACCACTCTTACCCAGTCCAAAGATCAGGGCTTGATCCATCACCGTTATTTATCTCACTGCCCCATCCCAGCTCAGAACCTGGCTATATGCAAATTAGTCTGTCCCTGGCCCAGTGCATCATGGGAACAGGGCAGACCAAACTACCAAGCCAATTCTCACCAGAAAGGAGACAAGCTACCGGGGACCGGTTTCTGGCATTTCAGCCTCTTCGGCCCGGCTTGCTTGAATCCTGATGGAGCAGTGAGAAAGGGACTCATGTCTGAGTATACCCTGCCACACCTATAGTGGCCAAAAACGATTCAGAAAAGGGGGTGGTGATGAACAGAGTGTCTGAATTAAGCAGACCACTCTTACCCAGTCCAAAGATCAGGGCTTGATCCATCACCGTTATTTATCTCACTGCCCCATCCCAGCTCAGAACCTGGCTATATGAAAATTTGTCTGTCCCTGGCCCAGTGCATCATGGGAACAGGGCAGACCAAACTACCAAGCCAATTCTTCACCAGAAAGGAGACAAGCTACCGGGGACCGGTTTCTGGCATTTCAGCCTCTTCGGCCCGGCTTGCTTGAATCCTGATGGAGCAGTGAGAAAGGGACTCATGTCTGAGTATACCCTGCCACACCTATAGTGGCCAAAAACGATTCAGAAAAGGGGGTGGTGATGAACAGAGTGTCTGAATTAAGCAGACCACTCTTACCCAGTCCAAAGATCAGGGCTTGATCCATCACCGTTATTTATCTCACTGCCCCATCCCAGCTCAGAACCTGGCTATATGCAAATTAGTCTGTCCCTGGCCCAGTGCATCATGGGAACAGGGCAGACCAAACTACCAAGCCAATTCTTCACCAGAAAGGAGACAAGCTACCGGGGACCGGTTTCTGGCATTTCAGCCTCTTCGGCCCGGCTTGCTTGAATCCTGATGGAGCAGTGAGAAAGGGACTCATGTCTGAGTATACCCTGCCACACCTATAGTGGCCAAAAACGATTCAGAAAAGGGGGTGGTGATGAACAGAGTGTCTGAATTAAGCAGACCACTCTTACCCAGTCCAAAGATCAGGGCTTGATCCATCACCGTTATTTATCTCACTGCCCCATCCCAGCTCAGAACCTGGCTATATGCAAATTAGTCTGTCCCTGGCCCAGTGCATCATGGGAACAGGGCAGACCAAACTACCAAGCCAATTCTTCACCAGAAAGGAGACAAGCTACCGGGGACCGGTTTCTGGCATTTCAGCCTCTTCGGCCCGGCTTGCTTGAATCCTGATGGAGCAGTGAGAAAGGGACTCATGTCTGAGTATACCCTGCCACACCTATAGTGGCCAAAAACGATTCAGAAAAGGGGGTGGTGATGAACAGAGTGTCTGAATTAAGCAGACCACTCTTACCCAGTCCAAAGATCAGGGCTTGATCCATCACCGTTATTTATCTCACTGTCCCATCCCAGCTCAGAACCTGGCTATATGCAAATTAGTCTGTCCCTGGCCCAGTGCATCATGGGAACAGGGCAGACCAAACTACCAAGCCAATTCTTCACCAGAAAGGAGACAAGCTACCGGGGACCGGTTTCTGGCATTTCAGCCTCTTCGGCCCGGCTTGCTTGAATCCTGATGGAGCAGTGAGAAAGGGACTCATGTCTGAGTATACCCTGCCACACCTATAGTGGCCAAAAACGATTCAGAAAAGGGGGTGGTGATGAACAGAGTGTCTGAATTAAGCAGACCACTCTTACCCAGTCCAAAGATCAGGGCTTGATCCATCACCGTTATTTATCTCACTGCCCCATCCCAGCTCAGAACCTGGCTATATGCAAATTAGTCTGTCCCTGGCCCAGTGCATCATGGGAACAGGGCAGACCAAACTACCAAGCCAATTCTTCACCAGAAAGGAGACAAGCTACCGGGGACCGGTTTCTGGCATTTCAGCCTCTTCGGCCCGGCTTGCTTGAATCCTGATGGAGCAGTGAGAAAGGGACTCATGTCTGAGTATACCCTGCCACACCTATAGTGGCCAAAAACGATTCAGAAAAGGGGGTGGTGATGAACAGAGTGTCTGAATTAAGCAGACCACTCTTACCCAGTCCAAAGATCAGGGCTTGATCCATCACCGTTATTTATCTCACTGCCCCATCCCAGCTCAGAACCTGGCTATATGCAAATTAGTCTGTCCCTGGCCCAGTGCATCATGGGAACAGGGCAGACCAAACTACCAAGCCAATTCTTCACCAGAAAGGAGACAAGCTACCGGGGACCGGTTTCTGGCATTTCAGCCTCTTCGGCCCGGCTTGCTTGAATCCTGATGGAGCAGTGAGAAAGGGACTCATGTCTGAGTATACCCTGCCACACCTAAAACGATTCAGAAAAGGGGGTGGTGATGAACAGAGTGTCTGAATTAAGCAGACCACTCTTACCCAGTCCAAAGATCAGGGCTTGATCCATCACCGTTATTTATCTCACTGCCCCATCCCAGCTCAGAACCTGGCTATATGCAAATTAGTCTGTCCCTGGCCCAGTGCATCATGGGAACAGGGCAGACCAAACTACCAAGCCAATTCTTCACCAGAAAGGAGACAAGCTACCGGGGACCGGTTTCTGGCATTTCAGCCTCTTCGGCCCGGCTTGCTTGAATCCTGATGGAGCAGTGAGAAAGGGACTCATGTCTGAGTATACCCTGCCACACCTATAGTGGCCAAAAACGATTCAGAAAAGGGGGTGGTGATGAACAGAGTGTCTGAATTAAGCAGACCACTCTTACCCAGTCCAAAGATCAGGGCTTGATCCATCACCGTTATTTATCTCACTGCCCCATCCCAGCTCAGAACCTGGCTATATGCAAATTAGTCTGTCCCTGGCCCAGTGCATCATGGGAACAGGGCAGACCAAACTACCAAGCCAATTCTTCACCAGAAAGGAGACAAGCTACCGGGGACCGGTTTCTGGCATTTCAGCCTCTTCGGCCCGGCTTGCTTGAATCCTGATGGAGCAGTGAGAAAGGGACTCATGTCTGAGTATACCCTGCCACACCTATAGTGGCCAAAAACGATTCAGAAAAGGGGGTGGTGATGAACAGAGTGTCTGAATTAAGCAGACCACTCTTACCCAGTCCAAAGATCAGGGCTTGATCCATCACCGTTATTTATCTCACTGCCCCATCCCAGCTCAGAACCTGGCTATATGCAAATTAGTCTGTCCCTGGCCCAGTGCATCATGGGAACAGGGCAGACCAAACTACCAAGCCAATTCTTCACCAGAAAGGAGACAAGCTACCGGGGACCGGTTTCTGGCATTTCAGCCTCTTCGGCCCGGCTTGCTTGAATCCTGATGGAGCAGTGAGAAAGGGACTCATGTCTGAGTATACCCTGCCACACCTATAGTGGCCAAAAACGATTCAGAAAAGGGGGTGGTGATGAACAGAGTGTCTGAATTAAGCAGACCACTCTTACCCAGTCCAAAGATCAGGGCTTGATCCATCACCGTTATTTATCTCACTGCCCCATCCCAGCTCAGAACCTGGCTATATGCAAATTAGTCTGTCCCTGGCCCAGTGCATCATGGGAACAGGGCAGACAAAACTACCAAGCCAATTCTTCACCAGAAAGGAGATAAGCTACCGGGGACCGGTTTCTGGCATTTCAGCCTCTTCGGCCCGGCTTGCTTGAATCCTGATGGAGCAGTGAGAAAGGGACTCATGTCTGAGTATACCCTGCCACACCTATAGTGGCCAAAAACGATTCAGAAAAAGGGGTGGTGATGAACAGAGTGTCTGAATTAAGCAGACCACTCTTTCCCAGTCCAAAGATCAGGGCTTGATCCATCACCGTTATTTATCTCACTGCCCCATCCCAGCTCAGAACCTGGCTATATGCAAATTAGTCTGTCCCTGGCCCAGTGCATCATAGGAACAGGGCAGACCAAACTACCAAGCCAATTCTTCACCAGAAAGGAGACAAGCTACCGGGGACCGGTTTCTGGCATTTCAGCCTCTTCGGCCCGGCTTGCTAGAATCCTGATGGAGCAGTGAGAAAGGGACTCATGTCTGAGTATACCCTGCCACACCTATAGTGGCCAAAAACGATTCAGAAAAGGGGGTGGTGATGAACAGAGTGTCTGAATTAAGCAGACCACTCTTACCCAGTCCAAAGATCAGGGCTTGATCCATCACCGTTATTTATCTCACTGCCCCATCCCAGCTCAGAACCTGGCTATATGCAAATTAGTCTGTCCCTGGCCCAGTGCATCATGGGAACAGGGCAGACCAAACTACCAAGCCAATTCTTCACCAGAAAGGAGACAAGCTACCGGGGACCGGTTTCTGGCATTTCAGCCTCTTCGGCCCGGCTTGCTTGAATCCTGATGGAGCAGTGAGAAAGGGACTCATGTCTGAGTATACCCTGCCACACCTATAGTGGCCAAAAAAGATTCAGAAAAGGGGGTGGTGATGAACAGAGTGTCTGAATTAAGCAGACCACTCTTACCCAGTCCAAAGATCAGGGCTTGATCCATCACCGTTATTTATCTCACTGCCCCATCCCAGCTCAGAACCTGGCTATATGCAAATTAGTCTGTCCCTGGCCCAGTGCATCATGGGAACAGGGCAGACCAAACTACCAAGCCAATTCTTCACCAGAAAGGAGACAAGCTACCGGGGACCGGTTTCTGGCATTTCAGCCTCTTCGGCCCGGCTTGCTTGAATCCTGATGGAGCAGTGAGAAAGGGACTCATGTCTGAGTATACCCTGCCACACCTATAGTGGCCAAAAACGATTCAGAAAAGGGGGTGGTGATGAACAGAGTGTCTGAATTAAGCAGACCACTCTTACCCAGTCCAAAGATCAGGGCTTGATCCATCACCGTTATTTATCTCACTGCCCCATCCCAGCTCAGAACCTGGCTATATGCAAATTAGTCTGTCCCTGGCCCAGTGCATCATGGGAACAGGGCAGACCAAACTACCAAGCCAATTCTTCACCAGAAAGGAGACAAGCTACCGGGGACCGGATTCTGGCATTTCAGCCTCTTCGGCCCGGCTTGCTTGAATCCTGATGTTGCAGTGAGAAAGGGACTCATGTCTGAGTATACCCTGCCACACCTATAGTGGCCAAAAACGATTCAGAAAAGGGGGTGGTGATGAACAGAGTGTCTGAATTAAGCAGACCACTCTTACCCAGTCCAAAGATCAGGGCTTGATCCATCACCGTTATTTATCTCACTGCCCCATCCCAGCTCAGAACCTGGCTATATGCAAATTAGTCTGTCCCTGGCCCAGTGCATCATGGGAACAGGGCAGACCAAACTACCAAGCCAATTCTTCACCAGAAAGGAGACAAGCTACCGGGGACCGGTTTCTGGCATTTCAGCCTCTTCGGCCCGGCTTGCTTGAATCCTGATGGAGCAGTGAGAAAGGGACTCATGTCTGAGTATACCCTGCCACACCTATAGTGGCCAAAAACGATTCAGAAAAGGGGGTGGTGATGAACAGAGTGTCTGAATTAAGCAGACCACTCTTACCCAGTCCAAAGATCAGGGCTTGATCCATCACCGTTATTTATCTCACTGCCCCATCCCAGCTCAGAACCTGGCTATATGCAAATTAGTCTGTCCCTGGCCCAGTGCATCATGGGAACAGGGCAGACCAAACTACCAAGCCAATTCTTCACCAGAAAGGAGACAAGCTACCGGGGACCGGTTTCTGGCATTTCAGCCTCTTCGGCCCGGCTTGCTTGAATCCTGATGGAGCAGTGAGAAAGGGACTCATGTCTGAGTATACCCTGCCACACCTATAGTGGCCAAAAACGATTCAGAAAAGGGGGTGGTGATGAACAGAGTGTCTGAATTAAGCAGACCACTCTTACCCAGTCCAAAGATCAGGGCTTGATCCATCACCGTTATTTATCTCACTGCCCCATCCCAGCTCAGAACCTGGCTATATGCAAATTAGTCTGTCCCTGGCCCAGTGCATCATGGGAACAGGGCAGACCAAACTACCAAGCCAATTCTTCACCAGAAAGGAGACAAGCTACCGGGGACCGGTTTCTGGCATTTCAGCTGCTTCGGCCCGGCTTGCTTGAATCCTGATGGAGCAGTGAGAAAGGGACTTATGTCTGAGTATACCCTGCCACACCTATAGTGGCCAAAAACGATTCAGAAAAGGGGGTGGTGATGAACAGAGTGTCTGAATTAAGCAGACCACTCTTACCCAGTCCAAAGATCAGGGCTTGATCCATCACCGTTATTTATCTCACTGCCCCATCCCAGCTCAGAACCTGGCTATATGCAAATTAGTCTGTCCCTGGCCCAGTGCATCATGGGAACAGGGCAGACCAAACTACCAAGCCAATTCTTCACCAGAAAGGAGACAAGCTACCGGGGACCGGTTTCTGGCATTTCAGCCTCTTCGGCCCGGCTTGCTTGAATCCTGATGGAGCAGTGAGAAAGGGACTCATGTCTGAGTATACCCTGCCACACCTATAGTGGCCAAAAACGATTCAGAAAAGGGGGTGGTGATGAACAGAGTGTCTGAATTAAGCAGACCACTCTTACCCAGTCCAAAGATCAGGGCTTGATCCATCACCGTTATTTATCTCACTGCCCCATCCCAGCTCAGAACCTGGCTATATGCAAATTAGTCTGTCCCTGGCCCAGTGCATCATGGGAACAGGGCAGACCAAACTACCAAGCCAATTCTCACCAGAAAGGAGACAAGCTACCGGGGACCGGTTTCTGGCATTTCAGCCTCTTCGGCCCGGCTTGCTTGAATCCTGATGGAGCAGTGAGAAAGGGACTCATGTCTGAGTATACCCTGCCACACCTATAGTGGCCAAAAACGATTCAGAAAAGGGGGTGGTGATGAACAGAGTGTCTGAATTAAGCAGACCACTCTTACCCAGTCCAAAGATCAGGGCTTGATCCATCACCGTTATTTATCTCACTGCCCCATCCCAGCTCAGAACCTGGCTATATGCAAATTAGTCTGTCCCTGGCCCAGTGCATCATGGGAACAGGGCAGACCAAACTACCAAGCCAATTCTTCACCAGAAAGGAGACAAGCTACCGGGGACCGGTTTCTGGCATTTCAGCCTCTTCGGCCCGGCTTGCTTGAATCCTGATGTTGCAGTGAGAAAGGGACTCATGTCTGAGTATACCCTGCCACACCTATAGTGGCCAAAAACGATTCAGAAAAGGGGGTGGTGATGAACAGAGTGTCTGAATTAAGCAGACCACTCTTACCCAGTCCAAAGATCAGGGCTTGATCCATCACCGTTATTTATCTCACTGCCCCATCCCAGCTCAGAACCTGGCTATATGCAAATTAGTCTGTCCCTGGCCCAGTGCATCATGGGAACAGGGCAGACCAAACTACCAAGCCAATTCTTCACCAGAAAGGAGACAAGCTACCGGGGACCGGTTTCTGGCATTTCAGCCTCTTCGGCCCGGCTTGCTTGAATCCTGATGGAGCAGTGAGAAAGGGACTCATGTCTGAGTATACCCTGCCACACCTATAGTGGCCAAAAACGATTCAGAAAAGGGGGTGGTGATGAACAGAGTGTCTGAATTAAGCAGACCACTCTTACCCAGTCCAAAGATCAGGGCTTGATCCATCACCGTTATTTATCTCACTGCCCCATCCCAGCTCAGAACCTGGCTATATGCAAATTAGTCTGTCCCTGGCCCAGTGCATCATGGGAACAGGGCAGACCAAACTACCAAGCCAATTCTTCACCAGAAAGGAGACAAGCTACCGGGGACCGGTTTCTGGCATTTCAGCCTCTTCGGCCCGGCTTGCTTGAATCCTGATGGAGCAGTGAGAAAGGGACTCATGTCTGAGTATACCCTGCCACACCTATAGTGGCCAAAAACGATTCAGAAAAGGGGGTGGTGATGAACAGAGTGTCTGAATTAAGCAGACCACTCTTACCCAGTCCAAAGATCAGGGCTTGATCCATCACCGTTATTTATCTCACTGCCCCATCCCAGCTCAGAACCTGGCTATATGCAAATTAGTCTGTCCCTGGCCCAGTGCATCATGGGAACAGGGCAGACCAAACTACCAAGCCAATTCTTCACCAGAAAGGAGACAAGCTACCGGGGACCGGTTTCTGGCATTTCAGCTGCTTCGGCCCGGCTTGCTTGAATCCTGATGGAGCAGTGAGAAAGGGACTCATGTCTGAGTATACCCTGCCACACCTATAGTGGCCAAAAACGATTCAGAAAAGGGGGTGGTGATGAACAGAGTGTCTGAATTAAGCAGACCACTCTTACCCAGTCCAAAGATCAGGGCTTGATCCATCACCGTTATTTATCTCACTGCCCCATCCCAGCTCAGAACCTGGCTATATGCAAATTAGTCTGTCCCTGGCCCAGTGCATCATGGGAACAGGGCAGACCAAACTACCCAGCCAATTCTTCACCAGAAAGGAGACAAGCTACCGGGGACCGGTTTCTGGCATTTCAGCCTCTTCGGCCCGGCTTGCTTGAATCCTGATGGAGCAGTGAGAAAGGGACTCATGTCTGAGTATACCCTGCCATACCTATAGTGGCCAAAAACGATTCAGAAAAGGGGGTGGTGATGAACAGAGTGTCTGAATTAAGCAGACCACTCTTACCCAGTCCAAAGATCAGGGCTTGATCCATCACCGTTATTTATCTCACTGCCCCATCCCAGCTCAGAACCTGGCTATATGCAAATTAGTCTGTCCCTGGCCCAGTGCATCATGGGAACAGGGCAGACCAAACTACCAAGCCAATTCTTCACCAGAAAGGAGACAAGCTACCGGGGACCGGTTTCTGGCATTTCAGCCTCTTCGGCCCGGCTTGCTTGAATCCTGATGGAGCAGTGAGAAAGGGACTCATGTCTGAGTATACCCTGCCACACCTATAGTGGCCAAAAACGATTCAGAAAAGGGGGTGGTGATGAACAGAGTGTCTGAATTAAGCAGACCACTCTTACCCAGTCCAAAGATCAGGGCTTGATCCATCACCGTTATTTATCTCACTGCCCCATCCCAGCTCAGAACCTGGCTATATGCAAATTAGTCTGTCCCTGGCCCAGTGCATCATGGGAACAGGGCAGACCAAACTACCAAGCCAATTCTTCACCAGAAAGGAGACAAGCTACCGGGGACCGGTTTCTGGCATTTCAGCCTCTTCGGCCCGGCTTGCTTGAATCCTGATGGAGCAGTGAGAAAGGGACTCATGTCTGAGTATACCCTGCCACACCTATAGTGGCCAAAAACGATTCAGAAAAGGGGGTGGTGATGAACAGAGTGTCTGAATTAAGCAGACCACTCTTACCCAGTCCAAAGATCAGGGCTTGATCCATCACCGTTATTTATCTCACTGCCCCATCCCAGCTCAGAACCTGGCTATATGCAAATTAGTCTGTCCCTGGCCCAGTGCATCATGGGAACAGGGCAGACCAAACTACCAAGCCAATTCTTCACCAGAAAGGAGACAAGCTACCGGGGACCGGTTTCTGGCATTTCAGCCTCTTCGGCCCGGCTTGCTTGAATCCTGATGGAGCAGTGAGAAAGGGACTCATGTCTGAGTATACCCTGCCACACCTATAGTGGCCAAAAACGATTCAGAAAAGGGGGTGGTGATGAACAGAGTGTCTGAATTAAGCAGACCACTCTTACCCAGTCCAAAGATCAGGGCTTGATCCATCACCGTTATTTATCTCACTGCCCCATCCCAGCTCAGAACCTGGCTATATGCAAATTAGTCTGTCCCTGGCCCAGTGCATCATGGGAACAGGGCAGACCAAACTACCAAGCCAATTCTTCACCAGAAAGGAGACAAGCTACCGGGGACCGGTTTCTGGCATTTCAGCCTCTTCGGCCCGGCTTGCTTGAATCCTGACGGAGCAGTGAGAAAGGGACTCATGTCTGAGTATACCCTGCCACACCTATAGTGGCCAAAAACGATTCAGAAAAGGGGGTGGTGATGAACAGAGTGTCTGAATTAAGCAGACCACTCTTACCCAGTCCAAAGATCAGGGCTTGATCCATCACCGTTATTTATCTCACTGCCCCATCCCAGCTCAGACCCTGGCTATATGCAAATTAGTCTGTCCCTGGCCCAGTGCATCATGGGAACAGGGCAGACCAAACTACCAAGCCAATTCTTCACCAGAAAGGAGACAAGCTACCGGGGACCGGTTTCTGGCATTTCAGCCTCTTCGGCCCGGCTTGCTTGAATCCTGATGGAGCAGTGAGAAAGGGACTCATGTCTGAGTATACCCTGCCACACCTATAGTGGCCAAAAACGATTCAGAAAAGGGGGTGGTGATGAACAGAGTGTCTGAATTAAGCAGACCACTCTTACCCAGTCCAAAGATCAGGGCTTGATCCATCACCGTTATTTATCTCACTGCCCCATCCCAGCTCAGAACCTGGCTATATGCAAATTAGTCTGTCCCTGGCCCAGTGCATCATGGGAACAGGGCAGACCAAACTACCAAGCCAATTCTTCACCAGAAAGGAGACAAGCTACCGGGGACCGGTTTCTGGCATTTCAGCCTCTTCGGCCCGGCTTGCTTGAATCCTGATGGAGCAGTGAGAAAGGGACTCATGTCTGAGTATACCCTGCCACACCTATAGTGGCCAAAAACGATTCAGAAAAGGGGGTGGTGATAAACAGAGTGTCTGAATTAAGCAGACCACTCTTACCCAGTCCAAAGATCAGGGCTTGATCCATCACCGTTATTTATCTCACTGCCCCATCCCAGCTCAGAACCTGGCTATATGCAAATTAGTCTGTCCCTGGCCCAGTGCATCATGGGAACAGGGCAGACCAAAGTACCAAGCCAATTCTTCACCAGAAAGGAGACAAGCTACCGGGGACCGGTTTCTGGCATTTCAGCCTCTTCGGCCCGGCTTGCTTGAATCCTGATGGAGCAGTGAGAAAGGGACTCATGTCTGAGTATACCCTGCCACACCTATAGTGGCCAAAAACGATTCAGAAAAGGGGGTGGTGATGAACAGAGTGTCTGAATTAAGCAGACAACTCTTACCCAGTCCAAAGATCAGGGCTTGATCCATCACCGTTATTTATCTCACTGCCCCATCCCAGCTCAGAACCTGGCTATATGCAAATTAGTCTGTCCCTGGCCCAGTGCATCATGGGAACAGGGCAGACCAAACTACCAAGCCAATTCTTCACCAGAAAAGAGACAAGCTACCAGGGACCGGTTTCTGGCATTTCAGCCTCTTCGGCCCGGCTTGCTTGAATCCTGATGGAGCAGTGAGAAAGGGACTTATGTCTGAGTATACCCTGCCACACCTATAGTGGCCAAAAACGATTCAGAAAAGGGGGTGGTGATGAACAGAGTGTCTGAATTAAGCAGACCACTCTTACCCAGTCCAAAGATCAGGGCTTGATCCATCACCGTTATTTATCTCACTGCCCCATCCCAGCTCAGAACCTGGCTATATGCAAATTAGTCTGTCCCTGGCCCAGTGCATCATGGGAACAGGGCAGACCAAACTACCCAGCCAATTCTTCACCAGAAAGGAGACAAGCTACCGGGGACCGGTTTCTGGCATTTCAGCCTCTTCGGCCCGGCTTGCTTGAATCCTGATGGAGCAGTGAGAAAGGGACTCATGTCTGAGTATACCCTGCCATACCTATAGTGGCCAAAAACGATTCAGAAAAGGGGGTGGTGATGAACAGAGTGTCTGAATTAAGCAGACCACTCTTACCCAGTCCAAAGATCAGGGCTTGATCCATCACCGTTATTTATCTCACTGCCCCATCCCAGCTCAGAACCTGGCTATATGCAAATTAGTCTGTCCCTGGCCCAGTGCATCATGGGAACAGGGCAGACCAAACTACCAAGCCAATTCTTCACCAGAAAGGAGACAAGCTACCGGGGACCGGTTTCTGGCATTTCAGCCTCTTCGGCCCGGCTTGCTTGAATCCTGATGGAGCAGTGAGAAAGGGACTCATGTCTGAGTATACCCTGCCACACCTATAGTGGCCAAAAACGATTCAGAAAAGGGGGTGGTGATGAACAGAGTGTCTGAATTAAGCAGACCACTCTTACCCAGTCCAAAGATCAGGGCTTGATCCATCACCGTTATTTATCTCACTGCCCCATCCCAGCTCAGAACCTGGCTATATGCAAATTAGTCTGTCCCTGGCCCAGTGCATCATGGGAACAGGGCAGACCAAACTACCAAGCCAATTCTTCACCAGAAAGGAGACAAGCTACCGGGGACCGGTTTCTGGCATTTCAGCCTCTTCGGCCCGGCTTGCTTGAATCCTGATGGAGCAGTGAGAAAGGGACTCATGTCTGAGTATACCCTGCCACACCTATAGTGGCCAAAAACGATTCAGAAAAGGGGGTGGTGATGAACAGAGTGTCTGAATTAAGCAGACCACTCTTACCCAGTCCAAAGATCAGGGCTTGATCCATCACCGTTATTTATCTCACTGCCCCATCCCAGCTCAGAACCTGGCTATATGCAAATTAGTCTCTCCCTGGCCCAGTGCATCATGGGAACAGGGCAGACCAAACTACCAAGCCAATTCTTCACCAGAAAGGAGACAAGCTACCGGGGACCGGTTTCTGGCATTTCAGCCTCTTCGGCCCGGCTTGCTTGAATCCTGATGGAGCAGTGAGAAAGGGACTCATGTCTGAGTATACCCTGCCACACCTATAGTGGCCAAAAACGATTCAGAAAAGGGGGTGGTGATGAACAGAGTGTCTGAATTAAGCAGACCACTCTTACCCAGTCCAAAGATCAGGGCTTGATCCATCACCGTTATTTATCTCACTGCCCCATCCCAGCTCAGAACCTGGCTATATGCAAATTAGTCTGTCCCTGGCCCAGTGCATCATGGGAACAGGGCAGACCAAACTACCAAGCCAATTCTTCACCAGAAAGGAGACAAGCTACCGGGGACCGGTTTCTGGCATTTCAGCCTCTTCGGCCCGGCTTGCTTGAATCCTGACGGAGCAGTGAGAAAGGGACTCATGTCTGAGTATACCCTGCCACACCTATAGTGGCCAAAAACGATTCAGAAAAGGGGGTGGTGATGAACAGAGTGTCTGAATTAAGCAGACCACTCTTACCCAGTCCAAAGATCAGGGCTTGATCCATCACCGTTATTTATCTCACTGCCCCATCCCAGCTCAGACCCTGGCTATATGCAAATTAGTCTGTCCCTGGCCCAGTGCATCATGGGAACAGGGCAGACCAAACTACCAAGCCAATTCTTCACCAGAAAGGAGACAAGCTACCGGGGACCGGTTTCTGGCATTTCAGCCTCTTCGGCCCGGCTTGCTTGAATCCTGATGGAGCAGTGAGAAAGGGACTCATGTCTGAGTATACCCTGCCACACCTATAGTGGCCAAAAACGATTCAGAAAAGGGGGTGGTGATGAACAGAGTGTCTGAATTAAGCAGACCACTCTTACCCAGTCCAAAGATCAGGGCTTGATCCATCACCGTTATTTATCTCACTGCCCCATCCCAGCTCAGAACCTGGCTATATGCAAATTAGTCTGTCCCTGGCCCAGTGCATCATGGGAACAGGGCAGACCAAACTACCAAGCCAATTCTTCACCAGAAAGGAGACAAGCTACCGGGGACCGGTTTCTGGCATTTCAGCCTCTTCGGCCCGGCTTGCTTGAATCCTGATGGAGCAGTGAGAAAGGGACTCATGTCTGAGTATACCCTGCCACACCTATAGTGGCCAAAAACGATTCAGAAAAGGGGGTGGTGATAAACAGAGTGTCTGAATTAAGCAGACCACTCTTACCCAGTCCAAAGATCAGGGCTTGATCCATCACCGTTATTTATCTCACTGCCCCATCCCAGCTCAGAACCTGGCTATATGCAAATTAGTCTGTCCCTTGCCCAGTGCATCATGGGAACAGGGCAGACCAAAGTACCAAGCCA
The DNA here is from genome assembly GCF_964261635.1 of Lissotriton helveticus. Classification (NCBI taxonomy): domain Eukaryota; kingdom Metazoa; phylum Chordata; class Amphibia; order Caudata; family Salamandridae; genus Lissotriton; species Lissotriton helveticus. The sequence continues at coordinate 706,396,692 of NC_136072.1, forward strand.
ATTCTTCACCAGAAAGGAGACAAGCTACCGGGGACCGGTTTCTGGCATTTCAGCCTCTTCGGCCCGGCTTGCTTGAATCCTGATGGAGCAGTGAGAAAGGGACTCATGTCTGAGTATACCCTGCCACACCTATAGTGGCCAAAAACGATTCAGAAAAGGGGGTGGTGATGAACAGAGTGTCTGAATTAAGCAGACAACTCTTACCCAGTCCAAAGATCAGGGCTTGATCCATCACCGTTATTTATCTCACTGCCCCATCCCAGCTCAGAACCTGGCTATATGCAAATTAGTCTGTCCCTGGCCCAGTGCATCATGGGAACAGGGCAGACCAAACTACCAAGCCAATTCTTCACCAGAAAAGAGACAAGCTACCGGGGACCGGTTTCTGGCATTTCAGCCTCTTCGGCCCGGCTTGCTTGAATCCTGATGGAGCAGTGAGAAAGGGACTCATGTCTGAGTATACCCTGCCACACCTATAGTGGCCAAAAACGATTCAGAAAAGGGGGTGGTGATGAACAGAGTGTCTGAATTAAGCAGACCACTCTTACCCAGTCCAAAGATCAGGGCTTGATCCATCACCGTTATTTATCTCACTGCCCCATCCCAGCTCAGAACCTGGCTATATGCAAATTAGTCTGTCCCTGGCCCAGTGCATCATGGGAACAGGGCAGACCAAACTACCAAGCCAATTCTTCACCAGAAAGGAGACAAGCTACCGGGGACCGGTTTCTGGCATTTCAGCCTCTTCGGCCCGGCTTGCTTGAATCCTGATGGAGCAGTGAGAAAGGGACTCATGTCTGAGTATACCCTGCCACACCTATAGTGGCCAAAAACGATTCAGAAAAGGGGGTGGTGATGAACAGAGTGTCTGAATTAAGCAGACCACTCTTACCCAGTCCAAAGATCAGGGCTTGATCTATCACCGTTATTTATCTCACTGCCCCATCCCAGCTCAGAACCTGGCTATATGCAAATTAGTCTGTCCCTGGCCCAGTGCATCATGGGAACAGGGCAGACCAAACTACCAAGCCAATTCTTCACCAGAAAGGAGACAAGCTACCGGGGACCGGTTTCTGGCATTACAGCCTCTTCGGCCCGGCTTGCTTGAATCCTGATGGAGCAGTGAGAAAGGGACTCATGTCTGAGTATACCCTGCCACACCTATAGTGGCCAAAAACGATTCAGAAAAGGGGGTGGTGATGAACAGAGTGTCTGAATTAAGCAGACCACTCTTACCCAGTCCAAAGATCAGGGCTTGATCCATCACCGTTATTTATCTCACTGCCCCATCCCAGCTCAGAACCTGGCTATATGCAAATTAGTCTGTCCCTGGCCCAGTGCATCATGGGAACAGGGCAGACCAAACTACCAAGCCAATTCTTCACCAGAAAGGAGACAAGCTACCGGGGACCGGTTTCTGGCATTTCAGCCTCTTCGGCCCGGCTTGCTTGAATCCTGACGGAGCAGTGAGAAAGGGACTCATGTCTGAGTATACCCTGCCACACCTATAGTGGCCAAAAACGATTCAGAAAAGGGGGTGGTGATGAACAGAGTGTCTGAATTAAGCAGACCACTCTTACCCAGTCCAAAGATCAGGGCTTGATCCATCACCGTTATTTATCTCACTGCCCCATCCCAGCTCAGACCCTGGCTATATGCAAATTAGTCTGTCCCTGGCCCAGTGCATCATGGGAACAGGGCAGACCAAACTACCAAGCCAATTCTTCACCAGAAAGGAGACAAGCTACCGGGGACCGGTTTCTGGCATTTCAGCCTCTTCGGCCCGGCTTGCTTGAATCCTGACGGAGCAGTGAGAAAGGGACTCATGTCTGAGTATACCCTGCCACACCTATAGTGGCCAAAAACGATTCAGAAAAGGGGGTGGTGATGAACAGAGTGTCTGAATTAAGCAGACCACTCTTACCCAGTCCAAAGATCAGGGCTTGATCCATCACCGTTATTTATCTCACTGCCCCATCCCAGCTCAGACCCTGGCTATATGCAAATTAGTCTGTCCCTGGCCCAGTGCATCATGGGAACAGGGCAGACCAAACTACCAAGCCAATTCTTCACCAGAAAGGAGACAAGCTACCGGGGACCGGTTTCTGGCATTTCAGCCTCTTCGGCCCGGCTTGCTTGAATCCTGATGGAGCAGTGAGAAAGGGACTCATGTCTGAGTATACCCTGCCACACCTATAGTGGCCAAAAACGATTCAGAAAAGGGGGTGGTGATGAACAGAGTGTCTGAATTAAGCAGACCACTCTTACCCAGTCCAAAGATCAGGGCTTGATCCATCACCGTTATTTATCTCACTGCCCCATCCCAGCTCAGAACCTGGCTATATGCAAATTAGTCTGTCCCTGGCCCAGTGCATCATGGGAACAGGGCAGACCAAACTACCAAGCCAATTCTTCACCAGAAAGGAGACAAGCTACCGGGGACCGGTTTCTGGCATTTCAGCCTCTTCGGCCCGGCTTGCTTGAATCCTGATGGAGCAGTGAGAAAGGGACTCATGTCTGAGTATACCCTGCCACACCTATAGTGGCCAAAAACGATTCAGAAAAGGGGGTGGTGATGAACAGAGTGTCTGAATTAAGCAGACCACTCTTACCCAGTCCAAAGATCAGGGCTTGATCCATCACCGTTATTTATCTCACTGCCCCATCCCAGCTCAGAACCTGGCTATATGCAAATTAGTCTGTCCCTGGCCCAGTGCATCATGGGAACAGGGCAGACCAAACTACCAAGCCAATTCTTCACCAGAAAGGAGACAAGCTACCGGGGACCGGTTTCTGGCATTTCAGCCTCTTCGGCCCGGCTTGCTTGAATCCTGATGGAGCAGTGAGAAAGGGACTCATGTCTGAGTATACCCTGCCACACCTATAGTGGCCAAAAACGATTCAGAAAAGGGGGTGGTGATGAACAGAGTGTCTGAATTAAGCAGACCACTCTTACCCAGTCCAAAGATCAGGGCTTGATCCATCACCGTTATTTATCTCACTGCCCCATCCCAGCTCAGACCCTGGCTATATGCAAATTAGTCTGTCCCTGGCCCAGTGCATCATGGGAACAGGGCAGACCAAACTACCAAGCCAATTCTTCACCAGAAAGGAGACAAGCTACCGGGGACCGGTTTCTGGCATTTCAGCCTCTTCGGCCCGGCTTGCTTGAATCCTGATGGAGCAGTGAGAAAGGGACTCATGTCTGAGTATACCCTGCCACACCTATAGTGGCCAAAAACGATTCAGAAAAGGGGGTGGTGATGAACAGAGTGTCTGAATTAAGCAGACCACTCTTACCCAGTCCAAAGATCAGGGCTTGATCCATCACCGTTATTTATCTCACTGCCCCATCCCAGCTCAGAACCTGGCTATATGCAAATTAGTCTGTCCCTGGCCCAGTGCATCATGGGAACAGGGCAGACCAAACTACCAAGCCAATTCTTCACCAGAAAGGAGACAAGCTACCGGGGACCGGTTTCTGGCATTTCAGCCTCTTCGGCCCGGCTTGCTTGAATCCTGATGGAGCAGTGAGAAAGGGACTCATGTCTGAGTATACCCTGCCACACCTATAGTGGCCAAAAACGATTCAGAAAAGGGGGTGGTGATGAACAGAGTGTCTGAATTAAGCAGACAACTCTTACCCAGTCCAAAGATCAGGGCTTGATCCATCACCGTTATTTATCTCACTGCCCCATCCCAGCTCAGAACCTGGCTATATGCAAATTAGTCTGTCCCTGGCCCAGTGCATCATGGGAACAGGGCAGACCAAACTACCAAGCCAATTCTTCACCAGAAAGGAGACAAGCTACCGGGGACCGGTTTCTGGCATTTCAGCCTCTTCGGCCCGGCTTGCTTGAATCCTGATGGAGCAGTGAGAAAGGGACTCATGTCTGAGTATACCCTGCCACACCTATAGTGGCCAAAAACGATTCAGAAAAGGGGGTGGTGATGAACAGAGTGTCTGAATTAAGCAGACCACTCTTACCCAGTCCAAAGATCAGGGCTTGATCCATCACCGTTATTTATCTCACTGCCCCATCCCAGCTCAGAACCTGGCTATATGCAAATTAGTCTGTCCCTGGCCCAGTGCATCATGGGAACAGGGCAGACCAAACTACCAAGCCAATTCTTCACCAGAAAGGAGACAAGCTACCGGGGACCGGTTTCTGGCATTTCAGCCTCTTCGGCCCGGCTTGCTTGAATCCTGATGGAGCAGTGAGAAAGGGACTCATGTCTGAGTATACCCTGCCACACCTATAGTGGCCAAAAACGATTCAGAAAAGGGGGTGGTGATGAACAGAGTGTCTGAATTAAGCAGACCACTCTTACCCAGTCCAAAGATCAGGGCTTGATCCATCACCGTTATTTATCTCACTGCCCCATCCCAGCTCAGAACCTGGCTATATGCAAATTAGTCTGTCCCTGGCCCAGTGCATCATGGGAACAGGGCAGACCAAACTACCAAGCCAATTCTTCACCAGAAAGGAGACAAGCTACCGGGGACCGGTTTCTGGCATTTCAGCCTCTTCGGCCCGGCTTGCTTGAATCCTGATGGAGCAGTGAGAAAGGGACTCATGTCTGAGTATACCCTGCCACACCTATAGTGGCCAAAAACGATTCAGAAAAGGGGGTGGTGATGAACAGAGTGTCTGAATTAAGCAGACCACTCTTACCCAGTCCAAAGATCAGGGCTTGATCCATCACCGTTATTTATCTCACTGCCCCATCCCAGCTCAGAACCTGGCTATATGCAAATTAGTCTGTCCCTGGCCCAGTGCATCATGGGAACAGGGCAGACCAAACTACCAAGCCAATTCTTCACCAGAAAGGAGACAAGCTACCGGGGACCGGTTCCTGGCATTTCAGCCTCTTCGGCCCGGCTTGCTTGAATCCTGATGGAGCAGTGAGAAAGGGACTCATGTCTGAGTATACCCTGCCACACCTATAGTGGCCAAAAACGATTCAGAAAAGGGGGTGGTGATGAACAGAGTGTCTGAATTAAGCAGACCACTCTTACCCAGTCCAAAGATCAGGGCTTGATCCATCACCGTTATTTATCTCACTGCCCCATCCCAGCTCAGAACCTGGCTATACGCAAATTAGTCTGTCCCTGGCCCAGTGCATCATGGGAACAGGGCAGACCAAACTACCAAGCCAATTCTTCACCAGAAAGGAGACAAGCTACCGGGGACCGGTTTCTGGCATTTCAGCCTCTTCGGCCCGGCTTGCTTGAATCCTGATGGAGCAGTGAGAAAGGGACTCATGTCTGAGTATACCCTGCCACACCTATAGTGGCCAAAAACGATTCAGAAAAGGGGGTGGTGATGAACAGAGTGTCTGAATTAAGCAGACCACTCTTACCCAGTCCAAAGATCAGGGCTTGATCCATCACCGTTATTTATCTCACTGCCCCATCCCAGCTCAGAACCTGGCTATACGCAAATTAGTCTGTCCCTGGCCCAGTGCATCATGGGAACAGGGCAGACCAAACTACCAAGCCAATTCTTCACCAGAAAGGAGACAAGCTACCGGGGACCGGTTTCTGGCATTTCAGCCTCTTCGGCCCGGCTTGCTTGAATCCTGATGGAGCAGTGAGAAAGGGACTCATGTCTGAGTATACCCTGCCACACCTATAGTGGCCAAAAACGATTCAGAAAAGGGGGTGGTGATGAACAGAGTGTCTGAATTAAGCAGACCACTCTTACCCAGTCCAAAGATCAGGGCTTGATCCATCACCGTTATTTATCTCACTGCCCCATCCCAGCTCAGAACCTGGCTATATGCAAATTAGTCTGTCCCTGGCCCAGTGCATCATGGGAACAGGGCAGACCAAACTACCAAGCCAATTCTTCACCAGAAAGGAGACAAGCTACCGGGGACCGGTTTCTGGCATTTCAGCCTCTTCGGCCCGGCTTGCTTGAATCCTGATGGAGCAGTGAGAAAGGGACTCATGTCTGAGTATACCCTGCCACACCTATAGTGGCCAAAAACGATTCAGAAAAGGGGGTGGTGATGAACAGAGTGTCTGAATTAAGCAGACCACTCTTACCCAGTCCAAAGATCAGGGCTTGATCCATCACCGTTATTTATCTCACTGCCCCATCCCAGCTCAGAACCTGGCTATATGCAAATTAGTCTGTCCCTGGCCCAGTGCATCATGGGAACAGGGCAGACCAAACTACCAAGCCAATTCTTCACCAGAAAGGAGACAAGCTACCGGGGACCGGTTTCTGGCATTTCAGCCTCTTCGGCCCGGCTTGCTTGAATCCTGATGGAGCAGTGAGAAAGGGACTCATGTCTGAGTATACCCTGCCACACCTATAGTGGCCAAAAACGATTCAGAAAAGGGGGTGGTGATGAACAGAGTGTCTGAATTAAGCAGACCACTCTTACCCAGTCCAAAGATCAGGGCTTGATCCATCACCGTTATTTATCTCACTGCCCCATCCCAGCTCAGACCCTGGCTATATGCAAATTAGTCTGTCCCTGGCCCAGTGCATCATGGGAACAGGGCAGACCAAACTACCAAGCCAATTCTTCACCAGAAAGGAGACAAACTACCGGGGACCGGTTTCTGGCATTTCAGCCTCTTCGGCCCGGCTTGCTTGAATCCTGATGGAGCAGTGAGAAAGGGACTCATGTCTGAGTATACCCTGCCACACCTATAGTGGCCAAAAACGATTCAGAAAAGGGGGTGGTGATGAACAGAGTGTCTGAATTAAGCAGACCACTCTTACCCAGTCCAAAGATCAGGGCTTGATCCATCACCGTTATTTATCTCACTGCCCCATCCCAGCTCAGAACCTGGCTATATGCAAATTAGTCTGTCCCTGGCCCAGTGCATCATGGGAACAGGGCAGACCAAACTACCAAGCCAATTCTTCACCAGAAAGGAGACAAGCTACCGGGGACCGGTTTCTGGCATTTCAGCCTCTTCGGCCCGGCTTGCTTGAATCCTGATGGAGCAGTGAGAAAGGGACTCATGTCTGAGTATACCCTGCCACACCTATAGTGGCCAAAAACGATTCAGAAAAGGGGGTGGTGATGAACAGAGTGTCTGAATTAAGCAGACAACTCTTACCCAGTCCAAAGATCAGGGCTTGATCCATCACCGTTATTTATCTCACTGCCCCATCCCAGCTCAGAACCTGGCTATATGCAAATTAGTCTGTCCCTGGCCCAGTGCATCATGGGAACAGGGCAGACCAAACTACCAAGCCAATTCTTCACCAGAAAAGAGACAAGCTACCGGGGACCGGTTTCTGGCATTTCAGCCTCTTCGGCCCGGCTTGCTTGAATCCTGATGGAGCAGTGAAAAAGGGACTCATGTCTGAGTATACCCTGCCACACCTATAGTGGCCAAAAACGATTCAGAAAAGGGGGTGGTGATGAACAGAGTGTCTGAATTAAGCAGACCACTCTTACCCAGTCCAAAGATCAGGGCTTGATCCATCACCGTTATTTATCTCACTGCCCCATCCCAGCTCAGAACCTGGCTATATGCAAATTAGTCTGTCCCTGGCCCAGTGCATCATGGGAACAGGGCAGACCAAACTACCAAGCCAATTCTTCACCAGAAAGGAGACAAGCTACCGGGGACCGGTTTCTGGCATTTCAGCCTCTTCGGCCCGGCTTGCTTGAATCCTGATGGAGCAGTGAGAAAGGGACTCATGTCTGAGTATACCCTGCCACACCTATAGTGGCCAAAAACGATTCAGAAAAGGGGGTGGTGATGAACAGAGTGTCTGAATTAAGCAGACCACTCTTACCCAGTCCAAAGATCAGGGCTTGATCCATCACCGTTATTTATCTCACTGCCCCATCCCAGCTCAGAACCTGGCTATATGCAAATTAGTCTGTCCCTGGCCCAGTGCATCATGGGAACAGGGCAGACCAAACTACCAAGCCAATTCTTCACCAGAAAGGAGACAAGCTACCGGGGACCGGTTTCTGGCATTTCAGCCTCTTCGGCCCGGCTTGCTTGAATCCTGATGGAGCAGTGAGAAAGGGACTCATGTCTGAGTATACCCTGCCACACCTATAGTGGCCAAAAACGATTCAGAAAAGGGGGTGGTGATGAACAGAGTGTCTGAATTAAGCAGACCACTCTTACCCAGTCCAAAGATCAGGGCTTGATCCATCACCGTTATTTATCTCACTGCCCCATCCCAGCTCAGAACCTGGCTATATGCAAATTAGTCTGTCCCTGGCCCAGTGCATCATGGGAACAGGGCAGACCAAACTACCAAGCCAATTCTTCACCAGAAAGGAGACAAGCTACCGGGGACCGGTTTCTGGCATTTCAGCCTCTTCGGCCCGGCTTGCTTGAATCCTGATGGAGCAGTGAGAAAGGGACTCATGTCTGAGTATACCCTGCCACACCTATAGTGGCCAAAAACGATTCAGAAAAGGGGGTGGTGATGAACAGAGTGTCTGAATTAAGCAGACCACTCTTACCCAGTCCAAAGATCAGGGCTTGATCCATCACCGTTATTTATCTCACTGCCCCATCCCAGCTCAGAACCTGGCTATACGCAAATTAGTCTGTCCCTGGCCCAGTGCATCATGGGAACAGGGCAGACCAAACTACCAAGCCAATTCTTCACCAGAAAGGAGACAAGCTACCGGGGACCGGTTTCTGGCATTTCAGCCTCTTCGGCCCGGCTTGCTTGAATCCTGATGGAGCAGTGAGAAAGGGACTCATGTCTGAGTATACCCTGCCACACCTATAGTGGCCAAAAACGATTCAGAAAAGGGGGTGGTGATGAACAGAGTGTCTGAATTAAGCAGACCACTCTTACCCAGTCCAAAGATCAGGGCTTGATCCATCACCGTTATTTATCTCACTGCCCCATCCCAGCTCAGAACCTGGCTATATGCAAATTAGTCTGTCCCTGGCTCAGTGCATCATGGGAACAGGGCAGACCAAACTACCAAGCCAATTCTTCACCAGAAAGGAGACAAGCTACCGGGGACCGGTTTCTGGCATTTCAGCCTCTTCGGCCCGGCTTGCTTGAATCCTGATGGAGCAGTGAGAAAGGGACTCATGTCTGAGTATACCCTGCCACACCTATAGTGGCCAAAAACGATTCAGAAAAGGGGGTGGTGATGAACAGAGTGTCTGAATTAAGCAGACCACTCTTACCCAGTCCAAAGATCAGGGCTTGATCCATCACCGTTATTTATCTCACTGCCCCATCCCAGCTCAGAACCTGGCTATATGCAAATTAGTCTGTCCCTGGCCCAGTGCATCATGGGAACAGGGCAGACCAAACTTCCAAGCCAATTCTTCACCAGAAAGGAGACAAGCTACCGGGGACCGGTTTCTGGCATTTCAGCCTCTTCGGCCCGGCTTGCTTGAATCCTGACGGAGCAGTGAGAAAGGGACTCATGTCTGAGTATACCCTGCCACACCTATAGTGGCCAAAAACGATTCAGAAAAGGGGGTGGTGATGAACAGAGTGTCTGAATTAAGCAGACCACTCTTACCCAGTCCAAAGATCAGGGCTTGATCCATCACCGTTATTTATCTCACTGCCCCATCCCAGCTCAGAACCTGGCTATATGCAAATTAGTCTGTCCCTGGCCCAGTGCATCATGGGAACAGGGCAGACCAAACTACCAAGCCAATTCTTCACCAGAAAGGAGACAAGCTACCGGGGACCGGTTTCTGGCATTTCAGCCTCTTCGGCCCGGCTTGCTTGAATCCTGACGGAGCAGTGAGAAAGGGACTCATGTCTGAGTATACCCTGCCACACCTATAGTGGCCAAAAACGATTCAGAAAAGGGGGTGGTGATGAACAGAGTGTCTGAATTAAGCAGACCACTCTTACCCAGTCCAAAGATCAGGGCTTGATCCATCACCGTTATTTATCTCACTGCCCCATCCCAGCTCAGAACCTGGCTATATGCAAATTAGTCTGTCCCTGGCCCAGTGCATCATGGGAACAGGGCAGACCAAACTACCAAGCCAATTCTTCACCAGAAAGGAGACAAGCTACCGGGGACCGGTTTCTGGCATTTCAGCCTCTTCGGCCCGGCTTGCTTGAATCCTGATGGAGCAGTGAGAAAGGGACTCATGTCTGAGTATACCCTGCCACACCTATAGTGGCCAAAAACGATTCAGAAAAGGGGGTGGTGATGAACAGAGTGTCTGAATTAAGCAGACCACTCTTACCCAGTCCAAAGATCAGGGCTTGATCCATCACCGTTATTTATCTCACTGCCCCATCCCAGCTCAGAACCTGGCTATATTACAAAAAGGGCGCTAGGAATAACCCAAGTAGCTATCGCCTCATAGCCCTAATCGATACCGAGGCAAAGTATTATGCAGGCCTCATTCTGGAGGATCTAACATCTTGGGCAACTGCAAAGAACATCATCCCAGCAACCCAAACTGGCTTCCGCAGCGGCCAGGGCACTACGAAAAACATAATGGCGCTAACTCTCTTGGCAGACGCGGCAAAAGCCACTAAGACCTCACTATTTCTGCGCTTCATCGATTACAGTGCCGCGTTTGACCACGTAGACCGGCATAAACTCTGGCAGAAGCTGGATAGATGGGGAATTCCAGGCCCACTCTTACAGCAGCTGGTAATGCTATACACTAAAACCTGGGTCAGGATCAAACTGGATCGGGTACGCACCTTTCAAGACAAATCAGCACCAGCAATGGATTGAAACAAGGTTGCGTCCTAGCCCCTGTGCTGTTCAACCTCTTCCTCGCAGCTCTCCCAGGCGAACTTGAGAAAGTCAAATCCCACGCCCCGCGGTTGGGCAACATCACTCTCTCAAACCTCCTATATGCAGATGACCTTGTCCTCATCAGCCGGTCCTCCATCGGCCTCCAACATCTCCTGGAAAACACCAACGCATTCTCCACAACTAACTCACTAACAATTAACTTAAGCAAAACAAAAGTCATGACATTTAACTACCATACAAAACGGAAATTTGCATGGCTTCTGGACGGACAGAGGCTAGACCAGGTAGCCTCTTACAAATACCTAGGCGTTCTAATAGATGGCAGTTGCTCTTTTAAACACCAACTAGAGGCCATCCGTCTGAAGGGTACGACATTTCATCTGTCTATAAAGCCATTGCAGAAAGTCCTCCCAGACCGGTCATTGGGACCCCTCCTGCAGGTGATCAGAGCGCGCTTACAGCCTATGCTCACTTATGGCAGTGAATCCATGCAAGGTAAAGACGCAACGACATTAGACACCACCATTAGTCGAGTATATAGGGCAATATTCCATATACCCGCCTACTCATCGCCCGCTCAAATCCGTCTAGAATTCGGATTACAGAAGCAAACGGTGGAGAGAAGAGGCGCATATATAAAAAGTTGGTGGAAAATCAGAGACGCCGACCATGAATCCTTAAACGCCCAACTCTGGACAGAACTGTCCACAAGAGATAATTCACCTGCAAGGAATTACTTAATGGAATCACTGGAGACCTTAGGATTAACAAACCTCTGGGAGTCATCGACTGACCTTGGCACCTTCAAAAAAGTGGTATCGAAAGCCACCAAGATGATTTCAACTATTGAGGACAAAGACACCTGGGCTAAGAGAGCCCATGGATGGGTAGTGTTGACAAGCTACAAAACTCTTAAACCACAAGAGTACCTAACAACGGGCCTCACACAGAAAACAAAAAACAAGTTTCTTAACATGCGCCTCGGCAACATACCCATAACACCCCACTTGGCTCCTTGGAAAAGGGAAAGCCCAGCAAATTGTTGCCGACTCTGTCCATCAGGAAAAGAGGACCTCACACACATCATCTGTATCTGCACAAACCTCTCGGACATAAGGCGTTCCCTACTTCGGGCCCCATGGAACCAGAAGGGCATAACAACCTGCAGGCAGGCAGTGATGCTATGTTTTAACCCAGAGGAAATCCAGCTAAACTTCAGATTAACAACATTTTTCGACATAGTGGCTAGCAGACTAACGAAACAACTACAGGGCTTACCCGGAGTACTTGCCAAGCCAAAGCCGCTATAACCTCCCCGGAGACCTCTGTCTTCTAAATCTGTAAGAACCTTGTCTCTCTAATCCTCATGGTTTTTAATAAATTCAAATTGTGTCACTCATTATCTTAATATGCGAGCCTACCCGCTCCTTTTATGTTTTAAATGCAACTATGGACATCTTTTATATATTTGTACGTTTTAAATTGTGAGTTTTTACTAATTGTACAATAAACTAATCTTAATCTTAAGCCCTGGTTCCACTGCCGAACATGCACATTCGAGCGTCACATGGATGTCTGCCTATCAAACACAACCGTTGATGAATTGGACTATGACTTGTGTCTGCCCCCCTGTTGGATAACGAACAGGAGTGTAATCAAGACAGACGTGCATTGGATGCCTTGACATTCTGCGTATATATTGGCAGTTGTGCATGGGAGATTGCAAAATTCCTCGTGTGCACTGACCACATCGAGGAGCTCCCCTATTGGGCTGTGTTGCGGATTGGTGAAACGGCATGGGCTGAGCACACCTGCCCGGACCACTTAATGGATTGGCTCACCCTGGTGTTCTTTGAACACGACAACGACATACTATTGCAACACATTGCATAGGAAGCTGCACGGGCATTCATGGAAGAGTAACTATGTTCCTGCAGCCACATCCGATTGTTACCCACAGCACATGCCCCAACAACTTGTTGCATCATGGGGATTGCTCTCATATCCCACCACAACAGGGGACACATCTGCCTTCGTCCGGGCTCTGGATGCATGTGCGTGGAACAACCCGTGTATACACACACACCTGTGCAAGGTGATGCAGGTCCATGGTTGGAGCAACATGGTGTCGTTTGGCAACATTGCCAATTCGGACACACTGCTGGGAGAGAGCACATACATGGCAATGTAGCACGCAAGTGAACCTGTCGGACCCTTTCACCTAATTACTGTCAGTAGAGCAGACAATCGGCACACTCCAGTGGCAGAGCACTATGCATATCCCATGGGCAGTGAGTTGTGCCCCCTCACATGAGGCAATGGGCAGACGCAAAACAACACATGACTCATCCAGGAAGGCAAGGTGGGCTGAGAGCGTTGCCATCCGTGATGATTGTTGTCCATTTTTGCCCCAACATTTACTGAACCTCGTCATGTACCCATGCTGCGTGTAAGTGTCTTAACCATGTCCCTGCCTGTTATGGCCGTTGCCTCATCTGTACTGGCACGAACATGCAATAAAGTCTATGCCACTCCACTGGTGTCTATCTGTGAGGTGTGTTGATTAGATTGTCCACTCATGTGCCACAATGAGCATCATCCCTACACAGGGAGGAACTGACTGACGCATGTGCAACGGAGTGTGTCCCTGCGATCCCCTCTTAGCCCTCCCCCAGGTATAGGCTGCAGAGACACCAATGGGAAAGAGGATTCTTTATATTTTTATGTCAGTTGTAGGCTTGGGGCGGTTCTGTCAATGGAAATCAGGAAAGTTCAGGGTCGTAGAAGGAGAGACAAAAAAAAGTTCCTTAGATTCAGGTACAGTCTTTCAGTCTCTGGGAGGGACGCTCCGAAGGTCTTCCTAGCGGTATGGAGTCACAATGTTACCAGGGTGAGTCCTCCTCATTGTCAGGGCACTTGCATATGGCCGGTACCCTCAAGAGAGAAAGAATGAATAACTGGGTCAGAGACCAAGAAACACAGACTTGCGAATATACCACCACCAGGGAAGGTGTGTAGGTGAAGGTAAGTGAAAGTTGGTGTAGCAAGTGATGTTCCTTAAAACTGAAACTAGCAGTGAGTTAAGGGATTAGTGGGTTGTGGGACCCTTTTAAAATCCTGCCCTCCACCAGTCCACCGTAAGGAAATTAAACAGAGGTGCTTGCCTCTGGCCACGGCCCTCCGGAGTCGTGGCTGTCGGAGTCGTGCCGCCCTTCTCCTCCTCTTGGGGTCGGCTGGATCATGCGCGTTGCCACTGGGCGGTTCTGCTACAAAGGCTTCCTCCCTCGAGACGTCTTAGTCCTCGACCGTGTTTCTGTCCGTTGCTCTGGGTCTGTCTTCTTCCAGAATGGGGTAGAACGCCGAATGGCTTTTCGGCCCCCGTATTAGAGCCTCCTCTTCCTGGTTTGGCGTCTTCCTCTCCTGAATGACTAGACTGCATACGGCTTCTTCCTGCGGTCTAGTCGCTGGCGCCATCTTGAAAGTTCCACTCGTGTAGAGCGCGGGACTACATTGCCTCCCCTCTAGGCATGGACGTTCGGGCCATGTTTCTGATGGGTAGCGTGATAGAAAATCCACATTTCCCTGAGCACGGCCTGGTGCGTGAATTGTCTGAAAAGAGAAAGGTTGTAGAGATAGGAACCATCAAAGTATTTTAGGGTTGGTGTCTTTGTGTGTAGCAAGCCAAGTGAGAGGGACATGATCAGTAATCAGAAAGAAAGGTCGACCTAGCAAATAGTATTGCAGGGCTCCCATAGCCCACTTGATTGCCAGGCATTCTTTTTCCATTGTTGAGTAGTGAACTTCTCTCTGAAACAACTTACGGCTAAGGTACAGCACTGGTCTTAATTCACCCTTTTGGTCTGGTTGGGAAAGGATTGCCCCAAACCGCGACCTGTAGGATCCGTTTGTAGGACGAAGGGCTTATCAAAATTGGGACACATTAGTACCGGAGCCTGGCATAATACAGTTTTTAAAGTCTGAAAGCTATGTTCTTGGGAGTCCCCCCACTCTAATCGGTTATTGGGATACCATTGTGTCAACAAGTCAGTTTGAGGGCAAGTTATGGAGGAAAAGTTCCTTCTTGGTGGTTGGTCGGGATATGGTCTGTATAGCTTCCAGTTTGGTGCGTTGTGGTTGTAGTGTTCCATTTTGAATAGAATACCCTAAATATTCAATACGGTTTGTCCCCAGAGTGGTCTTTTTGGGTTTGAGTGTTAGGCTTGCTTGCTGGAGAGAGGAGAAGATACATTGTAGGTGTTCTAAGTGTGTCTCCCAGTTAGGGCTATATACCACAATATCATCTAGATACGCTACTGCCTATTGTTGATGGGCTCGAAGAATGATGTCCATCAACCTCTGGAAAGTTGCGGGGGCTCCGTGCAGTTCAAAGGGCATAACTTTGAACTGATATAGGCCGGAAGGAGTGGAGAAGGCTGTTTTCTCCCTGGCAGTAGAATGGAAAGGGATTTGCCAGTAGCCCTTGGTTAGATTGCTGGTAGACATAACAAGGGCCCCTCCGAATCTTTCTACAAGCTCATCAACCCTCGGTTTAGGGTAACTATAACATTTGGAATGAGCATTTAGCTGACGGAAATCGATACAAAATCGAAGACTGCCCTCCGGTTTGGGTACCAGTACCACTGGAAAACAGCAATTACTCTGTGAAGGTTCCATGATGTCGGCTCGTAACATGGAGTCTTTTTCTTGTTCTACAGCCGTCTAGCAACGGGTATGTGATATGGTTTTAGTTTTATGACTGTCCCTGCTTCTGTTTTTATATCATGGGATATTAAGGTAGTTCTCCCTGGTGCGCTGGAGCAGACATTGGGAAAATCATCCAATAAGTCATATAGTTGGGCTCTTTCTTTATGGTTCAGGGCTTCCCCTATTGTGGGCCGCTCTACAAATGACGTCTGCAAGGGTCGGTCGGGTATTTCTAGGGTTTTTGTACAGAAACTGGAGTGTCCTTACTACCAATCCAACACTCTTTCTCCAGCATCTTCTGATCCTTGGAGATAGAGAATCCTGAACGACATCCACCGCCTACCTACAGTCCTGGGCCCTGTCAGGTCGGAATCATCACCGACAGAGCGACTCTCGCAACGTCACACCTTTTCTTCTGAGCCCTGAGGAGTCGCGGGAAGACTGTCCCTTGTGCGACGAAACACGTGTCGGCTGGTTTCTGTTGAACATTAAAGACACCTTTTCAAAACGATCTATTTCAAGAACACGAATTATTATGATTTGAATTGTTTGATTGAAAGGCTTTGTGTCCATTGTATCATATGTCCACATTGACATTTTTGCTTAATAACGAGAGTGTGCATAGGTGTTTGTCTTGTACTTTACACAGTGGCAGCCTAGGCTATCACCGTAATTGGGGGGTTTTAGGGCTTATCCCCTGGGAAACAACCTTTACAACGCAACTTTTACAACGCACTACCATTACAATGAAACTTTTATAACTCAACATCCATTACATTGCATGCCATTACAACAAAACTATTACAACGCATGACACTACAATGCATACCACTACAACGCATGTCATTACAACGCATACCATTACAACGCATAACATTACAACGCATAGTACCCTTACACTATCCAACACTTACCTTACTGTTGCACCCCCCTGGAGTTAGAATAGTAATTTTTAACCCTACACTATCCAACACTTACCTTACTGTTGCACCCCCCTGGAGTTAGAATAGTAATTTTTACCCCTACACTATCCAACACTTACCCTACTGTTGCACCCCCCTGGAGTTAGAATAGTAATTTTTACCCCTACACTATCCAATACTTACCATACATGCAATGTTATGCGTTGTAATGGTATGCGTTGTAAAGATAGTATGCATTGTAATGGAATGCGTTGTAAAGGTAGTTTTTAAAAATTCGTTGTGATGGCATGTGTTGTAATGGAATGCGTTGTAATGGATGTTGCGTTGTAAAAAATGTGTTGTAAAGGTATGCGTTGTAAAAGTATGCGTTGTAACGTCATACATACTTATCCCCTCAACCTTTTTGCACCTCACATCTCACTGGAATTTACTTTAATTTAGCGCTAATAATTAGCAGTGCGCCCTTTCTCTAACCTGACTTAAAACCCTTCGTCTAGACCCTTATTGGACACTACTCCTGGCCTGCTTTTGTTTGGGTCAGTTCTACACACAGCCCTATTGAACACATGGATGTGTGCCTACGTTGGGGGGGGTTGTGAGAGTGTTGATGAAGTGCAATGGGGACAAGCTAGTACTCACCATCACAGTCATCCAATTGGCCATGTGTCTTGTGCATAGATGTCAGTTACCAGGGTGTACCTTCATGTGCAATCAATGTCCCTACATCCAGTTATACTTCCAAACGTGAGTGAACATAGCAATGACACATCTGTGTGATTCAGAATGTTTACTTCACATTCAGGTTATTGACGGAGCTGGAGCTGTACATGGCCATCCAAGCCCACATCACACGGAAGCCCAGTGGTGGGCCAACCAGAGTCCTTTGGGGATTGAAAAGTGATTAGGAAGAGGGAGAGTGCAGTCCGCAGAAGGATTGTTGTGTAATTGGCCAGCAGTGAAGAAATGACAGTCCGTGTCGGGGTCTGGGTGAATGTTGCAGAATGTTCTGGGGGTCAGTAGGAAGCATTGCCCAGGGCATGATGCATAGGTCATAACCAGGCAGGGACAGGCCATTTGGCGGTGATGGATGCTACTGCCTCCTTCCTCACACAGTAATTCCCATCCCCTTCTGTATCCGGTGTGTGTGGCGGGGTGATGGCTGCATCACTGTGTGCTACTGACACATCAGAATGCGAAGGTGATGGGGCAGCATCACTGTGTGCCAAGGACACATCAGGGGTCGGAGCTGTGTGTGTCGATGTTCCAGCTGCAGTCATCTGGGAACGGTGCAGTGGCAGCAATGGCAAGATGAAGTACTGCAGGGCATTGAAGTTCCCAGGTACTGCTCGCTGGTGGCCAGCCGTGGCAGACATACTTCCAGGCTGCATCTGCTCCATGGTCTCTATTGACCTCTGCACCTGTACCAACTCTGTGCTGTCATCGCTGGTGCCTGTCTGACCAGACAGTTCTTGTTCTTTTAGATTCATGACAACAGCGAGGTCAGCCAAGGTCTGTGGCGGAGCATGGTGCGTGCATGGGGTGTCCGATAGGGACTGTACGTGGTCCCTGATGGGACTCAGACACCCACGTATGGCATCGAGTTGCTGCCACAAGCTTGAAACCCACCCGCAGCTGTTCAGCCAACTCCATCTGGGAACCCCACACACGTTGTAGGAACTCCATGTATTGGTCGGGGGTCGGGGAGACAGCCGTGGTTGTATGTGTTTCCTGCAGTGTGGTCTGTGCAGGTGGTGGGCTCACCTCGGGGCATCTGGCCGGCGCTGCTCCTGGGGATGGGGTGCGGAGCCTGTCTATTATCCGTTGGAGGATGTCTCGACATATGTGCAGGTTGTCCTCTTCATCATCAATGATGGAAAGTGTGGGGTACCCTGCAGGAGGTGTTGTTTGTCCCTCTGCAATGTGAAGGGGAGATGCAGGTTAACAGAGTTACACATGTATGTTGTAGATTTGCAGATGTTTACTTTCAGACTGCAAGCCAATGTACATTGTGACTATTTTGGTGGAGCTGGCTATTTAATGGAAGTCAGTGTGTTCTTTGACTACATGATGGATGTGTGGTAGTACCCGTGCATTATTATCACACAGTGTCAGGCAATGCCAGATGTGAGTGGAGAGTTACTACGCATGTGGGGAACGTGTTGTGAGCCCTGTCCTGTGGTGTTTGTGTAGCACTTTGTACCACATTGCCGTCATTGCTTATGTTCTGTGATTGCTATGTGTGCGTGATGCATTGTGGGGGGGTTTCCCCTGCAGCTCTGATTTCGTGTAGCCTTCTCCCATTGAGGCGGAGTGCCTTTGAATTGTGTGCTTTTCGGGGCCTGATTTGTTTTTGACTTGGGTTCATAGGTGCTTTCTGAAAGATCTTATGGCCTCGTGCATTGTCCGCATGCTGCGTGTATTGTACGGCATGGCTTCTGGGTGCAGGTGGCATGTCAGAGTGTGACCTGCTCCTTTACAGACGTGACCTGCACTGGGCTACCTCCATGTTGATTCGTGAGCCATGTCGTGTTTTTGGGCTGCTGCTATGCTATCGGGCATGCAGTGTTACTTGCATAGTCAGTGTGTGGTCACAGTGCAGCTCCTTTGCTGGATTCAGCGCATGTGCATGGGTTAGTTGTGATATTGGGGATATGGAGGGGGTCCCTTTGTGCACATTGTGGACGGGGGCCTACCTGGCGCTTCTATGTGTGCTGCATTGTGCCAAGGCTATCAGGGACATGTTCCATGATCATTGTGGGTGTGCAGTGTGCTACACATGATTGTGCATGTGTGCCATTGTGCCCATCTCCCCCGTCCCTCCGTCCCTGGTCATTACTCAGCCTGTTGCTGTTGGGTCAGGTCATATCGAGCAGCGTCTAGGCCCCCCAATCCTGCCACCGTCTCCACTCTGCTGACTGTGCCACCATTTCCTCCAGCTCATCCAGCTCCTCCTGTGTCGCAGGACTCCTACCTCCAGTCGCCCTTGCTGCCTTCCTGTTGGCGGCAAGCTTCTCCTTGGTTTGGCTGTGCACTTCATGCCAGCGCCACTTGACCTCCTCCAGTGAACTCCTCGACACTCCGACTGCATTGATGTTGTAACGATGGTCTGCCATATTTCCGTTTGGGTTGCCAGTGCCGCAGTGGAGGTGCCGAACAGTTGTTGATTGTGTTCTATCACCTCCGTGACGAGGATCCGGTCTTCCTACGGACTGAACCCCATCTTCCTCTTCCTCTTATCCTTGCCTCCCCGAACGCGGGGTTCCATGCTGGTCCTCCATGGGGCTTGTGGAGTTCGGCTTGTCCTCTGCACTCGGTCCGGCTGCATCCATGTTGCTACGCAGTTTGAATTGGTTTTTGTCCTTTTTTTCTTCATTTTATAGTGCTTTTTCCTGCCAGACGCATGGGATTTGCAGGCCTGTGGCTGGGGTTCACTGATTTTGTACCGCGATTAGCCTCATCACATTTGTTTTGCGTTCGCGTTTTGCATTTTTGCGGCGTGTTGTTGATTTTAACGCTGACATTTGACGTGTTATCTGGTGACTATTGCATGCTACCGCCGCGTTGTGAATTCCAAGTTGACATGAGGTTATTTTCCCGCGATAGGCTGTGATGTTGAAGGTTGGGTTAGGCTACTATTGTGGTAGTCATCACACGTTCTTGTGAATATACCCCATAGTTTTCAGATCAGATGTCATACAATCCTTGGCTTCTCTGCAAAGAGCTTCTAGACAATGGGTTGTGCACCGCTCCTTCGTGTTTGTATGCGTTTTTAGACCGTGCTCTGGGGTATCACCTCCCTCCTGAGGTGTATCTGATAGCTCCACTGGTTGCGCGCTTGTTACCTCACAAGCGTGTAACCCTAGGCACTGGCTTCATGTGCTGGATGCCAGCTCTAATAAATGATAAAGTTCATCCAATGGGTTAGTTGATCAAAATTCTTTAATTTTCAAATCCATATGTTGATACACATTTTCATTCCTATTTGATCAAATTAGGCGTACATATCAGTCTTTCCAATGCATTTCGTTGCAATCAGCACCTTCATCAGGAAACGCCTCCGGGATCCCATGGCGTTCTTCAACAGCAGGCCAGCGGCTTTAGAAAAATCTGCAAAGAGCACAGAGCAATAATCATGTGTTACAGTTGTTATGTTTTGTCATGGTATATGGATTTGTATAGCTCCCTAATCACCCCAGGGGGTATCCAGACCCTAGGCACTGGCTTCATGTGCTGGATGCCAGCTCTAATAAATGATAAAGTTCATCCAATGGGTTAGTTGATCAAAATTCTTTAATTTTCAAATCCATATGTTGATACACGTTTTCATTCTTATTTGATCAAATTAGGCGTACATATCAGTCTTTCCAATGCATTTCGGTGCAATCAGCACCTTCATCAGGAAACGCCTCCGGGATCCCATGGCGTTCTTCAACAGCAGGCCAGCGGCTTTAGAAAAATCTGCAAAGAGCACAGAGCAATAATCACGTGTTACAGTTGTTATGTTTTGTCATGGTATATGGATTTGTATAGCTCCCTAATCACCCCAGGGGGTATCCAGACACCTGGGCAGGTATGTAGGGTTATAGTCCCCCCTCTTATATAAAGAGCAAGGTTTTCAGCTACCTGCAGAATGCAAAAAGTGAGGAATAGACTCTGATGTACTCAGGGAAATCGTTCCATTCTTGGGTGTGATGTAGGAGAATAAGCGACCTTCAGTTTTGCTTATGAATATGCGGAGAGTGTATGATTGAGAGTGAGGCAGATCATAGGTGTCTGGTTTTTGGTGAAAGTATCTGCAGCCGTTCAGATATTCTGGTCCTGTGTTGTGTAGGGCTTTGTATGTGTACATGAGAAGTTTGTATTGGCTGGATTTGTGAATGGGGAGCCAATGAAGCTTCGTGAAGTGCACTGTGATGTGGGCACAGGGTGGTAGACCAGTATGAATCTTGCAGTGGTGTTCTGGATGGTATGGAGTCTGTGTAGGAGTTGTTAGGAGATTCCGGCATCGAGAGCGTTGCCATAGTCTAGTCTGCTGGTGATGAGGGCTTGCCTGATGATCCCTCTGGTGTCTGAGCAAAGGCAACCATTTAAAGATGTTTTGCAGAATGCATAGGATATGGAAGCAGTAGGTACACACTGAATTGACTTGAGCTCTCATGTTGAGCTTGTCATCTAGGATGATTCCCCATATTTCTTGTGAGGTCTGTAATTGTTGGTCCTAGGTCAGATTGCTATCAGATGGAGTCCCATGGGGAGGTCTTGTTGCCGAAGACAAGTACTCCTGTTTTGCTGAAGCTGAGCAGCAGGCAGTTGGTTTGCATCCAGTCTGCGACCATGATCATGCAGTTGATGAAGATGGTTCTAGCCGTGTTTGTTTTGTTCATCAGGGATCAGGGAGAGGATGAGTTTGGTGTCATCGGTGTAGGAAATGACGGTGATGTCTTGTGATCACATGATGTTGGCAAGCAGTGTCATGTATACATTGAAAATGGCGGGGGGGCTCAGGAACAATCCCTGTGGGAATCCGCACATCAATTTCTTGGTCTCTAATGTGAAGGGCGGCAGCCTGACCCTTTGGGTTCTTCCTGTGAGGAAGGAACAGATCCATGTTAGATTTTGATTTTGTGCAAATGTGTGTGAAGGAGGTACACAGTTATCATCATATTGACAAGTAGAAAGTAAGTGAGTGTGTAGTAGAGTTAGGTGAGCTAACAAATTGACAGGCAAGAGATGAGCCAGGACAGAGGATTGGCTCATATATTAGAGCCCGGACACAAACCCTGAAAATGTTTGTTATGTAAATAATGCAACAAACATCATGTAAAATATAATAAAGTATCTTCAAAATTAAAAAAAGTATTTTGGTGCTTGGTTCGGCCAATGGCCGACAAAAGCACTACCTCCTTGGTGCGGCTCAGGTCCATTGGCCATCACCAGAGAGAGCCCCATGTGATCCTCTTTTTAAAATTTCTCCTGGGGGAGACGCGGAAGGCCTTCCGCATCTCCCGCGCCCGCCTGCCTGCCCATCAGTGACGTCAGCTCGCTGCTAAGCTCTCTGACGTCACTGATTTCCCCACTGGAGCGGAGGACAGCTGCAGGTTAGGCTGAGCTCGACTCCGATGTGGAAATCAGACCACAAACAGCCTCCCCAGCTTTCAGGGAGGCCTCGTTTGAAAGGGGAGAGTCTCCCCTTTCAAACAAGGCCTTCCTGAAAGGGTTTCCTGGCCGTGGATTGAGGCAGTGTTGCGATCCACAGCCAGGAAACCCCACTAGTCAATAGGGATGTCTTTGGGGGATTGGCCCTCGTGGGAATGGGTGCAATTATTTAATTAAAAATGACTTGGCTTTCCCTAGGGGGCGAGACTGCCCCTTAAATAAAAAAAAGAAGAAAACAAAGTTCGTAAAAATATTGGCATGGGCAGTTTGAAAATCACGCTTTGTTCGGCTCCCACTGTTTACTGCATGCTTTAAATAATTTATTAGGCCTCCGGTGTGCCATTCATTAATTAGTCCAATTCTAATGCATGCCGGACCTTGTGGTACAATATGATACATTTTTTACCTCTAGTGGTTTGCATGTTTATTCAAACCCTTTCAAAAACTAATAATCACCCTCCAGTGGGCCTCAGAATTGTAATCCTGTTCCACATTTCTTCAGTCAACTGTGCCGTCCCAAGTCCCCAAGCAGTTCAGGTAAGACAAACCTTTCTGATATTCCCAAGAGGGGTACGAACTCCCACAGGTGGACCCCGAGTATATATTCACCCAAACATGCCCAGGCATTTGGAGAAGCACTCCTCCATCTGGTAATTTGTGCAATATTGGTGTTCAATACGGCAGAATCCACTGGAGGACATTAATTAATGCTGTGTGTGCCAGAATGCTGTCATTAACTGTCCACCAGGGGACATAACGTATCAGAGGACTTGAAAAGGATGACTTGTTTTCCACGCCTTTCTGCCTATTTACATTGCCGGGAGCCCCTGAGCAAGGAGCAGGAGCTCCAAAACAGGAAGGGGGGTGGCTATTTAAATGAGCGCTAAGATGTCCGGTTTTAAAGAATAAAGAATGCTGCTTCAAGGTGCAGGGTTCACCTGCTCTCGGTCTCGCAGGTGGGATACCTTTGTTTGAGCATACATATATTCACTGAAAAAACCATAGGTTTTACAGACGTTATATTTGGGGATTAGCATTTAAAAAACCTTAGAAATTCACTGAAAATAACATAGGTTTCATGGACTTTATAGTTCGTTGGACATTTCACTCATGCAAAACGATAGAAATTCCCCTGTTATAGTTAGTTGAGCTAACTATAACTTGCGCGCCCGCAATGTACTGCTGAGGACGTCACATATTATATCACTCATGACATGGTCAGTGACATCACTGATGACATCTCAAATGAAATCACTGTTGACATCACTGATGACATCATCCACGTAATAATCTGATGCACATACTAATGCCTTAATATAAAGTTTGATACACCCACTCTAAAATACAGACTGCTACATATCACCCACTATTTCCTAGGCCTACAGACATATTCAGTCACTTATACATGCAGTTACTCATTAATACAGTAATATAATAAACACTCATACACCTATATATATAGTCACACTCCGCCACTCATCCATAGATTTACTCACACACCTAGCCAGTCATGCAAATAATCAATCACATACCCATTTACTCATGTATACAGTTATACACACCAACTCCGTTATTTATACACACACCACATGACTTATTTATGCAGATACTAACACATACTTACAGTCTTATATAATCACTAATACAAGCAGACACTCATTTATACACCCACTCTTCAAATAACTTACTTTCATGTATAGCCATTAATATACTCCAACACTCACATATACTGCCTTAAAACATATGTAGTTACTCACACACATACCACTGAAACAATAATTTAGTCACCAACATACCCATCCACACACTAACTGACCCTTACAGCCCATCCAGATGCACTTTTGAATCCGTACAACCAGTGAATCACCCACTCAGAATTCTATGCATAGAGTCACACACACCTCCAATCACCCACACAGACACTCAGGCACCCATACAGATACTTAGACAACCAATCAGTAACCCATGTAGACATTCATGTACCTATTCACCAACCCATGCAGTTTCTTACACACCAACTGAGAGACTAAAGCAGACTTTCACACAGTTTAATCACTAACCGATGCATTCAGTAAGAACGTTCAATCACTCACTTATACAGTCAAGCCCCTACTCAATAATCACTTCACGAACTTGTAAATGCACTCATTTTTCAATAAACCTTGGCATAGATATATATGAGAAATATTTAAACTTTACAGAAACACACATTCACGTGGATTATGTCATCAGTGATGTCATTTGAGAAGTCATCAGTGATGTCATCAGTGATGTCACTGACCATGTCATGAGTGATATAATATGTGACATCATCAGCAGTGCATTGCGGGCGCACAAGTTATAGTTAGCTCAACTAACTATAACAGGGGAATTTCTATCGTTTTGTATGAGTGAAATGTCCAACTAACTATAACGTCCTTGAAACCTATGGTGTTTTCAGTGATTTTCTAAGGTTTTTTAAATGCTAATTCCTAACTATAACGTCTGTAAAACCTATGTTTTTTTCAGTGAATTTCGAAGGTTTTTTTAATTGTTAATTTCATATTTTATTATTTATAAAACCTATAATTTTTCTAATTTTTTTACAATATCATGCAACTCTATTATCCTTTTTTTAACTTTTAAAATTACGTAATATTTTATATCTTCCCAAAAAAATAAGTATATCATTTTTTTCTTTTTGCTTGTGAAAACTAAACTTCTGTACCGATTGTCTAACAAGGTCCATCAGCACGCAAAATCATATCCAACATATTGAAATGATGCGAATTTAATTTCCGACGGGTTCGTGGAACCGGGTCCCGCATAACAACATATACATATGAGGTAGCGTCAGCTACTAGTTTGGTATGTGACAGGTACGAAGTACAAACCTGCACATTATGTCATGTATGTATAGGGTCGCGCCGGCTGCGCATTGCGTATGCGACAAATGCACGCTGCCAGGCCCTGTCTTACTTAATAAATGTATGGTATCACGCCGGGTACGCCAATCCATTTTTTTTTATGTCTCAAAAGTATATGTAAATAACTTTAAAGTGTGTATATAAGACCAAATAATAACCTAAAATATTTTAAACATTTATATATTTCTAACTGTAATAAACTTATATTATAGTAAATATATTGTCTCAAAATCGCGTTGGGTGCCTTAAAAAAAGCATTTCATTAGTTGATAAAATTTCCCATTGTAGCAGTTGCAAAATGTCACCCATTTTAGTTATTCTCTCTACAGCATTTAATGAGACACATCTCTTCTGCTTAGTGAACTTTTTTGAAATTTTTTGCTATGTACACATATCTTACAGTACGCACAACACGCAACCACCATCTATGAGAAGTTGACCTAGCATATGATGTCCACTGTTCTAATGGGCACCTTGCACCAGTCCAAATGACCCTTATTGATGGTGGGTTTAAGACAACCTTTATAGAAAGCTATCCTAGTGGTAGCTGTGGAGAGCAGCCTTCAGGCTAAGTCTTGAAGGAATGTAAAGTACCTTTTTTTAACAGTCTATAACCTCTTGAATGATCAAATAAAAGTACACCACACAAGGTATATATATAAAATATATGTATTTATTCTAAACACAACCTCTCTAGTCTCTTTATGAGACTAGATGCAAAAGTACAACACAAGGACTTAAATAGCACACAGTAAACTAATACAGTATACGTTTTGCCTTGGGGTCTCACAAATCATATACTAAAAAAGTGGTATAAGAACCACGTGAGAGTTAGAAGTGAGGCCTAGGGCCTGTAGAACTGCTGGGGCAACCAGGAACCACCCAAGGTAGGGACACAGGAGACCCACGGGGGCAGTGTCTAAACACAGCAGCGAATCACTATTGACTTCTATGGAGAAAGTTTAAGTTGCAAAGTTAAAGATTAGGGACACTTAGGAGTGGACTACGGTGGAACCCCTTCAGTACTGGATACTTAGAGAGTCGAGACCCACGGGAGCACCGAGGTACTCGTGTTACCTCACCCAGGGAAGCCGGGTGCATAGGTGTCTTTTCGTGTCGGGTTTCGTCGTCATTTTCAATGGAGAGCTGCAAAGAAGTGCTGCAGACGACCAGAGGAAAAGTATCCAGATGGATCCAAAGGTGGATCAGAGATCTGAAGAACCTGAAAGCAGAGGGGATAGAAACTGGGTCACTAGCCAGTGACCAGGATGGCGACAAGAAGATGCCAGCCGATGTCGGGTGCTTTAAGGTGATGTAGGTGAAGCTTGACTCTTCAGCCACCTGGACAAGGAGGTGTTTACAGCAACCAGGAGCTGGATTTGTGCTGTGCCATGTTAGATGTCAAGTGCTGCAGTTTCAGTTTCCAGATTGGACCTAACAAACCTTGACAACAGCAACCCACACAAGATGACAAGATTGGCTTTGGTGCAGACCAGCAAGGTCTGAGGGACTCACCCTTTGGAGGGGAGTCAAGGCACATCTGGAGCAACCAGCAAAGCCCAAGAAAGGAAATGTTGTCCTTCATGGGGACCAACTAGCCAACAGACTAGAGATCGCAAAGGAGTCTTTAGCTGTGGTGAAGAAAGCGGGCCCATGGAACACTCGTGGAGTGTAGGCCTCTCAGCTTTGGTGCAAAAGGTGCTCGGGGCAAGGGCAATAAATCGCCCAATGCACAACTTCAGGAAGCTTCGGGAAGTAGGTGCACTTGCAAACTTGCAAGATGTCCAGGAGTTCAAGTCCCATGTCTCTCGTGATAGCTACAGGTCTCAGCTTCGCTGGGAACTCGTGTCAGCCTCTGACATGTCTGGAAGTCTGTGTCCTGTGTTGCAGATTCTTCGGGATCCAGCGGGAGCCTCGAAAATGCAGACCAGCAAGATGCTTCTTTGGTGCCTGTTTGAACAGGGGGGTCACTCCTTGACCCCAAGGGAAATTTCATCCATCTTCCAGTCGATATGGAATGTCGAAGGTCCAAGATTTCATCTTTAGAGTTTAGTCCAGGGTAATCTAAAGTCCTAGGGACTGGGTTCCTATACTTATACTAAGTTTAGAGGTTGGACTAACTCTAGGGTCCCACCTATGGGAGGACCTAGGGAGGGGGTGGTTACACCCCTTCCCCTTTGTCCAGTTTCGCACCAGAGCTGAGGCTGAGTGCCCCAGCAACCGATTTGAACTGGGAAACGCATGGAGCACCTTGTGTACCCCAGGCAGTGTCTGAAAAGCATTCACTGAATGCAACGCACCCTGCCCCAATACATTAAAGCCTGTCTGGGGAGGTGCTGGCACCTCCCTTCACAGAAAAACTATTGTCAAGGCCTCCCCTACTGGAGTTTCGTCCAGCAGCAGGAGGTCAGACTCGTGTCTGTGGCAGCAGCATCCATTTTGTGATGCTGAGGCTCTTTAAAACTATTACTGGGAAAGTAAGTGGGTACATGTCTTCTCCCTCTATAAGAGTGGAATGCTACCCCCGCCGTCAGAACTAGTGGGGGGTAGTATTCCAAAGTGTTTGACACCAAACACGACATGTTTTGATGAAGCCAAACCAAAGTTAGCATTAACCGCGAGGATTATAATGCACTTAAGAGTCTATGGTATGGCTATATTATAGAACAGCTATAAGGAAGGGATTCCGAAAGCTGCAGAGGGGCTCAGTTCATGCTAGGGCACCCTCTCACACAAAACCAAGCCCTCTGCCCTCAGGATTGTCAAGGTCTGCCATAGGAGGTACTTATTGGCTAATATGTGTCTATATATATATATATATATATATATATATATTCACTGAAAAAAACATAGGTTTCACACACGTTATAGTTAGGAATTAGCATTTAAAAAACCTTAGAAATCATCAGTGATGTCATTTGAGATGTCATCAGTGATGTCATGAGTGATGTCACTGACCATGTCATGAGTGATGTAATATGTGACATCATCAGCAGTGGATTGCGGGCGCGAGAGTTATAGTGAGTACAACTTACTATAACGGGGGAATTTCAATGGTTTTGTATGAGTGAAATGTCCAGCTAACTATAACTGGTGTGAAACCTATGTTTTTTTCAGTGGACTATTCCAGGGTACTGGAGTTACCGAGGCCCACCCCCGGGCACAGGAGGAGATGGGGCGGTGACGGAGTTATCAACTCTGCGCTGGGCGAGCTTGGAATTCCAGCCTTGCCCCTGCTGATTGGAGACCTGTTCCGGGTGGTTGATGTGGTCTGGGGACCAGAGGGGCACTGAAGTTCATACAGCATGCAGGGGAATTTGACTGATGACATCGTGGCGCCACTTTCCGCATCTACAACTGTTTACCCCCGCAGTTTACCTACCTGGATTCACACTGGATTCTGGGAACTGTAGTGCACATGAATCCAGTGCGCTGCAGAAGGTGAAGATTGGACATTGTCCTCGGGGCGGAGCGGACTGGAACCAATTGTTTCAGGGCTAGTATTTAAAATGCACGATAGCATCTGCAACTCCTAAAGACTCTGGGCGCTGAGGAAGGCATACTTACATGCCGAAATGCATTCGCCTTACAGATTGCTGCAGAATAAAGAAGCCTCTCTGCAAAACCCCTGTTGTGGCCTCTGCTTTCTTTTCGGAGGAGGTTTGTGGTGATATATATATATATATATTACCTACTGGCGGTCGCCAGTAGGTATATATAGTTAGGATTTTTTCTCTATGGGTTTTTTGAAAATTCTATGTCTAATAACTTTGGCGTTTGTGGACGGAATTGGCTGAAATTTTCAGGAAAATGGCACATTTTGTTTCTGAGCAGCCCTTGAAAATTTGGGGGGGGTTCGTCAAGGGGGGGCCGAGAAAAAAGGGGGGTCCCAAAACGTGTTTTTAACATTGAGTTTTCCATAGGGCGGTTGGCCTCACTTTTAGCCCGAACGGCTGAATGGATTTGCACGAAACTTGGCAAAATTGTAGGGACTGGTAGCCCGATGTGCCTTTTGTAGGTCTCAATATATGTGCTCCAGTGGATTTTGAGAAATTAACGTTTAAAAAAAGATATATATCTGTAACAGCGGACCGGGCAGCGCTCTGGTTCGCGGACTTTTCGCGCAACGGAGCTTTGTGAAGCGAAGCTGATTGGTTCTCCGGCGTCTGTCAACATTCCAAACAGTCCGTAGCGGCCGCCATCTTGTCTCTCGGTAGGATCGAGAGACAAGAGGAGGTCAAAACAAAGGGGGAAATAACTATAAGGGGGCATAGTAGATCCTCGCTGACCCCCTAGGTTTGATGTGGAGGTTTTAAAAGGGCCCCGCGGGGCAAAAAAAAAAATAATAATAATAATCGAACGGCTGAATGGATTTGCACGAAACTTGGCAAAATTGTAGGGACTGGTAGCCCGATGTGCCTTTGCTAGGTCTCAATATATGTGCTTCAGTGGATTTTGAGAAATTAACGTTCAAAAAAAGATATATATCTGTAACAGCGCACCGCTTCGCGTACTTTTCGCGTTACGGAGCTTTGCGAAGCGAAGCTGATTGGCTCTCCGGTGTCTGTAAACATTCCAAACAGTACGTAGCGGCCGCCATCTTGTCTCTCGGTAGGATCGAGAGACAAGAGGAGGCCAAAGCGAAGGGGCAAATGACCATAAGGGGGCATAGTAGATCCTCGCTGACCCCCTAGGTTTGATGTGGAGGTTTTAAAAGGGCCCCGCGGGGCAAAAAAAAAAAATAATAATAATAATCGAACGGCTGAATGGATTTGCACGAAACTTGGTAAAATATTAGGGACTGGTAGCCCGATGTGCCTTTGCTATGTCTCAATATATGTGCTTCAGTGCATTTTTAGAAATTAACGTTCAAAAACAAGATATATATCTGTAACAGCGCTCCGCTTCGCGGAGATAAAATTATATCTGTATTACCTAGCTGTTGCTAACACCAGTTAGCGACGGCTAGTAGGAGATAGCGACCATCTTGGGTCCCACTTTGCATGTGAGTGATATTTATCACTAATGACATGCAAAGTGGGCATGCCAAGATGTTAGCGACTGGAAACAGTCGCTAACATCGCTATCTCCTATTATCAACTTTTGGAAATATTCGAGATAAGCGCGAATATCTCCAAAAAGTAACAGCTGCCCTGAGCAGTTCTTAGCCATGTTATCCAATGGGAGGTGGATAACATGGCTAAGAGCATTAGCTCGGTAATGCATGAATATCGCGGAGTTTTCAGCGATATTAATGCATTGCGCTCGTTTTTTATCGTATTTGCGATAAACCTTGATAATAGCAAGGTTTATCTGCGATAATTTCTGACGGTAAAAAAATCTTTGCAATGCATCGTTAGGGATAAATATCGCTTAACTTTGGTAATATGCCCCAACGTCTGTTAACGTTCGATTCGAAGGAAATCAGGAATTGTTGAAAAACATTGTGTGCGCCATCTTGTCTTTTTTCAAATGCCACACTTTTGTCGTGCACGGCAGCCATTTTAGATGCCTTGACCAGACCCACTCTGTGCACGCTGTCGATCCTTAGCATGGCTCCCCACCCTCGCAAGCATCTCACCCAGGCAGTGGTCACCCCCGCTCTCTGTCTTATGCATGGGTAATAAACCTCCCCCCATCTGCGCTGCTCTTCCCTGAGAATCACACCCTGTGCCCGCCCGACACCTCCCTTTCGCCCTATTCACTACCGCACCCTCTGACACTCCTTTTCCTCTGTGTCCGATTGTCCAGGCCGGTCCTAGGCTATCAGCTAGCCCTGCAGATGTAGTTTATGGCCACAGCTGTAAAGAATCACCCCTCTTCAAAGGAGTTATAGTAGATCAAGGCCCACACTCGATGAGATCCGTCACAGCAGAAGCGTTGCTATTATCTGAAAACCATCCTGTATTGTGATTGGGGAGGGGACCGAGCGTGAAGCGGAAGATTCCAGGGATGACTCTTTGTACATCAAAGTTTTTACAATTATGTGTCACATTAAAAATATATAGCACTCCGACAAAGTAGTAAGATTATAAAACTTTAATAATTTATAAATATATACAAGAAAACAAAAATAGTAATAACATATAAACATTTTTAGAGAAAAACAACGAAGTAGCGGTCGGCTGTGCGAATAGTCCCAACGCAGCACAACGTCCAGATTTCCGGCGTGGGGCGTCGCGGGGGGTGGGTCATCAGTAGCAAACTGTTGTGCGAATAGTTCCAAGGCAGCAGAACGCGCCGAAATCTAGATGACACGAAAGTGATGTCTAGTAAGTTGCCACCCAGCAAATAACGGCGTGGGGCGTCGCGGGGGGTGGGTCATCAGTAGCAAACTGTTGTGCGAATAGTTCCAAGGCAGCAGAACGATGGCACCAAGGTGATGTCCAGTAAGTTGCCGCACTGGTTTTGGTATCCTACAATGCTGCTCCGAATAACGGCGTGGAGCGCCCCGGGGGAGGCGGCGTGAACGGGCCTCTCCAGGTGGAGTCTCATCTGTTTTAGTGGGGCGCCCCTTTACCGTTTCAGTTGCCATTCCGTCCGCTTTTGGTCCACTGTGTCAAAATCCGCCATTCAGCTGAGTTGCACCCACTCTTGCGGTGCAGCGATAGGCGGCTGCCACAGGACTCTCAAAATGGCGGCAGGCTCTTTCCTTTTTGGGCGTGGTCCACTGAAATGGCCCTGGGACACCTTGGAAATCGGACGCTTGTCTGCTAGGTCTTGGACCCCATTCTCGAAAGCGTCCCCTCCGCCTTGAGAATTCATCAAAAGTTTTGGGGGCCCCGACTCCTGCAGGCTTCTGGTGGGGAGCGGCTGCCATGATTGCTCGCGGAATGACCACGACGGAGCTACGAGATGGTGGTGCTCTCATGCTGACGCCAGTTTAGTCTGAAACATCCAGAAACAAGGTGGGGCTTTCATCGTTTGGGGGAAAAAAAAAGTTTTCATCCAATGAAAAGTGTTGTTTTTAGGTCATATGATCAAGCCTTCCATCATTCGGAAACCAAAAGTAAAATGAACCAATGAAAAGTTTTATAAACAAGTCACATGACCTGTTATGCGGCATAGGGTATAAAATGCGGAGAAAATACGTTGGCACGTGAGGCGGCGTCAGTAGCGGACCGATGTGCGAATAGGCCGAAGGCAATACAACGCGCCAAGATCCGGATGGCACCGAGGTGGTGTCATAGTTGAGAGTTCTGAGCAGCGGTTGTAACACTGTCTGAAGCTTATTTGCAGCTGCTGCAGCTTCACTACGCGCCAAGATCCGGATGGCACCGAGGTGGTGTGTAGCAAGTTGCCGCACTGGTGTGGCCATCCTACAATGCTGAAAGTCGGCGTGGGGCGCCCCGTTGGCCTGTGAGTTTGCGTCAGTAGCGGACCGATGTGCGAATAGGCCGAAGGCAGCACAACGCGCCAAGATCCGGATGGCACCGAGGTGGTGTCTAGTAAGTTGTCGCACTTCTGTGGCCATCCTACAATGTTGAAAGTCGGCGTGGGGCGCCCCGTTGGCCTGTGAGATGGCGTCAGTAGCGGACCGATGTGCGAATAGGCCGAAGGCAGCACAACAATATTTTCTGACTGACACCACAAGGCGCTGAGATGCCAAGATCCGGATGGCACCGAGGTGATGTCTAAGTTGCGGACTGATGTGCGAATGGGGCCAAAGGCAGCGTAACAATATTTTTTGTATGGAAGATACCACTAGGCGTTGAGATGCCAAGATTCGGATGGCACTGAGGTGATGTCTAGCAAGTTGGTGTGGTCATCCTACAATGCTGAAACTCGGCGTGGGTCGCCCCATTAGCCTGTGAGATGGCGTCAGTAGCGGACCGATGTGCGAATAGGCCGAAGGCAGCACAACGCGCCAAGATCCGGATGTCACCGTGGTGGTTTCATAGTTGAGAGGCACTTCATCTGCAGTGGGGCGCCGAGATCCGGATGGCACCGAGGTGATGTCTAGCAAGTTGCTGTACTGGTGTGGTCATCCTACAATGCTGAAACTCGGCGTGGGTCGCCCCATTAGCCTGTGAGATGGCGTCAGTAGCGGACCGATGTGCGAATAGGCCGAAGGCAGCACAACGAGCCAAGATCCGGATGTCACCGTGGTGGTTTCATAGTTGAGAGGCACTTCATCTGCAGTGGGGCGCCGAGATCCGGATGGCACCGAGGTGATGTCTAGCAAGTTGCTGTACTGGTGTGGTCATCCTACAATGCTGAAACTCGGCGTGGGTCGCCCCATTAGCCTGTGAGATGGCGTCAGTAGCGGACCGATGTGCGAATAGGCCGAAGGCAGCACAACGCGCCAAGATCCGGATGTCACCGTGGTGGTTTCATAGTTGAGAGGCACTTCATCTGCAGTGGGGCGCCGAGATCCGGATGGCACCGAGGTGATGTCTAGCAAGTTGCTGTACTTGTGTGGTCATCCTACAATGCTGAAACTCGGCGTGGGTCGCCCCATTAGCCTGTGAGATGGCTGTTCTTTGGATTTGGGCCTGGTCCACCAAAATGGCCCTGGGACACCTTAGAACTCGGACGCTCGATTTTTTTTTCCTTTCCTGTACATGCAAAAAAAGGTAAATGCCCGGTACGTTACACGCTTCATCTGCCACGATGAACTCTCCAGAGGAACCGAAAAAAAATATAGTTGTGGTAACTATACCATGCATCGTCATATGGAGAGGTGGCACCAATTAATTATAGTGCTGCATAAAAGAGAGATTTGGAGGAGAACCCCTGACCTGCTAGTACATTCATCAAAGAAGTGGCACTGAGAGCTTCAGAGGCAAGGGAAACGGTCCCAAATATTTAGAAGAACTTTGGAAAGATTAAAATGACATGTTTAGATTGTGGCAAATTAATTTCATGTGGACAGATGAGTGTTACTCTAATAAATACAGCATATGAACATCATCATAGTCGATGGTTGGTAGAGACATTTTGACTATATCCTGGACCTGCCCGTCCTCGCCCAAAATGGCGCCGGAATAAATGGGACTCGTAACTCCTTGTTGTGTACTGGTTGCAGAACCTTGAAATCACGAGATACGTATGCAGTTTTGAAGCACATGGCGGGCGGGGACGAGAATTGATTGAATATTTCGACATCCCTATTGATATTAAGTTCTGATGCGTTATTGATTACTGTACTGTTGAAAGTTCGAATTAACGTCACCCATGGTACTTGCCCGCAAATGTATATCTAGATAATTTTATTGTAACTGGCCCTGTCGTATTTTAATTATAAAATGTACGTCCACCGATTCCGTAACTGTTAGACACCTTAGTTCTTGCAACCTAATGGCCCGCCCGTTACGTTCCTCTACAGTGTAAATTTCTATTCATCATATACGATTACAGTTTGCTCTGTGGCAGGCCCACGTGGTTATAGGCTCGTATTTGTATAATGAAATTTTCACAATAAAGGTTTTTAAAAGAAAACATGGTAGTAGTATATACATTGGTAAAGTTTTTAATAATAGTGACTGTTTTAGAATCATTAAAAGGCAAGTGAAATAAAGCAGACCAATTACATGAAGGGTAAAAGGTATAATACGAAGGAACGCAGTAAAGATAAATGGTCAAGGGCTGTTGTGTTTTCTATTCCTGCAACATAAAGTGATCGATAAGAATCTCATATTCAGGCGTATCGGCGACTAAGACAGCAGGTCGACCCTCTTTTGCTCAACGGCTCCGTCATGGGACGAAGAAACGCTCTTTTTCTCGAAAAAAGAATATATTTTACTTGCAGGACAGTTGTAAAATTTCCGGGAAAGTACATTAGCCTGGAACATTATAACATATATTTAAGAAAAAATAATGTTCGGAAGTAATGAAAAGCGTAATTTTTAGGTCATATGACCAAGCCTTTCATCATTACAATAAGAAAAGTAAAATGAACCAATGAAAAGTTTTATTAACAAGTCACATGACTTGTTATGCTTACGTTACGCGCTGCGCGCCCCGGATGACTTCCGGATGCGCTAACGCGGCGCGTCATATGACGCATTACGCGACAACGCAGGTACAGAATATAGTCAAAATGTCTCCACCAACCAGCGGTCGGAACACAACCCCTTTCAGCAGGCTAAATAGTTCTGTTAAATGACAACAGAAGGGACAGGCAACAAGAACCATCAGTCAAAGAGGGGAGAGCTAGTTCTTCTCTACCGGGTTACATTGGGGCGCTACCGGAACTGATCGAATTGGTAGTCTACAGTGTTTCTGGATGTTTCAGACTGAAGCTGGGGTTAGCATGAGAGCAGCACCATTTCGTAGCTC
The DNA here is from genome assembly GCF_964261635.1 of Lissotriton helveticus. NCBI lineage: Eukaryota > Metazoa > Chordata > Amphibia > Caudata > Salamandridae > Lissotriton > Lissotriton helveticus. Next base: position 706,432,369 of record NC_136072.1, read on the forward strand.
CGTCGTGGTCATTCCGCAACCAATCATGGCAGCCGTTCTTTATCGTTATTTTGGGCGGGGTGGGTGGCGGAGCCGAGCTGTTTTGCAGCCATCATTGTGTGGAGTTCAGTTCATTTCACTAGTTTTGTATTTGTCATGAGGGGTTGTTCCTAATGTTTCTATTTTAGCGAGGTCAAAAAGAGATCCCATTAGTGGCCTACTGATTTTGCTCGATTCCTTTTCTTTTTTTTTTACACGATTTTTCGTTATCTGCAAAGACTAAACAGAGTATTGCGACTCTGTGTTTGTTTGTAAATAGAGAATGAACCAAAGAGAACTAATTCTAAAACAGTAAATACTTGGATAACAATCAATCAAATGGAGAGAGAAGCAGGCACGACGGATTACAATGGGGGCAAAGACCTGCGTTAACTACCTTTCACTATCTGCAAAGAGAGAGTACTCCTAATAGAAATGAGGGGGGGGGGGGAACCATTCAAAGCAGATCAGTGTGCATAAACACGAAAATGTTTTCACTTACCACGTACTTGACATTCGACAGCTTATGATATTTGCTATTAAAAAACCATTGAAATTCACTGAAAAAACCATAGGTTATAGACCATATATAGTTAGGAATTAGCATTTACAAAACCTTGAAAATTCACTGAAAAAACCATAGGTTATAGACCAAATATAGTTAGGAATTAGCATTTAAAAAACCTTATTTTACTCACACAAAACCATTGAAATTCCATATATAGTTAGTTGCACTAACTATATATCGCGCACCTGCAATCCACTGCTGATCATGTCACATATTACATCATTCATGACATGGTCAGTGACATCACTGATGACATCACTGATGACATCTCAAATGACATCACTGATGACATCACTGATGACATCTCAAATGACATCACTGATGAGATCACTGATGACATCTCATTTGACATCAATGACCACATCACTGATGATATCATTCATGTGACAATACAATGCATCTCCTCACATTTTAATATAACCTCTGTTTCACCCAGTGTTAAATACAGAGTATAATTTTTGAAACCATTGACACACCAATACTAGTTACTACATACGTACTCACTGATTCCTACGTCTACACACACATTCACTCATTCACCCATACAATCATTCATACATACAATCACTCATCTTTACAACACTATCATATGCACTCATACACCTATACAGACACTCACACTCTGCCACTCATCCATGGAGTTACTCACACACCTAGTCAGTCCTGTAAAGAATCAATCACACTTCCATTTTTTTTGTCTATACAGTTAAACATAGAGCACCTTACATTTTCAAACATATACTAACACATACTTACTTTCTTATACAATCATTGATACAAGTACACATTGATCTGCACAGAGTCACACACCTCCCAGCCAGCCACACACACACTCAGTCTCCCATACAAATACTTAGACAATCAATCAATAACCCATATAGTTAATCATATAGCTACTGATCAACACATGCAGCAGTTTACAGAACAACAGACATAATGATGCACAAATTAAGACAGTTTAGTCACTAACCCATGCACTCAGTGAGACACATTTAATCACTCACTCATACATTCAGTCATGCACCTACTAAATCCTTCGTCCAGACACTTATACATCTACTCATTCTTCAATATGTAAAACATATTTAAACTTTACAGAAACACACAGTCACTGGATGATGTCATCAGTGATCTCATCAGTGATGTCATTTGAGATGTCATCAGTGATGTCATCAGTGATGTCACTGACCATGTCATGAATGATGTAATATGTGACATGATCAGCAGTGGATTGCAGGTGCGCGATATATAGTTAGTGCAACTAACTATATATGGAATTTCAATGGTTTTGTGTGAGTAAAATAAGGTTTTTTAAATGCTAATTCCTAACTATATATGGTCTATAACCTATGGTTTTTTCAGTGAATATATATATATATATATATATATATATATATATATATATATATATATATATATATCCAAAAATAAAGTTACCCACTTTTGAAGAGCCACATCCAGGTAGGTTTAATCGTGTTTAATTCAAGGAAGTTACATCTTGAGAAACACAGGTTTGCTTTCAAGTCTCTATTGCCTGACGCGTTTCATGCGATTTCCGCACTTCATCAGAGGCAAATCGTGGAATCACCGCTTGCAGCTGGAAAGTCTTTAAATGGCAACCTTAAGCCTTGGGGGCGTTGCTGGGAAAGCGTCACCTCGCTCAGCCTCTTGGTTATAGTAGTGCCTTGAAAAAGTTAGCATTAACCGCGAGGATTATAATGCACTTAAGACTATATGGTATGGCTATATTATAGAACAGCTATAAGGAAGGGATTCCGAAAGCTGCAGAGGGGCTCAGTTCATGCTAGGGCACCCTCTCACACAAAACCAAGCCCTCTGCCCTCAGGATTGTCAAGGTCTGCCATATTAGTGACTTATTGGTTAATATGTGTCTAAATATATATATATATATATATATATATTCACTGAAAAAAACATAGGTTTCACACACGTTATAGTTAGGAATTAGCATTTAAAAAACCTTAGAAATCATCAGTGATGTCATTTGAGATGTCATCAGTGATGTCATGAGTGATGTCACTGACCATGTCATGAGTGATGTAATATGTGACATCATCAGCAGTGGATTGCGGGCGCGAGAGTTATAGTGAGTACAACTTACTATAACGGGGGAATTTCAATGGTTTTGTATAAGTGAAATGTCCAGCTAACTATAACTGGTGTGAAACCTATGTTTTTTTCAGTGAATATATATATATATATATATATATATATATATATATATATATATATATATATATATATATATATATATATATATATATATATATATATATATATATATATATATATATATATATATATATATATATATATATATATGCACCAAACCTCCTTCCAAAAAAAGAGCCAGCGACCCAGGAGGAAACGGTAGGCAACACTTTTAATCAGCACAATATGCGAATGCATTTCGGCAGCCTTCTGCCTTCTTCAGCGCCCAAAACGATCAGTGAGTGAAGTCTCACGCTGCATGTCAGTCCCTCTTTTGAATGCTTGCTGCTGCAAGCCAGCTCCACCCCCAGTAATCAACTCCACGCACCTGTGAGCAGTCCTGAGTGTAGCTCAAAACTGCAAGTCCCATAATGCAACATAGTGAGGTCCGGGACCAACGGTGCAGGAGTAAATCACCAATTAGTGAAAATGTCATTCCGGGGGGGCAGGGAACAGCGTGAGCCCCAAAGAAACTAGTATGGAAGTCCCGCTTTGGTGTGCCTGTTGTCCAGTGTCACCTCCGGTCCCCCAATACCACCGCAGCCACCTCGACCAGAGAGCCAATTGAGCAGGGGATGAACCACAATGTGCTCTACCCGGCATGGGATTAAAAATCCCAAAACTGCTTTCTTTTCTCCTCGGTGTTGATGGCGGACTGCCAGCCTGTCCAGCTAACGCTGGTGAAAACAAACGAACTGCAAGAGTCCAGGTCCCAGTGAGGCTGGTTGCCCAAAGCGCGGCGGGGGTCTCTGAAAAGCGTCCCTGGGTGACGCTGTGATAGATGCACCAAACCTCCTTCCAAAAAAAGAGCCAGCGACCCAGGAGGAAACTGTAGGCAACACTTTTAATCAGCACAATATGCGAATGCATTTCGGCAGCCTTCTGCCTTCTTCAGCGCCCAAAACGATCAGTGAGTAAAGTCTCACGCTGCATGTCAGTCCCTCTTTTGAATGCTTGCTGCTGCAAGCCAGCTCCACACCCAGTAATCAACTCCACGCACCTGTGAGCAGTCCTGAGTGTAGCTCAAAACTGCAAGTCCCATAATGCAACATAGTGAGGTCCGGGACCAACGGTGCAGGAGTAAATCACCAATTAGTGAAAATGTCATTCCGGGGGGGCAGGGAACAGCGTGAGCCCCAAAGAAACTAGTATGGAAGTCCCGCTTTGGTGTGCCTGTTGTCCAGTGTCACCTCCGGTCCCCCAATACCACCGCAGCCACCTCGACCAGAGAGCCAATTGAGCAGGGGATGAACCACAATGTGCTCTACCCGGCATGGGATTAATAATCCCAAAACTGCTTTCTTTTCTCCTCGGTGTTGATGGCGGACTGCCAGCCTGTCCAGCTAACGCTGGTGAAAACAAACAAACTGCAAGAGTCCAGGTCCCAGTGAGGCTGGTTGCCCAAAGCGCGGCGGGGGTCTCTGAAAAGCGTCCCTGGGTGACGCTGTGATAGATGCACCAAACCTCCTTCCAAAAAAAGAGCTAGCGACCCAGGAGGAAACGGTAGGCAACACTTTTAATCAGCACAATATGCGAATGCATTTCGGCAGCCTTCTGCCTTCTTCAGCGCCCAAAACGATCAGTGAATGAAGTCTCACGCTGCATGTCAGTCCCTCTTTTGAATGCTTGCTGCTGCAAGCCAGCTCCACCCCCAGTAACTAACTCCACGCACCTGTGAGCAGTCCTGAGTGTAGCTCAAAACTGCAAGTCCCATAATGCAACATAGTGAGGTCCGGGACCAACGGTGCAGGAGTAAATCACCAATTAGTGAAAATGTCATTCCGGGGGGGCAGGGAACAGCGTGAGCCCCAAAGAAACTAGTATGGAAGTCCCGCTTTGGTGTGCCTGTTGTCCAGTGTCACCTCCGGTCCCCCAATACCACCGCAGCCACCTCGACCAGAGAGCCAATTGAGCAGGGGATGAACCACAATGTGCTCTACCCGGCATGGGATTAATAATCCCAAAACTGCTTTCTTTTCTCCTCGGTGTTGATGGCGGACTGCCAGCCTGTCCAGCTAACGCTGGTGAAAACAAACGAACTGCAAGAGTCCAGGTCCCAGTGAGGCTGGTTGCCCAAAGCGCGGCGGGGGTCTCTGAAAAGCGTCCCTGGGTGACGCTGTGATAGATGCACCAAACCTCCTTCCAAAAAAAGAGCCAGCGACCCAGGAGGAAACAGTAGGCAACACTTTTAATCAGCACTATATGCGAATGCATTTCGGCAGCCTTCTGCCTTCTTCAGCGCCCAAAACGATCAGTGAGTGAAGTCTCACGCTGCATGTCAGTCCCTCTTTTGAATGCTTGCTGCTGCAAGCCAGCTCCACCCCCAGTAATCAACTCCACGCACCTGTGAGCAGTCCTGAGTGTAGCTCAAAACTGCAAGTCCCATAATGCAACATAGTGAGGTCCGGGACCAACGGTGCAGGAGTAAATCACCAATTAGTGAAAATGTCATTCCGGGGGGGCAGGGAACAGCGTGAGTCCCAAAGAAACTAGTATGGAAGTCCCGCTTTGGTGTGCCTGTTGTCCAGTGTCACCTCCGGTCCCCCACTACCACCGCAGCCACCTCGACCAGAGAGCCAAATGAGCAGGGGATGAACCACAATGTGCTCTACCCGGCATGGGATTAATAATCCCAAAACTGCTTTCTTTTCTCCTCGGTGTTGATGGCGGACTGCCAGCCTGTCCAGCTAACGCTGGTGAAAACAAACGAACTGCAAGAGTCCAGGTCCCAGTGAGGCTGGTTGCCCAAAGCGCGGCGGGGGTCTCTGAAAAGCGTCCCTGGGTGACGCTGTGATAGATGCACCAAACCTCCTTCCAAAAAAAGAGCCAGCGACCCAGGAGGAAACGGTAGGCAACACTTTTAATCAGCACAATATGCGAATGCATTTCGGCAGCCTTCTGCCTTCTTCAGCGCCCAAAACGATCAGTGAGTGAAGTCTCACGCTGCATGTTAGTCCCTCTTTTGAATGCTTGCTGCTGCAAGCCAGCTCCACCCCCAGTAATCAACTCCACGCACCTGTGAGCAGTCCTGAGTGTAGCTCAAAACTGCAAGTCCCATAATGCAACATAGTGAGGTCCGGGACCAACGGTGCAGGAGTAAATCACCAATTAGTGAAAATGTCATTCCGGGGGGGCAGGGAACAGCGTGAGCCCCAAATTTTTGGGATATATATATATATATATATATATATATATATTCACTGAAAAAACCATAGGTTTAACACTCGTTATAGTTAGGAATTAGCATTTAAAAAACCTTTGAAATTCACTGAAAAAACCATCGGTTTCACACCAGTTATAGTTAGCTGAACATTTTACTGATACAAAACCATTGAAATTCCCACGTTATAGTTAGTTGGACTCACTATAACTCGCGGGCCCGCAATCCACTGCTGATGATGTCACATATTACATCATTCATGACATGGTCAGTGACATCACTGATGACATCACTGATGTCATCTCAAATGACATCACTGATGACATCACTGATGACATTATCCAGTGACTGTGTGTTTCTGGAAAGTTGAAATATGTTTTACATATTGAAGAATGAGTGGATGTATAAATGTCTGGATGAAGGATTTAGTAGGTGCGTGACTGACTGTATGAGTGAGTGATTAAATGTGTCTTACTGAATGCATGGGTTAGTGACTAAACTGTCTGAATGTGTGCATCAGTATGTCTGTTGTTGTGTAAGCTGCTGCATATGTTGATCAGTAGCTATTTGAGTGGTTATATGGGTTATTGATTGGTTGCCCAAGTATTTGTATGAGAGGCTGAGTGTGTGTGTTGGTGGCTGGGAGTTGTGTGACTCTGTGTATAGATGTGTGAGCAGTTGATTCACTTGGTGTATGGGTTCAAGAGTGCATGAGGAAACAACTGTATGGGTGGTTGACTGTGTGCATGGGTGTGTTGGTGTGTGAATGGATATCTCAGAGCTACATGTCCAAGTAAGTACATATGTAAAACACAGTGCATGTAAGAGTTGGACTATACATGAGAGCCTGTGATTGCGTAAGTGGCTGTATGGATCAATGTGTACTTGTATCAGTGATTGTAAAAGAGAGTAAGTATGTGTTAGTATATGTGTGTATATATGAGGTGTTGTCTGTATAACTGTATAGATGAGGAAATGGGAGTGTGATTGATTCTTTGCATGACTGACTAGGTGTGTGAGTAACTCCATGGATGAGTGGCAGTGTGTGAGTGTCTGTATAGGTGTATGAGTGTATATGATAGTGTTGTATTGATGAATGTCTGTATGTATGAGTGATTGTATGGGTGAATGAGTGGATGTTTGTGTAGACCTAGGAATCAGTGAGTGCGTATGTAGTTACTGGTATTGGTGTGTCAATAATTTCAGGAATGGTAGTTTGTATTTAACACTGGGTGTATCAAAGGTTAGATTAGAGTGTGAGGAGATGCATCGTATTATCACAATGATGATGTCATCAGTGATGTCATCAGTGATGTCATTTTAGATGTCATCAGTGATGCCATCAGTGATGTCATTTGAGATGTCATTAGTGATGTCATCAGTGATGTCACTGACCATGTCACTGACCATGAATGATGTAATATGTGACATCATCAGCAGTGGATTGCGGGCGCGCGAGTTATAGTGAGTCCAACTTACTATAATGTGGGAATTTCAATGGTTTTGTATGAGTAAAATGTTCAGCTAACTATAACTGGTGTGAAACCTATGTTTTTTTTAGTGAATTTCAAAGGTTTTTTAAATGTTAATTCCTAACTATAACGAGTGTTAAACCTATGGTTTTTTCAGTGAATTTCAAAGGTTTTTTAAAAGCTAATTTCTAACTATAACGAGTTTGTAACCTATGGTTTTTAAAGTAAATTATTAAGTTTTTTTAATAGCTATTTTTTATAGCTATTAATTATTATAATTTAAAAAAAATGTATTTAAATAATGTATATTTTTCTAACATTATTTTTTTTATCTTTTTACCCTGGAGCGCTCAGGGTACGCGCACCCGTAAACGCACCCGTACACGTAGTGAGAGCGCTATTCCCGCATGTGAAAAAAATATAATTATGTATTTAAAGTAAATAGTAATGCAAGACATTCAGTAGCATACTCATACAAGTGGTATTTTTTATTTTTAAAAACTGTATTTTGACTCTAAACACATTTACGAAAATCAAGTAAAACGTCATCGTGACGCGCCGTGTAAGCGCCCCCGCAAGCGCCTACGTACGTGCCGCGTAAACGCACCCAGAAGCGCTCCGGAAGCGCTCCGGAGCGCGTAGCGTAAGCGCGCCAAGCCATGTGACCCTAAAACAGCACTTTTCATTGGTTCATAATAGGTTTTTTTCCCAAATATTGAAAGCCCCCACCCATTTCCCTCACTATCACTTTGAACTTGGAGAGAGCAAGAGATGTTCTTTGGATCATCTTCAGCATCTTTTCTTTTTCACAACAATGGCTGGAAGACAACTAACCTCCAGTGACTCAGAGGAAGATTTTTTGCCCGAGGACCCTCCTCGGCGCAAAGTCAAGGAACACTTCATTTGGAAATGTTTCACCTTCCCAGAAGGAGAAAAGAAGGTGAATGCGGCAAAGGTGTGCTGCAAGATCTGTGGCACCACCTTATCACGTGGGAATCCAAATAAAAAATACAGCTTTGGGAATTCCACTTTATTAAGGCATGTTGAAAGGAGACACCCCAACAATTATGCAAGGGAGAGTGTCAGGGACCTGGCACGCAATCCCCCAGCAGATGGCGGCAGCACCTCGACTGGTGGAGCAACACCTTCGGGAAGTCAAGCTGCAAGATTGATCCCGAATATACAAGCCGGTCTTTGCAGACATCAAAATTGTCTGCATGGACTGCGACGAGCAGCTCTGCTACGGGGAGCAGAGCATTGAACTTATTGCTCGTAAAAAACAAGACCACCGCTGCTCCACCCACCACTAATTTTTCCCTTTTTTTTGTTCCTGTTGAGCAGTTTTGGATTCCCTGGTTTTGTTTTTCTCCCCAAAAAAAACCTAAAAAAGTTTAAAATCGTTTAAAAAAAATATAACATCAAAAAAAGAACTATATTCTTTATATTTTTTGTTATTTTAAAAAAAATAAAGAATGTATGTGAAGGGGAGAAAGAGACTGAAGGAACAAATGACAGAAGGGGAGTGAGTGAGGGTGAATTGATGAAGGAGAATGAGGATGTGACAGGACAGAGGGAGTGAGAGAAGGAGTGAGTGAAGTGGAGTAAGATGAATGAGGGAAGGGGAATGAGTGAGGGAGCGAAGGAAGAGAAGAGAGGGGAAGGAAAGTGAAGCAGGGGGACTGAAAGAAGGTGAGTGTGGGAGGTGAGTGAACATGGGGAACGAGGATAAGTGAGGAAAGAGGTGTAAAGAAACGGGGGTGAGGAAGGGTAAGAGAAGTGCAGTGAGGTTGAGGAAAGAGGAATGATAGAGGGTGTATAAAGGCAAGTGAACATGAGATAAGGGGAGTGAGGGAGTGAGGAGACAGAGGGAGTGAAGGAAAGAGTGAGAGAAGGGGACTGAGTGAGGGAGCATAGAAAGGTAAGTGAGGGAGTGTAGGTGAGTTAAAGGTAGTGAGCATGAGGGAAGGGGACTGAGAGAGTGAGGGGATGGAGGTAGTGAAGCTAAGAGAGAGGGAGTGAGGGAAGGAGAATGAGGATGTGACAGGACAGAGGGAGTGAGAGAAGGCGTGAGTGATGTGGAGTATGGTGTGTGAGGGAAGGGGGAATAAGTGAGTGAGTGAAGGAAGGGAATAGAGGGGAAGAGGACTGAAGCATAGGTACTGAGAGAAAGTGAGTGGGGGGGTGAAAGTAAAGGGAAGGGGAGAGAAGGATGGGGATTGAGGGGTAGTGAATGTACTGGAGTAAGGGAACAGGCTGAAGGAGGGTGAGAGAACGGCAGAGAGCGTGAGTAAAGAGGGGTGAAAGAGGGTGGATAAAAGTGAGTGAGGGTAAGACAAGGGGAGTGAGGGAGTGAGGGGATAGAGGGAGTGAAGGAAAGAGTGACAGAAAGGGACTTAGTGAGGGAGCAAAGAAATATAAGTGAGGGAGTGTGGCTGAGTTATAGGGAGTGAGCATGACGGAAGAGGAGTGAGACAGTGAGAGGACGGAGAGAGTGAGGCTAAGAGAGAGAGAGAGAGAAGGGGAGTGAGGATGTGAGAGGACAGTGGGAGTGAGAGAAGGAGTGAGTGAAGTGGAGTAAGGTGAGTTAAGGAAGGGGAATGAGTGAGGGAGCGAAGTAAGGAAAGAGGGGGGAAGGGAAGTGAAGCAGGGGGACTGAAAGAAGGTGAGTGTGGGAGGTGAGTGAGGGGAAGGGGAGTGAACATGGGGAATGAGGATAAGTAAGGAAAGCGGAGTAAGGGAACGGGGGTGAGGAAGGATAAGAGAAGAGCAGTGAGGTTGATGACAGAGGGGTGATAGAGGGTGGATAAAGGCAAGTGAACGTGAGATAAGGGGAGTGAGGAAGTGAGGAGACAGAGGGAGTGAAGGAAAGAGTGAGAGAAGGGGACTGAGTGAGGGAGCATAGAAAGGTAAGTGAGGGAGTGTAGGTGAGTTAAAGGTAGTGAGCATGAGGAAAGGGGACTGAGAGAGTGAGGGGACAGAGGTAGTAAAGCTAAGAGAGAGGGAGTGAGGGTAGGAGAATGAGGATGTCACAGGACAGAGGGAGTGAGAGAAGGAGTGAGTGAAGTGGAGTAAGGTGAGTGAGGGAAGGAGAATGAGTGAGTGAGCGAAGGAAGGAAATAGAGGGGAAGAGGACTGAAGCATAGGTACTGAGAGAAGGTGAGTGGGGGATGAAAGTAAAGGAAAGTGGAGAGAAGGTTGAGGAATAAGGGGTAGTGAGAGAACTGGAGTAAGGGAACGGGGGTGAGGGAGGGTGAGAGAAGGGCAGAGAGCGTGAGTAAAGATGGGTGAAAGAGGGTGGATAAAAGTAAATGAGGGTAAGACAAGGGGAGTGAGGGGATAGAGGGAGTGAAGGAAGGAGTGACAGAAAGGGACTGAGTGAGGAAGCAAAAAAAGGTAAGCGAGGGAGTGTGGGTGAGTTATAGGGAGTGAGCATGACGGAAGAGGAGTGAGACAGTGAGAGGACAGAGAGAGTGAGGCTAAGAGAGAGAGCGTGAGAGAAGGGGAGTGAGGATGTGAGAGGACAGTGGGAGTGAGAGAAGGAGTGAGTGAAGTGGAGTAAGGTGAGTTAGGGAAGGGGAATGAGTGAGGGAGCGAAGGAAGGGAAGAGAGGGGAAGGGGAGTGAAGCAGGGGGACTGAAAGAAGGTGAGTGTGGGAGGTGAGTGAGGGGAAGGGGAGTGAACATGGGGAAGGAGGATAAGTAAGGAAAACGGAGTAAGGGAATGGGGGTGAGGAAGGATAAGAGAAGAGCCGTGAGGTTGATGAAAGAGGGGTGATAGAGGGTGGATAAAGGCAAGTGAACGTGAGATAAGGGGAGTGAGGAAGTGAGGAGACAGAGGGAGTGAAGGAAAGAGTGAGAGAAGGGGACTGAGGGAGGGAGCATAGAAAGGTAAGTGAGGGAGTGTAGGTGAGTTAAAGGTAGTGAGCATGAGGGAAGGGGACTGAGAGAGTGAAGGGACAGAGGTAGTGAAGCTAAAAGAGAAGGAGTGAGGGAAGGAGAATGAGGATGTCACAGGACAGAGGGAGTGAGAGAAGGAGTGAGTAAAGTGGAGTAAGGTGAGTGAGGGAAGGGGAATGAGTGAGTGAGCGAAGGAAGGAAATAGAGGGGAAGAGGACTGAAGCATAGGTACTGAGAGAAGGTGAGTGGGGGATGAAAGTAAAGGAAAGGGGAGAGAAGGATGAGGAATAAGGGGTAGTGAGAGAACTGGAGTAAGGGAACGGGGGTGAGGGAGGGTGAGAGAAGGGCAGAGAGCGTGAGTAAAGATGGGTGAAAGAGGGTGGATAAAAGTTAGTGAGGGTAAGACAAGGGGAGTGAGGGAGTGAGGGGATAGAGGGAGTGAAGGAAGGAGTGACAGAAATGGACTGAGTGAGGAAGCAAAGAAAGGTAAGTGAGGGAGTGTGGGTGAGTTATAGGGAGTGAGCGTGACGGAAGAGGAGTGAGAGACTGAGAGGACGGAGAGAGTGAGACTAAGAGAGAGAGAGTGAGGGAAGGGGAATTAGGAAGTGAGAGGACAGTGGGAGTGAGAGAAGGAGTGAGTGAAGTGGAGTAAGGTGAGTAAGGGAAGGGGAATTACTGAGGGAGTAAAGGAAGTAAAGAAGGGGAAGGGGAGTGAGTGACAGGGAAGGGGGAGTGGGTGAGGGTGTAAATGAAATGGAGTAAGGTAAGTAAGGGAAGGGGAATGAGTGAAGGAGCGGAGGAAGGGAAGAGAGGGGAAGGGAAGTAAAGCAGGAGGTCTGAAAGAAGGTGAGTGTGGGAGGGGAGTGAGGGAAAGGGGAGTAAACATGGGGATTGAGAATAAGTGAGGGAAGCGCAGTAAGGGAACGGGGGTGTGAGTGGGTGAGAGAAGAGTAGTGAGGTTAAGGAAAAGAGTGATGAGAAAATACATTTTGTATGTCAAACTTACCTTATAAGTAATGTAAACTTAATTACATATTTTTACTAAATTTAATATCTGTGGAAGAGAAAAAAGTAAGTTATAATATTTATAATATATATTTCAAAATACAAGAGACAAGGCAGGAGATTAAAAGTTATAAAAGGGTACTAAGAAATAAAGTAGGAGTGAAGGACACAGAAAGGGAAACAAAGGAATGGTAAAGGACAGAGAGAGTGAAAAAGAAATAGAGGGAGAGCAAATTATTAAGAGGATAATGAGATGGATACATTCAGTGACAGAGCGGAAGAGAAGGAGAGAGAAATGAAGTGAAGGTGAGTAAGATACTACAGGAATGTGAGTTAGGAAAACTAAAGGACGAAAGGGGAGTAAGGAAAGGGGAGTGAGTGACGGTGGATTCATGACAATGATGGATGGAAGGTGAGTGAGGGTGAGTGTAGGGGTATAAGACAGTGAGGGGACAATGGGAGTGAGGGTAACAGAGAGGGAGTGAGGGAAGAGGAGTGAGGATGTGAGAGGACAGAGGGAGTGAGAAAAGGAGTGAGTAAAGGGGAGTAAGGTGAGTGAGGGAAGGGGAATGACTGAGAGAGCGAAGGAAGGGAATAGAGGTGAAGAGGACTGAAGCAGAGGTACTGAGAGAAGGTGAGTGCGTGAGAAGAGAAAGGGGAAGGGGAGTTAAGGATGGGGTATGAGGATAAGTGAGGGAACCGGAGTAAGGGAACAGGGGTGAAGGAGGGTGATAGAAGGGCAGTGGGGTTGAGGAAAGAGGGATGATAGAGGGTGGATGAAGGCGAGTGAGTGTAAGACAAGGGGACTGAGGGAGTGAGGACATAGAGGTAGTGAATGAAAGAGTGAGAGAAAAGGACTGAGTAAGGGAGCAAAGAAAGATAAGTGAGGGAGTGTGGGTGAGTTATAGGGAGTCAGCGTGACAGAAGAGGACTGAGAGAGTGAAGGGACGGAGAGAGTAAGGCTAAGAGAAAGGGAGTGAGGGAAGGGGAGTGACAGAGGACGTGAGAAAAGGAGTAAGTGAAATGGAGTAAGGTGAGTAAGGGAAGGGAAAAGAGTGAAGCAGCGAAGGAAGGGAAGAGAGGGGAAGGGAAGTAAAGCAGGGGGTCTGAAACAAGGTGAGTGTGGAAGGGGAGTGAGGGAAAGAGAAATAAACATGGGGAATGAGAATAAGTGAGGGAAGCGGAGTAAGGGAACAGAGGTGTGGGTGGGTAAGAAAACAGTAGTGAGGATAAGGAAAAGAGTGATGAGAAAGTACATTTTGTATGTCAAACTTACCTTATAAGTAATGTAAACTTAATTACATATTTTTACTAAATTTAATATCTGTGGAAGAGAAAAAAAAGTAAGTTATAATATTTATAATATATATTTCAAAATACAAGAGACAAGGCAGGAGATTAAAAGTCATAAAAGGGTAGTAAGAGATAAAGTAGGAGTGAAGGACACAGAAAGGGAAACAAAGGAATGGTGAAGGACAGAGAGAGGGAAAAAGAAATAGAGAGAGAGCAAATTACTAAGAGGATAATGAAGCAGATAGATTCAATGACAGAGAGGAAGAGAGGGAGAGAGAAATGACCTGAAGGTGAGTAAGATACTAATGGAATGTGAGTTATCAAAACTAAAGGAAGAAAGGGGAGTAAGGAAAGGGGAGTGAGTGACAGGGAAGGGGGAGTGAGTGAGGGTGCATTCACAACAATGAGGGATGGAAGGCGAGTAAGGATGAGTAAAGGGGCGTGAGAGAGTGAGGGGACAGAGGGAGTGAGGGTAACAGAGAGGGAGTGAGGGAAGAGGAGTGAGGAAGTGAGAGGACCGAGGGAGTGAGGGAAGGAGTGAGTAAAGTGGAGTAAGTTGAGTAAGGGAAGGAGAATGACTGAGGGAGTAAAGGAAGGAAAGAAGTGGAAGGGGAGTGAAGCAGAGGGACTGTGAAAAGGTGACTGCGAGAGCAGAGTGAGGGGAAGGGCAGTTAAGGATGGGGAATAAGGATAAGTGAGGGAAGTGGAGTAAGGGAATGGGGGTGAGGGAGGGTGAGAGAAGGGCAGTGAGGTTGAGGAAAGAGGAGTGATAGAGGATAAAGACGAGTGAAGGTAGTGAAGGAAAGAGTGAGAGAAAAGGACTGAGTAAGGGTGCAAAGAAAGGTAAGTGAGGGAGTGTGGGTGAGTTATAGGGAGTGAGCGTGACGGAAGAGGAGTGAGAGGACGGAGAGAGTGAGGCTAAGAGTGAGAGTGTGAGGGAAGGGGAGTGAGGATGTGAGAGGACAGAAGGAGTGAGAGAAGGAGTGAGTGAAGTGGAGTAAGGTGAGTAAGGGAAGGGGAATTACTGAGGGAGCAAAGGAAAGAAAGAAGGGGAAGGGGAGTGAAGTAGAGTGACTGAGAGCTGGAAAGTGGTGGACGGGCGAGAGGGAAAGGGCAGTGAAGGAATGAAGAATGAGGAGTACTGAGGGAAGTGGAGTAAGGGAACGGGGGTGAGGGAGGGTGAGAGAAGGGCAGTGAGGGTGAGTTAAGAGGGGTGATAGAGGGTGGAAAAAGGTGAGTGAGCGTGAGACAAGGGGAGTATAATATATATTTCATAATACAAAATACAAAATAACTTGCACAACATGTTATATGGTTTATTTTTGCTGTTCTCAGAATATATTGAATTTCACTTAAAACAGTGAGTTCAATACTACTCATCATATGACAGCGGGCAAAAAAAAACACAATCAAAAAGATTGTGTTTAAAAAACCCATACAACGTTTCAATAAATAATGTAAAACTTAAAAAAACATATCTTAACTCATTTCTGATCCACTTACTTTTCCACGAGGCCAAATAGTATATGGAAAGTCCTTTTCTTTGGAAATTACTCAATAGTTCTGTTAAACTTCCATTTACCCGAGTTTCTGAAAGAAAAGCTCCAACATCTTTTACATCATGTAACAATAGTTATATTTCCAGCTGTGGCTCAGTCATGATCAACATTTCCTATAATACTGATATCACTCACTATGTGATACACTTGCACTACCTCTATGACAACTACATATTTTTTATTATCTTGATCACTCTCACTCACAAAGTAATTTTGAACAGTAAACTAAGTTTTATTAACTGCTCTAATCTTCATAGGCCAATTACCTTTCCTAAAATTTCGGTTGTAAGAACACTAGGTAAGAATTTTGTAAGTCAGAAGGCAAGCGTTGTTTAAAAGTCAATTGAGTATCATTACAATTAGTCCAGCCTTTTTGACATTTTAAATAAGCTGTGTAATGTCCTGATGTTGTCGAAGGACCATCATGGAAAATAATTGCTGCAGTTGCAAAGGTTCTTCCTGAAATTGATAATTGAGAATCCACAACATTTTTAATTAAAGTTCTCAATTCAGTTCCATCAGGTCTACATCGTTGGAACATTAAAATTACATACTGTCCATATCTTTGTATAAATAATGTTGATAGCATTGCAGATTTACATTGAGTACAGACCATGTTTTGATTTGCTTCTCTAACTAGATTATTAAAAGACACTGATTTGCAGTCTGGTAAAGTCAAATATATAAATCTTTCAGTGTCTATTGTAGTAGTACTTGAAAAGGAACAATTGTCGCAGTTATGCTGCCATTTATAAGAAAGGCCAAAAAGATTTTCTACATCTATACCTTCATCTTGGAATACAACAAGCATATACATTAGAAATTCCTGACAATCTTGCTGAATATTCTGTGAAAATTGATGTAGACCAGAACATATGTCTAAAATATTTCGAATTTCAGAAACACTTTCGATTTTTGTTCTATCACTGCTACATTTTTCAAACACAGAATTCAACAAACAACAAAATCTTTGATCCCGATTTTCAACAATCTATTCTTGTAAAGTTTGGAGAAAATAAACAACGTTAACCACTACATTAGCATAGCAGTTGACACCAGAACTGTTTTCAAACTGAAATCCAACAACATCTTTAACTGAATCCTTTTCCTTTCTACTTACAATTACTGGTTCATCTACTTTTTTTCTTTTTGCTACAACTTCACTACAATTTTTCTAATTTCTTCTTTTTTGGCCTACCACACGCTTTTCAAATAGAGGATATTGAGGTAAATTTGGAGCATACTCTCTTCTTAACCTATTATATTCTTTTACACAATTTAGATCTGCATTAATCTTTGTCTCATCAAAGTCAATCAAGTACAATCCAGATAAAGTTCTGACTCGAGATAAAGCAACATATGCCATACCCTCCTTGAACACAGCACTTCCAATATTCACCAAAGCACTATCTACACTTAAACCGTGAGATTTATGAATAGTCACCGCATATGCCAAAGAAACAGGAAACTGTTTTCGGCGGACATATAAATCTTTCACAAGCAAAAATCGAGCAGAACAACGACTGATTTGTTGTACTTCTTCAATTCCATCAAATTTAATTTTTTAAAATTCAATTCCATCTCTATTTCGGTAATTCACAAAATCAACAACATGTCCCATTGCTCCATTTACTAAACCTCTTTCAACATGTAAATTCCGTCGTAAAATTATACGACAATTTAAACATGCATACAGAGTCTTTTCCAAACCAGCAGTTTTAGATATTGTCTTCTCTAAAGAATCCAACTTTGATTTAAACTTTTCTGACAAAATAATAGTTGCTCCTTCATGCTCTATTTTATCAATAGCTTCCACTTTCACAATCTCTTGATTTTCTAACTTTAACATTTTGTTGTTGAAGATTGAACATTCTTGCAGAGTTGGCATCAAGCATATCACAGATTTGTTTTCAGGAATTTTCTTAAAAATATTCTCTGGGAGAATATTTTCATTTGGAAACAAATTTGAAATTAACCGTGCACATAAAGCTTCTTTGCCATGCTCAGTTAGTTTTCCAATTCTTACATCTTGTAGAATATTTTTATAATCTTCATCCTTTGCCTGTCGCATATTTTGAAGCACTTCTGCTTATTGGAAATGTAACCATATGTTAACATTTCCAATGCTTCCTAGGCACTTCCTTGTATCTTCATGCGTAAGCATTTTAAACACTGGTTGTCCTTTCACTGGAGTTAGCTGCAGTAGATCTCCAAAAACAATGATGTGTTTGCCTCCAAATAACACATCATGCTCTGTTTTAAGAATTTCTTGCATTCTTAAATGCACAAAAGCAAGCATTACATTTGATACCATGCTTACCTCATCAATGATAAGAAGTTTCATTTTCTTCAGGACTCTGGAAACTTCATAACAAGCTTCTCCAGATAGCTTGTGGTATTGTAATTTATTATCATGCTCTACTGGCAGCATCAATAAACGATGTAAAGTAATTCCTTTAATGTTATGTGCTGCCAACCCAGTTGGAGCGGTAACAACACAAGACAGGCATAAATGACGTACATGAGCACTCTTTTTTTCTCATGACATAAACCATGCTCAATCTGTTCTGTGACTTCATCATATATTTGTTTCTGCTCAACGTTTAGTTCTTTTTCCAAATCTTCTAAGTTAACTTCATCCTCCTGAGCTTGTTCCATGGCTCTTTCCTCTTCATCCATGGCAGTGGCAGCTTCATTTTGGATAAATGGTCCTCCTAGTGGATCCTGACTCAATGAAGCAGAACTCTGACTGTCTTGAGAACTGTCTCTAGCAATCTCTGCTGCAATTGTAGCTTCTTGCTGTATT